>NC_086101.1:83271592-84521592 GCF_963921235.1 Mobula hypostoma | reverse complement strand
TTTGCAACAATACATACATAACAGCAAACGTAAATGTGTAAGAATAATAAACAGAAGAGATTCTAAAGAAGCTATAAATCCAGAGTAACATACACAAAATGCTGGAGGAACTCAGCAGCATCTATGGAGTGGAATGAGCTGTCGATATTTCATGCTTAGAACTTTCAACAGGACTGAAAAGGAAGGGGGAAGATACCGAATAAGAAGGTGGTGGCAGGGAAGGAGGGCAAGCTAAAAGGTGATAGGTGAGGGAAAAGGGATGAAGTAAGAAGCTGGGAAGTGATAGGTGGGAAAGGCAAAGGGCTAGGAAGAAATAATCTGATAGAAGGGGAGAGTGGACCCTGTGAGAAAGGAAAAGGACAGGGAACACTGGAAATTCTGCTGATGCTGGAAATCCAGAATAACACATAGAATGATGGACAAACTCAGCAGGTCAAGGCAGCATCTATGGAGAGGAAGAAAGAGTTAACGACTTGGACTGATGAAGGGTCTCAGTTTGAAATGCTGACTCTTCATTCCTCTTCAAAGATACTGCCTGACCTGCTTAATTCCTCCAGCATTTTGTGTTTGTTGGAATGTTCAAAGCATTAAATGCCATAGATTGGTGCTATGAGTTACTACAAATGTAGTGGAATCTTGTATTTTCTGCATTCTGGTCAACGATTTCTGCTTTCAATGTAATTGGCAATATTAATGAAAACTGAGTTCAGGAAATGAAAATTTTATTAAAAAACTGCTGATGTTGGAAATTTGTAATAAAAACAAACAATAAATTATAGACACATGTAACAGATCAGTCAGAATCTGTGGAAAGAAGATCAGTTAATATTTAGGGGTCTGGGACTTTCACCAGAACTAGGACAGAGAGAAAATAAATATGTTTTCAGTGGCAGAGAATGTGGGGGAGGGGTAGATGGAACAAAGAGAATATCTCTGATAGGGTGAAACCAAATAACAATATGCCACATAAGGGGCTGTTAATATCAGATTTGCTTTCTTTCTCTGTGTTATGTATTGCTGCTGGTAAGATTGCAGAACATGACCAGTAGGCTGAACAAAAAAATGAAAGATAGAGCCAATATGTTGACAGGAAGAAAGGGCTGTTCTGACGCAGACAGGAAACAAGAGTGAATTACCTAAAGTGGATAAGTTGAATGTTGAGTCCTGAAGGCTACAGCTTGCCCAATCAGAACATTAGGTTTCTTTCTCCTCAATCTTTTATGAGCCTTGTAGTAAAGGCACAGGAAGCCACAGACAAAGAGGTCACATTGGATGTTGCATAATGAATTAAAGTAGCTGGCAAAGCAAATTCAGAATCCCCCTGCAGACGAGGCACTGTTATTCTGCAGTATGATCAATCCATGTTGGGTTTCCCAAATGCAGAGAAGGCCACATTGTGAACAGTAAATGGAGCAGATTAAAGATGAGTACAGTAACAGAGTTCAGAATACAGCTTAATTTATTTGTAAATCTCTAAATAACAAGCAAAAATGTCAAGAAGCGGTACAAGTAGATAGCTGCTTAAGAAAACTATGTTTGATATATAAAAGAGCAGCTGGTGGAACTCAATGGGTTGAGTTACATTCACAGAAAGAAAGGCTCTGGAAGAAGATGGCACCAGCGAACAGCACGGCTTCTAGGGGATAAGAGTCATGAACCTACTTCTTTCACTTCCTTCCCATCTTCATTTTCTTTCAAATGTCATTCTGCTACAGTTGGAAGCAGTGATCTACATTTTGATGGGTTGCTTTCTGGTTAATTCAGCAATCTAGTACTTTGCTGTCTCCAGAGAGGTTCCTTGACGTTTTGAGCAAAGCGTATGGTCTTGAGGCCAAGAAGTCTGGAGACAGGGAGCATGCCCATGATCGATTCCATTTCTTGCCAATCCTGCCAATTAAAGCATCGGGGGAGATTAAAATCATCAAGGTGTGAGCGGAGGCGAGTGAGTGTTCAGCACTGCCCATAAGCCTCCCGTTCTCCGCTCCCAGAGAAAGGTGTCTGCGTGTGATGGTCTCTCTCTCCCTACTGCTCGCTTCTCCCAGAGGAAGGTGTCTGCGTGTGATGGTCTCTCTCTCCCTCTCACTCGATGCTGCTGGAGGATTGTGCAGGAGTCCTGGGTCTTGGGCAAGGCTTAATAACGTGGTTAGTGGATTGGACTCTGTGGTACATGTTATGACCTGTTTCTGGTTCCTGGTCACCCCCTTTTTTGTTGCTGTTTCAGGTGATTTTGATTGGGTAGCCTGCAGATAATGAACGACACAACACTAAGTTGCACTGAACTGAATATGCCTGGACTCTTTTGATTTTGTGTTTAATATTCTGTAATTTTTGCTAATTCTTTTTTCTATTTTTTGCCATTTGCACAATTTATTTTCCATTTGCACATTGGAGAGTGGGTTTGATGTTTTTCTTCTAACAGGTTCCGGGATTTTCTTTGTTTCATGGCTGTCAGTGGAAAGATGAATCTCAGGGTCGTATACTGCATACATACTTTGAAAACAAATGTACTTTGAATTTTTGAATGTTTTGGTTCATGATCTTGTATCAGGACTAAGAATAAAGAGGAAAGATTGCCAGTGTAATCTGGATACGGGGCAAGGCTGAGAGAAGAGAGTGTAGTTGATAGATTGAAGATAGAGCCATGATGGACATGGGTGAAATTGGGAATCCAGGTATGTAATAGGTGGAAGTAGACAAGGGGTTAAAGGCAATGGATCCAGATAGAGAGAAAGGAGATGAAGGTGGGGGCAGATACTAGGGAGTGCTCCAGATTTAATTTTCATTCCAGATTCCAACCTCTGCAGCATACAATATAAATTTATATCCCTCAATAATACAGATGAAAGTTGGTTTATCGCATTCTACAACTAATAATAACCATTTTAAAAGAAAGAGTAGTGTGGTGCTCAGTCTGACTCCTTTGAATTTATGCTTGCAGCTGGTTTTTACACAATGGTTCTAGGCTAGTGAAAACACACAGCAAAACTTAATTTGGATGAACTCAAAATGTACTGTAAACTCCACAATCTTCAAGGGCACATTATAAGACAAAACCCAACACTGTGTATTAAGGTAGGTAGCCAAAAGCTGAAATGGAGACCTCATGGATCTATGTTTAATTTAGTGCCATGATAGGGAAGTTGGCATTAAAGTCAGCTGGATAAATCGTATAACCTTTCTGGAACTCACACGCTTTCATTCCTTTATAATATGAGAAACAAAAATAGGAGGTATTTTCTCAAGGGAAGGTACATGCCTTCCAAACAGTATATTCTATAGCTAACTTCCCCATCAGTAACCTGAGATCCAACAATACCAGAGTCCTGTTTGATTCTTGGTTTAAATCACATGATTCAGATTTTGTGCAACTAATGAAGAGCTACAGAGAAGGTCACCTGAGAAAGTGAAAACATGAAAATTATCTGATGTTTGAGTACTTGCTCAGGATTCTGATTGCATATGAAGAAATAACTGATTACTCACTGAGACAGTTGAAGATGCTTTTAGTTATTTTATGTGAAGTTTTCACCTTCTGATATAGTGGCATATTGATGTATAAATATTTTACATATTAAAACGGAACTGACACATTAACATGCAAAGCAGAAATATTTTTAATAGTGACTTGATTTTGCAGTATTACAATTAATTCTATTTTCAACTGGAAAATGTCAATATGAGAAACCGCGGACATCTTTAATTAGGACTCCTGCGAGAGATACTATATGGCCTTACAGTTGAAAATAGCAGGAAACCAAACTCTTGTGTACCCACTGATATCTTGCAACCATTTCTCAGAAATAAGTTCTATTTCATTTGTTTCATGAAATGAAATCATTTCTCTATTCTAGTACCTTGGGGTATAACCTTGGACTTTTGTTTCTCCATTTCTTTGCTGCCAAATTTATGTGGAGAAATTGAGCTCTGTGTATATATAAATATATTGAATGCCAGGTTCTAGTTGTGCACATAGACTTATAAAGAGAAGTTCAATGGAAGCTATCTTGGAATAGTATCTTTAAAATCCCTAAAGATCTATATTAGTATGTAGAACTGTTGGGTAGTGCTTTTAGTAGCCCACAAAACAGATGTAACACAAACACTGCTTCTTTTTAATGCCATGCCCCACCCTATTGTGTTTACTTAACATCCCACCATCATATACAAGGGTTGATTGATAAGTTCGTGGCCTAAGGTAAAAGGAGTCAATTTTAGAAAACCCAGCACATTTATTTTTCCTGCATTTACATACTTATTCCAGCAGTCATGCAGCATACGGATCCCTTCTTTATAGAAGTCAGCGTCTTGGACCTCCAGAAGTGGACAACTACAGGGGCGATTGATACGTTTGTGGCCTAAGGTGGAAGGTGATGAGTTATTAACTTCAAACTTTCTGCATAATCAGTCAAAGAGTTGAACTACACGTGCATGCAACGAGAGCTGTATAACTCATCGCCTTCTACCTTAGGCCACAAACTTTTCAATCATCCCTGCTGTGGACCACTTCTACAAAGAAGGGATCCGTATGCTCCACGACCGCTGGACTAAGTGTGTACATGTAGGAGGGGACTATGTTGAAAAATAAATAAATGTGCTAGGTTTTCTAAAATTGACTCCTTCTACCTTAGGCCACAAACTTATCAATCACCCCTTGTTTCATTTGCAGTGGCATGAAGAACTCAGGCATCCTTCCAGTCACTAAAAGGATTAAAACTTGCTTACATTTCAGTTGCTGCTTCATTTCTTCTGAAAGCTTGTGTAGCTGTACAATATTTTGAAGCTTTTCTGCAGCTGTGAGTTTCCAATAACCCACATCTTCATTGAGAACCAGTGGTTGAGAAGACTGAATCTCACTGAAAAATAACTATGACTGAAGTGTGTTAATGTACATCTTAAATCAGAATGGGGTCTTAACTACAGTTGTCAAGGTGATTTTAGTTCCAAGTATCTGGTTTCTTTGAGGCTGCATATATTGTCACCAGAGAAGGCAAAGAGGTCATAAATGTTTACAAGATTTCCAGGCTTCCTCCTGGTGTAGGACGCATTCTGCAATAAACTATGCCAGCTGTATTTGTATCACCGCAGTATATCAGAGTTTGCCTGCTGTGTGACAAGAATATGAAGCATCTTAATCAAAATCTCCAAAGCAACAATCCTGAAATAAGTGTTAAATTTGTTGTATTATGTTGATTATTATCCAGCCTGATCATTTTAAGGGTTCTGACTATGTTACCACTAGTCATAAAAAAAACAAAGACAAAAGAACAAAGAAGAAGAGAATGAGAAAATATTCTCTGCTTCTTTCTACCCTTGTTCTTCGTGACTTCCAGCTCTTAAAATGTGGCAGCATGGATATACATTCCAATGAACTTCCTGCAATTTCAATCCACAATGCACCTCTCAGTTACCAGGTATAAACTACCTTCAAGCATCGATAGTCATTGGCAACATTGGATTTTTGTTGATGCATGCTTGCAGCCAGACTATTGTTGGTAGTGATGGTTGAATTCTTGAAGAGGAGTATTCAGCATAAATTCACAATGAGGCCCCACAATGGAAATTCCGTTTAAGTTTTACTCGCCAAAATCCTGTGACAATATGAAGATTTACCCAGCGATTTCACTTAAAATTTTATTTCCAAATTATAAGAAAATTGATTTATATTTTATCACCAATCCAACATACTCCTCTTGCAAATAACTGCAAGGATTATTTCTGAATAATAATCAGTCAATTGAGAAAATTTGTAAGATTATAATCTAAAGAACAGGAAGCTGAAGACTAAAACAGAATCAAGTTTATTGTCACTGACATAAATCATAAACTTTATGCAGCATTAGAGGGCAAACATAACAAATTACAGTGGATTCTGGTTAATTGGGCCATCGGTTAATTGGGGCAGCCACTTATTTGGGACAATCTTAAAGAACAAAAACTGATTGAGAGAATAACCAGGATTCCCTTTCGATTACTTTGGTCATGGTACTATTCAATTGTGTAAGACACTGTTGCTGACCTGTTTCTAACTGGTGTCAGCTGTGTGCACTTGTGTAGCTGTTAAACATTACACCATGCTTAGAGCAAGCAGTTTTTAAACAGTGTTGGTTGTGTGTGCTTGCATTCAAAAAGCAGCAATTTTGATACTGATAGTTGGTGATAAGTAAGCAGTAGGAAAATTCAGAAGTGTTTTGTTCACTGCAGTTTCAAGCATTCAGGCTTGGAGATGCTAGAAACTGCAAGAGTGAAAATGAAACTATTTCAGAACTTTAACTAGTTAGGTACTACAAAGAATTTGAAGGTTTTAACAATCATCTAGAATGTTGCAATGAAAATGAAGATTTGGAGGATGCAATCATTAATAGTATTGTATGATTCCTTCCTCACCTTTTCTACCCAGCTGACTTCACCATTCATCTTCTAGCTATCCTCCTTCCTCGCTCCGCAAGTTTTTATTCTGGCATCTTTCCCTTTCCTTTCCAGACTGAAGAAGGGTTTCATCCTAAAATGTCAACTGTTTATTCATTTCCATAGATGCTGACTGACCTGCTGAGTTCCTCCAGCATTTTGTGTGCGTTGCATTGTATGGAGGCAGGCCGTTACCTATACTAGGTGTCTGCAATGATTTTGTTCATTTATAGTCAATCAAAAGAACCTGGCAGTGTACACTCAATGAATTATTAAGAACTAGTACAGAGTTTTATCATATTGAAAGTATTCTACTTTATTCCTTATTTCACTTAAATACACAATTTATTATTCAATTAAATTGTAGCTTGCCTTTTTTTATACTCCTAACTATTTCCATGAAACATCAAGCTAATTAGGGGCAGCCTCTATATGGGTCAAAATGTACTGGTCCCAACGTTTTGCAATTCACTGTAATCCACTCTACTCAGTCACAATAAATAAATAAATAAGCACACACACAAACAAACGAATAAAGAAATAAATAGTGTGAAAGAGCTATAGTGAGGTTGTGTTCATGAGTTCGTCAACTGTTCAGAACTCTGATGGCAGAGGGGAAGAAGCTGTTCCTGAAAGAATGAATGTGCATCTTCAGGCTCCTTTGTATCCCTCGGTAATGAGATGAGGGCATGTCCCAGATGGCGAGCATCCTTAACGACAGATACCACCTTCTTAAGCCCCATGATGAAGCTGGCTGAGCCTACAACCCTCAGAAGCCTCTTACTATTGTGACGAGAATACACATAAAATTAAGATGTTTGCTGGCCTGGGTTAGCATCAGTAGCATCAGCAGTTGGTCTGCCACCTGTCCTCAGGGGAAGGAGAGATAAGGAACAATGAAGCAGCATCTGGAGATGTGTAATGAAGGGATGGGAGAGAGAGCTGTCTGGAGCGGCTCCCCCTTTGAACCCTGAACTGTTTGAAGTGATGGACAGGCGATCTGGAGATGTGTAATGAAGGGACGGGAGAGAGAGCTGTCTGGAGTGGCTCCCCCTTTGAACCCTGAACTGTTTGAAGTGATGGACAGGCGATACCCCAGCAGGGGGATAAGAAGGGACAGGTTCGCTAAGGCAGGGCACACACACGACACCCGAGGTAACGAGACCCTGGAAGCGGTGTGCCTCTCACGAGTCGGTGGGAAGTATCGGATCTTAAACGCACAGGGTGGAAAGGTATGATCAGCGGGAACCCGGTGTGTGTCCACCCTCACTTGGGTGCCGGGTTCACTGCAGAAGATCGACCGCATCTGGAGGAGGGGTCACAGTCGGTCACCTCAGGTGACAAAGAACCCGCCCGAAAGCTGCTTGTGAGCAATATCGCCGGTCTGTGAGTGGAAACCGTTTCTGAATGATCAGTCGTTCTCTCTTTCCCTCCCCCCCACGTTGTCCATCGCCCTGGTAACGATTACTGCGAACTGAACTATTAAATCGAACTGGACTTTTGTGTCACTTTGAAATTGGTCATTTACCCCTAGACAACGATAGAGCTTGATTGATGCTGTTATCTTAATTCTGTGCACATGTGTGTTTATCATTGCTGAACTGTTGCATTTATTATCCTTTCGATTACTGTGTTGCTTGTTTCTTTAATAAAACTTTCTTAGTTCTAGTAATCCAGACTCCAACTGAGTGATCCATTTCTGCTGGTTTGGCAACCCAGTTACGGGGTACGTAACACTATTCTGGGCACTGACGCTTCCATAGCAAATGGTGATGCACCCAACCTGAATACTCTGCATAGTACATCTGATTCATTCAGATTAATTTCAGATTCATATTCATTTAGATTCATTTATTCAGTCATCACATGTACATCAAGACATGCAGTAAAAGGCACCATTTCTGTAAATATCTAATACAACCTAAGGATGCAGCCCACAAGTGACACCACATGTTCCACACCCAACACAGCATGCTCATAATATTCACGTGAACAACAACAACAACAACAACAAGAACATAGCAATAGGAGCAAAACAAAACAGCAACAGCAAAACAAGCCCCTTTCCTCTCTGCCACCCACTAGCTCATAGATCCAGGTAGGCCTCCTCTGGAAACCTCGGCCCTGGACTCTCAGACTGAGGTGCGGATTGGGTGCAGATTCACAGTCACAGACTTGTGGACATTGGACCTCCAATTTCCAGGAATGTCAATCCAGAGCTCCGACCATTGGGCCTTGACTTCAAGACTCATGGACTCTGATCTTTGGGCTTTGTATTGACCCCAGAACCCATGGCTTTTTTGAACTCTGGGCATCAAACACCAGATCTGCATGGGCCTCTGATGTGTGGGTTGGGTAATGTGGGGAGGTCAGATTGACTTGGACATACTTGGATATCACCAGATATCATGCCTCTGACTTACGGATATACTGGCACCAGGGGTTTGATGATCGGCCTTGTCTTCCAGACTTGCCGGCTTCAATCTTCAACCAACAGTTTTTGACTTTAGGTATTGACTCTAGGACTCCCCAATCACGAGACTTTGAATTCCAGACCTCAAACGCCAGACTCACATGAACCTCTGGCCCAGGGGGTCGCTGCCCTATGGATGTCACCAGCCTTCAATGGCTCCTGTCTGCTTGGCCTTCCAATCCTAGGACTCATCCACAGGGCCCACCAACCATGCGGATCGATGATCTTCATCCTCAGCGCCAGCATATCTGACATCTGTCCATGGGGGTCATTAGCCTTCTGCCATGGAGTTTTCTGACTTGGACCATGCCCTACCCTGCCCCTGAATCTTCTTTTACTGCCCCTGACTTGTAGTCTGTCCTCATCCTTGTCCCTTAACTCGAACCTGACACCCAACTCCCTGTGCTACCCCCAAAACTATCTCTGCAAACTTAAAAAAAAAGTCTGAGCTACTATCATTAAGACATCGCAGCTCAGCATCATCCTGAGCAGAACAGTAGAACATTGCTAGAGTCTTTGGTGCCAGAACAAATCTCCTAAACTTCTAATGAAGTATAGAAACTGGAATGCCTTCATCAATATAGTAGCCCAGGATAGATTCTCTGTGATGTTGACGCCCAGGTGTTTGAAACTGCATATTGAGCAATTCCTGAAACAAGCTGAAGGGGAAAATCTGCAGTTCTTTATTATCTTTTTAATATACAGTGCTGTGCAGAAGTCTTAAGCAAACTAGCTATATATATGTGTCTCAGACTTTTGCACTGTACTGTAACCATGATCAAAAATAACTTAGGCATACTCAGCAGATGGTATAGAAACATAGAAACATAGAAAATAGGTGCAGGAGTAGGCCATTCGGCCCTTTGAGCCTGCACCGCCATTCAGTACGATCATGGCTGATCATCCAACTCAGAACCCAGTACCTGCCTTCTCTCCATACCCCCTGATCCCCATAGCCACAAGGGCCATATCTAACTCCCTCTTAAATATAGCCAGTGAACTGGTCTCAACTGTTTCCTGTGGCAGAGAATTCCACAGATTCACCACTCTCTGTATGAAGAAGTTTTTCCTCATCTCGGTCCTAAAAGGCTTCCCCTTTATCCTCAAACTGTAACCCCTCATTCTGGACTTCCCCAACATTGGGAACAATCTAGCCTGTCCAATCCCTTCAGAATTTTATACGTTTCAATCAGATCCCCCCTCAATCTTTTAAATTCCAGACAGTATAAGCCTAGTTGATCCAGTCTTTCATCATATGAAAGTCCTGCCATTGGTGAAAGCAGGAATTATTGAAATGGGCAAATTTGTTGCTTCTGAGTTTCACTTGGGCCAACCAAAAAAAAGTTAGTTTCAAGCAGGGTGTCCACTGTGTGAGTGACCATAGTATGACCGTAGTGGACAGGGTTAGAATGGGGAACTGAACTTTTGATTCAAGAGGCTTCAATGCAAAGAGACAGAGGCTAAGGTAAGTTTCTGGTAACTTTCTTTTTCTTCCTTCAGTATTACAAATTAGAGGAGTGAGAATGGAAACTAGGGCAGTGGCAGGCTCCTTTTGCAAAATGTGGGACGTCAAGGTGACCTCCAGTGCCTCCTTGATGACTACACTTGCAAAAAGTGCTTCTCGCACACTGTGTTGAGCAACTGGAGCTGGAGCAGAATGACTAACGGATCTTTCAGGAAAATGAACACTGTAGAATGAATATTCATATTGTACTAGGCAAATTGTTTAAGGGGAAACTTCTTCACTCACAGTGTCATGATTGTCTAGAATGAGCTGCTGTATGAAATGAAACAAGCTTAATTTCAATACTTAAGCAAAGTTTGGATAGGTGCATGGATGGTAGAGATACGAAGGTCCTGGTGCAGCTCAACAGGAGTAGGCAGTTTAAGTGGTTTCAGCATGGACTAGATGGGCTGAAGGGTCTGTTTCTGTGCTGTACTTTTCAATGACTCCATGACTCTAAGTCATGGGAGCTGGTGTGAACTTGTCCTTTCATAACATTGCTGAGCAAAGGAGAACATGACCAGAGAGGTCACAATGTGAATAAATGTCCTGAAACAGGATCACAATCTATACAGGGAATTCTGCACACAACAGTGTTCTTGTTGATTCATTCATTAATTACCTATTTTGTCACAGTAATATATAGGGAAAGTGGGAATAATCCTAATGCATTGTAAAATCCTAATTAACTGAGGCTCCTTTGGTGAAGCAAACTTGCTCTGCCATAGTAACAGAACACAGAAATGCTTATAAATGTTAACAGTTCTGTTTGGAACATATGGTGCATTTAAATGGGGGTGAGCAAACAAGGTTAATTTGTAGTTTTCTATCGTTCAGGCTTAAATTGATTTAATTGGCATTTGTGCCAAGCCGTGGCCACAGTCATCCAGAGAGCATACTGCCATGTCTCTTCAATTTTCAAAGGCAATGTTTTTGGTGAATTCCTTACCAACAACATCCTAGTGTTCACCATTAACATGGAAACTAATCTGACCTGCCATTACAACTGTAGTACCAAGGCAGTATATCAGGGCTCACTTCAAGAGTCTTCATTTCCTTTCTACCATGTATAAGTCCAACAAATATTAAGGTCAACACCATCTTATCTTAAAGGATTACTTCTGTGACACACCAATATGAAACCTTCACTTCCTCCCCTGGCACTTCATTGCTAAAATTGCATCACCCATAAAATGCACAACAGCTTACAAAAGCTTCTAAGCCAATAAACTATACTGCAGAGTCGACTGGTGTTTTAGCACAGATTCCCCTCTAAGTTATTCAGTAGCATGGTTTGAAATCATATTCTTATCTCTTCATAATTTTGGGCCACAATTCTGGAACCTTTCACTTAATGGCACAATGGGATCACCATCACCCACAGCAATGTTTAAGCATTTGACTCACCATCACCTCATGATTGGCAATAAGTGATGGAAATAGTAGCTCATCTCAAGAACGAATGGAAAATGTCTGCACTTTTTATAACTTGTCAAGATTCTACGTCGCCTAGCCTTAACTGATTTCTTATTTACTTCCTCCTTTCTTTGATTTTGATATTATTCCTATCCTTTTTTTAATGAATAACTGAAATATTAACTATTCCTTTCACTACTCAGATATCGATTGTTTTTCGCATTTTTAATTTAATTTATACATTTTTTTGCAAATGAAATGTCTGAGCTACAGTACTGTGCAAAAGTCTTAGGCACACATGTATAGCTAGGGTGCCGAAGACTTTTGCATAGTCTGTCTGTCTAGGTACCACATCCAATGCGGACTTTGGTGACCATGGTTTTCCATATAGATCTATCCTTTTTTTGGATGACTTCCATTTACTCGATGTGTGGCCACCTGGCTATGCTTTTGATGTACATAAGCCGAGGTCTTCCTCTAGGTTTTCTCCCCTCAATTTTTCCAGAGAGTATGAGATTTTCTAGTTCATCTTTCCGGACGATGTGTCCTAGGAATCTGAGTTGTCTTTCTCTTATTGTTGGTATGAGTGATCGAACTGCTTGGGCTCTTCTGAGAACTTCTCCATTTGATATGTGTGTGGTCCATGATATTTTTAACATTCTCCTGTAGAACCATAATTCAGCTGCTTCTAGTGTCTTTTCCATTGCTGGAGAAATGGTCCAGCTGTCACTTCCATAAGTCAGGATAGAATAAATGTAGCACTGCAGTATTCTGTTTTTAGTGTACTTGCTCATCTTCCTGTCTGTTAATATGGTCTTCGTTTTTTGCATAGTACTGTAGTAATTTTATGTATTTCATTGTATTGCTGCTGCAGCAAAAATACAAATTTAATGGCATATCTGAGTGATGATAAACCCGATTCTGATGTGGGTCTTTATTGTGGACTGAGAAGGGAAGGGGGCAGGGAGAGGGTAATGATGGTTTGGAAAAGGGAAGGAGCGGGAAGCACCAGAGAGACATTCTGTAATGATCAATAAACAATTGTTGGAATCAAATGGCCTTGCCTTGTGTCTCAGTCCTGTGTGCACCACCCATCCCCCACCCCTGACACTCCTTCTCTGCAACCTGTCCGATATCCCTCCTGAGGTACTCCACCCTTGCCCTTCCCACCATTTTTTGCTCCTGCCAGATTTACAAATTCACTCTCCACTCCACGTTGACAAGTACAGTACTGTGCAAACATCTTAGGCACATTTGCCCAAGACTTTTGCACAATACCATATGGATTTCTTTGTAGATGAACTCCTCTCAAGCTCTGCATGAGGCACTCATTCAATTTATCTGCTAATTTTATGGCAAGGATCTCTGGACCCATGGAGCATAGGTACTCACTTTCTTATTTGATTTACTTAGCAAACTCAAAGTTACCTGCTGTATGAGTCTTCAATCCTGTTAACCCAGATAAATTCTAGAAACTGAAGTGAAAATGACTTATTTCAACTTTTATTAAGAGAAAATACACATAATTTACACTCGGTAATAGGTTTTATCTATTGTTTTTGTTTCTTCTTTGCAATGAAAAAATGGTGAAATCTTGTTTAGTTTTAGATCTGCTGGTGTTAGCCACCCTCTACCTAGCTACTAGTTCTTTTCATTCAATGCCTCTCTACTCTTGTGCCTATCTAAGAGTTTTTAAATAATCCCTAATCTATCTGCCTCTTCCACCACCCTTTTTTAAGTGCTCTTTAAAAAAACTAACATCCTACCAACTCATGGTGATCCTTGATGCAAGGCCACTCAAAGCAGAGGGGTATTTGGGAAGGCAGTGATCGTCTGGAGTTTCTACAACAGACACACATTGGCCTTTTGCACATTGATTGTTTGTCCATCTTTGTTGTGTGCAGTTTTTCATTGATTCTGTTGTGTTTCTTTGTATTTACTGTGAATTCCTGAAACGAATTTCAGGATAGTACAGTAAGGTGATATACTTAGTATGTAACTTGATAATAAATTTATGTTGAACCTTAGACTTTTTTGAACACATTGAGGCCATACACAGAGCACAAGGTGCCAGGAGCCCACTACAACCCACACTATCCACGCATTTGCTTTTACAAGCGCTATCTCCTTTACCTGTGACTATTACTGAACATTTGCAATATCTGAAAACTAGTCTCAATAATGATAACAACCTATCTAGGTCAGTAATATTCTTCATGAAAGGAAATCTGCTGTCACTGGGAGTCCAGACCAATTATGTAGATTACTTTTAATTGGAGCCTCAGTCCATGGGAAATAAGAGATGGACAATATATGGACAGTTTTCTGATGACCCTGCCATAGTTGGATGCATCAGCAAGGGAGATGAGGTTGAGTACAGGGCTACGGTAGGAAACTTTGTCACATGGTGTGAGCAGAATTATCTGCAGCTTAATGTGAAAAAGACTAAGGAGCTGGTGGTAGACCTGAGGAGAGCTAAGGTACCGGTGACCCCTGTTTCCATCCAGGGGGTCAGTGTGGATATGGTGGAGGATTACAAATACCTGGGGATACAAATTGATAATTATCTGGACTGGTCTAAGAACACTGAGGCTGTCTACAAGAAGGGTCAGAGCCGTCTCTATTTCCTGAGGAGATGAGGTCCTTTAACATCTGCCAGACGATGCAGAGGATGTTCTACCAGTCCGTGGTGGCCAGTGCTATTATGTTTGCTGTTGTGTGCTGGGGCAGCAGGCTGAAGGTAGCAGACACCAACAGAATCAATAAACTCATTCGTAAGGCCAGTGATGTTGTGGGGATGGAACCGGACTCTCTGAAGGTGGTGTCTGTAAAGAGGATGCTGTCTAAGTTGCATGCCATCTTTGTCAATGTCTTCCATCCACTACATAATGGACTGGTTGGGCACAGGAGTACATTCAGCCAGAGACTCATTCCACTGAGATGCAACACAGAGCGTCATAGGAAGTCATTCCTGCCTGTGGCCATCAAACTTTACAACTCCTCTCTTGGAGGGTCAGACACCCTGAGCCGATAAACTGGTCCTGGACTTATTTCATAATTTACTGGCATAATTTGCATATTACTATTTAACTATTTATTACTATTTTCTATTACTATTTATTATTTCCATGACTATTACTATTTACTATTTACTAACAGTAGTATTACTATTACTATTTCTATTACTATTTATTATTTATGGTGCAACTGTAACGAAAACCATTTTCCCCCGGGATCAATAAAGTATGACAATGACTATGACTATGACTACATATGTGATCTCACTAGGGTTCATCCACTACCTCTTAACCCAAAGAACTGCAGTGGAGGCAAGTAATCCTCAACTCCATGTGACTCTCTAAGAAGATATGGTAGTAGAGACACAAATGTCCTCTACTTCCAAAATTTGGTTCCTTTGAAGCAATTTTCAGAATTTTATAAGTGGAGTGTTACTGATTGAGCATGAGTCTTTGTTCAGAACAATTTGTTTCAGGAATTTTTTGTTTCCTTACCATATGGAGCACCACTGTCTTCTTCTTTATTAAATCTTTATTGTTTGCAAATTGGAAACAAAGAGCTCTGTCACACATCACACACAGTTTACAACTGAACAAAATAGCCACATTACAAGATTTCTCACATTTTTTATCACAACTGAAACACCTGAATGTTATGATCAGAGACAATCAGGAACAAATGAAATGTGTTCTACCATGAGGATAATGCAACCATGAAAGTGCTCATGTATAAAAAATGTGTTATTAAGGCAATATATAAATTATTTGGTAAATTATGTTTATCTTTCAACTTTAAAATGTTTCTGAAGATAATGGCAATTGGATAAATCTTGCCTCAATATAACTAATGGTTTAGTTCTTAAAAAGGTGAGGTTTTTAAAAGGAGACATACAAGACTGCAAATGCAGGAATTTGGAGCAAAAAAGACTCTAGATTTTAAGTACCATGATATCATGTTAGGACAAAAAGAATAAACAAAATGTGGATCAACATCATAAGGCCAGAATTGAATGTCTATGTTCCTGTATATCAGCCACCAATATGAATGGGAAGACCAATAATTCCAACAAATATTGGGAGCTTCAGGGCTGGGGAGGTGGGTTTCGCATTTATCTTGCCCCTTAGTTATCTTCGTCAAAACAAAGATGCATGGCTGATAAAATAACGATATGAATGAATTTTTTCCAAATCAGGAATCCAGATATGAAGCTGTATATAAATATATCCTTGCATTTATACAGTGCCTTTCACAGCTGCTGAATGTTCAAAAAATGTTTTCTGATGACTGGCACATTTTTGACATATTATCATTGAAATGTAATAGGTTAACGATATATTCTTATTCAGTTGTTAAAGCTACAAAGCTGCTTAATGTGGGAATCTATTTCTTCTGTAATTCAGGAAATAATATTTAAGATAACAAAGACTCCTCCTGTCCATAAGAAAAGAAGTCACAGGAAACTGTCAGTTCACCTACTGGGACACCCACCACTTAATCTGTTTTCTGACTTTCATCAACTTCTGTTCTCAGAGTACTGTGCAAAAGTCTTAGGGGCCCTAGCTATATACGTATGTGCCTAAGACTTTTGCACAATACTGTATAATGATTCAATGGAACAATTTTATGCTTTGGTAGAAAGTTGGAAGGATCGACTGGTGACCATTTTTTGGAGCTACGAAGAGATGCTTGTTTTGTTTAAATGGCGAGATTTACTAGCACTTATTCCTCCATTTAGCTGTCCAAGATATATATTCAGCTAGTTAGCATGCACATTTGGAATAAGAGGTGACATGGTTAGCCTTCTACTTATAGACTATAACCCAATAAACCATATTGGGATAATCATTAGGGATTCTGCCTGATTCAGTAGAAAGCCACTGCTTCACAACTATTGACACCAGTGTTCTTTAGGTGCAATAAACCAGTTACTCAAAACCCGCCCTGCCACATCTGCAACAGGACACAGAGACTCATACAGAGTCATCCTAGGAGGCTTTGCATTTTGTAACCAGAATCAGAGGCACAATCCTGAATCTGCTAGTTGACAAGTAAATATAAAGCTATTCAAAATTTATGAGGAGATGCTAGAAGGATTAGTTTTTCAAGGATGAGCTACTTGAGTTAGTGGGGATCTTTTGACACTTGGGTGACAGCACTGAAAAAAATACTATAACATTAAAAAAAGTCTGAGCATAGTTGAGAAGCTTCCACAAATAACAAATGACAAATTAGTCAATTTTCTTTCTTTTTGAGGGAATTATCTTCTAGTTAGATGGTTTCCATGAAATCAACAAGTCTCACTTCTAATCCAGTGTTGTGGCATCTGAGATGACTAAGGAAGTCAATGTGGAAGACACAGACTCTTCCACAGTTGGAGCAGGAGATACCTGATAGGGCAGGAAGTAGGATTGATTATGAGGTGAGGTATTCTTTTTGCCATTAGGCAGGTTCTTTGCATCATCCTGGCATATTGCCTTAAGGTTTAGAGTACCAATTTCAAACACTTTTTCTCCACTTTGAATGGAAGGAAATGGTTCATTGCCACATGCACCAAGATACAATTCAATTACCTCATTGAGGTAGAACAAGATAAAAGAGAAATTTAGGTGTCAATGGAGATGTCCCATTTTTACAAATTAGTTTATATCTTTGAATCCTTTACACTATCTACTTTGTGTTATCTTCCTGTGATGTAACTTCCTGTGTCTGCTTTGACAATCTAGCATTGGGCATGTATACCATATGTATCACAGGACCGTAAGACCATAACACCAAAAGATATACCTGTAGGAACAGAACTGGGCCTTTTGGCCTATCAAGTCTGCTCTGCTATTTCATTATATGGTGCAGTCTTTCATTGATTCTATTGTGTTTCGAATATTTGCTGTGATTGCCCATAGGAAAGTGAATCTCACTGTTGTTTATGGTGACACATATGTACTTTGAAAATAAATTTACATTGAACTTTGAATGTTGGACTTTGAAAAATGGCACAGGATGATCTATAATGATTGAGAAATGATATAAGACAATTATGATGTAGGAACTGAATTAGGCTACTTGGCCTATTGAGTCTGCTCCCCTATTTCATCATGGCTACTCCATTTTCCCTCTCAGCTCTAATCTACCACTTTCTTCCCATATCCCTTCATGCTTTGACTTATCGTGAGTCTATCAACCTCTCCCTTAACTATATCCAATTACTTGGTCTCTCCTGCTGCCTGTGGAAACGAATTCCGCAGATTCACCACACTCTGGCAAAAGAAATTCCTCCTCAACTTCATTCTAAGAGGACACCCCTCTATTCTGAGACTGGTTTTCTGGTCTTAGACTCTCCCACCATAGAAAACATTCTCTCTACATCCATTCTATCAAGGCCTTTCAACGTTTGATAGGTTTCAATTAGTTCACCACTCATTTTTCTGAACTCCAGTGAGTACAGGCCCAGAGCCATCAAATGCAGTTCATATGACAAGCCTTTCATGAACAATTTTTGTGAAAATCCTTTGAACCCTCCCCAATGTCAACTGACAGTGACTAAATCTTCTCTGTATTGTTGGCCAGAGAGACCTGTTTCACTTCTTCCTCCGGTGAATTTGAAAGATTCTGTTGAGATAGTGTTGGCAGTATTTTTCTACTTTCTAGTTATTCAGGTCTCAGAAGCATGTAAGAGAGCATGACTGTCTGGAAGACAATGGATGTGTGCTAGTCTGAGCTCTTTTTCAGTCAACTAAAAGTTGTGTCAACTTTTAGTTGACTGAAAAAGAGCGCTGAATGCAATGGTAATGAAGGCAATGGTAATTTTTGTCATCTATGTCTGCTTTCATGAAAGATGGGAAGTCTTCTATATTTTCCAATGTCTCTCTGCAAACATTTATTTTCTGAGAGCATTGTGGTGTAACAGAGTTGGAGACCTTAGGTTCACCGATGTGCATGCACAACCCGCTCCTGTGTGTTATAGTGAACTATTTGGCAACATCTTAGAGCTTGCATCTGAGTATGCACAGACACAAGCATCATCTGCATACTGCAGCTCTGAAACCAGGGTTTAGCTTTACTGAGGGAAGCATATAATTAAGGTGACATATACCTCTCATCTATTTTTATAAAGACACCAGGATACATTCTCAGTGTCTCATCAGAACAACATTACCCTTGACTGGAACAGTTCTTCCAAAGTGCACGTGTCTGTTTTGGTTACCTGCTTAATTCAGCAGTGTGCCTTCAATCCAAAATAGTTTCTGATCATGACAAGAATGACCAAAATAAATTAAGGTCAAATGAAAAATAGGGATTAAAATGAGATTTAAGTCTTCAGAGGACCATAATACAGCAAAAACATTCTACCCTTTTAACATTAAATTTATGACAACCATGCTTAAGATTGTGGATGAGAAGAAAATAGTTTAAGTAGAGATGGTATGAAAATGCTTTCAAATCAATGTGCATGTGACAGAGTTTATTTTGTAAGATTGGTATTCATTGAGCCAAGTCAGTTCAAGAAAAGTTGGACTTCTTATCATGATTGTTAGTTTATTTTGAATTGCTTATTACAATGAAAACCTGTGATAGAGAGAAAACAATTCTTAATACCAATAGATTCATGACTAGTGCCTTGAATTATAAAATATACTCTTGAAACACCTGTCTATAAATTGAGAGTTTAATCTTATTGAGGGATTACATCTAGCTGTATAACAGCAATACAGAATGTTACTCCTGCATCACCATGGGAGCCCTACTCATATGGGCTGGTAAATTACCTGCCTCATACTAATTTGTATATGACTAGATTGCATATTGAATGCTCCCCCCAATATGATAAAATAGATTCTTGATCTCACTATCGACCTCATTATGGCCTTGCATTTTACTGTCTACCTCCACTGCACTTTTTCTGTAACCGTAGCACTTTATTCTGCATTGTGTCATTAATTTACCTTCTATGACTGCAATGTACTATTGTAATGAATTGATCTGTATGGATGGCATGCAAAACAAGTTCAGTGCACCTCAGTTCATGTGGTAGTAATAAACCAACTTAACAATTTATCAGATTTGCAAATGCAAAATCTTTCCAGGCTGTCAATGGTTGATAAAAGAACATTGGCAGTAACAACTTTAGATCAAAAGGGAGATCTATATTGTAGCATCTGTGTAGGTGTCTTAGATTCTGCAAAGTTTACAGATATGACAAAATAGCTCCTTGGCAGTTTTCTAAACATCATTGGTGGCATTTCAAGATCTTCATTGTCTTTATGCCCACACTCATAAATCGGACAAACTCCATCCACCTTCAGCTTGTTGTTCTGTCCTTAACTACAATACATGTTTCTGCTTATTTGTGGTGTACACTTCCCACAACAGAGAACGTTCCAACATTATCATTCCCACTTGAGATTCAGGTTCCTTGAATGTTGCATACTAAAATCAGAAAAACCGACAAGAGCTTGCTTTCTGTTTTCTGTAGCATTTAATTATAAACAAGGATTTAGAAAGGATAACAGAATGGTTTCAGGATAGACAGAATAGAGAGTTGCTTACATATTGTGTAATGATGTATAAGCAAACACAGATTCTCTCCATTCTCTATTTTTTCTCCATTCTGAATGCATATTAAGCAGGCCCAATAGAATCAAACTCACCCTTGCGGGCTACTTAGAAGAGAGTCCAAACAGTGATCTCTTTATCACTAGGTTTCTTCTGTTTCAAACCTTTCTCTCACCTCTTCTGTCTCTGCAAACTTCTTCTAGTTGCAGTACTTTGTGAGAGTCATTTATCAATACTCTGGATCAATCTCAACTCACCCCTTTTGGGCTATTGAAAGTTTAAACCAGTGACCCCACTCACTGGTGTCTTTCATTGATCAAAACCACCTTGACTCTGAGCATGTGTCTCTCTATGTGTGTCTGTGACAGGATCATCTAACCTTGCTTATTCAAAAATAAGCCGCGAGGAACCATAAACATTCATTGTCCATCAGACAACTCCACCTCTCTCACCATAGTAACCTAGCAATTTTGTAGTCAGTAGAAATCCAACAGTGTCCAAAAGTCAGTCTCATTCTCTTGGCATTTTAAAGTGACAGTCCACAGAAAAAAATAAACCCTAGGGGTATATAACACTATAAATTACAATAAGAAATGCATATAGAATAAGTAGTACATAAAGAATGCAAAAAATAGTGAGGTAGTGTTAAGACCATAAAATCATAAGATAAAGGAGCAGAATTAGGCCATTTGGCCCATCAAGTTTGCTCCACCATTTCATCATGGTAGATCCAATTTTCCTCTCAGCCCAAATCTCCTGCCTTGCCCCTATATCCCTTGATGTCCAGACCAATCAAGACTCTATCAACCTCTGCCTAAATATGTATAAAGACTTGGCCTCCACACCTACCAGTGGCAATACATTTCATAGATTCATCGCTCTCTGGCTAAAGAAATTCCAGCTCATCTCCATCCTAAAGGATGCTCCAGTATTCTGAGGCTGTGTCTCCTGGTCATAGACTCTCCCACCATAGAAAACAACTTCTTGACATTTACTATATCAAGGTGTTTTACCATTCTGAAGGGTCTTGGTCCAAAACATTGACTGTACCCTTTGCACCTCAGTTTTTTGTATTTTCTCTCTGCTTAGAAAATAGTCATACTTTTCATTTCTTCTACCAAAGTGCATGACCATACACTTCCGGACACTATATTCCACATGCCATTTCTTTGCCCATTCTCCTAATCTGTCTAAGTCCTTCTGTAGCCTCTCTACTTCCGCAAAACTACCTGCTCCACCACCTATCTTCATATCACATGAAAACTTTGCAACAAAGCTATCAATTCCATCATCCAAATCATTAATATATAATGTAAGAAGAATTGGTCTCAACACAGACCCCTGTGGAACACCACTAGTCACCAGCAACCAACCAGAAAAGGCTCCTTTCATTCACACTCTTTGACTACTGCCAGTCAGCCACTGTGTTATCTATGATAGAATCTTCCCTGTAATACCACGGGCTCATAAGCACCCTCATGTGTGGCATTTTGTCAAAGGCCTTCTGAAAATCCAAATACGTAACGTCAAAAGATTCTCCTTTGTTCATCCTGCTTGTTATTTCATCAAAGAATTCCAACAGATTTGTCAGGCAACATTTTGATTAACCATGCTGATTATGGCCTATTTTATCATTAGCTTTCAAGTACTCTGAAAGCTAATCTTTGATAATTGACTCCAACATCTTCCCAACCATTAAGAAACATAGAAACATAGAAACATAGAAAATAGGTGCAGGAGTAGGCCATTCGGCCCTTCGAGCCTGCACCACCATTTATTATGATCATGGCTGATCATCCAACTCAGAACCCCGCCCAGCCTTCCCTCCATACCCCCTGACCCCCGTAGCCACAAGGGCCATATCTAACTCCCTCTTAAATATAGCCAATGAACTGGCCTCAACAGTTTCCTGTGGCAGAGAATTCCACAGATTCACCACTCTCTGTGTGAAGAAGTTTTTCCTAATCTCGGTCCTAAAAGGCTTCCCCTTTATCCTCAAACTGTGACCCCTCGTTCTGTACTTCCCCAACATCGGGAACAGTCTTCCTGCATCTAGCCTGTCCAGTCCCTTTAGGATCTTATACGTTTCAATCAGATCACCCCTCAATCTTCTAAATTCCAACTAGTACAAGCCCAGTTCATCCAGTCTTTCTTCATATGAGAGTCCTGCCATCCCAGGAATCAATCTGGTGAACCTTCTTTGTACTCCCTCTATGGTAAAGATGTCTTTCCTCAGATTAGGGGACCAAAACTGCACACAATACTCCAGGTGTGGTCTCACCAAGGCCTTGTACAACTGCAGTAGTACCTCCCTGCTCCTGTACTCGAATCCTCTCGCTATAAATGCCAGCATACCATTTGCCTTTTTCACCGCCTGCTGTACCTGCATGCCCACTTTCAATGACTGGTGTATAATGACACCCAGGTCTCGTTGCACCTCCCCTTTTCCTAATCGGCCACCATTCAGATAATAATCTGTTTTCCTATTTTTGCCACCAAAGTGGATAACTTCACATTTATCCACATTAAATTGCATCTGCCATGAATTTGCCCACTCACCCAACCTATCCAAGTCACCCTGCATCCTCTTAGCATCCTCCTCACTGCTAATACTGCCACCCAGCTTCGTGTCATCCGCAAACTTGGAGATGCTGCATTTAATTCCCTCATCCAAGTGATTAATATATATTGTAAACAACTGGGGTCCCAGCACTGAGCCTTGCGGTACCCCACTAGTCACCGCCTGCCATTCTGAAAAGGTCTCGTTTATTCCCACTCTTTGCTTCCTGTCTGCTAACCAATTCTCCACCCACACCAATACCTTACCCCCAATACCGTGTGCTTTAAGTTTGCACACTAATCTCCTGTGTGGGACCTTGTCAAAAGCCTTTTGAAAATCCAAATATACCACATCCACTGGTTCTCCCCTATCCACTCTACTAGTTACATCCTCAAAAAATTCTATGAGATTCGTCAGACATGATTTTCCTTTCACAAATCCATGCTGACTTTGTCCGATCATTTCACCGCTTTCCAAATGTGCTGTTATCACATCCTTGATAACTGACTCCAGCAGTTTCCCCACCATCGACGTTAGGCTAACCGGTCTATAATTCCCCTGTTTCTCTCTCTCTCCTTTTTTAAAAAGTGGGGTTACATTAGCCACCCTCCAATCCTCAGGAACTAGTCCAGAATCTAACGAGTTTTGAAAAATTATCACTAATGCATCCACTATTTCTTGGGCTACTTCCTTAAGCACTCTAGGATGCAGACCATCTGGCCCTGGGGATTTATCTGCCTTCAATCCCTTCAATTTACCTAACACCACTTCCCTACTAACATGTATTTCGCTCAGTTCCTCCATCTCACTGGACCCTCTGTCCCTTACTATTTCTGGAAGATTATTTATGTCCTCTTCAGTGAAGACAGAACCAAAGTAATTATTCAATTGGTCTGCCATGTCCTTGCTCCCCATAATCAATTCACCTGTTTCTGTCTGCAGGGGACCTACATTTGTCTTTACCAGTCTTTTCCTTTTTACATATCTATAAAAGCTTTTACAGACAGTTTTTATGTTCCCTGCCAGTTTTCTCTCATAATCTTTTTTTCCCTTCCTAATTAAGCCCTTTGTCCTCCTCTGCTGAACTCTGAATTTCTCCCAGTCCTCAGGTGAGCCACTTTCT
The DNA here is from genome assembly GCF_963921235.1 of Mobula hypostoma. Lineage (NCBI taxonomy): Eukaryota > Metazoa > Chordata > Chondrichthyes > Myliobatiformes > Myliobatidae > Mobula > Mobula hypostoma. The sequence continues at coordinate 84,497,543 of NC_086101.1, read as the reverse complement.
CTGGCTAATTTGTATGCTTCTTCTTTGGAATTGATACTATCCCTAATTTCTCTTGTCAGCCACGGGTGCACTACCTTCCTTGATTTATTCTTTTGCCAAACTGGGATGAACAATTGTTGTAGTTCATCCATGCAACCTTTAAATGCTTGCCATTGCATATCCACCGTCAATCCTTTAAGTGTCATTTGCCAGTCTATCTTAGCTAATTCACGTCTCATACCTTCAAAGTTACCCCTCTTTAAGTTCAGAACCTTTGTTTCTGAATTAACTATGTCACTCTCCATCTTAATGAAGAGTTCCACCATATTATGGTCACTCTTACCCAAGGGGCCTCTCACGACAAGATCGCTAATTAACCCTTCCTCATTGCTCAAAACCCAGTCCAGAATAGCCTGCTCTCTAGTCGGTTCCTCGACATGTTGGTTCAAAAAACCATCCCGCATACATTCCAAGAAATCCTCTTCCTCAGCACCCTTACCAATTTGGTTCACCCAGTCTACATGTAGATTGAAGTCACCCATTATAACTGCTGTTCCTTTATTGCACACATTTCTAATTTCCTGTTTAATACCATCTCCGACCTCACTACTACTGTTAGGTGGCCTGTACACAACTCCCACCAGCGTCTTCTGCCCCTTAGTGTTACGCAGCTCTACCCATATCGATTCCACATCTTCCCGGCTTATGTCCTTCCTTTCTATTGCGTTAATCTCTTCTTTAACCAGCAATGCCACCCCACCTCCCCTTCCTTCATGTCTATCCCTCCTGAATATTGAATATTAAGGTCAGACTAATTGGCCTATAATTTCCTTCCTTCTGTCTCTCTACCTTAAAGTTCACATTTCAAAGTAAGTTTGTTATCAAAGTACATGTGTATTATCATATATACTATAACCATGAGATTAATTTTCTTGTGGTCATATTAAATAAATTGATAAAATAATAGCCATAACAGAGTCAACGGAAGACTGCCCAATTCTGGCGCTCAACCTGAGTGCAGAAGACAATAAACTGCAAATACAAAAAAAAGAGAAATAATAATAATAATAATAATAAATAAATATTAATGATAAATAAGCAATAAATATTGAGAACATGAGGTGAGGAGTCCTTGGAAGTGAGTCCATTGGTTGTAGAAACATTTCAATAATGGGGCAAGTGAAGTTGAGTGAAGTATCCTCTTTGGTTTAAGGGGTAGCAATTGTTTCTGAACCTGGTGGTGTGAATCATGAGACTCTTGTAACTTCTTCCAGGTGGCAGTAGTGAGAAGAGAGCATGGTGGGAATCCCTGATGATGAATGCTGCTTTCCTGTGACAGCGTTTTATGTAGATGTTCTCAATGGTTGGGAGGGCCCCACTCATGATGTATTGGGCCACACCCACCACCCCTTGTAGGATCTCCAGTCAAGGACACTGGTGACTCCACACCAGGCTGTGATACAGCCAGTCAACACATTCTCCACCACACTTCCACAGAAGCTTGTCTACATTTTAGATGTCACGCCAAATCTCCAAAAACTCCTAATCAGGTAGTACTGCCATACTCTCTTTGTAACTGCATCCATCTGCTGTGCCCAGGACGATGCTCCAAAATAATATCAATAAGGAATTTAAAGTCGCTGACCCTCTCCATCTCCAATCCTCCGATGAGGACTGGCTCATGGATCTCTGCTTTCCTTCCCATGACGTCAATAATCAGCTCCCTGGTCTTTCCCACACTGAGTTGGAGGTTGTTATGGCACCACTCATCCAAATCTTCAATCTGTAACCCCCCCCCTCCATACACTGATTCCTCACTACTCCCAGTTCAGCCCACAACCGTGGCAAGTTTATGCACTGTTGAGGAATCTGATGGAGGAGGAGAAGAAGCTGTTTCTAAAATGTTGAGTGTGTGTCTTTAGGGTCCTGTGATTCCTCCATGATGGTAGTAATGTAAAGAGGGCATATGCTGAGTGGTGGGGGTCTTTAATGATAGACACTGCATGTCTGAGGTGTTGTCTTTTGAAGATGTCTTTAATGGTGGGGAGGCTAGTGCCCATGATGGAGCTGGCTAATTTCACAACCCTCTGCAGCTTTTTTCCCAGACTTGTGCACTGGTCCCTCTGTAGTAAATGGTGATGCACCTGGTTAGAATGCTTTCCATAGTACATCTGTAGAAATTTGCTGGAGTCTTTGCTGACATTTCAAACCTCATCAAACGCCTTATGAAATATATCCATTGGAATGCTTTCTTCATAATTGCATCAATACGCTGGGCCCAGGATAGATCTTCAGGGATGCTGACCCAATGAACTTGAAGCTACTCACTCTTTCCATTTCTGGCCCCTCAATGAGGGCTGGTGACTTCCCTTGACTGTCCCTTCTTGAAGTTCACAATGAATTCCTTGGTTTTACTGATGTTGAGTGCAAGGTTGCTGTTGCAACTCAACTAAGCCAGCTGATCCATCTCACTCCTGGATGCCTTCTCGTCACCATCTGGGATTTTGCCAACTGTGTCACTGGCAAATTTATAGATGGTTTTTGTGCTGTGCCTAGCCACACAGTCATAGAGCACAGAAGTAGGTTCTTTGACCGATCATGCCAATGACCATAAATGAACCACCTCTCCATACTAACAGAAGAGATTCTGCAGATGCTGGAAATCCAGAGTAACACATACAAAATGCTGAAGGAACTCAGCATGTCCGGCAGCTTCCAGGGAAGTGAATAAACAGTGGACATTTAGAGCCAAGACCCTTCTTCAGGACTGGAAAAGGAGGGGGAAGATGCCAGAATAAAAAGCTGGGGAGAGGGGAAGAAGGACTAGATAGAAGGTGATGGGTGAAGTTAGGTGGGTGGGAAAGGTAAAGAGCTTCAGAAGAAGGAATTTGATAAGAGAGAAGAATTGACCATGGGAGAAAGGGCCAAAGGAGGGACACCAGAGGGAATTATTAGCCAAGTAAGAAGAAGAGTTTAAGAGGCCAGAATCCCATTTACCAGCAGTCAGTCAATAGCTGTCTCTGCCTTGGCAATTCAAACGTTCCTCCATATGTTTAAATATCATGACAGTATTCACCACCTATTCAGGAGCATCATACTGATTATCACTGGATAATTGATTCAGATATCATACCTACTAATCACCATCAAATTGTTATAGTGCGATATGTGTAAAATGTAACTGGATTTACTGATAGAGATTCTGTGCATTGCCCAAATTACCTCCCTTTAATACTTTGGCCCAGGATTTGCAGGCAGTGTAGCAACACACTTTACAGCTTCATGCCATTTCTAATCTAATATTGTTGCATTGCGCGAATGCTTTAGTTTATTTCAAGATGTGGTTAAAAAATGTCACACAGAGCTGATGCTTTGAGGTATGCTAATAACGTATTGTGGTTGGTAATCAAACCTAACAATAATGCGAAAATCATTGCAAAAGGAACTTCTCCAACCCTTCTTCTTTGTTAAAATAGCTTCATGGACATTACAATGTAACAAAAGAGAACATTGAGCTTCAGTCCCTGGGGCTGGAGATTCATCCTTTGTCACTTGTACTGCTGTCCATTATATTCCTCCAACAAATTCCATTTCAGTGTACAATATTCATCCGCAGAAGAACTGCTTGCTCATTATAAGGACCATTGAAAATTAATTCTGATTGTCAGTCTTTGCGTTTTATATTTATATGTATACAGATGGTAAAAATTCCCCATTCAGTATTTGCCAGTTGTTTGTTCAACTGTAGATAAATAAATATCATTTACTTCAGTCTGTAAATGCTGTGTAATACCTACCAGTTCAAAAAGTCTTCTGGTAACACTGAATGAGACTATGATCAATTCAATAAATGAAAGATTATATAGAAACTAAAATAGTTGAGAGGTTACAGCTATTTGTCCATTTTGGTAGAGAATAAACAGCATTTGCACTTGGACAATGGCACTCCTCTGAGATTTGATGTTGTTAAGAAAGGAAGGGATGAGAAGGGAAATTTGGAAAAGTGTATAAAAGGGAAAAGAGTGAAATAGTTCTATTTTGTAGTCAATCTATTTCATCTCACATGAAGATAATTTATCTTTCTGTTGCATTTTGTCAGTTGTGTCCTAATGATCTTGCCTTTAGTTATTTGTTGTAAACTTAGTTCAAAGTTCAAAGTAAATTATTATCAAAGTACATACATGCCACCATTTACAACACCAAGATTCATTTTCTGGTGGGAATTCTCAGTAAATCCAAGAACCATAATAGAATCAGTGAAATACTGCACCCATCCGGGCAGACAAAAAGAAAAAAAAACATTGCAAAATGCAATAAACTGGGCAGATACAAAAGAATACAAGTAAACAAACAAACAAACAAACAAACAAATAAATAAATAAGCAATAAATATCGAGGTTATGAGATGGTGAGTCCATAGAAAGTGAGCCCATAGATTGTGGCAACACACAAAATGCTGGAAATTGTGGGAAGAGTTCAGTGGTGGGGCAAGTGGTCATCTGGGAGTGAAGCCTTGTTGTCACCTATGTCACTTGGTTTCACTTTGGATGAGGTAATAGCATTCAAACCCTGCCACAGCTGTTGAGTGAAGTTATCCCCTCTGGTTCAGGAACCTCATGATTGAGGGTAATAACTCTTCCTGAACCTGGTGGTGTAGGTTCAGAGACTCCTGCACCTTCTATCTGATCAGTGAGACCAGAGGAAGATCTAGATGTAGGGGTCCCTGATGATGGATGCTGCTTTCTTACGACAGCGTTCTGTGTAGATGTGTTCTGCGCCCATGATGACCTACTCCAGAGATATGTGGACAAACCCGGACTTATTCACAGGGGTGATACTGGAAAAAATGTTACAATATTCCAGGGGTGAGATAACAGAGATTGTCCTCACTCGAATGTGGCATTAAGTTGTCCTGTCACGGCTGAGCTCAATGGAATCAAGGGGATAACATTTCAATGACTTCGATACCCATTCTCATACCTATACAAAGGAAGGAGACTGTGATTCTTGGTGGTTAATTATGCCATTTCTAGTACTGCAGAAGTTGCACAGAGCAATGTCCTGCATCCCACTGTCCTCATTTGTTTTTATTCTTTCAACCGCAAGGTCAGAAGTGGGGATGTTTGCTGATGTTTCCACATCCTGCTGTAAATGAAACAGCCCACGCAGGAAGACCCAGACAACATCGAGGCATGAGGCTGTTATGTGGCTAGAAGCATCTGTTGAACAACAATGCAGTGGACAACATCAACAGGAGAAAATCTGAACATGTGCTTTTGAAATTCAGTGGCATTACCATCACTCAGTCCTTTGTCATTAACATCCTAGAAAAGGATTGAGTTTCTTTGTATTTCATTCTTCACTTGCTTCCTTTGCAGAGTCAGAATGGTGGAAACTTTGGAATTTCTCAGTGCCTTTCTTTTGTTTCTTTTTTATTTCTTTCATTTTGTTTGTTCAGTTTTTCTTTGTGCATATTTCTCAAAGCTTCTTCAATGTCACGAAGGTGCCTCCATGTTTGATGTTGAAAGCAAGCATAGAAGGCATTGAGGTCATCTGGGAGTGAAGCCTTATTGTCATCTATGTCACTTGGTTTCACTTTGGATGAGGTAATAGCATTCAAACCCTGCCACAGGATGTCGAACATCCTTCTGTGATTCAAGTTTGGCCTGGAATTGCCACTTCATACATGAGATGGCTTTCCAGTGATTGTAACTGGACATCCTGTATTTTAATCACAAACAAGAGAAAATCTGCAGATGCTGGAAATCCAAGCAACACACACAAATGCTGGAGTCCTGCTGAAGGATCTCAGCCTGAAACGTCGACAGTACTCTTTTCCATAGGTGCTGCCTGGCCCGCTGAGACCCCCCTCCCCAGCTTTTGTGTGTGCATCTTGTAATTTACTTGGTCACCAGACCTGAATGCCGCTGATCTGGCCCTCAGCAAATTGCAGGTCTAATTATTCATCCAGGACTTCCGGTTGGGGAAGACTCGGAATGATTTGTTGGGACACACTCATTTATATCTGTTTTTATTAGCTTAGATGCTAAGATAGAGTCCTTGATCATGGCCCAGCCCACCAACTCTAAGCAATCCTGTAGGCATTCCTCTGCCTCTTTTGAACATCTCTTTATATCAGTAGCTTTACTCTTTAGCCTCTGCCTATATGCAGATAGGAGGAAGTCAGACAAATAGTCTGGTTTCCCACAATGTGGTCTAGGTGTGGAACTGCAGTTATTTATAATTGTAGTATAGCATCGGTGAAGTGTGTGTTGGGACCCCTGGAGCTGCAGGTGATATGATGATGATATTTGGGCAAAAAATTCTTCAAACAAACCTGATTAAAATCCCTGACAATTATTTGAAAAGTATTGGGGTTGGTAGGCTGTTTTTTGTTTGTGGATGGCAACACTCAGTATCTCGAGTCCCTGCTTCACATCGATCTTTGACAGAATTAGGTTTACTTAACCATGATTCATTTAGCATGATCTTGCTCGGTTTTCAAAAATTCCACCAATTTCTTTTTTTTTAATTACTGAACTTTTCCAGGATTCAGCACTTCTCCCACTAAACTACATGTACAATTTCCCACTACATTTTACATTTACTAGAGAGATATCTGCTAATCTTTACTATTGATACTACTTGTAGTATGTAGTTGTATTTAACAGTTTTTGCCTCCATGTTTTGGTTGAGTCAATTACTGCCACTGATACAGTCATTTTTTATTCCTTCTTAGTTGTAGATTTTTTTTAAAAAACAGATTTCTGTTAGACTTCCCTTTTTATATAAAGAGAAAATAAACTTCCTTTAAGGAAGTTTATTTATTTTCTTCTAACTTGCAAAGTGCACGTGACTGCAAATACAGTCCTAGCAGAGGTCATCTGCCAAAGATCAAAACAGTGACAGAAGATAAGTTCCAAAAATCACCATAACCCTTGACCAAACGTATACTTCAGTTATGCATACTACAGCATGCTTTATGTACATTCACTAGATAGATAGCAAGGTTCAAGAAAATTCTTAAAACAACCTTCTTAAGTGAAGTTATTAATGTGCTACAGGTGCTTCCCTTATGATGGATGACCACATCCTAAAAAAGTAAATAAAACAAAGATTGGATTTGTTGCCTTTAAGATGAAACATAAATTGCTAGTCCACTCACATAGATATAAAGTCACCGAAAATGTTAATTTACAGGCTTTCTTCACTAAAACTGATGATATCATTACATTGTTATGCTGGCTGAGGAAGTGTGCTAGTTCAATTTACAACTGCATTTCCTATATTAAAAAAAAACCTTCAAATGTCTTTCTTTAGCTCCATTTGTTTGGGGACAAGACATGACTATCATATGATGTTACAGCATATGTGGAAATCATTAGCAGTTTTATTGTATGCTCTGGAATAAATCTTCAATAAAAGATAGCAGCATATTAAGGGAAGATGTGAGCAATAATCTCTATAGTCAACTCATATATAACAACGTTAATTAAGTATATGGTCTGGTCGGTAATTTGCACTGATTTTTTTTCACTAAGTGTAAATTTGTAAGTCCAGGAGTGTACTGGATTGGTCAAGGCAACTGAATGGATTATCATCTGTTTTATTTATAGATCTGGTCATCTGAAATCCACTGTAAGACCAAAAGATCAATTTTATTTCTCAGTGAGGAAACAAAGTAAGTGAGACTGGAGCCTCCAAATCCAAACAACCCTCCCATAGAGCTTTTGGGGTCTTGGGAAGTTCACTTGGATGAAAGCACAGATCGGAAATACTACTTTAACACAAATACAAAAGAGAAGACTTGGAAACCACCTAGGCTCTTTCTGGGAATGCAGAACATGAAGGTAAATGTATATGTTTTCAAATAAAATGGTTATTTTTATATCACTTTCATATGGCATTAGAGGAAATTACTTAGCTTGTTCAAAGTTCAAATTAATGTTATTACCAAAGTACATATATGACATCATATACTACCCTGAGGTTCATTTTCTTGTGGGCATTCAAAGTTAATACAAAGAAATGCAATAGAATATAGGATAAAGTGCACACAAACAAATATGGACAAACAGCAAATGCGCAAAAGACAACAAATTGTAACAATACAAAAAATAATTATAATAAATAAGTGAGGAAATAAATAAATAATTATTGGGAGCATGAGTCCTTGAACGTGAGTTCATCAGTTCAGTGTTGAGATGAGTGAAGTTATGCACTCTGGTTCAGAAGCCTGATGGTTGAGGGGTAAAGAACCTGATAGTGTGGGACCTTAGGCTCATATACCTCCTTCCTGATGGCAGCTGCAAAGAGACAGTATGGTCTGGAGCCATATACATTGGCTTTCAGAGATATCCCATCATATTCATCTCCTGTGTGATGTAGTTTGTAATACTTTGCACATTAAAGTTAGAGTTTCTGGAGTGTGGGGCAATTATACAAAATTAATACTTCCAATTAGGCATATGAAAAATTAATGACATCTAAAATATTTCACAATTTGAAAGCAAATAATTGATTTTTACCATGTTGAGTTTTAATTAAGTCCTCACCAATATCTGTAAAGTTATAATAATCGACCATCTTGCGTCCTAGTTGAGCTTCATATTTTTTGGGTTTCTCAGTCAAACCATTTCCTTGTAATAATTACATATAACATTTTATAGGGTATTAGCACAATAATAAAATGTAATTTTAATTTTTCTACCTAATCTATATTGTTTTATGTTTCCTTCACCATTTCTGTTATTTTTATGTATGGGTGATTGCCTGATTTATCCATATAATAGTAATATATCTTGTTATTCTGAATGGCAAGATTTGGCATGTGTTGAAGAGTTTTGTTGTGGAGCATTAACTTATCACTCTATTTATTATTTATATGCAAGATGATATTGAAGAACCCACAGATGACACTATGATAGCAGAGATATTTAAGTAAAACAGCTGAGAGTAGAAAATTGCATTGCCATAAAGTTAGATTGAGTGAGTGGACTGAAAGCTTGTAAATGGAGTTATCACTGGAAAGTGTAAGGTCATCTACTTCGAATCCAAAAGAGATAACTCAGGATTTCGAGCAGTAAAGAGGTTTAAATCCACACATATTAATCATTAAAAGCCAACAGGCAAAAATAAAAAAAAACAATTAAAAAGGTTAATGGAATATTGGCCATTATTTCAAAGGGCACAAAATCGGGAACATGACTGCATAGTGATTATACTATTGTACTATTAATCCAGACAGCAAGATTACTAATCTGATGATTGGATTTAAAATTCCACCACCATAGCAGAAGAAGCTGAATTTAAATAAACCTGGTATGGTTTAATAGTTACATTAATGAAGACTTTAATTCTACAGCATTGTCATGAAATACTCATCTGGTTAATTGATATTCTTTAGGGAAGCAAATTTGGCATCTTTACCCACTTGGCTGAAATATAACATATCACAGTGTTTGACCCTGAATAGTTACCTTTAACACAAGGGCTGAGTTAATCAGCTTAAAACACCTGCGCAAGGTCATTAAATGTTAATTTTGTCAATAATGCTACATTCCATGAATAAATATGACAAAATACACTCAGAGACCACTTTATTAGATACATCTGAACACCTACTCGTTAATACACATATCAAATCCCCCAATCATGAGCTAGCAACTCAATGCAAGAAAAGAATGTGGAGGTAGTCAGGAGGTTCATTTGTTGTTCAGACATAACATCAAAATGGAAAAGGAATATGACCTAAGTGACTTTGACCATGTTGGCACCAGACGGGGTGATTTGAGTATCTCAGAAACTGCTGATCTCCTGGGATTTTCATGCACAGCAGTCCCTAGAATTTACAGAGGATGATGTAAAAAAAAAACAGAAAACATCTAGCAAGCAGCAGTTCTGTGGGTGAAAATGCCTTGTTGATGAGAAAGCTCAGACTGGTTCAAGCTGAGAAGGAGGTATCAGTAACTCAAATAACAACACATTACAACAGCGTTGTGCAAAAGCACATCACTGAGTGCACAACATATTGAACCTTGAAATGGATGGGCAACAGATGAGGAAGACCATAGGTATATATTCAGTGGCCACTTTATTAGCTATCTCCTGTATACCTTTCCTCAGCGTACACCTCTCTCCTGAATACCACAATAAAACCTGCCTCTATAGCTACTTTCAGAATTAATCTGAAACTAATCAAACATGTGTTAGTATCCAGAATCAAAATGGGATTTATTATCACTGATATATCTAGTGAAATTTGTTGTTTTGTGACAGCGTTACAGTGCAAGACATGAAAATTATTGTAAGGTACAAATAATTAAACAGTTCAAAAGAGAAATATTGTGGTCATGTTCATGATTTCATGGACCATTTAAAAGCAGATACTGGAAGAGAAGAAGATGTTGTAAAACATTGGATGTGGTTCTTTGGACTCCTCCATCTTCTCTCTGATGGAATTGATCCAAAGAGTCCCAGATGGTGAGGGTTTTTAATGATGGATGCTGCTTTCTTGAAGCAGTGCCTTTTGAAGATAACCTCAGTGGTGGGAAAACATGTGCCCATGATGGAGTTGGCTGAGTCTGCAGCATCTTACGATCATGCATATTGGAGCCTCCACTCCAGGTAGTGATGCAACCAGACAGAATGATCTCCTGCATACATTTGTAAACATTTGCTGGAAATTTTGGTGATATACCAAATCTTCTCAAGCTCTAAAGGAAATGTAACTCTTGGCCAACCTTGTTCATGCTTGCATCAATATGCAAGGCCCATGATGGATATTGACGTGCTCTACAGATAAAATGTTTCCTAACATCACTATTAATTCTCTTCCCCTTCTGATCTTTAATCCTTGACTCCTTCCCTGATAGGAACAGTGTCACAGTGTAGTCACTTTGTCCACACCGCTCATCATTTCCATAAGACCATAAGATATAGGACCAGAATTAAGCCATTTAGTCCTTTGAGTCTGTGCCATTCCATCAAGGCTGATTTATTGTTCACTTTGATCCGATAAAGCCATTGTCAACAGCAGCAGTTCAATTTCGTTACAATCTATTGAAAACATAGAGAAGCGATTGATCGTTTGCTCATTAAGTTACCTTTCCAAGTCAGTGCAATAAGACCATAAGGCCATAGGACATAAGAACAAAATTAGTCTATTTTGTCCATCAAGTCTGCTCCACCATTCTATCATGGCTGATTTATTATCTCTCTTAACCCATTCTCCTGCCTTCTTCCCATAACCTTTGACAACCTTACTAATCAAGAACCTATCAACCTCTGCTTGAAATATACTCAATAACTTCACCTCCACAGTCATCTGTGGCAACAAATTCCACAGATTTACCACACCCTGGCTAAAGAAGTTCTTCCTCATCTCTGTTCTAAGCAGTGGTCCCCAACCACTGGGCCGCAAAGCATGTGCTACCGGGCCGCGAGGAAATGATATGATATGGTGATATGAAGCAATATGAGTCAGTTGCACCTTTCCTCAATCCCAGTCACGCACTGTTGAACTTGAATACCACCCGCGCCCCCCCCCCACCCCCGCCGTCACCGGTCTGCAAGAATATTGTCAATATTAAACTGGACGGTGGTGTGAAAAAGGTTGGGGACCCCTGTTCCAAAGGGACAACCTTTTATTCTGAAACCATACTCTTTGATCTTAGACTGCCCCATTATAGGAAATTCCATTGCAAGTCTACTATTCCACTATGCCTACACCTTTCAATATCCAGGTACTTCCATCAGATATCTCCTCAGCTTTCTCTGAAGGAAGCAATCCTAGCCTCTCTCATCTGCCCTTGATCTGAGGTTCTATTGATAAACCGATAGTTGTGCTGGTTTTAATTATCAACTTCTCAGTCAGTCTTCTCTTTCAATGACTTGTGCACCCATACCATTAATTTCCTTTGCTCTTACACACTTTTTACAAATAGCATCTTTTATTCTTTGTTGCCTCTCCTCATTCTTCTATCCAAATACATCAGCTTACATTTCCCTTGATACTTTTTTTCTACTGGTCAGTTTTTATTCTATTTCAGTCCACCATTAATCTATTCACAATGCATAATTTTGCCAAGTTTTGTACCATTTGCAAATTTAGAACTCTGGCTTTCATGCAACTCTTAGTCATCATTACAGAAGAAGCGTTGTCGTCATGGGTGATTTCAACATTCCCAATATTGATCGAAGGTGGTGGGGAGGAGATACGTCTCTACCAAAGGATGTGTAAGGCACTCCTTCCCTCTGCTAGCCTGCAGGAGACACTTGGGCAAGGTGTAGCACCTGCTTAACTCCCTGATCAGGGTTGTGTGAAGCCATGGGAGTGGGTGATGGATGATTGTACGAATAGTTGCTGCATATCACCAGTCCCGGTTGTGCAACTGCTGACAGCAGTCAGACAATCTCTGAAGAGTATTGAGAATGGTTGGGGTCACCCATATTGTGAAAACACACTGGCCAGTAGAAGGCATGGCAAACTACTTCTGCAGAAAAATTTTTCCAAGAACAATCAACGTAATGGAAATGCCATGATTGCCTACATCATATGACAAGGGACATAATGAATGAACATATGAATATTGATTGGCATCTCCTTAGTACAAAAGTTTTAAATGGAGCAGAACTTGTTAGGTGTGTCCAGGAAGGATTCTTGACACAATATATAAATAGACAGACCTACTTGTCGAGAGGCCATACTGGATCTAGTACTAGGCGATGAACTTGGTCAGTTGACAGATCGCTCAGTGGGTGAGCAGCTTAGCGACAGAGACCACAACTTCCTGAGCCTTACCATTGCCTTAGATTGGGAATAGGAGCAGATGGTATACAGAAGTATTTAATTGGGTCAGGGTAAATTATGATGCTATTAGGCAGGGTATAGATGTACTCAGTCAAATGCAGACAGAAATATGGATGTTGTTTAGGAAGCACTGACATAGGTTTGTGCATAGGTATGTCACATTATGGGAGTGAGAAGATGAAAGAACCATGGCTGACAAGAGAAGTAGAACATCAGGTCCGGGGAAAGAAGGAAGCATACTTAAGATTTAGGAAGCAAGGATTAGACATGGCACTGGAGAGTTACTAGCTAGCCAGGAATGATGGATGTTCGGACAGTTAGAAGGGGATATGAAAATGCATTGTTGAGTGTGATTAAGGAAAACTCCAAGAAGATCGACACATAAGTGAAGAACAGTAGGATGACTAGAGTGCGGGTAGGACTAATCAGGGACAGAAGAGGAAGCATGTGCCTAGAGTCAGAAGATGTAGGGGAGGTTCTTTATGAATACCTTGCTTCATTATTCACCTTGAAGAATGTAAGGACAGTGTAGAACAGGCTACTATGCTGGAACATGTTGACGTTAAGAAAGCGGATGTGCTGGAACTTTTGAAAAACATTAGGAGGGATAAGTTCTGGGATCTTACAGGATATATCCCAGGTCAGAATGGGAATTGAAGGAAGAGATGGCTGCATCTTTGGTGATAATCTATGCATCCTAACTGGCCAGAGGAGTAGTACCAGAACATTGAAGGATGGCAAATATTGTATAGTTATTTAAGAAAAATAGGGTTAATCTTGGAAATTATAGACCAGTGAGTGATGTATCAGTGGTGGCAAACTGATGGACAGTACTCTTAGGGACTGGATTTATGAGCTTATGGAAAATGTAGTCTGATATTGGGATCATCAATATGACTATGTGAGGGGCAGGTTGGCCTCTCAAGACAGATTAAATTCTTTGAGGATGTGACCCAACAGATTGAATGAAGTTACAGAAGTGGAAGTGGTGTATATGGATTGAAGTAAAGTGTTTGTCAAGGTAAGCTTATCCAGAAAGTCAGGAAGCATGGGATTCAGGGGAACTTGGCTGTGTGGATTCAGAATTGGCTTGCCCACAGAGAGCGTAGGACAGTGGTAGATGGAACATGTTCTACTTGGAGGTTAGTGACCAGCGGTATTCTGCAGGGATCTGTTCTGGGATCCCTACTCTTTGTGATTCTAATAGCTAATTTAGATGAGGGAGGGTGGTTTGGTAAGTTTGCAGATAACATGAAGGTTGGTGGTGCTGTAGATAGTGCAGAAGGTTGTCATAGTTTACAATGAGACATTGATAGGATGCAGAACTGGGCTAAGTATTGTCAAATGGAGCTCCATCCACCACCATCCCCTATCACTTCCCTCAACCACTACCCACCTCCTAAACGCATGCATACACCTCACTTCTATATCTGCTGCAATGTTCCATTCTGCCTTTAGTTGGGATATCACATAAATTAGCATTTGCTTTTGAACAAAATTCTTTCTTCAGATGGCTTGAAAATTAGAAAGAAATGTTAACTTATGTCACAGTATTGAAGCAAGAATCCACGATGATAACGTTGCAATCAGCTTGAGAGAGATCTGGGACACAATCATGTTGGTATCCAGTGGCTGAAGGGGATTTACCTATTACTGCAAATTGATCAGTAGTCACAAGGGATAAACCAAATTGGAAAACAGACATATTTTCAAGTAGTTCTACTTGGCAGTCCATACAGGAGGTCAGGTTTTGAAAAAAATATATTGTATAACACATTCCATTGTTACAATTTGATATGGAATTTCTTGATGACTTTTTAGAATTTCAATTATAACTCTACAGACAATTCTTATTAAATCCTCATCTGCTAGAATATGACTTGAAGCTTACAAGTTTATTTTCATCAATAAAGTCTGTTCCAATGATAGTAATAACATTGATTTTTTTTCACAGACCACATAAGCAATTTGTGGTGACTCTGCTGTTTTTCTTTTGTGTTTACAACAAGAAAATTGAAAAATAACTTGAATCTCCTTCAGGGAATCTATACCAGTTGATGCCATAAGGGATATAGTCTGCTGTAATGTCTAAAAGGATCTAAAAAATATTCATAGGGGACCTCTAACTCCTTTGGACTTTTAACATTCTTAGCATTAAATAACTTGAGAATAAATCATTAAATGATATGAAGCCAATGAATATGAGGTACAAGTAATATTTGCTTAAGAACAAGACTTTTGATATGATGATGGGAGTTATTGGCTTCATCCTAGTTCAAATTAATTTACACTTCTGCTAAAATTGTACTTCAACATATATAAGGATCCATTTGCTAATATCACAGCATATAATAACACATAATACTTTATTTAATGAAATTTCTGGTTGATTGAAACAATTTATGAAAAATAAAATAAGCCATCATGCATTTCAACTCTGCACCCTTAGTCAATAAAATTAAGAATGATTTTCTACATCAACGCCTGCTTCCTATAATCAGCCTATATCTCTCTATTATCTTTGTGACCAAAGTGCTATGCAATTTTGGCTTTGTTTGTCTACCCTCTTGCTGTGGAAAGGATGACACCTCTCTCCCCCTTGTTAGTGAGAGAGAGAGAGAGAGACACCGTGGCATGTTGAATTATTGGGTGTACAATTGTTTTATTACACTGCAGATCATGGTCTCTCTGTGAGGGCTTTGCAATTCCTGGCTTTCTGGGCAGTGGGCATTGATGCTTTATTCTGGAACAAGTGGAAGGACAGGGGTGAGAGGGAGGGTTGATGCTTTGTTGATGCATACACGTGGAAGGAGGAAAGGGGGCTTTAGGGTTCTAATATTTTTCTGTCATTCACTGTTTGGGTTTTTTTCATCCTGTTTCATGGCATCTGTGAAGAGTAAGAATCTCAGGTTGTATACTGTGTACATTCTCTGATATTAAATGGAACCATGGAACCATATTCATGATGCTTGGGGTAAGTTGTAAAGTTTAGAACCTAGTTTATTGAATATCACCTCAATTCAGTCATTACTGAATTGCTCAATTCCAGAGTCCTAAATCATTAGCAATCTCCTCTTTGTAACAACCTATCAGAGTACTTAAGAACTGTATATTTATTGACAAAATTATAGTACCTCCTATTGCTCTAATTAACAGTGAACATGGTCTATCTCTTCCCTAAATATCATTCTAGTAGACTCTACTCCCACTAACTCAAACATTTACTTCCTTAAGAAAAGAAACTAAAAGTTATACTGGAGACACAAGTGACCGCAGATTCTGGAATCTGGCACAACAAGCAAGCTGTGTTGAAAGGAATTGTCAATTCTTTGGAACAAATCTTGCATGTCCCAATATTGACAATCCCTTTCCTCCCACAGATGTCACTCAATCCACTGAGTTCTTTCAGCAGATAGGTTTTTGAAGGAAAATTATACAAATGGCACTTTGTATTTCAAATATGGCATTTCAAACTAAGCCTCAAACATTTACAGCAGTACATCTTTACTCAAGTACCATAACCCCATCCCAATAAAGGCTAAAATGTAA
The DNA here is from genome assembly GCF_963921235.1 of Mobula hypostoma. Lineage (NCBI taxonomy): Eukaryota > Metazoa > Chordata > Chondrichthyes > Myliobatiformes > Myliobatidae > Mobula > Mobula hypostoma. The sequence goes on along the minus strand of NC_086101.1, from coordinate 84,481,204 downwards.
ACCCAAGAGAATTTGTAGATGCTGGATGTCTGGAGCAGCACACAAAATACTGGAGGAACTCAGCAGGTCAGGTATGATCTATGGAAGGGAATAAACAGTCTATTTTTTTTTTGCACTGAGACCCTTCATCAGGACTGGAAAGGAAGGGGGTAAAATCAAGAATAAGTTGGTTGGAGGAGAAGAAGGAGAATAAGACATCAGATGAAGGGAAAGGTGGGTGGCTGGGGGACAGGTTGATGGGGTGAGAGAAGTTGATTGAAGTTATCCCCTCTGGTTCAAGAGCTTGATGGTTGAGGGGTAATAACTGTTCCTGAATCTGGCAATGTGTGTCCTAGGACTCCTGTACCCTCTTCCCTAATGGCATTAGCGAGAACAAAGTATGTCCAATATGGTGCTTTTGATGTATACTGTTTTCCTGCCACAACGGTGTGTGTAGATGTGCTCAGAGGGGGGAGAGTTTTACCGTGATGGACTGGACCATACCCACTACTTTTTGTAAGATCTTTCCGTTCAAGGAAATTGGTGTTTCCATGCCAGGCTGTGCTGCAGCCAGTCAATATACTCTCCATCACACATCTATAGACGTACATCAAAGTTTAAAATTACATGCCAGATCTTTGCAAACTTCTGAGAAAGTAGAGGCGCTGTTGTGGTTTCCTCATAATGGCACTGACTGTGTATGCTGGACCCAGAACAGATCAGCTGAAATGATAACACAGAGGAATTTAAAGTTGCTAGCCCTCTCCTTTGAGGAGGACTGGTTCAAGGACCTCCAGGTTCCCCTCTTCATGTCAACAATTATCTCCTTGGCCTTGCTTGCATTGAGAAAGAGGTTGTTGTTGTGGCATCACTCAGCAAAATTTACGATCTCTCTCCTATATGCTGCTTCATCACCACCTTTGATTCACCCAGTGATAGTGGTGCTGTCAGCAAATATAAATATGGCATTGGAGCTGTACTAAGCCTCACAATCATAAGTGTAAAGCAAGTAGAGCAGGGGGCTAGACACACAGCCTTATGGTGCATCTGTCCTACTAGAGATTGTGGAGGAGATGTTGTCACCAATTCGAGCTTAATGTGGTCTGCAAATAAAGATGTAGTTGCGCAGGAGGTATTAAGGTCCTGGTCTTGAGCTTATTGATTAGCTTCGAGGAGATGATAGCATTGAATGTTGAGTTCTAGTCAATGAAGAACATCCTGATGTATGGATCTTCACTGTCCAGCTGTTCCAGGATAGAGTGAAGATTCAAGGAAATGGCATCTGCTGTTGACCTGTTGTGATGGGAGGCAAACTGGAGCAGATCCAAATCACTTCTCAGGCAAGAGTTGATATGTATCATCACCAGCCTCTCAAAGCACTTCATCACAGTGGATATAAGTGGTACTGGATAGAGGCATGTAACCACATTCTTCTTACTTGAAGCCTACTTGAATCAGGCGACTACCTCAGACTGCCGAAGCAGGAGGTTAAAGATACTGGTGAACACTTCAGCCATTTAAACAGCACAATAATGCGGATGCAATAAATCTAAAATTAAAAGAAAGTGCTAGAAACATGCAGAAGGCCAGACAGTATTTGTGGAAGTTGAAACATTCCTGTTTTCATTCTAGCTGAAAAAAACTTGTTTAATCACACTTCCTACTGCTATAAGTTTTAAGTCAGAAGTAGTAATTAATTTTTAGGGTTCATAACTGTTTTCTGTTAGAGTTATTCATGAGCAAGGTACACTCGATCTATGTGTTAATAAGAAAAGCAGAAGGAATGGTTTCTGAGTAATAAAATCTTACATCAGTGCAAATATTAGCTTAGATGAGCTTCAAATACATTTCATAATTGAGCTGTACTGTATTTTTACAACTATAGTTAAATGTTGATAACTTGATTAAAATGTTCAATTTATATAGCATCTCTGATAGTTTTCCACAGCTAGTCAAGTACTTTTCCATTGAATTTGCTTCAAATGGAAGCTTTCAGAAGAAACATTAAACCAAGAGTCTAGCCTTTCTGTCAGATGCATTATTTCAAAGCAATTAGGGAAATATTCCTGCTTTGCTGGCAAATAATTAGTCCATCAACCAACAATCTATACAGTGCCTTGAAAAAATATTGGGCTCCCAATCCTTTGTTCACATAAATGAATACTACAACCAATGATCTTGATTCACTTAACTGAGAATTTTTTATTTGTGAATTACATACTTGTTTTCTTCACAGTAGAAGCAAAAAACAGTGAAAACTGTAAAGTATGAAAACCTAAATATTCAAAACCTGATATGTTAGCAGTTCAAAAGTACTCATTCCCCTTTGTTCAGTACTTAGTTGAACTACCTCTCACAGCTACTACTGCCAGTAGTCTTTTTGAATAAGTGTCTATTAGCTTTGCACATCATGGTGGAGCAAGATTTGCCCATTATTCCTTGCAAAATTGCTCAAACTGTGCTAGGTTAGTTGGGGAGCAGCAGTGGACAGCTACAGTATCTTGAGGTCTTGCCAGAGATGGTCAATCGGTTAAGGTCAGCACTGACTGGGCCACTCAGTGATATCACTTTTCTTCATTTGAAGCCACTCCATGGTTGCTCTGGCAGTGTGCTTTGGGTCGCTGTCCTGCTGAAAAAAATGAATTTCCTCCCCAGTTTAAGCTTTCTGGCAGAGGCTATTGGGTTTTTATCCAGAATCTCTTTGTATTTAGCAACATTCATCTTCCCATCAATCTGACCTGATTTCCAGTCTCTGCCACAGAAAAGCATCCCCATAGCATGTTTCTCTCTCCACCACGCTTTACAGTAACAATGCTGCTATCTGGTTCATGTTAGAATTAGATTTATGCTACACTTACTGCTAAAAAACAAATCATACCCTTTCCCATAAACACTTTACAACGCATCACTTAAAAGATACTGTAAAGACGTAGAGGAAGGTCTTGTGGTTGGATGAGACTAAAGTGAAGCAATACTAAGCTTTTAAAATTTGTTCTCAATCATTGTAAAATCTATCTAAAATTGTGTAAATGGAAACAATCATGCTTAACTTTGATTGCCTATAATAAGATACGTTGCTTTTTTTATTTAGCATACAGTTTAACTTCTGAATTAAATCGATGAAGTTAGATTTACCATAGTAAAGACAATTTTACAAGTGTAGATCATCCAGTGCAGCTTTACCAATTTTAAGGTAGTTCTAAAATGCTTTCCCAAGATGCATTTGTGCAAAACCTTGAAGTGATTACTGAGGGAATTAATCGTAAAAGATAAGGTCTGTTGATGCATAACTTTTCAAAGTTCGAAGTAAATTTATTACCAAAGTACATAGATGTCACCATACACAATGCTGAGATTCATTTTCTTGCAGGCATACTTAATATATCCAACAACCATATTAGAGTCAATGAAAGACAGCACCCAATAGGGCACACAATCAGAGTGCAAAAGACAACAAACTGTGCAAGTGCAAAAAGAAAGAAAAAAGATATAATACTAATGCTAATAATAATAATAATAATAATAAACAAGCCATTTACTGGAAGCCACCATATGATTTCCAGTAAATCCTCTCAGACAGGCCTACCTGTGTAACCACAGCCTTGCACAAAATTTAAGTCAGCCATCGTGTTAACATATTCAACCATTTTGTAGCGAGGGAAATTACTAATTCTGCATTAGTGATTTGAACATGAGGTGAAGAGTCCTTGAAAATGGGTCCATAGGTTGTTGGAAGAATTCAGTTATGGGGTACATGAAGTTGAGTGAAGTTATTCTCTCTGGTTCAAGAGCATGATGGTTGAGGGGTAATAACTGTTCCTGAACCTCATGATGTGAGTCCTGAGGGTATTGTGCCTTCTTCATGATGGCAGTAGCAAGAAGACAGCATGAGCTGGGTGGTGGAAGTCCCTTATGATGGATGCTGCTTTCCTGTAATTTCGTGTAGATGTGCTCAGTGGTGGAGGGGGCTTTACTCATGATCCACTAAGCCATATCCATGAATTTTTGTAGGATTTTCCATGCAAGGGCATTGATGTTTCCATACCAGGCTGTTATGAAACCAGAGAATATACTCTTCACAATTCATCTATCAAAGTTTGTCAAAGTTTTAAATATCATGCCAAATCTTTGCAAACTTCTAAGCAAGTAGAAGCACTGCTATGCATTCTTCATGATGGCACTTTCGTGCTGGGTCCAGGACACTTCCTCTGGAATAGTAATAGAAACACAGAAACATAGAAAACTTACAGCACCATACAGGCCCTTCAGCCCACAAAGTTGTGCCAAACATGTCTTTACCTTCAAAATTATCTAGGGTTACCCATAGCCCTCTATTTTTCTGAGCTTCATGTACCTGTCCAGATCGTCTCTTAAAAGACCCTATCATAACTGCCTCCACCACCATCACCGACAGCTCATTCCATGCTCTCACCACTCTCTGCATAAAAAACTTACCCCTGACATCTCCTCTGTACCTACTTCCAAGCACTTTAAAACTGTGCCCTCTTGTGCTAGCCATTTCAGCCCTGGGAAAAAGCCTCTGACAATCCACATGATCAATGCCTCTCATCATCTTATACACCTCTATCAGGTCACCTCTCATCCTCTGTCGCTCCAAGGAGAAAAAGCCGAGTTCACACAACCCGTGGCATGCTCCCCAAATCAGGCAACATCCTTGTAAATCTCCTCTGCACCCTTTCTATGGTTTCCACACCCTTCCTGTAATGAGGCAACCAGAACTGAGCACAGTACTCCAAGTGGGGTCTGACCAGGGTCCTATATAGCTGCAACATTAACTCTCAGCTCTTAAACTGAATCCTACACTTGATGAAGGCCAATGCACCGTATGCCTTCTTAACTACGGAGTCAACCTGTGCAGCACCTTTGAGCGTCCTATGAACTCGGACCCCAAGATCCCTCTGATCCTCCATATTGCCAAGAGTCTTACCATTAATACTATATTCTGCCATCATCTTTGACCTACCAAAATGAACCACCTCACACTTATCTGGGTTGAACTCCATCTGCCACTTCTCAGCCCAGTTTTGCATCCTCTCAATGTCCTGCTGTAACCTCTGACAGTCCTCCACACAAAGTTGCTGACCCGCTCTATCCTTGATCCCAATGAGATCTGGCTCATGGACCTCTAGTTTCTTCCTCCTGAAGTAAATAATCAGCTCCATGGTCCTGCTAACATTCAGTAACAGGTTTTTGTTATGACACCATTCAGTCAGATTTTCAATCTCCCTCCGATATGCTGATTCATCACCAGCATTGATTTGGCCAATGACAGTTATATCATCTGCAAACATATATGACATTGAAGCTGTGCTTAGCCATGCAGCCATAAATGTAAAGCAAGTACAGCAGGAAGCTAAGCATACAGCCTTGAGGTGCACCTGCACTGATGGAGATCATGTGGGAGATGTTGTTGCCAACCCAAACTGGGTTGAGGAAATCGAGAATCCAATTGCACAAGGAGGTATTGAGGTTTTGAAACTTATTGCAACACACATCAAAGTTGCTGGTGAACGCAGCAAGCCAGGCAGCATCTCTAGGAAGAGGTACAGTCGACATTTCAGGCCGAGACCCTTCATCAGGACCCGCCCGAAGTGTCGACTGTACCTCTTCCTAGAGATGCTGCCTGGCCTGCTGCGTTCACCAGCAACTTTGATGTGTGTTGTTTGAATTTCCAGCATCTGTAGAATTCCTCGTGTTTGCATTTGAAACTTATTGATTCGTTTTGAGGGGATGACAGTATTAAATTCCAAGCTGTGGTCATTAAAAAGATATGTTAATCTTTGCTGTCCAGATGTTTCAGGGTTAAGTGAAGAGCCAATGAAATAGCATCTTTGTTGATCTGTTGTGCAGGCAGGTAAATTAGAGCAGATCCAATTTATTTCTCAGACAGGAGTTGATATGTTTCATCACCAACCTCTCAAAACTTTTCATCACAGTGGATGTAAGTGTTACACTGGACTATAGTCAGTGTGGCAGATTAACACCTTCTTCTTAGGCACCGGTATAATAGAAACCTGCTTGAAACAGGTGTGTACCTCAGGCTGCCAAAGTGAGTGGTTAAAGATCTCAGTGAACACTCCTGCCATTTGATCAGCACAGGTCTTTAGTACTCTGCCAGGTACCCTATCTGGGCATTTTGCTTTCCATGGGATCACTCTGCTGAAGGATGTTGTCATGTTGGTTTCAGAGACTGAAATCACAGAATCATCAAGGACTGTGGGAGATCACGATAGATTGCATGATGAATTTGATAGCATCCAATGTATGTTTCAAGCCAAGATTCATCTGAAGCAAAATGTTCTGCTTAGCCCTTTAATGTATCAGCAATACACTACAGCACAATGGAACTGGGATACTGCAATGCCTTAGAAGTAATTATTACATTGTAAGATGGAAGGTGTTTAGCCCTAAAGTTGAAGAATGCAGGATGCTGCTTGGATTATAATGTGTTGTCTTTAAGGAGAGGTTGAATAAAGTTAGATTTTTTTTCAGGAACTTCAGAGATTGAGGGGTGAACTGCTGGAAGCTATAACAGGCATAGATAGACTAGATAGTCAGAGTCCATTTTCAGGAATGGAAATGTGTAATACTAGAGGGCATGGCTTTAAGGTAAGAATGGAAAACTTTAAAAGGGATGTGGAAGGCAAGGTTTTTACACAGTGGTATGTGCCATGGGAAATGATAGAAGCAGATATGATAATATAATGTTTATAAGGAGCTTAAACAGATACATGTACAGGCAGGGAATAAAAGGATATGATCTTATACAGTGGGTAGTTACATTAGCACCATGATCTATGCACCCAGCAGGGTGAATACGAATATAGTGAGCTGAAACCTTTGTTCATGTACTGCACTCTTCTATGTTCAAAGTGCAGGGTTAAGACCTCTATATGGGTTGCTGAATCGTAAGACAATATGGAAGTAGACAAAGGAACAAGAAGCTGCATTCTGAGAGTCAGAACTATTGTTGCTGAATTCACAGTTTTTTGTTCATTCTGATCCAATAAAGCTGATGTCAACAGCATCAGCTTAATTTTGTTATAACCTATGGAGAATGTAACAAAACAATTGATTGGTTGCTCATTAGGGTACCTTTCCAAGTCGGTGCAATGAGACCATAATGACAGGAACAAAATTAAGCCATTCAGCCCATTGAGTTTGCTCTGCCATTCCATCATGATTTATTACCCATCTCAACCCAATTGTCCTGCCCGTTCCCTATAACCTTTAACACCCTTGTTAATCAAGGAAATATCAACCTTTGTTTTAAATATACCCAATGACTGGACCTCAATGACCATCTGTGGCAAAGAATTTCACAGATTCTCCTCATCATCTCTGTTCTAAAGGGACACTCTTCTATACTGAGGCTGTTCCCTCTGGACCTAGACTCCCCCACTCTCTGAAATATCCTCTCCATAACTATTCTATTTTGGTCTATCAATATTCAATAGATTAAAATCAGATCCCCCCTCATTCTTATAAATTCCAGTGAGTATAAGCCCAGAGCCATCAAACGTTGCTCATATGTTAACTCCTTCATTCCATATTGACTTCGCCCTGTTTTATCATTTGCCACCAAGTATACCAAAACCTCATCTATAATAAAGGATTCCAACATCTTACCAACCACTAAACTCAAGTAACTGGACTATAATTTCCTTTCTTCTGCCTCGCTCCCTTCTTAAAGAATGGAATGTCATTTGCAATTTTCCAAATTGAAGACTGATGCCAAATACTTACAGAGTTTGTCTGCCATTTCTTTGACCCCATTGCTACCTCAACAGCATAAATTTCCATGTCTAATATCTTCTCTCAACTTTCTTTTACTCACTATATATTACTCTATATAAAAGACTATTTGTATCCTCTTTTATATTATTGGCTAGCTTACCTTCATATTTAAGCTTTCCTCTTCTATTTGTCTCATTATTGTTTTTTTGGTGCCTTTTGTTGGTTTTGAAGCTTCCCACTAAATGTTGCTATATTATATGCCTTCTCTTTTGCTTTTATGCTGTCTTTGACTTCCCTTGTCAGCCACGGTTGCCTCATCCTCCCTTTAGAATACTTCTTTTTCTTTGGAATGTGCCTTCCAAATTGCTCCCAGATACTCCAGCCGTTGCTGTTCTGCAACCTTTCCTGCTTGTGTCCCTTTCCAAACAACTTTGGCCAGCTCCTTTCTGATGCCTCTGTAATTCCACTTTAATGCTGACATATCTGATTTTAGCTTCTCCACCTCAGACTGCAGGGTAAGTTCTATCATGTTATGATCACTATCTCCTTAGGGTTCTTTTACCCTAAGTTCCCTAATCAAAGTAGCTCATCATGCAACACCCAATTCAGCATTGCCTTTTTCCTAGTGGGTTCAATCACAAGCTATCTCATAGGCATACTACAAATTCCTTACATTGGACTGGAGTACAATCCTGATTTTCCCAATCTTCCTGCATAATGACTATCATAATATTGCCCATTTTACATGTCTTTTCTAGCTCCCCTTGCGACTTGTAGCCCACACACTGGCTACTGCACTGCGGCTTGTATATAGCACCCTTCACAGTTTTCTTACCTTTGTAGTTTTGTAACTCTAAGCACAAGTACTCTACAACCAAATGAAGAAAGTTTAGCTATTGTCTCTGTAGTTCCACTTACAATTTTGGTGATCATGAAGCGCTAACATCTGTGAGTATCTTTGGTGAACTCAATGGATATCTCCGACAACTTCAGCCAAGATGCAGCAATGGATAATAACGGTTTCTGCAGAGAACTACATCCAGAAGTCCAAAATTGGACAAAATTCAATTTTTAGTACCTCCAAATGAGATAGCAATACAATGTGAAGTGGTGTCTTTGCTGAATACATGGAGAGTAGGAAGTTACAGCCCAGCAGATTGTTCCCATGAAAAGATGTAATTACATGTGGATGAATGCATTTTGCAGGAATTAGAGGCAGAACATGAAGACGTCATCATTAGAAGATTTTGGGTTCATACAGCACGGAATCAGGCCAGCTGACACAACTCATCCATATTAACTAAGATGCCTGTCTACACTGAAACTCATTCTATATTTGGTCTCTATCCCTATATTCTTTTTACATCTCTCATCTGTCCAAATGCCTTTTAAATGCTGTAATTGCATCTACCGCTACCAGCTCCTCTGATATTTTGTTCCACAATACCACAATCTTCTTTGTACAAAAAGAACTTGCCCCTCAGATTTCCTTTAAATATTTCTCTTTTTCTCCCTTTTAGACACCCTACCTGAGAAAGTGACACTCTCCACAGCCTTCATAATTTTCAACCTCTTCTTCTCCATTCAGATTGAATCTCAAACTAAAGTCCATTCTAGACAAAAACTCATAATTTTCTTTTGCACTCCTTCTTTTACAACCACATCCTTCCCATGGTATGGGTGACTCAGAAAATATACCAAAAGGGCGCTAGCAAATGACTTTTACAGCTGTATTATGATGTCCCGACACTAACTCTCAAATACTCCGTTCTATGATGCAAGAAAGTTAAGTAACATCTTTGCTTCCTTATTAACCTGATTCACCATTTTCAGAAAGCTGTGACTTTGCACTCCAAGGTCCCTCTGTACAGCAGCGTTTCTGAAAACCCTGTCATTTACTCTGTACGTCTTGCCAGTATTAGATGACCCACAGAGCATTAATTCATACTTCATGGGATGAAATTCCAACCATCACTGTTCCACTCAGTTTTATAATCTTATTGTCGAAATGTTGCTTCATGTTTTCTTTTGACTGTTAAATACATTTATCCAAAGTATGGAATGGGAGGGTGGGGAAGGGCGATATCGGTGTTATAGCAGTAGAATGCTACTCAAGCTCGGTACCTTTTTTTTGCATTGACGCTGAATATGCTATTATATTCAGCCTACAGAGGAGAGGCTGACACCCAGACACAGTGGTGCCAAGATAATAACCAAAAAACAAAAGAGCTGATTGTGGTTTACAGGAGGCTTGGAGACAGATTCACCCCGATCAACATCAATGGGTCTTCAGTTGAGAGGGTGAGTAGTTTCAAGTTCCCTGGTAATCACATCACTGAAAATCTCACCTGAACTGACTGCCAAAAAAAGCACAACAGCATCTCTTACACCTCAAGCAACTGAAGAAGTTTGGCATGAGCCCCAAAATCCTCAAGACCTTCTACAGAGGCACCATTGAGAGCATCCTGACTGCCTGTATCACCACCTGGTACAGGAATTGCACCAACCTTGATCGCTGGGCACTGCAGAGAGTGGTAATGACAGCCCAGCACATCTGTGGGCGTGAACTATCCTCCACTGAAGACATTTACAGCAGCAAGTGGAGAAAGAAGGCCTGGAAGATCATTGGGGACACCAGTTTCCCCAACTATAATCTACTTCAGCTTTCTTCCATCTGGCAAACGGTACCGCATCATTAAAGCCAGGACCAGCAGACTATGGGACAGCTTCTTTCTACAAGCCACTAGACTTATAAATTAACAAGTCTGTACATTGCGAAGGAATATAACTCAAAGATTTTTACTCCCTCATGTTATGGGATGGATGTAAGATTTAAATAAATTCATTCAAATTTGAAATGGTACTCTGTTCAGAAATAATAAGGAAGTTTGCTCACAAGTGAGAGATTTCTTACATTTTGGATCTCCTCAGGATGAATCAGAAATTTGTGGTCTTTTAATACATGTCTGGATCAATTAAATGATGCTGTTATTTCATAAGAGCTCTGAACAGTGTGGAACTGCTAAATGTCAACATTGACAAAGCCTGCAAAACCCACCTTGAATCTGTTTTATTCTTCAAACTCTATTGAGAGTTGGCCCTCTGTACAAAATTGTTCCTCCTAACACTACACAAGTTAATTATAAATAATAAAATAAACATTAATTTTCCATTATCACTTGCCTGTGGATACACTTCCTTCCATTGCTTAAGGAACACTCTATGGATTGGCAAGTAAACCATGTCTTGGATTAGCAAGGTTATCTCAGAGTAGAGGAATAAATGAAGAACAATCATTGCTTCCTTTCTTCTTTTGTATTTTTTGTCTATTTGCTCAGTTGGACTCTGTTAGCATTAGACAGAAAATCTGTTATCACAAATCACAGATGCTGAGACCAGACAATATAGCTGATACCAAAATTTCCTGCATTTTAAAGTTTTCTTGAATATGGCATTCCTGCAACCACCCACAATAGTCATCCATTTACAACGATCATCATCATCATCATCAGGTGCCGTGCCCAGTTTGAGCTTTGACTGCCATGGCCCACACACTCCTGTTTCGGGTCAAGTGGATCAATTCATTGGTATTCATTTCCAGTTCACTGGCTGCCGTCTCCATCATCATTTGTCTTTGCCTTCCTCTTGCTTTCTTCCCTTCAATCTTTCCCATAATTACCATGCATTCTAACTCCTCTTTCCTAATCACATGTCCAATGAAGTTACGTTGACTTTTCATGATCTCCTACATTATTTCTCTTTTTGTGTTTGCTCTGTGCATGACATCCTCGTTAGATATTCATTTCATCCATGATATTCTTTGCAACCTCCTCAAAAACCACATCACTGCTGCTTCAGTTCATTTCCTTATGTTGCTAGATATTGTCCAACATTCTGAGCCATATAACATAACTGGATAAACGTAACATTTCAGTACTCTGAGGCGAGTTGTCATGCCTAGTTTAGCATTGGTCAGTATACTCTTCATTCAATGATCACATCCTCAAAAATATGCAATATTCCCTGATTAATTACCTTAAGTATCAGCACACCAAGTGAAAAATGCATCTAAAATAATTGAAATGCATTTTTGTTAACAAAGCTCAGTGAACAGAAAGAAAGTTGAATTATAGAACAGGTTGGAGATCAGTAACTTAATCTACATGTTTCTCTATAGCTCGAATGAATGAATCTAAATTAACTTTAGTTACACTGCTGTGGATGTTAGCAATGAGAGTAAGTCATACAGTTTCTTAAAGTTCAAAGTTCAAAGATTAAATTTGTTATCAAAGTATACATTTGTTACCATATAAAACCCTGAGATTCATTTTCTTGCAGTTATTCTGAATAAATCCACAGAATGATAACCACAACGGAATCAATGAAAGAACTCCCCACTTGGGTGTTCAAACAGAGTGCAGAAGACAACAAACTGTGCCAATACAAAAAGAAGAAGTAATAATAATAAATAAGCAATAAATATCAAAGTTCAAAGTAAATTATATTATTAAAATACATATACGTCACCATATACAACACTGAAATTCATTTTCTTGTGGGCATACTCAATAAATCTATAGAATAATAACCATAACAGAATCAATGAAACACCACACTAACTTCGACGTTCAACCAATGTGCAAAAGACAACAAACTGTACAAATACAAAAATAAGCAAACAAACAAACAAACAAATAAATAAATAAATAAATAGGCACATAATAAATAACAAGAACATGAGATGACGATTCCTTGAAAATGAGTCCATAGGTTGTGGGAACATTTCAATGATGGGGCAACTGAAGTTGAGTAAAGTCATCCCCTTTGGTTCAAGAGCCTGATGGTTGAGGAAGTAGTAACTGTTCCTGAATCTGGTTGTGTGATTCCTGAGGCTCCTGTCCTTTCTTCCTCATGGCAGCAGCAAGAAGAGAGCATGTCCTTGGTGGTCGGGTCACTGATGATGGATACTGCTTTCCTGCGTCAGTATTTCATGTAGATTGTGATCAGTGATGGGGAGGGCTTTACCCGTGATGGACTGGGCTGTATCCAGAACTTTTTGTAAGAATTCCATTCAAGGGCTTTGGTGTTTCCACACCAGGCTGTAATATTCCCAGTCAATTTGCTCCCCACTACACATCCATAGAAGTTTATCAAAGTTCTAGATGTCACGCTGGATCTTTGCAAACTCCTAAAGAAGTAGAAGCGCTGCCATTTTTTCATCGTAAAGTATACACTGCACTTGGAATCACGGGAGAGAGAAGGAGAGCCATTTCTACCACAGCAGATGCAGCAGAGAAAGCGTCAAGATGCCTCTGGATAAAGAGGGCAGATCCGTGTGTTGCTGCTGGGGCACAGGCTGGGGTCTGATCAACTCCAGTCGGGTCGCCTGGGCGAGGGTGTATGATGCTGAAAGACCCGAAACACCTGACGACCCCAGATAACATCACTGATGATGTGCCCTAGCTTAGCATCATGCAGATGTTTCTATAAGGATAATCCAGTATCTGCTACCCACCTGGGAAGAGGAAACCAGATCATCAAGCCTCTTGCTCAGTATGAAAACCTTCCCAAACTTGCACTTCAATTTATTGGTGGCTATCTTATATTGATGGTCTTTCATTCGAGTCTTTTCCCCAAGGGACACAATTCCGTGCCTCCACAAGTAATACCAGTATCCTTTTTAATATTTTTATAATCTTCAGCATGCTTGATGTAGTATTTAAAACATCCTTGACTTTCACTTTTCTCATGAATATTGCCACCGGCAGACGATGGCTTTCTCTATCAATAATCAATCATCTGTTTTTTCTTGTCATGTCAATTCAGCATCTGTTAGTTTTCATTTGGGAACAAGTCTTACAATTTCCCTACCATATCTGCTTGCAATTATTTACAGGCTCCTATGGGCTACTGATGAACCATTTACTTCTATATTTAAAAAAAACTGTTTTAAAGAAAGTACTGCAGCAAAACAAAACTGATGAGAAAAACTTCTGAGCTCACGTCAAGAAAGTGTTTTATTTTCTAGTCCACTGCTCCCTCTGCTGTTTATTGAGAGTTAAGTCTTCAGTTTGCAGTTGTTGTCATACACAGCCACCTCCTGGAAATGGTTGGTACAGCAAATAAATAAAATGGTATCAAGGTTGATTCTTAGGGTAAAAGCATCCCAATTGCTAAGAAAATTAGAATAAGATCTTAATGGAGATTTAAAAGATGAATAAAGTAATTGACTCAAGTTTTCTAGTGTTCAAGATAGGCATTAGGCCCCTTGCACATGTTAAAATTGGATCTAACATCCATTTCAGGCCTCTTTGAAATGAATATTCTGATGAAGTTGAACACCACTTCAGCTGAGAACAAAAGGTATTTTATTTATAAAGTGTTTTTATTCCAAATCTTACGATGCAAAAACACAGATCCTCTGCTTCTACAGTCAATATGACTTCCTTGATATTTAACTATAGTTTAATTGCTTCACCATCATATTCAATAAGACAACAAGGCCATAGGACATAGGAGCAGAATTAAGCCACTTGGCCCATTGAGTCTGCTCTGCCATTCCATCATCCCTCTCAACCCCATTCTCCCCGTAACCTTTGATGGACTTACTAATCAAGAATCTATCAACCCCTGTACAAAAAAAGTAATGGTTATGGCCCAATCACAAACAAGAGAAAATCTGTAGATGCTGGAATTCCAAACAACACACACAAAATGCTGGAGGAACTCAGCAGGCTGGCAGCATCTATGGAAAAGAGTAAAAGTTGACATTTTTGGCCAAGACCCTTCATCAGGACAGTCCAGTCCATCATGGGGAAAACCCTCTCCACATCTACATGAAGCATTGTTGCAGGAAAGCAGCATCCATCATCAGGGACCCCCACCACCCTGGCCATGCTTTTCCCTCTCTGCATCCATCAGGAAGAAGGGACAGAAGATTCAGGGCTTAGATCACCAGGTTCAGGAATAGTTAGTATCCCTCAGCCTTCAGTATCTTGAACGAGAGGGGATAACTTTATTCAACTTCACCTGTCCATCACTGAACTATTCTCATAACCTGTGGACTCACTTTCAAGGTCTCGTCATCTCATGTTCTCAATATTTATTGCCTATTTATTATTATTATTATTACTTCTTTCTTTTTTATTTGTAGTTTGTTGTCTTTTGCACATTTGTTGAACACCCCAAATTGGCATGGTCTTTCACTGATTATATTATGGATTTATTATGCCCACAAGAAAATGAATCTCAGGGTTGTATATGGAGACACATATGTACTTATGTATTTTGTTAATAAATTTTACTTTTGACATTTTTTATGAACTTTTCGTAATATACCCAATTTCATTGGCTTCCACAGCACCCTATGACATAGAAAATAGAACACAGAACATAGAAATCTACAGCACATTACAGGCCCTTTGGCCCACAATGTTGTGCCAACCATGTAACCTACTCTAGAAACTGCCTAGAATTTCCCTACTGCATAGCCCTCTATTTTTCTAAGCTCCATGTACCTATCTAAGAGTTTCTTAAAATACCCTATTGTAGCCACCTCCACATCATTGCTGGCAGT
Source organism: Mobula hypostoma (assembly GCF_963921235.1). NCBI lineage: Eukaryota > Metazoa > Chordata > Chondrichthyes > Myliobatiformes > Myliobatidae > Mobula > Mobula hypostoma. The sequence goes on along the minus strand of NC_086101.1, from coordinate 84,465,891 downwards.
GCATTCAAAGCACACACCACCCTCTGTGTGAAAAACTTACCTCTGACATCCCGCTTGTACCCACTTTCAAGCACCTTAAAACTATGCCTCCTCAGGTTAGCCACTTTGGCCTTGGGAAAAAGCCTTTGGCTATCCACATGATCAATGCCTCTCGTCATTTTATGCACCTCTTTCAAGTTACCTCTCTTCCTCCATTGCACCAAGGAGAAAAGGCCAAGTTCACCCAACCTATTCTCATAAGGCACACTTTCCAATCCAAGAAACATCCTCGTAAATCTCCTCTGCACTCTCTCTATAGTACCCATATCCTTCCTGTAGTGAGGTGACTAGAACTGCACACTGTACTTCAAGTGGGGTCTAACTAAGGTCCTATATAGCAGTAACATTACCTCATTGCTCTTGAACTCAATCCCATCGATGATGAAGGCCAACAAACCATACACCTTTGTAACAACTCTGTCAACTTATTTAGCAGCTTTGAGCATCCTAAGGACATGGACCCAAAGATCTCTCTGATCCTCCACACTGCCAACAGTCTTAACATTAATGTTATATTCTGTCTCCAAGTTTGACCTATCAAAATGAACCGTATCATACTTATTTGGTTTGAACTCCATCTGCCTCTTCTCAGTCTAGTTCTGCATCCTATCGATGTCCTGCTGTAACCTCTGACACCCCTCCAGACTATCCACAACACCACCAACCTTTGTGTCATCAGCAAACTTACTAACCCACCCTTCTGCTTCTTCATCTAGGTCATTTTAAAAAAAATCAAAGAAGAGCAATGGATAGCAAAAATTTTTCACCCTCTGGCTAAAAAAAATTTCTCCTCATCTTTGTTGTAAAGGAATGTCCCTCTATTCTGAAGCTGTGCCTCTGGTCCTCGACTCCCCCACTATAAGAAATGTCCTCTCCATATCACTCAATCTAGGCCTTTCAATATTCAATAGGTTTCGCTGAGATGCCCCCTCAATTCTCCCTGCAAAAGCACAAACAGCCTCACAATGCCCTCATATAATAATTTTATCCAGGCACTGATTTTGGTCAAAATACATTTGCATAGCACACTTTTTATTATTTTCAGGATGCATCATGTTATTTCATATGAATGGAATACTTCTAAAGTATCAATGATTTTAAAAAAGTACTGCATTTGCTGGAAATCTGAGACAGGAACAGAAAGGTCATGCAGCATCGGTAGAAAGAGGACTGTAATTAAATTTTCAGGTCAAAGACCCCTCAAATGAAATGGAAGGATGTGATTGCACTGGTGAGAGAGCAGAGGAGATTCAATGGGATTTTGCTTGGATTAGAGGTCTTTAGTTAAGGCAAGTTTAGATAGGTGGGATTTGTTTCACTAGCAAATGAGTCTAAGCTTGACCTGATAGAGGTATATAAGATTATATGAGGAATGGATAAGGTAGATTGTCAGAATCTTTTCCCCATGTGAAGGGCATTGAAAACAAGGGGAAGAAAATGCCATTTCAGTGTGGACAGAGGGTCAAAACGAAGAGAAAACGTTTTGGTTACGGATTTATCCAGTCTAGTGTGGATGTAGCCTAAGCTGCAGAGAGGTTCAGGATCTGAGTATTGAGGTCGGAGTATAGGAAATGCCCAGCACTTTTCTTCTTCATTATAACGTAAACCTATGGCAGACAAGTTGCATGTAGCCAAGTCCCACAGTGAACAACGTGATAATGACTTGATAACCCCGTTTTGTGTTGTACATTGAGGAATCACTCTACAAACCAGGATTGTTTACATTCACCAGAGAAAGCAGGTGAAGCTTAAGTTTTAATATACCACAAAAAAAAGATAGTACATCTGACCAAGTAGCACTCTCTTAGTGCTGCATTGAGTGTCACCACTCAAACACATATCCAAGGCATAATGTTATGGTGTAAAAACTAACAAACTCAGTGGTTTGAGCAGCATCTATGGAGGCAATGAGATGGTTGATGTTCAGGGTGTCACTTGTGTATCCATAAATATTGTGGGTTGTAAGCTGCCTTTTGAGAGCATCTGGCATTTCCATGGCATCATTTTACCAAACAGAGAGTATGTTTCATACTCAACTGTTCCTTACAAAATTGAGCATGAAAATCAATGGTTCCCTTGGAAACACGTTATCTGATTCAATTTTAGTGTTCATTTCTTAACTGAGATCAGAAAGCCCTAGTTAAAAAAAAAGGCAGGAGTTTGTCTGATTATACAGAAGTACAAAGTTCAAAGTACCTTTATTATCAAAGTGTGTAGGCAGTATACAACCCTGAGATTCGAATTCCTGCAGGCAGCCTCAAAACAAAGAAACACCATGGAACCTATTCAAGGGAAAACATCAAACTGTCAATGCACACCAAAAAGGAACAAATTGCACAAATGGAAAAAAACAAGTGAATAACACACAGAATATTCAACACCAAACTGCAGAGTCCTTGCAACAGTCCAGGATTAATGAACCTGATAGAAGAAATAAAGGAAATCTAGATCAAGTGACATCTTTCGTAAACCGAGTTGTCCCAAACACTTGAACAGCTCATGATATCTTTCTGAAGCAACACTATGGTAAGGGAATGTAGACAGAGTCATGGTTCAGGAATGTTCGCAGTTTTGAAATCAAGGTCTTTTATGTTAAGGATGAAGTTTGATCTCTCAATTTTCCTCGTCGTGTTGATTGTGCTGTGATACAGGCATGCTGGGTCCAGGATAGAACTTACAAACCAGGACAAAATTTTTGTGATTGGTAATTGTTTTTCCACCAGACATTTTTCAGTACAGAGAATGTTTATTAAATTCTTCATTCAAAGAAACTCAACTTTTTTTGTTGCAGGGTTTTTGGAGCAGGCTTGTGTATAAAGATTTTTGTGAAATCCATTAAAAAAAAGCTTTCCTGTTTGGATCTGAGGCCAGCCCAAGTATTCAATGAATACGTGAAATGGAGTGTCAGTCCATCACAGGAAGTCACAATATACCTTTCACAACTCAGCAGCACCAGGTTATAGAGAACTACACTAATATTGACTTCCTAAGAGCACTGGTGGTTTAGCATTTAATTTGACATAATATAAACACATAATATAAACACTGACTCATGTTAAGGATTGTCCAGTTAAAGCAGCATTAGCTGAACAATGAATCCATGAAGAGTTTCTCAGAGACTTATCAAGTCATGGTGTTAAAAAGCTTCCCACCTCTCTAAATTCTCTAAATTCCCACCAATTTTTGCTTTACTATATTGCTTCTTATTTGATTTTATGTTGACTTTGACTTCCCTTTTCTGCCACAGTTGCATCATCCTACCTTAAGAATACTTGCTCTTTGGGATGTACCTATCCTATGCCTTCCAAATTGCTCCAAAAACTCCAAACATTGCTGCTCTGTCATCAACCCTACAAGTGCCCCCTTCCAATTAATTTTGGCCAGCTCCGCTCTCTTCTTCTTAAACCCATCTCCCCTACTGGAGGCCTCCAAACAGCAGCATGCCAGAGTCTTCTGACCTGAGCTAGTCATTCAAGTTGTCACCAGATGTAGTCCATCTTCTTGAACTTTTTATCTGCCAGGAATGAGGTCTTCTGAACTTCTGTTAGCATTTCTTTGGCTCTGGGTTTTTATGTGTGGAGTTGCTAGCCCCATGCCGAACTCTCCTCCTTTCACAGCCAGGCTTGGGCCCATCCATGATGCGGTTCGATTTCCCTGCCTCCACTGTAATACTGAAACATTTCACTTTAGCTTCTCCCTCTCAAATTGCAGGGTGTATTCTATCAAATTATAATCACTGCCTCCTAAGGGCTCCTTTATGTTAAGCTTCCTAATCAAGTCCGAATCATTGCACAACACCCAGTCCAGCATAGCTGATCCCCTAGTGGGCTCAACCACAAACTGCTCTAAAAAGCCACTTGTCGGCATTCTACAAATTCTCTCTCTTGGGATCCAAAATCAGCACCAATGTGATTTTTCCAATATATTTGAACATTGAAATCCCACTTGACTTTCATAACATTTCTCCTTGACATGCATTTTCTATCTCCCATTGCAATTTTTAGCCCACATCCTGGCTACTGTTGAGAAGCTTGTATATAACTCCCATCAGGGTCTTTTTACCATTTGCCATTGCACTTCCTTAACTCTACCCATAACGATTCTACATCTTCCACTCCTAAATCACCTCTTTCTAAGGCTTTGATTTCACTATGCCACCCCCTCTGCCTATCTTCCTGTCCTTTTGATACAATGTGCATTCTCAGATGTTAAGCTCCCAACTATAATCTTCCTTCAGCCAGGACCTAGTGATACCCATGTCATACCTGTCAATCTCCAACTATGCTACAAGTTCTTCTACCTTATTCCATATACTGTGTGCATTCAAATATAACACATTCTGTCCTGTATACATCACCCTTTTCAATTTTGACCCCATGTCACTCTGCAACTCCACCTATTGACTGCAATTTTGGCTTATTATTTACCTGACTTTCCTGGCAATCTCACTACACACTGTCTCTGCTTATATTTGCAGTTGGTCTTTTCATATTCTCTCTTTACCACATCTTTATATTTTTTACTTTCCCTTTGAACTTTCTGTAATCAATCTTCCTCTCATTTGTTTCACCAACCTACATTCATTGCATGCACTTTTTGTTCCTTCTGTATTCCACTCTCTATCTTATTGGGAACTCTTGCTTCAATTTTTATATCCTTTCTGAACATTGAATACTACTGAAACATTAAATGGTCATGGTTTCTTCCACATTAAAGACTTATTATTCACCACTATTTTTTTATTGTCAGACTTTGATTCCACATAACTTGGAAATACCTTTTCTCATTTTAATGAAATTAGACCTTCTCCTGTGACTTTTGCTTGAAACTAAGCTGTCTTGATGACACTTCAGAGACACCAGACAGTCTTTGTCCTTTTGCTATTGCTTTTCTAGCCTGTGTTTGGGTGGCTGAAATTTCTTAGCCTTAACTTAGAGACTTTTGGAAACTGTTGTATGGCTATTGAAATTTTCCTGCATGTTTCCTCCTCCATGACTGTCCCAAAGGTTAGTAGTCTATAGAATATTCCAGAAACATAATTGCTTACCTAATGTTTCTTAATATTAAAGAGGTAAATGTTGTTCTTTGTCAATTTAGTACAATCTTTCTCCCCTGTATCACAATGTTTTCCTACATTAATTTGCCAATCTTTCTTCTTTTTTCCTTTCTGTTTCTTTCCTCAATATCTTTTATCGATGATTATTTAGAACTGAATCCCATCTTTTCTTTATAGTAAGGCATCAGTTATTCCCAAAACATTGTAATCCCATTTGATTACTTATGTCTGTAGCTCATTAACGTTATTCTATACCTGTCCCATGTTTATGTGCATGTAATTGTAAACTTAATCTTCAACTTCGTTCATTTATTATGTGCTGTGTTGTATGATGTAAGCAATTTTGATCTTACCATGACCATTATTGATCTTGGCAAATTTTTCTACAGAAGTGGTTTGCCATTGTCTTCTTCTAGGCAGTGTCTTTACAAGATGGGTGACCCCAGCCATTATTAATAGTCTTCAGAAATTGTCTGCCTGCTGTCAATGGTTGCATAACCAGGGTGTGTGATATGAACCAGCTGTACACGTGACCATCCATCATCTGCTCCCATGGCTTCATATGACCCTGATCAGGGGTGGGGTGCACTAAGTAGGTACTATACCTTCCCCAAAGGTGATCTGCAGGCTAGCAAAGGGAAGGAGTACCCTACATCTCCTTTGGTAGAGATGTATCTCCACCCTGCCACCCTCTGTGTCTTATCTCTGTCCAACCAAAAAGTTTCTTGTTTGTAGATCTGGCGTCAGCTATATTTCCCAATGCTTTTATCTTCTTCATTACTAACTTCCTCTGCCCATGGCTCTACTAAATTGTTTTGAACACCCTCCAGAGTACAGCAAGTATTTCTACAACGACCTTGGTCATAGCTCTGTTGAAGTTCTAGCTCTCTAACTATTACATTTTCCACTTCCCTCAGCAACTCTCCCAGTGTCACGAGATATTGAAGCCCTGCCCCTTACACCAATTCTTTAACTATACAGTTACTATTCTCCTGTGCTTGTGGCACAGGAAATACTTGCAAATTTTCTGCATCTTCTCAGACACAGTGCTAATCACAACATCAGACAATATACATTCTGGAGCCACAGAGCCACAGAAACACCTGACATTTAAACATCTCTTTTAACTATTGTTCTCCTGATCTTTCACTTCTCTTGCTGTACAGTTGGTCTACTCATGATGCAATGGTCTTATCTCCAACTGCAAACCCTGTACAAATCTGTGTCAGTACTGAACGCTGAGTACCAATTAGAGAGTCAGAACCCTTCTAAATGACCTGCCAGCTTCTTTTGGTTATCTCTCTACATGCACCCTTCCATATTGTGAGATGAACATGCTACGCATGAAATAGTCTCAAATGGAATGTAAGCTGTTGCATAGGCTTTACGATTTACGACAGGAGGTCTTTCAGTTGATCCCATTATCGGTACCTGTGGTCATCAAGGATTCAGTGTTCCCAAATGGTTCAGATATGCAATGCATGGATCTGATGTATATCTCTTTTCTGGAATGTGAGGTCCCAACCACAGGTCCATGAGCCAGCCCTCGTCAAGGGATCAGAGGTGGAGAGAGTTGGTAAATTTAAATTCCTCAGAGTTATCATTTCAAGGAATCTGTCTTAGGCCCAGCATGTATGTGCCATTACAGAGAAAGTACAGAAGGACCTCTACTTTCTTACAGGATTGCAAAGTTTTGACATGTTATTTAAAACTTTGACAGACTTCCATAGAGAGTGTACAGACTCGTTGCATCATGGCCTGGTTTCAAAACACTAATGCTCTTGAATGGAAAAGTCTATAAAATAGTGGAGACAGCTCAATCCATCGTCGGTAAAGCACCCCCCCCCCCGCCCCCACATCTACATGGAGTGCTGTTCCAGGAAAGCAGCATCCATCATCAAGACCCCCACCATCCAGGCCATGTTCCCTTCTCACTGTTGCCATCAGGAAGAAGATACAGGAGCTTCAGGACCCACACCACCAGATTTATGAATAGTTATTACACCTCAACTATCAGGTTCTTGAACCGGAGGTGATAACTTCACTCAACTTCACTCGCCTCAACTCCGAACTACTCCCACAACCTATGGACTCACCTCAAGGACTTTTCATCTCATGTTCTGAATATATATTGTTTATTAAATTACTTATAATGATTTTGTTTTTTTTTCCTTTTTGTATTTGCACAACTTGTTGTCTTCTGCGCATTGATTGTCTGTCCTGTTCTATGTGATATTTCATTGATTCTAGAATCAAGATTTAAAGTACATTTATTATCAAAGTAAAAATGCAGTGTACAACCCTGAGATTCATCTTCCCACAGACAGCCACGAAACAAAGAAACACCATGGAACCCAATCAAAGGAATGTATCAAACACCCCCCATCCCCCATGTGCAAAGGACAAATCGTGCAAACGGCACCAAAAAATGAGCATAGAACACAGAACACAAAACATCAAACTACAAGTCATTGGAACAGTCAGGAACATTCAGTTCAGCTCAGTTCAATTCAATCCAGCAGCACATCGCTCCCTAACTGCAGGCCACAGCGATAGCACACCCCAGTCAAAACTGAACAAAATAGTAACAAAAATGAGCACTCAGAAACCATGTTGATTAAACCTTACCCAAGACTCAAGGCTCAGGCACCATTCCCCGGCAGCATTGAGCGAGAGGGCAAGAGAGGAACCAGTCACTCAGACACCTTTCTCCGGCAGCAGCGAGCAAGAGCAAGGGAGAGAGACTGGTCACACACAGGCAGACGGTGCTGAAAGCACGCGCACCTTCCTCAACACTTTAATAGGCAGCATCTGCAAGAAATGGAGTCGATCATGGGCTTGTTCTTCTGTCTCCAGGCTTCCTGCCCTCAAGGCCACACACTTTGCTCAAAATCCCATGGAACTCCCTTGAAGACAGCAAAGTGCCAGATAGCTCAATTCGCCCGAAAGCACACCAGCAAAGTGTAGATCACAGTCTCCAACAGTAGCCGAATCACAAGAAAATTAATCTCAAGCTTCTTTAGAGTCATGGAGCTATAGAGCATGAAACCAGGCACTTTGGCCAAACTCATCCCTGCCAGCTAAGTTGCCAAACTGAGATAATCACATTTGCCTGTATTTGGCCCATATCCCTCTAACTCCTGAGTGACATAAAATATAGCAGATGATGGAATCTGGAAGAGTACACAAAATGTCGGAGGAGTTCAACAGGTCAGGCAGCATTTATGAAGTGTCAATGGTTCAGGTTGAAACCAAATGAAGAGTCATGACTGGAAATGATGGCTCACTATTTCCCTCCATATACGCAGTCCGATTTGTTGAGTTCCTTCAGTATTTTGTGTGTTGCTCCCTCTAAACCATGGGTTCCTAACCTTTGTTATGCCATGGACCCCTATCAATAACCAAGGGGTCCATGGACACCCAAGTTGTGAAACCATGCTTTAGACCTTTTCCACCAATATAACTGTCCAAGTGCATTTGAAATGTCACGCATGTAAACATCATGTCATAATTATACCATTATGCCATGGTTTAATCTATCATCAGATGTCAGTGGAGCTATGCATAACTCCAAAATCTTGGCTTGTAATTTGATGTTTCAATGCAACATTGAGAGATTTCAAGAGAGAGACAAAAGGCTAGATTGCTTTTTATGGTTTTGATAATCCCAACAGTACAAATCATTCAATCGGAGTGTGGAAGAATGAAATTCAAGGCACATCTTATACTTTGAACAGTACAAAAATATCCACAGATTAACTTTGCTATAAATTGTTTTATATGTACATACATGTTGCATGCATTCAGGGGTCAAAGGGTCATGAGTATGATACATGATGCATTATGCGTAGAAGTGCTAAGCATCATGCTCAGCATGATGAGTGGAGGTGCTTAATTAATGGTGATATTTATTAGAATTCTAATCTTTCATGTTAAATTTTACGTATTTATTCCATTCACTTTTGAGGAAAATGTTTTGCTTGATGTGTTCCCAAATATTTTCAGCAAAAATGCACACATTCCTCCCTTCTACTGAAAAATAGTCACCTAAGGACATCTACACAGAATTAGCTTATGTTTATCTCTTGTTGTGCAGAAACAGAACTGGCTGAATGATTGCAGGGGTCAGATTTGATGCTAGCGGACCAGTAAAATGCAGATATACTTTGCAGTTTTGTTAGTCATTAATCCAGCCGCTAGCAAAATGTTTTGATTGAGCATTCTGGGTCTTACAGTACAAAAGTCTTTATTGTCATCCAGGTTGTCGGTCTTTAATTCTGATTAGTTTTATTGGTGGAAAAATAAACTTTATTGTGACAGTTGCAGCCTGTAGCAAAATATCATGCTTCTGTAAATTATTAAATTTGAGTCCTGTCACAATGCATAGGTATTTGTGATTGTTATTGGTACAAAGGTTCAACTTTTGACCTACGACATAAACTAAAATATGCAGCCAGTGCATTGAAATGTATTTATCTTCTCTTTCATCCCTGAACAATGTCTGTGTACTATAAATTATATTCTTCCACCATAATCATGCTGACACATTGCATTAAACTATGGTCTTTACTAAACTAGTTGTGCTAGTTTAGTCACTACCTTACTGAAAAGAACAGCCTGAAAGTTTGGAAATGCACCTCTGTCATGTTCTGCTGAATTCCAGAATAACTAATCATTCAGCTCATTTCTTGCATTTTAAATGTCACAACGGGTTTACACTGCTGCGGATTGTGTTGCAGCAAGATCACAAAGTTTGTCAACATGGTTTTCAATTTTATGTGAAAGGCCATAAGGCACAAGGCCATTTGGCCCGTTAAGCCTTCTCTGATACTACGAAAAGATAATGTTTTGTGATGCAATAAGTCCTGCTAATACATATTTTACTGTTGATGTGCTTTGAGCTATTATGTTTCCCATTGAAATACAATTTTATATAGCACTTATGCATCCTTGCAATTTATACTTACAATGCACTTAAAATAGTTCATGCTTTACACAGAATGTGATGTATCTTAGATCTAAAGTTGTTCAGATGTAACCCTGCCAAATAGCTTGCAATAGAGATACAGCCAAAGTTTAAGGTACTGCCTTCTGAAATTCATAATTATGGTGAATAATTTCTGAAAGTAAACATATAGCTAGAAAGTATTTGAAGACTCCTGTTTTTCTCAATTAGGAGGTGGTGTAGTGTCCATAATGGAATTTTGCTTTCTCTCTATCAAAGTCGGAATAAAATTTATTATCACAGTACAGTTTGTACTGTATATGTTATCATATACAATCTTGAGTTTATTTTCTTGCAGACATTTACAGAAAAATGAAGAATACAATTGGATTTATGAAAAGCTATGCATAAGTAAATACTGACACCAATGTGCAAGAGAAGACAAATTGTGCAAATAGAAAAATATTGAGAGCATGAGTTGTAGAGTTCTTAAGAGTGAATCTGTAGGTTGTAGAATGAGCTCAGAGTTGTGCTGAGTGAAGTTACCTGCTTCTGTAGGCTGAAGGTTTTGGGTAATACATGTTCCTGAACCTGGTATTGCAGGACCTAAGTGTCCCATACCTCCTGTCCAAATGCAGTAGCAGGAATGGAAGATGGCCTGGATAATGGGGGTCTTTGGTGATGGATGCTGCTTTCTTGTGGCAGCATTCCTTATAAACATGTTCAATGGTGGGGAGGGCTTTTCCTGTGACACACTGAGCTGTATGCATTTCTTTTTGCTTTTGGGCTTTGGTCTTTCCCTACCAGGAAATGATACAACCAGTTAAGGTACTCTCCACTGTACATTTATAGAAGCTTGTCAAAGTTTTTGTGACACACTGAATCTACGCAAATTTTAACAAAGGCAAAGGCACAGTTGTGCTTCCTTCATAATGGCACTTATGTGCTGGTGCCAGGTCAGAGCTTCTGATACAATAAAACTAAAGAATTTAAAACTACTGACCCACTCCACCTCCGACTTCCTGATGAGAACCGGCTCATGGACCATTGGCTTCTTTTTCCTGTAGTCGATGATCAAGTCTTCGGTTTTATTGATGTGGAGTGAAAAAAGATTCATTTTCTTGTGGGCATACTCAATAGATCCATAATAGAATATCGGTACCAACGACATAGGTAGGAAAAGGGAGGAGGTCCTGAAAGCAGACTACAGGGAGATAGGAAGGAAGATGAGAAGCAGGACCTCAAAGGTAGTAACCTTGGGATTACTGGCTATGCCAGCGATAGAGAGTATAGGAATAGAGTGAAGTGGAAGATAAATACGTGGCTGAGGGATTGGAGCAAGGGGCAGGGATTAAGATTTCTGGATCATTGGGGCAAGCGTGACCTGTACAAACGGATGGGTTGCACTTCAATCCGAGGAGGACCAATATCCTGGCAGGGAGCTTTGCTAAAGCTGTTAGGGAGAATTTAAACTAGAATTGATGGGGGTTGGGAACTGAACTGAAGAGACGGAGGAAGGATTGGTTGACTCACAAATTGAGAAAGCTTGTAGGCAGTGTGAGAGGAAGGATAGGCAGGTGATAGCGAAGGGATGTGCTCAGACTGATGGTTTGAGATGTGTCTATTTTAATGCAAGGAGTATCATGAACAAAGTGGATTAACTTACAGCATGGATCAGTACTTGGAGCTATGATGTGGCCCTTCCAGGACTTGGATGGGTCAAGGGCAGGAATGGTTACTTAAAGTGCCAGGCTTTAGAAGTTTCAGAAAGAACAGGGAGGGAGGCAAAAGAGTTGGGAGTGTGACACTGTTGATCAGAGATAGTGTCACGGCTGCAGAAAAGAAGGAAGTCATGGAGGGATTGTCTACTGAGTCTCTGTGGGTGGAAGTTAGAAACAGGAAGGGGTCAATAACTGTAATGGTTTTTTTTATAGGCCACCCAATAGAAACAGGGACATCAAGGAGCAGATAGGGAGACAGATTCTGGAATGATGCAATAATAACAGTATTGTCATGATGGAAGATTTTAATTTCCCCAATATTGATTGGCATCTCCCTAGAGCAAGGTGTTTAGATGGAGTGGAGTCTGTTAAGTGTGTTCAGGAAGGTTTCCTGACACAATATGTAGATAAGCCTACAAGAGGAGAGGCTGTACTTGATCTGGTATTGGGAAATGAACCTGGTCTGGTGTCAGAGCATTTCGGAGATAGTGATCACAATTCTATCTCCCTTACCATAGCATTGGAGAGGGATAGGAACAGACAAGTTAGGAAAGAGTTTAATTGGAGTAAGGGGAAATATGAAGCTATCAGGCAGGAACTTGGAAGCATAAACTGGGAACAGATGTTCTCAGGAAAAAGTACGGCAAAAATGTGGCAAATGTTCAGGGAATATTTGAGTGGCATTCTGCATAGATACATTCCAATGAGACGGGGAAAGGATGACAGGGTACAGGAAGCATGGCATACAAAGGCTGTTGAAAATCTAGTCAAGAAGAAAAGAAAAGCTTATGAAAGGTTCAAAAAACTAGGTAATGATAGAGAAGTAGAAAATTATAAGGCTAGCAGGAAGGAGTTTAAGAATTAAATTTGGAGAGCCGGAAGGGAACATGAGAAGGCCTTGGTGAGCAGGATTAAGGAAAACCCTAATGCATTCTACAAGTATGTGAAGAGCAAGAGGATAAGATATGAAAGAATAGGACCAATCAAATATGACAGTGGAAAAGTGTGTATGGAACCAGAGGAGGAGCAGAGATATTTAATGTATACTTTGCTTCACTATTCACTACGGAAAAGGACCTTGGCAATTGTATGGATAATTTACAATGGACTGAAAAGCTTGAGCATATAGACAATAAACATAGAAACATAGAAAATAGGTGCAGGAGTAGGCCATTCGGCCCTTCGAGCCTGCACCGCCATTTATTATGATCATGGATGATCATCCAACTCAGAACCCCGCCCCAGCCTTACCTCCATACCCCCTGATCCCCCTAGCCACAAGGGCCATATCTAACTCCCTCTTAAATATAGCCAATGAACTGGCCTCAACTGTTTCCTGTGGCAGAGCATTCCACAGATTCACCACTCTCTGTGTGAAGAAGTTTTTCCTAATCTCAGTCCTAAAAGGCTTCCCCTTTATCCTCAAACTGTGACCCCTCGTTCTGGACTTCCCCAACATCGGGAACAATCTTCCTGCATCTAGCCTGTCCAATCCCTTTAGGATTTTATACGTTTCAATCAGATCCCCCCTCAATCTTCTAAATTCCAACGAGTACAAGCCCAGTTCATCCAGTCTTTCTTCATATGAAAGTCCTGCCATCCCAGGAATCAATCTGGTGAACCTTCTTTGTACTCCCTCTATGGCAAGGATGTCTTTCCTCAGATTAGGGGACCAAAACTGCACACAATACTCCAGGTGTGGTCTCACCAAGGCCTTGTACAACTGCAGTAGTACCTCCCTGCTCCTGTACTCGAATCCTCTCGCTATAAATGCCAGCATACCATTCGCTTTTTTCACCGCCTGCTGCACCTGCATGCCCACTTTCAATGACTGGTGTATAATGACACCCAGGTCTCGTTGCACCTCCCCTTTTCCTAATCGGCCACCATTCAGATAATAATCTGTTTTCCTATTTTTGCCACCAAAGTGGATAACTTCACATTTATCCACATTAAATTGCATCTGCCATGAATTTGCCCACTCACCCAACCTATGCAAGTCACCCTGCATCCTCTTAGCATCCTCCTCACTGCTAACACTGCCACCCAGCTTCGTGTCATCCGCAAACTTGGAGATGCTGCATTTAATTCCCTCATCCAAGTCATTAATATATATTGTAAACAACTGGGGTCCCAGCACTGAGCCTTGCGGTACCCCACTAGTCACTGCCTGCCATTCTGAAAAGGTCCCGTTTATTCCCACTCTTTGCTTCCTGTCTGCTAACCAATTCTCCATCCACATCAATACCTTACCCCCAATACCGTGTGCTTTAAGTTTGCACACTAATCTCCTGTGTGGGACCTTGTCAAAAGCCTTTTGAAAATCCAAATATACCACATCCACTGGTTCTCCCCTATCCACTCTACTGGTTACATCCTCAAAAAATTCTATGAGATTCGTCAGACATGATTTTCCTTTCAGAAATCCATGCTGACTTTGTCCGATGATTTCACCGCTTTCCAAATGTGCTGTTATCACATCTTTGATAACTGACTCCAGCAGTTTCCCCACCACCGACGTTAGGCTAACCGGTCTATAATTCCCTGGTTTCTCTCTCCCTCCTTTTTTAAAAAGTGGGGTTACATTAGCCACCCTCCAATCCTCAGGAACTAGTCCAGAATCTAACGAGTTTTGAAAAATTATCACTAATGCATCCACTATTTCTTGGGCTACTTCCTTAAGCACTCTAGGATGCAGATCATCTGGCCCTGGGGATTTATCTGCCTTCAATCCCTTCAATTTACCTAACACCACTTCCCTACTAACAAGTATTTCGCTCAGTTCCTCCATCTCACTGGACCCTCTGTCCCCTACTATTTCTGGAAGATTATTTATGTCCTCCTTAGTGAAGACAGAACCAAAGTAATTATTCAATTGGTCTGCCATGTCCTTGCTCCCCATAATCAATTCACCTGTTTCTGTCTGTATGGGACCTACATTTGTCTTTACCAGTCTTTTCCTTTTTACATATCTATAAAAGCTTTTACAGACAGTTTTTATGTTCCCTGCCAGTTTTCTCTCATAGTCTTTTTTCCCCTTCCTAATTAAGCCCTTTGTCCTCCTCTGCTGAACTCTGAATTTCTCCCAATCCTCAGGTGAGCCACTTTCTCTGGCTAATTTGTATGCTTCTTCTTTGGAATTGATACTATCCCTAATTTCTCTTGTCAGCCACGGGTGCACTACCTTCCTTGATTTATTCTTTTGCCAAACTGGGATGAACAATTGTTGTAGTTCATCCATGCAACCTTTAAATGCTTGCCATTGCATATCCACCGTCAATCCTTTAAGTGTCATTTGCCAGTCTATCTTAGCTAATTCACGTCTCATACCTTCAAAGTTACCCCTCTTTAAGTTCAGAACCTTTGTTTCTGAATTAACTATGTCACTCTCCATCTTAATGAAGAATTCCACCATATTATGGTCACTCTTACCCAAGGGGCCTCTCACGACAAGATTGCTAATTAACCCTTCCTCATTGCTCAAAACCCAGTCCAGAATAGCCTGCTCTCTAGTTGGTTCCTCGACATGTTGGTTCAAAAAACCATCCCACATACATTCCAAGAAATCCTCTTCCTCAGCACCTTTACCAATTTGGTTCACCCAATCTACATGTAGATTGAAGTCACCCATTATAACTGCTGTTCCTTTATTGCACACATTTCTAATTTCCTGTTTAATACCATCTCCGACCTCACTCTACTGTTAGGTGGCCTGTACACAACTCCCACCAGCGTCTTCTGCCCCTTAGTGTTACGCAGCTCTACCCATATCGATTCCACATCTTCCCGGCTTATGTCCTTCCTTTCTATTGCGTTAATCTCTTCTTTAACCAGCAACGCCACCCCACCTCCCCTTCCTTCATGTCTATCCCTCCTGAATATTGAATATCCCTGAACGTTGAGCTCCCATCTTTGGTCACCCTGGAGCCATGTCTCTGTGATCCAAACTATATCATAATCATTAATAACAATCTGCACTTTCAATTCATCCACCTTATTATGAATGCTCCTTGCATTGACACACAAAGCCTTCAGGCGCTCTTTTACAACTCTCTTAGCCCTTATACAATTATGTTGAAAAGTGGCCCTTTTTAATGCTTGCCCTGGATTTGTCGGCCTGCCACTTTTACTCTTCTCCTTAGTACTTTTTGCTTCTACCCTCACTTTACACCCCTCTGTCTCTCTGCACTGGTTCCCATCCCCCTGTTGTGAACTAACCTCCTCACGCCTAGCCTCTTTAATTTGATTCCCACCCCCCAACCATTCTAGTTTAAAGTCACCTCAGTAGCCCTCGCTAATCTCCCTGCCAGGATATTGGTCCCCCTAGGATTCAAGTGTAACCCGTCCTTTTTGTACAGGTCACGCCTGCGCCAAAAGAGGTCCCAATGATCCAAAAACTTGAATCCCTGCCCCCTGCTCCAATCCCTCAGCCACGCATTTATCCTCCACCTCATCGCATTCCTACTCTCACTGTCGCGTGGCACAGGCAGTAATCCCGAGAAAGAGGATGTGCTGGAAAATTTGGAAAGCATCAAGTTGGGTAAGTCACTGCGACCGGATGAGATATACCCAGGCTACTGCGGGAGGCAAGGGAGGAGATTGCTGAGCCTCTGGCAATAATCTTCGCATCATCAACAGGGACGGGAGAGGTCCCAGAGGATTGGAGGGTTGCAGATGTTGTTCCCTTATTCAGGAAAGGGAGTAGAGATATCCCAGGAAATTATAGACCAGTAAGTCTTACCTCAGTTGATGGAGAAGGTCCTGAGAGGCAGCACTTATGAACATTTGGAAAGGCATAATATGATTCGGAATAGTCAGCATGGCTTTGTCAAAGGCAGGTCATGCCTTACGAGCGTGATTGAATTTTTTGAGGATGTGACTAAACACATTGATGAAGGTAGAGCAGTAGATGTAGTGTATATGGATTTCAGCAAGGCATTTGACAAGGTACTCCATGCGAGGCTTATTGAGAAAGTAAGGAGGCATTGGATCCAAGGCGACCTTCCTTTGTGGATCCAGAACTGGCTTGCCCACAGAAGGCAAAGAGTGGTTGTAGATGGGTCATACTCTGCATGGAGGTTGGTAACCAGTGGTGTGCCTCAGGGATCTGTTCTGGGACCCCTTCTCTTCATGATTTTTATTAATGACCTGGATGAGAAAGTGGAGGGATTGGTTAGTAAATTTGTTGATGACACAAAGGTTGGGGTGTTATGGATAGTGTGGAGGGCTGTCAGAGGTTACAGCAGGACATCGATAGGATACAAAACTTGGCTGAGAAGTGGCAGATGGAGTTCAACCCAGATAAGTGGGAGGTGGTTCATTTTGGTAAGTTAAATATGATGGCAGAATATAGTATGAATGGTAAGACACTTGGCAGTGTGGAAGATCAGAAGGATCTTGGGGTCTAAGTCCATAGACACTTAAAGCTGCTGCGCAGCTTGACTGTATGGTTAGGAAGGCATGCAGCACATTAGACTTCACCAACCATGGGATTGAGTTCAAGAGCCGAGAGGTAATGTTACAGCTGTTTTGGACCCTGGTCAGACCCCACTTGGAGGACTGTGCTCAGTTCTGGTCACCTCACTACAGGAAGGACGTGGAAGCCATAGAAAGGGTGCAGAGGAGATTTACAAGGATGTTGCCTGGATTAGGGAGCATGCCTTATGAGAATAGGTTGAGTGAACTCGGCCTTCTCTCCTTGGAATGACGAGTATGAAAGGTGACCTGATAGAGGTGTATAAGTTGATGGGAGGCATTGATCATGTGGATAGTCAGAGGCCTTTTCCCAGATGTGAAATGGCTAACACAAGAGGGCACAGTTTTAAGGTGCTTGGAAGTAGGTACAGAGGAGATGTCAGGGGTAAGTTTTTTATGCAGAGAGTGGTAAGTGCATGGAATGTGCTGCTGACGACGGTGGTGGAGGCAAATACAATAGGGTCGTTTAAGAGACTCCTGGATAGGTACGTGGAGCTTCAAAAAATGGAGGGCTATGGGTAACCCTAAGTAATTTCTAAATTAAGTACATGTTCGGCACAGCGTTGGGGGCCGAAGGGCCTGTATTGTGCTGTAGGTTTTCTACGTTTCTATGTTTCTAAAATGGTAGCTGTGGCCATAATAGAATCAATGAAAGACCACGCCAACTTGGGGATTCAACCAGTGTGCAAAAGACAACAAACTGCAAATACAATAAAGGAAGAAAGAAATGATGTGGACATATTTTGCAGGTGGGCATGTTGGAGAGGAACCAAGTTGCTTCTCAGACAGGAATTGATATGTTTCATCACCATCCTCTCAAAACACTTCATCATAGTGGATGTACGTGCTTCTGGATAATAGTCATTGAGAGAGGTTACCACGTTCTTCTTAGGCACTGATATAATTGAAGTGAAGCAGGCATGTACCTTGGGCTGCCAATGCCAGAGGTTAAAGACATCGGTGAACACACCAACCCGTTGCTCCCCACTAGATCTTGAGTAGTACCCCATCTGGGCCGGTTGCTTTCCATGGTTCACCCTCCTCTAGAATGCTCTCTCATCGTCCTCAGTGAGTGAAATCATGGGTTCATCGGGGGGGGGGGCTGTGGGAATTTAGGAAGGTTCCTCCATATTTTGATGGTCAATGTGAGTATAGATGGAAGCAAAGCCCTGTTGTCACCCATGTCGCTAGATTTCACAAAATGCTTGGCTACATGAAGCAGAGTAATGTTACATAACAGAGCTGTGAAACACTGTTTTCCAAACAGCACTAACACAGTTTTTAACTTTTTGTAAGACTTTGAAGCATCATCAAGGAGATTTCTCACTCCGGTTTAAAACTGGAAACTCACACATTTGAAGGTCCCTGCCCTCTAGTGGGAAGTCTATCAATTTGTTAAATATTTGCTGAATTGTTCTTCAGTAAAAACAATTTTTCACGATCCTAGTCTTTCAACCCTACTTCAGTAAATAATTGCTAAACTTTCAAGTTCCATTGCCTGACTTCTGACTTCTTTAACAAAAAATTGAAATGCGTGACTCATGGTGTGTTAAACTCAGCAGGATTCATTTTAAAATTAATTTAGTTTAGGGTTATTAAAATTATCAGAGAAAATAATAAACAAATAGAAATTTGAACTCAATGTCTACGCCTCCAGCAACACCCAATCGGATTAGCTAATTAATTATAAGACACAAACTCAGAGTCAATTCATACTGGATAACACAATTATATAGACTGTACATTCGAGTTCTTAATTGAATTCCTGATTTTCATGCAGAATTAGTATGACAGCCCTCATGGGGTTAATGCACACACATATGTTACACATTGTTTTCTTGTGAATATGTGGCTTTACTTAACGGCTGATGCAAATTCCTGACTAAGTGAAGCTATTTGTTACCATATGATAGGATCTAAAAGCAATTACCTGTTTTAAAATCCAACAATTAACTTCTGAAAATTCCCAGGAGTTACCCAAATACCTAATGATCAATGACGTATTTTATAATGCTGCCACCATAATGCAGGGTTATGCAGCAGTCAATTTGACCATTGCAAGGCCCCACAAAATATAATGAGATAAATGATCAGATTATCTGTTGCAATGGCGAAGCAGAAATAATTATTAATCTATATACTTGGAGAGTTACAATACAATTCCTTGAATGGCCTGAAGAGATTTTATTTACCGTTTCAGAGAGAGCAAATGGGTGCCCAGTTTAGCAACCCACCCATAAGATGGCATATCTGACAGCACCAATTTACTTTGAACTGTACTTCGAACTTCAGTTTCATCCTGGGTTAAGTGGTCAATTTCTGGTTTAGCGTATTGGATCTTAACTGGCCCCAACTCAGGTGATAAACACGCTCTAGCTCAACTAAGCTTGCATCACCCACATACGTCACAGCTTTACAACTGTGCCTCTTTTTCTATTTAGTTTTTAACACCAGGTCCTGTATTAGCTGCTAGAAAACTGTTATATTTTAGACTCCAAGAGTGATGTACTGAAGATGCAGGAGAAATCTGCATAGTATAACCTGTTTACATATTATAAGAAGCATTACATCTGACTCGTATGTTGGGGTGGAGATACATCGCTACCAAACAAGGTGCTCCTTCCCTTTGCTAGCCTGCAGATCATGCAACGTGACACATAATAAATGAATGAACTGAGTTCATCCATGAGGTTGTCACAACTGGGGTGATGGGTGGGGAGTAGTGGGGATAAACTCCAACTACCTACTAAGTGCTCTCAATGACGTGCATCTCAAATAGCCTCCGACAACCAAGTCCAGCTCCTGGCATTCACATGTGGCTTAGTTGCAAAGTCTAGCAGAACTGTTTCTACTGACAGGGAAGGGGAAAAGGTGGGTTATAGGTGTCTTAAAACAGGTAGCTTCGGGCAGATGGGGCTTATTCAGCCATGGTTGGTATCTCATCTTGGAGAAGGAAAGCTCCACTCTCAAACGTCAGCTGCCCTGAGGGAGTAAAGCCCGAGGAAAAGTGCAGAGCTGGAGTCCCTAAGGCCATCTTACATTGAGTTCAACGCTGACTGGCAACTCCTGCAATGCCACTGGAGCCAAACCGTATCGATCGCTGCCATTCCTTTGGATTCATCAGCTGCATGGAGAGGAGGAGCCCACTGCTCTCGATATCAAGGGACATATCTCCATCCTGCTACCTAACTGAGTACAAAACAAATAAAATGTATAGGGATGGTGTGGCGTGTGTGATTGTGCTCAGTTTCTCAACTTTTAAATTAGTAAGAGCAAATGAAACTCCCATAAAAGCTAGCATTATGTACTGCTTCCTGCTGAATCACTTGTATTCACTGTACTTAGCTTAATAGTTGAAGCAATAGAAACAGGAGAATCGGCCTCATCATCCTTCGGAATCATTCAACAATAAAGTAGATGTTGAATCGTTAGGTTTACTTAAACCTTATTTTGATTATAAGGTAACCTAGGGCTATGTAGATCAGGCAGGAGAATAAAACTGAAACCCCTTTAAATAATCTTCACTGAATCGTGGATTCAACTTAGAATTATGTAAACTACTTTTGTTCCTTTTTTCATGTTCTTACATTCTTATTTTTATTTAACTTAAAATACGATACAAAATTATAAAAAAAATCAATGTATCACTTTTCAACTAATTACATTTTGATGTTTGATATATTTTTGAAATTATTACCTGCAGTAAATGGGAGTATCATGCACAAGTTAACATCTGAAGTCTTGATTTATTGGATATACAATGATCTATGTTTACAGTTGATTAAATGCAACCTTTAATAATGAGTTCCTTGCTTTTTTTTTCCACAGGATGGATCCACAGCTCAGTCGAAAACAAGTATCCAGACAACAGGCACCTCTGAACAGCTTCCCTCAACCCATTTCAGCCCTAGTGCTGTTCAGCGGAGGGTGAAGAGTGGAGCTGCTAACTCTGACCGCCTGAGCCAAACAAAGTCCATGGTTCTGACCGACTCCAACCCAATTAAGTTACCGGTGAGTAGATAGTGCCATATTTCATTGAGCTGTGAAAGCACATGGGAACAATTTTTTTGAAATTTCCTTTCAATATTTGCTTTGTTAGAGTGCATGTTAAGGAGTTTTAATTACATTCAAACAAATAGCAATCATAAATTTAAATGAAAGCAACACACGCAAGTTCTGTAACTGTATGTTGGCAGAGAGTTAAAAGCATCATGGTAGATCATGAAAAATATTTTCTTATCGATTCGGAATTTGTTATACTAAAGAATCATTAAAGGAAATCTGTTCTGTGGATAGGAGAAATGTCTTCTCATATTATACAGCCAGTCACCCTTAAGTTCAATGTGACAGTTCTGGGACAATAACTGTAATGTTACCTGGCAAACTTGAGTATCTGTAAATTTAAACCATAAGAGTACTGCATTAATTTGATTTGCAAATTCTTACTGAATACTGGTAATTATCTGATGATCACTTTCTTTTAAAGTAAGTAAATCACTTTTGCAATAAAAATTGTTTGGAAAATGCCTGACAGATACGTGATGGAATGTGATGTGATGTTAGTTATGTATTGATCATTTTTTCCGGATGTAAAAACCCCTCAGGGTTAAATCTAGCTGCTATCAATGTTTTTGATTGCATTACATTGACCAGGGACTATTGTTCTCAATTGCTTTCTGCACTTTATGCTCATGTGCCAACATACAGATCCAGTAAAAGTTGACATGCAGCTTTAAAAATGGTGAAAATGCTTATCAATCTGAATACAAAATTGTCATGAAGAACATCGGATTTCCAAATCTTAAATGGAGATATTCCCAATATTTAATGACATAAACAGTAGGCACTAATGGCAACAATGGAATTTATAATTTCAGAAGAAGTAAAGATGAAACCACATGAGTTGAAAATAAAACAAAATTGGTTCACAAGTACCCTTTAGGAAAGGAAATCTTCCATTTTCACCTGTTCTGGTCCACTTGTGGCCATTAATTATCTTCTCAGTTCTGGAGCAATTAGGGCCAAACAATAAATGCCTGCATTCCCATTGACACCCATAAATATTCACACGTGAGCAAGTAAATACTAACAGGACATGATATCCAGTGATTTGAGCATAAATTTAGAGCTCAAACCTTACCATGGCAAATGGACATTTTAAATTGTAAATCTGGTAAGGAAATGCATTTGTGATTATGAAACTATTGGATTGTTAAATAAGCTCCATCTACTCTATTAAATTGTCTTCATCACAGAATCTTGTCTGATTCAAAGTCAGCTGAAGTGGCCTGGCATTGATAGCATAGCAGTAAGCATGACGGTATTAAAACCTCTGTGATCTGGGTTCAATTCCACCAGTCTGCAAGAAATTTACATATTTTCCCTGCGTTTGTGTGAATTTCCTTCTGCTGTTCATTCAAAGATGTACGGATTGATAGGGTAATTGGTCACATGGGTCCCATTGGGCGGTGTGAGCTCGTTGGGCTGTACCCCTAAATAAAAATAAAATAACGTATTTTGTTTCAGTCATGATTAGAAAATTATTTAATTGGCTATTGTTGTCACATGTACTGAATTGAAGTGAAAAACTTGGCTTGAATACCGTACATGAAGATCAATTCATTACAACAGTGCATTAAGGTACCACAAGATAAAACAATAACAGAGTGCAGAATAAAGTGGTAGAGACGCAGAAAAGTGGAGTGGAGGTAAAAATAGTGCAAGGTTATAGGAAGGTAGATTGTGAGGTCAAATGTTCAGCATATTGTACTAGGAAACCATTAAATGATCTTATAAAAGCTGTTCTTGAGCCTGGTGATGCATGCTTTCAGGCTTTTGTTTCTTTTTTCTGATGGGAGGGGAGAAGAGAGAATGGGTGGGGTCTCTGATTATGCTTGATGCTTTACTGAGACAGCGAGAAGCATCCATTGAGGGAGACTGGTCTCCGTGATGTGCTAAAACGTGTCCACAACCCGCAGTTCCTTGCAATCACGGCCAAAACACTTGATGCATCCAGGTAGGATGCTGTCTATGGTGCATTGATTCAAATGAGACAGGCTTGAATGAGGCATACCAAAGTTATTGAGCCTCCTCAGGAAGTGAAGGCATAAATGTTGAACAATATATGTATACATAAGGCTGAATCAACACAAAAAAGGGTGCTGGAGGAATTCAGCAGGTCAGTCAGTATCCGTGGAGGGAAATAGACAGTGGATATTTTGGCCTCATTCCCACTCAGAAACAGAATCAGAATCGGGTTTATTATCACAGCCATGTGTCGTGAAATTTATTAACTTAGCAGCATTAGTTAAATGCAATAGATAATATAGAAAAAAAATAAATAAACAGATAAATAATAAAACAGTAAATAAATAAATAAATAAATAGATAAATTTTTGTATACTGTAGTCACGCTGATAAAGCAACACACTGAGTCGAGCAGAGTCTGGTTGAACTGTTTACTGTTTTAAATCCACGCCCACTTAAGTGCCCGTTCCCAGCATCCCCCGCTCTTTGCAGGGTGGAAGTGATGTCGGCTCCCGGGCCGAGGTCTGCCCCGCACTCAGAGCTCTCTCGGTTGCCACTGGCTGTGGACTCGCCCGTGACTGCTGGAGCCGGTTCGCTTGCCGCATGGGCGAGCCGCCACAATATTTATATTGAGTAGATTTATATATAGGCATCCATTAGTCTCGTGGCCATGGATTTGCGCCTTGGGAGGTTTCCAGGGCGCAGGCCTGGGCAAGGTTGTATGGAAGACCGGCAGTTGCCCATGCTGCAAGTCTCCCTTCTCCACGCCACCGATGTTGTCCAAGGGAAGGGCATTAAGACCCATAGCTTGGCACCAGTGTCGTCGCAGAGCAATATGTGGTTAAGTGCCTTGCTCAAGGACACATCACGCCGTCTCGGTCAAGGCTCGAGCTGGCGACCTTCAGATCACTAGACGAACGCCTTAACCACTTGGCCATGCATCAACATTGAATAGATTAAAATTCATGCAACAACCAGAAATAATATATATTAAAAAAGTGAGGTAGTGTTCAAGGGTTCAATGTCCACTTAGGAATCGGATGTCAGAGGGGAAGAAGCTGTTCCTGAATTGCTGAGTGTGTGCCTTCAGGCTTTTCTCACTGATGGTAACAGTGAGAAAGGGGCATGCCCTGGGTGCTGGAGGTCCTTAATAATGGACGCTCAACTGAAAAAGTAAACTATTTCTATCCATCATTGCTGCCTGACATGCTGAGCTCTTCTAGCACCTCTTTTGTATTGCTCCAGATTCTGGCATCTTCCTTTCTTAGAGTCAGATGATGTGGCATTGGGTTTGTGGGGATGCCAGAACTCACTCACTGCAAAAGCCTGTGTTCCTAAGCAACAAAACCCATCCCCAGAATCTTCATCATTGACATCTGACTCAAAATGGGCAGCTCAATGGGAATTTCAGATCTTCTCAGCCAGCTCATCAATACCTCACCTCGACACTTCTCATTCAGCAGTGGTGGTGGTGTGGGCTGGTCAGCAAAGGGAAGTCAGCCTGTAGCAGTAAAAAAGGATGGAGACACGATGAGACCCTCTATTGGCCTGGGACGACTGCAGAAGTTGCGTCCTAGCTGTTGTCAATACGCAAGCCAGTGCAATAGGACATGGAGAGCAAGATGTTGTCCATGTAACAAGCATCCCTTCCCCACATTCAAAGGAAACAGCAGAGAGCAATCCAGAGGTGTCACAGGAGTTGCCAGTTAATATTTAACTCAATGTAGGACTGCCTTAGAGATTCCAGCTCCAGGTTTTTCGTTGGGGCTTACTCTGAAGCCTTCCTCATGAATGGGTAGAGCCACAAGACAGCATGCCAAGCACAGATGATGAGCCCCATCTGCTAAAAATGACTGGTTTTAAGGCACCAGTAACCCGCTTATGCTCTTTCTTCTTTCAGTAGAAATGGTTCCACCAACCTTAGTAACTGAGTCACATGTGAAGGCCAGGAGTTGGACTCGGTTGTCAGAGGCTATTTGATATGTATGACAATGAAAGCATTTAATAGGTAGTGGGAGCTTATCCCCATCTCCAACACACCCCCAACCTCACTATAACACTTTAAGAAACTAACAAATGATGAAGTATCACACAAAGTTGTGTTTTGTTCTTTCAAAAATCCTTGAATAACTGTTCCTAGTTTTTTAAATAATATTCATCCTATTTCTGT
Organism: Mobula hypostoma; assembly: GCF_963921235.1. Taxonomy (NCBI): domain Eukaryota; kingdom Metazoa; phylum Chordata; class Chondrichthyes; order Myliobatiformes; family Myliobatidae; genus Mobula; species Mobula hypostoma. Next base: position 84,440,458 of record NC_086101.1, on the reverse strand, counting down.
TTCCATTTATGAAAATTAATAACACCACTTCGAGCATGTCATTAAAAGTTGGGAAACATAATCTGGTTCAGTACGTTCATTTAAACAGACTAAGTTACAAAAAATTATTAATGTTAAACATTGTAGATAAATATTGTTTCTTCCAATATGGATTTGCTTAAGTTGTTGGTATAGTGCAATAGTTAGCATCATATCAGAGTCTTACACCAATCGATAAGCAAGAACATGTGCAGATGAATAGATCAGAAAACTTGAAACATACTGTAGTACCTGGACAAGCAAAAAAAAACTTTTTATTGTAGCATGCAGAAAGCACTGGAGGAACTCAGCAGATCAGGCAGCATCAATGGAGGGAGTTGCATAGAGGAGGTTTTGGGTAACGGATTTACCATCTCTGGATTAATCCCAAGGAATATAAAATCAGGTTTAAGCCTTTCACTTTGCTCAACTTTTCAGTTAAACTTCAGTTTAAACCCAATAACCAATCTGTGATATATTTTATATAATTAATAACAGCTGTACCCAAGATACATGGATCTCTAATTAGTCAACAAAACTAGTCAATTGGCAGAACACTCAGAATAATAAGTCTACAAGACCATTTTGAATTAAATTGCAAAATAATGAAACTTTTAATCTCTAATCATATCCAAAAATTGAACTTCACCCTTATTTTAGAAGTAACGGTCTCAATGCAAAGACAACTTTCAGAAATTTACCGGAGTCTAGATATGCTTATGTACATTTTCCATGTTGAAGCTGCAAAATTAGTATATGCATTTCATAATAAATCACCTTGAAAACTCGAATTCAAAAAGAGTGTGACCACAAATACGATAAAAGCTTGTCATGCAAGGGGCTTTGGTTCAAGGAGTACTTAGCCATCCTCTACTGAGTGATCATTAATGCCATTATATAATGTTTATACCATTTATTGGACAGTACCCCAATAAAAGTTGATCACCTCTTTTGTAATTGATGATTGTAATTAACCTAACAATAATAATTTCATCAGTTACAGGCAACCCTAATCCTGGCAACTATTGAAAACTTGAAAATGTAGAGATAAATAATCTTAAACAAGTTGATATAACAGAGTAGAAAAAAACAGAAATACATTAAAGGCGATACTTCTTAATCTACTAGGCAGATGAACAAGTGGTTGTGATTTAAGAGGAGAGGACTGCTCACCACAGCGCATGGAAGACCAACTTGATATTAGTATCAGTGGCTCAGTTACATCCAGCTGGTCCATTACTTGCTTGAGAGATTATGATACAAAAAAGGCTATTCGGTCCATTGGGTCAATGCCAGCTCCCAGCAAAGCAACCTTATAAATCTCATTCCTCCTTTCATTATTTTCCGTGTAGTCCTACAATCTATTCTCTCTCACTTACCAATCAGATTTTAAAAATCTTTTGTCATGTAACCATACAAAAAAAAAGTCAGTTAACCTGGTAGCATAGCGGTTAGTGTAGCACTCTACAGCACGTCAGCTGTAAGATTGGAGCTCATTTCCTGTTGCAGTCTGTAAGGAGTGTATGCATTCTCTCTGTGACTTTGTGGGTTTCCGCCCGCATTCTAAAGACGTACATTAGTTGTGGGTATGCTGTTTTGGCGCCAGAAGTATGGTGACATGTGCGGGCTACCCCCAACAGATCCCGGATGCAAGTAATGCATTTCACTGTATGCATTGATGTACTAGTGACAAATAAAGCTAATCTTTAAATCTTTAATCTTACCAACATGTCTTTGTGATGAAGGAGGAAATCAAATTAATCGTGGAATTTCTCACAATCACAGGGAAAACAGACAAACACTGTACCTACAGTACATGAGGTCAGATTCAATAGAACAATGAAACAGTGACAAACTGGACTGGTTTATTAGAATAGGTATTCTGGTATACCTGACTGGTAAACTGCAATCAAGCTTAAGTAATATAAACAGCATTGGTTTTCAACAGCATATGAAACTTGTATATATGTAATTGTATTATTCTTACTCATAATTAAGGGATGGTAGATTATATATTTAATGAGATAGAAAGATAAGTAAATAGAGAGAGAGACAGAAGAAGATAATATTCAGAGAGGTTTTAAAACTGAAGAAGTACTCGAAGCGGAGATCGAAGGAACGGAGATAAATGAAAGGACCATACAAGATCATTGCTGATGTAATACAGGCAAGAGTTGATATCAAGTCTGTGGTTTCCTTTGGTGTCTGAAACCACATACTACACCACACTGCCCTCATCATTAAAAGCTAAGAATAAAACATAACAAAATCTCAAAATCCGATATCTGAGGGCAAATGTCAAATACATAATTGACCATAGACTACGATGTGCTAGTAAAACTTTTGGTAGATTGAGGAAAAGAGTATCCATGGATTAAGACTTCAGACCTAGGACTTGTTGCAAATTTCATGGGCTAGTGAGACCAGTCATGCCTGTCCTCCTTTATGTTTTTAACATCAGGGCTATTGGAAACAGGCATTCTAAGACACTGTAAGGTAGGAACCAGTCTGGTAATCAAATGTCTACAAAATGTTACAAAATTCACTGGAAGGTAATCTGAGAAGGCATAATTTTGAGACGATTGGAGGAAGAATCTGTAGCTCTCATTTTGGCCTCAACTGCCATCACAGATCTCACAAGAACATTGAGGAAATAATTCATTTCAAAATCAGAATCAGGTTTATTATCGTTGATTTATGTTATGAAATCTGTTGTGAAGCAGTACAGTGTGAGACAAAAACTTACCATAAGTTACAAAAATAAATTGTACAAAAGACAAATAACGAGGTAATATTCACTGGTTCATAGGCCATTCAGAAATCTGATAGCAGAGGGGAAAAGGCTGTTCCTAAAACTTTGAATGTGGGTCTTTGGGCTCCTGTACCTCCTCTTCAATGATAGTAACATGACGCAGGTATGTCCTGGATGGTGATGGTCATTAATGATGAAAGCCATCCTCTTGGGCACTGCTTCATGAAGGTGTCCTCGATGACGTGTAGGGCTGTGATGGAACTGACTAGATCTACAGCTCCTACAGCCTCTTATAATCCTATGCATTGGAGGCTCCATACCAGGCTGGAGATCATTCCGACATGTGGCATCACCATCTGATATTCCAAGAGACTATCTAAGAAGAATATAAGAATATAAGGGAGAAGAAGTGTTGAAGAGTTTTACTTTTCAATAAAGGCTTGATTTAGTGGAGCTCAAAGGCTAGTGGACTTCAAGTGTTTCCATCAATTGAAGTGCATCCTGAACTGTTCCAGATTCCCCACCCCCCAATATTCCTTGTCCCCTCTAGCTCTTAAGCATTATTTACCTGTTCCATGAATATATTTAATTGTTTTTCTTCACAAGCTTCCAGTGACTAAATGTTTCTGGGAAAGATATTTTTCCTACCTGAATTCTTATTCCTTAATCAAAGTTTACTCATTCAAGCCCTAGTCTTGAATTCACTTGTTTTTTTTTAATTGAATGATATTTGGTATTCATTATCAATGGCAATAATGAGCTATGCATGAATATTTAAGATATAACTTTTATCTCTTGGATTCTAATCTGTTAAAAAGTTAGATATTTTTGGAAAGTGAATGCTTATGTCTTGCTGAAGCCACAAAGTAATTTAGTGACACTATTAGTTAAAAGCGTTGTTTTTGCTGAACAACACATTGTACACAGGCATAAATCTAACCACCCCATACAAATTTAGATAAAGAGAGGAACATTTTAGCCATGGAGCACAACATCTTTAGTTGAGAAGCATCATTAATTAGGTAGCTTTTAGCATATTGAGTACCAGTGGGGGTTTGGATTATCTCATAGATGGGAAGAAGTGCGGCACCCTGTGTCCTGGCTTCTAATCCACATTCTATTGATGTTTGAATTGTTAGAAAAACTGTTTACTATAGGAGAATCATGTAAGCTTGATTCCTTAGTAAACAATCACCACTCAGTATCAATCACAAAGAAGAATTAATAACTGAGTGGAGATTGTCTCTTGCTAATGTTCAAGGGTTTCCTTCCGTGACATTTACATTTTATTTCCTGAATGATTTGAAGTTACTTGAGCACCTTCAACCACCTATGCTTCATCATTTCTCTGTAGTTCAGTTTTTGTAGATATTGTTGCTGTCCCATTCTCAATTCTCCAGGCAGTGTTTCTGAAATTGAACTAATGCAGTAATAGAACACAAGCAAAACATTTCTGAAACGTAGAAACTTAACCTTCAGGCTCATACGTGAAACTGAGCTTCAGAAAACCTTGCGTGCGGGCAGTTGAGAACAATAATAAGCTAAGTGTAAGATATGAAAATCAGAAATCTCTTAACTGGAAATTGTAACTCATATCTACTCCAAAGACTTGGCTGAAGTCTTAAAAGACATACTACAACTGGAACAGATCTGAAACTGAGAATTATTTCTGTTGGCAAGCAATGATTTGAGTGTGTATTTTCAAAGACTTTTAAGAAAGTTGATGCAGTATAAAATATGCCATAAAATAGTTCTTGTTTTAGATAAAATAATATTAAATAACATCTGGACTGAAAAAAATAAGTTCCTTTACACTATTATTTATTAAGTAGTTCTCAGATTTCAAATTCCTGTTCAAAGAGTGGTGGATACAGTTCACACTATAGTCACAGCCCATTATGGATTATTGGAACAGCAAAGCTTTCATACTAACAAGCCGATTTCATGTGGAAAGGTCCATTGCACTACATTATGGCTAGTTGTAAGGATTATGGGATTAGATATTTTGTGAAGCAACAGATTTGAGGAAGGTGATATTTATGATCTAATTCTGACGTTAAATGTGATGGGCTTGCCACATCTGACTCAGTCAATCCATAGTGTTGCTTCCAGCAACAGATTTATTTCTTCTAATCTGATGCACAATAACTCAGGCGCTAAAAGATAAGTTGCAGTCATTTTTCAGTGTCTGGTTGAATTAAAAGCAGTGTCAGTATTTAAAACAACAGTTGGAAAAGCAATTCTTCATTTTAGAAACTATTTCTACCTTCACAATCTGAAAGAAGCACTTCAAGTATAAACAACTGAAACTCACACAAATCACGTAATTAGAATTTTACTGACCAGTTCTCATGAAGAAATGCTGCTTATGTCATGAACACAAAATTGTATAGCATAAAATGCATGTCAAATGAAATGCACTGTTGTATGAAATCCATGCCTCTGGTTATATGCATGTTATCAACATAAGATACGCTCCATCATCATAAAAACCTTGAAAGATTGGTCTGTTCTCTTTAAATCAATACAGGTGGGGAAGATACATTAGGAATATTTCAAATTCTGTTAGGGTGCAAAAGTGAATCAAAGATGTTAATTCTAATGTTTGAAGAATTTAGGGCACATATCTAGAGATATAAGAAAATGTAAAGTTTATAACGGAAGATAATAACAACTTACTAATATAGTGTTGGAAAGTGGAAATCACTTCCAGGTTTATGTACAGGACTGTACAAAAGTCTTATGCATATATAGGGTGCCTAAGACTTTTGCACAGAACTGCATTTGTCAATGTGGGGTGGAGAGCAAATTTGTAAACTTGGAGAGAGCAAAAGATGTTGCGAATAGCGACGGTGGAGCACCGCATGCAGGGTGTGGGACAGGTGGCAGAGAGGGAGTGCCAGGGGTGGGTTTCTCCGGAATTTTGTATATGTTCCGCTGGATTTCCAACATCTACAGAGTCACTTGTGTTTCTGATCTGGTTTTCAAAGAAGCCTTTTGAAAGTAATACAAAAACTTGAAACTTGCTATTGAAATCTGAATGGAATCTAAATGACTGAAACAAATCAAATTACTGAATGGCAATCAAGCTCTTCGCCAGGCAGGGCCTCACCTTCTGCATAGGATGCATATGTTAAAATGGACTACAGTGAAGGAGCAATCAGGCACCAGCTGGTAGTATACTTTAAGCCCTGGCATGCATAAGCACAAAAGGAGCTAACTGTAAATTAGTACTCGTTATCAACTGTCACTAGTTTCAGAGAATAAGAGTTTGGTAGAAATCCAATTGTTATGCCTTTCAACAGAATGACAATTGTTTGCAATTCGTAGCCTACACCATTCTGTAGTTCAAACCACACAAAAGGGAAGTTTTGATTTCAGCTGAACACTCCTAGATTCATAAAGTCTTTGAAGCACACAGTATAGAAACTTGCCATTCATCCCAGTCTATCAAGTACCAGATGTCATCACAACCTTTGTTCAAACATCGAAGATCTGAATTCTAAGGTGAAATACATTGAGGCATCAATGAGGTCTGGTAAAATTAAAACCAATAAACATCAAACAGAAAAAAAAGACTTGAAGTTATACCTCATGCAAGCGCAGATGATTGTGGTTGCTGGTGGTCAGACAATAAAACCAACCTTAAGAACTCAGAGGAGGAGTTTCAGATCTAGCCATCCTAAGTACTTCATCTATACCTTCCTTTTATCATGAGGTCATAAGTAGGCATATTAGCTGATGTTTGCACAATGTTCAAGTTTATTCTGATTTCCTCAGCAAATGAAGCAGCCAATGCGAAGGAGAAGAAGAAGTCTAACCACCTATTGTCACTGTTCAAAGGCACTAGTGTCAATGCTGATGTTACAAAAAATACCTGTAGGTGGAGGAGCATGTTGTGGTGCGAATATTATAAATCTGAAACAGAATATAGATAGACTGAGTAAATGGATGGAAACCTGGCAAATGGTGTCAGAGGCTACAGTTAGTTCATACAGGAGTGTGTGCGGTCATGTATTTTGGTAAGTAGAAACAAGAAGCAGGTTTTTATCAAAATGGGAAAAGTCTGCGGATGAGTGAAGTTCAGAGGGCTTTAGGACATAGAACATAGAACATATAGCACAGCACAGGCACTTCAGCCCACAATATTGTGTCAAACTTTTAACCTATACTAAGATTAATCTAACCCCCCCTTCCCTCATTGCCCTCATTTTTTTCTTTCATCTATGTACCTATCTAAGATTCTCTTAAACATTCCTAATGTATCTGCCTCTACCTACTCTCAGATCAATCTAACCCTCACCTTCCCTGTAGCCCTCAAATTTTCTTTCATCTATCTCTTGAATGCCCCTAATATAGCTGCCACTACCATCACCTTTTGCAGTGTGTTCCACGCCACTGTTGCTCTGTCTAAAAAGAAAGTACCTTTGACATTTACCATGTACTTTTCTCCAAACACCTTAAAATTATTCCCCTCACAAAAGTTATACCCACTCATGAGTCACACTAAGTTGGCAGGCACACCCAACAAGTAGTTAAAAATGGCATGATGAACTTTATTGCCAAGAGTTGGAGTTTAAGTATACAAAAATTTTGCTCTAGGTGTCATCCTCATCATTATCGTTATGTGCCTTGTCATATAACTATAATTGTTTAAATTTTTCTACAGAGGTGGTTTGCCATTGCCTTCTTCTAAGCAGTGTCTTACAGGTGTATAGAGTATTAATGAGGTCACACTTGGACTACTGTGCACAGTTTTGGTCCCTTTACCTATAAAAAGGATGCAGTAGCATTGAAGACAGTCCAGAGGACTAAAGCCCTGGGATGAGAAGGTTGTCTTATCAAGGAAGGCTGGTAAGGGTCTCTACTCCTCAGCATTTAGAAGAACCAGGTGGTGAACTAATTAAAGTGCATATGAATCACTGTACATAATAGGCAACTGCACATTTAAAGGAGTGAGATTAGAATAGGTCAAGGAGTGTGGAAGGGCAGGCAGTTGATGTCCCATTTGCAGATGGAAAGTCAAATGTCAAGAGAGGGTAAAAGGCCAGAACAGAATGTCCAAAGGGAAGAGAAGTGTTGGACACGTGAGAAGGGATCATTGTTTGGCATATTAGCATTTCCTATCACGATTACAGATTTTGTTTACCCATAGAGTATATATTTTCAACTGCTTATAAAACTAAGGAAAATACATATGATCCTTTGTATAGTGCAGAAACATCATTCTTGTATACTGTAATTGAATTTAAGACTAACTTAATTTTGTCACTTAACGAAGTGCAACAGCCAAAATATAATATTATAAGTAAAAACAATGCTATTCCTCATCTGAAATACCGACATAGAAAGGTTTTCAGTGGATTTTTAGTTCCTTTGCTGAATTTGACCTTGAGTATCAATAAGTGAAAGGCAAAACCACGCATCTTCCTACAGCAATTTATATCAGTTGTCATATTAGAGCACACTGATTTCTCACAGAGTCATGTCTCTTTGTAACTTTTAATTGGGAATAGAGTATGATAAAATTTTTACTTTGTTTTCTAATGATGTTTTTATGCCTTTATGGAACGCATATGGCAAAAGGTATTAGACTGTAGATGGTTTTGACAAGCATGAAAGCTGCACAGCATGTGCCTGCAAATGGAATTATGTGCAAAAAATTTCTAGTGATCCATCTCTCGCCAGATTATCCACCTCAATACCCTAAAGAACTCAGCTACCAATTAACACTTACTTTATTACATGTTGGGATATACTTAATAACTTTCATATGTTTATGCACTATTACCTTGAGTGATGGCTTTTATACAATTAGACATAATTGGGATATCAATATGCAACAGCTAAATATATTAACCCTCTTAAAACTAATGAGCATTTCTGCATCCAGCTGCTAAATATGACAAGGTAAGCATCTTTCATTTTTGACAGGATATCATTCATCAAACCATTTTTTCTGTTTGCCGGTGCATCATTTTTATGACAATTGTATTTTTATTTGAAATTCCATTAAACACTCATACTACAGATTAATGTGAATTCATGGACATCTGATCAGAATTGCAAAAATTTTAGAATCTGTGTTCCCTTTACTTAGTTATAGTGTTCCACTTACATTGTAATTCTGATAAAGATTTTGTATTGTAGTTGTGATCACTCCAAACCAAAGTCTTATTAAAAACATGTTATCTATTCTTCATCACTTAATGTATTGAAGGGACATATATCTTGTCTCAACAAGAAATAGAGAAAGAAAACATTTGGAATAAGCTGAGATTTCTCTGCAAAATTGAAAATGCTGCACAAGATGCTGAAAACCTCTTTGGAGTAAATCAAGAATGTCTCATTGTGAACACAGATATATGTCAGTGAGAGAAAAAAAAATTGCTTTTTTTTTACTTAGGTATAATGCCAACTGTAATCATTCCACAATGATTAATTGAGTTCTTAAACACAATCAAAATTAACAAAACAAAATCACAGATTGCAAATGTATTACATATCTTGAAGATACAGCAATAAAAAGCAATTAAAGTTGAAAGTTAATAGCTTAGATTTTCCTGGGGATTTGAACCATTGCAACAGCTAAAGAATCTTTGAGTAATGCAAACAGGAAACTGTAGAGCACTTGATTAATACTTTTGATCCATTTATTCCATATTTCTTTCTCACCCTACATAACTAACAATTAGAAAGTAATTATCATAGCTCTGCCTGTAATTCAAGCCAATGGTGAATGGAACTTTTAAGCCAGTTGTTTTGCTGTTGTTGCCTGACAGCAATATTATTAACTCTAAGTGCATTTTCTGGTTCTAGTCAAACATTATGTTAATATGTTGATTGAAATTTGTTGAAAGGCAAGTTCCAAGCAGTTGCACTGTCATGCCAAGAAAACTCATGTTTATGTTTAACTTTTAAAGAAGCTGAGGCTTTTGGGATCCATCGGAAGGTGGCAAATTGAACTCATAAATGGCTTGGTGGCAGCAAGGAAATGTAATAGCTGATGGGTATAATTGTGACTGGATGATTCTTATCAGTGCAGTTCCACAGGACTCAGTACTTAGTCTAATCACAAGCAAGAGAAAATCTGCAGATGCTGAAAATCCAAGCAACACACACAAAATTCTGGAAGAACTCAGCAGGCCAGGCAGCATTTATGGAGAAGAGTTTCTCCAGCATCTTGTGTGTATTGCTCAGAATTTAGTCATAGGACACTACGGCACAGAACTAGGCGCTTTGGTGCATCTAATCTGTGCCGACCTGTTACTGAGCACAGTCTTATTGAACCATATCGAAACCATAGCCCTCCATACCCCTTCCAGCCAAATTCTCTTAAACTTTGAAATCAAGCCCCATCCACCACTTCCTCTGGCAGCTCGTTTCACCACCTCCTTGAGTGAAAAAGTTAAACTTTTCACCTTTCACCCTTAATCTATGATCTCTAGTTCAATCTTCACCCAATTTCAGTGGGAAAAAAAGCTTGCTTGCGTTAATATATCTCTACCTCTCGTAATTTTATATATCTCTATCGAATCTCCCCTCATTCTCCTACACTCCTAAGGGCTTGATATTTAAGTTTACAGATGATATGAGAAATGACTGTGTGGCTGATGTTGATGAGGAAAGTTTTAGACCACAGGAGGATTTGGATGATCCAGCAAATTGATCTTGAACATGACAAATGGAACTAAATCCAGAAATGTGTGAGGTAATGTGTTTTATACTTAGTAGGAGATGTAGCAAGATGAGGGAACATACAATCAATGAGACAACATTGAGTGGTGTGGAGCAACTCAAAGACCTTGGGTATACATTAATTTCTTAAAGGTGACAGAACAGCTTAATATGATGGTTAGAAAAACATACAAAATGATTTATTTATTAGTTGAGGTACAGAAGACAAGAGAAGTATACAAGATAGTGTCCACAAAAATCCATTGCAACAGCACAGAGTTTACTAGCCTTAATACCATGCAGATATTTTGTCATCATATTATAGAAAATGTGTGTTTGTATGGGAGAAGATAGAGGGTAAAAATTAAGAAAATGTAGCAGGATTAGAAAATTGTAGCAATGAATGATTTGATAAGCGCAAAAGGGATGAAACACAGTGCATCAGATTAAGAAGTCCATGGGCGATGTGATTGCAACAGTTCTATTTGCCTCAACATAAAGGCCAATAGCCATGTTGCTATCATTCTGTTATTCCCTCAGGTTAAATAACAATGTAAGAGAAATTCAAACCCATTTGAATCTCTTGTCAATTATGTTACTTCTTCAACATGTTATTGCTGTCTCTGAGGGAATTCAGTATGGTAGGGAGCGGGGTTGAGAACAGAGCACACATAATGGCGGACAGTGAGCCAATGATCAGGTCCAATTCTCAACCAAATCGCCAATTAAAGCATCAAGCAAGATTGAAATCAATGAGGATGAGAGTAGAAGATGAGCAGGTGTTCAACACTGTCTGAATCTTTGAACCTCTGTCTGCCTGTATTTGACTGGTCTCCCTTTCCCTCTCACTCCTGCTGCCAGAGCAAGATGCAGGAGTCTTGGGTCTTGGGCAAGGTTTGATCAGTACAGTTTATGGAATGAGCTCTATTTTAGAGCACTGCAGTTCATGTTATATGTGTTTCAAGTTTCTGGCTACTCCTTTTTTATTGCTATTTTGCACAATTCTGATCAGGATGGTCTAGCTCTGTGGCCTGCAGTCAACGTACAACACAGCGCTAAATTGAACTGAACTGAACTGAGCGGAACATTCCTAGACTGTTTCAAGGACTCTGCAGTTTGATATTTAATATTCTGTGTGTTAGTCACTTGTTTTAGTTGTCATTTGCATGATTTGTTCTTTTTTTTTTGCACATTGGGTGTTGATATTTTCTTTGAACAGTTTCCATGATGTTTCTTTGTTTCGTGGCTGTCTGCAGGAAGATGAATTTCAGGGTTGTATACTGCATACGTATTTTGATACTAAATGTACTTTGAATGTGGAGGAGATGAAGTTGTTTCTAAAATGTTGAGTGTGGGTCTTCAGGCTCCTGTAGCTCCTCGCTGATGGTAGTAATGAGAAGGAGGCAAGCCCCGCATGGTGAAGGTCTTTATTGATGAATCTGCCTTCTTGAGGTGTCGCCTCTTGAATGTATCCTTGATGGTGTGGAAAGTTGTGACAGTGATGTTGCTGGCTGAGAAGACGACTCTCTGCAGCCTCTTAGGATTCTGCAGACTGGAGCTTCCATACCAGGTGATCCTGCAGCCTGTCAGAATGTTCTCCAGCTTACTTCTGTAGAAATTTGCTAGTCTTTGGTGACATACCATATCTCTTCAAATTACTAATGAAGTAGAGCCACTAGCATGCCTTCTTCATAACTGCATCAATATGTTGGGCACAGGATACTGTAGATCCTCTGAGATGTTGATGCCCATGAACTTGAATCTACTTTGCTGAACCCTCAATAAGTACTCGTGTATGTTCTCATGACTTCCCCTTCCAGAAGTCCATAATCTATTCCAAGGCCTTGCTGGTATTTCAGATGAGAGGGTTGTTGCTACACCACTCAACCAGCTGATCTACCTCACTCCTGTACACCTCGTTGTCGCAATCTGAGATTCCGCCAGCAGCAGTGTGATATTCTGCCAGTTATAAATGGTGCTTGAGCTGTGTTTCATCACATGGTCTAGAGAAGAGAAAGACAGTCAGTGGGCTAAGCACACATCTTTAAGGAACACCCATGTTGATTGTCAGCGAGGAAGAAATATTTTACGATCTGCACTGACCAAGGTCTTCTGATAAGGAAGATAAGGATCCAGTTGCAGATGGAGGTACAGAGGCCCAGGATTTGAAGTTTGTTGATTAGTACTAAGAGGATGATGGTGTTGAAGCTGAAGTAATCAATAAACAGACTGACATACTGCATACTTAGCTCTTGCATAGGTGCTCCAACCCTCTTAGTTCTGGTATAATTCCGGCAGATCTCCACCACTCTCTTGATATCCTCTGGAAAAAATCTTATTCTAACTGAGACCTAAGTGGTGATTTACTCTGGCTTCAAATGATATTTTGTTTTGCATTACTTTAATAGGTAAAGCTGACTATTCTCTGTGTTTCTTTTTGAAAGAAATCTTGTCCTCCCAGTTTAAGATTCTTAACTTACGTGGAGCTCCATGATTCTCTGCTTCAGAACCTTAGTTTGAAATAAACCAATCTTGATGATTTTCATCTTCTCTCATTCTTCCTCTCAAAATAGATTACTTCACACTTCCCTGCATTGAATTTAATCTGCCATGTGCCTGTTCATTTCACCTGTCTAGCCCAACTGAAATGTAATATCCAACTCGCTTCACTTACTGCATTTCCTGATATTATAACCTCAGAAAATTTTGGAATTATGATTCCTGTATCCAACATTATATTGTTAATGTCTAATCAAAAATAATCCCAGTCCCAGTACAAAACTTTGAGTCACAAATAGGTAGTCTCCTCCAGTGGTTAAACACTGTTATTCTCTGCTTTTTGCAATTGTGCAGCAAGAATTAATTATTCATATTAAAAATATTTTTGTCTTTTTAATAACTTTATTCAGCTGTTTTGACAGATATGCACATATGACCACTCTAAATACATCAAAGACAAAATTTTTCTGTGGTAGATAAAAATCAAAAGGAACCCAAAAGAAATCTGAAGCAAAAAAAACCCCTGACAATTCTGGATAAACCTAGCAGGCCAGGCAGCATCTGTAGAAGATGCACATGCAGTCCAACCCATAGTCCACATTTCTTTCCTGTTTTTTTTCTAGTAACCAGACTGCGCTTTTTGTGCCCTGTGGGACAGATAGAGCTGGAGGCCTGACTGCCATGCTGTGAAGCAATGTGGTCGATGGTCTGTGACTAACTTCTGTCAGGACTGCACAGGCAAGCACCACCCAGTCTGCACCCAGCTACCAGCGATGACAGCGAGAAGCACGATCATGCATGATGAGAGAGAAAATAGGCCAAAGATGTGATGCAGAGGACACTGGTCTTCCTCATAACAAATCTACAGGGAAAATATTCACTGGAGCTAGGGGAATTGCGTGGAGACCCACTGACCGTGAGGAGAATTTGGTCAGCATAGATATGTGGGTCTGTGCCTAATCTCTGGGTTACTAGAGAAGTGAAAGGAAATTGTGATTAAGATGTGGAAGCTGGTGATAGTGTGTCATTATAACAGGTAGTATTTTAATGTTATTGCTGATTAAAATACATTAATACAGACTTCCCTTTTTGTGGCAAGATAAGCAATTATATGCTATGAAGTTTGAATTTTACACATAGATCCTGCCATTAATGGCTTTCTGTCTCTCTACTTTCTGCTAGAGCACAGCAGGGAGTAGAACAAAGGATCAGAAAAGATAGGCCCATGCTCCACTGCCTTGGTTAAAATACGCAAAGCAAAGCATTTGCTGTTTCTGGTAGGTAAGCTTTTGCTACTGCAAATAATAATGAGAATTTCCTGGAATATCCTCACCTTCACAATCAATGACAAAAACAAGGACCTTGAACTGTCAAATATTACAGCTCCTGTTAATTTATATTGTTGAGTCAACATAATGATAATTTTATTATATTTGAAGGTCTATTAAAGGGGCATTTTATACAGATATGAAGTGGTTTGATCTAAAAGCAATGATATCCTATGACTTTGTGAAACGGAGCTTGGATCAGAATCATCCCAATGTCAATTCAAATTTTGAAGTAGAGTTTCTGTTATGGAGATATTGCACTGAGAATTGCATTGGTTCAAATACAATTTGTTTTTTTTTTGTTTTTTGATATAGATTTAATTTTCATTGGGTCTGGAAGTAGTCAATTTTTGAATGTGAATATAAGAAATCCAATCTTGATAAATCCTTTTTCCCATTGTCTTGTTTGGGTATTTTAATACAAAGACCATTCAGCATAGATTTGAGCCAATTGATTTAACCATACTAGCCTTGCGTATGTATTCTATTAGACTAACACTTGTACCCCATCAGCTTCAGTCGTTAGCTACAGATTTGAAATAATCGTTCGTTATTTATTCGCTCAAAATAATAGCACTATTGTAATTTGGAGAACTATAAAACAAAGAAACTTAGAAAACCTACAGCACAATACAGGCCTTTTGGCCCACAAAGTTGTGCCGAACATGTCCCTACCTTAGAAATAACTAGGCTTACCTATAGCCCTCTATTTTACTAAGCTCTATGTACCTATCTAAATGTCTCTTAAAAGACCCCATCGTATCTGCCTCCACCACCGTTGCCGGCAGCCAACAGAAGCTACTGCATTATTTTTGCAGACAATATCTTGACAAAGGTGTGGTTGAAATTGGCTTTTATGGCAGGAATATTTTATTTTCGTAGATTTTCATGATTATTTGATTGTTTTCATCTCTTTACTTTTAAAGAATATAGAAAAACAACGTTTGTTCCAGCAGTTTATGTTGAATACGTAACCTGAATTTTCATCCAGCTTTTATCAAGAACATTTTAGCTCAAGCTTATACAGCATTATATTCAATTTGTCACATCAATTTTCCATTCACTCAGCATGTCTGTCTCTTACAGTCTGCACTATATGGTCATGGATGTGGACACAAGCAAGGGGCACAACAATTGAAAGTTGTTTGTGATAAATCTATTGGTTTTAAATGTAGACAGGAATGAATGTCTCGTTATTTGAAAAATGCTTGTGAAAAAGCTGCTGATTTAAAAAAAAACTATTGTAACAATTTTATTCAACTCCCAGGAGAGGTGATGATCTGCCCGGTCAGGTTTGCCTGCAGCTTTTCTTTACTGGAAACCTGACAATGCATTGTGGTAAAATAGTTGTCTGCTACATAAATGTCACTGCATTATTCTTCAACAAGCTAAGATCTGGCAGATAGCTTCCCAGCCTTTGTCTCTAAAATGAATTTCATAATGAGGGTTTTGAAGAAGCTTAGAGGGACATTCTGCAAAGATAGGGTACTTGCCAGTCTCCTGTGGTATAGGAAATGTATTTAATGAGTAAACTAGCTATATAACCATTGCTTGTGGTTATGACAGTCAGGGGCATAAATAGAGGCCAGCATGTGTTCTATCCGTACCATGTCCCCACCTTTTTAAAGGTCCAATGTCATCAGGACTTCTGTTAAGGAGGAGACAAGACTTCTCATTATGAGGAATGCAGTCACATCTTGGATACCAGTGAAGTGCAAATCCCCTTAGAACATTTCAAAAGTATTGGAGATGATGATTTTGAATACTGCATTTGTCAGACAGAAGCTTGCATCTGCTGTTTACATTGAAGGAATTGAGACTCATGGTTTTGCATGTCTACAGAAATGTCCTTGTTTAGTTATGTCAAAGAGTGTTACCTTTCCAATTAGGACACGTGGAAATAACACTTCTTGAAATATTTCTTTTCCTCTGAAATTATATAGGGCTTTGATTTGGTACATATATTAAGCTTCAGGGCAGTCTGAAAGCTCAGGCCACTGTAAGTAGTGAGAAGTACTTTTCATTCCCCATTTCACTGCATTTGTAATCTTGTGGTATTTCAATTGGAAGCTGCTGTGCAGAGACCAGATGACACTCATTTAAGAGGAGAAAACAAAAGTGGAATCAGAAGTAACAATGGCTTGGAGTTATAATTCAGTGGGTTCAAGTACCAATTTACTAAATTGTGCAGGTAGTTTAAACTGATAGGGCAACCAGTATCAGAGGATTACTGTATACGTCGAAACCTTTTGTACAGTACTGTAGATTTAATAAAGTAACTCCATAGATTAGAAAGAATTGAAGGTCTCTGATTAAAATGAAAATAGAACAAATCCAATGCTATTTTAATTTAGGGTGCTGTTTGGAAAAAGTCCTCGAGAGTCTTAAGGACATAAAACAGAGGAACAGAAATAGGCCATATGGCCCATTGAGCCTGCTCCACCATTAAATAAGATAATTAATTGTATAGGTGTCGTTTTGTTATATACACACACACACACACACACACACACACACATACATAAAAATACAATGTTAGGTTCTGGGGCCTCCTTGTAGCAGTCAACTCTGGACTGCAGGAAGTGTTTCTGACAGGTCTGGACATCTTTATTTTCTAACAAATGATTCTGCTCTCCTCAGCTGATCAATGTGTCATCTCCAGATAACATCAGACGCAATCTCCACTGTGTCAGAGAGTGGTCCAGTTCTATTCTTAATCTTTTCATGTTCGCAATTCTGATCACCTCGGTGGTCCCGCGCCAGGAGTGAAACATTGGACCTCCTCGTTTAAGAAGCCCTCATTTTGTATCAGCTGTTTGTCTTACATACTTCTTTTGAGATTGGGTTTGTAGAGATCAAAGCGTGAGAGCAAGGGAGAACAGAGGATGAGCATAGGTGTTGAGTTGTTGGCTGTGGAATGTGCTGCATTGCGATATGCAAGGAGGAATTTGCTGAGAATCTCATTCAGTGTCAGTGTAGTGTGTTCTGCTTGCAATGTTTTCTTTAGACTGTGGGCAAACCTTTCCACCAAGACATTTGTAGCTGATTGGTACAATGCAAATATAATGTTCATTTTCATTCTATTCATTTTCTAAACTCTTCCGCAACAAACTATGTTCCATATTTTCTGGAACACCAGTCCTTGAGAATAGATATCTCAACATATCAGCAGCATGCATGGCTGTAGTGGAGGCTATTGGGAATACTGCTGGCTTCTTTATTGCTGTATCCACTACCATGAAGTGTATGCCCATGAGTGGTCTGGCAAAAACCACATGAATCCTCTGCCAGGCCATTCCCAGATATGGAGAGGCACTGTTCTTGGCATCCTCTGGATCTGTTGGCATACCAAAAAGTGCATGGCAAGCTGCTTGTTCTGATAATCTATTCCAGGCCAGCAGATAAAGTTTTGAGCCAGTACCTTCATTTTGACCAGGTAGCTCCTCCAACACTTTAGCCCTCAGCTTGGATGGTACAACAACTCTCAAATTCACGTAAGGCAACCATCTTCAAGGGAAAGTTCATCCTGGCTCTGGTAAAAATGGGAGAACTGGAAATTCTGCTGCAAATGCCAACCAAATCAGGTTGCCACATGTACCTAAGACAGTGTGTGTTCTTTTCTGGTTTCTCTTTGGATCACTTCTGCCGTAATGGTGAGACTTTTACTTTGCATTAGAGAGAATATGTCAAGACAAGTGTCCACTTATGTAAAGTTTTCCGATATTTCCCTGTCCAAAAGTGAACTGGACATCCATCAGCATTTCCATGATTAGACGTCCTCTTGAATTTTATCTTGTAATTATGTCCTCTAAGAAACAGAGGCCATCTCTATTCATGGTGCTGCTGTTTGTGGTACACACTTCTATGGATTGAAAGTAGAGGTCAGTAATTGATGATCAGTAATGAGGGTAAGCTCTCTCCCATACAAGGACTGGGAAACATTTAATATTCCAAACCAGACTCAAGGTCTCTCTGACAATCTGTGTATATTTTTTCTTTGTACCGGTAAGGGAACATGATGCAAAGACTATGGGGCATTCGTATCTATCACTCATAACATGTGACATGACTGCAACTATACCATAAGGTGAGACATCACAGGCAAAGTCTACTGGACAATGTGGATCGTAATATGTTAGTAAGGGTCTGTCTTTTGGAAAGCCATCTCACTCTGCTTTGACCATTGCCATTTCTTCCCGATCTCTAGTAATGAGTTCAAGGTGTGGAACACAGAAGCCAGGCTTACCAGGAACATTTTATAGTAATTGACAGGTCATAAAAAGGACCACAACTGTCATATGTCCTTTGGCCTTGGGGCATCCACTTCTGCTTGAATTTTGTCAGCAAACTTGTGTATTCCTACTGTGTCAATGGTGTGATTACAGTAGGTGATGTTTGGTTTAAAGAATTCAAACTTGTTGCATTCTGCTCCCAGCCCATAATCTTCTGATGTTTTTAACACTGCCTTGATATTTTAGAGATGTTCCTTATCATCTTCATTGGTAGCAGTGATGTCATCCAGGTAACACTGAGTGCCTGGCAGCCTTACAGCACCTGGTCCATAGCTTTCTGCCAGAGTGCAGGAGCAGATACATTGCCAAAAATAAGTCTATTATAGTGATAAAATCTTTGTGAGAGTTTATCATGAGAAAAACTTAAGGACTTTCCATCTATACGTAGGACTCAGCTAAGTCAACTTTGCTGAAGTATTTCCCTCCAGGAAGGTTTGCAAAGATATCCTCTATCCCGGGCAGAGAGTGTTGATCTAATTTCAGTATGAGGTTGATGGTGATCTTAAAATCACCATAGATCCTGACAGACCCATTCTTCTTGGCTACTGGGACCACTTACGTCCCTCATGGGCTCCACTTAAACTTCAAAAGAATTCCTTCGGTCTCCATGCAATCTACCTTACTGGCTACTTCATCACACTATAAGGAACCAATGAACTTTGTAACACTTGAGTGTGGCATTTTAAATAAACATTATTTTACCCTTGATATGTTTGAGTTTTCCAATCGATTCTTGAACATTGCTGAGGCATCAGCCAGTACCTTCCTTTTCGTATTACTTTTCACATTACATTTCAAGTAACTTCATATAATACTTTTCATACAAGAAATCATAAGGAAAAATGACTTTCGTTAAGGGGGGGTATGGGTGTCAAAAAAGCAGAAGCAAGAGAAAAAGAGTGGCAAGGTTTAGAAATGGAGTTCCAGGGTTTGAAATTGTTTTTTATTGAGATACAGCATGGGATAGATCCTTCCAGCTCTTCGAGCCATGTCACCTAGCAATCCCATGATTTAATCCTAATTACAGGACAATTTACAATGAGCAATTAACCAATCAGCCAGTATTCTGTTGGACTGTGGGAGCAAACCGGAGCACCTGGAGGAAACCCACACGGTCATGGGGAGTACGTACAAACTCCTTACAACCAGCAGCAGGAATTGAACACGGGTCACCTGTGTTGTAAAGCATTGTGCTGAGTACCTCACTACCACGCCGCCCTATTTCGGGAGGTCAAGCCCTGAACACATTTGCCAGAGGGACAAAAATCAGGGATACACATAAAACAGAATTGGAAGAGAACAGAGATATCTGTTTCATGAATGGAACCAGCAAAAGAAACAGTGAAGTAGCAAAGCCATATAGAATATATCAGTAATTTTGTTGATCTCTCTTGAAAATATTGATTTAAAGAGACTTACATAGACCCTTTCCAGCATTCTCTTGTGTGTTTGCAGACCTGGTGAGTTCTTCACTAAACATTATTGCAAGGTATGGGCACATGAAACCATTCTTATAGCAGTACAGTCTTAAATCATCAATGATTATTAACAGCCATCATTGCATAACACACAAATGCTATAGTGGGATTTGAAAATAAGGATGAAACTATTAAAATTATGGTCTGCAACATTGGAAACCAAATTGGTTGTGGAACAGATGAGTGTATGAAAAAACTCCTCAGGGAGTTATAATATAAGCCTAAATTTTTTTGAATTGCTGCGCAGATCCTATATAATGTTCACTGGCTGTCGATATAAAACCTTCATTTTGAAGATTTGAGAATGAATGTTGTTTGTACATTTCCTTAAACTGATGTTGCGAATGAATATGCTGGTATTATCACTGAAATACCATGAAATTACCTCTCTGATAACTGTTTATGTTGAAATTGTTCTCTGGTGTCATCCAAGACAAAAGAACAAAAATCTTGAAATATGTAGCTCCCAGCTATCAACCTTGTGCTATGTTATGAGAGGTGCATGTTCTGAGAACTTGTCTTTCCCCAATTATTGTGCCTACATTTATTCACGTCTATACTTTTTTGGTAATGTGTTGCTGGCTATAAATAAAAACAGAACAAATATCTTGGATTCAAAATATTTTCACACACTTAATTCTTAACTATCCAGAAGCTGAAATACTTTTGAACCACTGTCCTGCAACCTATATGTCCAGCAAAACATGGGAGTCAGATTATTTGTTGGATAATTGAGGAGCACCGTCTTCCAACTCACCGTTTATGTCAGCAATATCGTCATTGTAACAAATTTCAGACCGTTTTTCTCCCAAGTCTGTTTGTATTTACATGCTTGTGGATCATCTGTAAAATGGCCTGACAAATATCCATCTTCATTAGCAGTGGGTGAACAGGAGGTTACCAGGGTACAAAAACTAATAGGGAAATAATGACTGAAAAGAAATATTCAAATAATTTGAATTCGGATTCTGATTGTAAAATTACATGTACTGTTAAATTGAACAAGTTACCCACCTCTCTCGCCAGAGGTAGGAAATGAGTTTTCTAATATACCTTTGTAAAGATACAGTTGGAAATATGACCTGCATTTTGTCTTCTGTCTGCACAAAGTAACTGTACAATGATCATAAGTGATACTGGCTTCCCGTGTACAATCCGGATACCTGAGCGTGGCTTGACAGGATCTTCATCAATGCATTTTACAGACACTGCCAGAGTGTAAGATCTTTCACTCATGTAGAAAATTAAAATATCTTAAGTAGTGGATACGTGGTTGAGCATCAATGACTTAACCAGACATAAACCATCACCGATATCAAGTCATGAAAGCCAAAGGTGATCTGTAAGATTCAAAATGTAATGACTTTATTTTTCAGCAGACCTATAAACCCCACAGCTATGTTTATGTTTAATCATATCTGGAAGTTGAGATATTTTCTTGCCTTGATAAATAACTTAATGGAATATCGCAACTGCTTTCATTATGTGGTTTAGTGATCTCTGGGTTAATTAAGTCACACACCTACGGGATCCCACACTCCATCATTGTGCAATGTGTTGCCCCAGTAAAAGGCAAACCCTAATGAAAGTTACAACGGTATTCAAAATCCTTGTAATCCATAGGTGGACTCCAAACATATTGTCTGAATTAGAATACTGAGGCAAAAACACCTCAAGCATTTCACATTCTGCTGGGATTTTGTATTATAATGTTAACGATATAGAAAATGCAAACAGGTTAATTAGCAATATAGTAATAGTTAGTTTCCAATAACCAAAGAACCTGCATATTTACCCTCAGATAGTTTATGACAAACATATCCTTAGCATTTAATTGACATTTGAAATATTGTCAGGACTTAAAGATTGCTCAGTTTCAGGGTAACGAAGACCTGAAGAAAGTTAAAAAAACTATTTCTTCTTATGCAGCAGGTTACTGTCTTTAGAATTCTATCATTGAAAAGATGGAAGAAGAAGATTTAATAGTTAATTTAAGAAAACGAACAGATGCTCAGAAATTTCAACAGGATGGAGATCTGTTTGGTTGTTCAGTGTTTGTGTGTGTGTGTGTGTGTGTGTGTGTGTGTGTCGCATATGTGTGTAAGTTTTAAATGTGATTCCATTTAAATGGGTATATGTTAGTCATTCAATTCAAATCCTGGAACATGTGTGATCCTTATCGGTGAATCATGGAATTCTGTTTCCATTTTATGTTATTATATGTGAATTAATTTTGGAACAGAATTTTGGACACAGAAGCGTAGAGTCATGCAGCATGGAAACAGACCCTTTGTGCCATCATTTGCATGCCCACCATTGACCCTAATCCCATTTTTTAAAAAATTCTTCCCACATTCCTGTCAGCTCATCCTGGATTCTACCACTCCTTCAAACACTGGGATAATTTCCCATCTCCAATTCACCTACTGTACCTACCTCCACATCTTTTGGAATGTGGAAGGAGTCCCACACAGGGAGAACATGCAAAATTGACACAGATTGTATCGGAGTTGAGGTTAACACTTGGCCTGCCGGAATCATGAGCAGCAGTCCTACCAGCTGCACCATTACGCCGATTCCAAGAAACTTCTGAAGGACACCACTGACATTGAAATAGTGCCTTGATCCATAAACTGACCATAAGACCAAAAGACATAGGAGAAGAATTGAGCCGTTCACCCCATCAAGTCTGCTCTGCCATTTATTAACCCTCTCAACCCCATTTTCCCTTTAACCTTTGATGCACTGACTAATCAAGAACCTATTAACCTCTGTTTAAATATCCCCAAAGTCTTGGCCTCCACAGCCATCTGTAGCAATGAATTCTACAGATTCACTATGCACTGGCTAAAGAAATTCCTTCACATCTCTGTTCTGAATGGGCATCCCTGTATTCCAAGGATTCCCAATCTTTTTTATGCCACGAACAAAGCCATCAATCCCTTGACCCCTGGTTGGGAACCCCTGCTCTATTCGGAGGCTGTGCCCTCTGGTCTAGACTCTCCCACTATAGAAAACATCCTCTCTATATCCACTCTCTCTAGGATTTTCAATATTCGATAGATTTCAATGAGATCACCCCTCATTCTTCTAAACTCCTATGTGTACAGGCTCAGGGCCATCAAACACTCTTCATTATGTATAATGAAAATACTGGAGCAAAGTTTCAGAGATACCAATTATTAAAATTAGGTCATTTATGCTTGGTATCAGAATACAAATTTTGAAAATCAAACACCCCCCCCTTCCCCCAACTAAGATGCTTTGAGAGAAAATGAGTAAATGCGTCTGTTGATTTTGGACACTGGAACAAAATAATAAATACATTCAAGTTGCCATTTTTCTTCTCCTCTTTCCATTCTCTAGACAGGTATGGAACCTCTCGACAGAATAGAGAGAGGGGTAGGAAAATATATGAATTTGAAAATGGCAGATAAATTGGAAGGAACAATGATGTTATTGCATCTCATTGATTATATCATAATATGCCATAAAGTTTTCAAATGAGACCATGGATATATTACTCCTAGAAATGACACTATTACTAGTGCTCTTCACAAATCCAGGAATAAAAAGAATCTTTGGATATTTTCAGAACAATACTAATACTATTGGAAAGTAATTACAATGTGCTCATTTATTAGAGATAAGATATATGTGAAATCAAAACTAACTTTTACTTACTTACTTACCACTCATTAAGCCACTGGCATTTAGGACAACTCTGAAGGTCCTCCAGCCTCCATCTCTGTCTGTATAGAGGGATTCGCCAATGCTGTTTCTATAACAATTTTGATTTTTGACCAGTCAGGGTTGTTAGCCCTGAGCTGAACCCTTGAACCTGGAGGATCGGTTGACACTCTTAGCCTAGTCTCTACCCTTTGACCTGTTTGGCATTAGTGAACCTGACAAGAGTTCCAAAGCACAAGGCCCTGACTCCAGCAAACATAGTTCTCTGGGTCACTGAGGCACACAAGCCTCCCAACCCTACAATAAGATTGTGGTCCACTTGGAGGTAATCTAACTTTTACTCATCTACTTATCTCTGAGATAGTGACTGCAACTTGTAATTGAAAGGTGAGTGTGCCTTCATCTTCATGCTCAATTCTAAGTTGTCCTTAAGTTGGATTAGACTCCTGGAAACACTATTCATTGGTTACGTGCCGTGTTGTATGATGTGGGCGATCATGATCTTTCCATGACCATAATTATTCTTAGCAAATTTTTCTACAGAACTGGTTTGCCATTTCCTTCTTCTGGACAGTGTCTTTACAGGACAGGTGACCCCTGCCATTATCAATACTCTTCAGACATTGTCTACCTGGTGTCGGTGGATACATAACCTGGATTTCTGAAGTGCACCAGCTGCTCATATGACCACCCACCTCCTGCTCCCATGGCTTCATGTGACCCTGATCAAGGTGCTACACCTTGCCCAAGGGTGACCTGCAGGCTAGTGAGGGAATGAGTGCCTTGCAACTCCTTTGTTAGAGACATATTTACACCCACTTGGATTAATCAAACATCTGAAAATTGCATGTGTTGACTTTTGTCTGGTTGTTAGATAGAAAGAGAGGTTATGTGCAGAATGTGCAGGTTCAATTGGCCATTTTTATTCTTGCTAGAACATAGGAGGCTAGCCGCAAATGTACACAATTTTAGATTATGAAGAAAATAGATAGGATAGATAGAGATATTATCCTAGGATAATGGCATCAAACTAGAAGGCATAGCTTTAGTTTTTCACTGAGAGACAGTAGTTATCTGGAATGGGGTGCCAGAGGAGATGGCAGAGGCAGATATAGTTATAATGTACAGAAGGCATTTGGGCAGATACTTGGATAGGAAAGAAGCAGTGAGATACTGAAGCAATGTGGACAAATAAAATTAACATAGATATGTATCACGCTCAGTATAGGTGAATCAAAGGACCAATTTCTGTAGTGTACAAGACTATGACAAGGTAAGGAATATATACTGATACCTGCTCCTGTCACTTACCCCTACAAGCATGACAGGTGCTACACCTGCCTCTACATTGGTGAGAGCCAGCACAGATTGGGGACCACTTTGTCAAGCACCTTCTCTCTGTCTGCTGCAAAAGATAGAATCTCCTGGTGGTTATTCATTTTATTTCAACATACTATTCTCATCTGACTGATAACGTCTTTCCATGGCCTCCTATACAGACATAATGAAGCTAAATTCAAATAGAGGGTATTACATAGAAACACAGAAACATAGAAAACCAACAGCACATTACAGGCCATTCAGCCCATAATGCTGTGCTGAGCATGTACTTACTTTAGAAACTACCTAGGGTTACTCATAGCCCTCTATTTTTCTAAGCTCCACATACCTATCCATGAGTCTCTTAGAAGACCATATCATATCCACCTCCACCACCGTTGCCGGCAGCCAATTCCACGCACTCACTACTCTCTGCGTAAAAAACTTTCCTCTGCCACTCCAAGAAGAAAAGGCTGAGTTCACTTAACCTATTCTCATAAGGCATGCCCCACAATCCAGGCAACATCTCGTGAATCTCTGTACCCTATCTATAGTTTCCACATCCTTCCTGCAGTGACGTGACCAAAACTGAGCGCAGTACTCCTAGTGGGTCTGACCAGGATCCTATATAGCTGCAACATTACCTCTCGACTCTTGAACTCAATCCCACTGTTGATGAAGGCCAATGCACCGTACGCCTTCTTAACCAGACAGTCAACCTGCACAGCAGCTTTGTGTGTCCTATCGACTCGGACCCCAAGATCCCTCTGATCCTCCACACTGCCAAGAGTCTTACCATTAATACTATATTCTGCCATCATATTTGACCTAGCAAAATGAACCACTTCACACTTATCTAGGTTGAACTCCATCTGCCTTTCTCAGCCCAGTTTTGCATCCTATCAATGTCCCACTGTAACCTCCGACAGCCGTCCACACTATCCACAACACCCCTAACCTTTGTGTCATCAGCAAACTTACTAAACCATCCCTCCACTTCCTCATCCATGTCATTAATAAAAATCACGAAGGGTAAGGGTCCCAGAACAGATCCCTGAGGCACACCACTGGTCACTGACCATGCAGAATATAACCCGTCTACAACCACTCTTTGCCTTCTGGATCCACAAAGGAAGATCCTATGCCTTGGATCCTATGCCTCCTTACTTTCTCAATAAATTGGCATAGGGTACTTTATCAAATGCCTTGCTGAAATCCATATACACTACATCTACTGCTGTACCTTCATCAATGTGTTTAGTCACATCCTCAAAAAATTCAATCAGGCCCATAAGGCACGACCTGCCTTTGACAAAGCCATGCTGACTATTCCTAATCATATTATGCCTCTCCAAATGTTCATAAATCCTGCCTCTCAGGATCTTTTCCATCAACTTACCAACCACTGAAGTAAGACTCACTGTTCTATAATTTCCTGGGCTATCTCTACTGCCTTTCTTGAATAAGGGAGCAACATTTGCAACCTTCCAATCCTCCAGAACCTCTCCCGTCTCCATTGCTGATGCAAAGATCATTGCCAGAGGCTCAGCAATCTCCTCCCTTGTCTCCCACAGTAGCCCGGAATACACCTCATCTGGTCCTGGAGTCTTATCCAACTTGATGCTTTCCAAAAGCTCCAGCACATCCTCTTTCTTAATATCTATATGCTCAAGCTTTTCAATCTGCTGGAAGTCACCCCTACAATCACCATTTTCTGTGGTGAATACAGAAGAAACGTATTCATTAAGTATCCTCTGCTATCTCCTCCGGTTCCATACACACTTTTCCACTGTCACACTTGATTGGTCCTATTCTTTCACGTCTTATCCTCTTACTCTTCACATACTTGTAGAATGCCTTGGGGTTTTCCTTACTCCTGCTCGCCTCGGCCTTCTCATGGCCCCTTCTGGCTCTCCGAATTTCATTCTTAAGCTTCTTCCTGCTAGCCTTATAATTTTCTACTTCTCTATCATTACCTAATTTTTTGATCCTTTCTCAAGCTTTTCTTTTCTTCTTGACTAGATTTTCAACAGCCTTTGTACACCAGGGTTCCTGTACCCTACCATCCGTTCCCTGTCTCTTTGGAACGTGCCTATGCAGAACGTCATGCAAATATCCCCTGAACATTTACCACATTTCTTCCTTACACTTCCCTGAGCACATCTGTTCCCAATTTATGCTTCCAAGTTCCTGCCTGATAGCTTCATATTTCCCCTTACTCCATTTAAATGCTTTCTTAACTTGTCTGTTCCTATCCTTCTCCAACGCTATGGTAAAGGAGATAGAGTTGTGATCACTATCTCCAAAGTGCTCTCCCACTGAGAGATCTGACACCTGACCAGGTTTATTTCCCAATACCAGATCAAGTACACCCTCTCCTCGTGTAGGCTTATCTACATATTGTGTCAAGAAACCTTCCTGAACACACCTAACAAATTCCACCCCAGCTAAACCCCTTGCTCCAGAGAGATGCCAATCAATATTGGGGAAATTAAAATCTTCCACCACGAAAACCCTGTTATTTTTACACCTTTCCAGAATCTGTCTCCCTATCCATTCCTCGATGTCCCTGTTACTATTGGGTGGTCTATAAAAAATACCCCAGCAGAGTTATTGACCCCTTCCTGTTCCTAATTTCCAGCAACAGAGACTCAGTAGAGAATCCCTCCTTTTCCTCCTTCTCTGCAGCCGTGACACTATCTCTGATCAGCAGTGCCATGCCCCCACCTCTCTTGCCTCCCTCCCTGTCCTTACTGAAACATCTAAAGCCTGGCACTCTAAGTAACCATTCCCACCCTTGACTATCCAAGTCTCTGTACTGGTCACAACATCATAGCTCCAAGTACTGATCTACACTCTAAGCTTATCTGCTTTGTTCATGATGCTTCTTGCATTAAAATAGACACATCTCAAGCCATCGGTCTGAGGATACACCTTCTCTATCATCTGTCTATCCTCCCTCTTGCACTGTCTCCAAGCTTTCTCTATTTGTGAGCCAACATCCCCTTCCTCCTTGACTTCAGTTTGGTTCCTGCACCTCATAACCTCCAACCTGATGGCATAAACATGGATATCTCCAATTTCTTGCAATTTCACCCCTCCCTTTCTCTCTTTTTCCATTTCCTATTCTAGGTACCCTCGCACCCCTTCTCTTCACTTCACCTCTCCATCACCTCACTCTGGTGCCTCTCCTCCTTCCCTTTATTCCACAGTGCATTGTGCTCTCCTATTAGATTCCTTCCCTTTTAGCCCTTTACCTCTTCCACCTATCCCCTCCCTGCTTCTTACTTCACAACACCCTCCCCCCACCCACCCAACTTCCCCCTCACCTGGTCTTACCTATCACCTGCAATCTTGTACTCTTCCCATTCTCCACCTATTTATTCTAGCTTCTGCCCCTTTCTTCTCCAGTCCTGATGAAGTGTCTGGGCCCAAAACATCACCTGTTCTTTCATTCCCCTCCATAGAATCGTTCTGGGACCCCTACTCTTTGTGATTTTTATAAATGACCTGGATGAGGAAGTGGGGGGTTGAGTTAGTAAGTCTGCTGATGACACAAAGGTTGAGGGTGCTGTAGGTAGTGTGGAGGGCTGTCAGAGGTTACAACGGGACATTGATAGGATGCAAAACTGGGCTGAGAAGTGGCAGATGGACTTCAACCCAGATATGTGTGAAGTGGTTCATTTTGGTAGGTCAAGTATGATGGCAGAATATAGCATTAATGGTAAGACTCTTGGCAGTGTGGAGAATCAGAGGGACCTTGGGGTCTGAGTCCATAGGACACTCAAAACTTCTACGCAGGTTGACTCTGTGGTTAAGAAGGCATGAGGTGCATTGGCCTTCATCAATCGTAGGATGGAGTTTAGGAGCCGAGAGGTAATGTTGCAGCTATATAGGACCCTGGTCAGACCCCACTTGGATTACAGTGCTCAATTCTAGTCGCCTCACTCTAGGAAGGACTTGGAAACCATAGAAAGGGTGCAGAGGAGATTTACAAGGATGTTGCCTGGATTGGGGAGCATGCCTTATGTGAATAGGTTGAGTGAACTCGGTCTTTTCTCCTTGAAGCGACGGAGGATGAGAAGTGACCTGATAGATTTGTACGAGATAATGAGAGGCATTGATCATGTGGATAGTCAGATGCTTTTCCCCAGGGCTGAAATGGCTAGCACGAAAGGGCATAGTTTTAAGGTACTTGGAAGTGGGTACAGAGGAGATGTCAGGGGTAAGTCTTTTACGCAGAGTGGTGAGTGCACGGAGTGGGCTGTCGGCGGTGGTGGTGGAGGTGGAAATGATAGGGTCTTTTAAGAGACTCCTGGATGGCTACATGGAGCTTAAAAAAATGGAGGGCTATGGGTAAAGCCTAGGTAGTTCTAAGGTTGGGACATGTTTGGCACAGCTTTGTGGGCTGAAGGGCCTGTATTGTGCTGTAGGTTTTCTATGTTTCTAGATGCTGCCTGACTTGCTAAGTTTCCCCAGCATGTTGTGTGTGTTGCAAAGGAATATATGACTTTTCCTCAGCAACACTCAGTAGGTCAGGCGGCATTTATGGAAAAGAGAAGTCAATGCTTTTAGGACAAAATTCTTCTTCAGGACCCCTCTCAGCCTGAAACATCAACTGTTTATTCTTTACCATGGAAGCTGTCTGACCTGCTGTGTTCCTCTAGCACTTTGTGTGTGTTGCTTTGGATGTCCAGCATCTGCAGATTTCCTCATGTTTATGTATGACTTTTCCTCCCTTTACTGACTATATTCAATTTACGTAGCAGAAAAAAAGAAGTGGAAAGATTCAAACAGTGGACTGATTTGAATGTGTGATCTCGTAAATGGAAGAATTTGATTCACTTTATTCATCATTATGTGACCAAATTGTTCACTCCAAAGAATTACTAGAATTTTTTACCGTCTCCTTAATAGGATTGCTGAACCATTGATAAATCATCTGAAACCACAAATACAGTGGAAAATGGCATGTTCAACCAATTTCATTTGAAGGGAAGCAGGATCCTTTTTTGGATTTCTGATTGAAATTTAACCAGCATGGGCTGTGATCCTATTTCTGACAAAGTCAAGAGCTTCAGTTTTTTTTCAGATTCTTCAGCACTAGATCCCAGTGTTCCTCTTAAATGGCATTGAGTCAGTGCAGATTGATAATATTTGGCACCTCACAGGGAGATAATTGCTTGCATTCTAGTCAGCAATTTCTTTTACTTGCAAGTAGTAATGTTTCCTAAATAAACTGCCAATGAATTCTGTCAAACTTCATTTGAGAATCAATAGGGGAGAAGCATTGATCATCAGCCATCGTTTTTCAGTTGAAGAAGAGATTAACGCAGGATTGTCAGACTATGAATTGTTCAATCTGGTTCTCTGTTCACTGTTTCAAATGATATGTGTGACCTTGTTAGCATCTGGACTTATTTACATATTTAAAACCCCTTCAGAGTCTACCAGTGATGAATTATTGACAACAAATGAAATGTTTTGATAGTTAACGACACAAAGCATGCTTAATGTTTTATGTGTTGCTTCCTAGCTAATTATGTAGATGACACATTTGTCAGACCAAGACTGCCATTATAAAACTGTTTCCAGAGGGTGGAAAAGTAGGTTATTCGTGGAGTAATTAACTAGAATGCTCAATGACCTGTGAGAGCTTAGAATGTCTGCCAATTCATGCATTGTTTTGCCACAGAAGCAGAGGATTAATTAAATCCTGAATCATTCTGTTTCACTCAAGTGTTGTTTGTTAATAAATAGAGATAACATTGCTAATCTGGTATTTGATATCTGGGACATGACAGCAGCATGGAGTGAGTTCTGATTATCTCAAAGAACTTGTCAACTGGGATTGATTTCCACTTTCTCACTTTATGTAACAGTTCATATAATGTAGCTGACCCTAGCTAGCATTACCTTGTCATTTTACTTCATGGATTGGGAATGATGAGCTGAAAATAACTGGGTTCTGACCTTGAACCTGCCAGGGAAGTGAGGAAGTGCCACTGATCTGTGTTTTATGCAGTAAAACCCCTACATGTCACCATTACAGAAAGAAATTGTCATTGCAGTAATAAACCCTTGTCATTACACTTTTATTTAAGTCTTTTGTGTATACGTGTGGTAGAAATGACCATTCTAAATGTAACTAAACTGTCATAAAGTGACACTGCATTAGTTCTTAAAATAGCTATCTTATTTCTTTATGATTTATTGCAAAGTAAATTAAAGAATTTATACCGCTATCTAATCACCTGGCAAGGGCAGAAAGCAAAATTTACGCCGCTTTAAATCTGAGGTGCTGAGGACACGAGTACATGCAATGTTTCTGAAAGGTCAATTCTTTCTGGATTGGGAAAATATGAGGAATATTGTTAAGTGGTATTATTCAATTACCTTTTTACTGACAGATAATTAGAGGGGATTAGTTTTGTTGGCATTTGATTACTAATATAATTGATTCAGCAAAATATCCCGTGCTGCACTGTTCAATGTTCTATGACACCCTTTTGGGTGACATTTTGGTCTCAAAGATGGATGTTGTCATATATATATGTATAAGAGACATGCAATTAAAACAATGTGGAAGTGAAGGAGTAGCACTGGCAGGAGTAGTATCTGACTCAGGGGTTCTCAGCTGCAAGGATAAGCTAAATAGCACAATGTTCATATTTTTATTTTAAGAATCTTGCCTTTCCATGATCATGTTACTGATTATTGTTCTTCTTTTGTTTAAAGTCCTGCACAAACCACCTACAAATTATTCTGAATATATTTTGATCTTTTGATTTTCTTTACTGGTGATCATTCAGAAATGGATTTTAGTCCAACTGCAGTAGTTTGGCAATTACCGGAGTCTTGAAATGTGGAAAAAACAAAAAAAAAACATACACTTTAACCTGCCAGCTTTTCATTATCAAATATGGGTCACTTGACTTTGACAAGAAACAGTCTGCATTTGACAACTCTTTTAGGGTGATTAATTTTGCATCACAAATTGCTCAGTTCAGTTGTACCTGAGTTCAGATTCATTACTTACCCCACTGTTTTAAATATTAAAAACCTTGCTTATCTAAAAGAATGCAAGCTTGGGGTGGGGGGGGGGGGGGAAGAAAAGGTAATTTGATTTCTAATTGTGACCATAGGTTGTCCTATCACACTTAAAAATGAAATAAATTGATGCACACTTATTAATGTTGAACAGGCAAATATAGTAGCTAATATGACATGAATATGGCAAGGTTCTGCATGCATTAAATGGTATAATTGAAGGAAGTGAATAGAAATAATACTCCTAGCACAACAAGCAATAAATTCAAAGGACTCCACAGAAAAGACCAAGCAGGAGAGTGTAATTATTTGAAATACTCTTCCATTAATGGCTGTTGATCACAAACAATTTGTTACTTTTAAAACCAAGAAAATTTTTTTTTAATAAAAGCTATCAGCAGATATTCAACAAGAAACAGGTAGATAGTTACATCACAGATCAGTCATGATCTTGTAGAATGCCAGTAGAAGCTTGAGGAGCTAAAAACCTTTATCCTGCTCTTGTGTTCCAATCTAAGTCTCTGCTGATTTGCTAAACCCCTTTAAGGAGATATTGGTGCATCACAGATTTATCAACATAAGTATATTCTGGAGCTGCCTAAACACTGATGAAGAGCAAATGATTGCTGAAACACATTTGATTCTCTAGACTTACAAAGATCCACCTCTGCAAATTGTACTTATCTCCAGAAATGTTCTTTTGGTTAAAATGGTGAAAAAATATATCCATTTTTTTGTAAAAAGACATTAGTAATAGCATGCCTATGCAGGAAATTAAATGTAAATGACAGTGTTGATTTAGATATATTTCATCTGCTGTTGGAAACACATTGCAAACTGTAAATTTATGATCAAACGTGTGTTCTCCAGCAACTGAGATGGTAAGGTCTGGAGATCTTGATCTCTGGAAACATGTTCTAGGATGCCAGCCATACCAGAGCCTTGCGAACCATCATCAATTCCAACTACTACTGGACTGAATTAGACCTCAGTCCAGACCAGGGGATCCCAATGTTTTTTTTATGCCATGGAGCAATATCATTAAGCAGGGTCTGTGGACCCCAGATTGGGTATCCTTGGTCTAGAGTATGCTGAACATGGGCATATATTGTTAAAACTGACTTCAAATATCACACCCTTTGATTGTAATCAGCATGGCATTGTGCTTGGGGTAGTATCACCAGAAACATCTCTTGGAGACCAATAAACTCTGGTCAAGGACAAGCAGCAGGAAAAGAAGACAGAGAGATAAACCGAGAGAGCTCTGAAGAAAAGTTAGGATAGATTGTTGCTCTTTTCCCTTCTGAGTGACATAATCTAAAAATATACTTCTTTGAAGTATAATTTTGGAATGTAAATTATTTGCAGTTTTCAAATATCACAAATGATGGATGTAAAATCTAACAAAAGGAGAAGAGAACATGAAAATAAAATTAAAGGAAATGAGAAAATGAAAAGTGTAAAAAAATGCTTTAAAAGTCATTGAAAATTTCAATTTTAAAAATGAGAAAAATATGTGAAGCGGTTGAGTAGGAGGTAAAAATTTCAAGCAGAGAAGTGAGACAGCTACTCATGGTGAGAAATCGGTTTGAAAATGAGAAAGATGTCAAGAACTAATCCAAGGGATTATGAGAGTTTCCAGTCAAGATCAGAAGAAAACATTTGGAGATAAATGTCATTTGAAGACCTGGTGAGGAGCTAGATTTCAAGCTTACTTTAATGGTACTTGGTGCTAATAAGGATATCAAGTGCAGGTGCACTCCTGTAACAGAGAGTTGTCATCAATAGCATCATTTTGTAACATCTGCCCTTTTGCTTGAATTTGTGGCTTTCCATTGGAATGCAATTTCTATACCGTCTAATGCCTTTCTAAGGTTAGTCACTACATAAGTACTGCTTTCTAGGTTGGTTTCTACCCATCTATGAATTCAGATATTTCCTGCTGAGTTCTATGAAAGATCGTCTAGGCTATGGATGGAAATAAACCCTTTAAGCTGCTGAGAGTTCAAAACAGCAGCTTAAAAGGGTTACTTAAAGCCATAGCCTAGAACCTCCTTCACAGAACTCTGGAAATAACATGGCATTGTATTGTCAAAAAGAGGATCATTTGCCGTCATTGAAATGCGGTGCTTAAATTTCTATTACGTAATGAAACAGTTTTGAAAATTGCTGTGGACTGAATCAAGCTGCCCAAAAGTAGATGGCTCAGTGGTGTATCTGACCTCCCATGCTGATGCACGGTTCACTAGCGCTCGCTTTCTGCTATTCAAATCATTGTGTGCTTTGGCAAAAGTGGCACTGGTAAGCAATCATCACAATCAATCTGCTTCTTCAAAAGAAGAAACAGCAGAAATAGGAAATATAGTGAGCCAATGTTCTGCATAGAATGAAGAACTGTACAGCGCAAGAACTGGCCCTTCATGTTGTACTAAATTAACTAAAGTCTAAAGCCATTTGTTCATCATAAATATGCCACAACAATCATACATTGGGAGATCAGAAATGAAGCAGCATATGTTTTAATTAATGCTTAAACACCTATAGCAAGGGTTCCCCTTGCTTAATGGCAGTGGCCCATGACATAAAAAAGGTTGGGATCCCCTGACGCATAGGACTATAAATTAAGATTACCTATATAGGTAAAAGTAGAAATATTTGTTTAAACCCAAAAAGAATTTGAAACCTTTCCTGATGAGAGAAATAAGTCAGAAAATTTGTTAAGCATTATTGATGACACGGATGATGATAAAAACAACAAAGAATAACATTTTCACTGTTTTTAACAGCAAGATATATTTTAAATGTTAAATTCATGTCAATTCAGCTGACTTCTGTTGATTGCAGTATAAAGAGTCCACAAACTGTATAACAGCAGAATGACAATCAGTAACAGCAGCTTTGTAAATTGCAAATTAAGCTATGCATTCACAGGAGTCCCAAAGATGCTGTCAATTTCACAGAGTAATGACAGTGAATGCCAATAGATTTGCCATCAGCGCCACTGCAAAATCTAGGTCAGTAAATGTTTGCAATTTTACAGCGTGGAATTTCAGAGGCAGACTCTGACTTAGGAATTATGTAAAGAGCTATATCTCACATCCAGATTTATATGTTTTAATTGGAAGTGTCCAGCCACAGTTGTTCTGGGATTGTAAAAGTGGGTTCACATTGTGGTAGAGCACTAGATGAAGAGAATGAAGGCACAAGTTGAATTCAAATGAAGCCCAATCTAAAATTAACTTAAAATTCTTGACAGAGGGAACAGCAGCATGTGAAAATGATGAGGGACAACCTCAGAACTGGATAAAATAATTTGGGAAAATAAAACTTCTCCAAAGCCAAGAATCTGATACACATGCAAACCGATATGAGTTAATAAAAGGACAAATATATAGCATATTAGTAATATATATCAAAGCACAGTGGATAAGATATTTCATACTTCTCGCGCAAATTATGTAGGGAATATAGTATTTAGTTAGTGAAGAGGCACTTCAGCAAAAAAAGGGCTTAGTATCTATAAAATTTAAACTGACACTTTTGGAATTCCCTGAAGGAGCAGCTGCCAGAACCTGCACTATTTCTTTCGGAAGCTGTCTTGCTGAAGATACAGAAGAATAATAAGGATATGACAACACTTGGGGGAGAAACCTATGTCACATAACAAACCATAGCTGAAGTATTATGGTTGAATAATATTCAGAAAATTAGGTTATTAGGGAAAGGTTTTTGTTAAGTGAAGAAATTTACAGAAAATAGTTTTGCCTAGAAATTGGCTAGTGTGGTTTTATTTTTAAGTTAAAGTCAGTTGTTTTATCAATTACTTCAAAGTGAAATTGCAGCAATTGAGAAATTAGGGCATCAAGTCCTTGTTGATAGGTCAGTATCAGATACATACACAATATGTACCCCTCCCAAAATAAATTGGAATGTGGTGCACTTTTGTTTTACTCATTATTCAAAGAGACATCAAGACATCAGGGAAAGCATCAAGAGACCTCAAAAGGTAGCTTCAGATATGATGTAGACGGCTTAACCACTTTGCAAGGTCTACAGGATGTTCTCAGAATGTTCATTGCAATTTCTCTTGTGCCCAATTTAATCTCTCAATTGATGCAATTTTCATGGTGGTGAATTCAAAAGAGTGTTAGAGATGGCTTAGGGAAGGACAAGGTAAACAGTTCTAGAAACAAATAAACATTGTTTATGAAGGCACTATGCATATATAGTTTTTAAGGACACCAGTCTGGACCTCTTTGATGAACATCTTTTTGCAGACTCGTCCTTTCTGTGCCTGTAGCGACTGACAGTTGTGACATTCTCTCGCACGTTGCAAAGGTCAATCTGGCAACGTTCAATGTTTGGGTTATTCCAGGCTTGTTATAGCATAAGAGAATGCATGACTACAGGCCATCTAGGATCTGTATTCATGAAAAACAACTTCATTTACTTCAGCCTCAAAGGGAACAAGGTGGCGCACAGCTACTGAGAACTGGCCAGTACTGCTGGTTTCACCAAGTAGCAGACAGGCATTGATTACATTCAATGAAAGGCATCCCTCAGAGAATCCAGATCTGCATATGCAGGACTATTAGCATTGTCAATGACCCCGCCTATCTGTCCAACAATCTCTTTGACCCCTCTACCTGCCATATATATATAATGTGTATATTTATGGTAATATTACTTTACGTGTTATATGTACTGTGTTGTGCATCTTGGTCTGGTGGAATGTTGTCTCATTTGCCAGTATACATGTGTATTGTTGAACAACAATAAACTAAACTTCAACTTGATTAATAGAGAGATTTTTTATTTCCCAAATGATGAGTTACCATGGATCATGAGAAAAAAAAATGTACAATGGTCAAGGCTATGCTTCCTAGCCAATTCCATAACTCCTTTAAACCTAGGTCCTGATATTCTCTGAACTCTTCTCCTCAGCACTCTGCTGAGATATCGATTTTGTGAATTAAAGGTTATGCAATACTTCTTTGATCCTTTTCTGTAATCCAAGCACTCTAATTGCATATCACTGCAGTGACAGTATCACAAATGTGAGAATGGAACAATGATCCTGCAAATAAGATTTTGCTATCTTCGTTAATCTAGGTGTACTTTTAGTACAGACTTAACATGAAATGAGAGTGTCATTTCAGTCTGCAGCATGCTGCTTAACATAGCCATCTGGAGAAAACAGGAGAGAGGAGCTGGGGCAAGGAAATACACAGGACAATGGCAAGGCTCCAAAGGGGATGCTTCTGCTGAATGTCAGGTGCTTCCATTTCCAAATGAACAGAGGAGGCGGAAAAGAGTAGACAAGCAATGACAGATTCCTTGGTGGAGAGACTATTTTCATGAATTCCTTGGGTCTTCTCTTCACAAGCTGTTTGTTGCCCCCTCCAAAATACATCAGCAAGAAGCTTTCCTTTCTCTTTGAGTCCCAATAAGTATCATTAAAACCCATGAAAGGTTTTCCCTGATGTTTTGCTTCAGACTACTGCACAGAACCAATATTAGGACAGTCCAGAGGACTAATTGTGATGCATGTTTGCCTGAGAAACTATATAGGGAAGAATATACCTGGCCTTGGGAGGGTGTACGGTGTTGTGACTGTGAATGAAGTCACTGGAGAGACACAGAAGCTGGTGTTATACAAGTCTTTACTCAGCACAACAAGCAGGCACCATACTGGAGAGACTTGTGGTGGAGGCTCACAAACATAAAGGTATATCATATTTTTATATCCTTACGATCAAAGGTAACAGTAGCTGATTCAATACAATTTGAATTGTTACAATGACATATTTACTTCAATACTTTGGGTTGACAAATGGTTCCTTTGAGGTACGCACTGGAGGCACGTTGTAATTGATAAAACATCCCTGAAGGTTCAAACCCCTTTTGGGAGAAACTAATTAACACAAATATTTTAAAACTTTTTGATGACAGAGAGCCAGGCACCCAAAACTAATGTTCCCTGCATATATAAGTATCATAAAAAAACACAAAAACTACTGATTGCCTGTACCTGTGACCATATTTGATATACTAAGTGACAATATCTGTCTGGACTGCCAGCTTACACTCATGTCATAATGGTGCAGATAAATAATGGATGGGGTACAAGGGGAAGGTGAAGCATTAGCGGAAGTTTGGGAAGTCAATGTTCATGCCATCAGGTTGGAGGCTACCCAGACAGAATAAAAGGTGTTGTTCCTCCAACCTGAGTGTGGCTTCATCTTTACAGTAGAGGAGGCAGTGGATAGACATATCAGAATGGGAATGGGACGTGGAATTAAAATGTGTGGCCACTGGGAGATCCTGCTTTCTCTGGCAGACAGAGCGTAGGTGTTCAGCGAAACGATCTCCCAGTCTGCGTCGGGTCTCGCCAATATATAGAAGGCCACATCGGGAACACCGGACACAGTATATCACCCAGCCGACTCACAGGTGAAGTGTCGCCTCACCTGGAAGGACTGTCTGGGGCCCTGAATGGTGGTAAGGGAGGAAGTGTAAGGGCATGTGTAGCATTTGATCCGCTTACAAAGATAAGTGCCAGGAGGGAGATTGGTGGGGAGGGATGGGGGGTACGAATGGACAAGGGAGTCGCGTAAGGAGCGATCATCATTGGCATATGTCATGATACAGGTTTCCCCCGCCATCTGAAGGTAGAGCATTCCTATGAAACGGTCCGTAAGCCGGAATGTCGTAAAGCAATGAAGCAATTACCATTTATTTATATGGGAAAAATTTGTGAGCGTTCGCAGGCCCAAAAATAACCTACGAAATCATGCCAAATAACATATAAAACCTAAAATAATATTAACATGTAGTAAAAGCAGGAATGATACGATAAATACACAGCCTGTATAAATTAGAAATACTTCTCTACAACGATTGCCTGCACTGTTCTCCATAGCGAAAATCTCACACAGGTGCTCTCGGCAAAAACACAGCTCAACAACTCTCCAATAACATTTAAACTATAAAGCTGCCAGATCATACCAAATAACACATAAAAATACACAGCATATATAAAGTAGAAATAATGTATGTACAGTGTACTATCACTTACCAGAATTGGAACAGCGCCAAGCACACTGATGGTGGTGTGTTAGGCTGAGTTGTTGGAGGTTGGGGTGGTGCAGTGGCCCCCACCCTCCAGGCAGCGAACCAATACCGATCCGTGAAGAATGCAGGGGTACAGCGGTAGCCGGGACACATCCAGCACATCTTTAAGAAAAAAGCCGAAATAAACAAGCTAATTAATTAGGTGCTGCCCGGCTCGTAAATGTTGGCCCAGATCAGAGACAACGCAATCAGCAATCGCCTCTGATCTGGGCTGACATTTACGTGCCGGGCAGCACCTAATTAATTAGCTTGTTTATTTCGGCTTTTTTCTTAAAGATGCGCTGGGTGCATCCCGGCTACTGCTGCATTCTCCGCGAATCGATATCTGTCCGCAGCCCGGAGGTTGGGACCACTGGGGTGGTGGGACACTGAGGTGTCATCTCATCGTCGATCAAGGCAGGCAGGTAATCTTCTCCTAAATCTGCCTACCTCAACGTCAAAGGTCGAGTTTCGTCGTCTGCTGTGGCTGATGTGGAAGGCTTGAAAAACAACAGTATGCTTGACTACTAGCCTCGCGCATTTTTCTATCATACAGTTCTTTGTAAACCATCTTGCAAATATGCCCTAAACCGACGTACCCTTTCAAAATTAAAGTCATACTTTATCATTGCAGTTAAAATCTCATGCAGTTGCTTCACATTCAGTTCCTGGACGACTTCAGTTTCAGTCCGTTCGCTCCTGCATTCGTTTTCGATTGTTATCCTTTCCTCTTTCAATTGCATCAGCTCTTCATCTGTCAGTTCTTGGTCATGGGATGCCAAAACCTCTTCAACATCATCTTCGTCAACTTCCACAAGTCAAACTCACTTTGTCCTTACTTCGTTTAGCATGATTGAAATGCCTAATTATGTCTAATTTTAT
The DNA here is from genome assembly GCF_963921235.1 of Mobula hypostoma. Lineage (NCBI taxonomy): Eukaryota > Metazoa > Chordata > Chondrichthyes > Myliobatiformes > Myliobatidae > Mobula > Mobula hypostoma. The sequence goes on along the minus strand of NC_086101.1, from coordinate 84,400,359 downwards.
GCTAAGTGCAACACCCTTACGAGCTCCTTTAGGCTTTTCCGATACCTTAGAATTCACCTTGCTAACAGCTGCTCACAGGCACGTATTTAAGCAATGCCGGTGAGAATGCTGTTCCAAATCTGGGGGAGAGCGACTGCTCAGGGCGTGTGCTGCCTTTTATCACGTGCTGTTTTTTTTTCGCACGCTGCTTTTTTGTAACAGTGAAAACAGGTTACTAATGTAGGTCTTTCGTAACAGTAAGGTTTCGTAAAGCGAATGTTCGAAAAGCGGGGGACACCTGGTATTTATTAACTTAGTGGCAGCAGTATAATGCAATACATGATAAATATAGAAAAAAGAATTACAGTAACTATTTGTAGATTAAAGAGTTATATTAGAAATAGCAGTGCAAAAAAAAAACAGAAATAATTAAAAAAAGTGAGGTAGTATTCATGGGTTCAATGTCCATTTAGAAATCTGATGGCAGAGGGGAAGAAGCTGTTCTGGAATCACTGAGTGTGTGCCTTCACTCTTCTGTACATCCTTCCTGATGGTAACAATAAGATGAGGGCATGTCCTGGGTGATGGGGATCCTTAATAATAGACACCACCTTTTTGAAGCACTCCTCCCTAACGATGCCTTGGATAATATGGAGGCTAGTACCTATGATGGAGCTGACTAATTTTACAACTTTCTGTAGCTGCTTTCTATCCTGTGGAGTAGACTCCCACCGTCCCCCCACCCCCTGCGCATACCAGATGGTGATGCAGCCTGTCAGAATGCTCTCCACGGTACATCTGTAGAAGTTTTCAAGTGCTTTAGGTGACAAACTAAATCTCCTCAAATTTCTCATAAAATATAACCGCTTTCTTGCCTTCTTTATAGCTGCATTGATATGTTAGGACCAGGTAAGATCCTCAGATTTATTGATGCCCAGGAACTTGAAATAGCTTAGCCTCTCCACTTCTGATTGACGTGAATCTTAACTTGGTACGGAAATCATTTTATTTTCGCTCACAGCCATTTCAGGCATCTCTGAGCCTGAACTCTTGAAACCCTGGTGAGCAAAACAGCTCTGAATTTTCATACTGCTTATTTCTCACCAACTATCAGTGAGAAAAATCATTGCTTTTTGAACACAAATATGTGCTACTGATACTATTTTAAAACTGATCACGCTAAACACAGTATAGCGTCTAATGGCCATGCAAGTTCGCACAACTGATGCCAGTTAGAATTTGTTCGGCAACAGTATCCTGCCCCAGTTAAATGGCATTGTGTCCCAAATAAATAAGGGAATCCTGACTATTCTCTCTGTTTATTTATTCTTTAAAAGTCCCATATACAGTAAATGGCTGCCCCAAGAAGCCGATGGCCGAATTAACCAAAATCCACTGTATTTTTGGACAGCTCTCAGCATTACCTGATTATCATCAACTGAAATACTGCAAAAAATCTTAAAATATATGATTTACGACATATACCCTTTCATATTTACACTTGAGCATGTGTAATCTCTTACACAAGATCAGAATCCTCCAGCCCAAATTGGCACGATGCACATCCATTGATTTCACCCCTCTGGGACTTAATCACATCGTACACAGATGCATAGGAACCTCTGATCTAATTAATTCATCATTAAGTATCTGATGCTAATATATTCAACACTCAATGTAAGGAGCACTCAGATCTTTTCCTTAAACCATTGCTATGATTACTTCAAATTCATGTTAAATAAATTAAATTCATTCAGCCTGTTATGACTGTGAACAAGCTCACCACAGAGACACTGATACAGAAGTCTTTATTCTTCAAAATGAGCAGCAGGCATCATATTCAAGACATTCTTGGATGAAGAGCCTGCTTAACCCACTATTACATGATATTTTTATGTGCTAAAGATCAAAGGTAACAGGATGATAATACTATAGTTACAATGTATCTACAATGCTGCCTTTGAATTATAGTCGGCCCTCCTGATCCACGAGGGTTGGTTCCGAGACCCCCCACGGATACCAAAAAATGCGGATGCTCAACTCCCTTATTTAACCTGTCTCAGTGCTGGTGGACTTTAGGACCCAGGGCAGCACAAGACCCACCGCCCACAGTGTTTCTGTTCCGTTGACTTATAATACCTAATACAATGTAACTTCTATGTAAATAGTTGTTATACTGTATTGTTTAGGGAATAATGACAAGAAAAAAAAGTCTGGCATGTTCAGTACAGACGCAACCATCGTAGATCCTCTGGGAATGCTAATGCCGCCTTGGCATCAGCCGATCCCGATTCTCCCATGATCTTTGAGTTCTTGAGGCTGTAGTGCTTTACATAGCCAGCCAGCCATCCTAACTAACACTTCCACGAATTTCAGCTTCTTTCTGCTTTATTGTGCGAATGCTCGATTTGTTCTGACCGACCTTACGGCCCACTTTGGAATGCTACATGCCACTTTTCAAAAGATCTACTCCTAGCCTTTGAGGAATTGCTTTGACCACGTAATTGCTTTTTAGGAGCCATTTTTTTCACAGAAACAAAGTAGTGAATGAATAAGACGTGAGACAAACAATGCTCAAACTACGAGTGCTGGAGAGAGAACTTCAGGGTTTTCCCGAGTCGCAGTTGGTTGAATTTGCGCATGCGGAACTCATGGATAAGGACGGCAGACTGTACATATAATTTTCAAACACCATCTTCACATTCACACTCCAGACAACCAAAATGAATGTTAATTCCCGCGGCCTCTGGGCCACATTCATGCATATGCAGGCATCAGAGGTTAAATGGTGCGTTTCTTTGTTTACAAAATATAGCTCCTGGAAGTCCATTGTTCAGAGCTGCATTTTAAATTCAATTTACAATCCACATTCAGGTCTGCAGACTGACTGCTGTTGCAATGAAATACCACGCTGCCGCCACCATCTGTTCCAGCACATCATGACGGCGTTTTTAGAAATCTCTGGTTACACTGTCCACACTACTCTGCCCAATCGGCGTTTTGAAATTTACACACTCTGGAGGGTGTTGTAGAAAAGCTCAGTTTTCGAGGGAGGAAAACGTCGTTTCAGTGTGGACAGAGGGTCAAAACGAAGAAAAAAAGCTTTGGTTACGGATTTATCCGGTCTAGTGTGGATGTAGCCTTAGAGGAGTGCCAACAGGTGGTAGCAGTTTTATCTTTTGTCCTTTGACATGGTGAAGGTCAGTGGTTGTGAAATGCTCTTGAAGAATCTTTCAAGTGTTACCACAGTCCATATTGCACAGTACTGAACCGAGCTATTAAGCGAATAAGTCTATTTCCACTCCTTTACATGGGTAATTCATGGCAGAGTATGCACTTAGACTCGTGCAAAGGAAAGATAAAGGTAACACATTTTGCTTAAAGACAAAATGCATTTTGCTCGGTTTACTCCAAGCATACATTTCTTGTTCAAATACTGGCATATAGTCCTGGTGTATGACTGTAATCAAGTATTTAATTGAAGCTTGCTGTTATTGCTTGACCACATGGAACATGGCAATAAAATAAAATTTTATTTCAAGTCACCAAAATGGCAAAAAATATTTTATGTAGAATCTAATTGAGTTTTGAGTCCACAAATCTTTGTTATGAGATGATACATTTGTACTTTCTTCTATAACTCATTCATAAAATTAACAGGAACACGTATGTCATTCCTCTGCCTGTAAATTCTGCAACAGTTTTGTTACTAGTTGTTAATGTTTTCCTTTCATTTATTAACTCTTGAACATTATTATACCAATGTATTTCCAGCTTTTTTTATGTTCAATGGGAATTCCACTTCTATACCTGAAACGCATAATCCACATATTTGCATTAGGATTTGAATGTATGTTCTAATTATTTAACACAGGACAATGAATTGAATATAATTTTAGAAACAGAGTACATACACATCACAGGATAAAATGTTTGTAAAACATAGCATGGTACAGCACAGGAACAGATTCCACTGCCCAACATGTCTACATCAACAACAATGCCAATCTAATTAATGCCATCTGCCTGCACATGGTACACAATAGTCTATTCTTCATTTAAAGTGTCTGCCTAATTACTCCTTAGATATTGCTTCATGGCTGCATCCACCACCTCCTCTGGCAGCATGTTATAGGCACCAAGTGCTCTCTGTGCAAAGAGAAAGCTTCCTTGCAAAACTTTTTACCTTTCTCATTATGCCCTGAAGTATTTGATATTTCCCTACTAGGGGTGGGGGGGGGGGAGGTGTAAACTATCAAGCCTATCTACTTAATTCATAATTTTATACACTTCTATCAGGTTCTCCCTCAGCCTTCAATCATCCAGAAAAAAAAAACAATCCAAGTTTATCCAAACTCTCCTTATCGACAATGCTCTCTGATCGAGGAAACATTCTGGCTAACCTCTTTTAAAATGGAAATGTCTCCCATTTATGTGGTAATTGGGTCAGAATGAATATGCCTCATCCGTCACCAGCTTTAGCAAGAGCTCATGGACCTAGGTACTATTACCATCTGAAACATGCCCTCTTCTCATTACCACCATCAGGGAGCAGATACAGGAGTCAGAAGACCAACAGTCAATTTAGAGCAACATCTTCCCATCCACCATCAGATTTCTGAATGATCCATGAATTCTATCTTATTGTTTATATTATGTATTTTGTAATTTATAGTAATTTTATGCTTTTGCGCTGTAACGCTGCTGTAAAACAACAAGCAACAAATTTAATCTCATAAAAGAAAATCAAATTAAACCTGATTCTGATTCTGAAAATACTGTGGTAGTTTTCTTTGCATAGCTCAAAGGATTCTCTTGAACCACACTCATAAATTTGTGCATCGATCACCACTGACTTATTTACATTATTTAAATTTGATATTGTTTCAAGTTATGACAGAAATATTATGCAACCTATTTTAGTGTCCACTGAGCTCTAAATCAGGGATTCCCAACCTGCTTAATGGTATTGGTCCATGGTATAAAAAAGGTTAGGAACTCCTTCTCTAAATAAATTTTGTTTGGTCTTCTTTAAACTTAATTACTTTTGTTGTAAAGTTAAGGAATTGAGAAATAAATATTGGCAATAATATTCCTAAAAAAGTACATTGAAGCCTTATATTAATGCAATTTTTTTTTGGTTTTGCCTTGTAGATATCTCGCCACAGGCGAAATCATTCACAGCACAACCTTTCAGACATTACTGGAATGGTGGATCAGTCTGTAAGTGTTCTGTATAGGAAAAGTTACCTTATATGTCTTCTAACTGACTGTATTTCCTTCCACATATGGGCAAACAAGAGGCTGGTACTCATTAAAGAAATGAATTGAAGGACTGTAACTTGTGTTGGCATGTGTAAGTGCATTTTTCTGGAGAGAGATATATTTCTCATGTCTGGAAGTAAGTAGAGTATAATACACACTAATCATGCTGTCAACATTGTTCAAGAATGAGTTTCTTCTAGTTGGAACTTGGTCATGAAAAGCTGCTGACCTCAATAAACCACCAGCACATTGCAAGTGACAAGGCTCCTTGTCAATTTGATTACTATGGGAAATGGTCTTTCAAAGTTAAATGTAATCATGCTCTCCAGGGGTTGTTTTTTAACTGGTTGATCTCATAAAAGATACAGGCAGTGACACAAAGTTGACTTTGTGGAGATGATTAACTTTAAAAAACAAGTACAGAAGCTTACCCGAGGTGACCAGATTGGAGTCTCTCCTTCATATCCCCAATTAAAGACTTTCTGATGCCTCAACACACACTGCTGCCCTCTAAATGACACTTCCTATCCTGTCTTCAAATGATTGCCTCATTGTTTTCATTTGCTTGAATATTCCGTTCCAGTTAAAAAAGGCAGCAATCAACACCAGCATGCCAAAACTAATCAACTACAGCATGCTACTGTTATGTTTAGCATACCTGTGGGTACAGCTGCTTTCAGGGTACCTCAGTTCTATCTTATTTCTCCCTGAAGTGATTCACATAATTGAAAGCAGATACATTGCCAATGAATCGCTTACTGTACTCAAGATTCAAGATTGTTTAATGTCATTTCTAGTACACAAGTGTTAGGAGAACAAACTAATTGTTACTCCAGATCTGATACAGCACAAGAAAGAACTCAAAGATAGGGAATGCAATAATAATAAAAAAAAAACATAAATCTAAGCATGTAAGGTAGCTCATATACATGGATTGATTGTATGTTTATGAGTGATGCTAGGCTGTACATAAAGTGATTCATAGGAAATAATTAAGTAGTGGTGGAGTTTGTGGGTGGAGGTGTTGATCAGTCTTACTGCTTGGGGAAAATAACTGTTTTTGAGTCTGGTGGTCCTGATGTGGATGCTGTGTAGCCTTCTCCCTGATGAGAGTGGGACAAACAGCCCATGAGCAGAGTGGGTGGGATTCTTCATGATGTTACTGGCCCTTTTCTGTCACCTTTCTGTATATACAGCATGTTCCTGACAGCAACTCGGTTGATGCCAGCGATGCATTGGGCAGTTTGGACTACCCATTGTAGAGCCTTCCTGTCCCTTCTTTATTGTTAGAAAGAATTAGATAAGAGGATTACTTATGCCTCCCAAGAACATGGGTGGGTCTTGGCTTAATGTCTCAACTGTGAGATGACAATGGTAATAGCACGGATTACCTTCAGTACATTGATAGATCATGTGTTTTATAAATTTTTTAAAATCATATAATGATTGTCATTATTGGAACCAGTTCAGAGCCATATTCATTATCTTCAATGGTTAGGAAAGAAATTTTGTTCGCTGCATTAAATGTAGAAATGTATAGAAATCATTACACCTTGCCAAGTCAATGGCCTTGTATATGTAAAAGCAACTTTTATAACTCTTGTACAATAAAGTTAATTTATTTTTACGTGACCCTTTTTAATCTACATGTATCTTTGTTAATTTCATTGTTTACAGTCACTGAAGAAAAATGGCTATTTGAACAAAGCAAAGATCACAGAGGGAGGCAAGAAACTGAGGTATGTTTGAACAGCATTTGGTCTTTGCCCTAACTGGAGACATTTTTGGAATCCATTATTGAATAAGTTGTAGAGGACACTGGGTAGAAATAGTGGACTCATGAGAGCAAAATTACGTTCAGCAAATCACTGGAGTTCTTTGAAATTGCAAGTAGAATAGATAAGGATAAACCCATTAGTGAAGTAGTTGGGCTTTCAGTTGTTCTTTGATGAAATGTCATATGAGATTGTTCAACAAAATTAGAGTGCATGGTGTTAGTGGTAATATATTAGCATAGGATAAGGATTGCTCAGTGGCCAGGAAACAGAGAATAGAAATTAACAAGACATTTTCAAGTTGGGATATTACAAGATTTGGTGCTGAGGCCCCAGCTGAGCATAATGTTTATAAATGATTGCATGAGGGATCCAGTGTAATATATCCAACTTTCTTGATGATAAGGGGTGACGGTGTAGATTGTGATGAAGATGGAGAAAATGATGCAGACAGTTTAAGCAAGTAAGCAAGGATATGGCAAATGGAATACAATGTGCAGTCAGACACTTTAGTAGAAAAACAGAAATACCGTTTAAGTGGTAGGAGTTGAGATTTGTTAGTGTTTAGACAGAGAACTAGGTGTTCTTGTATTAAATAAATCACTGAAAGTTAACATGCAAGAGGAGCAAGCTAGGAAGGAGACACATTTCTGAAGATGCTGAAATCTGGAGCCACAATCTGCTTGAGGCACCCAATGTCTTGAGTGCCATCTGTAGAGGAGAAAGGGATTATCACTCTTTTTGGATTGAAACCCTGCATCAGGACTAGTTAGAAAAACTCTCATTATAAGCAGATTTGCATGAAAGAGAGTGATGCCTTGTTCCAATTACACAAGGCTAGGTGAAACAGCTCCCATACCTTTGGAGACATAGGGGAAATGTAGTAAAGGTTCACCACATGAACTCATGTCATAACTGGTTTATCCTGTGTGAGGGGTTTGAGCAGAATGGTCCTCATTTTAATTTAGAGGAATATGAATCCATCTCATTGAAAATTACAATAATCATCACTGGGCTTGAGAGGGTGGATACAGGGATGGTGTTTCCCCACTTGTGATGGTCAGTTCAAAAGATCTATAGTTTCTAAATAAATAGCTGGCCATTTTGTGAGAGATGAACAGAAATTTCATCTGAAATATTCATTTGTATTAAACATTTGGAGTTTTGCACCTGAGAGGGCATAGAGGCTCAGAATGAGAATCACAATCAAGTCTAATATAAGACCATAAGCAAAGGAGCAGAAGTAGGCCATTCGGCCCATCGAGTCTGCTCCACCATTTTATCATGAGCTGATCCATTTTATCCTATTTAGTCCCACTCCCCTGCCTTCTCACCATAACCTTTGATGCCCTGGCTACTCAGATACCTATCAATCTCTGCCTTAAATATACCCAATGACTTGGCCTCCACTGCTGCCCGTGGCAACAAATTCCATAGATTCACCACCCTCTGACTGAAAAAATTTCTTTGCATTTCTGTTCTGAAAGGGCGCCCTTCAATCCTTAAGTCTTGCCCTCTCGTACTAGACTCCCCCATCATGGGAAACAACTTTGCCACATCCACTCTGTCCATGCCTTTTAACATTCGAAATGTTTCTATGAGGTCTCCCCTCATTCTTCTAAACTCCAAGGAATACAGTCCAAGAGCGGACAAACGTTCCTCATATGTTGACCCTCTCATTCCCGGAATCATTCTAGTGAATCTTCTCTGTACCCTCTCCAATGTCAGCGCATCCTTTCTTAAATAAGGAGAACAAAACTGCCCACAGTACTCCAAATGAGGTCTCACCAGTGCCTTATAGAGACTCAACATCACATCCCTGCTCCTATACTCTATTCCTCTAGAAATGAATGCCAACATTGCATTCGCCTTCTTCACTACTGACTCAACATGGAGGTTAACTTTAAGGGTATCCTGTACGAGGACTCCCCAATGTCATCAGCATGTCATGAAATTTATTGTTTTGCTGCAGCAATATTTTGCAATACGTAATTATAAAAATACTATAATTTACAAAAAGAAGTATATATAAAATATAAATTAAATAAGCAGTGTCAAAAGAGAGAAAATTACTGAGGAAGTGCTCATGGGTTCATTGTCCATTCAGAAATCTGACAGTGGAGGGGAAGAAGCTGTTCCTGAAACACTAAGTGTGTGTCTTCAGACTCCTTCACCCCTTATTTGATGATAGCAATGAGAAGAGGGTGTGTCCTGGGTGATGGTGGTCCTTAATGATGGATGCTGACCTTTTGAGGCATTGCGTTTTGAATGTGTCCTGGATACTGGGGAGGCTACTGCCCATGATGGAGCTGGCAGAGTTAACAGCTTTCTGCAGCTTTTTCCAATGCTGTGCAGTGGCCCCTCCATGTCAGACAGTGATGCAACTAGTTAGAATGCTTACCACAGTACATCTGTAGAAATCTGTGAGTGTCTTTGGTGATATAATATACCAATTCTCCTCAAACTCATAATAAAATGTCGCTATTGTTGAGCCTTCTGTAATTGCATCAATATGTTGGCCCTAGGATAGATCTTCAGAGAGGTTAATATGCAAGAACTTAAAACTGTTCACCCCTTCCACTTCTGACTCTCAAAGAGGACTGGTGTGTGTTCCCTTAATTTACTCTTCCTGAAATCCATAATTAATTCCTTGGTCTTACTGACAATGAGTGCAAGGTTGCTGCTGAAACACCATTCAACCACCTGATCTATCTCACTCTTGTAAGCCTCCTCCTCACTATCTGAAAAGCTGCCAACAATAGTTGAGTTGTTGGCAAATTTATAGATATATGTTTATAGAAATCTATAAATACTCATTTGTTGAGTTAATTCAAGACAGAAGTCAATTGACTTTTAGATGTTGTGAGAATCCGTGAAGATGAATTGTTTGCAGAAAAGTGGCAGTAGTAGGTTAGCACTGATCCTGTTGAAGAACAAGTCAGTTACAAACGGTCAAAAAAGCACACTTCTGCTTCTATTTCTTATAGTCTTGCTTTGTATCGACAGACATCTAGACTGGTTTGGTTCTACTTTGGCCAAACTGTATCGGTCTTTGCTACTCCTTTGGGTTCATCAGATGCATGGAGACTGGGAGCTTGCTACATGGGCAACAGATTGCTCTCCATATTGTACTGCCCTGGCTTTGTATATCGAGTCAGTTAGGATGCAATATCCATGGTCAACACTGAACAACACAGTGTGCAGTTTGTTCTTGGATCTTACAGAGACAATTTTGAGTGGAATAATAATGAGTTTATTGGTAAATTTCTATACATCTCATCATGAAGCAACTTTAGTGTTAGAAGTGGATTGTTTTGTTCTATGCTACGGGCTCAAAATGCACACAATGAGAGCTGATTTTGAATATTGCCATGCACCCATAAGGACATCTAAACCATGTAATGCGTGTTATTGAATTGAGTCATTCTTCAGACAAATTAGCCTAAAACTGACAACGGATTTGAGTGGTCTAAAATATGTTTTAGAATCCCTTCATGTTTATCAGGTCCACCCGAAGGAACACATTTGTTTTAGCATGTTGTGAATTAAGGAGTAGTAACAATTCCTCACAGGGTGCTTGTCTTCATACACAATTATTCCAACAGCTATTTCCAGCAAGTTTCATTTTAGTTATATTAACAGAAGAATGCAACCTCCTACAGTTATAGACACTGGAGGTACAGTTTTGGTATAGCCCCAAGCTTCCTGAAAAAAGATCACAGTTTCACCATTCTCTGAAAAGCTCTGAAACTTTCTCTGAATGTTACACTGAGATGCAGGCTGCACTTTTCCTTATGACAAGAAAGGGATGTGCATACTGTACCAAGATTAACACAAAATCTAAAAGCATTAAAAATCAAATTTATATTGCAATGAGTATGAAACCTCACTGATGTGAGATTACCTGCAGGAAGAAATTTCACATCACTTGGCTAATGTACAATCAGGAGACAGGCTGTGATAGGGAGAGTTAATTGACCTAATAGGCTTATGCTATATCCTACTTTAATATTTGAGGTATATTGACAGGCTGTGACAGTGGAATTTAATTGACCTAATAAGCTTACACAATATCCTTCTTTAATAATCGAGATATATATATATATATATTCTGCAAAGTAGTAAGACTGAAATTTAGAAGGATAAAGAGCATGAACATCTCTAATGAATTCCTGGAGGATATTGTCCTGCCCCAATCGATATATGGTGCAGGTTAATGTGTGAATAATATGTAATCCGGTATATACACTGTCTCACTAATTTTTCAGGTTCTGATGTCTCTAAAAATATTGTAAAATAACTGAGTGGAAGCTAAGAATTAGATCTCAAAATGGCAAGCGTTGTCATACTTTAATGAAGCTAATTCCACTTCTTTCAGTCTAGATATTATTAAAATGCCTGTTCTAATTCTTGGCCAAGTTTCTTTGGTATGAGTAGAGCATGTGTGTAAATTGGGCTGGAATACTTGCTGCTGGGCTATAAAACATTTCAGACAAGTAATTTTAAAATATGACATATTAGATTTTATTACTGAATATTTTGATATCCTCCTTGCTAACAATTATTTCACAATTGATGACTCTTAGCTAAACCTATATTTGCATGAACCGGTCCATTGCTTTCCTAAGCTATTGGCCTAACTGCAATTAAATATACAGGAGATTCTACAGATGCCGGAAATCCAGAGAAACACACATAAAATGTTGGAGGAAATCAGCAGGTCAAGCAGAATCTAATGTCAGGAATTAGCCGTCAGTGTTTCGGGCTGAAACCCTTCCTCAGGATTGGAAAGGAAGAGGGAAGAAGCCAGAATAAGAAGGTGGGTTGAGAGGAAGGAGTACAAGCTGGCAGGTGACAGGTGAAGCCAGGTGAGAGGGAAGGTAGTTGGGTGGGGGGGGGGAATGAAGTGAGAAGCAGGGAGATGATAGGTAACAAAGGTGAAGAGGTAAAGAAGAAAGAATCTGATAGGAGAGGAGAGTGGACCATGGGAGAAGGGGACGGTTTTGGGGCACCAGAGGGAGGTAATTCACAAACGAGGAGAAGGGAAAGGGTTAGAGAGAGTTAGAATGGGGAATGGATCAAAAGAGAAAAGGGAGGAGGAAAGAAATTACCAGTAGGTAGAGAAGTTGGGTTCGTACCATCAGGTTAGAGGCTACTCAGATAGAATATAAGATATTGCTCCTCCAACCTGAGAGTGGCCTCGTTGTGGCAGTAGAGGAAACGATGGCCAATATGTTGGAATGAAAATGTGGAGTGGAATTTGTCATGGTGTGCGCTGACAATATCAGACCCAAGTGCAGAAGAAATGCAGACTGTGATGTAGAGATGGCAACAGGAGTTTATTCATAATAATTCCAGAAGAGCATAGGTGGCTCGGCTGAGTGACACCGCGAGAAGTAACATTCTCAAAAACAGAAACCTGTGATTAGTGCCAATCAGGCATCCAGTTAAATTATACAAGTAAAATAGAATCCCTGAGCCTATCAAAATAAACTTATCAAGCTTGAACAGGAGGCACCAGGAAACCCCATTATAAAGAGTGAATCGCTTGAAAAAGCACAAGGAACTCGAAAAAATTGATGACTTCTATTAAACAATAATAAACAAATTCAAAATGCACTACAAATCTCAGAGCCCAATAGTCTCCAGTGCCCCACACAAGCCTGAAGAATTCAATACATAAATGGAATGACTGGCCACTCTAAAACCCTGCCAGTTGCAGATGGAAAGACAATATAATCACCCAATTGACATCGGGTCGTACCGATATAGAGGAGGCCCCTCCAGAAGCACTGGATACAGTAGGTGACCCTGACAGACATGCAGGTGAAGGGTTGCCTCACCTGAAGAGACTGCTCACGGCCCTGACTGGTGGTGAGGGAAGAGGAGAATGGGCAGGTGTAGCACTTGTACCACTTGCAGGTGTCATGAGGGAGATCAGTTCCTGCTGTTCAAAATGTTGCCTTAAATTCTTTTCATTGGCAACATTTTCAATAACTGTTGTGCTTAGCAGTACTGTCAGAATAGCTGCTATGGAGTTTCATTCAGAGGTCTTATTCTATGCTGCCTATTTTTTTCAGATAATCTGTCCAAGAACACTGATATCAATTAAAAGAAAACTTAGTGAATTAGTCCATCACTCAAGTGTCTGTTCTGCATTGTCAAAGAGCTAAAAATGTAATATTACAAACTTCTTTCATCTAATTTCCTCAGTCCTTACACACATTTAATAAAATGCTATCTCTGAGCTGACATAAACAATTAACTTTTTTCCATTTATGAAAGCTATATTCATTAATCAGAGGCTTCCTGTCTTTAAAGCAAGATGTTTGAAATGAGTAAAAATGACACTGAGACATTAAGACCAGTTTAATTTGTAACACAGAGATGAGCCTAATTTGAGAAAAACATTCGAGAATATTGCAAATGGGTCTAGATTCTTTGTCTTCTTTGTAAGACAATAGGGCAAATCCAGATAATGAATTAATTTCAGAGGGAATGGAAATGGAAATATTTGTCATTGAGTTCTGAATGGTGATTCAATCCTCCTTATCTCCTTTAAGAATTTAGAGTTACAGTACTCCAGCAGGGGATGCATTCAAGTTGCCAAATGCAATTGGCAAAAGATCACTAAAAAATTGAGCAAAGCTACAGGTAGTTCATGCAAAATGGGAGTGACCTGTTATGCAAAACAAGTCCTGTGATTGGAAGAATTCAGGTCAACTGAAAGGCAGCCAAGATTAAATCCTGGACGGATACCAGAGAGGAAAGTAATTTCTATTTTTAGGTGACGATTTTGACATATGAAATGATTATGGACTCCCTATACATTGAGAATAATTATATCAAAATGATACAGTATATTCTATAAAATTACACTTTCCTATTTCCGCCATTTATTCCAGCATCTGTCTGTACTTGGGACGTTGCTGAGTTGGATGGGGTGAGGTGAATATTTTCTTTGGAAGAATATAATAGTAAACCATTTTTACCCTGAAATTTGTCAATCAATCCCTTCTACCCTTTCCACAACAAGTTCTAGTCAAAAGCCTCTTTATATGAACTTCTGCCATGAGATTCCCACAAGAACCTTGGATGGTGTCAGAGAGAATTTATTCATCAGCATTTAATCTGAAAGATCAGTGGCAACAAACTAAATTATTATCATTAAAAGAAAGTAATTGAGAGAAATGAAAAATGAAATGTAGGACAAGAATCAGGCGATAGAATCTAATGAAATTGGGACTAACAAAGTAGCTTTTTCCAGGGAGGCAGATGGGCTGAATATGTTTTGTCTGTCCTGGAGAAATACGATCAGTTCTATGATTGTAACAATTGAGAAATTGACTAATAATCTATGGGATATCTTGCCTGTAAAAATAAGTGTATTTGCTTACATCCATAATAATAAACTAAACATGCTGTGAATACTTAGCAGGTCAGGCAGTATCTGAGGAGAGAAATAGAGTTAATATTTCTGGTCAATGACATTCAAGCAGAACTGTCTTTGATGAAAGATCATCAGCTTTAACATTAAACTCTTCATCTCTTTCTACAGATGCTATCTGACCTGCAAAGTAAATACAACATGCTCTTGATTTATTTCAGATGCTTAGCATTTGTTTTTATTTTTTTCCTTTTGCAATTATTGTTTTAGCTCAGCTATGGGTACACCTCTAGTAAATCATTGTCAGCAAAGTGCAGAAGAGAACAGTTGAAGTTGTTCAGTATTGCCATAACCAATTACATAATTCACGCAATTGACCCATCATTCCATGAGGCATCCTATGTTTAAGTTAACCGAATTATTTAAAGGATCTGTGGAATACATCAGGAAAGGAAAACTATTAAATGCTGTCTACATGATTTTTTGAGAAGTTACAGTGTTTCAAAGGATGCTGCAAATGATACAATCAAAAATCAAGGTGAGTGGTCTTGATATTACTCTGGGTAGAAATCTGCCAGGTTCAGTTGCTCAGACTTCATGGAATAGATCTGATTTTTATTCATTTAAAATAAATGGAAGTAAAATTGCACAGCTCCGAGAAAGGAAGAGTAATTCGCTCTTATAGATTATAACCGATGAATGTGAGAATGTACCCTGCTGTTCTTAAGAAAATGTTACCACCTTATGGTGAACATTTATTGGAGTGGAGTTGGACAGGTTTTTTTCAATCGCTAGTATGGATCTAATGGATGCTGTGGAAGTATTTTATAGATGTCTTCTTCTACACTGTGTACATGTGATTTTGGGTGGCGGAGTGGAGATGTGTCTCCATCAAAGGAGGTGTAAGGAGCTCCTTCATACGCTAGCCTGCAGGCCACCCTTAGGCAAGGTGTAGCACCCGCCTAGCCCCCTCCACCTCAATCAGGGTCATGTGAAGCTATGGGAGCAGGAGGTGGATGGTCATATAAACAGCTGGTACACATCGCAAGTTCTGGTTATGCAATCACTGACACCAGGCAGACAATCTCTGAAGAGTATTGATAATGGCTGAGGTGACCCGTCTGGTAAAGACACTGCCTAAAAGAAGGTAATGGCAAACCACTTCTGTAGGAAAATTTGCCAAGAACTATCATGCTTACTGACCACGATGGCCATGTCATACGGCACAGCACATAATCATGATGATGATATGTGATCTGGGAAAATCCAAAAGGGGAAAGATATTGAAGTGCACTGTTCTTTCTTTGGGGAGCAACACAACTTCTGAGTAAGAACATTGAAGATGCTAGTGTATTAGGATTTAGTATAGAGGACACAGGCGGAAGGCAGTCTGGAGGAATTTAGTCAGGAGGAAAAGAACAGTGAGTGGAAGTCAACACTATGTTGAGAGTGTATAATATCTTGCTGGACAAAAAAATAAAATCAAACTGTTGGAGGGGCCTGATGAAGATTCTTGTCCTGAAATGCCTGATAAGCTATGTTTCTCCAGCAGTTTGTTTCTGCTCCCGATGACAGCCCATGGTGTCTCTATGATAACAGCCAATGGTGTCTCTATGATGACAGCCAATGGTGTCTCTATGATAACAGCCAATGGTGTCTCTATGATGACAGCCAATGGTGTCTCTATGATGACAGCCAATGGTTTCTCTATGATGACAGCCAATGGTGTCTCTATGATAACAGCCAATGGTGTCTCTATGATGTTCCTCTATCATGCGATTGGCAAAGATCTGATGTTGGATGCAAAGCATATAAATAAAGGGAAGATCTCAATGCAGAGTGTTTCCTTTACAGAATTTGTTATGTTTAGAATATTGGATACAAGACCAAGGGAGTCATTTTGGATTTGGACAAATCATTAGTCAGATCACAGAGAAAGCCTTGTTTGCAGTTCTCAGCAAACAGATGTAGGAAAGTTTAAACTGTACTTCAGAGCATCAGCAGAGAATGACTGCGGAAACAAAGGCTAAAATATCAGTCAATAGTTGCTAAAGAGAACAGTTGAGTAATGCTTCAGGTGTAGTTATTTACTTAAAACTTTCAAATATACTATCTGTTTGCTTTTGTATGCTTAAATAAAAGTACTGGCAGAGATCAACTTTACTTTCACATTAAACTAGTACACTACATGGATGGGAGGAGTATGGTGGCTATTGCGTTGGCATGTGGCCAAATGCTTAAGGCGTCAGTCTAGTAATCTGAAGGTCACTAGTTCAAGCCTCAGCTGAGGCAGCGTGTTGTGCCCTTGAGCAAGGCATTTAATCACACATTGCTGTGCGACGACACCAGTGCCAAGCTGTATCGACCCTAGTGCCCTTCCCTTGGACAACATCGGTGGCATGGAGAGGGGAGACTTGCAGCATGGGCATCTGCCGGACTTCCATACAACCTTGCCCAGGCCTGCGCCCTGGAAACCTGCCAAGGCGCAAATCTATGGGCTCACGAGACTAATGGATGCCCATCTATCTCTATCTATTACACTATTATATTTGCATTGAACTCGCATTAATAGTTTATTCTTTGAGTCCAGTATCTATTCATTTTTGAACGGAAGGTGAGAAAGAGGCACTGAGAACTGCAATTGAATGTCACATGAGTTAAGGGTGAAAGGTGAAATATTTAAAGGAAACTTGAAGGGGAACTTCTTCACTCAGAGGATGGTAAAGGTCTTCTTTCTCTTCTAGCATAAGTGACGGATATGGGTTCAATTTCATACTTCTAAGAGAAGTTGAATAGGCACATGGATGGGAGGAGTATGGTGGGCTATAGTTCAGGTGCAGGTCAATGGGAGTAGGCAGAATAATAATTCAGCATGGATTAGCTGAGCCAAAGGATCTGTTTCTGTGCTGGAGTACTCCAAAACACTCTCTCTGTATATATATATTTATGCAGTTTGGAAAATTTCAAAAATCCAGATTACATTGAGGAGGGTTTAAAGGAGGTTCTCAAAGGAGGAAAATTATTCTGGGTTTAAAAGGTTTATCATATGAGGTATGTTTGATCACTCCTGGAGCTCAGAAGAATGAGGGGGGCGGGGGATCTCAGTGAAACCTGCCAAATATTGAAAGGCCTCGATAGAGTGGATGTGGAGAGGATGATTCCTGTAGTGGGGGAGTCTAAAACCAAAGGCAGCCTCAGAATAGCAGGGATGTCCTTCAACAGAGATGAGAAGGAATTTCTTTAGCCAGACAGTGGTGAATCTGTGGAATTCATTGCCACAGACAGCTGTGGAGGCTGAGTTACTGGGTATATTTAAGGGAGAGGTTGATAGGTTCTTGATTACTCAAGGCATGAAGGGATACATGGAAAAGGCAGGAGAATGGGGCTGAGAAGAAATGGATTAGCCCTGATGAAACAGCAGAGCAGATGTGATGGGACAAATGGCCTAGTTCTGCTCCTATGTCTCATGGTCTTAATCTCTTCTTCATGGTCTCCAAAGCCTTCTCACCTTTTCTAAAGCAAGGCATACAGAACTGGTGATAAATATGTCATCTGTGATTGAAAAGGCATCGTGCCTTCCTTGTTGTTGCAAATGTGCCTCGATTTATAACGTCCAGGATGCACACATGAAGTAGCAGGAAAGGGATTGCACATAAATGATCACTTTGAAACTGAACGATCCTGATTACACCTTCCAGTTTTCGGCAGATATATTGCACACTTGCACTGTTCACAATTATTCATCCAGAGCTTATTTCCTCTACTTTGATCATAAGTCAGCATATTTTATTTCTCCTTTATTCTGCAACAGAACATTTTTTTGATCATAGTGCAACCTTCAAACACATCAGTGAACATCATTAGCAGTAGTTATTTATGTCTAACATACAATACTTCTCAACCACCATTGATAGATTCTTCTGCTAAGAAACAGCTAAAACAGCAAAATATTGCATTTTGATTTTTTTTTATATCTGAGTGAGCTTGATATTTTCATTAAAAGCATCTCTCAGAAATTTGATTACCTTGGCCCTGTAGTAGTGATTGTAGAAATATGTTTCCTGAAATGAAACAGGGTTGATTTCTAGGTCACTTATCATCACTGTGGAAATTTGACCCAATATTCCCAGTGTGAATTATGCTCATATGACAGATGTGAGTTAAAACCATAAGACCATAAAACATAGGATCAAATTTAGGACATTTGGCCCTTTGAGTTTGCTCCACAATTCTATCATGGCTGATTCATTATTCCTCTCATCTCCATTCTCCTGTCTTCTGCCCATAACTTTTGACACCCTGACTAATCAAGAACCTATCAACCTCTGCTTTAAATATATCAATGACTTGGCCTCCACAGTCACATGTGGCAATGAATTCCTCTGATTCGTCTGAAAGAAAATCTTCCTCATCTCTGCTCTAAATGGACATCCCTCTAGACAGAATCAACCACTATAGGAAACACCTACCCTACATCCACTCTATCCAGACCTTTCAATATCTGATAGGTTTCAATGAGACCCTGCCCCCCTCATTCTTTAAACCGCAGTGAGTACAAGCCCAGAGCCATCAAATGCTCCTCATACATTAACCCTTTCATTGTTGAACCTCCTCTGGACCCTCTCCAATGGTAGCACCCATCTTTTAAGATAAAGGGTCCAAAATTGCTCACAATACTCCAAGAATGGTCTGAATAATGCCTAATAAAGCTTCAGGGTTACAGGTTTATTCTTATATTCTAATCCTGCCAAAATGAATGCTAACATTGCATTTGCCTTCCTTACCACTGAATACCACATCAAATAGTCATCCACTGGGCTCATTCACTGCAATGCTCCTTTTGGATAATTGCATGGGAAAACAGATTAAATTGCTCTGGATTGTATTAACTCTTGCCTCTGGAATATGGTCTGAAATTCCAGAGCACACTCTGGGAATACAACGAAACTCTGATTATCTCCTTTCAGATTGATTAGAAATCCTGAGAGTTTATCTGTTTTCCAAATTCCCTTTAACCTCTCTGGATTCCATTTTCCCACAGTCCTTTTTTGCGTACCTGAGTCCATTGTATATGCTCTTAAGTACCCAGCAAGTCAAGTCAAGTCAAGTCAAATCAAGTCAAGTCAAGTCACTTTTTATTATCATTTCGACCATAACTGCTGGTACAGTACACAGTAAAAACAAGACAATGTTTTTCAGGACCATGGTGCTACATGAGCAATACAAAAACTACATTGAACTATGTAAACCAACACAAAAGTACACTAGATTACAGACCTACCCAGGACTGCATAAAGTGCACAAAACAGTGCAGGCATTACAATAAATAATAAACAAGACAATAGGCACAGTAGAGGGCAGTAAGTTGGTGTCAGTCCAGGCTCTGGGTATTGAGGAGTCTGATGGCTTGAGGGAAGAAACTGTTTCATAGTCTGCTCGTGAGAGCCTGAATGCTTCGGTGCCTTTTGCCATTTGGCAGGAGGGAGAAGAGTTTGTGTGAGGGCTGTGTGGGGTCCTTCATTATGCTGTTTGCTTTACGGATGCAGTGTGTGGTGTAAGTGTCTGTAATGGCGAGAAGAGAGACCCCGATGATCTTCTCAGCAAGTCATTTGTTACTGAGATCCCTTCAAATTGACTGGGCTGCCCTTTCCTGGACTCCCTTTAAATGCACAAGGTACTTATGTTTCCTTGAAGTTGATTGGGCCCTATTTTCTGCACTCCATTTAATCTCACTGAAACTGCACTTCCCACCTACTCAACCCCCTTCAAACTGTCTGTGATATGCTTCCCAAGATCCCTTCAAACTTACCCGATTATTTTGGAAATTTATTGTGATACAGTGTTTCAGCTGAAAAATGACTTGGAAATGCATTGACTCTTAAGGCTGATTTATACTTCTGCGTCAACTCGACACTGTAAGTACGGTGTTGCCGCGAACCCTACACGGATGCCTGTGCCGTAGCCTGACGCGCACCTCTCCCAAAATGTAACTACGTGTTGTGGTAACACAGACCGAACAACTGTGATTGTTCCGCTTGGTAGCATCGCATTTCCTCCTACGCTGCAGTAGCTTTCCATTGGCCGACTGAAGGGAAGGGAAGGAACTCTGGCTGCAATGCTTTCCATAACGCTTTACAGACCTCTGAAATTATGGAGGACACATTTCGCTTTTAAGAAAAAAGATGCTCACTTTAAACTGGTTTACCCCGAGAAAGATTACAATGACCATGATGCCCTGGGCGGGCGGGTGTGTGCGCATGCACGTGCCCGAATTGCAGAGCGACGCAGACACACCAACGCACAAGTGTAAATGTTCACAATGCGCGTAGGCCACCTGCGTAAGTTACGGCGTCGAGTTGACGCACAAGTATAAATCAGCATTTAGAAGTTACAAACATCAATGCTCTTGAATGGTAAAGCCTACAAAAAGTAGTGGATGTGGCCCAGTCTCAGGCAAACCAACACCACTAATGAGCACATCTACACGGATTACTGTCTCAGGGAAGTAGCATCCACTACTGCCATCAGGAAGAAGGTATAGGAGCCTCAGGATTCATACCACCAGGTTCAGGAACAGTTATTACCCCTCAATCATCAAGTTCTTCAACCAAAGGTGATAATTTCTTTGCTCCATCGCTGAATTGTTCCCACAACCTGTGGACTCACTTTCAAGAATTGTTCATCTCATGTTCCCAATATTTATTGCTTACTTATTTCTCTACTTATCTCTTTATCTATCTACCTATTTATTTATTTATTACTTATTTATTTGTATTTGCACAGTTTGTCTTCTTTTACAAATTGCTCGTTTGTCAGCATTTGCTCGTTTATAGTTTTTCATTGATTCTATTTTAAGTCTTTAATCTACTGAATCTCAGAAAATGAATATCTGGGTAGTGTATGATGACATAAGTGTACTTAGATAATAAATATACTTTAAACTTTAAACTTTGGGACATGCAGCCTTCACTATTCACCGAGTACAGGAGCTGGGAAGCTGCGTTGCAATTATATAAGGCATAGCTGAGGCCACATTCAAAAGGTGGGTGGTGGTGGAGAATCCTCGAGATAAACTACTACACAGGTGAAATTGGAATGAGGAGAAATTTATTTCAGAAAAGGTAGTGAAAACCTAGACAATGATGGATGTTCCTTAAGGTTGTTATAGCCGAGGGTAATAGTGATGATAAGCTCCCACCATCTATTAAATGCTCCAACTGACATGTGTCTCAAATATCTCTAACAACCAAGTCCTGCTCCTGGTCTTTACACCTGGCTTAGCTGCTAAGCCTGGCAGAACTGTTTCTTCTGACAGGAGAAAGGGCAAAGGTGGTTTATAGGCACTTTAAAACCAGTCGCTTTGTGCAGATGAAGCTCATCACCTGTGGTTGGGGACTTATCCTTGTAAGCGGAACAAGTGCCCACCTGCCCCAATACCTCCTCCGTCACGACCTTCCAGGTTGGAGTCATCAAATGTATCAGGTGCTCCAGGTGTGGCCTCCTGTATATTGGTGAAAACCAAATATAGATTAGGAGACCGCTTCATCGAGCACCTTCACTTTGTCTGCCACAAAAAGCGAGCTTTCTTGGTGGTCACCCATTTCAATTCTACTCCCCACTGCCATTCTGACTTGTCAGTCCATGTCCTCCTCTACTGCCACAAAGAGGCCAGACTCAGGTTGGAGGAGCAACACCTTATATTCCACCTGGGTAGCCTCCAACCTGTTGGCATGAACATTGATTTCACGATCTTTAATTAATTGTCCCCTCCCCCACCCCCTCCTTCACTATTTCCCATTCTTGTTTCCCTCTCATACCTTCTCTTCTTGCTTACCCATCACCTCCTTCTGGTGCTCCTCCCCTTTCCCCTTCTTGCATGGTCTTCTGTCCTTTCCAATCAGATTCCCTTTTCTCCAGCTCTTTATCTCTTCCACCAATCAACCTCCCAGCTCTTCACCTGCTCCCTTTCTCCTGGTTTCACCTCTCACCTGCCACCTTGTACTTCTTCCTCCTCTCCTCCCACCCTCTTATCCCAACTCTTCCCCCTTCCTTTACACTCCTGATGAAGGGTCCCAGCCCAAAACATTGACTGTTCATTCCCATACATAGATGCTACCTAACATGCTGAGCTCCTCTATCACATTGTGTGTATTGCTCTAGATTTCTGCATCTGCAGTACCTCTTGTGTCTATGAGCTATCTTACTCCTGTGTGGCTCCTCGTCACCATTTGAAATTCTGCCAACAAAAGTTGTGATGTTGGCAAATTTATAGAAGGTGTTTGAGTTGTTCTTAGCCACACAGACATGGGTGTAGAGAGAGCAGAGCAGTAGGCTAAGCACGCATCCTTGCGGTGTGCCCGTGTTCATTGTCATTGAGGAGGAGATGTTATTTCTGATCTGTGATCTCCCAGTGAGAACGTCAAGGATCCAGTTGCAGACGGAGATACAGATGCTCAGGTTTTGGAGCTTGTTGATTAGAACTGAGGGGATGATTGTGTTGAATGCTGAGCTATAGTCAACAAACAGTGAACTGACATAGGTATGACTAATGTCCAGGTGATCCAATGCTGACTGGAGAGACAGTGAGGTTGCCTCTGCTGTAGACCTATAGTGACAATAGGCAAATTGCAGCAGGTCCAATTCCTTGCTTAGGCAGGAGTTGATTCCAGTAATGACCAACCTCTCAAAACACTTCATCACAGTAGACGTGAGTGCCACTGAGCGATAGTCGTTGAGGCAGTTCACCTTATCCTTCTTGGGCACTAGTATGTTTGTTGCCTTTTTGAAGCAGATGGGAACCCTTGACTGCAGTAGTGAGAGATTGAAGATGTCCTTAACAATCCCACCAGTTGGTAGGCACAGGTTTTCAGAGGCCTACCAGGTATAGCATCAGGGCCTGTTGCCTTGTGAGCGCTGAAGTAATGGCCTGCAAACCCTGCCAAAGGCTGATGAGCATCCAATTACACCTATAACTTCAATTAGAATTGCTTTTTTTCACCCTTAAAATAGCCTTCTGTAGATCATACCTGGACGTCTTGTATAGATCTGAATCATCAGTCTTGAATGCCACATATCTAGCCCTGAGCAGACTACAAATCTTCTGGTTCGGGTATGATACCAAGATTATTATACTGGTATCAACTAATATTGCAGAGTTTATGTCAGTAATCAGGCAGTCTTCTTGAGTGTTCAAATACATTTGTAGGACTATATAGCCCATTCCTGTATAATGATTTTTTTTCTTAAATTAAATTCAAGGTTTTCCCCGTGGTTTCTAAATCTTTACAGTCTTCTGAACTATTATAAAATATTTTGATTCATATCACTCAAAGCCATCCAAGTAAACATAGTTGTAATAAAATTTGTCAGCACCAGCAGCAGAAAGTGAGCTGAAAAGTTTGTTAAATGGAAAACAACATCAGGAATGAATTCAAAAAAAGCAGGTGATTCTGTGGGAATCCCTGGAGCTGGAGAATTACTCCTCAATAAATCTCAATTATTATCAGAGTTTATTTTCATAATCGTTGGTACTGGTAATTTTATGTTTATTCTCTGAAAACAATTGCAGGGAAAACAATTTGGTCATTAAAAATGCTTCAAGGCCAATTCTTCCTCATTTCTTTAACAGATTGAATAACTGAGACTTACTCACCATGGAACATAAATGCTCTGTAATAGACTCCAGTGTAAGTTATGTTTCTGGTGATGATAATTGCGAATTGAACAACATAATGTCCTTAGGTGGTTTACAATAGCAAATTGAAGCAACTATTACTAGGAAGCAAGGGGCAGGCACATTAAGCAAATTGCATCCATAAGATTTTTACTTTCTTTGTTTTGATCAAATCTGTACATTGCAATGAATTGCTTTTAATGTATAAAATATTTTTCAGTTAGCATTAATTTCTATAAAATTACCTATTGCACACATGAAAGTAGATTAGTTTTGACCCCTGTTTCATGCAGGATTCAAATTTATTCGTGACATGTTGCAAATCTACATGTTATTATTTTATCAATGTCCCATGTGAATAGAGAATAATTTGTTCCTTATGCAATGTATAAAGGTTTTATGATCACAAATGATTGCTTGGGGTGAACCAAATTGGAAGCACTGATTTCACATCTGACGGGAATTAGAGCCATAATATAGCAAATTGGATTTGGTAACTTATCTGTAAGTGTATGGGGTTGAACTCCAATTACTTTACCTATTTAAAACAAGTTCCAAAGAAAAATATCCAACAACATTTTATTCTGATGGTCATGAACTATCAAATTAGAAATTTGCTAGATGAAGTGAGTTTTGATCTTCAATGATGTGACAATTTTGCAGATAAATGTATAATTTTCTGCAACATTTTGTTGGCTTTTTGGATGCATTATTTTCTGCAACATTGTGTTGGCTCTGTGGACGATCATGTGCCGTTTCTGCAATATTGCCTTCTACAGCATTAAGCATTGTCTGGGGAAAGTATAGGAATGGGAAAATAGGTGATAGGAACAAAAAAGTTGAGATCAAAGAGAACTGTGGGTGGTTGCATTATTAAAGATTTGAATTATGGAATGATGTTTCACAGAAGGAAGTTATTAGACCCACTTTGCTGACGCCAGCACTTCGATAGAGCTCTCTAATTAGCCTCAACCCTCCATTCTTTTCCTATAGCTCTGCAATTATACTTCTCCTTCAGGTATTATCCAAACCTCTTTTGAAATTTTCTATTGAATTTGTGTCCACTACCCTTGCAGGTAATGAATTCCAAATCACTAAAAGCTGTAGGGAAAAAAAACTACCTTCACTTTGCTCTAGTTCTTTTGCCAAACATTTTCAATCCATTTCAATTGAGCCACAATTCTAATAAAACACTTAGAATATAAAATACCTTGATTAAGTCCTGTCTTTACTTCACCCACTTGAAATAAAGAATGGCCTCAGCTTCTCCATTTTCTCTTTGTAATAAACCAGAGTACTAGTCTGGTAAATCCCTTCTGCATACTCCCTAGATAGCTTTTCATAAATAGAATGGCCACATATGATCAAATTAGTCCACTAGAAGCTCTGGGCTAGAACACGATGAACTGCCTATATGGAGTGAACACATTTCCATTAGTGGGAGAGTCTAGAATTTGAGGCTACAGCCTCAAAGTAAAGAAACGTCCCTTTAGAACTAAGATGAGGTATTTGAGAGGTTTAGGATGGTGGGGGTGAGATGGTGTTAAGGGTTATGGGGATAAGCCAAGAGAACAGGGCTGAGAAAAGAAAATAAACAACTAATTGAATGGTGAAGCAGGCTTAATGGGCTGAATGGCCTAATTTGCTCCTTTATCTTATAACCTATAAGCCTCCACCTTAGTATACCCAGGGACTTGGTATCTACAGCCCTCTGTGGAAATGAATTCCAAACATTCATCACCTTCTAGCTGGAGAAATTCCTCTTCATCTCAGTTGTAAAGGGACAGCCCTTTGTACTGCGGCTGCAGTTGCAATTGCAGACACTTCTACTAATGAAATGAGCCCACTCCATAAGGAAACCTTTCAATATTCAGTAGGTTCCATTGAGTTGGCCCCCTAGGCCTGAGTCGATGTAGTAGTTTGTTGAGTTACCTCCCCCCGTTCTTCAGTAGGGTTTCAAGGTTTCACCTAATATTCTGGCTTTTTACTTTGTTGGTTTTTGTAAATTAAGTCTAGAATTCAAAACACTTCTTTAATTAGCTGTCTTACTTTGTCAACAGAGATCTCTATATTACTTCACCACTAAAGTTATACTGTTTAGTTCATATTGCTGTTTGTATTATTCCGACCACAATACACCACTTCATAGGGCTTTCCATTAATATTTGCCACGTGGCCAATGAGATTAACCTGCATAAGAGGGTTACAATCCTAACTATACAATGACTCTGCGAAGCCAAGAATACATAGTATAATTTTCTTTATCACATTCTCAACGTTCAAGTGTGATATCATAGTGAAGGGGCAACAGAAACCTTGCACCCAACGTCGATAGGATGACAGAATTGATTGTGTACTTCAGGAAGGGGAAATTGAGGGAACACGCGCTAGTCCTCATCAAGGGGTTCACAGTGGAAGAGGTGAGCAGTTTCAAGTTCCCAGGTGTCAACATCTTTGAAGATGTCTCATTGACCCAACACATTGATACAATTACGAAGAAGGATATATTTCGTTCGGAGTCTGAGGAGATATGGCATGTCACCAAAGTCCCTTGCAAATTTCTACAGAAGTATTGTGGAGAATATGCTAATTGGTTTCATCACCATCTGGTATGGAGGGGCCACTGTACAGGATTGGGAAAAGCTGCAGAGGATTGCAAACTCATCCAGCTCCAGCACGGGCACTTGCCTGCCCAGTATCAAGAACATCACTAAAGGCGTTGCTTGAAATAAGCAGCATCCATCATTAAGAACCCCATTACCCAGGACATGCTCTTGTCTTAGGAGCCTGAAGACACACACTCAACACCTTAGGAACAGATTCTTCCCCTCCACCATCAGATTTCTGAATGGACAATAAGCAAATCCATGAACACAGCCTCGTTTATTTGTTCTCTTTTTGCACTAGTTATCTAATTTGATTTTTTAAATATATGGTATTTTTGTTATTGTAATTTATTGTATTTTCTAATGTATTTCTGTGTTCTATTGATGCAAAACAACATATTTCACAACACAATTCATAATAAACCTAACTGATTCTGATTCTGATTCTGAAGTAGATAAATATGAAACCATTTTTAACAATATATTTATTTATCTTAAAAATCTATTTTCTGGTATGTCTAAAGCTACAGTTTGAATGCTACTCTATGTACCATAATAACAGTCTTTAAAGCTTTCATCAATCCAATCCTTAGGTAAAGATTTTAGTCGGGCTTCTTGAATCTTGCTTTTAATTCAGCATTGCAAATTCTGTGAATCTTACTGCAGTGCAAACTTGTTTATCCTGTCGATGCTCACAGCAAATTTTAATTATATTTAAATGAACAAGTAGGACAGTTCGAAACCACTGACACTGCATGAATGAGAATTTTGATCTTACCTCTGTAGTAGATTGGACTAATGAGTACCAGGTATTTTCTGAGCCTTCTGAAAACCCGGAACGTTTCACTTTACTGCTGATCATTGCTTGATTCATGTCTGCATTAATGCAGAATTCCAGTGATATACATTTCTGTTATGGGATTATCAAAGATGTAAGATGATATTTGTTCTTTATTGTTTTGCTCCTTGTCGATTAGAGCCAAACACAAATAACATGATGACTGAAGCATCGTCCTCTGATATAGTTCAGACTAAAAGCTGGAAAACAGCAAAACAGGTTAGCCAATGATGGAGAGAGGAACATTTAATATTTTAATATATTATTGAGTATCAGACTAGTTTGAGGCATTGGTCACCATTATATTGGTATTCCTAAAAATGTATGGATGTTATAGAGAAGAAATCAAGATTCTTGTTTCAAAAGCACATATGTTCTGTTCCCTTTATCTAACCAGAATAGAGAGCTCAGGGAAAGGTTCAGGACCGTGAAAGATCATCTGATTATCCAGGCAGGAAACAACGTTCTAGAGGCTGAATTTCTAAAGTTCTTCCTGACAATTTATATTAAAACACAAAGAGCCAACAAATTGCAGAAGAAACAAATTGTCTTCTTATGTCAGCTTCTCCTGATCTTTTTTTAGCTCTTCCACTGAAATAACAAAATAAAGTAGGGAAAATCCCTGAGAAATTTACCTCGCACAGAACCTGCTCTGATAATCTGTGTGTCAAAAATTTACTGATCTCAGCCCTACCAACGCTTCTTAACAGAGTATACACAGCAAGTTTGACCAGAAAGTTTCAATGATTCAAAACACTTGATATTTTTGGCTCTGTGCACTATTTTACCAGGCACAAAGACCCCTGTTTTAAAAATCTGTTCTGGCCGCTTCCGTTCTACTCTATTAATATATTACAGTATCTTGCATTTCAAAGCAACACAATAAAATGCTTGAGGAACTCAGCAGTCAGGTAGCATCAATGGAAAAGAATAAGCAGTCGACATTTTGGGCCAAGACTCTTCTTCAGATCTCACTTCATCAAACATTTCAATTAAGTCAAAGTTTAAAATAAATTTATTATCAAAGTACATATATGGCACCATGTATAGCTCTGTGATTTATTTTCTTATGGGCATACTCAATAAATCCAAGAACTATAATAGAATCAATAAAAGAAACACCCAACAGGATGGACAAACGACCAATGTGCAAAAGACAACAAACTGTTCGAATGCAAAAGAGAAACAAAAAATAGGCAATAAATATAGAGGACATGAGATGAAGAATCCTTGAGAGTAAGTCCATAGGTTGTAGGAACAGTTCAGTGATGGGACAAGTAAAGCTGAGTGAAGTTTTCCGCTTTGATTGAAGAGCTTTATGGCTGAAGGGTAATAACTGCTCTTGAACTTGGTAGTGTGAGCCCTGAGGCTCCTGTACATTCTTCCTGATGGCAGCAGCAAGAAGCGAGCATGTCCTGGGTGGGGGAGGGGGACCCTGATAATGGACGCTGCTTTCCTGCAAGGGCACTCCATGTGGATGTGCTCAATGGTGGGGAGGGCTTCATTGAGCTGTATCTCTACTTTTTGTAGGATCTTCCATTCAAGGGTATTGGTGTTACCAGGTTGTGATGCGATCAGTCAATATACCCTCCACCACACACCTATAGAAGTTTGTCAAATCTTCGCAAACTTCTCAGGAAGTAGAGGCATTGTCGTGCTTTCTTTGTAATTGCACTTTAGTGCTGGGCGCAGGACAGATCATCTGAAATAATAACATCAAGTAATTTAAAGTGGATTTGGCCCAGTACATCATAACTAAAACCCTCCCAACCATTGAGAACATCTACATGAAGCACTGGCGTAGACTGGCAACATCCATCATCAGGGACTCCACCACCCACGTCATGCTCTCTTCTGGCTGCTGCCTTCAAGTAGAAGATACGAGAGCCTTAGGACTAGTACCACCAAGTTAAAGAACAGTTAATACCCCTCAACCATCAGACTCTTGAAGAAAAGGGGATAACTTCACTCAACTTCGCTAGCTCATCATTGAAATATTCCCAGTGGATTCACTTTCTAGGACTCTTCATCCCATGGTCTCGTTATTTATTTTTATCTGCATTTGCAAAGTTTGTTTTCTTGTGCAATTTGGTTGAACACCCTAGCTGCGTGGTCTTTTATTAATCCTGTTATAGTTACATTTCTATAGCTTTGTTAAGTATGTCCACAAGAAAATGAATCTCAGGATTGTATATGATGACATATATGTACTTGGATAATAAAATTTACTTTGAACTTTAAATTTTGATCCTGTGTCTTCCAAATTTCTCCCCCCAACTCCAGTCATTGCTGTACTGCCATCATCCCTGCTAATGTTCCCTTCCATTCAAATTTGGTGAGCTCCTCTCTCATGCTTCTAAAATTCCCTTTACTCCACTGTAATAGTGACACATTTGCCTTTACCTTCTCCCTCTCAAATTGCAGGGTGAAGAGTATCATAGTAGGATCTTGCTTCTAAGAGTTCCTTTACTTTAAGTTCCCTAATCAAATCCAATTCATTACACAATACCCAATTCAGAATAGACTCATGGCCTCAACCTTTCTACAAATTCTCTCTCTTGGGATCCAAAATCAGCACCAACTTGACTCTCCCAACCTACCTGTACGTTGAAATCCCCCATGACTATCTTAACATTGCCATTATGACATTTTCTATCTCTCATTGTATTTTGTAACCCATATCTTGGTTACCGTTTGGAGGCCTATACGTAATTCCCTTCGGGGTCTTTTAACCCTTGCAGCTTTTTAACTCTACCCACAAGGATTCTATATCTTCCTATCCTATGTCAGCTCCTTCTAAGGATTTGATTTCATTTTTTTTTACAAAAAGAGCCACCACACCCCCTCTGTCAATCATGTCTTTCCTTTCAATACAATGTGTACCCTTGTATGTTAATCTTCCAGCTATGATCTTCTTTCAGCCATGTCTCAGTGATGCCGACAACACCATACCTTCCAATCTCTAACTGCGTTACAAGATTATCTACTTTATTCCTTATACTGAGTGCATTCAAAATCAATACATTTAGTCCTGTATTCATCACCCTTTTTGATTTTGTCCGCATGTTGTACTGTAACACTCTCACTGATATCAATCGTGCCCTGTTGTCTGCCTGTCCTTCCTGAAAGTCTCACTGCACACGGTATCCTTAGCCTTATCCCTCTGGTTCCCATCCCCCTACTAAATTAGTTTACACCCTCATCGGCAGCTCTAGCAAACCTGCCCGCAATCATATTGGTCAGGTTCAGGTGTAACCCATCCCTTTTGTACAAGTCATACTTTCCCCAGAAGAGGTCCAAATGATCCAAAAAACTGTAGCCTTGCCAGTTCATCAGCCATGTATTCATCTGCCAATTCATCCCATTCTCACCCACACTAGCATATGGCATGGGGATTAGTAGAGATTACTACCCTGGAAGTCCTGTTTTTCAGCTTTCTCCCTAACTCCCTCAGTTCTCTCTTCAGGACCTCTTCCCTTTTCCTATACAGCTATGTCATTTGTGCCAATATGTACCAAGACTTCCTGCTGCTCAATCTCCCACCTTATAATACCAAAGACCCTATCTGAAATGTTCCTGACCCTGGCATCTGAGAAGCAACATACCATCCAGGTAACTCTTTCACAACTACAGAATCTCATGTCTGTTTCTCTAACTATGGAATCCCCTTTCATACAGCAGTCCTCTTCTTCCCCCCTTTCCTTCTGAGCCACAGAGTCAGACTGATGCAGCCTAACAGGAACTTTATCAAGCTTCAACAAAACTTCCAGATCTTTGAACTCACCTCCTTGTCTAATAAAGGCAAACATACTATATTCCTTATTTATCACTGTTTCTACCTTCAATACGCCCCTTCAGGGAGATATGGGCAATACCTGAAGATAGTCATCTACACTATCTCCAACACCACCTCTCTTCATACCGTTTGCAGACTTACTAACCCACCCACACACAATTCTTCAGGATCTGAGCAAGTCAAGCAGTATCCATAGATGACAGAAACAGTTGATATTTTGGGCTGGGACCCTTCATCAGGACTGGAAAGAAAGAGGCCAGAAGCCAGATCAAAGGATGAAGTGTGGGGAGCAGAAGTGAACAGGTAATAATAGAGTCAAGATACTAATAAGTGAGTAATAAATGAAAGGAAAAGTAGGTTAGTAGGGCTCCGTTACCACCTCCACATGTTCTCCATTACTTTAACAATTTTCAGTTCATTGACTGCCTTACTTATACGATGTCTGTGTACATTTCCATCCTTCATCAGGAAGGCCTTAGGCTTATTGTATTAGGCTCAACAAACGCTAACAGTTCCCCTCCACTGCCACCATCTCTGTCTGGCAGGACTGGTACTCATCCTCAACAACTTCTCTTTCAACTCATCCCACTTCATCCAAACCAAAGGTGTATCCATGGGCATTTGCATGAGCCCCAGCTCTGTCTGCCTTTTTCTTCATTAGATTGATGACTGCATTGGTTTTGTTTCCTGCACCCATGCCGGGCTTATCAACTTCGCCTCCAACTTCCACCTTGCCCTTAAGATCCACTAGGTCCATCTCCGACAACTTGCTCCTCTTTCCTGATTTTTCCAACTCTATCTCAGGAGACAGATTATCCACCAACTTTTTATACAAACTCACTGACTCTCACAGTTACCTTGTCACCCATAAGAATGCTCTTCCATTTCCTCAGTTCTTCTGCCTCCACCACATCTCTTCTCAGGATGAGGCTTTCCTTTGCAGAACATTCCAAATTTTTCCTTCCATGACTATCAATGCTGGCCTCACCTGCATCTCCTCAATTTCCTGCATATCTGTCCTCAACCTATTAACCCGCCCCCAACGTTATGGCACAACAAGGTACCCCATGACCAGGCACATCTTTCTCTGCCCCCTTCCACTTTCTACAGGGGTAGCTCTCACTTGTCCACTCTCCCCCTCCCCACTGATCTCCTTCCTGGCACTTAACCCTGCAACCATGCTAAGTGCTACACCTGCCCCTACACCTCCTCCTTAACCATTAACCAACTTAAATATCCTTCCAGGTGAGGTCTGCAAATATATTGGGGCCATCTATTGTATCTGGTGCTCCCACTTTGGTATCCTCTACATCAGTGACAGCTGACACAAATCTTCTGCTTACCTACATAGACTTTATATGCAGTTTTACAGTATCATAAGATATAGGAGCAGAGTTAAACAATTTGGCTCATCAGGTCTGCTCTGTCATTTCATTATAGCTGATCCATTTCCCTTTCAACCCCATTCTCCTGCCTTCTCCCTATAGACTTTCATGCCCTGATTAATCAAGAACCGATCAACCTCCACCTTAAATATACCTGACGACTTGGCCTCCATAGCTGCCTGTGCCAACAACTTCCACAGATTCACCACTCTTTGGCTAAAGAAATTCCTCCATCTTTGTTCTAAATGGATGTCCCTTTGCTCTGTTTGCCACAACAGTCAGGATCTCCTGGTAGTCACACATTTCGATCCAACTCCCCATTCTTGAACTACACTGACATGTCCATCCGGGACCTCCTCCACTGCCACAAATAAGCAAGGTGCAGGTCGGAGAAACAACAGCTCATGTTCCATTTTGGTAGTCTCCAACCTGAACCTTGATTTCTCTGACTTCGGAGAACTTCTCCCCTTTGTTTTCCCTTACTGATGAAGGTAGAGCTGTGGATGTTGCCTACATAGATTTTGTAAGCACCCCATCCCCCCCCAACCCATTCTCTTTCCTCCTCCACCAGATGTAATCATCTGTGGACTTTGTTACGTTTACCAAGTAATCCATTCTACATCTCATTAGTCAATCTGAATGAGAAGACAGAATTTCTGAAATTAAATACTTTTCATCATATTTTTAAGGGATCATCATTTTCAGATCCACAGAAGGAGCATGTCAACTTGCATAAAATTTAATTTTCTAAATAAATACACTGTCTGTTTTTGGATATTGCTTACGGTGAAGCATGAACTATGGATGCTATCCAGGCATCAATACAACAGTCTGAAGCCTGACAAACTCCGGTACTAAAATCACAGAGGCAGTAAAAGTTAAGGCCAAGTGAAAGCAACCATGTCTGGTGTTACTTTGGGGAAATTAGTAAAGCAATCATGCTCTTGCCAGTTCCTCAGTAGCATAAATTAGAAAAATACTGTGCCCAATTTTGGAGCAATCTCACATAAAACTTTAAGAACTATTGGCAAAATCATTTAATACCTAAATCAGGCAAAGATATTGCTGCATATATTAAGCAGGTATACTGCTGTATGTTACATTCGAATCTAGAGTCAGTGTATGATCGGCATTGAAAAACCAATATCTGCTTCCAGATTTGTGAAGTATTTGCCTCGTTACAAAACCACGTGAGATTGACATCATTTTGAGCTTTGACCATCAGTGGATGATTAAGTCATGCTCACCTGACTGACAACATCTGGCTTCCTATTATTCAGTTGCAAAATGATTGGCTGTGAGCTGATTATCCTTCCAGAGTCTTTGAAGTGTCCTAATTTCAACTGCTGAACAGAGATTCATAAGTTGATCACATTTCAAGTTTATTGTCTTCCATACATCAATATCAAAATGGTTAAGGACTGTGCAAATTCTATCTAATCTAGCTTATTTGAGTTATTATTAATATCAGATCGAGTTCTCATCGGGTTTATAGAGGAAGTCAGCAATAAGTATAAAAAAATTGCATTTTAGACTCATTTAATGTACAGAACATATTTTCATATGAGAACCTTTTAGTTTAAGGCCAGAGGTGATGGAGATTTGAAAGGCATCTCAACACAGCCTTGATTAAATCTGTAGGAACAGGAAGTTAATAAATAAGAGATAAATATGAAGAGGAAGGGTATTTTGATGCAGCTCCACAGATTTTCTCTGTGTCAGCTTGTTTGCCATTCATTATAAACTTCCCTCTCATTCTTCAGGATCCACTTGTTTCATTGACCTGAGCCTCCATTTCACCCTTTTTCTCCTGAGGAACCTTGTTTTCTTCAAAGAACAGCAAAGTAATTTTTTTTTAAATGTTTTTACGTCTACAACACTAACTCACTGATCCAAAATGAATTCAGTTCAAAGGAATAAAATTCCACACTCTTAAAGTCATATTATCATGATCAGAGGTTGATTAGCATTAGGTATCACATCATGTAACCAGATATTCATCTAAACCTGAATACATCAATTCTTAACATTTCAGAAATGACTTAAGGAAAACCTACAGGCAGGTTCTAAATTTTACATTCTAAACTTTGATGCCAATGACAAATCCAGACTGGGGATATCACTGGTCGCAAATTCTGCATGTAACTGGTTGTGTAAAATTCAGATTGAGTAAAATAATTTTGCTCAATCTGAATCTGATTTAGCATCCATTTAAAAAGTTCAAAGTTCAAAGTAAATTTATTATTTAAGTACATATATGTCACTAAATACCCTGAAATTTGTTTTCTTGTGGGCACACTCAGTAAATCCAAGAACCTTAATAGAATCAACGAAAGGCTTCACCCAACAGGGTGGACAAACAAACCATGTAAATGCAAAAGAGAAAAATAATAATGATAATAGTAATAATTTTTATTATTATTGTTATTCCTTGTTCTAATGCGGGACCAGGTGGTTAACCGATGGATGAATGTGAAACATGTAAGTATCTGGGATATCAACAAAGAAAGAAAATAGATCATAGTGAAATAAAGGAAGAATTTTTGACAGAATTTACTTCAAGGATTAAGAAAACTGCGAACAGAGGTCTAACAGCAAAAATATAACAAAGGCAATAAACACTTTCGTTATATCCATATTAACATATTCTTTTGGCATTATTTCTTGACCTGAAACAGATTCAGAAAATTTACAAAGAAAAATAAGAACTGAAATGACAAATTTCAGGAAAGATTAAGTCTCCCAGCCTTCCGGATGTCCAGATCTGCGCCAGGTGCGCCGAGATGCAGCTCCTAAGGGACCGCTTTAGGAAACTGGAGCTGCAGCTTGATGACCTTCATCTGGTCAGGGACAGTGAGGAGTTGATAGAGAGGTAGTCACACAGGCAGATAGTCACACCGGGGCCACGGGAGGCAGACAAGTGGGTCATGGTTAGGAGGGGGAAGAGGAAGTGTCAGGTACTAGAGAGCACCCCAGTGGCTGTGCCCCTTGACAATAAGTACTCCTGTTTCAGTACTGTTGGTGGGGGGGGGGGGAACAGCTTACCCGGGGGAAGCGACGGTGGCTGTGCCTCTGAAACAGAGTCCAGCCCTGTAGCTCAGAAGGGTAGGGAAAGGAAGAGGAGGGCAGTAGTAATAGGGGACTCGATAGTTAAGAGGTCAGATAGGCGATTCTGTGGATGCAGTCAGGAGACCCAGATGGTAGTTTGCCTCCCTGGTGCCAGGGTGCGGGATGTTTCTGATCGTGTCCAAGATATCCTGAATGGGAGGGTGAGGAGCCAGAGGTCGTGGTACATATAGGTAAAAATGACATAGGTAGGAAAAGGGAAGAGGTCCTCAAAGGAGAATATAGGGAGTTAGGAAGGGAGTTGAGAAGAAAGACCGCAAAGATAGTAATCTCGGGATTACTGCCTGTGCCACGCGACGGTGAGAGTAGGAATGCAATGAGGTGGAGGACAAATGTGTGACTGAGGGATTGGATCACTGGGACCTCTTTTGGTGCAGGTGTGACCTGTACAAAAAGGACGGGTTACACTTGAATCCTAGGGGGACCAATATCCTGGCAGGGAGATTTGCAAAGGCTACTGAGGTGACTTTAAATTAGAATGGTTTGGGGGGTGGTGGTGGGAATCAAATTGAAGAGACTAGGAGAGAGGAGGTTTGTTCACAAATAGAGAAAGCTAGTAGACAGTGCGTGAGGGAGGATAGGCAGGGGACAGAGATCAGAAGCACTCAGACCGAAGATATAGGGGTGAAGGAAGAAAAATATAACAAAGTTGTTTGCTCCATTAAGGATAAACAAGAGTAAGAGGTGAAGAGTTTCTTAAATGCATCTATTTTAATGATAGGAGCATGGATTGATACCTGGAAATATGATGTTGTAGCTATTAGTGAAACATGGTTGCAGAAGTGGTGTGATTGGCAACTAAATATTCCTGGATTTCGTTGCTTCAGGTGTGATAGAATCGGAGGGGCAAGAGGGGGAGGTGTTGCATTGCTTGTCAGAGAAAATATAGCAGCAGTACTCTGGCAGGATAGATTAGTAGACTCATCTAAGGAGGCTGTTTGGGTGGAATTAAGGAATGGGAAAGGTATAGTGACAGTTATAGGAGTGTATTAATGGGGAGCGAGACTTGGAGGAGCAAATTTGTAAGGAGATAGCAGATACTTGTAGTAAGCACAAGGTTGTGTTTGTGGGAGATTTTAATTTTCCACACATTGACTGGGAAGCCCATTCTGTCAAAGAGCTAGATGGTTTGCAGTTTGTAAAATGTGTGCAAGATAGTTTTTTGCAGCAATACATAAAGGTACCAACTAGAGAAAGGACAGTGTTGGATCTCCTGTTAGGGAATGAGATAGGGCAGTTGACAGAGATATGTGTTGAGGAGCACTTTGGGTCCAGTGATCACAATGCCATTAGTTTCAATATAATTATGGAGAAGGATAGGACTGGAGCCAGGGTTGAGATTTTTGATTGGAGAAAGGCCAACCTTGAGAAGAAGCAAAAAGATTTAGAAGGAGTGGATTGGGACAATTTATTTTATGGGAAGGATGTCATAGAGAAATGGAGGTCATTTAAAGGTGAAATTTTGAGGGTACAGTATCTTTATGTTCCTGTTAGGTTGAAAGGAAAGGTTAAAAGTTTGAGAGAGCCATGGTTTTCAGGGGATATTGGAAACTTGGTTCAGAAAAAGAGAGGGATCTACAATAAATATAGGCAGCTTGGAGTAAATGAGGTGCTCGAGGAATATAAAGAATGTAAAAAGAATCTCAAGAAAGAAATTAGAAAAGCTAAAAAAATATATGAGGTTGCTTTGGCAAGTAAGGTGAAAATAAATCCAAGGGATTTCTACAGTTATATTAATAGCAAAAGGATAGTGAGGGATAAAATTGGTCCCTTAGAGAATCAGAGTGGAAGGCTATGTGTGGAGCCAAAAGAGACGGGGGAGATTTTGAACAATTTCTTTTCTTTGGTATTCACTGAGGAAAAAGACATTGAATTCTGTAAGGTAAAGGAAACAAGAAGGGTAGTTATGGAAAGTATGATGATTAAAGAAGAGGCAGTACTGGTGATTTTAAGGAATATAAAAGTGGATAAGTCTCCGGGTCCTGACAGGATATTCCTTGGGACTTTGAGGGAAATTAGTGTAGAAATAATAGGGGCTCTGACAGAAATATTTCAAATGTCATTAGAAACGGGGATGGTGCTGGAAGATTGGTGTATTGCTCATGTTGTTCCACTGTTTAAAAAAGGTTCTAAGAATAAACCTAGCAATTATCAGCCTGTGAGTTTGACGTCAGTGGTGGGTAAATTGATGGAAAGTATTCTTAGAAATGGAATATATAATTATCTGGATAGACAGGGTCTGATTAGGAACAGTCAACATGGATTTATGTGTGGAAGGTCACGTTTGACGAAACTGATTGAATTTTTTGTTGAGGCTACTAGGAAAGTTGACGAGGGTAAAGCAGTGGATGTTTTCTATATGGACTTCAGTAAGGCCTCTGACAAAGTTCCACACCGAAGGTTAGTTAGGAAGGTTCAATTGTTAGGCATTAATATCGAAGTAGTAAAATGGATTCAGCAGTAGCTAGATGGGAGACGCCAGAGAGTAGTGGTGGATAACTGTGTGTCAGATTGGAGGACAGTGTCTAGTGGTGTGCCTCAATGATTTGTACTGGGTCCGATGCTGTTTGTCATACATATTAATGATCTGGATGATGGGGTTGTAAATTGGATTAGTAAGTATGCAGATGATACTAAGATAGGTGGAGTTGTGGATAATTAAGTAGGTTTTCAAAGCTTGCAGAGAGATTTAGACCACTTAGAAGAGTGGGCTGAAAGATGGCAAATGGAGTTTAATGCTGATAAATATGAGGTGCTACATTTTGGTAGGACTAATCAAAATAGGACATACATAGTGAATGATAGGGCATTGAAGAATGCTGTTGAACAGAGGGATCTAGGAATAATGGTGCATTGTTCCCTGGAGGTGGAATCTCATGTGGATAGGGTGGTGAAGAAAGCTTTTGGTATGCTGGCCTTTATAAATCAGAGCATTGAGTATAGGAGTTGGGATGTAATGTTGAAATTGTATAAGGCATTGGTAAGGCCAAATTTGGAGTATTGTGTACAGTTCTGGTCACCAAATTATAGGAAAGATGTCAATAAAATTGAGAGGGTACAGAGGAGATTTACTAAAATGTTGCCTGGGTTTCATCTTCTAAGTTACAGAGAAAGGTTGAACAAGTTAGGTCTTTATTCTTTGGAGCATAGAAGGTTGAGGGGGGACTTGATAGAGGTACTTAAAATTATGAGGGAGATAGATAGAGTTGACGTGGATAGGCTTTTTCCATTGATAGTGGGGGAGATTCAAATGAAGGACATGAGTTGAGAGTTAAAGGGCAAAAGTTTAAGGGTAACATGAGGGGGAACTTCTTTACTCAGAGAGTGGTAGCTGTGTGGAGCGAGCTTCCAGCAGAAGTGGTTGAGGCAGGTTCAATGTTGTTGTTTAAAGTTAAATTGGATAAATATATGGACAGGAAAGGAATGGAGGGTTATGGGCTGAGTGCAGGTCAGTGGGACTAGGTGAGAGTATGAGTTCGGCATGGACTAGAAGGGCTGAGTTGGCCTGTTTCTGTGCTGTAATTGTTATATGGTTATATGGTTACATTCGCAGGCACTTAAATTAAAACTAACTTGGACAGAAGAGGAAAGAGAAATAACAGGCATTAAAAATCTACACAACAGTCAGAAAAAACTTCTAAGGATATACTTTCATTAATGAAAACAGGATTCAGTACTCCACGCAAGCATATGCAATTCTGATAAGATGTACACACTACTAAACTTAAATGAGAGTACAATACAGAAAAATGAAGAAATTATTACTACAGAAGGACAAGTTAACCAGTGGAAGAACATATCCCCCCATGATCTTAGCAGACTAGATGTCGACTAGAAAACGTTGAACACCTGGCTCAGAGTTGGAGACCTCTTTTCAGAAACGTAAGGGTTTCTTGTGGCAATACAAGGCCAGATGGTTAACACAAAAATTATCAAAAATACATAATAAAAGACCAGCAAATTCAAGATGATAAATGCAGAAAATGTTGAGAAAAACCAACACATTCAACACATTACAGGATCCTGTAGTAGGTTAACTGAATCTGATTACTTACACAGACACAATTAAGTGTCATTCAGCAAAATCTTGCTTTAAAATAAAACTCATAAAACAAATCATGTCTACCATTAATACAAGCTGATCCCATTTTAGAGTCAGAATATCACAAGTTATATTATGACCAATAAGTTATTACTGATAAGACAACCCATAAAATTGTCCAGATATAATAATACAGGATAAACAAGCAAGAACAACTTACTTAATAGATATCGCCACTCCTAACACACATAACTTTAAGAAATCAATAAGTGAAAAACAGCAGAAGTCTTCTGAATTAAAAGAGGAAACTGAAAGACTTTAGAACATGAACAGGGTATACATTGTCCCGATAGTAATATCTACAACTGGTGCCATCCCAAAGGCACTACACAATTGGATTAAACAATTAGGGTTACACAGTAATATTTTTGTAAATCTTCAGAAAGCAACAATGCTAAACACCACTAGTCACTGAAAGTTCCTAGGGATTGGGAAATGAGCATGCTTGGCTACGCCCATACCTCAGATTTTACCAGCTTGAGCTGAGAAAAGAATAATATCAATAATAACAATAAGCAAGAAATATTGAGAAGATGAGATGAAGATTCCTTGAAAATGAGTTGATAGGTTGTTGGAATAGGTCATTATTCCCACTGTTTAATCATTACTGTATTATTTAATCATTTTTTAATTTTTTATTTTCTGCTTACTTTCTCTGTGTGTGTGTGTGTGTGTGTGTGTGTGTGTGTGTGTGTGTGTTTATATGTAAGGAAGTGAATATAACTTTTTTTATGGGCTTGTAAAGTAAATCCTACGGAAGCAAATTACCTTGAAAGCAGACTGTAACATTTGTAAACATTGTCTCAGAACTGCTTTTAAATGTTCCATTCTGTTCCAATGAATATTGATTCTACTCATGTGATGTTCAACTCATTGAGATTTGCATACAAATCCAATAGCTGTTTTTTAGTTAATTCACAAACCAGCAGGTGCAACATGCTTATTCTGGCTCTCAGTTTAATTCACAATTTGCCACATACTTTAACATATTCTCTTTTCGAACTTTAGAACTGTGAATCTTATTGTTTTTTTCCCCTTCCTTTCTCAGGATAAAATCCTTCAGAAAATGTTCACCATCTTTTAACCATTGCTGTTTGACATACCTCACCTAGTCTCCTGTTTAGACAACAGTGATGAATTCTTGACATTTGCATTGCTCTAAGATTTCAAAGTACAAGTGTTTATGGGTTTTGGATTCTTTCTGTAGCATAGCATAAGATATTTCTCGCATGATAATATCATCGATGCTTTTAATATTAGTCAGAAACTTGGAATCACAATGTGCAATTTAGCTGTGTCTGTGAGTGTATGTATGCTATGCATAAAAATAAACATCATTGATTTTTAACTTAGCATTCCTGGATTTGTTTAAACAAAAGGTGTGTGCCACCATAGTGCAAAGGTTAGAATGACACTGGTACAACTCTGGGAATTCTGGAGTTTGGAGTTCAGTTCCAGCCTTGAATATTGCTGAGTTTCAATTACCAAACCATTGTATTTGCCACCTAAACTTCAGCCTTTACTGATTTATCAGCTGTAAGGAGTTTGTACGTTCTCTCTGTGATTGTGTGGGTTTCCTCCAGGTGCTCTGGTTTCCTCCCTCTGTCCAAAGACAGCTATTAGGTTAATTTTGTCATTGTAATTTGTCCTGTGATTAGGCCAGCATTTAAATAAGTGGGTTGCTGGGTGGTGTGGCTTGTTGGGCCAAAATAACCTGTTCCATGCTGTATAACTAAATAAATGAATAATTATATCTAAAGCTTTCTTGTAAATTGA
This sequence comes from Mobula hypostoma, assembly GCF_963921235.1. NCBI lineage: Eukaryota > Metazoa > Chordata > Chondrichthyes > Myliobatiformes > Myliobatidae > Mobula > Mobula hypostoma. Next base: position 84,358,651 of record NC_086101.1, on the reverse strand, counting down.
AAGCTTGTAACTTCTGTTAACTTTGGGGTTGTCATGTTTCACTGTCATTCATTCTTTGGGGCACTTCTCTGTTTTCGTGGATGTTTTGCGAAGTAAAAGCATTTCAGGATGTATATTGTATGGATTTCTCTGACATTAAATTGAACCTTTGGGCCTTTAAACCTTTGATACTTATTAATTGACTGAGAATAACCAAGTCGATGAAGTCAGACAGTACCTTTAATATTGTATTGCTCTAGCATTTGTAGAAATATGAAGTCCAGGACAAGCTGGACATATACACTCAAAAAGGCTGGGATCAAATTAAGACAAAGGTGTGTGAGTCATTACTTAATGTCGAGAATGGTTGAACCTACTTCCAGGCAATATTTTCATGGTACATCAAATGACAATTATTGGCCAGTGTTGCAGTTTGAAGTAAATGTTGGCACTTTATACACTGTTGAACTTTTATGATAACTTGTGAATACATTCTGCGAATGAAATTAGTTTTATATTATGGTTATTGACTTATTTTGGTGATCAAACAATACTTCATGAAAATGTTGATAAAATGTACAAAATATATTTCAGAACAGAATATCTTGTTTTATAATAAATAATATTCCACAATGTTTATAAGTTTCAAGGTATAATTATAAAACTTTTAATAGCCATTGCATTTTAAACAACTTAATGAATTTATAGGATTTAATTAATGTCATGACGGGAGCTGGAACTAAGCCTTCATAATTTGGAAAAGCTAAGTTTAGTGGTTACATTTTAAATTTAACTAAAAATTCTTATCCTAAAAAGGATATTAGCATTAAGCACCACACATCAAACTTGCTGGTGAACACAGCAGGCCAGGCAGCATCTCTAGGAAGAGGTACAGTCGACGTTTTGGGCCGAGACCCTTCGTCAGGACTAACTGAAAGAAGAGCTATTAAGAGATTTGAAAATGGTGGGGGGGAGATCCAAAATGATAGGAGAAGACAGGAGGGGGAGGGATGGAGCCAAGAGCTGGACAGGTGATAGGCAAAAGGGATACGAGAGGATCATGGGACAGGAGGTCCGGGAAGAAAGACGAGTGGCGGGGGGGGACCCAGAGGATGGGCAAGGGGTATAGTGAGAGGAACAGAGGGAGAAAAAGGAGAGAGAGAAAAAGAAGGTGTGTATATAAATAAATAATGGATGGGTTAGCATTAAGCAATTTATTTTAAGTTATAAACTTATTAACCAGGAACAAAATAGAAAATAATTTCATTTTAACGCAAATGTATAACTTAACAAAAAAAAACATTTCCAGTCTAGAATATTGCTGAGTTTCAAATTACCAAACCATTGTATTTGTCACCTAAACTTCAGCCTTTACTGATTTATCAGCTATTATCTGCACTTTAAATGGCTATTGATACAGACAATTTCTGTCAAGACCTTCACTAACTGAATGGATCTGAAATAGTTTTTTTTCTGATAAAAAAGAACAGGCTGGCTGTCTTCTATCTCCTGCTATCCAGCTTTAGTTTCAGTGATTATTACTTTGTTCTAGCTGTTTAAGAACGGATTATTCTGTTAGCAGGAGCAGCTAGGGAGAGCAAGAGAAAAACATAATTGAGTCACACTTGCTTACATCATAGGGAGGGAACTTTGCTTTATTTCTGATTCTAATTAGTCCTGTTCATAAATCCTTGTTGTACAGAAGGAAGTTTGGGAAGTTCGGAGAAGTTTACAGTCTGAGTTTCCTCATTATAACAAAGTCATTAAAGAAGAATAAAACTAGCATTTGTTATTTTGATTTCACGAGTTGATGATTTTGCTACCATCTGGTGGACACTCAAAGAAATGCCTCACAGAAAAAAATGCTTCTTCCACCACCCAGAGGTATAGTTAACTAAACAATTCACTTTGTCATTCAAGTCCCTTATGTACAGTAAATGATAATAGGCCTTGAGATTAATATAATTAATATACACTTAAATTTGCATCAAAGTTTTGTAGATTCAAACATTTAGAGATTAATATAAACTTAGAAAGATTAAAAAGTAGTCGGTATCATATTTTCTTTTCACCAGAGGATTTAGGAAACAGTACAGTATTCTAGAATGCACTGAGTAAAGATTTGACTTTCCACAAGCTGAGAAGTGATAGCTAGGCTGTTGTAGTGGCACAGCTGGTATAGCAGCTGCCTTACAGTTCCACTGATTCTAACCTTTACTGCTTATGTGGAGTTTGCAAATGCACCCTATTCAGTGTAATTTTCTTCCAGAATCCCTGGTTTCTTTCCATATCCTGAAACATCAGAATGAGATTTATTATCTCTGACATATGATGTGAAAATAGTTGTTTTGTAGTAGCTGTACCACGTCAAGATATAACAATCTACAAATAACATAAAATAAGTAAATAGTGCAAAAAATTGCATAATTAGGTGGTGTTCACAGGTTCACACATCATTAAGGTATCTAATGGGAAAAGGGAAGAAGCTATTCTTGAATCTTTGAGTAATGGTCTTCAAACTCCTGTACCTCCTAAATAATGGTAGTAACAAAAACAGGGTGTGTCCCATTTGATGAGGATCCTTAATGAGTGATGCCATCTTTTTGAGGCGCCACTGCTTGAAGATGTCTGCAATGGTGGGGAGGGTTATTTCCGCGATGGAACTGGCTGAGTCTGTAGCCTTCTGTGGCTTCTTACAGTCCTGTGCATTTTGTTGGTCTCCATCACATGTTCTCCACCATGCAGCTGTAGAAATTTCTAAGATTCTTGGTGACATACCAAATCTCCTCGAAGTCCTAATGAAGTAGAACTGTAGGCATGACTTTTTCCATGCTTGCCACTATAAATTGCTCCTAGTGTTTAGAATCAGAGGCAGATCTGATTGGAATACCATGAAAATAAACTGGTGTTAGTGTTGGAGAAAGGGGGTTTAGTTTGTTAAAGTCAGTGTTGATAATGGACTGTATGTACCATAATTCTATGAAGATTTAAAATGAGGTGATTTTGAAAATTGGATATTTGACTAATTTTCACATTAAATTTATTTGTGTAAGGCAGAGAAACAGACTTTTCATCCCAACATATTTCTGCCAACTTTTTTACCCATGTACACTAATACCCTTTGTCCACATTAAGATCATTTCCATCTTTAACCTACTTCTACCATGGGAAAAAAGAGGTTTTGACCATCTATCCTAAGAGTGGGTGGCGGGGTAGAGGTACGTTTTTATCCAAGTCATTGTAAGGCACTGCTTCCCTCTGCTAGCCTGCAGGTCACCCTTGGACAAGGTGTAGCTTAGCCCCCCCCAATCACGGTCACCAGAAACCAAGGGAGTAGGTGGTGGATGGTCGTATGAGCAGCTGGAGCATATTATAAGTCCTGGTTATGTGACCACTGATGCCAGGCAGACAATTACTGGAGAGTATTGATAATGGCTGGAGTCACCAGTCCTGTAAAGGCATTGCCCAGAAGAAGGCGATGACAAACCACTTCTGCAGAAAAAAATTGCCAATAACAGACAGGGTCATAGATAGAGAAAAGGATAAGAATAGCAGATGGAAAGACAGATGGAAGACCATGATTACCCATGTCATATGACACGGCACATAATGATGATGATGATCATGATCCTAAGAGTGTCTCTCATAATCTTTTATACACTTTCGGCTATCCCAGCATGCGAAGACAGACTCCGGCGGATTGAGCGGACAAAACCAATGGAAGGTTCAACGGTCAAGAAGGCAGTCTCTGCAAGCGTCGTGGAACGTGTAGAGCACGACAAGACACAGAAGACGTCCTGGTCATCCACTGCGCCTAGTCCCATCTCCAGCCGTCTCGACTCTTGTCTTCCCACTGGAACCAGATGGGAATTGGGAAGAGAAAGTGAGGCTATGGCTGCACAACTCTTCCTCACTTAAATCCAGATCATGCACTAGTCTCGACATCATCAATTGGTGTCAAGGTCTTCATCGACAACGATGGACAAACACGAACAAACATGTTCTGCACCACTTTGTGGGCCGAAGGGCCTGTATTGTGGTGTAGGTGTTCTATGTTTCTATCTATCAGATCAGCCTCCTTTGTTCCAAAAATATAAGCCCAGCCCATCCAAACTCTTTCTATTACTAAAATCCTCCAATCAAAACAACATCCTTTGCATTCTCTCCAATGCAATCAATATCCTCAGTGTAGTGTAGTAACCAGAAATGCACATAACAGTCCCAGTGTGGCCTAACCTATCACTGATAAAATCCCAGCTTTGATATTCTACGCACCAACCCATGAAAGGTAGAAGTTTTAAAGGAGAGTTGTAACCTTGGTCTCATTTATTGATCATATCACCAACATTCACAACCACGTGGTTGATATATATCACAAAAAGCAAAATGTGATACAGGTTCACATTCCTTTATCTGAAATTCTGAAATTCAAAAAGCTCCGAAAACCAAAGATTTTTTTGCCAACAGCTGACGTCACTCAGATGTGACGTGGTAGCACTAGCAGAGGCCGCCAGACATCAGTTGTGGCTCAGCGCTCATACTGGTTACACGTGCATTTGCTGTTCGCTGATATTTTGTGTCCACTGTTGACTTTATGTTTAATTTCACTGTGAAAATGTCAAAAAGAGCTGCAGATACCCCTATGGGTAACGATGAGAAAAAGAGAAGGAAGCATCTATCATTATCAATAAAGCAGAAAGTGGAGTTATTGCAGAAGCATGATCGTGGTTGTCTGTGTGGTGTCTTACTGAAGAAAATAGTGTCAGAACTACCACTGTATATGATTTAAATAAACAGAAAGACAAGTTACTGAAGTTTTATAGTGACAGTGACAGTGATGTTCTGCATTTATCCCAATAAGTCATTTACCATGTTTGATTTGGTTCGTTTGAAGATGTATATTTTATGTTTTATTGAATGTTTTTGTTGGAAATAAATTTTTTCTTGTCATTATTCCCTAAACAATACAGTATAACAACTATTTACATAGCATTTACATTGTAATAGGTATTATAAGTAATCTCGAGATGATTTAAAGTATACAGGAAGATGTATGTAGGTTTGGTGCGCTGCTGGGTCCTAAAGTCCACTACACTGAGCCAGGTTAAACAAGGGACTTGAGCATACCAGCTTTTTGGTATCGGGGGAAGGGGGGGTCTGAAATCTGAAAAATTCTGGATTCCGAAATGCAACTGGCCCCAAGGATTTCGGATAAGGGATTGCAGATCTGTAGTATGAATCCCACAATCCAGAAACTTCCTATCAGGAAATCAGCCTTCCACACTACCCTCTGCCTCCTTTCACCAAGCCAATTTTGAATCATAATCATAATCAATGGGAAACAATTTCCTTCCACGCCCACATTCCAAAGACATACGGGTGAGCATGCCAAACTGGCTCTGGAAGCGTGGCAACACTTTCAGGCTGCCCCCAGCATATCCTCAAACTGTGTTGGTTGTTGATGCAATCAACACATTTCATGGCATGTTTCAATGTTTCAATGCGCATATGACAAATAAAGCTAAACTCTATTGGCAGAATATAGTATTAATGGTAAGACTCTTGGCAGTGTAGAGGATCAGAGGGATCATAGGATCTGAGTCCATAGGACACTCAAAGCTGCTGCATAGGTTGACTGTATGGTTAAGAAGGTGCTTTGGCCTTCATCAATCGTGGGATTGAGTTTAAGAGCCGAGAGGTAATGTTGCAGCTATATAGGACCCTGGTCAGACCCCATTTGGAGTACTGTGCTCAGTTCTGGTCGCCTCACTACAGGAGGGATGTGGAAACAATAGAAAGGATGCAGAGGAGATTTACAAGGATGTTGCCTGGATTGGGGAGCATGCCTTATGAGAATAGGTTGAGTGAACTTGGCCTTTTCTCCTTGGAGTGACGGAGGATGAGAGGTGACTTGATAGAGGTGTACAAGATAATGACTGGCATTGATCGTGTGGATAGTCAGGGGCTTTTCCCCAGGGCTGAAATGGTTAGCATGAGAGGGCATAATTTTAAGGTGTTTGGAAGTAGGTAAACAGGAGATGTCAGTGGTAAGATTTTACTAACGTTGATTGAGATATTTAAAGCTGGTCCACTTTTATGGTCCACCTTTATCAAGGCCAGGCAGAGCAAAACGACATAAAGGACTCTCTGTCAATGTTAAAATGGTGAATGAGATTCTAAGTATGATTATTGATAGAAGAATCATAGAGCACATAAACCAGGAGCTCCCAACCTCTTTTACGCCATGGACCTATACCTTAAGCAAGAGGACTATGGACACCAGATTGGAAACCCTGACATAAACAGCCCCTTAAGCCCACTCTGTTCATGGCAACCCTGGTATACAAATTCCATTTATCAGTGAACTTCTATGCCTTGGCAATTCAAGTGCTTGGTAGATAATTCATAAATGTTGTGACATATTAAAAGATGTATCGCAAGTATGTGCTTTAAATTTGCTTTGTTATTTACTTAGGAGATAATAAATAATAATTATTTAAATTAGTCATAATATTTTCAATTCATGACTGTTCTCTTTTAATAAATAATACTTTAATACTTTTTGTAGTTTTATCTTATCGGGGGGAACAATATCCTTTTCGCAATTTAGTTATATGTCATGGATCTGTTTTGCAAAGTCTAGCTATTTTTTTTACAAGCTTGAGCTGAAGAATGCACTCAGTTCTGGCAAGCTCCGTATTTCTTTGAGCAATGAAATCCCAACAAGTCTAGCTGTTGTTCCTATCCGCGCTTTGTGGTGCATTGGTTGGCAACCTTGCCGTTTCTTTAGCATTTGTCTGTACTTTTACGAAGACAAGTTGCGAGCTTGATGTTTAACCCAGCACGGATAGAAAGTGTGCTGGGAATCAGCCAGATTTGAACCCGGGACTATTCACCTCGAAGTCTGGGGCAGTTACCACTACACCACTGGCCAATCAAGTCTAGTACATATGTTCATATGACTTCATAAGACAGTATCAGAATTACTCTGTAATTGCACTAGCTTACAATTTCATATGAAATAAAATGTTTTTAAAAAGCAACAAATACAGAAATTTTGTGGAATATGTTTCTTTATATTTGGCTCAGTTAGGAGATGTACAAAACAGTTTACAATTGAGCAATGCCATCATGGGAGATTGCCTGCTTGATCCTCTGTCTGTGTCGAGTTGTTTCAATTCAGTCTGAAATACTGAGAGTCTCCATGTCCCTGGGCAATGGATGACAAGTGCTCTAACTCGATCATAATCAAGCAAGGGCTGCTAGACTGTCCTCATGTACAAACATAAGTCGATGACAGGATCAGCTTGCCTGAGATGCCAGCATCGTCAAACAGCCTGCCAGAACTCATTGTCTAAAGTTTGTCATGAGAAGTGACAATCTGGCAAAAGTAACGGACAGTAAGCAATACTCATGGACTCATAACCCCAGCTTAACTCAACACTCAAGAGTGGAAAGATGAAAATAATTTGAAATTAATTGCAGCATCTTAAAGTAAAGTTTGGATAGGTACATGGATGGTAGGGGTATGGAGGTTCGTGGTCCTGGAGCAGATCGTCAGGAGTAAACCGTTTAAATAGTTTGGCATGGATAAGAAGGCTCGAAAGGCCTGTTTATGTGCTGTACTTTTCTATAATTCAATGACCCTAAAGTATTGAACTAACACTAACAGCTCCTTTGACATTGGCAAGCACAATGAGATCAGATGAGTTATATCTTGACAAATGATAAAATGATAAAACAAAATAATGGAGCACTTCTGTTTTGATAGTGGCATAATTTAAAACAAATAATCTATGGAAAATTGTTATGGAACATGTTGTAGAACATGGCCCTTCAGCCTATTGTGCTATCCTTTTACTCTACTCCAAGATCAATCTTATCAATCTCTCTCACATAGCCCTCCACTTCTCTTTCATTGATGTGCCTATCTAAGAGTGTCTTAAATGTTCCTAACGTATCTGCCTCTACAACCATCTCTGCCAGTGCATTCCAGGCACTTACCATTCTCTGTCTAAAAATGCTACCTCTGACATCCCCCTACAGTTTCCTCCAATCACCTTGTATTTGCCATTGCCACCCGGGTATTAAGGTTTATAAACTTACACCACTGAAGCACGTCCAGGAAATCAGGAGGGGATGATGATCGACATGAGAATGAGATGAATGTTCATGCTTCATGTTAATTGTGAATACCTGCTAATCTCTAACTTGAAAGCAATCTTTAAATTTCGATACAGCATCAAATGGGATAACTTCACTCAACTTTATTTGCCTCATCATTGAAATGTTCCCATAACCGATGGATTCACTTTCAAGGACTCTTTATCTCATGTTCTTGACATTTATTGCTTAATTATTTATATTATTATTTCTTCCTTTTGCATCTGCACAGTTTGTTGTCTTCTACACTCTGATCACAAGATCACAAGACAAAGGAGCAGAAGTAGGCCATTCGGCCCATCGAGTCTGCTCCGCAGCTCCCCCATGAGCTAAACTATTCACCCACCTAGTTCCAATTTCCGGCTTTTTCCCCATATCCCTTGATACCCTGACTAATTAGATACCTGTCAATCTCCTCCTTAAACACCCTCAATGATCGGGCCTCCACAGCTGTATGTGGCAATGAATTCCACAAATCCACGACTCTCTGGCTAAAAAAATTTCTCCTTATCTCTGTTTTAACTGGGTACCCTCTAATTCTAAGACTATGGCCTCTTGTCCTGGACTCACCCACCAAGGGAAACAACCTTTCCACATATACTCTGTCCAACCCTTTCAACATTAAATCGAATAATCTAGTTGAGCGGTCTTTCGTTAATTCTGTTACAGTTAGTTTTCTAAAGATTTGTTGAGTATTCCCACAAGAAAATGAATCTCATAACATATATGTACTTTGATAATAAAATTTACTTTGCACTTTGAACTTTGAAATTACCTGAGAAATAAGATTCCTGCACTCTGACTAGTATTTTGGGTGTGGTAGAAGTTAAACAAAATAATAGATTGCTTTAGTTCTGAATATGGCAGTATTACAGTGCTGTGTAAAAGTTTAAGGCACATATAAACAGCTATAGTTCCTAAGACTTTTGCACTGTATTATAAATTGGTTAAAACAAGTATGTGATTGGAAAACAGAAATATGAGTACTTAGCTTTGTATTAGCTCAGTAGTATTAAATGTTATTTGGACTGGAAAGATATAATTTACAGTACTATGCAAAAGTCTTGGACACTTTAGCTACTGTATAGATATGTGCCTAAGACATTTGCACAGTACTCTACATGATTAACAATTAACAGATTCACAAGACGTTATTAGTTATGACTGGTCAATACTACTGAGATATTTGATCCGATTGTATCAATGTCTTATTTATTTTACAGGAAAAACTGGACCAGTTCTTGGGTTTGCCTTGAGGGAGACAAAATTGAATTCTACAAAGATAGCAAACAACAAATTTTAGCCAATTCGGTAAGCAGTTCTAAAGATATGCATTCTGACATCTTGCTAAAGTGAGACCTACACTCATAGTTCAGGCCTTGATCTGCAGCTAAGTGCCTTGCGTTGCCTGCTAGTCATTTTGTAGGTGGGACACAAGTAACCATGTGCTGAATAAAGCCAAGCCTTGAGGAAGACACAGGACCACTGATATTCTTTTCTATGCAGTAGGCATTAATAACTAACTGTGACAGACATGAGTGGTAAACAAGATATCAAGGAATTGAAGAGTGTGGCAGAAGTTGTTGCCTTGCAGCGGAAAGATGCTTCAGGAAAAGACAGGCGCACACCTCCATGTGGGAATGAGGCCAGGGCTCAGATAGTGACACAGTTTGGGTAGAGAAAGATGCTTTTGACAATCACCCACTACTTATTTCTCTCAGGGATGAGAGGATCCTGCCAGACCTTATTGAAATGATGTGCGGCTGGGAAGGTGCACTCTGTGCAGGAGTCAAAACGTATAAATGCTTTTGATGCTGCAATTGACTAAAATCTATTACTCTGATGGTCATATAAGCATTTTGGCAGCTTGTAGCATGCGGCTCTCATATTAGTTCTGACAAAGTGGCCAAGATATCTATCATCAAAACTGAAATGCTAGGCTCTACAGGAAATGAACATTGTGCAACTTAGTCTTGCAAATGGCCCTAATAGCTGAAAACTACTTTCTTTCCAACTGTTTTGGCAAATGTGAGAAAGCATGTCTAAAGTTATAAGTATGGAATATTTTATTAGAACTTAGTAATTTCAAATTAACCTGCAAACACAGGAAAATATTTTAATTTACATTTCTTTATATGATACTCAGAACATAATTTTGAACAAAATAAAGCATGGTCAAGAAAATTCCACACTTATGCAAAGATTTGGCTCCTTTATACATGAGAAGAATGTAGTTAGCACATCTTGTAGATGTGTGAATGATTGGCATCAGTTAATTCTTTAATATTTTGGCATTATTTGTTAGGAAGAAATCTGTAGAACAAATACTGTAATTAAATTCTTCAGCAACATCATGTAAAGGATTCTGCTCAATATTCAATCTAAAATCTAGATGTAAATTGCATTTGAAGTTATATTGTTCTTCTGAGGTGAAGTTATTGTTCAAGTTTGTGTGCAAACTCCTTCAGACAGTAGAATAAAGAACTGTAGAGCACAGGATCAAAAAGTCTCTACTCTGCAAGTTACCCAGTTAAACTAATTTCTCCTGCCTGCACATGATATATATCCCTGCATTTTGTGCATATCCAAATGCCTATCTAAAAGCCTTTAAATGCCGTCACAGATATGTCTCCACCACTACTCAGTATTATTCTACCATCTACTATGGTCTCTGAAAAAGAAATTCTGCACAAATCTCCTTTAAACCTTCCCACCTCACTATAAATGATCCCCTAAAGTATTTGACATTTCTACCCTGGGAAAATGATTCTGACTCTCTACACTATCTATGCCTCCCATGATTTTATAAACTTATATCAGGTGTCTCCTCAGCTTTGGACACTCCAGAGGTAGATCATACTCTTTAATTCAGGCTGCATCCTGGTAAACCTCTTCTGACCCTCTCCAAAGAGTTCACATCCTTTCTAATATGGGACAAACAGAACTGTAAACAACTCTCCAAGTGAGGACTAACCAAAGTTTTATAAAGCTGCTGCATGAGTACCTGATCCTTATGCTCAACACCCCAACCAATGAATACAGACTTGTTATATATCTTTTTTTTAACCACATTTTCTACTTTTATTGCCATTTTCAGGGAGCAGTGGGCTTAGATGGCAAGATCCCACTAGATATAATGCTGTTAAGTGTCCTGCCATTAACTATATACTTTCTTCTTACATTGGACATCACAAAGTGCAGCACCTCATACTTCACTGAAATAAACATCATCTTTCATTTGTACACCCATATCTCTAACTGATCTATATCCTGCTTTATTCTTTGACAACCTTCTTCACTGCGTGCAATGCCAGCAAATTTGTGTCATCTGCAAACTTGCTAACCCACTGATCTACATTTGCATCTAAATTATTTATAAATACAGTGGATTCCAGTTAATTGGGATCAATCAGGACAGGTACTTTGGCCCAACTAAGTGCCTGTCCTAATTAGCCGAAGCTTCATGGAAATAGTTAAAAAGGTATAAAAGATAAACTACCATTTGACTGAATAACAGATCATGTATTCTAATGAAATACAGAACAAATTAAACACTACCAATACCACTATAGAACTAAAAACTATGTATTAGTTCCTAATAGTTTTTGTTGGAGGAATTCATCCAGTGTACACTGCAGTGTTCTTTTGATTGACTGTAAATTAACCTAAACAGTGCAGATAATGCACTACCCTCAACAATGCTTTTGATGATTGCATCCTACAAATCTAAATTTTCTTTGTAACATTCAAGATGATTACTGATATCTTCAAATTCTTCGTTGGTCCTAACTTGCTGAAGTAGTGAAATAATTTCATTTTTATTCCCAGCCATTTTTGGCATTTCCAAGCCTGAAATTTTGAAACTGTAGTGAGCAAAGCAGTTCTGAATTATCTTACTAATTTATTGCCAACTATCGGTGACAAAAATCATTGTTTTTGAACACGAACACACACAACCAATGCTACTTAAACACTGTTTCCTCTAAGCACAGTGTAGTGACTAATAGCCACACAAGGGTAATACAGTGGCGTAGCGTTAGCACAACTCTTTACAGTATAGATAACCGGGGCTCAATTCCCACCACTGCCAGTATGGAGTTTGTATGTACTCCCTGTGACCGTGAGAGTTTGCTGCAGATACTCCAATTTCCTTCAACAGTCCAAAGATGTACTAGTTGGTAGGTTAATTGATCATTGAATCTTGTCAATGACCAGGCTAAGATTGAGTTGGGAGATTGCTGAGCAGTGCAGCTCAAAGGGCCAGAAGGGCCTATTCTGTGCTGTATTTCAATACATTTTAAAAACGTGTATGTGACTGATGCTAATTAGAAACTGTTCAGCAACAGCCTCCTGTTCCAATTAATCAGCATAGTGTTCCAAATAAATGAAGAGAATCCTGGCTATTTTCTTGATTAGTTTTTGTTCTTTAAGAGTTGTTCCAAATAACTGATTGCCCAATTAACCAAAATCTACTGTATTACAAACAGGATATGTTAAACACTGATCCCTGTGCAACACTTCTAAGTAGAATTCTACTATTTTGCTATTACCCTCTGTCATCAATGGGCATGGAACTTCTGAATCTAAACACTAAGTCATAACGGATAGGGGTAGAGCTATGGGTGCTGTGCACATGGACATAACTAAGGCATTTGACAAGGTCCCTCATGCATCTTAATTGTTTGGATCAGTCTAGCATGAGGGACCTTGTTAAAGGCCTAACTAAACATCCACTGCCCTACCCTCATCAATTACCTTTGACTGGCAACTTTTCAAAATAAACTCAATCAAGTTACAGCCTTGTTCTACTCAGTTTCATAGGACAACCATGTCACCCTAGAAGTGAATCCACTGCCTCAAAGGCGTATCCATCCTGAAATTAGAAAGCATTAAAACTGTTCCTAGTGCTGTGTATATTGTCTGATCAAAGCCCAGAATGAATTTAGGAAGAGCGCTTGTGTTTGTACTCAAGTTTTCTTACAATAAAGACAATATTCCTTTCTTAATCACTTTCTGTATCTGCAATTTCTTTTTGTGATTCCACATAGGATGAATCACTTTGAACTGCAGAATTAAATAGCAAATTGGTAAATTAGTTTATTATTGTGAAAGTACTGTAGAGATACAGTGAAAAACTTATTCTGCGTACTGTACATATAGATCAATTCATTAAAACAGAGCATAGAAGCAGTACATTATAAAACAATAACAGAGTTCATAATAATGTACTACAGTTACAAAGAAAGTGCAGTTCAGGTAGACAATATTGTGGAAGACCATAACAAGGTAAATTGTAAGATTGAGAGTCCATTTTATCATGCTAGGTGCTTTCATTTCTTCAAAACAATACAAAATTTTACTCTTTTTATCAAAGTGAGCTAGATTTGCCTACATTATGCTCCATTTGTAGGGAGGGTGGTGTTGCAATAGAGGTGTGTAAAATCATAGCAGCATAGATAGGGTCAATGTGAACAAGTCTTTTTTCCCTGGCTGGAGGGGATCTAGGTTTAAGATGAAAAGGGAAACTTTTTCACCCAGAGAGTGGTCTGTACATGGAATGAGTTGCCAAGGCAAGTGGTTGATGCTCGTACAATAACAACATTTAAAAGCTACTTGGGCAGGTATCTGAATAAGAAAGCTTTAAAGGCTCATAAGACCATAAAATATAGGAGTAAAACTGGCTACTTGGCTCATTGAGTCTGCTCTGCCATTTCATCATGGCTGATCCATTTTCCCTCTCAGCCTCAATCTCCTGCCTTCTCCCTGTATCCTTTCATGCCCTTACTAATCAAGAACCTATCAACCTCTGCCAAACGCAGACAAATGGGGCTAGTTTAGGTTGGTCAGCTCGGATCAGTTGGGCTGAAGTGCCCCTTTCTGTGCTGTATGGCTCTGTGATTCTGTGAGAGACAATATACTGTATATATGGGCATGGCTGCCACTGGTGATGAGATCAAAATCAGGGCTGCTGATGTTTTCAATGTCAGTTAGTCAGACTATAACTGGAAAATGGTAGAAATCTCAAAGGTCTTGCACTGGGCAGCATTACAAAGATAAGGAGGAACAAAGCCATTCATGTTTGGCTTATCAAGGAGCCAATCTTCTCAGTGCTAGTTTGACAAGGGGACTGGAGTGTATTTTTATTCCAGCATGGACCACGATGCTTTAGGTGACTGTATATGGTAAAATAAGAGAAATTGATTACCAATCACTTGGAGTAATGACGCATGATCTAAAAAAAAAGATGGGATTGCAACAGTAGGTGGACTGTGCTGCTGCTCTATATGGATGTTTCAATTGAACAGTAACATATTAGTATAATTGAAAGAGATTTACCCCTCTCTTCTCTTTCACTCAAGGCACGAGACCACACTTATGGACAGGCTAACTCTCCACCCCCATCCCCACTGTCTTTTACACCAGTATTTGAATACTCAAATTTGGTTCTACAAATTTGGTGTTATGTTTCCTTTTTTTTTGAGCTAATTAACAGGTTTCAGATGAAATGTGTTGATTTCAGCAGAGACACGGGCCATTTTACTAATTTAAAAGATAATTAGAGAAAAATGGCTAAGTCCAATAGAAATTTAACAGATCTAAATGATGGAGAGAAATGTTTTCTTCCAAGTTTTTTTCTGCATTGGTTTTGCAACTTTTTAAATTAACTCTACGTACTTTGAAAGACTATTCCCTTTCTTAAGTGTTGGGGAAATTCTCAAGAAAGCAGATTCTCAGTCTCTCCTGCCAGTAATTCCTTCACAACTGGAGCAGGAAAAAACAAACCCACTGTTTAGTCATGTGAAGATACGTTAACTAAAGGTTATGTGTCCCCATTGCAAATGGGTCATTAGACTGAAACCTTATACAACTCTACATGGTTATGTGGGTATAGTAACCCACTGAGCATCATATTTGCCTGAGTTTGGCTAAGTCCTTGAAGTGGACTGCATTTCTAACCAAACAAGGACTTGTATTCAATGAATGTAGAAAATAACATGCCTCCGTTATTGACTGGCGGAATGTCTAAATGTATTGCCATAAATGAGCTGTCCATTTTTTCTTCACTGCGCGATGTAGCATGGGACAATGATCATGAGCATTCTCTTTTATAATCCCTGGACAAATATGATCATGATTCAGCCCATTTATAATATTGAACAAATAACTTCCAGGCTTCCCAATAGAGATAGAAAATGTGTTGTTAAATGGCTGAACTCAACTCTTTTGCTGTGAATTAGAGTTTAGAGTTGCGTAACTTATCAATTTATTTTTCAAGTAGATTACAAAACTGATGTGTTCCAGTTGTGTAAATAACAAAACTGAGAATTACAAGTTGAAAAAGATTCACTCTATTCATGGCGAAAGAGTGAAAATGGTTCTGATCTCAGTCTCACATCTTCTCAGAGGTGCTGTACAATCAAAGCAATTGGACTGATCAGATTTTATAGCTTATGGGGTGGAAAGGCTGGCAGATTTGGTTATTAAGCAGTCACAAACTTAAGACATTGAGATTATGAAGCAAATGCTTCTAATGCTGTGTTGCCATCATGCGTCAGGTCAAATGCTTCTCCCTAACACAAGAAAATCCGCATAAAGCGAAACAAAAAGTGGGTCGTATTTTGAAAAAGTTAACATTTTGTCAGGGTCAACAAAAAGTCATCATCGCTAAAACGTTGTCAAAAACAGATGATGTGAATTAAAACTAACTGCAATAGTGGATCAGAACTCTGATGTAGAGCATTATTTCTAGTTAGTAATGTCAGAATACAGATCAGATTATGAATTCAAATGAAATTTACCTTACACTGAGTATAATTTTACTAATCAGTCCAAGTTTCAGTGACAGCAAAGAGATAGCTATAACAGAGACATATAAACAAATTAGACAGTAAACCTTAATTTATGTGATAAGTGGAATTTACTCAATCACTTAAGCTGTTCTAGTGTTTACTAAAACACAGTTAAAAGAGCCTGAGTACTGCATTTAATGGATCTAAACCCATTACAGATGCTTTGGTTTACATACATTGAGGGAGTTCTAGTCAAATACCACAAGCCATAAAACATAGACTGATAAACAAATTTAACCAATCAGTAAATTAGCAAATCTGTGGACAGAATATGCAATATCTGGCTGGTAATTATCTAAAACTTGTTTATAACTAAGAGATTGAGTAATTACAACCCATTATATTTACATAGCTTTTTAAAACCTGCCTTAAGAACACAAGCACGATTATAATGATCATCCATTGTCATTTACTGCAAACCACTTCATTCATTTTCTGGATATGCTGCATATTCTTTTTACTAACTATATGGTGTTTTACTTGTTGAAGTGTTATTTTAGAATTCTCATCTTTGCTTCATGTTTCTGTTATTTAACCTAGAATACAGACAAACAATATCTTATAAGATTTGTGTATTTTCTGCTGCAGCTTCGCATTTGACATCTACGACAGGGAGAATATTTTGCATACAGCAACTATTCACAATATGTGATTACTGTCATTGAGATCAATGGATTAAAAATGAAACAGGATCTGATAAGAACTCAGATCCATCTAGGAAAAATGGTGCATCGTGCAGTGAAGAAATATGCAAAGAAATCCCAAAGTTATTATCATTTTAATTGAGGTAAAGGCTGCAAATTTCCCTATGCAGCTGCATGGAATTTTAATATTGGACACTATGGCTATAGGCTTGATAACAAGGTGCAGTGTTGGGTTGGAACCATAGTCAATGGCAAAGGAAAATAATGGAGACGAGCAGGATTGCAAAAGCCTCAAATTGATATCATCTCATCCCATCTTTATCTGACTTTTGTGGTCCAAAGCTACTTTCTTTTAAATTCATTCTATCGCTAGCACTCATCCCAAGGTCTAGGCTCTTACCTAAGCACTAATTCAAAACATAAGTGTACTCCAGTATTTTGCTTCTAGACATCCAGTTGCTGGTGAATGGATGATAATACGATTTTAGAAGCTATTCATTTATTTCTTTGAGGTTACAGAAACTGTTGATGTATTTACATCAGAAAATCTTCCATAAAGCTTATCTGAAATGCTGAATCAACACCCTCTATTCAACTTATTTTATTTTATTTAGTGAGTGCTACAGAGCTGAATAGGTTCTTTCGGCCCGTTGAGCTGCACCACCCAGCAACCGTGGACAGCCCTGATTAAATCCTAACCCAATCACAGGGTAATTTACAATGACCAATTACACTACCCACAGTCTTTGGACTGTAATCGAATCCAAAAGACCTGGAAAATACCCACATATTCCACAATGAAGACATACAGAGACTCCTTACAAAGAAGGCCAGGATTGAACTCGTAACTCTTTTGCCTCAGGCTGTAATAACATTGTGCTAACTGCTTCACTACTGCGGCACGAGGCACAAGAGAATATGAATTTACAGAATATAACACACACACACAAAATCCTGCAAGAACCTTCAGATCTGCTGGGGTCATTTATTGTGTCCAGTGCTCCCAATGGCGAGACCCACTGTAAATTAGCATCCACTTTGGGGCCCTTAATTGGGGCACCTATGCTCCATATGTCTAAAGTGGCACTTCCCGATGGCCAAAACATTTTAATTCCAGTTCCATTTCCTGTTCCGACATGTTGGTCCATGGCCTATTTTGTGCCAACATGAGTTCACCCTCAGGGTGGAAGAGCAACATTTTATATGCTGTCTGGGTAGCCTCCAAGCTGATGGCATGAATATTGATTTCTTCTTCTGGTAAAAAAAATTCCACCCCCTACCCTCTTCTTTTATTCCCCACTCTAGTCTCTTACCTTTTCTCACCAGCCTATCACATTCCCCCGGGTTCCCTCCTCTTCCGCTTCCCCTTATGGTCCACTCTCCTCTTCTATCAGATTCCTTGTTCTCTAGCCTTTATCTTTCCAATCCATCTGGCTTCACCTATCACCTTCTAGCTGTCCTCCTTCCCCTCCTCCCACCTTTTTATTCTGGTATCTTCCCCCTTTCCGTCCAGTCCTGAAGGAGGGTCGCAGCCCAAAACGCTGCCAGCTTATTCATTTCCATAGATGCTGCCTGACCTGCTGAGTTCCTCCAGCATTTTGTGTGTGTCGCTTAGGAGCTCAACAGGTTGGGCAACATCAATGGAGTGGATTAAATGCTCAATGTTTTGGGCTAAGGCCCTTCATTTATTCCCCTCTATTGATGCTGCATGACCTGCTGAATACCCCCAGCATTCCGTGTGTGTTAAAATGGGAGCAACTTATGAGATTGTTTAAGAACTTTACAATGACGGCAGAATTAATTATTAATCTGGTGAAATTCTCCATCACCCTTTAATTCTAATTCTTGTACAGTAAGAATGAAACCAATACCGATGAGAAATGACATGTATGAGGAATGATATTTATGTAAAAAAAACTTTCACAACTGTTTTTCAAAGAGCTTTATAGGCAATGGTGTTCTTAAGACTTAAAATGAATTTCTTACTGTAGCTTTGGAACCATAACAAAGAGCTTGTGTTTAGCAAACTCAAAAAATGCAATTCAATAATGACCAGTTAAACTGATTTTGCTTGTGAAGCTCAGGTGCTCCTCAAGTTAGAAACACTCAACATACGGACATCCCACGCATATAGTCGAGCATCTGGGATACAGGTGGTATGGGCAGAAGCAGATTTGCGAGCTTCGGTGGGGCTGCAAGCATCTTCTGCCTTCTCTCCCTGACCTTTGAACCACATCAGCCAGGGGCTGGTTCAAGCTGAGCAGAGCTGAGAGTGCGGAACAGACTCGCTCAGTGACCGACGTTGGAGGCTGCTGGCATCCTGCTCTTCCTGTGCCAGCTTCCTCTACTCTCTCAGCTACTTCTGTTCATTCTGAATGCAGAACCAGTTTGTGTTACAAACAGCTGCCAGGAATGAAACCCTGTCATAAAGCTGGGGACCTTGATTCTCTTGCTGAAGACCTGTGACTAGTGAGGTGGCTCGGGGGTCACTGATGGGACCTCTGTAATTCAGAGATATAAAATATTACAGCATTACAATATTATAGAACATAGAATATTATACTACAGTAATGATGTTGTGCTGACCTTTTAACCTACTGTAAAATCAATCTAAGCTTTCCCTTCCCCCATAGCCCTCCATTTCTTAATCATCCATGTGCCTATCTAAGAGTTTCATAATTAGGCCGATAAATAGTGTATAGATATGAATGTTAATATCATGATTAGCAAGTTTGCTGACAATACTAAATTAGGGAGACCAGTTGATTGTGAAGCAGGTTACCATGAAGTGCAAAGACCCTATACATATGACAGAGCAGTTCGGGAGTGGGCAAGGGAATAGCAAATAGATTTCATTTTGATAAGTGTGACACAATGTGTTCTGGATATTCAAACAAGGGTTGGACCTATGCATTGAGTGGCAGGGCACTAATAAGTGTTGTGTAATAGAGGGATCAGAGAGCATTAGTGCACAGTTTGCTGAAAGCAGCCCCTCATGTAGTCAGGGTGGTGAAGAAAGCATTTAGCATGTGGGCGTTCTTCAGTCAGGGAATCAAGTTTAAGGGTAGGAGCATTTTGTTGAAGTTATATAACTCAATAGTAGGATGCACTTGGAGCAGTGTGCACAGTTTCTGTCTCCCTGTTATAGGAGAGTCATTGTCAACCTGGAGAGGGTGCAGAAACAATTTACAATGATGCTGCCTGTACCAAAGAGCCTGAGTGATAGGGAGGGGTTGGCCATGTTGAATCATTGTTTCCCAAAGCACAAAAGAATGAGGGGTGACCTCATGGAAGTTGATGAGATCTCGAGGGGTATGGATGAAGTGGATGATCATATTCTTTCCCCCAGGTTTGGGGAGTCCAATACTAAAGGGTACAGATACAAGCTAAGAAGGGAGAGATTTAAAAGAGACCTGAGAGGTAATTTCTTTACATGGGAGCTAGCGAGTACTTGGAGTGAAATGTCTGATGGAGTTGTGAGGTAGGTGCAATCCTAACATTTAAGGGGCATTCAGATAGGAAAATGAAGGGGTAGGGCTTGGAGGGGTTATGGGCCAAACATTGGAAGTGGGTCTATCAAGGATGATGCTAACGTAGAGGCATGGCTTAGCAGAGCTGAAGAGAGGGTTTATATGTTGCATTACTCTATCAGTCCCTGTATTTCTTCAGTAATATTTATTTAGTAATGAAATGAGTCTCAATATTGTATCGGTTTTACATGGTTCAAGGAGTATGCAGTGAGTGTATGGTGTGAGACAGAGGGAATGGGCTTAAATAATAAAATAATTTAAGCTCTCAATATCTGATATAATTCTTCAAACATTTTTTAAATAAATATGATTGACAGGTAGGTTGGATTATAGCCCTGTATTGGATTTCCTTCAACACATTTGGTTATTCTTGCAATGTCCAAGGAGCATACATTAGAAGCTGGTATTTTCAAAACCTTCTGCATAACTGTCATGAAGATTGAAGGAAATTATGCATAGGGATATCATTCCTATTTCTACCTGGGAGTAGTTTAATTTAAAGAGAACATTTGTTTTAAATTGTGTTCCCAGTGATCATTACATAACCATGAAGTGACACTAAAATCTTGTTTCCATTTGTTTTAGCTAAGACTGTGTTCGCAGTGCAAGCGTTTATTACCCAGAGGGATTATTTGCTATATGATGTCTTTTGATATAACTCTATCAGTCATTTTCCTATTAAACAGATAGGAAATATAGTAACTATTGCAGTAACCAGTGCAAACACCAATTTTCTATTTTCTTCCAGTGACTTGCACTCATTATTATCAATTTCAAAGGGACAAGCTATTGACTGGACTTAGCCAGTGTTACACCTCACAACCTTCAGCGCTGAATATGACATTCATAAAAATACGGAAAGGATTTCTTTAATACACTGCCTTTTACAACCTTGTGATCCATCAGAATTTAATCCCCATTCTGTCCATATTGTCTGTTGGTCCATAATAAATAAGAGCGGAAAATGCTGGGAATTTGCAGATCAGCTATTCATAGCATCATGGAGCACAGAGGCAGACCCTTCAACCCATCTAGTCCATGCTGAACGATTATTCTTCCTGATCTCATCAGGCCACACCAGGACCATAGCCCTCCATAGTCATCCGTGCCATGTACTTATCCAAACTTCTCTTAAATGTTGAATCAATCCTGCATCCATCGCTTCTACTGACAGCTCACTGCACACTGTCACCATCCTCTGGGTGAAGAAGTTCTTCCTTATGCTTCCCTTAAGCATTTCACCTTTCGCTTTTAACCCATGAACGCTAGTTCTGCACTCACTTAATCTCAGTGGAAAAAGACTGCTTGCATTTACCCTACCTATATCCCTCATAATTCTGTATACCTCTATCGAATCTCCTCTCATTCTGCTATGTTCCAGGGAGTAAAGGGCTAAGCTTTCAACCTTTCCTTGCAGGTCAGGTCGTCAAGTCCTAGCAATACCCTTGTAAATTTTCTCTGTATTGTTTGTGAAGAATTGTGGTGAACCAACAATTAGGTTGATGAACTTTCTTCAGATGGTTCAGTATCTTTGTGACAGCTTGTGGTCCTGTTTTGTCCATGTATGCTTCCTCAATGCTATCATTTCAAAAAATTATCTGGTAAAGATCAACTTCACAAATTATATACATTTTTGATGGCTCCGGGACTGTACTTACTGAAATTCAGAAGAATGAGGGATGATCTCATTGAAGCCTACCAAATGTTGAAAGACCTCAACAGAGTGAATATGGAGAGGAAGTTTCCTATGATGGGGGATTCTGAGACCAAAGGACACAGTCTCAGAATAGAGGGGCATCCATTTAGAATGGAAATATGGAGAAATTTATTTAGCCAGAGAGTGGAGAATCTGTATTTTTTTTTGCCGCAGGCAGCTGTGGAGACCAGGTCTTTGGGTATATTTAAGGCAGTGGTTGATATATTCTTGATTAGTCAGGGCATGAGGGGATACGGGGAGAAGACAGGAGATTGGGTATGAGAGGGAAATGGATCAGCCATGATGAAATGGTGGAGCAGACTCGATGGGCCAAATGGCCTAATTCTCCTCCTAACTCTTATGTTTTATATTATATGTAATCCATCTTAATGTATTCTACCAAAAGGAACTTACTTCTGCAACAAGATTTGAGTAAGATTGTGCAGGGTTGCAGGTGTAATGCAAACAACTAGGACTGAATTGAATCAGAAGATTGCCAATTGAAGAAAGATGAAATTTAATGATCTCTGTTTCTGAATGACTTGTATGTATGATAGAAGACAGACGATGGTGCTAGAGGACTTAAAACACATGACACTAAATAAAAGGCACTTCATCAGAGTGCTCATATGGTGCACATCCAGGCTGTGGTAAATGATAATTGTGCCATGCTCCCCATGTTCAGTGTGAGATTTTTTGGAACTCCAGAGTCCACTAGCCACAGAAATTGGTTGGGGAGTTAGCACAGGATGCATTTGGCAGAGACCTCAGGCACCATGGCTGGCTGCCACCAGTCTGTTTTTGGGCAACAAACAAAGAAAATAAATGTATAAAGAAAGCCCTTTAATTATGAAGTGGCTTCATATTATTTTAACTCTTTAAGTATCATTTCAACACTGAGAAGGTAATAACAAAAGTATCTTAGTAATACACACAATAATTTTGTGCCGATTTTCTAAGTACTTTGAAAAAGTTATTGAAAATGTATGGGCAAGCTGGAAAAGCTGATCTACAGCATTGTTGCTAAGCATCTAACTGAAGTACTGGTTCAGTAACAACCCCTTTGAATAACGTCAAGATGAGACTTTTGGAGGGTGTATTTGGTGTAGTAACCACTTTCCTCCCTTTATTCTAGACTTCTGCTATCCTTAGACAATGAGTCAGTTCTGGCCTCAAACTGTGAATCACATTAGTAATAGCAACACACATAAAAGTTGCTGGTGAACGCAGCAGGCCAGGCAGCATCTCTAGGAAGAGGTGCAGTCGACGTTTCAGGCTGAGACCCATCGTCAGGACTAACTCCTGTTGTTCACATTAGTAATACTGTCTTTTCTGGTTCCTTATTCCTCCACAACACACCTCTTTACACGTCCATATACCTAAAACTACCAGGTAGACTCTTGTCTCATGTCCGGACCATGGATTATGATATTGAGTATATGTTGCTGACTGATTGTCTGATTTGGTATCTTCCAGATTCACATGCTTTGTGTGCAGTACAGTGCATTAAGATTTTCTGAAGCATCACATTGGCTTCTTACAATGCCTTGTTTAATCTCACAACCCATCCGAGACATTAAATTGAAAACAGTACATGGTATCTGAATGATAACATTTTAAACAAAATTCCCTTTCTCTCTCAGCAGTCAGGCACGATCAATTGGTGCATACTTGTTAGTAGTGACAGACTAATCGGGCACCAAGCTACCTGCTAACTGGTCACACTAACTGGCTAGTCATACATTGCCAAAACTAACTAGTCACACTTGGGGAGGTTGCAAAGAAGAATTTTAGAGAATGTGAAGCAACTGAGAAAAGCAGTAGAGGGTGCTCTTTCTTATTCTGAGTTGAGAAGCAACAGGGGAAAAGCTCAGGATACTAGACCGTGGAACTACCTGCTGCAACTGCCTTTAAAGTATTTGATAATAAGTAATATATTCAAATCCTCGGCAATGACATCTTTAATCTTGAAGTGCTCACCAGAATAAGATTAAAGGAACACTTTTATATATAAAAGAGATGCATAAATAATTTTGCTAACAATAACTTTGTTTTATTTAAAGAATTATTCCTGTGTTAAGGCAGATAAAAGAAATACCACTACTTAGAATTCCAATTCTTGATGTTGGATATCCTGGAGTGTTCAATTAAATACTGAACTTCAATTTCTATTTAACTTGTCAAAACAATTCTTTATCCCTTTTAAATAATCCTCCCATTTTTAATATGTGTCCTCACATGAATACTGAGATTCAGAGTTGACATCTATTTCTTCACTTCCACTTCTCTATACAGAAGATGGGCTGTAAGCCAGAAAATGTGGACCTGTGTGGTGCTCACATTGAATGGGCAAAAGACAAATCCAGCAGAAAGAATGTGCTTCAGGTAAGGCAGTTCTTTTTGAGCTTAATTAACTTTGTGATCACTTCTACCTCTTAATCACTGTGTATGAAAGCTGTTGGGTACTGTGGCTTTAGTGAAGCTCTATCATTTTCTATTTTTGACAATAAAGAGCGTAAGGAAAGATATAAAACTCACTGATGGGGTTGTAAACATATCCATATATAGAGAATCTGGTGTACAATATGTGTAATAATTCCCTAACAAAAATCATGACATAGAAACCCTTTCTAGCAATAATGTCATTTCATACATTGCAGCATCTATGAGTTATATTGGATAAGGACAATGAAGAGCCAATGTTAATTCACTCTTCATTGGAAACAAGTTGCCAATGTATACTGACCATTCAACTCTTTTTGACATTTGCTTTTAAACAGCACTTTCAGCTTTTATTAATGCTTTATCTTGGTCAGGCTGATGGCTTGTGAATAAGTTGCACTGAGGTTTTTTTAATGGGTATAAGCACCCCATCCACATGCCCCCATAATAATTTAACAGCCTACTGCTCTGAATGTGTGACAAGATGAGGTTACTTAATTAAAATTGTAAGTGCTCAAGTTACTTTATTGTGGCCAAGGAAAGCTGAAGTAGTTTAATGTCCCAAAGAAATAACATGGATTGCCGTTTGGGTGTCTACTTTCCAATCTATTCTCAACATTCTTGTTTGAAACTTGGTGACAGATCTACTTTTCTGCTGGTTGGTTTGGCCTTCAGATCAGCCTGATGTTGGATTGGACCAGAACCAGTAAGCAACGTTGGTATGCTAGTCTAGGGTTTGTACAGTAACATATTAGAAGCATGTTAACAAGCACCCCCCCCCCCAATAAAGGACAAGATATTGGACAATCCACATATCAACTACAAGATTGTTAAGATCACACTCCATCACTCTCTTAGTTTTTTTAATTTTATCATTCCTATCAATGTATAAGAAGCTATTGATTAATCATTGAACTGCTTGATTTCATGCAATATTCTTGACAAGATAAAAAAAACTGTGAAGTAAGAAAATCATTAATTGTGTAAATGGAATTGGATTGAAACTGTTTTGAGTGATATTGGTAACTTGCTCTCTAATGTCTCACTTCGCATCTGCAGAGAATAAACATCAAAGGTTTCCAATGTGAAATCCCCATTAAGATATGCAGACAATGGGTACACACTAACACTCCTGTTATTTACACAGATGTGGATTGGGCAATGGTTTAAAATATTTGAGAAATGTGTCTGTATTAGCACATGCATCTCCATATAAAGACAACAAGCTGTACAGTTCAACGACAAGCCATCCGCATCCTCCATTGTGTTGCATTTAATTCAATGTCTAGCTTTTTCAGTTGTCACCATCTTCCATCCAGATACACATTATGTTTTGACTGGGCAAATGAGTTAAGTCGTTTTTTGTTCATTTTTTCCCAATAAACTTCCAAGCTATCTATTTACTATATAATCCAGAAATCCAGAGAGATCTATGGAGTTGAATGCAAAGCAGTTTTTCCTTCTCGATTCAATGTCAATCACAATTACATGCAGCACATTTATAAAACCAATCTGTACTTCATTTTGTAGATATATACATTTTATCAGTGACCTCAAGTCTAAAAAAATTAATAAAACTACTTTATTAGAATGTTCTACGAGATTCTAGTCCAAGTGTTAACAAACGCACTGTTTATTTTCACTACTGCCTGTGGCTAAATACACACATTTCCAAGATTACAGCCAATGATTATCTAACAAGATTGACTACGAGCTGTTTAGTTTACATTGAAGCAGGTTGAATCAACTTTGCTAAAGACAGACTTTATTTACACCCTTCAAATAACATTGGTTTATGGCTAACTGCATGCTTAAAATGTTTTCAGTATAAGATGGCAGCTCAGTGCTTGTTATTTGGTTTGAAACTTGAGGCGATGAGGATTGAGAAGGATTACTCTATAAGCCCAAATAATCCAAAGTGTCATCAGCATAACAGTTTATGTAATGACTAAATTAAAGCATATTAAAGGTGGACAATAATGTCAATCAACAGAGGGAGGTTAAGTGCTTCAGGAAATGTGCCATGGGCTGACTTCAATTCTCATGCATCATTCTGTCTGTATATATGTGCATCTTGCTATAGGTCTTTGTACATCACTGAACATTCTGAATTTCCTGTATCTTTATATATTTTAGCCAGAGTCATGGCTAGTAATCAGGCCTGATTTTAAATTTAAAACTGTGCCACATTTCCTTAATTGCAATGCATTTATTTTATTTCCCATTACAAGCTGATGCAGCACATCTTGGTTGTGCTGCTGGCTACAACGACAAAAAAAATAATGGTTATGAAAGCCTATTACTTACAAAATGTTTCAAATGATGTTGTTGGGCTAGACTGCACTTTAAAATCAAGTGCTATTTTGCTGAAGGACGTCAATTTTCTTAATTCCATCAGTGGGCAATTGCAACTGTTTCAGAGTGAAAAGAGCTGGGCTATAGATTTACATTTCAGTACCTAGCAGTATTATAGAATGGAGGAAAATAATTTAATTTTAATGTCATTGGCATATTCTTCCAAGTGAGTTTTTGAACACATTATTATCTCACTGTTCAGGGGGCATATATTCTATTCTGAAAATATGTTTATACAAGTATAAAATTCGCTCTGCAACGTGCAACTTGCTTTACATTGATAATATTGATAGATAATTCAAGATGAGTTTAGCTTCAACTCATTTTAAGCTGATTATTCTATTTTTAATTAGTAAAATCCCTAACTGTCTCTTTGGACAAGCCCATATGCTCCTTCCATGGGGAAACTCTGGGTATGGATCACAATCTTCTCTGTGCTTTCTCACAGCTAAACCTGCTTGGTTTGACAGAACTCATGCTTGATGCAAGACAATGTAGACAAAACTGTCCTTTTATGTTCCTGAAGTGAGGCCATCAATCTTGGATCACATTTTATTTTGGACCTGATTGATTATGTCCAAGCTGGCAGCATATCAGTATCTTGTATCAGTTAAGTTTGCACTTAAGATAAAGATACAGAATTGACAGAGGGCTTCGTGGAAGTAGCTTGCACATTTAGCCTTGAAAACAAATAGTGCAATTTTAGCACTGTAACATATTCAGTTTCATGGCATCAGAAAACATCTTGGATTGGTATGCACTTCTTTAAATATTTGTGCTAAAGGTTAAGCTTTTGGCTTTTTCAGCAAGCCAATTGCATTAATCACTTAAACTTGGGAAGACTGGTAATTAAAACCTTTTCTCAAGTTCCTCATCCTTCATATTGTACAAATGTTGTTTTCTAACAACACTATTGTTAGCACAAAACTATCTATACTTTGTGCCAGTAGAGAAAGGAAATACTTGATCGCCATCTCTCTTGGTAATGTGCTTGAAGTTGTTTTTACTGGTAGAAACAGCAGAGTGTAGTCCAGAAGTCTCTGCCCTAATATAATCTTTATATTGTCAGTGTCTATTTCAGCGAAGTAGCATTGTACTTTTATCAGAGTTTAAATATTTCAAGGATTCAAAGATTCAAAGTACATACATTATTAAGCTATACAACCATGAAACAAAAAAACATAGAACCCATACAAAAAATAAACATCAACAGCCCTCCCCCACTTTGTGCAAACAAATACAGATCATGCAAACGACTTTAAAAAAGGAGAGAAACACGGAATACGAAAGACAAATCAAAAGAGTACAGGCACAGTCAGTTCAGCTCAGTGTTCCTTAACTGTAGGCTGCCCTGATTCAAAATTGCTCAAAATAGCAACAAAAAAATGTATAAAATTATCCTCATGATAGCTAATAAACGTTGATCAATTCGTGAGTAGAATAATAACATTTAACAGTTCTCAACACAGTTGTCCATTGGTCGTTTATTTGTTTTAATGTTGAATAGTCTTCATAGAATAAGACTGTAAAACTACGATTCTTGCACTACATGTTTACAGAAATGTCCTTTCAAGAACTAAGCTGGTACCTCAGATGATAATTTTTAGATAGCGTCTGAATTTACCAGCGTGATGTGACATTTTATTGTTCCAGAAAGATCAATTAGAAATGCTAAGTAGTTTATTTTAGTGTAATTTCAGAAATCTCATTAAGTCTCAACGTGAAAAGTGGTTTAATCCAAGATTAAACATGAACAACAATAAATAAATTGTGTTCTACTTATCATTCTGTATTATTACAGAAGCATTGCAACAGCTATAAGTGGAATTTAAACAAAGGTTATTTGCAGGACTACAATGAAATAGATAAGATTTTTTTTTGGAAGGATTGTCATAACTCTCAACAATCGAAGTGAATTGATGGCAACTAAAATTTGCAATTATACCTCGCTTGATTCACAGACATAACCTGATGCACATAAATAAGCAGGAATCTCATTTCCTCCTTCCATTGCAACCTTTTTAGGAATATTCTTTGTAAGGTTGTCACTGCAAGTGAAGGAGATGCCAGGGAAAATAAATATATTCTTCAAATGATTTTATTGAAAATTTCAAGATAGGTAATTGGCAATGAAGGTTTTTAAAAGGACGTTTACCCAATATGGTGTTTTCAGGGACTCATCATCTCATGAATTGAAACACATAGAATTTGCAGCAGAGAACCATGTCCTATAACCCAGAAAATTAGTGCACCATACAGAAATGCTTTTCATCATCATCTTTATTATGTGCTGTGTCTTATGACGTGGGCGATCATGATCTTGACCACAAATGTTCTTGGCAAATTATTCTACAAAAGTAGCTTGCCTTTGTCTTCTTCTGGGCAGTGTCTTTACAAGATGTGTGACCCCAGCCATGAACAATATTCTTCAGTGTTTGTCAGCCTGGCCTCAGTGGTTGCATAACCAGGGCTTGTGATATGTACCAGCTGTCCATATGACCATCCACTACTGACTCCCATGGCTCTATATGACTCTGCTCAGGGATCTAAGCAGGTGCTGCACCTTGCCCAAGAGTGACCAGCAGGCTAGTGGAGGGAAGGAGCACTTTACACCACAATTGGTAGAGCTATATCTCCACCCCGCCACCCGAGAAGTTATTTTATCTAACCTTATAATGTATATGTTCTTTGGAGCTTTGCGCATTGGGAAGATAAGGAACGAGTACAGCTCCAAACCTGCTGAAATTTCCTCATTAAGCCTCTTTTAACCTTACAAGCAGCAACACAAATAATTTTTCCAGTGATGGATTTTAAGAAATTCAGAGCAATTCCATGCTAATTAGAAAAAATTCTCTAGTTCTTGGAATGGACTGAAAAAAATTGTACAACAAGAATATTGCTTGTCAAGAGGATTAAAAGATCTGATGGGAATTCTCGTCAAAGTAAAGAAATGTTCAAAGTCTCTTAAAAAACTGATTAAATATGTTCAATGAGTTAAAACATTAAATACAATACTGCTTAATTAACATTGTACCATAAAATATTATTCAAAAATGTAATTATACATTTAAAGAGGATTTGATCTATAAAGGTACAGTATATGTTTATTCTGAAGTATTGTCAATGTTATCCAAAGCTTATGTGTTTTCTATAAGTTTTTAATTTATTGCACTATGTTTGTGCTCCAAAATGATTGTTATGGTAAAAGTGTTAGGGTGCAAAATTGGAATTTAAAGACGCATTTGATTGGACTCTTCAGTGAAGTGTGATTGCAATACAATGTCTAATGCTCATGTAGATATTCATGATCTGAATCATGGATGCCATCATATTGGTAATATATCTGAAGCATGGTCTAATAAAACAATAGCGAGGATATCCTAAAGTTGCTCAACACATAATGTTGATGTGATCCCAGGAAACTAATTATGAACAGGGGCATATATTGGGTAGGATCATCAAGGAGTCACCCTATGCAGTATCCTTCAGCATCTTGAGGATACACATTCACATGTGAATGTTTGACATATCTCTCCAAAAGCAATCATATTTGCCTTTTCTTTTCACATCCCTGAAGACTGGATTCAAAATACAGCTACAGAAATCAAGGTGTCTCTGCAAATTCATTCAGCTCTCCTCAGTATTACCACCCCAGTGCAGAATTATAGACTGCCTTGAAGAAAGTGGAAGCAGGTTAAATGTTAAATGTTGTAGTTGACTGATTCTGTCACCAACTTTTCAAGATCTATACCCTGTGATTTAGCCTTCAAAGATCTAGGGAGAGTGGGTGAAGAGTAGGTTTAAAGCCACTAGAATTTTCCTCTTCCTGTGAACCTTTAGCAGTGGATAAGGTTGTTGGTTTTCCAACTAGTTCCATAGTCAAGCAAGCTTTGAAACAATCTCTGGTGACCTTTGTTTATAGTACCAAAATTTCAGGTAATTTTATGTGACCAACAGATTTCTGAACAAGTAATGAGACGAAACTTGGAAATTGGAAGCATACAGCAATAGTATGAAAGAGGGAGGTGTTTTGTTGCAACAAAATTAAGTAATTAAACTGCTCTAGATTTTAGGTATAAGATGCCATTACAAAGTAGTATTCTTCTTTTATAACCTATACTTTGAGTAAATTCAATTAAATTGGTATTGGTGATATGAGAATGCAGTAATGTGTTTGAATGAAGGAAACACTAGGGTCACGATTGTTCATGAAGATATCACTTATGAAACCTCAGCATAGGGATAGCATGATGATACATGAGTATACAAAACACTTAAAACGTTAATGTGCACAGAATGGATGATTATTGCAGTAAGCAAGAAATCAATCACAGAGGCAACACAGTTGTGATTGTTTCTGGTCATTCATCCCATACACAGAAATGTGATAACAGCTCTGTAGGGAAGTGTCCAGGATGTGTCCACTTCATCTTTCCATCTAACAATTGGAAGAGGTGATGCCCTTGAAGGAACAAATGTGCAACTCCAATTTTTGAGGAGATTAAACAGTCATGCAATAAGACCTGCACAACTTTGAAGTATAGATGGATAAATCACAGTAACAGTCATGAGATACTCGGACGAGGAAGTAGTCCTCTTAATCAAGAGTGATGTAATCACAGTCCTTGCTTTGGGAGCCTGGAGTTGGAAGCAGAAATGGTATGCCTACCCAAGAAAACTGATTAAGTGGTAAATAAGGTCTCATATTTGGGAATGTTGCTATCGGCATACTTTTCCTTCCAATGGATTTGTAGTGACAACAATGATGGTATTCCTCCAAAGTCTTGACCTATGTTCTATAGCAGGAGTTCTGAACCTTTTTTATACCAATGAGCCTAACTATTAGCTGAGAGGCCCAAGGACCCCGGGTTGGGAACCCCTGTTCTATAGGTAGTCCAAGTCTCAGAGTGCACAGTAAGGTGGCAGGGGCCATAAGTTTTGTGCAAATGTAATTTCTTAGCTTCCATGTATTCTTTTCCTCAGAGCAACTTCTCTCAACAATTCAGCATGCACGTAGACAAACTAATGAAAACATCTTTCTGGCATCATGCATCATATTTTGTTATTACTTCTACCTTTCATGTGCAGTTATTTGATGAATATTTAAAAATTGTTAAAGAATGGAGAAGGAAACTCTACCAAAATGATCATTTCTGTACAATTTTTCAAATATTATTTTCTCTCTTATTTTTCATCTCCCTTCTTTTTCCAACAGCAGATGTTAGGCAGAATAAGTTTCTCAGAGGAAATTTTACCAAAAGAATCTGTAGTAGTTGATGAAGGGTTGGGAACAAAGAATACTCCTGTCGGGTGGGAGATAATGTAAACGCTGCAAACTCACCCATCAATACTTTTCAAACCCACATCTACAAAAAGAAGCTAAAACATACTTTGCCTTGGCAAACACTGCCTCCTATTTCCAAAGGAGGCTGGTATAACAGATTGGATGGCACAAATCAGATATATGAATGCTTCATCAACTGTAATACTAGATGTCTTTTTCAAAAGCACGTCAGCATGTTATGTTTTCAGTATTACACCATGAAAAGACATATGCCATGTTGTTCATTGGGCAGCTTAACCTGATTAGTCATACTCTGAAGTTCAAAACTATGCAGATAGTAAAATTATATTTGTCAGAGAGTAGTTTTTGAAGGATTATTGTCACAAATAGCCTTTGATCGTAATAGAAGTAGATGTAAAGTTTCCAGTTTCAAAACAGCGCAGGGCTGGCATAGTTCAAAACCTGCTTGTATTTCCTTCAATATTTGATGTAATCAGGATGATGCTTGTATGGTGTATGTAGTGAATACTGCCACCTTCCTCCGTTCAACATCCTGCATCATCACCTTCACTTGAGTTGCCTTGAGTGTTGAGCTGAACCATCACTTGCCTGTACATCTATGTTTGCAGATTTATTTTTCTCTCTGTCACTTTTTAGCTTCTTCTGTCATCCCCTTCAGCCTTGGCAAATTTTACCAATGGATTATGTGTTTCCAAGACTAATTAAAAAAAAACATTCTGCTGCTTTTTAATTGTTTGCATCTCTTCCAATCTCATTTGCATGAAATTTTTCCTTCAAATACTGTTCATGTTCATATCTACACTACAAACAAGGTAGAGTTATTATTCTCATGAGTGGACCAAGATCATTGTATATAACCACATGTTGAGGATCACATTGATTCGATGAAATACTACAATGTTTACAGCACAAATGAAAGACATTCAGCCCATGTCATATAAAGACTAAATTACCAAGACCCTCATTAATCTCCCTCTTCATCCATAAATCGAATACCCCATAGATTCCAGTTATCTGCTGAAGGGCTTCGGCCTGAAACCTCGACTGTACTCTTTCTCATAGATGCTGCCTGTCCTGCCGAGTCCTCCCAGCATTTTGTGTGTGTTGCTTGGATTTCCAGAAACACACACGCACACACACTGCAGATTTTCTATTGTTTCCAGTTCTCATGCCCAAGGTCTTTTAACTGTGATGAGTAATGTTCCCTCTAATATTCCCTCTGTGAGGGAATATTAGATGTTCTCAAGGTTCTCAATGTTCCCTCTGCGAGGACCAAACACTGCTGTGAGCAGGAAATTTTTACACGACCTGAAAACTGTGCACAACAAAGACTATGCGCGCGGGAGCAGTTCAGTTACTGAGGAGACGTTGTGCATCCGTGCAGCTTAGAGGGAACAGTAGTGAGAATCCAAGTGTCATAACATCATACAGCATGAAGACGGACACTTTATCTGGTCATGGCAAATAAGTTTCCCATTTACTTGGAATATCACTCTAAACCTTTCCCATCCATGTACATGTCTGTATGCCTGCATCTTCCTCTGAAAGACCATTCCATATACTGACCCCTCTCTAGGTGAACTGCTGCCTTTTAGTTTCCTTGTAAATCTCTCCCCTCTCATCTTAAACCTATGTCATCTAGTTCTTGATTCTCTAAACAAGGGAACATACTGTACATGTTCACCCTATCTATACGCTTCATAATTTTATACATCTCTTTCACATTACCCCTTAGTCTCCGAAGCTTCAGTAATAAAAACATGTCCTAACTTGGTCAACCTCTGTTTATACTCAGTCCCAGCAATGTCTTCATATTGTATTTCCTCTTCACTCTTTCCAGTTTAATGGCATCTTTCTGTAAGGGAATGACTAAAATAGAACACAATATTCTAAATGCGGCCTCACCAGTGTCTTGTACAACCACAATATAATGATGACCTTTATACTGGTGAAGGCTAGTGTGCCAGAAGTCTTCTTCATCACCCTGTCTAGCTGAGCCTGAGATCAAGAAGCTGAGGCTGGTTCCTTTCTTCAAAGCAGTGAGCTAAGTTTGTGCTATCATCTCCCTTTATTTTGCTACCAGGTGCACTTTCAATACTGTGTTTTAAATGACACCATTTGCAGTTTTGCATACATTTTCATTATTTACATTGAGCTCATTTCAATATTATAATACATTTCAGTAAGATTCTCAACAGAACTATTTGTGGTCATCTTACTAAAAAGACCATACAAATCCGCAACTAATTCTTACTTTGATATTGAATCATTCTGAGTATTAATTTGCATAACTCATATTGAAACCACTGTTTCCTGTTGTTCTTCTTTTTTAATCTTTCTTGATGTCATGAAGTGTCAAATGGAATTCCCACCATAGATTTCTGAGCTAGCAGTATTAAGATACTGTACCATACAACCAAATAATAAATTCATTTTGAATTGCATAAAATAAGAAAAGGTGTTTAATCTTAACACTCCATATTTATATGAGTACTTGCTTCACCTAAAGATGGCACAAAAATTTCCAAGATGACATATTTTCTTTTAACTTCAGTACTGATTTTTGAGAAAAGTGTTCACATGCAGTTGTGTGAAAACTAGCATTGTCTCTTAAGCATTAGATGAAAGAAATGAAGGAAGAAATGATTAATTTGCTAACACATCTAAACATTGTCAAGGATATGTTCCAAAATATTGCACTGCTGCAACTTAACCCACCACCTTTCATCTCTGACAGTTTGATAAGAGATAAAAATAATCATCATTATGTGCCGTAGGCAATCATGGTCCCGTGATCACAATAGTCCTTGGCAATTTTTTTTGCAGATGTAGTTTGCCAATGCTTTCTTCTAAGCAGTGTCTTTAGAAGACAGGTGACTCCAGCCATTATCAATACTCTTCAGAGATTGTCTGCCTGGGGTCAGGGGTCACATACCCAGGACATGTGATATGCAACAGCTGCTCATACCACCACCAAGCACTTACTCCTATGACTGAGCAGGTGCTACACCTTGCCCAAGGGTGACCTGCAGACTAGTGGAGGGAAGGAGCAAAATATGCCTTCTTTGATAGAGAGGTATCTCCACCCACCACCCATAAAAATAATGAAGAAAAAAATACTGATGTGATGCTGAAAATATAAAGTATATCAGAAAATGTAGGAAATACTCAGCTCGGCAGACTTCTGTTGTAAGAAACAGAAAGCTAATGTTTCTTATCAAAAAATTTCCTTCAGAAATCAAAAAAAAAGACAAATTTGTCCTCAGTCCCATGTGCTAAATATAGAGTGGAGTAGCACTGAAACATATGTCTTAATCTTTCACTCCATTCAAGTCAATGAAAGCAATTATCGATGCAGAAATTCAACGTTTTGAGTGCACGCTTGAGCACACATATGGCCAAACTTCTAGCCCAATATCTATTTTCCTTAAATGTGAAACTATGAAAGATGGACAATTACACGTCACCACGATAGTAATAATTACAAGTGTCCACAGGTAGGTAGCATGTTGCTACAATCCAAACTTTTGCCTTTTTATTTCTGCATGATCTTTAATACTTTATGATTATTTATTATTCAATTAATACCTAATGCCCCGCACATCACTTGTCAGCTCAGTTATCACTCTGCATCCGAACCAAGTAAATGTGGTGGGCAGGGTCCATGGATGGACAACTAATTCCAGATTTGCTTCAGCCACTCTGACACTGGAATGTAGCCAACATGGTTTGTTGCTTTGTCATTTAATTTATTTGAATACTTTGGCTCACTCATGTAAGTGCACCTAAAAAGGGTGCATAGTGGAATGCATTATAGTTGTGTGTCAATGACTGTTATTGAGAGGTTATTGCCTTTCCCTGCTATTGCTCTATAGATTTAAGACCTTAAGTATGACAAAATAGCTGCTTTTCATTTCCTTAATTAAAAATATCAACCATTAATTTGTCCCAAGGATAGTTTCAATGGTCTGAGTTGCTGCCAACCGTGGACATATTCAAGCATGTTCTGTAGCTGGTGAAAGAGTAATAGGCTCATTGGCATCAGAGGCCTGTGCTGCAGTTCTACAGTGTGGAGATGAACATAGCAGACTAATGATTTGGATGTGAGGGATTAGAATTGCGGTGCTTATTCGGTAAGCCAGGATTATGGGGAGTTATTTGGGGCTTTATTTCATGAGTCATGTGCACGATAGAAAGAGATCATACTGAGGATAGGAGACCACGATCATGTAAATGTTGATGACTGGTGAATTTGGAAGTGTCCATATAAGAGCATAGGATTGCAAGTTTGGAGCATGAGCCTGGGCCTTCAGAAAGGGTTGAGATTGGGGGAGAGACAATTGTTGGTCTTGTGCTAGAGGTCACAAAAAGAGAGCTGAAGAACTTAAAATTCCATGCTGGCACTGTCTTTGGAAGATCAGATTTCCCCAAGAGTGCAACATTATGATCATTCCCAAGACAAAATGGCCAAGCTCTCTAGCAAAGGAGATATGGACAGAAAATGATGTTATCTCATTTGTCCAAAGCACTCAGAATGGTGACTCGGACAGATGTCCGGTACAATTTTCTGAGTGATAGGAAGTGAGCTAGAAACAGACATTTTCACAATTAACTCCAGAAAAGAAAATCAATTTCAATCCCAAAATGCTAAAAGAAAGCAGTATTATGTTATCAAAGTTCCAAGTAATTATGTTGCTTAAGAATCAGAGAAGTGTTGTCAAGTCAGGTTTCAAAGATGACCTTGTACAATGAATTCCTTGAAGTCCAAGGTACAGCATTCAAAGGTTCTGATTGTAGTGATCAATGTATAACTGCTTGATTCACCACAGAGCCACTACATAGTTCTGTATTTTCTTGAAGAGTTTAACATTAATTTTACAAAATCTGGTAAGCTGTAGACTGTAAAACTGCTTCAGTGTTCAAATGACAATTAAATACTACTTGAGCCGCACTTTTCATATATTTGATTTATCATTATGCTCAGTTTGCATTATACTGCTTTACAAGCTCTCAAGTATTTATAATCTGTATGTAATCAACCAGAGTGTTATGCAAGTGTGTATTTATATAAATTGGACACTTCAAGGATAATATTTTGTGATGCAGAGTTTCAACTTGAAACATCGACAGTTCCTTTCCTCCCACAGGCACTACTTGACCCATTAAATTTCTCCAGATTGTTGCTTCCAGAATCTAATATCTGCATTCTCCTATGTTTTAGAATCATAAAGTCCTACTGCACAGAAACAGGGTCACCAGCACATCTAGTCCATGTCAAACTGTTATTCTGCCTATTCTAGTCGACCTGCACTTGGACCATAGCTCTCCATACCCCTCTCGTACATCTTGATAATATTTCCATCTTCATCCACTGATTGGGTACCTGATATTTTGGTTCACTCACCTAGTTTAGAAACTGCCTAAAGTTCATGAAGTTTTGGAAAAGCTTTTCTTTACTTTCAAGTTAGAAATTTAGCTCATCATGAAATTCAGACCCTAAGCTGGTAGATGAAGGTTCCAAAAAGAGACATCCCTAATTCTTGCTTTACACTTGGAGAAAAAAATATGACAATCTGTAGCCAGATCTAACCACCCCAAAAACATCAAACGTAATGAAATTTAACTAGTTTTCCATGTATAAATTCAGCATAGTATTATATGAAACTGATGAATAATTATCACTTCCTTCCTTACACTTTCTGTGAAATTACATTGAGAGTTTCTGGAAAATGATACTGCTATTTCTGTACATGACTTTCCTATTCATATTTGATGTGAAAAGAAAATGAGCATCATAAAATGAATGATCATTGTGAACACATTTGGTTTAGGATAGGATTTTCTGTCTAATTTCAATTTCATACCTTTACAAATGGTTATAATTGTCAAGTTAGCCATCTCCAAAAATAAGAAATGACTGAAACAAACTTTTAAATCACAAGGTACTTTCTTTGGTATTGTCCTAGTTTATATTTGCATTTCACTTTCATTCTTAGACCATAATCAAAAGTGACATGAATGAAAGATTCTCTAAGAAGATCTGTAAAATACAGAACTTATTTCATGATTAGTCATGATAGGGAGGAAATGAATAGGTTTCCAGATCTTCTTTTATTATTGTTCCACATTTCTTCCACAAAATTTCTATTTTTACAGCTGTCTTCATCTACTGTTGAATACTCAATTCTGAATGATCTCAATGGCTCTCCACGTGGCCTTGGATCACCTGGACAATGCAAATACCTATATTATGATGCTGTTTATTGACTATAGCTCAACATTTAGCACAATCATTCCAATAGTCCTGATCAAAAAGCTACAGATCTGAGGCCTGTGTACCTCCCTCTGCAATGGGATCCTCGACTTCCTAAACAGAAGACCACAATCGGTGCAGATTAGAAATAACACCTCCACTTCGCTGACAGTCAATTCTAGAACACCACAGGGATCTGTGCTTAGCCCACTGCTCTACTCTCTCTACACTCATGACTGTGTGGCTAGGCACAGCTCAAATGCCACCTATAAATTTGCTGATGATACAACCATTGTTGGCAGAATTTCAGATGGTGATGAAAGGGTATACAGGAGCAAAATAAACCAGTTAGTTGAGTAGTGCAGCAGCAACAAACTGCACTCAGCATCAGTAAGTCCAAAGAGCTAATTGTGGACTTCAGGAAGGGTAAGATGACGGAGTGATCCTCAAACCAATCCTCATAGAGAGATCAGCAGTAGAGGGAGTGAGCAATTTCAGGTTCCTGGGTATCTCTGAGGACCTAACCTGGATGCAACATATTGATGTAGCTGTAAAGAAGGTAAGACAGCAGTTGTATTTCATCAGGAGTTTGAGGAGATTTGCTTTGTCAACTAAAACACTTGAAAACTTCTACAAATGTACCATGGGGAACATTCCGACTGGCTGCATCACAGCTGATATGGTGGGTGGGGGTGGGGGGGGGTGGAGGAGAGCTACTGCACAAGATCAAAGTGAGTTGCAGAAACTTGTAAAGTTAGTCAGTTCCATCATGGACATCTTCCAGACATCTTCAAGGAACCGTGCCTTAGGAAGGTGGCATCCATCATTAAGGACCCCCACCACCCAGGACATGTCCTCTTCTCATTGTTGGGAAGGAGATACAGGAGCCTAAAGACACACAATCAGTGACTTAGGAACCGCTTCTTCCCCTCTACTATCCTATTTCTGAATGGATAGCAAACCCATGAACACTACCTCACTACTTTTATTTCTTTAAAAAAAATCAGCCAGCATATGTGGAAGTTCAGTATATGCAAGATAAACAAAATTTTAAAAAAATATACATACAAAATGCTGGAGGAACTCAGCAGTCCAAGCAGCATTTAGAAAAAGAAACCTGTCCTGCCGAAT
This sequence comes from Mobula hypostoma, assembly GCF_963921235.1. NCBI lineage: Eukaryota > Metazoa > Chordata > Chondrichthyes > Myliobatiformes > Myliobatidae > Mobula > Mobula hypostoma. The sequence goes on along the minus strand of NC_086101.1, from coordinate 84,319,303 downwards.
AGTTTCGGCCTGAAATAACAACTGTACTCTTTTTCAAGATGCTGCCTGGTCTGCTGAGTTCCTCTAGCATTTTGTGTGTATATTTTCTTTAATTGTGCAAATCCTGCATACACTGAATTTCCACATATGCTGGCTGATTTTTTTAAAGCCTGTGTTAATATTTTTAGTTCTTTAAGCAATTGAAGAACTATAATATATTGAGAAAGAAATTTTTCTGTCACAGTCTGTGCTGACAAACAACTGAACTGAGGTTTGGAGGAATGACAGACTCCCAAGTAGATACAGAAACAAGAGTTTATTCACAGGAATTCCAACAGAACACTGATGGCTTTGCTGAGTGACACCATTAGATTAAACATTCTTGAAACACAAGGACCCCATGATCAGCGCTAGTCGGAAGTCCACTTTAAGTAATCACAGTATGCAGAGAACCTGTGCCAGTCAAGATAAACTTGACAAGATTAAGCAGAAAAAAAACCCGGGCTGAACAATTCTTGATAGGACAGCAGTTAACAGATACAGGTGCACAGGTTTGTAGGTCTCATGACAATTTCATGCCAATGGTCATTCATCAGAAATGGAAGCTACCATCCAGTTTTGGGGAAAATCTGCAATATTTTGCTTTTGTTGATTTTCAAAGCAAGTGTATATGTGAGATTTGTTCTTTACTAGAATAGTTCCTAAGTGGCTAACAAATATAATAATCCCTTATTGTTAATAAAACATACCAGAAAAATTTAATAGGTCCTTCATGATTTTTATTTTAAACAGTAAATTTTATTTTCTATAAAAGCACGGGAGAAATAAAAGAAGGGTGAAAAGATTGATTATTTTACATCATTGGAAAGTTGCAAATTCATTTTTATTTTAAAAATAGAATTAACAATTCTTGCACATATCATAGGTTCAAATTTGCTGGAAACTGGTAACAGTTCCTGCCAGAATTACTCTACTGTAATTGCCTGGACATTTTGGACTCCTGCACTGACGTGCAATATGTGACATGTTGGCTAAGCTCAACAGCATGCCTCTTTAATTTTATTTATTTATTTCAAAATGTAACTATTGCCAGCAAATTCTGAAGAAGAATTTTTTATTATTCAGCTTTAATTATCCTCGAGGAGTTTGTGGTCAGCCTCTGCAGTTCTGGTGAACATAACCCTCCAGAGGTATTCTGTTGACTGGATATAGATCTTGTGAGGATGAAAGAACAACAAAACATTTCCCAAGGCAAATCATTTCCAAATGTCTTCTGCCCATGTCCTCCTTGGTAATAGAGATTGCTGATTTGGTGGCTGCCAACAGAGCAGCTAGAATGAGTAACTGCATTGCACCAGTAATGGGGAGAATGAACGTTTTTGGCGGTGGATGCTGTTGAGATTCCTGCGTGAAAATGGAGCTACATTCCTCTAAACTCGAAGGAAGCTTGGATAACCCCATTTGAGTTTACTTTCCAATGCTGATGAAAAGCTATGAATCCCTTCACTCTCCTCTTATTGCTTGCCTGCTTTTTCAAATATAGAATTTACTGTTTAAAGGCACTCTTTAAAGTCAAAGAAACAATTGGCAAGTGGGAGGTATTTAAGAAGTGTCATATCAAGAGTTCAGGAGCAGCATGATCCTGCTAGGGTGAAGCAAGCAGAGGGTGATGGTTGAAATTCAGTTCTGCTGGTAGCCTGTCTTGTGAAACAGAGAGATCTGGGAGTGCATTGTTCACTGAAAGTAGCCACAGAAGTATCAGTGTGGTGAAGAAGGCACTCAGCATGCTGAACTTCGTCAGCCCCAGGTATTAATGTTGGGATCTATGTTATCCGTGATTTATGTAACTTAGTTGGAACGCACATGGCATGAAAAGTCAGTTTGCTTGTCATACTAAATTAGGAGGTTTTGTTGATTGTGGAAGAGATTACAATTTTTTTTAAAATCTTGGTCAGTTATGTAGTTGGGCTGAGGAATGACAAACGCATTTCAACTTAGATAAGTGTGAGTTGATGCATTTTTGGACAGTCAAACCCAAATAGGAATAATGCAGTTAAAAGCAGAGCACTGACAAGCAGCCACACCTGTATACAGGATAGCAAAGAAGATAATTAGCATGTTGACCTTCCTTAGTTAGAGCATTGAGTTTAGAAGTAGGGATATTATATTGAAGTTATATAAATCTTTGTGAGGAGGCACTTGGAATATTGTGTACAGCTTTTGTCACCTTGTTATAGAAAAGGCATTGCCAACGTGGAGATGTCACAGATGATTTACAAGGATGCTAGCTAGACTAGAGGGTCTGCGTTACAGGCAGGGATTGGTCACACTGCATTTCTATTCCCTAGAGGACAGAAGAATGAGCGCTGACCTCAAAGAAGTTTATAAAATCTAGAGGGGAATTGGTCATGACGATGATTATATTCTTTTCCCCAAGATTAGGGAGTTCAAAACCAGACGGCAAGATACAAGGTAAGAGGAGAGACATTTAAATAGAGATCTGAGAAGTAATTTCTTTCTAGAGGCAGTGAGTCCCTGGAATGAGCTGCTGGAAGAAGTTGTTAAGGCAGGTATAACTGCAATATTTAAGAGGCATGACATGGAGGGGAGGGTTCTGGAGGTTCATGGGCCAAAGTGGGCTGATCAAGGAATATGCTGTTGTCAACCATGGACTATTTGGGTCACAGTACCGTTTCCATGTTGTGCTACTCTATGACTCTTGTCATCCTCTTGACTTGTGCCTTGCAGATAGTTGAATGGTATGAGGTGTCAGGATGTCAAGCAAAGAGTTTATCGTCATATGCACAAGGGGAAGGAAAAACCTATTTGCAGCAGCATTGGAAACACAAGATTCACAAGAAAAACATAAATTATACGACAAATATACAAGAAAGAACATGATTAGAACAGAACAAGGTCCATTGTAGTGCAAGAAAGGCAGAGTGGTCATGGTGTTGCTTAGCGGAGATGGTGATAAAGGCTGTTTAGGTTGGTTCAAGAACTGAATGTTAGAAATGAAGTAGTTGTTCTTGAACCTGGTGGTGTGAAACTTCATGCCCCTGCACCTCCTGCCTGATGGTAGCTGTGAGAAGATGGCATGACCCAGATGATGGGGATCTTTGATGACTGTTATTGTCTTCTTGATGCAATTCCTGATATACATTCAGTAGTGGGGAGGGATGTGGCAGTTATGCATTTGGCTGTGTCCACTCCTCTCCACAACTTCTTTGGAGTCACTCACCATGCAATATTCTGCCTTGATTTGTGAGAATCCCTGATCAATGACTACTCAAAGTATTCAGGAATATTTAGGATGGCATTGAAAATTCTAGGCCATGAGCCAAGTACAATCAACTCAATCTGTGTCAGAGTTTCTGATATCCCACATTGGCTTTATTAACAATCTCTAATATGGTGAATGAATAACTTGTCGAGATGCCATAATTCCAAAACAATAAGGCAAGCTAGAGGGAGAAAATAAAACAAGTAAAAAATTTAAAGGACTTGATGAAACTCAAAAGTACATTAATTGTAGAAAAACTAAACCCAAAGAGACTGATGGGAATACCCAACAGATCAGGCAATACTTGTGGAGAAAGAAAATTAGGTTACATTTACCAGAGCTTATGTAAGGACTGTTCAATTCTGACTCAATCAGAAAAAGCTGTCTATCTGAAAATAATTTAACATATAGCTTTGGAGCCTCTAGGTAGCAATTACAGCCAGAAAAGAGAGCTGATCATTTGCTTTTTCTCTGCATTTCTGGACGACGTATCCTGGAAATATGTTGAGGTAAAATATTATTACTACTGATTCACAGAGCTCAGAACAATAAACATCTTGATAAGAGATAATTGTATTGAGTTTTCAATTCTTTTACTGATGCATATGGAGATTTAACTCCTCATTACACATAAAATAATACTACTTATTCAATTAATTTCATTTCAAATTATGTCCGATACTTTCAGAAAAATTTATTCTCTGGTTTTATTCAAGTGTAGTAGATTTCAATTGACAATTTAATTGTATAACCTCTGCCAAGGAATATAAACATAAGTGCACTGTGGCCATAGTTTCTGTAGTTTTCATTTTTTCCAACTGAAGAAACGTAACATGAGAAAATCATGCTTACTGTTCTGGGGAGTAGAAAGGAATAGAGGGAGTGATTTTTTTTCTGCTCTTGATGCTGAGATACATCCTAAAATGTGCTGGGACACATCATCAGTGATGTAAGCTGGGCTCATTGGGTTGTATGGATCTTCCAACTTCAGCCAATCTTGCCCAAGTGACCAGCAAGGGTTAATCAGGCCCTGGCTTGCGATCCAGCCGCATTGCTCCACAGATCACATCTCTCGATCCATTGCCATCTGGATGCTCACTCAGCAGCGGCCGACTCAGTGGTTCTTTTTTTTTTTGCAGCCCCTGAAATGCCAAGGGGGGAGTAGCTTTGCAGAGCAAGCAACCAGCAAAACCTCTACACTCCATCTGTATAGGCTCACATTGTGCCCTCCTCCCTTGGCTCTAGCAGTGCTCTACCAGTTCCTAGTATTTGCCTTTCTTACACTCATAAACGCACATAAACAGAGTCTGGAGAATTTTAACAGGTTATAAAGTCAGGAATTATGAAGTATGGGGGTAGTATAGTTTGTGGGTGGTGGGATTGCTGTTGAAATAAAGCAATAGTGTTATTCATTACTTTCCTGCCTGATCAGGATGATTTTAATTCACAGGATGCAAAGTTAACTTTTCCAAAGCTTGCAAGGTTCTGATGTTTGTGAATTAGGTTTTATTTGAAACTCTATGTCCTGAGGGTCATTACTGCTACAGATTAATCTTTGCTTTAAATTTAGCTTTATTTGTCACGTGAACATAAAGTGAAATCAATTATTTGCATCAAAACAAACCAGTGAGGATTGTGAAAGGGCAGCTCACAAGTATCACCATGCTTCTGGCGTCAACATAATGTTCTCTCCACTCACTAACTCCATCTATATGTCTTTGGAATGTGGGAGGAAACTGGAGTAACTTTATTTGTTAAATGAACTTACCACCACCCTAATAGATCCAGTTTGGCTGTTCTAAACTCAGATCCAGATTTGAAATTTATAAATACAAGTACTCTCAGAAAACAATTTGAAATAGAAAGGCAGTCTGCACTTTTTGAGAATCGAATTTGCTGCCATCTAGTGTCTGAATGCATTTTTTTTGTTTGGCTGGCTAGATACCAAACTTGGATTTCTGAATTAAATTCAAATTTCTTGAAACAGTAAAAAAAAATGCACATTTGGATTTAACATTTTGCTTGTAAATGGAATTAATGAGAAAAAGAAACAGTATAAAAAGCGCCAACGCAAAGCCAGAATGAAATGTGGATCTATTCAAGGCCCCTTTTCGTTCTTGCAAAGTGTTGAATCATATAATCATGCAGCACAAAAGAATGCCATTCATGCCTGAGCCAGTTCTCTAAATATGATCTCCAATTAGCCTCACTTCCCAAAGCCATGATTTTTTTTTTCAATAATATATCCAATTTCTAACAAAATTATGGCATCTGCTTCCACCACCCTTTCAGATAGCGCATTCCAGTTTATAACAATTGCTATATTTAAAAGTAACTTTTCATCTCCCCTCTGGTTATTTTGGCAATTATCAGAAATACAGATTCTCTCGTCCCTAGTCTAATGCCAGTAAAAACAGTAAATCCTTATCTACTCTATCATAACTCTCTATATCTTCATTAGACTTTTTTGGCCACATCCTTTTCTCCTCAGACATTAAAGAACATCCTTTAATCACTATTGTGGGTTTACATTTACAAGCAAGTGCATGCACCAAACGGATTAAACAAGCTAACATTTGGCCATGCAGTAAACGTTGTCTTGACCCTCTCAACTGTTTCCATACAAACGTGAGACAAAGAAATTTGAAGTGGATTCAGATAGTTTCTGGTTAGTTTCCCACTACAAATCTATTCTTTTTTATAACTATATTAGTCTCAGCCAAATTCTCTGTCCAGAATTTCTAGAAATTCCTCAGGGAATGCATGGAAGAGTGTAAAGTAAGTAAATGTTGGGATGCTATTGGCCAGTCACAAATATTTAAGTAAGGAAGACTATATCCGTGCTATTTATAAATTTGACTGGGAGGTTGTGAAAATTACAAGGTCTACAGGTACTTAGTGATGAAATTGATTACTTGAATTTGGGCTTTTAATAGAGAAAATTATTGCATTTGCATGCTCAGTCAATGTATGCCTTTCTTCAAGGACTGAGCATAACTTAGTTGGATTTTATGTAGCACACAAGGCTTTAAATATCTGGAAAGACTTCTATTATGTGTGCAATATTCCCTTCCCTCTCCTCTATCCTAACTATTTTCCAGGGTCTGCAAACTGAATGCTCTATATTGCATTGTGTTCCATTTGAAATGCAGACGGTAGACCACAGATTAGCTTTTCGATTAATTAGAGTTGAGGGGAGACCTGGACTAACTCATGCTCCTGACTGGTAAACAGTAATCCTCAACAGCATCTACAGTGGCTACAATTACACATTAATTGGACGGATATTCCTTCTCCATTTTCTAGTGCCATGCAAAGCTTGAGAAATGGCCCAAACTAGTAGATTGCTTCGCCTTTTTCATGAAACCAAGTTTCGGCAAATACAGTCAATCTATGTCCTATCTGCTTAGTGTCCAGGAAAACATTGTCTCTTAAACAACTATGGAGCAGTTGATGTGCAGAATTCATTTGTACAGTCTACAGTAACTCTACAGGAATTCTGCAATGACTGATTGCAACATGTTAGCATTTCACTTATACTAAAAGTCCATTAACTATCAGAAGGAGCTCATGTGTCACTTTCATCTGTTCCTGCCTAAAGCTATAAATATTTCCTGTATCTCCACTTCTTAAAGAGAATATAAATAGTTGGTAGTTTTGGAAATGCCTTTGATATTTCTTTGTTAACTATTAAAGATCAGAAATGCTTGGAATATACTGTAGCTTAATCAAAAGCCACGGTAGCATAGCAGTTGATGCTGTAGGTCTAGAGTACAAGAGCATGGATGTGATGCTGAGGTTTTATAAGGCACTGGGTAAGGCCTCGCCTTGAGTATTGAGAATTGTTTTGGGCCCCTCATCTTAGAAAAGATATGCTGACATTGGAGAGGGTCCAGAGGAGGTTCACAAAGATGATTCCAGGAATGAAAGGGTTATCATATGAGGAACGTTTGATTGCTCAGGGTCTGTACTTGCTGGAATTCAGAAGGATGAGAGGGAATCTCATTGAAACTATTCAAATGTTGAAAAGCCTAGACAGAATAGATGTGGAAAGGATGTTTCCCATGGTAGGAGAGTCTAGGACAAGAGGACACAGCCTCAGGATAGAGCGGCGCCCTTTCAAAACAGAGACGCGGAGAAATTTCTTTAGCCAAAGGATGATGAATTTGTGGAATTTGTTGCCAAATGCAGCTGTGGAGGCCAGGTCATTGGGTGTATTTAAGGGAGAGATTGATAGGTTCTCCATTGGACATGGCATCAAAGGCTACAAGGAGAAGGCCAGGAGCTGGAGTTGAGGAGGTGATAGAAAGAAGGATCAGCCATGATTGAATGGTGGAGCAGACTCAATGGGCCAGATGGCCTAATTCTGCTCCTATGTCTTATGGTCTATTACAGCTTGGCCATTGGAGTTCAGAGTTCAATTCTGCCATCCTCTGGAAGAAAGTTTGTACATTCTTCCCTCTGCATGCTCTGGTTTCCTTTCACAGTCCAAAGAGATACAGGTTAGTAGGTTGATTATTCTTTGTAAATGGTCCTGTGATTAGGCTAGGGGTAAATGGGTGGGTGATGGACAGTGAGGCTCATTGTGCAGAAAGGGCCTGTTCTGCACTGTATCTCTAAATAAATGAGATGCTTTTAGCCTACTTGCTTGAAATGGAACTTAAATGTAAGTAGATCTGAAATACCAACTAATATTTCTATTCATGAAAAATGTTAGGCCTGTAGATTTACAAAGTTTGTGCTATAACATGATCTATGCCATTTAAGGGACTCTTTTAGAAGTGAATGGCTAATGTAACAGCAATATGGTCAGAGCTATTTTATACCCCAGTGGTAGGATTCGAAAGAGTAATAAAAGCTGAATAATTGACTTTAATTGAGACGTCACCAGTCCTGGATATCTAATAAGAAACAGAGGCTATCTGAAATTTAATGGAATTATTAAGTATACCAGACATGACTCCTACCCAGATCCAGCATCAGTAATAACAAGGCAGTGAGCAAACGCAACAGGAAGCATACATGAAAATTATGAAGTTTCCAGGTGTGTGTGCCAGTGCGCTGGAGTTCACTATGGCTAGAAGGCTCACCAACTCTTAGCTGGGCCATAATTACTGTCACACTAATGACGATTGATTGGCACAGACTGCCAGTCTGAGGTTTAAAAATCTGCATTAACCCTAATAATAATAACGTAGGTCGCATCCAGAATTTTTCCGGGTAGTGGACGACTTCCGCCCACGCCATTCTGACATAGTTGGAATTCGCGTACGAGGCAAGTTACAGCAGTGGTTTGCCATTGCCTTCTGCAGGGTGAGTTTTTTTTTCAAAGAGATCACCAGCTCTTAACCCCCGCACGGATGGAAAGCGTGCCAGGGGAAGCTGGCTGGGTTTGAACTTCGGAACCTCTGCCCCGCAATCCAGCACTGATGCCACTATGCCACCAACTAGCATTAACCCTATGATGGGATAAACAGGAAGATTGAATGAGGTTCACTCTTCTTTATGATATAGGTGGGACTAAACCATAATCAATGAAAAAATATACCTGGATGAATTTTAATCAGTGCTGATTTCGCATATCACAGCTGTGTTAGCAGTTAATATGTCACAGTGATGAACATGGCGATCTATTGAGAACTTGATATAACTTCATCCAATGTTCTTGTATCTTAAGAAAACCCTTACATTCCAATGTTTGGATCTCATGCAAGAATGAGATTAATTATTCAGATGACACTACCATCAATTGTCATTATTCATAGACTTTAAGCATTAACCCCTTGTGGAGCTAAAGTAAATCCAAGCCAAGGGATGAAGAAGAGATAGGGTGTTTGGAACGTGCTTGATGAAATCTCTTGAAAATATGAACTTGCCATAACTGATGAGAATGAGAAGCAGAATTTCTGCAGTATAGCATTGTGCTGACTGTCTTTGCAAACAGCAAATGGTACGTTAACACACTGGTATGGCTCTTAATAAAACGTTGCTTTTCTGTTAAGGCAGTCTGTTGTAACGTTGCCAAGTATTCACTTCTCTGATTCATGTAGCAGAAATGTAATAAGTGGAATGTCATTTTTTTTCTCTGCATTCTTACACAAATTATAAGGGACGGCAGTCTTTAGGAAGAGCTCCTATGGAACGTTCCTTGTTGTTTAAAAATAGATGGAAATGTGTCAAGAGAATCACTAATATGCAATTCCTGGATAGGAAACTATTAACAGTGGAAATCTAGGAAAATGTAAGATTCACATAAGGATGTGAAGGATAGCAAAAAGCCAAGAGTCATGACCCAGATTGTGCACGCAAATTTTCTGCTCTTGAATGGGTGAAAGGTGACTTTCTCATGCATTGTGAAAATGGTACATGGTTCACTTATGGAAACTAGCCACATATTTTGGGCTGTACACAAACATTTAACTGAAAGTGTATCCAGAAACTGAGGCTCACTATGATTTCTTTCTGCTTTTTTTCCTTCTTGCCAATTATTGTTTTCATTTCTTCTTCTTGGAAACACATTGATTCTTTCCTGGAGTACTGTTCTACAAGCACTAATTGCTTCCCAATATTTTGCCAAAGCGGTTACTAGTTTGAGTGTGATCAACTTATTCAACCAGAATGGTGTCCCAATGGTGCTCAGTCTAGTTTTTGGGATATTATTATTTAAACACTCCCTATAAATGACACTATTCATGCAAACAATTGCAACAACAATTGCTGGATGGGATTCAGATTCAGATTCAGAGTAGATCCAAAATTGATATGAAATTGTGGTGGAACTGGTTTATTATTCTCAAATGTATTGAGATACAGTGAAAAGCTTTTGTCTTTGAACCACACATTGGACCATGCCATACATTGATGTAGTAGAAAGCGAAAACAGAACTATATTCTCATAGTGACAGAGGGAATGCAGACAGGTAAACATAGTTATTTCAACCTAGCTCAAACATAACCTAATATATCATGCCCACTTTAATTTCACCCTGTACATTACTTACTTAAGCAAAAGAAACTGCAAACTCATGCCCATCTTGTCAAGAAGGCAATAGATGAAACAAAGACATCAAATTGCCCTCATCATCACCATTATGTGCTGTTTCATATGACATAGGCGATCATGGTCCCATGACCGTGATTGTTTTTGCCAAACTTTTCTTCAGAATTGGTTTGCCATTGCCTTCTTCTGAACAGTGTCTTCATTACACAGGTGATCCCAGCAACTATCAATACTCTTCAGAGATAGTCTACCTGGCATTAGTGTTGGCATAACCAGGGCTTGTGATATGCACCAGCTGCTCATTTGACCATCCACCATCAGCTGCCATGACTTCATGTGCCCCTGATGGGAGGGGCTGAGCAGATGCTACACCTTGCTCAAGTGTGACCTGCAGACTAGCGGAGGGAAGGAGTGATGTACACCCTGCCATCCATAAACTACCCAAGGTCAATATTAAATTAAGGGGATGTTTCAGGCGGGAAGATATCCTTATATAATAAAATAAATATGATTTCTGTCATGTCATCTGGTTTCACTCTTGGTGTGTTTTCTGTAGGATCATCTGAGATCCTGGAAGAGAATACAGTTAATCAATGCCCCTTCAATATAATGTACATGATGGGGATTCTAAGAGATTTAAATGGATTGAAGTGGTGAATGATAACCAAACAAGATTTATTACACTGTTGCTGCAATTAAAAGAGAATGAAAAATCACAATTCTTTTTTCTCAAGAAGATAAAGACCATAAGACCATAAGACCATAAGACAAAGGAACAGAAGTAGGCCATTCGGCCCATCGCATCTGCTCCGCCATTTTATCATGAGCTGATCCATTTTATCCTATTTAGTCCCACTGCCCCACCTTCTCACCATAACCTTTGATGCCCTGGCTACTCAGATACCTATCAATCTCTGCCTTAAAGACACCCAATGACTTGGCCTCCACTGCTGTCCGTGGCAACAAATTCCATAGATTCACCACCCTCTGACTAAAAAAATTTTTTCACATTTCTGTTCTGAAAGGGCGCCCTTCGATCCTGAAGTCATGCCCTCTCGTACTAGACTCCCCCATCATGGGAAACAACTTTGCCACATCCACTCTGTCCATGCCTTTTAACATTCGAAATGTTTCTATGAGGTTTCCCCTCATTCTTCTAAACTCCAAGGAATACAGTCCAAGAGCGGACAAACGTTCCTCATATGTTAACCCTCTCATTCCCGGAATCATTCTAGTGAATCTTCTCTGTACCCTCTCCAACGTCAGCACATCCTTTCTTAAATAAAGAGACCAAAACTGCCCACAGTACTCCAAGTGAGGTCTCACCAGCGCCTTATAGAGCCTCAACATCACATCCCTGCTCCTATACTCTATTCCTCTAGAAATGAATGCCAACGTTGCATTCGCCTTCTTCACTACCGACTCAACGTGGAGGTTAACTTTAAGGGAATCCTGTACGAGGACTCCCAAGTCCCGTTGCATCTCAGAACTTTGAATTCTTTCCCCATTTAAATAATAGTCTGCCCGTTTATTTTTTCTGCCAAAGTGCATAACCATACACTTTCCAACATTGTACTTCATTTGCCACTTCTCTGCCCATTCTTCCAATCTATCCAAGTCTCTCTGCAGACTCTCCGTTTCCTCAGCACTACCGGCCCCTCCACCTATCTTCGTATCATCAGCAAACTTAGCCACAAAGCCCTCTATTCCATAATCCAAATCGTTGATGTACAATGTAAAAAGAAGCGGCCCCAACACTGATCCCTGTGGAACACCACTGGTAACCGGCAGCCAACCAGAATAGGATCCCTTTATTCCCATTCTCTGTTTCCTGCCAATCAGCCAACGCTCTATCCACGTATGTAACTTTCCTGTAATTCCATGGGCTCTTATCTTGTTAAGCAGCCTCATGTGTGGCACCTTGTCAAAGGCCTTCTGAAAATCCAAATATACAACATCCACTGCATCTCCCTTGTCTAGCCTACTGGTAATTTCCTCAAAAAATTGTAATAGGTTTGTCAGGCAGGATTTTCCTTTAAGGAATCCATGCTGAGTTCTGCCTATCTTGTCATATGCCTCCAGGTACTCTGTAACCTCATCCTTGACAATCGACTCCAACAACTTCCCAACCACCGATGTCAAGCTAACAGGTCTATAATTTCCTTTATGCTTCCTTGCCCCCTTCTTAAATAGCGGAGTGACATTTGCAATCTTCCAGTCCTCCGGAACCATGCCAGAATCTATCGACTTTTGAAAGATCATCGCTAATGCCTCCACAATCTCCACAGCTACTTCCTTCAGAACACGAGGGTGCATTCCATCTGGTCCAGGAGATTTATCGAGCTTTAGCCTATTCAGCTTCCTGAGTACTTTCTCTGTCGTAATTGTGACTGCGCACACTTCTCTTCCCTGCCACCCTTGAGTGTTCGGTATCCTGCTGTCTTCCTCAGTGAAGACTGATGCAAAATACTTGTTCAGTTCCTCTGCCATCTCCTCATCTCCCATTACAATTTCTCCAGTATCATTTTCTATCAGTCCTATATCTACTCTCACCTGTCTTTTACTCTTTATATACTTGAGTAAGCTTTTAGTATCTTCTTCGATATTATTTGCTAGTTTCCTTTCATAGTTAATCTTTTCTCTCTTAATGACCTTCTTGGTTTCCTTTTGTAAGGTTTTAAAGACTTCCCAATCCTCTGTCTTCCCACTAATTTTTGCTTCCTTGTATGCCCTCTCCTTAGCTTTAACTTTGGCTTTGACTTCTCTTGTCAACCACGGTTGCATCCTTTTTCCACTCGAAAATTTCTTCTTTTTTGGAATATACCTGTCTTGCACATTCCTCATTTCTCGCATAAACTCCAGCCATTGCTGCTCTGCCGTCTTTCCCGCCAGTGTCTCTTTCCAGTCAACTTTGGCCAGTTCCTCTCTCATGCCACTGTAGTTTCCTTTACTCCACTGAAATACCGAAACATCAGATTTCGGCTTCTCGTTTTCTAATTTCACAGTTATGATCACTGCCTCCTAAGGGTTCCTTCACCTCAATCTCTCCAATCACCTCCGGTTCATTACACAATACCCAATCCAGTACAGCCGATCCCCTAGTGGGCTCAACAACAAGCTGTTCTAAAAAGCCATCTCGCAGACATTCTACAAATTCTCTCTCTTGAGATCCAGTGCCAACCTGATTTTTCCAATCTACTCGCATGTTAAAATCCCCCACAATTATCATAACACTGCCCTTCTGACAAGCCTTTTCTATTTCCAGTTGTAATTTGTAGTCCACATCCCTGCAGCTGTTTGGAGGCCTATAAATAACTGCCATCAGGGTCCTTTTACCCCTGCTATTCCTTAGCTCAACCCATAAAGTTTCTGCACCTTCCGATCCTATATCACCTCTTTCTAATGATTTAATATCATTTCTTACCAATAAAGCCACGCCTCCCCCTCTGCCTACCTTCCTATCCTTCCGATACACCGTGTATCCTTGGACGTTCAGCTCCCAGAGACATGCATCCTTTAGCCAGGTCTCAGTGATGGCCACAATATCATACCTGCCAATCTGTAGCTGTACAACAAGATCATCCACCTTATTTCTTATGCTGCATGCATTTAAGTACAACACCTTAAGACCAGTATTTGATACTTTTTGCTTTGATTTCACTGCAACTTTATTGCACTGCAACTCATCCCTATGGCTACACATTTGCCCCATCACCTGCCTGTCTTTCCCGACATCTTTACTGCTCACTATCTTAGATTTATTCCTGTTTTCCCCTTCCTCCACTCTATCATTCCGGTTCCCATCCCCCTGCCAAATTAGTTTAAACCCTCCCTAACAGCTCTATTAAACCTTCCCGCCAGGATATTGGTCCCCTTCGGGTTCAGGTGTAACCTGTCCTTTTTGAACAGGTCACACTTCCCCTAGAAGAGATCCCAATTATCCAAGAATCTGAAGCCCTGCCCCCTACACCAGTCTCTCAGCCATGCATTCATCTGCCTGATCCGACTACTCTTGCCCTCGCTAGCACGTGGCACAGGTAGCAATCCCGAGATTACTACCCTGGAGGTCCTGCTTCTCAGCTTCCTTCCTAACTCCTGGAAATCTCTCTTCAGGACCTCCTCCTTTGTCCTATCTATGTCCTATCTATAAAGCTAAGAGATTACCTGATAGAGGCCTTTAAGGCAATAAAAAATGATCTATTAAAGGAGACCAATTACAGTTGTTTAATATACAACTGAGTTTAGGACAGGAGCTCCTAACCCGGGATCCACAGACACCTCAGTTAATGGTAGGGTCCATGGCATAAAAAAAGGTCAGGAAACCCTGGTTCTGGAGGATAAGAAATGATAAGATGAACAGTACAGGAGATACATTGAGATATACAAGAATTAATAAGGGATTCACAGGATAGATTTTAAGGTCCTTGTTTCTTGGACTGTAAGGTGTAAAACACTATTCAAATTTGCAGTTGCTTTTGCTTAAATAGATAATGTACGAGGTGAATGATAAAGTGGGCATGATATATTAGGTTGGGTTTAGAGTATATTCAAGACTGATATCGATGGCTGTTTGAACACTGAACGCATTAAGCAACTTAGGCAGAAAAGTGAACATTACATAAAGAACCAGCAAAACTTTCAGACCCGGTTAGCTGAGGTGGCAGCAGCTCTTTTTTTAATGTTTTGATGTTTTCACTTAAATGATGGATCAGAATAGGGTCCACATAAGTCAGGTAGACTCTAACGAATCCAACATAGAATTCAAAAAGCCTTTTGAAACATGAAATTTACAGTCTCGGACAATAGTTGAACAGGTGAACCTTTGAGGAGAAGATTAGATAAGTGCATAAGAGGAAATAAATATTGAAATGGTTTGATGAAAATGAATGAGAGAAAGCACATGTAGGAAAACAAGTATCAGAATAGAACTGTTAATTTGAATGGCCTGTTTCTCTTCCATAAATACCATCAAATTTTATGTAAAGCAAAGAAATGGAATCTTCCCCTCAACACTGAAAGCTCCAATCCATTGAACTCGGTTATGATGGAGAGACAAAATCTAAAAACTGAAAAGCATCTTCCACTTAACCAGAGCAAAATGCCAGCAGTATCAAAATGGGAACATGAAAAGTTATTATGGAGACTGTGTGAAAAGTATCAAACGCCTATGTACTGCTGAGCTGTTAGTTGCTGCATTCTTCAAACCAAAAAATATCATAGCTCACAGCTTTGATCGCTCAGCCAAGTTGTAGGAGGGAGTTCGGACAGAAAGGGTCAACTGTTGCACATTCTTGTGTGTATGCCTGTTGTTTAATCTGGCACAAGATGGAAAATGAGAGGATATTTTTCAGTTTAAATGATAGGAAATAAAGTTCAAGGAAACTGGAGGTGTAAGCAGACCCATAGTTAACCTTTTTCCAAAAAAATTGGACAGAAAATAATGAGAGCTTGCTTCATCATGGATTTTTCATGGAAATGAAATCCTGGAGACAGCATTTTAGAGTTGGGAAAGCTGAATTGTTAAAAAAAAACATTTTATTGCTCTGATTTATGTGGTTACTGTGGGAAGACTTCCATAGAAAAATATTTGTTGAAGTACCTAATTATAGAGACCTTTAAGTCAATCATGAAATTTCTGTCCAGAATAAAAATGTAAATGGAAATCTTCATTCTGTATGCACTGCCCTGAAATCTCTTAGAATCACTTTTTTCCTTCATTGTTGTACAATGTTGATATGTGAAATAGTGAAAACATACTCATGGAGGAACTTAACAAGTTAGCTAAGCAGCTGTAGAGGTAGAAGAATAGACAATATTTCAAATAAAGATCCTGCATCTTGACTACTTGCAATTTATCTTTTGCTTCACATCACTGCAACTGTAGATCCTTCTGTTTGGTTATATGAAGGAGTGAAGATCATGCAGTTTTATTGAATCTGCTCTCCAGTTAATTATATTTATCAAAAACTATAGAACCTTTGCATAATACAACTTAAAGGGAGAGAATTGGCCAGCATTAGCACCATATAATTAATGATTTTTGCCTATATTTACTCTGTAGCCCCTTACTTTCGGTCCATCATAAATTTATACAATTGACTGAAATACTTTGACTGAATTTCCTTCCACCTTATTTGAAGTAGTTTATCGCAGATTACAATCCCATATAAAGGAAAAAGAGTCCTTATATTGTTCTTGTATCATTTGATTATTTATTTTTCTGCTTCTGGTTTCTGAGATTAATTTAAAGGTAAAGAGTAACAAAACACTGAATGTTGATCAGTGGGAGCAACAAACTAATATATATAATATTATTACTTCTTGTGAATCAACTTTGAATAATCACTTTCTGACTTTATTTTCATTATGTCCCATTTGATAATACTTTTGGAAAACACTTTCCATGAACTTCATTAGTTCATGGACTGAATATGTCCACTGTAAAACACACACAAATATATTTTATCGTATATTCTGCAATGGATATAATGTATAATATAATATATATAATGCAATGGATAGAAACAGCATCCATGGTGCAATTGATGTTCGGATTCCCATTATTTTTTAATTTCTATAAAATCTATATATATGCAGAATTAACATGTATTCTTTCAGTTTATTCTGTAACCTGTACATTCCACCACCAAGCACATCTTTCCCTCCCCTCCACTTTCTGTCTTCCGCAGGGATCACTCCCTATGCAAACACCTTGTCCATTCGTCCCTCCCCACTGATCTCCCTCCTGGCACTTATCCTTGCAAATGGAACAAGTGCCACACCTGCGCCTACACCTCCTCTCTCTCTATCATTCAAGACCTTAAACAGTCCTTCCAGGTGAGGTGACACTTCACCTGTGAGTTTGTTGGGGTCATATACAGCACCCTAGGCTCCCTATGTGGCCTCCTCTCCTTTATATCAGTGAGACCCAACATAGATTGGGAGATGGCTTCACCGAGCACCTACACTCTGTCCATCAGAACAAGCAGGATCTCCCAGTGGCCACCCACTTTAATTTCACTTCCCATTCCCATTCCGATACGTCTATCCATGGCGTCCTCCATTGTCACGCTGAGGCCACACTTAGGTTGGAGGAACAACACCTTATATTCAGTCTGGGAAGCCTCCAACCTAATGGCATAAACATGGTCTTCTCGAAATTCGGGTAATGCCCCCCTCCTCCCCTTTCCTTCACCATTTCCCATTCCTTTCTTCCTCACTCATTTTATCTCCTCGCCCACCCATCACCTCCTTCTCGTGCTCCTCTCCCCTTTTCTTTCACCAATTTACTTCCCAGCTCTTCACTTCATCTCCCACTCCTTCAGATTTCACCTATCACCTTGTGTTTCTCTCTCGTCTCCCCCCACCTTTTAAATCTACTTCTCAGCTTTTTGTCTCTAGACCTGCTGAAGGGTTTTGGCCTGAAACATCGACAGTACTCTTTTCCTAGATGGTGCCTGGCCTGCTGAGCTCCTCTAGCATTTTGTGTGTGTTGCTCGGACTTCCAGCATATGCAGATTTTCTTTTGTTTGTGATTCTGAAATAATGAACAGTTCTGTAGATACACTGTAGCTCAAGATCCAACTGAAAGCTTTTGACTGAAGACCCAGTTACTCATTGCACACAGGGTGTTCTTCAACTCCACTAACAGAATGCACAAATGCAATACTCAGTGCCCAATCCCACTCAAAACCAAAAGTTCACATGATGTTGTCAAAAGTTTATCTGAAGAGCAATCAATGTTGATTGGATACTACACTTCAAAGACATGTTTAAATACATCTCTTATGCTTAAACATAGCTTACATTGCACACTTACAAAGAATTTATTTCCTATTTGGCGATGTTAAACACAATATATAGTTAACTAGGTAAGCACTCTGCTTCTGAAAAACATTCAATGTATGAACTTTTGCTGCAGAATATAACATGCTACAGTTATAGCTACAAAGCACAGTTAATGTCATTACTGCTGATGGATTTCCAACCAGTAAGATGTTTATATCTGATCTAGCACAAGTGTATGGGGTTTCTTTTTTTTATGTCACTGCGTAGTCTAATTAAAATGTTATGTTATAATTGAAAGGGCTTCTTTGTTATGTTAACTGTTGAGAAAGTCCTCCAGCTAGCAGTTTGTTTGAATCACGTTACTGATAAGAAGATGTTATGAATCAATTGGGATAGTTGTTATGTTTTTGGTGTGTCTGTAAGATATTGTATGCGCGGGGTTTTGGAGGGAAAAAGCGGGAGAGAGAGAGACAGAGGATGGACCAGGTGCTGTGAGTCCGCTAACAGGGTCGGACCCCGAGTGGGGTGTTCGGCAAGGAGAGGAGACGGAGACAGACTCGTGTGGAGCGTCTGGTCGACCACCATTGTTGGTCCCAGGCGGCTGGTCGAGGTGGTCCGAGGGGTCACAGGGTGAAGAAGAAGGGTCCTGAGCTCCAACTGTTGTGGCACGAAGAGATTGAACTTTGATAAGTGTGGCGCCTTTTATTTTCCTTTTATATTTTATTCTCTATTAATTATATAGTTCCAGTAATATCTATAAACTGTAAATCATTTAATATTATCTGGTGTATTGTCTGTTATTTGGGTGGGGTAGGCTACATCGCACAG
Organism: Mobula hypostoma; assembly: GCF_963921235.1. NCBI lineage: Eukaryota > Metazoa > Chordata > Chondrichthyes > Myliobatiformes > Myliobatidae > Mobula > Mobula hypostoma. The sequence goes on along the minus strand of NC_086101.1, from coordinate 84,300,425 downwards.
CATCCACACAAACTGATTACCCAGTTTGGCAGGGCCAAGGGCTGTTTCCCTATACGACAGTGAGCCGAGCGACCCTGAGGTTGGCCAGGGGGGCTACACAAGCATTGAAGGACCTGTGATCTCCCTGAGCAAGTAAAGCAATCTTGAGGCTCTTCAACCAATAAGATTGGAAAATCCTCACAGCGACAGAGAATAATGTAGGACATGGAAAAGTAGATGGTTGTGGAAAGTGCATGCTGAAAAAATAGTGATAAGAAAAAAAAATTAAGCTTGATTAGGAATTTGATCATAGGAACAGGGTGAAAAAATGATTTTAAAATATTAAAATATTTATAAAATCTCCAATAGTACTTAACTTCTGACAGAAGTAAAACTACATTTTTGTGATTAAAGTCATTGTTTATCAGTATTTATCAGTCATGTTCAAAATTCATTAATTCTTGATGACACCATCTCTAATTTTTTTTGTGTCTCTGGTGAGTTACTAATGGGCTTGGGGCCTAAATTCACAGCAGTAAAGTCATTTCATTGGTGAATCTATTGACAAATATACTTACAGAATAACAGTGCACCCCTGACAGCAATAGATTGCCTCACAAAGCAACACCACAAGATATTGTCTACTTTTATTTTGTTTTGATGATAAAAAGCTTTATCCAAAATCTGGACCTAATATGTGCCACAATATTTCAATAAAATAATTACTTGTTATACTTAGTAGACCTCCCTGCACCTTATTTGTCGCACTGGGCAGCGACCCTGTCGGTTCTTTAGTGTTTGTCTGTTTTACGAGGTTGAGTTGCTTGCTCGACACTCAACCCTGCACAGATGGAAAATGAAGAGCCAGCTGGATTCGAAAACAGGAGCTCTTGTTCCCAAGTCCGAGTGTGAATACTACTACACCACTGACACAGACTATACTTAGTAAATTGCTCTGAAAGTACAGTACTGTGTAAAATTCTTAGGCACCCTATCTATATATATATGAGCCTAACACTTTTGCACAGTACTGTATTTGTTAACATGGAGCGGAGAGTGAGTTTTTAAATCTGGCAGGAGCAAAGCATGTTGGGAAAGGGGAGGGTGGAGCGCCATGGGAGGGGTGTAGGACAGGTGGCAGAGAAGAAGTGCCGGGCGGTGTAGCGACATGGACACAGACAGACCCAGCCCTGAGACCCCAGGCAAGGTCACTTGATTTCAAACAATTGGTTGATTGATCATTACAGAATGTCTGTCTGGTGCTTCCCACTCCCACCCCTCTCCTTTCCCCTTTTCCCAACCATAATTCCCCTCTCCTCGTCCCCTTTCCAACCTCAGTCAACAATAGAGACCCATTTCAGAATCAGGTTTATTATCACTCACATATGTCAAGAAATTTGTATTTTTTTTTGCTGTAGCGTACAGTGCAATAAAATTTCTAGCTTATATATGTGCCTAAGACATTTGCACAGTACTGTAGATGGTAAGTGAATGAGTTTACAGTATTTAAGAAACAAGTTATTTCAATTTGACTCATGGCAGATTACTTGAAATTAGTTTGTATCTGAGGTCTGCCTTTCCTTCCACCACTGAATTAGTAAAATCATCTCCAACTCACACGTTTATCACCATTATAAGGGCAAGAGCTACTTTTGCACGAAAAGTCCACTGCACACTATTTAGTTTTGTGTTTGCAAATTATTCCAAAAATGCTGTACTTGCTAGTATTTTATTATTGATTTGAGCACTCTAGATAAGTTTTTTTTTGTCTGTACGCTGTAACACGTGCCAAGAAACACAAGCCCCCTATGTATAATGCTTCAGTGACTCCTGCAAGTAGACTTTGTTCAATCACATTGATTTTTGAAACGCAACGCTGAAGCTGTTAGAAATATTGTATCTGTGGTGGCTTCAGTGCAGCTCAGCAAAAAAAACCAATGGGACTGGTCAGCAGTTATCAGTAATAACCATATAATTCAACCTTTCTGCACAGCCGCGTAACTGATACCTTTAGGTATAGTTAAACTGATTAATTAGACTTTTTTTTAAATATTGCATTATTTTTCCAAACCGAACACCAAAATATATATAACAATGTTTTAATGGTGATTTTTAAGGAATGAACTATATTATTATTATTTTATTAGAGATACTTGCTGTTGAATTTTAATCCTTTCAGTTCACATAAAAAGGAGGTGCACTTACAGCTTTGCAAAGTTTGAAAGACAGCTACTGTTCTGAGAGTCCTGAACAGGCAGCATAGATTACAGAGGTCATTTCTGAGGAGAGGTTAGTTGACACCACTGAGAATATATGTGTATATAACAGGCACGTATAAGAAGGAGAGCAAAAGTAAGAATTCAACACAACCTTTCCCAGGAAAAATACATATAAATGTGCACATGTCCAGATCTATCTTGCTGTCAGGCACTAAACATCTTGAATTTAATATGCATTTGCTGGTTGTAAGACTTATTAAGTTTCATCCAATTTTGTCAAATTTAGTCAAGTCAAAGTAAGTTTATTATTGAAGTATGTATATGACACCATATACTACACTGAGATTCTATCTCTTGAAGGCATTTACAAGGAAATAACGACATACAGAAGAATTTGTGAGAAACTAAAATTGAGCTTTGTACTTGCTTCCACAACTGTTATACCTGTATAATGTCTGCAGTAATACGTAGGTGATGGTGGCATGACGCAGCACGCGCAGCCATTCCGTATGATATCTATATGTGTAACTAGGGGTGCCGTGCACAATCCGAATTTGATGGAGACAGCCGTGAGAAGCGCAGGGGAACATCTGAAGTAACTTCTGAAGTGCCTGCTTCGCTGCCGTTGTTACTGTGCGATCGAGAATCTCTGGACCCAAATCCTTGGCTTTGCCTATCGCCTGTTGCCGGGGCCGGGGTCGAAGCACTCAGCAGAGATGGTGCTCGGTGCTCTGTGTTGGGAGGTAGTCGGAGGCTCGGAGTTTTTCAGACGGACTCAGAGTCGGACTGTGCTCGGATGCTTCCAGCATGCTGCACCGGCAAGTTGGCGGCGCTGAAAGTTTACCATCTGCGTGAGATGTTGAGACTTTTGAGAGACTTTGAGACTTTTACTGTGCCATGTTCTTATCAAATTACAGTATTGCTTTGCACTGTTGTGAGTATATACTTATGTGGTTTTTGATAGTTTTTAAGTTGGTTTATCATGTGTTTTCGTGATATCATTCTGGAAAAACATTTTATCATTTCTTAATGCATGCATTACTAAATGACAATAAAAGGGGACTGCGTATCCTCATAATCATAATCATACTATTGTATTCCACATTGTTGCAAAGACTTTCAAGATCCTTGAAACTCAGTCCACAATTTAAGTAGAAATAAAGAGCTAGTATCAGACCCAAAAGAATCAAAGGTGAACTTTCAAGAAATGTGTCCAATTTCTCAACACTTTGAGGATTTGATTAAATAGTAAGAATATACTGATGAGTGGGATATCTAGACTGAAAATCCAAATTCACTGAAATAAATGGGTTTCTTGTTAGCCACAGTCGCAGCTTCATTAACTTAAATCCACGGTGTTACAACAGAATTATGGGTCCAAAACACTGGAAGAACTCAGCAAGTCACTCAGCATCTGTGGAGGCAAAACAGTCAATTGATATTTAGGTTGAGACTCTGCATCACAATTGAGTGGAAAGATTGACAGACTGTATGCTTTGCAAATGTTCTTGCAGCCTATCAACAGTTCATCATCACTTCCTCAAGAGCAATTAGAGATGGACAATTAAGTCTATGAACCCCATATTCCTTGATTGAATAAAAACATGTCTAGTTCAGAAGATCATTCTAATGTTGCAGTGAACAACTAATCATGAAGTGTCGTAGAGATCAGCAACAGCAGCCTGGAGTTATACTGAGGCAATAAAGCTGGAAGTGACTATGATTCTAACCTCCTTAGGTAAATCAATCAAGGTTTACATTTAAGGTTATATTCCAGATTATAAGGGATCTCATATCTCAGTAAAGGCAATGGATACATTGGTTAGAATAATGTTGAGGGGACACAGGGCTAATAAAATTGAATTGTTGTGTGAGTAAATTAGAAATATTTCTTTCAGTCTTGTAAATCTCCAGAAATCTGAGCTTTACATGTTTCATTACTGTTTACTTCTTTTGAAGAACTTTATGGCGAAGAAAGAAGAGCTAGCGAAAAATCAAAAATGCATGTGAAAAATGTTTTCTTTATTTTCCTGAGAAGTACGATGGAATTTAGAAATATGACCAAAATTGTTCTGCCCTTGGTTTCTTGATTTTTCAATAGCACGTTTATTTTTGGGATCTGTCAGTGAATTTTTTTCACAAGTTACTAAATGGCACTGACACTCAGGCTAGCTGTAGTAATTATATCTAATCTAAAGGAAAAATAATTGATAATAAGTGTTTCAAATTTAACCCTATGCCGTTTTTAACCCCATGTCAGGCAATTTATCTTCTATCCTGTTTGCCCATTCACTCTGGGCCACGTGCAATGCCTGGTCTTGAACCGCAGATTCTGGCCCTATCCAAACAATATGCTTAGTTTTCCTCAGGCCTCAGAGCACTTGCTCCACATTTACATGCCAGTCTAAGTGCCATTAAACTTTTCTCTCCCATTCTATTCCTTCAGCCTTGGCATTTCGTTGTCAATCTGCACATGATGTATGTTAATCTGCACCTTGTCTCTGGCATCTCTTTTATCGATTCTTCATCATGAATAGTTTTATTCTTTATTATTGATAGCTGGTTTTATTCAAAGTGACCTTTTATTTCCCAGCTTAATCTTTTGAAATAAAATGTTAGTTCATATTGAAGGCAAAAGACAATGGAAATTGGAAGATTGTAGGATTATGGGGGCAGGGGTCTAATCATTTGATTTATATTTCCTACCATAGTCATGCAAGCGTAACGTAGTGACTAATTTCAAGGTTTTAAGGGCATCTACAATATTCACAGTGGATAGTAATGTTAAGAGGTCACAATGTTTTCCTCGGATTAGTCTCTTCCTCTCGGAGATTACTTCTTTCAATTGAATGTTTAACATTTTGCTTTTAAAACTGCAACTTTGCTATCTTACTTTGGATCATTGAGCCTGTTCTTGAATTGAAACTTCAGCTCGCAACTTATGTGGTGGATCAAGTGGCAGATTATGTGTAGATATGGGCTGTGGAAAACATGTGCCATGATGTATACGGTCCAAACCTTTTGACCTCTTAGAAGTACAGGAAATCAACTCATTCCTTCAACTTAATAGGAATCCTTAAGATATTCTGTATGAAGTCATTGACATCCAACTTTATTCTACCAATCAAGTCCCTTCTCTTTCTTTTTCTCTTCCTACATGAGATCCAGAAATTGGATCAAGGATCAGAAACTCTCTCAAGGACTATTTTCCACCCCCTGTATGAGTCCTGCTGTATTGAACTTCCAGGAATTTCCTTTTCCAGATACAGAGGCCTGGATCTGTTGAATACACCATGATTTAGATTCTGAGGAATGCCACTAATTTCCTACCCTTATAACACCAGATGCACAGAATTTTTAAACTGTTTATAGCAATATAAACAATTGAGAAATATTTAAAATAAATATATAAATATGGAAAATATGTTTAACTAGAAGCACCATAATTACTAAAAATTAAAAAAAAACATGTTAAGTAAAATAATCAACAGATCCTACATTTTTCCATAGGGTTGGTAACCCTCTCAAACGGGTGAAGTTGTTTTTTGTAAACTGGCCTTGCCGGTAAAAAGCTGAGGGGCCAGATGTGAAGTGCACATGATGACCTCATCATGTCAGAGGTGATTTGAGCAGCAATGCAGTGGGTCGGATGTGCTGAAATCTGTCTTCCAGTTTGTCATCATCTTCTACATTTCTAAAGCACAGATGCCCAGAATGAGCTGATCTCTGAAAGCCTGACTGACAGTGGATTCTCATATAACTATTACCTTGGAGTCAGCTCTGTGTGCGTATACTGTAGCTGTCTTTACATTTTTTTCTCAGACAGTTCTGATTTGTGTTTTTTTACTTGCATTTATAGTATTTTTACGTTTGTCCAACAAAAGTGAACTTGTTACAAAGTCATCAAGTGACACAATATATAAAAAGGCTCTTTAGCCCGCTGAGTTATTGTGGGACATTAACACTATCCCTGCATCAATCCCATTTTTGTTCTCCGCACTATTTTATCAACTCTCTCCAGATTCTACCATTCGACTACACATTAGGGACAAGTTACAAAGGCCAATTAGCCTACCAGCCTGCACATTTTTGGAATGTAGGGAAAAATACAAAGTATCCTATGGAAAGCCAGTGGGGTCACGGGGAGAATATGTAAACCTTAGTTTCATATGGCATCAGGATTAAACTTGTGTCTCTGACACCCTGAAGCACCAGCTCAGTTCGCTCTCTGCCCCAGTGTGCTGCCCTATCAAAAGCATTTACATATACTTTTAAAATAATGGACTGCTAAACTGAATGGGAAAGTGTTAAAAAGACAGATTATTAACAGGAAAATCAGCAATGACCTCGTAACTCCAAGAAAAAAAGGATGCTGTCATATTAACACAATTTTTCCATGCTTCATACAATATATTATAAATACTACTCATGAACTCTTTGGCAATGGACCAGGATTATAATTCTCATCATTTGTAAATATGACTTGACTAGTTCAGTATGTAATACTAGAGCTGTCAAAAGGGAGTACAGCTTTAAGCACTTGAGTTCTTTGAGGTGAATATCTTAAAAAAAATCTGTGGGAACAATCAATGCAAAGATCTGGTCAACAAAAGTTAAAGCCAGCTGCACAAATATAGCCTTTCCCAGAGAGAGAAAAAAAGTGATAAGGAAGTCAGGAATTAGTCTATGAATGTAATGGTATTTTCTTGTCACTTCCTGTGGCTTTTCCTCTCCTATTTCACTGGTGGCATGAATGTGGTAGTTACTGAGTGTATGAGAAACTTAGATGTGGCTTGAACTGCAGACCACAGCCTCCTCATGGACATTATGAATCATTCTTGAGTCAGGTGGGTAGCTCAGTACAAGTACTTAACACTTGGAATCAAAACATGAAATCTAAAGCATCCTGCATCTATTAGTTTTAAGTAATATGTAGTTATTAAATTGCTTTAGGTATTCAGGAAAAACTATTAAAATTATTAGAAATATCCTCAAACTGGTTATTGCATTAGTGTGATACATCATTTGGTGTGTTCAGAAATGGTAAATTGAAATTAGGATAAAAAAATGGACATGGTGCAGAATATTAAGTATCCTGATATTACTTTTAAAAATAAATCTTATTCTAATTCTTAAGTTTTAAAATGGTAATTATTTTAGATCAGGAATCTGCATTTCCCTGCTTAGCCAACCCCATGTGCACCATTTACCTATCTGACCGTAAGTGGTATTAGCATGTGGATCCAATTAGTAGAGTCTCAGGGGCTTTTGCGGTGAAAGTTTTAACGAATGTGAACAAACAAAAGCGATATTCTACCTAGCCCCACTGAAGCTTGTTAAAAAAGTATCAAAGGCTCATTTTTAAAAAAGAAAGTGCAGCCTTTTTTCACAATTTGTTTGGAGAATATAGCTCCTGGGTTTTAGCTGTAAGAACCATATTAATCCATGCACAACGTGAAAGATATCCAGATCCTGAAGGCGCAGACCATAAGTATTATTAATGGATTACACAGACCTTAACAATAAAGCAAGACATAATATACGTACAAATATCTGACAATATCAGTCGAGATTCTTATCTTTTTTTATATATAACAGAATTAGTACAGTGATGATATTGTGTTTGCTGACCATCAAGTTCTAACCTCTAACAAAGACCTTAAACCTTATCCAATATAGATAGCCATGAGTATCCTCACTAAAGGGAGGTTATACTGTAACTATCCGATCTACAAAGACTAGTTCACTTCCCTGTTTAATCTCCATGGTGAGATTAGCTGCCAATACCCATTATTTGAGTGTTGAGCCCCCCCCACCCCCACCGACGAGAAGACGAGAAGATACTTCCAACTAACGAAGTAGTTTAAACACAGTTTGTTTATTTTCAATGATACACATTAAAATTCAAACAACATTTTTATACATATTTAAAACTCACAGAGGATTTCTATCATACAAAAGACTTCCTAATTACAAACTATTTCTAAAAAGACAGATACAATTCCTGTAAGCTAAAAATAGATAATCCATGAACCACAGATGAATCAGTTGTCCATTGCAGGAATCAAAGGCAGAAGAATGGATTCTAATTCACACCATGTTTCTTTCATGCTTGTTGATTATCCTGGACCATTCCGATTAAACTTGAACTGCATTCTTGATTAATACTATTTTTCTTTGCCACTTGGGTGACTTCACACATGCAATCTTTCAGATACCTTTTCACACAAATGGCCCAAAAGCTTCTGGAGACAGAAATCCCAAGATTCCACAATTAATACAGTGAGGCTGATTCTTCGAGTACACAAACGTTCCAACTTATTAATAGATCAGCTATTGACAGGCTAAATGATAATATCAATCTGGTCTGAAGCTTCCTTGAACTAAACAACTTAGCCAGATTTGTCTGTTTTGACACAAGGCAAATTAGATAAGCCTTTGTTTTATACTGCTCCTCTTCAGCAATTAGACCAAGTGCTGTGAGCCAACAAGTTTGTGGCTCTGAGGACAAAATGCAGTTGGCAAAACACTGTTTTTAACATCAAACTTTTCGTTGCTTGCCACTTACATTAAGAACTGAAGACTGGCTCCCATTTACGACAAGCTGCTGAACAAAGAATATTGGTTGGAAGTTTAGTGTATGCAAAAGCAATGCTTTGAGCTTTACTTGTGTCTGCTTCTATGTTTAGAAGGCTGAACTTGGCAAAAACAAGCTCCCCTGGCTAGGGCAGTGAATATCTATCACAGTCCAAACATGTTTGAATAATCGGAAGATTGTCTGAACCTTTAGGTTTGGAGTTCCATCATTCGTGTTATATGAAGTCTTACATTTAGCAAAGAGCTGCTATTTAAGTTCAGATACCTGCCATATTCAAGGAAGGCTGAGGCACCTATTTCCATGACTATTTCAGAAAAATAGTAGTGCAAAATTCATCTCTCTCTCTCTCTCTCTCTCGCTTTCTCTCTCTCTCTCTCTCTCTCTCTCTCTCTCTCTCTCACACTTTTACAGGGAACTTCTTGCTACTTATCTGAGCTTTATCCTACAGAGAATTAAGGGAATGAGCCTGCATTGTATCATTACATAACATTGTATCTCTTGGCAGCAACTTTCTTTAATGCCTAGTCATCTGTGAATAAAACAACAGCAGCATTTTACTTACACAGCACTTTCAACACAGTTAAATATCCCCAGGTCACTTCACAGGAGTATTATTAAATAAAAATAGATTTTGAGTAAGATAAGGCTAAGTAAGATAACCGAAATCTTTGTCAGAAGTAGATTTTGAGAAAAATCTAAAATACGAAAGACAAGGAAGTTTAGGAAGGGAATTCCAGAACTTAAGACTGGGGCTACTGAAGGCATACCAGTCATAGTAATTTATACCAATTGGGAAACTATTCAATTTCAAAGTAATTGGGGACATATAAATGCTGCACCACTTAAGTCCTTACAAAATGTTCACATAAAACCAAGATTTATTGGAGGAAATTTCAAGGATTAAAAATCATTTGAGTATTAAATTAGATTGCAATATCTTCATATTTATCTCTCAGCTTATAAAAACAATCTGAGGAAGGTATTTCTATGGAGCACAAACTGATTCTTGATAATGTAATAATGATTCATAAGAATCACCATTGGTCAAGTCAGATAAATATGGAAGGACAGTTGTCAGCTTGTTCTGCAGTAGGTCACAAGTGAATCAAAACAAGGGATAGACTTGCTACCTCATTCTCACCAATGTACAGTACACACTCCTTGAAAGATCTAATCCTTGCACTGAGTACACAATTCTCCATCAAAGAAAAAAATTCAGAATTGAACCAACAGTCCAAACAGGACATTCATGAAGCGTCATAAGCAGCAATAGAATTTTATTCCATCACTTGGAGTATTGTGAGCAGTTTTGGGCCCTTTATCTAACAAACAATGTGCGGGCATTGGATGGAGTTTAAAGGAAGCTTACAAAAATAATTCCAGGATTGGAAGGCTTATCACATGAAGAGTGTTTGATGGATCTGAGCCTATACTCACTAGAGTTCAGAAATTCAGAAGAATGAGAGGAAATTGAATGATGAAAACCTCTGTAGAGTGGATGTGGAGAAGATATTTTCTGTGGTGGGGGAGTCCAAGACCAGAGGGTACAGCCTCAGAATAGGGGGGTGTCCATTTAAAACAGAGATGAAGAGGAATTTTTTTAGCCAGAGAGTGGTGGATCCATGGAATTTGTTGCCACAGTTGGCTGTGGAGGCCAAATTATTGGGTATATTTAAGGCAGAGGTTCTTGATTAGTTAGGGTACGAACAGGTATAGGGAGAGGGCAGGAGATTGGGACTGAGAGGGAAATGGATCAGCCATGAAGAAATAGTGGAGCAGACTTGAGGGGCAAATGGTCTAGTTCTGCTCTTATATCTTATGGTCTTAAGAGACAAGTCAGGATTAAGATGAATTGCTCTGGATTTGCTTAGATAAGTGCAGACTCCATACTGCTCAAGAACCTAGACTTTTGGCCTAGGACAAAGTAATCTGTTTGATTGATATTACGTACATAAATCATCACTCCCTTTCTCCATGACTTCAGAGTGTGCCACCAACAAAATGCACTGTATTAACTCCTGAAGATTACTTCGTCAGCACCAATCAAACACAAGTCATCAGAGGCAAGAAAGGCAAAGGAAAAAATACACGGGATGACCTTCATCCATAGATACTCTCCAAAATAATACCCTGTCATGACCTTTCTTTGTCACTAGGTGCAAAGTTTGTCTCCTGGCTTAGAGCCACTGTATTGCAAAGTTTGTCGTGTTTAGCCAAGCAAACTGGAGCCAAGAGTGGGCCTTAAAATCAGCTATTCAATTAGAATATAGGCAATTTTATAAGTTTTTGCAAATTCCTCTGGCCCCATCCTTTAATTTCATCAATGCCTAGAGACCAACTGATCTCAACAAATTATGTAATGTTTGATTAGCCTCAGCAACCATGCAAGCATGGCTTTTTAGGATTATGAATTTCAAAGCATCTATATAATATTGTTTCTCTTCACTTATTTCTCAAATAGTTGACTTCATTTTGAGACTATGCATCTTTGTGCTAGACTTTTCAGCTTGACAAATCATTTTGGCTGCTTCAAACAGTTTACTGAATTAAAATGACAAGGGTCTTCAGTTTAACCCTTGTGTCTGATTGTATTTGCATAATCACTGTGCAAATAAGGAGAAAGATTAGTTCATAGGACTAATGAGTACCTAATGTAAAGACTGGTTTACCACTTGGTTTATTAGTGAATCCCTGCCAAAACTAGTCACAATCCATTTGATCCTGGAAGCAAGGGGGGCAAGTTCAAAACTGGAAAGGTGCTGAACAGTGGAAAGTAATAATGATTTTTTTAAATTGCTTGCAAGTCCTCAGTGATGTCTTTTTTGGGTTTGTGTGTGAGTCAAAATAGATTAATACTTAATGTCAATAATCAGATCCGAAACACGATGCTGCAAAAAGTAGGTTAGAAGTACAGTAGGCCTAATCTTTTGTGGATTTCTCTGGTGAATGGGGAGATTCTGCCCAGAAGCATGGCCTTACATGACATTATGCTATCACATGGACAAGGCAGGAATGGTCTGCCATGACATGACTGAAAATTTCTAATAGTCACCTCAGCCTTGTTCCCAAGCTCTGCCAACAGTCAAAATTATTAAAGGTTCTGAATACGTGTTATTTATATGCCATGTAAATAAACATTTAAGAACATAAATACAACTTTAAGTATTTCAGGAAAAGTTAATTACCATGCATTTTTATTTACCCCACACAGTCATTGTTCCCATTTCAAATAAATTATCTCACTGCATCACTGTGTCGATTCCTCAAGACAGTTCAAAGTTCAAAGTAAATACTATTATCAAAGTATATATATGTTACCCCATACATCCCTAAGATTCCTTTTCCTGTGGGAATACTCAGTGAATCTATAGATTAGTAACTAAAACAGGATCAATGAAAGATCAACCAAAGTACAAAAAACTGCGCAAATGCAAATATAAATAAATAGCAATAAATAATGAGAACATTGTGATAATGAGACAAGGAGTCCTTAAAGTGCTATCATTGGTTGTGATGGGATGAGTGAGAGTAGTTATCCCTCTTATTCAAGAGCCTGACTTATTTATTTAATTTTCTCTATATTATCATGTATTGCATTGTTCTGTTGCCACTAAGTTAACAAATTTCATGACATATGCCAGTGATTTGATGATTCTGATGGCTGAGGGGTAGTAAATGCTCCTGAACCTGGTGGTGCAAGTCCTGAGGCTCTGGCATCTTCTACCAGATGGCAGCAGCGAGAAGAGAACATGACCTGGAGGGTAGGGATCTCTGAGCATTTCATGTAGATCTGCTCAAAGATTGAGAGGACTATACCCACAGTGATTTGGGCCGAATCCATTACCTTTTCTAGGATTTGTAGTGATGGGAAAAAAAACAGCAGCAAGTATATGCTCCTCTGCTGAACTTGAAATCACAGGCAAAGATCAGCCAGCAAGTTTGAGACTTCCTTGTCTGAAATATCGTGATACATTCAGGAAGAACCATTAATATTTCCTAACGAATTCTAGCCTAGTGTGCTGTCTGAGATCTTAAGGCTTGAGCTCATTTGAAGGTGAGTCCATGGAAGTGTTCTCCTTCCATAAATTCCCACTGTTATGCTGATAATTATGAGCAGATATTCATTTGACAATGAAAGCAATTCAGATATATTAATGGTTTTCAGGAAACACGTGATGGATTGACCATAGACAGTGTCCTGGGATGGAAAATATGCAAATAATAGGGAAAGGAACAACTCGGAAGATATCCTGAAAAAAAGGTCTAAGTAATTGTTATTGGGTTAATAAAGACACTATTGGGAATATTTTACAGTACTTCTTCATCTTTTATAGGTCCAAGTTTGAGAACATATGAAGCATTCTGTCTATTTTAACTATTTATGATGCCAATTCCTCTTCCACTCATATCCCTTGACTTACAGCACTCTTAATCCTTTCTATCAGTATCATTGCACAATTTGATTTGTTCCATAACAGCTTAGTATCCAGTCAGCATCTAAACATCCCTTTGGTTTTCTCGAAATTATACAAAATATTTTTTTAACTTGTCACAGATGACAGGGGTGCCCAATGATCACTCACCTTCCACACTGATGGAGATACAATTTAAAAAAAGTACGCTCAGGCTCCAGAGACTTTGAATGAGAAGTGAACGCATGCCTTTGCTGTATTCGCAAAAGAGCATTTTTATCAGTTTTCATGTGACAGCAGAGTTCAATAGAAAATAGTCAGAGCATGCAAAAACAGAATGGTAGTAAGTTAGGCTTGCATGACATGATGGATCTCAGCTATGACAAACAGAATTGGAAGAGCTTCCCTTGGGCCTAGCTGCTAGCTATATATTGTGAGCATCTTGATTTCTTACTGTGCAAGAGTGCTTTTTAGTTTCAGTGCAGTACATTTCAGAATTATTTTTGGAATTTTACAAGCCAAAAGCCATGTTGCTTGTAAGTGAAAGATAGAAAACCTTTAGGAGTTATACATATCAAAAGATGTTTTATATTCCCACATGCATTGTTCCAGGTTAACTCAGTCCATATCATCAATTCTGCTTGTTAGGTGTATAAAAATCTACTCCAATGATATGTTTGGGTTCATTGAACTTATTTACTGTGTGTGCCTGCACGTTTGTTTGGGAATGGGGTTATCTCAAATCTACTACTACGAAAATAAATTTCTGTCAAGTAGGCAACATCAATGGGACTGTGACAATTCACTCCACAGTTGTCAGTTCTAAGCCAATATCACTGCTTTAGTCATCTGTATTCCTTATTGTGACATACCTCTTGACATTGTCTGTCCAGTGATCCCCGTTCCTCCTCGGTTTCTCATTCTACGTTTGTCTCCATGTAGAACAGGGAAAGGCATCTTTCTGTTGCCTCTCTTAAAACATGTCCAAACAATTGGCATCATCATTTCTTTTAAATCTTCAATACAGATGCTGTTTCATGCCTTTGTTGATACTGTGTGTGCATCTGGACTGCTTTCAATTTTGCTTTTCCACTAACTAACCTTCACTGTTAGCACATTTTGCATTCATTTTTTTCACTTTCCAATATTAAGATTTTGTTTATATTTCCATAAAATGTTATACTAAAATATCTTTAATTTTCTGAAAAACAAAAGGAAGTTTAGTCCTTCTGATAATAGCTTCGTCACACCTCCCAGTATCTGATTCACTGGAACATACAATTTATCAGCCTGTTGAACTAAAATCTACTGCATAGAGGTTTCTACCACATGATGCAGTGTCTGCTTCTTTCTGATAATCTCCATTTTAACTTTTCTCATTTATCTTATTGGTTAATCAATAAATCCCTTTCCAATATTAGAATGAAAACACCAACAGCAAATTCTTTGCCATATAATGAAATTCTTCCAATAATATTGTATGTTACTGTTTCCTGTACCTAATGAACTTAATCTGTTGACTACGTATTAATAGTCCACAAATCTGACTACAAGAATAATAAACTTTACTCAGAGCTGAGTCTAGAGAGAAAATGCTGTTTTACCTGAGCTGACTAACACCAGATATCTAACCGCTCAGCTTTCTGCTATCCGTGGCTGCAAGTCTGTTAATATGGATATCTTTTGCCAAACTGAATAGAATACAATGAATATAAATAGCTTTAAAATAATTAGTATTAGTGATTTTGTTAACATGTAACAGATAAACCTTTCAGCTGGCATCATCAAGTCTTCTGAGATTCTGTTTCTCCTGGTCTCTATCACAGACCTTCACTTTCTTCCTTTGATTCTTACTCTCTTTATTTCTAGTGCAGGGGATCCCTTGCTTAGTGGTATTGGACAATGGCACAGAAAAGGTTGGGAATCCCATTCTAGTAGCTTCTAGCTCACATGGAAAGTTGACTTGAGACATTACCTATGGTTTTCATTCTCAATTATCAAGGGTTAGGTAGCTGCAACATTTTCTATTTTATTTCAGATCTTCACCATCTGCAAAAGTGTAATTTGGCATTTGTATATGATGAATGTGGACTTAATGTGCTTTGAGGGTAATTGGCAATTTCTTGTAAATTGCCCTTATTTAGGGCTGAGCATCAGTTAAATATCTTAATTCTTTCATGTGGAGTTGAATGGATAAACATATAGGCTGGATACTCATTTGCTTCATGAACCTCTTACTATGATATGAACTTAGAAGTAGGACAGTACAGCACAGTACGGGTCTAATAATCAACCTGAGCCCTCTGTCCAAAGGGCCGGAATAACTTACAGTTGTTTATTAATACAAACTATACATTTCCTTGTATGTTTTGATGTATACATAATAAAATAAACTTGAAATGAGCCTTGAATCACTTAACACATTATTTACATTTGAGGTACAGGTTCTGAGAACTTGCGGTACAGGTTCTAGTCCCTTCTGACCTTAAGATGGATATTTGCATGCCATAGGAGATCTCCAGATAAGTATTCTAGAAAAGAGTTGACATGCCAATAGAGCAAGAGGAGAACAGATGCATATTTGTGCAACTTAAATCTGAACAGACATCATGGGCTAACTGGCATCCTTTTAGCAAATTACCAAAGTATATATCTTTCAGCTATGGTTTTATCAGAAGCAGAATGAGAATCATCTGTTGCAAGAGACTTTGCTGTCATAATTAGTTTAGCAGCATGAATTTCATTATTATAATCCAACAAGAGAAATATACCTCAATTTAGCTGATAATTTGTGGAAGTAAGAATATTTCCAGGAAGATTGTCCATCTTGCTTCATGTGTAAAAGTGTGCATTAAAGAAACTGAAATGATTTGTGCATCCACAAACACTAGAAAATCTGCAGATGCTTCCCCCTCTCACCTTCTCTGCTTACCTTCCCATCACCTCCTTCTGGTGCTCTTCCCCCTTCCGTGATCTTTTGTCCTCTCCTATTAGATTTCCCCCTTCTGTAGCCTTTATCTCTTCCACCAATCAACTTCCCAGCTCTTTACTCTCCTTCGCCCTCTCCCGGTTTCACCTAGCACCTGCCACCTTGTACTTCTTCCTCCCTTCGCCCCACCTTCTTATTCTGAAGTCTTCCCTATTCCTTTCCAGACCCAATGGAGGGTCTCAGCCTGAAACATCAACTGTATACTCTTTTCCATAGATGCTACCTGGCCTGCTGAGATTCTTCAGCATTTTGTGTGTGTTGATTTGTGCATCTATCTTTTCTTCACTTCCTCCATTATACCGAAAACAGGGAGAATTATTATTGGCCATCTTTGGCTTGATGCCTAAACTGTGGGCCTATTTATGATATGATGACATCAACAACATATTGCAGCTGTATTTGGGGACTGCTACTAGGACAATCATGTCTTAGCAGATGGCATTACAGCCTAAAACATGAAAGTAACAGAGACCAGGTGTCAAGGTCCTTTTTTATTCATTGTGGAAATCTTATGTCCATCCGATATCATATTTGATGTTTCTCAGTCAAGGTTGTTGTCTTGCATTAAGTGTGCTTTTTGCTAATATTCCTAGGGTTCATGTCGAATATTTTAAATTGTATTAAAGCTAGTTGTGCAACCATAATTAATCCATACTGTGTTTCACATCTGCATGCTACTCTGAAATCAAATCAAAGTTTGTTTGTTTATTCATAGATAAAATGTCGGCATCTCTGATGAGGTCTCCACATATTGCCAATCCTGGCCTGCTCAGGGAATATGTTAGTGAGCAGCTTTCTTAGATTCCTGTAGTCTATGTGGTTTATACAATTGTTTTGCAGGCAGTTTCAGATCTAAGTCTTGGAGACATTCAAGGAATTTTAATATATTTCAAATTCAACATGATGTACAAGACAGAGGGCATATTACAGATGGTGGTGCTCCCAACTTCCTATTATTTAGCACATCTTCTAATAATTGGAGGTTTGTGAGATCCTATTGAAAAGTCTTAGTGAAGTGCTGGAATGGACACAACATCTACGGAATTGGAGGAAGTAAACAGTTAATACAATAGTTTGGATACTAGTCTAGTCACACATAAAACTTCCATTCCCTTCTATTACGTACATTTTTGGTTAATGCCATAATGAGCTTTATCATCATCCATTATCAGATAATGGTCTCCGCTACACAATTACAGATTAATTTATTATGTATTGCCTGGGCAGATTCTTTGCCATAAAATATGGTGCAAATATTTCTTTCTTACTCTATTGAAAATTAGACACACGATAGTGGATAAGAAACAAAAACGACTAAAAATAAATGAGATTCTTCAAAGTTATGAATTCACTGTGGAAATTACTACAATTTTTGTTATGTAATCCAGTCCTAACTATTGAGATATTCATGCAAATGACATCACTCTATCATAGTAATTGCAAAGGACAGGGTATGTGTCCTCACTTATCTTGACATTCAAGTACAGAAGAGATTAAGCTCTCTCTGTTTACACAATTGGTCTGGCCAAGATCACATTCAGATCAGGTCAGGATGATTTAAGCTGTTGTGATTTCCCAAGGGTTTGTACAGAGGGCATCCCACAGTCAAGTTCACAGAGGGAGTGGTGTTTAATTAAGTGCTCTACATGTGCACACAATGACATTTCTCTAAGTTAAGAGGAAGATGATTTGAAACTCTGATAACAGCCTGGAGGCACACTGGTAGTAAGATGCAGGTGTGTTCTCTTAGACTGAAATATTTTTACAGAAGGCTTTTATGAAAGAATAGAGGCTTCAAACTGAGACAAATATAAATATACTACCAGTGGAACAAATGGATACAGTTTCATTTCCTTTTACTTAAATCCATTATTTACTTTAATAATGGATTTCAAAGAAGGTTGTATTCAGTATTGAGAACTTACAGTAAGGATTTTCTCTGTGATTTAGATGTAGAAAATGGTTATCTTGCAAGAGGATTTGGAGATTTACAGAGTTGGCTGAGTTTATCTGTACATTTTTAAAAAGTTACTTAGCTTTGTCCAGAGCTGTATCTATTAAGGCTTTGTATAAATGCATACCTTCTCCCTTCGTCAGAAAACCCAATTCCCCTCCAAGCTGTGACAGAAAATATATATTCTTAACACACTGTAAATCAAGAATACCTAATTAATCTTTGGTATCAGGTATCCTTTCTTCAGTAAGTGAAGTGCTTATTGAAAATAAGACAAATCAAATATTGCAGAGCACATTGTATCTTCTTCAACATCCTTTTATTCACCTTCATCCTTGTTTTGGAGTCATTGAGTTATGCAGCAGTACAACAGTCCAATTTGTCCAGTTTGTCCTGAGCCAAGATTGCTAGTAAAACAAGATTATTTGTTTCAAATAGTCTTGGCCTGAAACATTAACTGTGTATTCTTTTCCATAGAAGCTGCCTGACTTTCTGAGTTCCTCCAGCAATTTATGTGTGCTGTTTTGGATTTCCAGCATCTGCAGATTTTTTCATGTTTTTGCTTCGTTTTCTGTTTGTTGAATTTGCAATATCTATTGAAACATTCTTTTTCCGTTAAATGAATAATGCCATATTTCTGAGATCTGAGGAAATCTTATTTCATCAGACTGCACAGCATGTAATCTGAATTCTAGAAGAGCAGTCACTGGAGGTTTCCGACCAACTTCAAGGAATTAATGTCCTGCAGACTGTTACAAGGCATCCCTTTTTCTTTATGAGCTAGATTTTGAAGTGTTAGATGTTGAGAAAGAATTATCTGATCAACTGATGGAGTGAAATGCAGGAATAAAAATTCATTTGTGTAACATACCATTTCTGTGTGCTCTGCAAAATAAATTAGCAGCTTATATACTTAATGGCCACTTTATTAGGTACAGGAGTGAAACCTGGTGTGGTCTTCTGCTGCTATAGCTCATCCACTTCAAAGTTCAACATGTTGTGCATTCAGAGATGCTCTTTTGCACACCACTATTGTAATGTGTGGTTATTTTAGTTACTGTCATCTCCCTGTCAGCTTCCTCTGAACTCTCTCATTAACAAGGTGTTTTCACCAACAGGACTGTTGCTCATCGGATTTTTTTTGTTTGCTTTTTTCACCATTCTCTGTAAACTGCTATGTGCAAAAATTCCCAGGAGATTTGCAGTTTCTAAGATAGTCAAATCACTCTGTTCAGCACCAACGATCACTCCATGGTCAAAGTCACAATGTCGTTGGTGCATAATATTGTGCCAAACTAATTAAACTCAGAGTTCCCTCCATTAGACAGGGCTGACCATGGATGTTGTATCCTGGCTGTCTATGCAAGCCAGCACACAAGCCAGGGCAGTACACTATGGAGAGCAAACTGTTGTCCATGTAGCGGGCACCCCTTCTCCATGCAACTGATGTAGCCAAAGGTTGATTGTTCTTGTTCTTGACCAGAGGAGGCTGTGTAAAATAGAAGTTAACAATAGGGTGAGGAGTGTCTTGACAGAAGTAAGGCTTACCTTAGTCTTACCTGCACTGCATTGTAAACGCTGTAAACCACTTTATATAATGTTACTTATATTGTAAATTCATGCTGGTTGGTACTTACGTATTTAAACACATTTTATTCCATTTACGTACTTTAACCTCAAACTTTATTATTATGTAATTCTTTAATCTTTATAATTGTTAAATGATTTTTTTTTGCATGTTGCCCCTTTGACCAGCACACCACTGTAAGTTCCCAATACATGGAAATGTATATTGCGAATAAAGTTGATCCTAGATCCCTTATTTACTGACATAAAGAAATCCGCTCAGAATCATTTGATAGATTAGAGTCTGATATTTACACTGTTCATGTTCCAGCAGATAATAAAATATACAGGACACAAAAACAACATAGCATAGTTTAGACCACTCAGCCCATCTTTTTAACCTATTCTAAGATCAATCTAATCCTTCCCTTCTGCATAACCCTCCATTTTCCCACCATCCATGTGTCCATCAAGAGTTTCTTAATTGGCCCTAACGTATCTGCCTCCCCCACCACCTTTGACAGGGTGTTCCACGCACCCATCACTCTCTGTGTAAAGATCTTAACTCTGACATTTGGTTTGGAAAATGCCAAAACAATTCCTGTATTGGCATTTGCAAGTTGAAATTAAATGAAAACAATGGTTAAACAAATTTGCATGGTTAATTTTTTGTACAAAATGCTTCTTTATAGAAATTAAAATAGCAAATATTGACTTTGAGTATAAATTAATACTGAAATAAAGGAGTTGTAATCAACCAGGTGCAATTATTCACAACTTGGCTTTTGTTAAGAAAATGTTAGTTATAGTCATTCACTTCCTGGCGTTTAGCTGTGGGAACACAACTGGTGGAGGTGATCTCTCAGCATCAGTGAGCTGATATGGCACATAAATTCTAATCTCTTATGATTCATACTAAACTCCAAATAATTCAGAAATGGAGAAATGCAACTGGCCAAAGGATGTCACTTCACATTCCTTACAGTATTGTGGCAGATCTGTTGTTTTTGTAGCTTTGGAAACCCTAAAGTAATGTCAGAGGGACAGTAACATACTAAAGCCTCGGGAAACAGATCCCTCTGTTGTTTGAATGAGACATTTGTATTCGCAGTAAACAAGTTAAATAGAATTTCAAAAATATCAGAACCATTAAATGCTGCTATTATGTCAGTCATCTTACAGCAGTTGCCATAATGCATAATATACAGACCAAATCAACACACTAAGTGCCTCATTCGTACACTAGGCACATGGGATGAAGAGCTGTTTGTGGGGATACCTTGATCAAATTTCATTTATAGCAGCTGGTCTTGAGGCCAGGAGACATTTTTCATAACCACCTGTTTTCCTCTATTGTTCCCCTTGGCAAGCTGGTCAAGCCTGCACATGTGAGGCATTTATGTAGGGGTGCTACATGTTGTTGACAAGGCTGTCCTTGTCTGAATATTTTAATATTTGTTCAAGTGATTCAACAGGAGACCCCGAGAGAATTGGGCACAGCAGCTGCTTTTCTTCGAGCTCTGGATGTGACTGAATGGATGCTCTGTCCATGCTGATCATTGTAAGCTTTACACTGCTCTTGGTCTGAAGAGGGGGTGGGCAGGGGTGGTGTAGTACAGAGTTAATCTTCCTTCTTGCAGGCAGCTGCAGTTGTTACAGAAATGTTTAGAAAGGGCAGAGCCACGACTGACAGTTTCAGCTGTGTCAGTACCTTGCTCTCACTTTTTCTTTCCCACTCAGCTGTGGAAAACAAAGTTTCATATTTTTAATTCGGAGTCTGAATGTTCATCATTCAACAAGAGCATGATAGGTTGCCATAGCTTCTTGTACTTGTTGACATAGATAATGCCATCTGCGGAAGAAGGTAACGCTGAAAGGACAATGCAGCTCCTGCGTTCTTTGGCAAATGAAGATCCCATTAATCAGTAAAACAAGAGGTTAACAGAGTTAAATGGCTGAGAAAGGAGCTCGATTGCAGCATGTTAGGGTTCAGCAAGACTTACTTTTGCAGTTGTATTGCTCGAACAGCACCTGTTCACACTTCCAGCCACCTGCTTGGATTAACATTCCATTACTAGAATAGCTAATTATGACATGGGAAATTCAGTTTCAAAAAAAATTCTTGTGGGAAGGCGATTTTTTTTTTCAAATTAGGAGACTTTGTATATCTCATTGGAATGAAACTTTAATTCTAATCTATATCTTGCACGCAATTGGATATTTCATGATAATTGTTTATTTAACAAACAATAAATTTTAGTTTAGGCTGTGAAACATAAAAAGAGAAACCTGTTAGTGACACATACATACAGTATTATACATAGTTTATTTTCTGATTAACAAATCTGCACAATTTTGTTCCATTTGAATCACTGTTTATGACTAAAGTTCTTTGAATTCCTTGCTAAGAAGGCCAAGTTGCTTTAAAGTTTGTGTCATCAATATCATTATAAATGGTCTAGATCCTACAAGGCAAATGACATTGTCAGTGAAATGGTTGAAAACTTAAACACAGTGCAAGATAGGGCATTTTTGAGGGTTTTTTTTTGCTATGAATCTACAAGTTAAGGGTAAAACAACTACAAAAGTTCTCTAATACTTGTCCCAATTTTGAATAGTGGCATAACAATGATACAGAAGCATAGCATTCAATGAACTACTAACCACAATTAAAACAAGAAGCATTGCAATAAACCAATATAAAGCATTACTTGGTTCAACAAAGAAGTTAATTAAACATAGTTAAGCTTTATTTTTCACTGACGCTGTCTTTCCCAGTTAAATATTAATTAACTGTTCATGTTATGGACTACTCAACATGCTGACGGAGAATTTGAACTCACCTTTTCTTGTAAAACATAAAACATTTAAAACAATAGTAATATGGTGATCATGAATTTAGCAAAATTGAGAATGTATTATTTAAACAAAAGAAATTAATATTTTTATTAGTAATGAATTTCAATATGAGTTTTGAGAAGAAAAGTAAAGAGTTCATGTATTAATTGGATTTCTAAAGGTTCTCTAATGAAATCTGCTGTTGTAGGTAAGGCTAGTATTAAATAGCCATTTGTAATATCCGTTATGAAGACGATGCTGAGCCAACTTCTTAAATCACTACAGTCCTTAGAGTAAAGGTGTTCATACAGAGCTATTATGGTAAAGGATCAAAGGAAAGTCTTCCATGATGGTGAAAAAACAAGATGAAATGGGATATGACCACAGAGTGTAGAGAAGGACTGTTCAGGATAGTATGGTGAATCTTGAGGCCAGGCATTCCAGAAGCACATGGAGGTCCCATGTATGTGGATCAAGGAGCATACCACTTTACAAGACATCCACTTACTCACTCCAGCCAGCACACGCTGCCCCATGTCATTAGCCATGTCAGAATTCACAAAATTACAGTGAAAGTAAAGCATCTTCTATCCTGAGTGATTGCTGAAGGAGAAGAGAACATACAGTACAGTGCAAAATATAGCACATATTAATAGCTAGGGTGCCTAAGACTTTTACACAGTACTGTATTTGTCAACGTGGAGTGTAGAGCGAGTTTGTACTTCCGGCGGGATCAAAGAATGTTAGTAATGGCAAGGGCGCAATGCCACCCAAGGGGTGTGGGATGCTAGGGGCGGAGTGTGGCATGGGTACAGATGCAGTCAGACCCGAGATATCGGGCAAGATCATTTGATTCCAAACAATTTGTTTATTGATTATTACAGAAACTTTCTGTGGTGCTTCCCACTCCCTCCCCTCTCCCTGCCCCTTCCCACTGTCAGTCCACAATAGAGACCCTTCTCAGAATCAGGTTTATCATCACTCCCATATATCATGTATTTTTTTTGTGGTAGCCATACAGTGCAATGTGTTGAATTACTATAGTGGATTTTCACAGTGATAGATGTCACTCAGAAAGGCTGCATTGGATGAGTGGTGCCGTGGTGCTTGGATGTCATTAGAGCTGAATGCAAAACTATTTTATCACATTCTTGAAGTGCTCAAGAGGTAGAGGGAAGTGTTTGCAACACACACAAAATGCTGGAGAAACTCAGCAGGCCAGGCAGCAACTATGGAAAAGAGTATAGTCGCCTTTGAAGCCCGAGACCCTTCAGTAGGACTGGAGATAAAAATATATACTTGGCCTGCTGAATTCCTCCCGCATTTTGTGTGTATTGCTTGGATTTCCAGCATCTGCAGATTTTCCCTTGTTTGTGAGAGCGAAGTGTTTGTTGAGTTCAGGGGTAAAATGTTTGTAGCCTCTTCCCTGGTCTTGTAGCCACTTTATTTACGTGGCTGGTTAAACTGGTGAAATACACGGAAGAAAAATGCTATTATAGTGCAGACATTATGAATTGGTTACCATCCACACACAACTTTAAGACAAGCTCTTGTTTTATTTATTTATTATTTCTTGAGCGATAGCATTCAAAAGTTTTGAAGTTTTGCTGAACCTATTGACCTGATGAGTCCAAATTCTGGCCATTCTATCAGAAGAATATACGGAGATTGCAGCAAATATAGAAGATTGCAGGTGATAGAGAAGATTTGCAGGAAAGGAATATGATATAGTTCTGATCAAAGGAGAAGATCTGATTAGACAGAAAGAGCTTTCTATTCCTGGACTAGACAAAACTGATGGTGTAGTGGTATCTGATGCCAGAGGATCCTTGACAGCAAGGAAAATCACCAGGAAGCCTGGATGCTCAAAGGAAGTGAGGCAGTTTCCAGAAGAAATTAAAACAGATTTTGGTAGGGACGAGTGGAGGGGAGGTTGGGGGAGGAATGCTGGCACTGGGAAAGAACAATGCTCATAGTCCAAGGATCGCCCATTTGGAATTGAGCTCTCATGCTATAAAGGACATTTTCATAAGGGATTATAAATATTGGGATTTTTATCATCAAAAGAATATAGATGTTTATTTATAAATTATATTCAAGTTTGTGATTGATTGATGTTTGGATTAAGAGGATCAATAGATATGGATTTGCTACACAGGATCAGTCTTGATGGTTTTAATGGGCGAGCAGGCTTGGGAAACATGGCCTGCTCTCTTTTCTACTCATTTTCTTCAAGAGACAAAAAATGTGATAATCTCATCCTTCTCACATGTTATGATCTAGTCAGAATACTTTCAAGAGCTCAGCTGAGTGTTTTCAAGATAAAGTATAATAATATAAAAATATAAACTAGAGAAGCAGCTCTGCACCTCTGCAACATCCCTCAATGAATGAAACCTACAAAAATATCTTGGTCTTCACCTTATTGGATTGACCAAGAAGTTACAGCTCAAGGTTTATTACAAGAAATTATTAGGGCTTGGCAGACAGCAGTGGGACACTAAAATGTTGTGCCATAGTTCAGTTAGTATATTTTTTGGTAGAATGCATTATAAATAAATATTACATCATCATCAACATTTTGTGTCGTGTCGTATGATGTGGGCAATCATGATCTCATAACCATAATTGCCCTTGGCAAAATTGTCGATAGGAATGCTTTACCATTGCCTTCTTCCAGGCAGTCTTTACAAGTTGGGTGACCACAGCCATTATCAGTACTCTTCAGAGACTGTCTGCCTGGCATCAGTGGTCGCATAAGCAGGACTTGTCATGTGTACCAGCTGCTCATATGAACATCCATCACCTGCTCCCATGACTTCACGTGACACCGATCGGCGGGGTGCTAAGCAGGCTAGTGGAGGGAAGAAGCACCTTACAGTTCCTTTGGCTGAGATGTACTTTATCTCCATCCCGACACCCAGACTCACTTAATAGTTAAAACATGACTAAGTTATTTAGTTGATAAAAAGGCAGTAGATATATAACACTGTTTCAATGTATAAAACAAAAATGAGGCAAGTTATTATAATTATCATCTCTGAAGAAAGTATAGATCTCAGTCAAGTAGTCATATTGTATTTTATGTACTGTTTCAACATCATCAGTGAAGGAAGACCAGTACTAAATAGTTTTCCTGTAGCATCTCTCAGTGAATTGACAACTTGATTATTGTTCTTTATGGTAAGAATGATCCTTCATATGAGTCGGAATTTCAAAAAAGAAACTTGATTTTTTTTACTAGTTTAGAAGAATTGTAATGATAATAGCTTGTCATTTTAAGTGAACTTTTTGAGCAAAATTGAAATGCCATACAGCCTCCCTTGGATCTAGTCCCTAATGCCATGATTACTCACAGTGAAGCAACTAATTTCAGAGTGATCAGAAAGATAAAACTGGAGATTGCAGATGTTCTCACTTCTTATGTTTATTCCTTTGCAATACTTAAAATTGATCCAAATTTTATTGTGTTTGTGATGCAATACTACATGTACACCAATGAAGTGGATCATATGATGTACTCCATTTCATATTCTATTGTTCACTTGAAACGTGGATCATCCAATTGTTATCTAGTATTACAGCGGGCACTGCTTTCGGAAGAAGGGCCCTGTGCTCGAGTGATCGAGTGATCTCTCTCTCTCTCTCTCTCTCTCGGAGAGCTTGGAGAAGCAATACGGAAGATTGTAATATTGGAACAGCAAGCTGCTAGTCTCCCACGCTTGTTGTTGTTGCAGGAGCAATCGCTAGCTCCCTCGCTAGTGAGTATCCAAAGCAATGTATTTCTTATTGAGGAGTACATCCATAGTGGTACTCTGTACTGTCTGCCCATTCCCTTTTTATCTCCTGAAAATCACAAAGTTACCTGCCTCCTGCAACTTTGGTGTGACTGCCCCCCTGTAACTCTTATCTATCATCTCCTCATTCTCCCAAATGAGGCACAGGTAATCCAGCTGCAGCTCCAATTCCCTGACACAGTTTATAATGCAGTAAAGCCAGAACCCAAGATTTTCCTTCCTCTGTTTAAGCCTGGATCCCATATCTACTTGCCTCCTGTATCTACAACTGTATTATTGATGTACAAGCCCGATGAATCAAATGTTCCTGCCTCACATATATCCCACAATTCTATGTAGCAGAGGTCTTTATAGTATAGATCAATAGTTTCTTGATTAGTAATGCTGTCAAAAATAGAGCGAATAGGCAGGAGAATGGGGCTAAGAGGGATAATAAATCAACTATGATGGAATGTCAGACTAGACCAGATGGGCCAAATGGCCTAATTCTGCATCTTTGTCTTATGATTTCTATGGTTTATCTTCACTTATGATCCAGTGAAAGAGAGAGAAAGAAACAAAGGTGGAAAAATATAAAATACTAACTTAAAACAAAATGTTGTAGAGCAGCATTTTTTTTCTGTTCTATTGTTGCTGAGTTATGATCCAGACTTAATACTTTTTGTTGACACATCTGAAATAATTTCACCAAAATGCTTTGGTACTGTCAAATGTTCCTTCAAGGTCTGTGAGATCGCCTTGCTACCGTCAATACTCACAATCAGAACCTGGCAATACTGACTACAGCTGCACATAAAATATTCGTAAAATAAGCAGGGTGCAGCAGAAAGGAAAAAATCTCTTTTAATGTACATCAGAAAAACAACAAATAAAACTCATTTGAAATTAATCATCACTTATCTTTGAGCTTGTCAGTTTAAGATTAACCAGCCAATGATCTTTATGCATCAACTTGATTTACAGACACAACATAAGCAAGTAAGTTCTGAATAATGCAATTTAAATAGCTTTTAAAAGGAATAAAAACATAAGGAAGTATCATGACAAAATCATTGCTCTAATATGTTAGTGTTTCACCATTTACTCACATATATTGATATATAGATTTCATATATAGCTGCTAAGGTGATGCTCCACTTTCCATTTACATGTAACAGATTTGAAGTTCAGTTGCTATTTTGAAGTTGTATTATGAATTTTAAATGCTAAAATACTTTCACTATTATAAAATGTAGCTTAAAACAGTGTTTTTTTTATCCTCTCCATGCCTTGTGGCGCATTAGGTGGCAACTTTTCTGTTTCCTTAGCATCTGTCTGTTTTTTTATGAGGCTGAGTTGCTAGCTCGATGCTCGACCCAGCACGGATGGAAAGCATGCAAGGAGCCGAATGGATTTGAACCTGGGACCATTCACTTCGAAATCCACTGCAGGTGCCACAACACCTCCAGCTGGCCATTAAAACAATAGGAAAGCAGATTAAAGCAACTGGGACAAGGACAAAAAAGAATCAGAATTATTCATGCAACATTTACAATGAATTGGAATAGAGGAGTTTATAAAGGAGACTACTGATAACCTAGTCAGGTCATTAAAAACACCAGGAAATGGAACATAGGTTCAACTATTTGCAGCAGCACCCAACAGTACTAATTGAAAAAGTGTAGGTGAAGTCAAAGTGTCAAGTGCAGAGGAGAAACTCTGGGAGCGAGAAAATGGAACGGGATAACCAAAAGTCATTTGTATTTTTATCCATAGCTTCCCACTTGATTTTAATTGAAGCTATCAGTAAACAAGTAGATACAAAAGACTAGAGATGGCAGTAAAGGATATGTGTCAACCTTGTATAATGACAGAGATTGACATCAGCAAGTCTATTCTGAAATCCCTACCTCTTGAGGAATTGAGCTGCTTTGACTCGCTGTGACTCATTAACATTTGAGCTGTATTGCAAGCTGAGATTTAAAAAAAAAGCTCAGTATTCATTTAGGAGGAAAGAGAATTTAAATGTTCATTTCAATAAATTTTAAGCTGCTGAGTATTTCTTGCATTGCCTATGTTTCTCACCAAGTATCTTGAATTACGTAAGATGCGCTCACATTAGTTCCAACCTCTTGAAATATATAACAAATGATCTGCTGGAAGAACTCAGATTATTGAGCCCTATCAGAATTGCATAAGTTCCTCTCTCATTCTGACCAATAGAGTCCTAGTTAATCCAATTTCTTCACATACACCAGTCCCGCTATCTCAGGGGTCAGAATAGTGAAGCTTTGATCCAGTCCCATGTGACAATTATATATTTTATATACTTTCTTATGTAAGATGACAAAACCTGCACACAATATCCAGATATGGTCTCCCCAAGGTCCTGAATATATGTCCTTGCTTCAATACCTTTCACTATGAAGACCAAAATACCATTCACACTCTTTAACTGCTTGCTGGCACCTAAATATTTACTTTCATGAAATGCATTCAAGGAAACCCAGATATCATTTCTAATTTTGCCTTTTTGTTTTTCCAGCCTGAATGGGGAACTTCATAGCAATGTTCAACTGAAGGCAAAAAGAAAAAAGAGAACTCAAGGGAATCTAGTATAACTTTGCCTTCTCTTTTCTTCTCTGACACATTCTTAAATTGCATGTTTTTAAGCAAGCTGTCATAATATCTCAAAGTGAAATCAAATATAATTCCCTTGAAGAGTGTTGATATGATTTACCATGTTACAAGCACAAAGTAACTCCAAATTCCTATTTCACCTGTGAGAAAACAAAAATGTGAAAAAAAGAAACATTGAATAGAATAATCTATTAAATCAGATTCCTGGACTAATATTTCCAAAGTACTTTTGAGCATTTAAATCTGGATATGTTGTTCTTTAATTTTTTTACATCTACTTTTTCACTTTTTATTAACAAAATGCGTAATCATAAAACAAATAGAAAAGTTACACTAAGATAAGGGATTGCTTAGTTATTTATTATTATTATTATTATTTCTTTCTTTTTGTATTTACACATTTTGTTGTCTTTTGCACATTGGCTAAATGCTCAGTTGGTGTGGTCTTTCTGGTTATTATTCAATATGAATTTTTTGAGTATGCTGCAAGAAAATGAATCTCAAAGTTGTATAGGTACTTAGATAATAAATTGACTATGAACTTTGAACTTTGAAAGGTATAAATGTCACTAAGAACAATGATGAACAGTCAAAGTGACTTTTGAATTTGAACTTATTTCCTGATTTGATGGTGAATACCAGACCTTATCATAGCAATTGAACTGAATGTTTGGATGACGATTTAAGTGCCAGGCCAGATTGAAAAGGTCAGGATGTAGGGTCCCAGGTAAGAGACGGCCGGTTCAGCTCACTGTTCCTCTTTGCACTGAATGAAGGGCCTGTGGGTAGACCCTTTTTGTGGACTTCAGTTCAGAACACTATTTGCCTACGCTTATTGTTAAATATGATTTGCTTTTTTTATTCCCTGCACATTGGGCGTTTGACAACCTTTTTTAAATGGGTTCTTTGTGTTTCTTTGTTTTGTGGCTGCCTGTTATGAGATGTATCTCAAGATTGCATAATGGATACATACTTTGATAATGAATATACTCTAAACTTTGAATACTCTTATGTCATTTATGAGCAGCTATCTTCGAACAGTTGTGTCAATGGACGGTAGTATGCAGCTTTCCATCATGAAATAAAAACAGGGTTGAACCACAAGAGGAAGAATTGAGGAAATAGAGCTCCTATACTCTTTTTGTTTGGGGAAAGAAAACATACTAGTGCTAACCATGTCACAAGTAGGGCGCAGAACTGCCGGTATAACTGCAGGGCTTGTGGTTCAATAATTTATCAGAGTTTGTGTATCGCCTGCTGTTAGCAAAAATCAGTGTGGTGCTTTGAACAAACTGCTGCTACATTATAGCATTAGGCACGTTTATAAGAACAAGATTCTGGAAATATAGATACAAAAAAACAAGAAGATGGATATGTTAGAGCAGTAAACACAGCCTGAGGCTGTAAAGTAATGAGCATTTTTCCACAGAGAATTTTGACCTGTTATTTGAACGAAAGAAGGCAGATGAAAAGAGAAATTACTGAATCTAAAGCCTGCGCAAGAAAACACAATTCAACTTTAATAAATGTTTCTTGCGTTAATAATTTACTATTAGTGTAATGCTTCTGAAAAACGGAACAGAAAACATGTTATCCAATATCTTTTGATACTCGGCTTAACTATTCATTTGATTCTTGTTCTCTGGAATTAAGTTAAAATTATTTCTTTACTTTTGCCATGATTGTGTAAATTTATATTAAAGAAAAACAAGTTACTATGATCAGTCATAGTTGGACTGGATGCCTTTGATCACTTCACCATTATTTTTTGTACAATATCCTCGCTATTGATTAACTATTTTCATCCTTAGACTGTTTACCTGCTTTAATTTGTTTTCATTATTTTTTCTTCCAAATTTTGAAGTTAGTTGCAGCTTTTATACAGTGGAAGATAAATTTAAAAAATGCTCAGCTCTACAACTTTTCTTCTAACTTTCTTCAGAATTTAAAAATACCTTTTGATTTCAAAGTTTCGTTCTTACTGCACAGTATTGTAAAGGATAGATTAAGTAGTGACTGAGAAACAGAAATAAAACCTTTTATGCTTAATCTTCTCATCAAGTTAGTTTGATGGAATTCTCACTATTAATGGTTATAGCATCAGTAGTATCTATGTTGAGATTTTAGGATCAGCAAGCAAACATTGGATGAAGAATTATTCTGTGCAATACGTACAACTATTGCAAATATATGTTAGTTTTCTATTTTAAAAACACAGAGTATAAACATAAATTTTCTCTATTGTTAAATGTCAACTGAATATTCTGTTGCCAATCAGTTGTACTAGGGAAGTTAGCAGAGGGTCAAGAGTTGCCTTACTCTGTAGATCAGAGAAAAAAAAAGCTCATAGGTAGAAGCTAGAGGATTGAATTACCACAAAATGGGGTGAATAATACTTCTCGTTTAGCTGAAGATATCCTTATAACTCAAATGGCTGATGTGGTTGGAAATATAAAACATGAGGATAGTTACTGGTGCACTGTGCTTGCAGCCTTGTAAGTTCTGTTGTTAAAGTGCACTGGCAATCAACAACACAAAATGTTGGAGGAATGCAGGCAGCCAGGCAGCACCTTTGGAAAAGAGTAAATAGTCAACATTTGGGCCAAGACCCTTCATCAGCCATAGATGCTGCCTAGCCTGCTGAGTTCCTCCAGCATCTTGTGTGTGTTGCTTGGATTTCCAGCATCTGCAGATTTACTGATGTTCATGGCAGTTAATATTGTTTGTGGGCTTGAGTAATTGAGAAAGAGAGTATGAGGAAAATAGAAGTGACATTCAAAAAAGACTGCAGATTTTGGAAATCTAAGACTGAAATGGAAAATGTTGGAATTACTTATCGTTTTAGGCTGCATCTGTGGGTAGAAAAAGTAATATGGTTTCAGGTTGAAGACTCCGTCAGAACGTCATGACCCTGTCAGGGTGCTAGTTCTGATGAAGGGTCTTTGACATAAAACATTAACTCTTTTCTTTCTACAGGTGCAACCTAACCTGATGGGTATTTCCAGTGTTTACTGTTTTTTATATAAGTAGAAAGGGCACTTGCATTTTTGGCTGTTTGTTTGAAGACTTTTAAACACAATTATTTTTAATATGATAATAGAGCTAATAACTTGAGGCTCATTTTCACTGTTTAAACACAGGACGTGTTAACATTGCAATGATTAATATATAATCCCTTGCCAATTACCTTATGAGATACTCTAATAGTTTTGCAACTCTGAGGTATGAATATATTCTAAAGCCAAATGTATTTCATCTCATTACCAATCGATATAAATGTAAGCTAGCTATTACTCTGCCCTTTGTTTTCTTTGACAAAGACCACTGGAGTAAGTCCAGCAAGTGCTGCGGGACATAGCCATAATCACCACACACCGAAAACTACGCGATCAGTTTTCATATTCACTGATGATGCAATTGCTTTCATTTCCCAGGCGATAATCTTAGTGAAATTTCATATTTATATCCTTATCTGCACTTGCAGTTGTTGATAATTGGAAAAAATACATTCAAATATTGGATGCAAAATTCCATAATGGACAGAACATTTGCATCATCTCAATGCAATAGTACCAGAATCTTTAGATCATTGGACCATAAACCATAGGAACAGAATTAGTCCATTTGACCCATTCAGTCTGCATCAAAATTCAATGAAGGCTGATTTATTTTCCCTCTCAATCCGATTTTCCTGCCTTCTCCTTGTAACCTTTGACATCCTGACTAACTAAGAACCTACACTTTAAATATACCAATGATTTAGTCTCCACAGTCATCTGTGACAATGAATTCCACAGGATTCCTCCTTTTTTTCTGTTCTGAAGGGACATTGTTCTATTTTGTGGTTATTACCGCTGGTCCTATATAGACTATTGGGAACATCCTCAAAACAACCTCTAAACATCCACTTCATCTAGGGCTGTCAATATTTGATAGGCTTCCATGAGATCCTTCCACATTCTTCTGAAACGTTTCTGGGCCCTCTCCAATGCTAGCACACCTTTTCATAGATATGTTGTCCAAAACTGCTCACAGTACTCCAAATATTTTTCAGCCAATGCCTTATAATGCCTCAGAATTACATCCTTGCTTTTATATTCTACTCCTCTTGAAATGAATGCTGATATTGCATTTGCTCAAATTAATTCTTTAGCCATCAAAAATCACTTAGCCTTTCAGTAATTAACAATTTTTTTTGACCGGTTTATTTATATGTTAATTCTCAGTCCTGACGTCATCAATAAACGTGTTTGTCAATCCTTTCATAAGAATAACTTCTGAAATATTTAGTCACAAAAGCATTTTAAGCTACTATAAGCATGAAGTTAAATATTAAAACAGAAACTGCTAGGAATACTCAGTTCACTTTTTTCCTTTTTCATGATGCTGACAGATCCATTTTTATCCCAGATTTTCAGTATCTGCAGTTTTTTTTTACTTTTAATTAAGTGAAATTTCATTTATGAAACCTAGAATTTCTATATATTCATTCTTTTATATATTTCATCCAAGGAGAAAGAGACTAATGTAATTAAACTGGCAGAAAGAAAGTGAAAGGAAGCAGATAGTCTCAGAATCAGGTTTAATATCACTGACATAAGTCATGAAAGTTGATGCTGGTGCAAATACTAAATATTAGCATGAGATTCATTTTATTCTTGTAGGCATAGTCAGCAAATCTATAAAATAGTAACTATAACAGGATCAATGAAAGATCAATCAGAGTATAGAAGACAACTGTGCAAATACAAATATAAATAAATAGAAATAAATAATGAGAACATGACATAACTGGATAAAGAGTATTTGAAGTGAGATCATTGGTTGTAGGAACATTTCAATGATGGGGCAAGTGAGTCTACTTATTGCCTGTTATTCAAAAGCTTGATAGTTATGAGGTAATAGCCGTTCTTGAAGCTGATGGTGTGTCCTGAGGCTGTTGTACCTTCGGCCTGACGACAGCAACGAGAGAGAGCATGACCTGGGTGGTGGGGTCTCTGCTTTCCTATGACAGTGTTTCATGTTAAGCAATAAATGAAAAAATTAGCTTTGTGCTACTTAATGTAATTAATCATTTGAGTGTCTTGTGTTTTCAGGTATTTGACAATTTCTCACAAAATCTTTATATGCTCTTTTAACAGACCAGGTAAAACCAGGTTACCAGATTCTGTTAAATATTGAGTTAAGTGTTCGACCTATTTGATTGTAATAATATAGTAAGCAACATGGCCTAATTTCTCTTGATTATTACAATGAGTTAGATTTTTATAGTGCACACCTGTAGCCCTGATGTTATTATTATCAAAGTGAGGCACTTCAAAACAGAATATAATGTCATTAAAATAGGCTAGAAAGTCACATCCAGAATTTATTTTACCTGAAAACACATGCCAACACATCACAGCAAATTCCTAATACATGTAAATGTACAAACGTATATGGCAAATAATGTTGATCCTTGATCTTTGAAATCTATTTATATCTGTGCTGCCCCACTGAATTCCATGAAGCATCCTTCAGTGTAGACCAATAAGGCTGCCAAGACTTTGAGGAGGAATGGCCCGTGATTCAAATTGTCATCCAGTTTCTCTTTCCATAGTTACTACTTGACTGGTCATGTTCTTCCAGCTTTTCTGTCTATGTTTCAGATTCAAGCATGTTTTTCAAGTTTCTGTCCATTTAGGTTGAAGCAAAAAATCATGGATAGTGATTTTTATTGTGCACTTTACATAAAAATGTAGTTGAAATTTGCTAAAAAAAAGTAACGCAATAACACAGTGGAAACCAATGATCTTAACATTATAAATTTAAGGATTAAATTTAGTAGATGAGAGATTGATATCTCTGTTTCTTTTGTCAGCTATCTTAACCTCTAAATTCTTAGCAGCCTCTATTTGCCTTCCAGTTCCAGGTCTTATCTTTTCTTCTTCTTTGATAGATTCCATACCAGCAATGTGTAGGTGGTTTCAGCTGCTGCATTCAGTGTTTACACAGTATTATTTGAATCCCATTTGCTGTTATTTACCAGTTTAGCCTCCATTTCTCATCTTCCTTCAGCACTTGACACATGAAGTAAAATGGGCTATTTATCAGTCCATCATAATTTTATCATTATTTTATACGTACCTCAATAGCACTTGTAGCACAGATGCAAGCAAAAAAAAAAGCCTCTCTCCTTGTCATGAATCACACAAAGCAATATTTAGGATTTAACTCAACATGCACAGATTAAGTGTGTTGTGTTTCTGCTGTTGGTATCTATAACACAAAATAACCCAATGCTTTTTGTTTTGTTTCTGATTCCCAGGTCAGAGTTCACATTCTAACCCCATTCCAAAAAAGGAGATTTTGGAATAATGAACGTCATTATAAACCTTTTTAAATTTATTAGGACATGTTGGTATTATTAGTGAGGTTAGAAATTAATCCCTAACTTCCCTTGAGAATGTGATGGTAAATTACCTTGAACTTCTACAGTCCTTAAGGTGAAAGCACTATCTCAATGCTGTCAGGTAAGAAGTTACATCATCATGAACCAGTAACAAAAATAGAGTCATCAAATATTCCCTGGTTCAAGTAGTCAAGAAGCAGTTGGAGATCAGAATCAGAATTGAACCAATTGTATTATTAACTGTCCTAGGGGTCTTGCTGAAGGGTCAGACAAAAACATCGACTGTACTCTTTTCTATAGATGCTGCCTGGCCTGCTGAGTTCCTCCAGTATTTTGCGTGTGTTTATTATCACTGATGTGTGTTGTGATTTTGTTTTTGTTCTGAGGCAGTAGTATAGTGCAATGCACAAAAAAAAATGACCATAAATTACAATAAGAAACCTGATGATGCAAAATGATTTTTCTTTCTTTGTCTTTCTGGATAGTAAGAGGTTGAGTTTGTGAGGTGACAGAAACAGAGCTGAGTAACTCCAGTGGACTTTGGAGACGACACACATTCCATTCACAGTGCGGTGCTCACCAGGCCAGTGGCTTTGTCCAGGATTTTATTGAGGCTGTGGACTCTTGACCAGAGGTTCCCGACCTGGGATCTGCAGATTCCTCAATTAATGGCAGTGCTCCATGGCATTAAAAAGGTTGGGAACCCCTGCTCTTGAGTATTGTTAATGATAATGACATTCAGCCG
This sequence comes from Mobula hypostoma, assembly GCF_963921235.1. Taxonomy (NCBI): domain Eukaryota; kingdom Metazoa; phylum Chordata; class Chondrichthyes; order Myliobatiformes; family Myliobatidae; genus Mobula; species Mobula hypostoma. The sequence continues at coordinate 84,264,318 of NC_086101.1, read as the reverse complement.
AATGAAGAGCATCGAATCACGTTCCAATCCAGAGCATTGAGATGATGAAGAAGCTTTGGGTATATAAAAGATAGAACGTAGAACAGTATAGCACAGGAATAAGCCATTCAGCCATGATGCTAATTTAAATTAATCCCATCTGTCGGCATTTTCCCAGTCCATTCCCTGCCTATTCTTGTTCTTTTCTAAATACCTTTTGGAATCTACTCCTGGCATTACATTCCAGGTAACTATCACTCCCTGTTTAAAAAGAAACTAGTGCCCTAAACCTCTTTTAAACTTTCCTCCTCTCACCTTAAGGCTAGGCTCCCTCATATTTGATATCTCCGCCATGAGGTAAAGACTCTAACCTTCTTACCAGACTAATGAATGCAAATATCCTGTATGTCTTCACTACCACTCAGTCTACTTGTGTTGCTACTTTCAGGAAGCTATGGACTCATATCCCACTATCCCTCTGCACCTCAATGCTTTTAAAGATCCTGCCCTTTACTATATACTTGAAACTGAGACTTGACCCACCTACTGTAGCCACGGTCTAGTAGCCATGGAGTTCATTGACATTAATGGACTTAACAACTGCAACATTAAGCAATCTTAAATATTTCAGTAGTTTTATCGCTAGATTCTGTTTCCTTACATATTTGGCTAATTTTGATAGTCCAATCATTTTAACAGAGCCCAGCGACTTTGTTTATTTTGAAATATTGTCCAGGAAATTCCTCAGATTGCAGTAATTTGTGAGCATTGCTTAGCCAGATTAGCAGAACAGACTCAATGGGGCGATTGGCCTAACTCTGAGCCTACTGTATGTTTTATCAATGCTTTTTTGGGGAGAAACATTTATCTCTGCATGTGGCGAAGTTAGTACTGGGAAAGCATCAGCAGGTTAGAGGATCCACATCCATTAGGTTGTCAGGCTAATTCTCCAAAATGAATATCAGGACTCTTCTCTTCTCATTATTAATAAACACCTGGATGCAAACTGGAGAATATGTGACCAGGTTGTTTATAGTATAACCAGAATGGTGAATCATTTTTAATATTTTCTGTCTTTTGTGATTCAGATTTCCAGTACCTGCAGCATTTTGTGGATTATTTAAAGATTTGTTGTGTGTAAAGCAAAAGCCAAGCTATAGTATTCTTTCTGTAAGCATCATAAAACTTTGAATGAATATATCAATATTTACTTGGTACTAAATTTTTACTGATCCTTACCATAAGACCATAAGATAGACGAGCAGAAGTAGGCCATTCGGCCCATCGAGTCTGCTCCACCATTCAATCAGGGGCTGATCCAATTCTTCCAGTCATCCCCACTCACCTGCCTTCTCCGCATATCCTTTGATGCCCTGGCTAATCAAGAATCTATCTATCTCTGCCTTAAATACACCCAATGACTCGGCCTCTACAGCCACTCGTGGCAACAAATTCCACAGATTTAGCACCCTCTGACTGAAGTAATTTCTCCGCATCTCTGTTCTAAATGGACATCCTTCAATCCTGAAGTCGTGCCCTCTTGTCCTAGATTCCCCTACCATAGGAAATAACTTTGCCATATCTAATCTGTTCAGGCCTTCTAACATTCAGAATGCTTCTATGAGATCCCCCCTCATTCTCCTGAACTTCAGGGATTACAGCCCAAGAGCTGCCAGACCTTCCTCAGACGGTAACCCCTTTCATTCCTGGAATCATTCTCATGAATGATTACATAGGAGCTAGATTAAAATCACAAGGGAAAAATAAAAAAAATCCAGTGAAGTGTGACATTCTAGGCAATGTGTCAGATTTTAAGTTTGAAATTAACTTTGAACATGATCTATTCCTTTATTTGCTCTGAGGTTCAAGGACTTCAATGATCATGAAACAAGATAATAAACAGAAGGTTTGTGATCCCTGCTTTAACAAGTATCTGTAATATTTTAAATGGTCAAAGCATATTAAGCATAAGGAAATTTCTCAGCTGATACTTGCACATAATTTCTCAAAGCTAGTTCAGTGTATTTCCCAAATGGTGAAAAGACAGGAAATAAAAAGGAAGACAGGTTTATGCATTTATGTACAAAAATTACGAAAAGCTTTGCTGAGCAGGGACGAAAGTAAAATAAATGCCAATAGAACAAGGAAGCTAGATTGCAATGGGTGGGAAATGGTGGAAATATTGTATCAGACCACACCTGAAGTGCCAAGTAGGGCAAATCAGTCCCCAATCAAGAAGTAACTTAGATTAACTGGAATGGTAGGAAACACAGAAGTTTACTTATGAGGACAGGGGATGTGCTCTAAGCTTTTATTTTCCACAAAATAATTGATGAATGCTATTAATTAATTAATTAATGATGATGAATACTATTAAATGTATTCTGTAAATCTATGTGTACTACATCTCCAGTTCCCCTTTGTTCACAGCACAAGTTTCTTCAAGCAAATATTCTGAGCAATTAGAAAGACAAACAGTAGGCTGCATGATAATAACAGGAGCTCTTACAATGCCTTTATAGATAATTCACAGAAGTCTGATATGCAGGTGCCACGTGTAATTGGGAACGTGAACCGAATATTATTATTAATTGCAAAATAAGTTAAATATCTAAGTAGGAATGTCAGACTTCACTTATAAAGGACATTGATGAGATTATGCACATTATTGCTCTCCTTAAGAAAGGATATTAATGACCTGGAAGTGGTTCAGGGTAAATTTACTAGATTGATCAGAATCAGATTTATTATCACCGACGTATGTCATGAAGTTTGTTGTCTTTGCATTAGCAGTACAATGCAATACATAATAATAGAGAAAAAAGCTGAATTACAGTAGGTGTATATATATTATATGTATCATTAAATTAAATAAGTATCACCAAAAAACGAGTGAAGTAGCAATCATGGGTTCAATGTCCATTCAAAAATCGGAAGGCATAGGCAGGGCTCTGTTCCTGAACTGCTGAGTGTGTGCTTTCAGGCTCCTGTACAGGTTTCCCCCGCCATCCGAAGGTAGAGCGTTCCTATCAAACGGTTCGTAAGCCGGAATGTCGTAAAGTGAAGAAACAATTACTATTTATTTATATGGGAAAACTTTGTGAGCGTTCACAGACCCAAAAATAACCTACCAAATCATGCCAAATAACACATAAAACCTAAAATAACAGTAACATATAATAAAAGCAGGAATGATATGATAAAGACACAGCCTATATAAAGTAGAAATACTCTTCCACAATCATTGCCTGCACTGTTGTCCATAACGAAAATCTCATGCAAGCGCCGTCGGCAAAAACATGGCGCAAGCACTCTCAGCAGAAAATCTTACGCAAGCGCTGTTGGCAAAAATACTCTCTCCAGTAACCTTTAAGCTATGAAGCTGCCAAATCATACCAAATAACACATAAAAATACACAGCCCATATAAAGTAGAAATAATGTATTTAAAAACACAAACAGGAGGAATTCTGCAGATGCTGGAAATTCAAGCTACACACATCAAAGTTGCTAGTGAACGCAGCAGGCCAGGCAGCATCTCTAGGAAGAGGTACAGTCGACGTTTCAGGCCGAGACCCTTCGTCAGGACTAACTGAAGGAAGAGCTAGTAAGAGATTTGAAAGTGGGAGGGGGAGTGGGAGATCCAAAATGATAGGAAAAGACAGGAGGGGGAGGGATGCCTTTTTCTCACTCTGTCCCTCTGACTATACCCCTTGCCCATCCTCTGAGTTTTTCCCCCCCTCCTCCTTTTCCTTCTCCCTAGGCCTCCTGTCCCATGATCCTCTCATATCCCTTTTGCCAATCAACTGCCCAGCTCTTGGCTCCATCCCACCCTCTCCTGTCTTCTCCTATCATTTTGGATCTCCCTCTTCCCCTCCCACTTTCAAATCTCTTACTAGCTCTTCCTTCAGTTAGTCCTGACGAGGGGTCTTGGCCTGAAACTTCGACTGTACCTCTTCCTAGAGATGCTGCATGGCCTGCTGCATTCACCAGCAACTTTGATGTGTATAGCTAGAAATATTGTATGTACAGTGTAGTATCACTTACTGGAATCGGGAAGGCAGCTTGCCGAGCACACTGATGATGGTGTGTTAGACTGAGTCGTTGGAGTTTGGGTGGTGCAGTGGCCCCCACCCTCCGGGCAGCGACCCGATACCGACCTGCGAAGCATGCAGGGGTCCAGCGGTAACCGGGAGGCACACAGCACATCTTTAAGATAAAAGCCGAAATAAACATGCTAATTAATTAGGTGCCACCCGACACGTAAATGTCTGCCCAGATCAGAGACGATGCAATCGGCAATTGCTTCTGATCTGGGCCGACAACTACGTGCTGGGCGGAACCTAATTAATTAGCATGTTTATTTCAGCTTTTTTCTTAAAGATGTGCTGTGTGCCTCCCGGCTACCGCTGCATTCTCCGCGAATCGGTATCTGTCTGTGGCCTGGTGGTTGGGGTGGTGGGACACTGGGGTGTCATTTCGTCATCGTTTGTTTCCATTAGAGCAGGCAGCTCATCTTCTCCTATGACTGCCTGCCTCGATGTCAAAGGTCGAGGTTCGTCGTCTGCTGTAGCTGATGTGGAAGACTTGCTTGACTGCTGAGCCTCGTGCATTTTTCTATCATATAGTTCCTTGCAAGCACTCAAACCATCCTGTAAATATCCCCTAAACCTATGTACCCTTTCAAAATTAAAGTCGTATTTTATCATTGCAGCGAAAATCTCACGCAGTTGCTTCACGTTCAGTTCGCTACTGCATTCAGTTTCGATTGTTATCCTTTCCTCTTCCAATTGCATCAGCTCTTCATCTATCAGATCTTGGTCATGGGATGCCAAAACCTCTTCAACATCATCTTCGTCCGCTTCCACAAGCCAAACTCACGTTGTCCTTACTTCGTTCACCACAATCAAAACGCTCAATTATGTCTAGTTTTACGCTAAGTGTAACACCCTTACGAGCTCTTTCAGGCTTTTCCGATACCTAGAACTCATCTTGCTAATGGCTGCTCACAGGCACGTGTTTAAGCAATGCCGGCTAGAATGCCGTTCCGAATCCAGGGGAGAGCGGCTGCGCGGGGCGCGCACTGGTTTTTATCGCGAACTGATTTTTTCGCGCGCTGATTTTTTATCACGCACTAATTTTTTTTCGTAACAGTGAAAACACCTTCCGTTAGCGAAAACAGGGAACTAATGTAGTTCTTTTGTAATAGTGAGGTTTCGTAAAGCGAACGTTCGAAAAGCGGGGGACACCTGTACTTCCTTCTTCATGTTGAGCAATGCAAACAGGGCATGTCCTGTTGATTTCTGGAATTATTGGCTGTGTTATGAAAAAAAGTTATTTGGTCTAGGCTGGTATCTTCTGTAGTTGTGATGACCAAGATACACAGTGCGTGGTCCTGAGGGGTTCTGGAGAACCTAGAACTAACTTAAAACAATATGAGGTAAATCTTTTTTCTCTCTCTCAGAAATTGTTGAGTCTTTGAAACTCCTTCCTCGACAACTGTTTTCCTGTACTTAAGGCAGAGGTAGAACAATTCTTGACTAACTAAGTAATGTAAGATTCTTACTGATAGATAGAAATATTGAGTTGAAACTTGAATAAGATCAGCCACAATAATATTAAACTGTGGAGCATGCTTAAGGGTCAAGTTGCCTACTTCTTTTCTTAATTCACATGTATGTTTGTATGTGCTTGCACTTTAAATGTTGATGATTTATTTTTAAGGACACACAGGCCAATTGGAGCATTAAAATTCTTCACCATTTTCTTTTAATTCTCCAACACATTGTCTGCATTGTGTTTCATCTTCTATGGCTTTGCCCACTCAGTTAGCCTATCCATTTTCCCTTGCCTCTTCTCTGACTCCTCCTCACAACCCAATTTTCCATCCAACTCTGCATCTGGGATATATCATACATGGACCCCTCATCTAGATCATTGATATATATTGTGAACATCTGCGGTCTTGGCACTGACTCCTTCAGCACCTCACCAATTACTGTTAGAAGAAAAAAATCTGTACAACTAGAGAATGCTGACAACACTCAGCAAATTGGGTGCCACTGAAGGAGGAGAGAAAACTTAAACTCAGCAATGCAATTTGATGATCTTTCAATAGTTGGATTTAAGATTCTAAAGCATTGCCATCAGCAACTTTCTGACTGTACCTTCATCATTATTTTACTTACCTTTGGGTTAATCTCTTCTATTCATGTATTCAAGGAAGTTCAAGTGCTATCATTGCTGGTTGGATTCTTTAATATTTGAGCGCACATTAACTATCAACTATCTATATCCTAATTTATTGAGGTACAATACCTTGCCTGTCACCTTTGACATATCAAATAAAAGTTAAGATATAGCTCGATTAAATAAGTAAAACGGGAATTTCATTTTTACACCTTTGTGAGAAGCAAGGTGGGTTTAATGTTTGGGAATAGATATATGATCTACTGCTGAAATAATTGTGAATATATAAATTGCTTGTTTTACAAATGAGCACAGATTTCTTTCACCACGTTTTTAATTAAACCATTTTGAAAATGAATCTTAGGGTTATATATGGTGACATATCTGTACTTTGATAATAAATTGACTTTGAGCTCTGAATTCCAGTGGAGCTTATGTCTTTAATGGGACATGATTATTTCACTCCGGCTTTGGCTGATTTGTTGAAGTACACAATATTTATTTCCTTTTATTTATGAATTCAAGAAAATATTATTTTCTTTTAGCTTCTGCCAATTAGAAGTAGAAGTTTTAATGATTATTTTACTACTATTTTCAAATGTAATAATAATTATTATGTGGTTACCTATTGCACAATATGATTTTAAAGGTACTTATTCGGGTAAGGAAGGGTTAATTGATGAACAATCTGATTACATGCTATGATAAACTGAGCTTCAGTTTCTGTCTTTTGAGCTCCTCTTAACAATCCAATGTCAAAAAAATCACAAAGCAACACTTAAGAGTATTACTTTGTTGAGTAATTTCTTAATAGTCTGAAAAATACCTACAGCTGGATTCACACATGTTCTTTTAATATTCAGACAGTAAATACGCAGCCTTTGCATAATGTATAGAATCAGACTTTGCTTAACTACTGAAATTACAGGTGATATACAGATTTAAATCATAGGGCTGGCTTGTAGAAGAAAATTGTTCTAATGATGGGTCTGAGATCTAGATGCAGCTTTCTGTGTGATGGGTAGTTAAGGCATCGGAAGGCAGCTGCACCTGCCTCTGTGCAGCTACACAGCACTTAATGATATCTGATGATATCATTAGGCAAAGTGTTCATAAACAGATGTTGAGATGGTGCTTAAATGCTGTCAGCTGAGCTGATGTCTGCCTGAAACAGTATTATTTATATAGTACATTTACGTTTGTTATGTTAATAACCCTGCTATTAGCTGTTGTGATGTTGTGGTAGGAATATAAATGCAGTCAATGGGAACAGGAACATCTTTATTCCTGTTCGTGAAGTTTACTATGCCATTAGGAGACAAATTAACAACTAACTAATTAGAATAAGGCTTTAAATGATGTCAGGATTTGAAGTTAACTTTTGGGAATATTAGCAGTTTACTATTTTCTTAGAAAATCACCAACAGTTCAAATTGTGAAAACACAAACATCGATTAATGTTTTCAATCCTATAATTTTTACATGAATCTCTCCAGTTACTGTTCCTTATCATCAACTTTTTATGGCATGATTTTTAAATTATTTAATGCTTATTGGAATCTAATTTGAAATAGATCATAACCTTGCTTTGCACATCAGTCCCACACCTTTCTTCTCCCTACAAGCGCCCTTACATAACTCCACTTGTTTACTGCAGTTTATTTATATACAAAATGAATCAATAACTTCAATTACATTTGCAAACCACAAACAATGGTCCCCACTCAAGAGGACAGTTTAATGGTGAAACAATATACTCCCATTAGAGATTCTTGATTATTATTACGGAGTATCACTGTCACTTGGGTTGAATAAGGTCAGATTCAGAAGCCAGTTTATTACCGCCGTCTTATATGCTGTGAAATATCTTTCTTTGCAAAGACATAAAAATCACTATAAACGATAAAAGAAAAGTGTAAAAAACAGGAATAGTAAGATGGTGTTCATGCACTGTTAAGAAATCCTTTCCTAAATTGACCCTGCTGATGAAGGGTCTCAATCGCAAACATCGACTCTCTATTTTCTCCATAGATCAAGGGTTCCCAGCCTTTTTTCTGCCTTGGACCAATACTATTCAGCAAGGGGCCCAAGGGGTCCAGTTGGGAACCCCTGCCCCTGCCTGACCTTTTGAGTTCCTCCAATATTGTGTGTGTTACTTTGGATTTCCACCACTTGCAGAAACTCTCGTGTTTGAGTATCTAAGTTGTTGAATATGAGTTCTTCAGGCATCTCCACTTCATCTTCAATAGTATATTGAAAAGAGAGCATGTCCAGGACAGAGACAGTCCTTGATAATGGATGCCACCTTTCTTCACTTCTTGAAAATATCCTCAATGTCCTTGATGGTGAGGTGTGTTGTGCTGATGATGGAGTTAGCTGAGTCTACAGACCTCTGCAGCCCCTTATAATCTGTGCTTACTTCGTCCCTCTGGTATCATTGCTATTCTCCGTTTTCTGTCATAACCCCTCACAAAATAATCTTCTTCAAGGTCAACCTAAGCTCCATAATTATTTGTGGCCAAATTAAAGATCTAATTGTACTTTAGTTTTATTTATATCAGATATGTTTGAATTTGTTTTCTTTCCAGATGGTTAAGTGGCATCTTGCACAGCATTCATTAAATACAGTTAAAACTCCATCAGAAGTGTTAGAGGTTGGCAAATATGAATGTTCTGATCTTATGTTCATCTACAGTATTGCATTGTAATTGATAGAGAACTGGATGTTTCCTATTTACACTGCTGTAGAATACAACTATGCTGTATCAGCACTAGCTTAATGCACCACTGGTCTCATTCCACTGGTTTCAGTGCCAACAGCAAACTGATAGGTCTCGATAAATCTGGCAAACACAAATCTCAACTAAATCAGTAAAATGTCAATCCAAGGATAATAAGTAAATTTGTGGTTTGCTTACAGAATTCCTTTCATCGGGGTTTGAAAAATAGCAATCTACTCCATGTACTGTACTTACTGTTCTAGATACCAATCTGATCATTTTTGAATTAAAATCAGCTTTTCATTTGTCGTCTTTTGGCTCATGATGTTTCGTTAATCCCTAAAATCCTGCCTCATTTGTTCTGTACCCTACAAAATTCTTACTTTCCTAAGTTATTGCGCGTTACATATGTAGTATATGTGCTACTGTGCTTTACACCCTGGTCCGGAGAAATGTAGTCTCGTTTGATGGTACACATATATATTGACAAATGACAATGCACTTGACTTGACTTGACTTGACTCATGATCAGTCTAAACCTTCCTCCTACACAATACACCTCCCATTTTTCTTACATCCATGTACCTATCTAAGAGCCTCTTAAACGTCCCTATTGTATCAGCATCTACCACCACTCCGGGCAGTGCGTTTCAGCCATACACCACTTGCTGTCTGCAATACCTACCTCTAATATCTCCCCTAAACTTCCTCCACTCACCTTAAATGGATGTTCTCTGGTATTGGTCACCACTAACCTGGTAAAAGGCTCTACTCTGTCTATGCCTCTCATAATCTTATGCACTTCCATCAAATCACCACTTACTCACTGTCACTCCAAAGAGAAAAACTCTCAGTTGCTCAAACTTCCATCACAAGACATCATCCAGGTAAGTCTCCTCTGCACGCTCTCTAAAGCTTCCACATCCTCCCTACAATGAGGTGATCTGACTGGTATGTTAATAGCCCGTATTATAAATTTTCCAAAACTAAATGGTACAATCTGGTGTAATTGAGTGGAATATGAGGATGATAGAAAGTGATTAACAATGGATTACTTTAAATGGATACTAGACGATCACTGCAGAACTCAATGGGCTGAAGAGCCTGTTCTCAAACTGCACTGTTCTATAGTTTATAAAGTACAAAATAACCATATGAAATTAATGTAGGTTTGAATTATACAGCATTTTTTATAAAATAAAGAAAATATCAAGATTCATTGCATGTATAAATATTTATTTGAAGGAATTCATGTAGATGTAAAATTGGATTATTTAGGCTTAGTATTTTTAGAGCTCATTTGTACATCAAACAACAAACAGTAACAATAATGGCAACTGCAAGAATAGCTGGTGGGGAGCAGAAGTTCTAACCGGAATTCTGATTTCTGGAGGTATTGCTGAAGAAGTGTGAAAAGCAGCAGTCCCTATGCAGGAGTAAGGGATCACTGCAGTTTCTAGGTGCACTGATTTTGCCACACCTGTGCCTAGCCCAAAGATTGCTGTCAGTTCCATGTAAAATGACAATGATTGTGGGGTTTCTGCTGCAAAATGCAGGCCTTTGTTAAAAATAAAGCATACTCTATCACTAACTGCATCACAATCTGAAAGGTTTATACCCACCTGCTTAAGATTCTGCAAATTGTGAATGCAAGAATGACTTTAAACTAATTCAAAAACGTTTACCTGTTTCTGAGCATACAGTTGTTTGATATCCTAATTAGCTTGGAGCGGAATTAAGTGCTTGTCAGTGTCTTTTCAGGGAAGTCAGAGTCTATGTGAATAAAGCATAATCAAACATGCCAGAGGACAACTTTGATTTTGGCAATAAAATTTGCAGCAGGACCTATATGAAACAATCTTCAGCAAGAAAGTCTCAAGCAAGGCAATTAATATAATGCTGAGTTGTTAAGATTGGAGGTGGGATTTCAGTATGATGCAAAGTTGTCAAAAATTGTCATTTTCAATTAATGTTCAATGACTATATCCTTGGAGAACCATATACTGTAAATGAAGGTTACATTATGTCAGCTTTTTAAAGATTGTTGTAAGAGCTAAAATGTCACTCTGATTTCCTCACATTCCCAGTAGAACTTAAGGAGAATATATCAATTATCAATACATCCTACTTTTTATTAGCTGACCTTTCAACCATTGCTTGTTTTAATTAACAAATATATCTCCCTCTTCCACTTATAAAAATCCCTGGCTACTTCAGGCCCATATCACTTAGCTGCTGAGAATTTAAAATAACTTTTAAGGAATTGCAATATTCTGCTTATATAACATTGTAACCTGCCAAAGCTAATCAGCTCATTTATGTCTTCATGAGCCTATTACATTTGATGATTTTGTTTCCTCAAATCATTAATTAATCGCTTCCAAAACAAAATGATACCTCTGAGAAAATTTTATCTAAAGTGTGGTCATTTTATTTATCCATGGAGATTGCATGTTTTACCCTCCAACAACACACAAATTGGGATGGAGAGAGTCAAATTTGAATACGAATGTCCGCATCCTGCAAGTGTTTTATGGCTGTATGTTCTGCAGGTAGCTGGTAATCAGAGCACAGAGCACATCTTTCATCTTCTGTGAACCTTCGTGTTCCTAACAGTAGGCTGGTAAACAACTTACATATTACAGATTTCTATCTTCTAAGCATTTTAGTTCAATCCTGCAGTGGCCATTTTTCCATTGTTCAGAGCAGTTTAGTTAAACTGAACTGAGATTGATATTGAAAATAAGACATGTATTCACGAGTTAGACAATAAATTTCCATAGATGATGAGAATTCCACTGTCTCAAACAACTCTGTCATTTAGCCTTTTGTCCCATGTTAATTACTTCAGCTTGTAACAGTGACAACATCATAAGTTTGATAAATTTGCCCGAACTGCACTTAAACCATGGCTATTAAAAGAAGAACAAGGGCGTTATGAGACATATAAGGGAAACAGTGAAAGAGCATTAAAAGGTTGATAGATGAAATACATAGTAACTGAAATTCAAAACCGAAAAATTTAGAGAAGAGTATTTTATCTTTTTAATAAAATGATGATACCTTTCCAATTAGAAGGCATTAGACTATATCTTGTATAATATATTAATATATTATCGAAAGTGAATGGTATAGTTAATCACAGTTGCACCCAGAATGACTTAGTTTCTGTGCTCTGAATGTTAATTCTGCAAAACATTAATTTCAAAGATTTTGCAGCAGTGAAATTGTAATTAAATATTAATGTCACATGTTATTGCAGTAGCACATTTATGAGAGCTTGCCATACTTGCTCTCAGCTAATCTGTTTTCTTATTTGTGAGTGCACTATAAATCCAGATACCCTCGGTTCTGTAATATACTCCTTTCACAATGCTCAATACCCACTTTCTGTCTCACTCTGGTTATTTCTCTTGGTATGACTGTCATCGTCACCCAATTAAAGGGTATAGAGATGAAATGACGAGGGAGAAAATGAGTCTGAGCATTCAACAACGGACGTAGTTAGACACAAAGAACTATCGCTGGGCCCTGCTTTTGTCTGCCAACTGGCAATGGTTGGGATTGTGAATCAACAGAATTGACAAATTGTTTAGTTAGGTTGTATGGGAGGACAAGGATGGGAACCACTATTTCCATGAGGTTTATTGTATCGTATTTTGTCAAGAAAGATATTTGTTTAATTTCTCTGCCACATATTTACACCTCAGCATATTTTCTCCTGTCTTAGTCAATATGGGGCAGATGTTAACTTTGGTTGATCTTTTCTTTTTTCCTTGTCTGCAGGAGCCTTTATAAGCTTCTTAATCTTTCTCCCAAGATCACTCATTTGTTCTGTTCTCCTGTTCTTTATCAATGAGTTGGTCTTGTTTTGCTAAATTCTGAGATTTTTCCCAATCCTCAGATTTTCTTTGTTTTTTAGGCAAATTATAAGCTATTTCTCTTAAACTAATATTATCTTTAGTTCTCTTGATAACCACAGATGGAACATTTTCCTGCTTTGTTTGTCAGATGATCTGTGAGCTCTATGTTAATTCTTTAAACTTTAGCCATATACACATTTCTTTTAAGGTTGTATCCCAATCTACAACAGCCAAGTAATGACTCATGGCTTCATTGATTGCTTTATTTGGATTTAAACCATCATTACGTTGTCAACTTTCAATTTTATATGAAGTTTCATTCTGTTTTGATTGATGTTCCCTAAAAGCCCGTAATTATTAGATCATCAATCCTTTCTCATTATACAACTCTAGATCTAACATAGTCTGCTTTCTCATTGGTTCCACAACTTATAAACTTAAAAAATAATTTAATACACACAAAAAACTGGTTCTCCAAATGTTTGCTGCTAATTACCATATTATTTGCACAAATTCAGTAAGAAATAGTAAAAAAAACGTAAATGTGTGTTTGCATGAATGAGCAACAGATTTCAAATGCAAGTTTCTTTTTAATTAAAGCAGAGCTAGCTTTACCATTTAATTTGTGGTGATTTTGAGCTAATCTTGAGCATTTCCATTGAATCAGTCTTGTGAGCAATTTTATGGAGTCTATAATCAGGGAAGAAATAGCTGGTCATTTAGACAAGCTTAACGTTGTCAAACCAACTTAATGCAGCTTTATGAAAATTAAATCATGTTTAACAAATTTGCTGGAGTTCTACAAGGATGTAACAGGCATGGTTAATAGAGGGGAACTTGTAGATGTCATATATTTGGATTTCCTAGATACATTGATAATGTGCCACATAAAATATGGGCACCACGCTAGTGTCATGACGCTATTACAGTTTGGGGGCTACGGAGTTCATAGTTCATTTCCGGCATCATCTGTAAGGAGTCTGTATGTCCTCCCCATGGGATGTGTGGGCTTTCTTCAGGTGCTCCAGTTTTCCACCACATTCAAAAGACATACCGGTTAGTAGGTTAATTAGCTATTGTAAATTCTCCTGTGATTAAGCTACAGTTAAGGCCATAAGACCATAAGTCTATAAGACATAGAAACAATTAGGCCATTTGGCCCATCGAGTCTGTTCCGCCATTCAATCATGGCAGATCCAAGTTGAGGGTTGCTGGGCAGCTTAACCTGAAGGACTAGAAGGACATATTCTGCGCTAGATCTCAATAAATTAGTTTAAAAAAGGCTGCTGCATGAGATAAGAAGTTATGGTATCAGGAGAAGTGTCTCAGCATAGATTGAAGATTATTGCATAGAAAAATTGAGCTGGGATGAACTAGTCTTCTTCGGGCTACTGGAGTTTGCCAATGATCAGTGCCTGTCATTCAATTATTTACAATCTTAGAAACATAGAAAACCTGCAGCACAATACAGGCCCTTCGACCCACAAGTCATTGATTAATGATTTGATTAACGGGTCATTTTCAAGACATTAATGAGTCTTGATTAATGACTTGAAAGAGGGGGCAGAAGGTAAGGTATCCAAACTTGTAGATGATACAAAAATAGGTGGGAAGACATGTTGCAAAGAGAATATTGGACTCTGCAGTGGGAAATACAGTATGTAGGTTAAGTAAGAGAGCATAAGCTTGGCAAATATGGTTTAATATGGGTATGCGTATGGTCATGAAAGGACAAATCTAAAGGTGGATTATTGTCTAAATGGAGAAAGATTGCAGATGAACCAAGTGCAAAGAGATCCAAGTGTTCTTGTGCATAAAATACAAATAATTAGTGGACAGCTTCAGAAGGTGTTTTGTTGAGCAAATGGCCTTTATTGCAATAAGGATGGAATTAAGGAATAGTGAAGTTTACAGTTACACGAGGTACAGGTGAGGCAACACCTGGTTTACTCTGCACGATATTTTTCCCTTAAGAAGGGATATACCAGCATGGAAGGTGATCCCAATCAGATTTATTAAACAAATTCTTGAGATGAGAGGATTGTCTATCACAAGTGGCTAAAGAAATTAGATCAATTTACCTCGGAAAGTTGAAGAATGAAGGGTGATGAGGAAGATATTGAGATTTTAAAGTAAATTAAATGAGAAGGCATAGCTCCAAGATTAGGGCATAGTCTTTTAAAACTGAAGTACATGAGAATTTCTTATTGCAAGGGGTATTAAATCTCAGGAATTCTTTATCCTGGAGGGGTATAGATACTAGATCATTAGGAATATTTAATGAAGAAGTGTATAATTTTTTTGGAAGATCAAGAAGCTCCTGACATAATGGACATGAGGCCTGCGACAGATCAGCCATGAACATATTGAATTATGGGATAGGTCTGAGTGGCCAACTCCCAACTTTTTTTAAATTATGTTCTTCTGTAGTTTCAATGAATGACAAAAATTAAGTGCACATTGGACTAGCAAAAATTCTGTGTTATTCTTGGCCCATGAAACTGAAGTAAAATAGCTTGGTCTGAAAAGGTTAAACATGATGTTAATAACTGCATATAAATGCTAAGAAGAAGCTTAATGAAAACAGTTTTGAAGCTATGAAGAAATCATTGTTTAGTTAATGGGATGGTCCATGTTTCTGCTATCATACTAACTTTATGTTTTTATAGGCAGCCTTTTTGGAATGCAAATTGTTATTCCATTTTGTGGTAGGAGAATTTGGTTTAAAATAAACTAATATTGTTTTATACAATTATGCATGTGGCATATAAAAATTTTAAATTAGAACTTGTGGCATTCATGTAATTGTCTGTGTCTATTCATTGCAAACACAGCCAGTAGAACCTATAATAGATAATAAACAGAAAAGCATGCCCAGAGGATTCAGCTTAAAGACTTAACTTTTTTTAATCACTCATATTTAAAAAAAAATCTTTCCCTGCATCTGTTTCAATTGGATTTCAAACAGCGAACAGATGTGGCTCTTCTGTCTTGTACAGAATAAGATACCAGCAAGACACAAACCAATCCTCTTAGGAACAAGAAAAAAAAAATCAATCATTAATACTAGTTATAAATGAAAATTGCTATTATAAGGATTTTATCTTTTTCCTGTTGCTATTTGATATAGAAAGTTAGTCTTGGAGATCTGTTGTTTTCTATTATTTGTTGTTAACCCTGATTTTTCAAATGGATGCTTCCTTCAAAGAGTAAACCATTGGATATGAATCAGAATTAATTGATAGAGCCAAAATTATTGCCTTTGGGACAACTGAAATTTTGACTACAGATTACAGAGTTCAAAATCCGTAGTGTAGGGGCATCTTCCTCATCCAAAGGGTGGTGAGTGTTGTGACTGAGCAAAATCACCTGAGAGGCACTAAAGCTGGTGATAAAGAAATATTTATTCATCACAACAAGCAAGCATCATTCTGGAGACACTCTTAGTAGAGGCTCACAAACCCAAAAGTACATCACATTTTATACCCTTCAGATCTAAGGTAACAGTAAGTGATTCAGTATGATTTCAACAGTTACAATGGCACCATTTGCTTCAATATCTTGGGTTGACAATTCTCCCTTTGAATTACATATCCACAGTGGGAGACACCTCTGAATTTTCAAATACATTTGCTAATTGCAAGCTCTGATTACTTTTGCAAGCTTCCCTGAATGTATTTACAATGGTGTAAATTACTTAATTTTAACCAACAGAACCATCCCACCCTCTCAGCCTACCTGCCCGTCTGTTCGATACGATGTGTATCCTTGGATGTTAATCTCCCAAGTGTGATCTTCTTTCAGCCATGACTCAGTGATGCCCATAATGTCATATCTGCCAACCTCTAACTACTCTACAAGATCATGTACCTTATTCTGTATACTGCATGCGTTGAAGTATAACACCGTCAGTCTTGTATTCATCACCCTTTTTGTTGTGTATTTAATATTTCAATAATATTTGAGTAATCTTATATAGTTGATTATGCATTCTTGTTTATTTAAGTAATTCATTATGGGTTATAGGGAGAAATATGTGAATTGTATACATCATCACACTACCACATGAGATGTATATGCCTCATAAATTACTCAGTACTTCTAACATGGCCTCACTAATGACTTACACAATTGCAATATAATTTCTTAGCTCCCATATTCATTACCCAGACCGATAAAGGCTAACAGGCTAAATGCCTTTTTCACCAACCTGTATACCTGTGATGATGCCTACATTCAAATCTGTATTTGTACTCTTATGTCCTTCTGTTCCATTACACTCCCTAGCTCCATACCATTCATAATATAAGTAATATGATTGTTTGACATACCAAAAATTCATCACCTCCCACTTAACTGTTTTGAAATCCATTTGCTACTCCTTGCCTCACTTCCTCATCTTCCTGTAATCTATGATAAATATTTTCGCTATCAACAACACCACTTAATTTGTGTCATTCACAAAATTACAGATTAAGTCTTGTGCATTGACATCCAAATTAGTTGTGTAAGTAATGAGTAGCAAGGATTCCAGTGGCATAGCAATAATCACCTGCTCCATTGAAGTCATTTGACTTAAAGAAATGTTTTTCAGGGACACAACCCTCTCTTTAATTGAGAAATGGCATACAAATGTACAAGATTTTATTTTTCTACAATTTTCATACTTTCTTTAATGACCAATGATATCATGGTGGTCTTGCGTGGAAGTGTCTTACGCAGGGAAGTCAACAATGTCAAAGTTATGCATTGTCTGTTTATTGTGTAGCTGTTTTGTATAGATGATATAAGGTACATTGATGATTCCAATGTCACTATTGTATGGCTTTGGTTTGTCTTTTCCTGATGGTCCCGAAAGCTGATTTACTGTTATTCCAGCTTGAGCAAAAATGCTCAAAAATAGTGATCTAGTGAGTGTGATTTATTAAACCATTCACAGTATTCTTCGTCTGTGAAATTGAGATGAAATATTCAGGATATATACATACAAAAAATTCCAAACAAAAGAACAACACCAACAGTACCAGTTGCCCAGTGGTCTGATGGAATTTTAGAACCCCTAACATGCAGTGTCAGTGATAGATCTGAATACTCGGGTGCAGTTGAGGGCATTTTTCCAAGTATCTTAGTGTCGTGAGATATGCACCTGAGTTTTCTGGCAGCCTGATGCGGTAGCAGTTGGTAGTGAAAAAAAAATGATATCATGGGACTTGGAAAGAGCAATAATTATTTGTATTTGCCACCCCCCTCCCTCCCCTATTACATCCCCACTGCTGTCCTACTGTCAATATGGCATGATCTGGGCTGCACACTTCACAGCTGCTGTCAATGGCACACTATGTTTTTGCAAGATGTCTCTGTGAGATGGGGTTCGCCAGGCAAATATTCCTTCTCTGCAAACTGCCTCATCTTGTGGCTGAGCAGAGTATTCGTAGAAATTGCACAATGATGGTAGACATTGGAACGCAGGATGGAATTTGAACACAGGACGGAAATTGTGCTATACCCACAAGCAAAGCAGGTGCTAAACAGCATGGTTTAGAATTAAATAACTTGTGTAATCAAGAGAGAATATACATTGATAGCAAAACTGTATCTCCTATTCAATTCTTGATAAACAGTAATATCAATATTGACTTGAATTGCATTTTTAATGTGGAAACATGTCACAAAGTACTGCACAGATGTAATATTAGCAAAACAAAGATTAATTTCCACAGTCATCTACAGTGCTATGTAATATATATGTCTTAGACACACATATATATAGCTTCAGACTTTTGCACAGCTCTGTAGTAACTCTATGTATTTCACTGTACTGTTGTCACAGAAAAAAAAGCAAATTTCATGACATAAGTGAGAGATGATAAACCTGATTTTGAGATGGATCTCTATTGTGGATTGGGAGTGGGAAGGGGGCAGGGAGAGGGGAATCATGATTAGCAAAAGCAGAAGAGGGAAGCCCCAGACAGACTTTCAGACATCAATAAACCTGTTGTTTGAAATCAAATGACTTTGCCTGATGTCTCAGGGTCGGATGTGGCTGCACCCGCACCACCCGAACCCCTGGCACTCCTCTCCTACCACCTGTCCCACGCCATTCCCATAGCACTGTACCCTCATTTTACTAACATCCTTTGCTCCCAAAAGATTGACAGTCTCGCTCTCTGCTCCATGTTGACAAGTGCAGAACTGTGCAAAAGTCTTAGGCACCCAATATATATATACCTAAGGCTTTTTGCACAGTATTGTATAATAATACTTAAACTAACAAGGAAGTATAACATTACAAAGTTTGTGCTTCATTCTGTAGCTACTGGTGCTAACTAAATAATCTTTGATTAGGTATATTTTCTTGTTTATGTTGTAATATAATACTCGGTATTCAACATTCAGATAAAAATCAACTATTAGTTCTGTGGATTGATAAAATCACTGGGCCCAATTTGCAAGGTTTGGCGGAACTCATAAAGAACTCATTACATTTGTGAATGATAACGTTGTGTATCTGCACATTCTCAAGATTACGTGCTCTAAGGGAAAGTATGCACCACCGGTCACCTTAGATCAATGTTTTTCATCCCTTTATTTACTATTTTGTAATACTATCTTGTTTTTCCTTTCCCTTTATCCCTAATTTATTGGCTAAAATGAATGACACAGAACTCTGCAGGCAACTGCAGACTATATTGCAAAGCAATATTTGGGAATGTGGTGTGGAATAAGTGAAAAGTAAGACTATATTCTAATCTTGGCATCTTCCAACATTGCTATTGCTATTTTAATTGCTCTTTATTCAAGTTTCTAAGTTTCTAAGGAGCAGATTGCTGGTCCGTGTCCTCCTTTGGCAAATAGTCTCACTTCTGTGTAGTACCATGAATGAGGGTGGCACTGTGGATGTTGGTGTATATGCATGAAAAGTCAAAGCAAAATTCCGACTTTCCTCTTAGGTGGATGTAAAGAATGAACAATGGGTTTTATTCTTTAGCCTGCCCATATATAACCAGTTCCATGATCTTTGTGACCATTGTTGTTGCTTGAATGAAGTCACCAGAGAAAAGCCCTGGTAGATATAAAGCAGCCTTTTTATTTGACAAAACAAGAAACAGCAGGCATCATACTGAGATGCTTTCCCAACATTTTATGTGCTAAACATCAAAGAACAATTCCATATTTACAATGCATCTAAGTGGTTTCTTTGAAACTATACCCAAACTTCACACCTAAATGAATTTTAATCAGCATTGACTGGTCTGTGAATAAAGACTTTTAGGAACCTGTTGTTCAGAGTTGCATTTAAAATTAATCTACAATCTATATTCAGATTTGAACATTGGTGACTGAAGTTATTTGTTATATATACTAAACCCAAAAATCACTCTAACAACTATTAGCATGTACAAGTTAGATACAATATACTTACAATAAAATGGTGACTTGATTGTAAAGCATTGTGTGATTTTATGACGTCTGAGAATAAGGTATAAATGCAAAAGTTCCTTCATTCTTGCATACTATGCAATTTCATTTTTTTTAAATCCCAGTTTAAGAATTAATTTGTTACTGACACCTATGGCATATTTAATTCAAGATTTCATTTTTTCCATCATGTGCATAGCATATTTAACTTAGGTTGTGAACAATAATTGTGTTGCTTTCTGGTCATAATCCCTTTTAGGATTGTGTCTGTTCTCTAGGCTGAAACAATATGAGGCGGTGGCAATCTGTGAAGAACCCATGTATAAACTCCTTTCAGTTTGTTGGAACTCCTTGCATCTAAAATGCATCAGTCTGTACAATCTTTAGTAGACCATGTTGGAGATAACATTCTCACTAAATACACAAAGTACAATGTCTATTAGCATGAAAACAAAAGGTTTGTATAATCCACTAGCCTGTTATCCCTCATATTTTGATTTACATTTTTCAATAACCTTCAAATTAGATTCTTTGTAATCATATACAAGTGAGGTGTAATATTCAATCCCTTTTGAAAATCTCACCCTTGTTTTTGAATCTCTCAATAATCTCACCACTCCTTCTCCATTTCTTCATTTTTTTCACCAGGTGTATAATTCTCCTAAAGTATTTTTTGTTTTGATAGCCTGTTGTCCCTCATATGTTTTTCAATAATCTTCAAATTAGCGTTCTTTGTAAGTGTGACATTCAATTCCTTTTAAAAAGCTCACCCTTGTTTTTGAATCTCAAAATAATCTTACTCCTCTCTCCCTCCCTCTCCCTTTCTGCAATCTTCACCAGGCGTGTAGCCCTCCTAAGATTTAATGTTTGTTCCAGTCATGCTCTGTGACCATGCCCAGATTTGATCACACCACAAATAATATGTGTGCCTTCAGCTGCCAAATCTCAGGAATTCACTCTCCAAGCTATGCTAATCTGTTACGTCTTCTTTAAGGCAGTCATCAATAATAACAAAATTGAAGCTTTTGGTTATCTGTCCTAATATTTACCTTTTGTAGTTTTGCCTCATTGTGTTTGGTAACACTCCTACAGAACACCTTAGAACATGCTGTTGCTTAAATGGAAGCTACCGTTATTGATTTTTTTCATTATATTGTATGTTTAAAAAGGTATTAATTGCACTTAAAAGAAATACAAAATCAATAGAGGTACCTTATTAATACAGAGTTGGATACCTACCTACTTTTAAGGTTGTATTGGGAAACTAATTTATTTCAAACATTAATTTCCGTGAATCCTGACCCTTTTGAGCTATTGCCATTCTGCTCATTTGTCATTCCAGTTCAGGCCTTATAGACAGGCAGCATGACTCATGCAGAGCAAGTCATTAGGCAACAAGACATCATCTTATTTGAAAACAGGGATGCATTCTGGTGTCTCTAAAAGCCTGTAATTATTGTCATTAGTAGAGATAGCATTGCCTTACAAGGTAATTTAATAACCTTTATATTGCACCTGGGAAATCCTTCTCCAGAGAACCAAGGTGCCTTGGTTCTATGCATCCATCAAGACCTGACCTTTAATGGCTTCTGAGAGAGCAGTTGGCTTGGAGGAGTGTGCTGGAGAGCATTGGTAATGTTGATTCTTTGTTAATTGATACTTTGTGCAGTGATGCATTGCAGAACGGGAATACTGAGGGATGGCAGAGCAAACCTGAAATGTTTTCTATACCCAGGGGGTGAAATTTTATGATTTGCAGTCAGAAACTACATTTGCAACATTGCTGGAATCTGATGATTTGTTTCAGTTTGAATTTCTTTTGCAGGCAATTATTGCAATTATTTTATTTAGGCAAAAGGAATTTATGAAATGATAATACTAAGTTTTATCAATAATCCATTATTTGTTGATGAATAATTCAAAGGGTTATTTTAGGGAATAAAAGTAAACCTTCTGAATTTTTAAAGATTTTCTTCACTGTGCAACTGATTAAATAAAATTACATTTTAAATCGTGAAGTAAATTTAGGAAAATGCTCAAAATACTGCGATATTTTGAGTTTATGTTTGAAGTAGGAGAAATAACTGTAGATAAATGTTTCCAAATTTTATTTAAAGGACCATTAATGTAATTATTAAAGAGTGTAGGAAATCCAAAAGCCAAAATATGAGGCAAGGTATAGGAAATCTGGATTGGTTTATAACTGTATTGCTAAAGTACTCTAATATGACCGACTAATGTATTGTGCATAAATACAAAGCTAGGTGAGCCATTATAAATGAGATTAAGTTAATACTTAAAATTTGCTAAATTAAGTTAGTGCTTAGAAGTTACTAAATTAATAAATACAGCTAGAAAACAGCTTCAAGTCCACCCTTTCTGTTGTGTTGTGATGGATATTCTCTTCCTGGGCGGTCAGCAAACCTAATACCATCATAGTGTGTACTCAGCTGTGCATTGTTCCAGAAATCAGTGGGTACGTAAACTAGAAAATAAACATTGGTGAGTGTAATGGAAAAATCCTTTTCAGACTGCCTTTTTATTAGTGAATTAAATTATATCAACCGGACGATGAAAGTCTTTTTGGATTGATTAGGAGCTTCTCACTGAGTAATTCAAGAAATATGTGATGTCCAACCACGAGTACAATTTTATTTTCAAGTGTAACATGACATTTGCTATCACCCAAAAAATACACACTCTTTTTGTATTAATAGCCTACAGAAATACTTACCAGGTAATGCTTGTGTGATACAGCTATATTGTACAAACCAAATGAGAAAAAAAAATTAGATACTTCATTAACATTTTTCAAGCAATTTCTGAGTTCACTAAGATGTCCTTCAAATTAACAGATGTTTCAAGAAAGTCAAGAGGAAACTTTTAATTAAAGATAAAATTAAGATTAACACACTGTTCAGTCCATGAGAGAGCACCATTAGAGCACAATTTTTATCATTGATTCACTTTGCTTTTAACCCCGAAATAACTTTGTAGCTCTTGCTGTAAAGTTAAAATTTGATTTTTTTTGTGTGGTCCTTATGCATTGCAACCACACTACAATTTTACTTAAGTTTGTATATGGCAGTAAATAATAGATCGATATTCATGTCATTAACATGGTAACATGTGGATAGAAATCCATACTTCCTTGTAGTCAGAACAGTGGGACTTCAATTCCCTCGAGTTAGAAGAGAAGATCAGACAAGGACTTAGTTGTTTAATGTAAAAAGGGGCAAGAACTTGAACTTAGCATTAATGCCCCCTCCCTTCCAACAAAGTTAAAAACCCATACGAGCATTTGCCATTGAGGATTCAAGATTATTTAATGTCATTTCCTCTAAAAAATTGTAAAGAACAAAATAATTGTTTCTCCAGATCCAATGCAGCACAAGAAACACAAAAGACAAATAACAAAATAATAATAAATAAAACACAATGTCTATAAATATATATAAGATAGCTTATATACATGGATTGATTTTATGTCCATAAAGTGATGCTAGGCTGCACATAAGATGACTGACTGGAAATAATAAGTAGTGGAGGAGATAGAGGGTGGAAGTGGCAATAAGCCTTACTGCTTGGAGAAAGTAACTGCTTTTGAGTCTGATGATCCTGCCGTGAATGTTACATAACCTCCTACTTAATGGGAGTGGGACTAACAGTACATGAGCAGAATGGGTGGAATCCTTTGTGATGTTACTGCCCCTTTTCTGGCACCTTTCTATATATATGTCCTTGATGGCGACTACACTGGTGCCAGTGATACGTTGGGCAGTTTTGACTACCTACTACAGAGCCTTCTTGTATACCACAATGCAGTTTCTGTATCAAGTTGTGATGGAGGTTGTCAGGATGCATTCTAGGGCACCTCTTTGAGAATGACATGAGTATAGATGTGCAAAATCCTGTTTTCTTCGGCCACCTCAGAAAGCAGAGGCATTGATCTTTCTTGACTGTGCAGGATGTGTTCTGGGACCATGGGAGGTTGAGTACGATGCGTACTCCCAGGCTGTGCTGCTGGTGCTAAGTGGGGTGTGATTAGTGTGAGATGTCTGCATTCATGTTCTGCCTTTTTAGATTTAGAGGTAGTTTAATAGTACCTGACAACAAAGTTGTCTTCAAGATTAAGCAGAAAGAATGGAAGAGGGCCTGCATATCTATCAGTTCCCAAAGACTGAACAGAGGTAAAATAGGCATACAGGCTAGGAGCAGCATAAATAAATCTACAGATTTATGGAGACACAAGTTTCTTTTGTTTCTATAAATCTGATATGCTTCTGAGTTAGGAAGCTAGAGTTGATTTTAACCATTTAGGCTCAACAAATATAGTAATATCTGAACTTTTTGTGACAAAATAGAGCTATATTTTTCAAAGAAATTCAGAATCAAAATCAGGTTTAATATCAGCGGCATACTATATGTTGAGAAATTTGTTGTTTTGTGGCAGTAGTACATTGTAGTACATCGTAATAAAAACTATAAATCACAATTAAAATTATACATGAAGGTTAAATAAGTGGTGAAAAAAGAGAGAGGAAAGACAAAAAAAATTACTGAGGAAGTGTTCATGGGTTTATTATCCATTCAGATATCTGATGGCGGTGGGGAAGATTTTCCTGAAACATTTGGTGTGTGGCTGGCTTCAGGCTCTTGCACCTCCTACTTGATGGTAGAAATGAGAAGAGGGTGTGTCCTGGGTGATGGGGGTCCTTAATGATGGATGCTGCCTTTTTGAGGCATCACCTTTTGCAGGTGTCCTTGATGCTGGGGAGGACAGAGCCCATAATTGAGCTGGCTGAGATTACAACCTTCTGAAGCTTTTTCCAGTCCTGTGCAGTGGGCCCTCCATACCAGATGATGATGCAACCAGCTAAATACTGTCCATGTTGCATCTGTAAAAATTAGTGAGTGTCTTTGGTGACGTATCAATTCGCTTCAAACTTCTAATGAAAAGTAGCCACCGCTATGCCTGCTGTGTCAATACACCAATATTATGCAACTTTATCATTGGAAAAAAGCAATTTTCGTTCATTTTGCTGCCATTTTAGATTTACAGTTAGATTAAAAGTACTTGATAACAAAGTTGCCTTGGGTTATCAAGGCTCTTATATTTGTAAGTTTAGGCTATTCTTTTCCATAGATAATGTTCTATGTATCTCTATCAAAAGTGTTCCTTGGTGAAAAAGTACTATCAGAACACCTTGAGAGTTCCAAGTTATTAAGTACTAGCATGAAACAGAACGTTAATCATATCTCAGTTTAATATTACATCTGAAAAATAGCACTTCTGACACTGAGGCATATTCTTAATGTCGTACGTCAGTCTCTGCCTAGGTGATTTGTTGAAATCATTGCATGGGACTTGAACACAAAACTCTCCAACTCAAGGGCACTAAGCAACCAGTATTTGTGGTGGATGAATATCCACCACAATATTACATTGGATTCTGGAATCACACACTTGTTCACCGAATATTATCCTTATTGTTATTAGATTATTTAACTGATTATTAATTATTGGCTATTTATTCTGTCAGGGTTCCAGAACATCAAATGATTTCCACTTATTGCATGCTTGATAATAAACGTTATTCAACATCCAATTCATTGAATATGATACCTTGTTTCAGGTTAATACTTCAGGTTACCTCCTGTACCTAATAAAGTGGCTACTGAGTGTGCATTTGTGGTCTTCTGTTACTGTAGCCCATCCACGTCAAGAATGGGGAATTCAGCAGGCCAGGCAGCATCTATGAAAAAAAGTACAGTCAACATTTCAGGCTGATGCTCCCTGGCCGGCTGAGTTTCTCAGCATTTTGAATGGGTTGCTATGCTTTGGGCTAAAACCCTTTTTTAGTTCTCTGAAGACCATGCAGTTTTTGGTCATCATACTCAAGGAGGGATATACCTAAATTGGAGGCAGTACTGAAAATGCTCTCTAGTTTGGTTCCTGAGATGAAGGTGTTAGGGTGTATTCTGGAGTTATGTGAATATAGCAGATATAAATTCCAGCAACAACCGGTCTTTAGTTCTTATGGTAAATTGCATGCACTAATTTGAAGTTGAAAACACAGGCTGGCCCACACACTAAGAGATACGTTTTGTAAAATGATTGATGACTGTGAGATATTTGCATATGCATTAGCCAAATATTAAAAGAATGAGATGGTGTTAATTGGCCTGCATCAACGCAGACAACTAGGGGCTTAAGTAATTTTCACCATTGTAAAAAAGTTTAAGGAAGCTTGCAGACCAAACCAATACTATCACTTCAATTAGTTTGTTCCAGCAAAGATAGCTGAACATTCAGATGTATCTCCCACTACAGGTATGCATTTCAAATGAAGCATTATCAACCAGAAGTATTAAAAGTATTGAAGTAAGCAATGTCATTGCAGCTATTGAAACTGTATTGAATTACCTACTGTTACCATGGTTTTTAAGGGTATGAAAATGTGACGTACTTTTGAGTTTGTGAAACTCTACTGAGAGGATCATCTCCAAAAGAATCCCTGCTTGTTGTGATGAATGAAGATTTCTAAATCACCAGTTTCAGTGTCCCTCTGGTGACCTTCAAGCACAGTCAGAACAAGGGATTTACTTTATGAGAAAGCTTGATCTGATTGGGTCTATGCACTTTAGAGTAGAGAGGATGAAATGTGATCTTATTGAATCCTGTAAGATTCTGAGAGGATGTTTCTCCTAGTGGAAATATCTAGAGAAAGGTGACATTGTTTTCATATAAAGAGGCTCATCCAGTTAGATGGAGGTGAGCAGTAGTTCTCTTCGAGGACCTGAAAATTTGTAACTCGCTACCCTGGAGATCAGAAGACTGATCAGCATTTAAATTAGAAGGATGACAAGGAGATTGGGAAAGAGTGAAAAGTGGAGTTGAGACCAAGTCTGGATCAACCATAATCTTAATAAAAGGCAACCCAGGATCAGGGGACACCAATTGACCTATTCCTGCTCCAGTTCATAATGCAGGAAATATGACAGTGGTAAAATGAGAGGGTACCTGAAAAAGTACAGAGATAAGCTTTCAGGAGAGCTCTGTGGAGACGAGAAGTACTCCATGCTTGATTTTAGAAAATGATTTTTTTTGGGGATCATAACCTCAAAATGAATTTGTTATCCATACATCTGCATTCAGTCATCATACCAGAATTACAGAAGCATAGCACAGAAATTGGTCTTTTGACCGGCCTCATTCACATTGACTGTTTTCCCTCATTACGCCCATATTTATCAGTCCCTTTACTATTCCAAATTGGGTAGTGAAGTAGTGAGGTGTCTCTACCAAAGGAGGTGTAAGGCACTCTTTCCCTCCACTAGTCTACAGATCACTCTTGTGCAAGGTGTAACCCTCCCCCACCACCCACCCCAGACCAGGGTCACGTGAAGCCATGGGAGCAGGTGGTGGACGACCATATGAGCAGCTGGTGCATATCACCAGTCCTGGTTATGTGACCACTGACGCCAGGCAGACAATCTCTGAACAGTATTGATAATGGCTGGGTCACCTGTCTTGTAAAGACACTGCCCAGAAGAAGACAATGCCAAACCACTTCTATAAAAAAAAAGAAATTGCCAAAAGCGATCATGATTGCTGGCATCTTATGATACGACACAAGATGATGACTACGCCAGATACTTGTTAAACATTGTAATTGCATCACCATCTCCTTTGGCAGCTCATTCCAGATATTCTCCACTCTCTTTGAGACAAGTGTACTACTCAGATTACCTTTAAATTTCTCCCATCACTGTAAATTCATATTTTCCATTTCTGCACTCCCCTGCGCTGAAATAAAGGTTCTGTCTATGCTATCCATGTCCCTCCTGCCTTTAGTGAGAAACAATTCTATTGTTCTCACCAAAGCCAAATGCTTTATAATAAAATTCAAAAATATTGATATAAGAAGGTTTTGTACCTTTACTTATTTTGCATGTTATCAATGCAACAGCAGCATGTAGTATAATACGTTCTGTTTAGGTAAGTATTGTAAACCAGTTCTGATGTTTTAGATCTCACTCTGACCTTAAAGTAGAATCCTCTGAAATTATTGCGAAATATTATTCTCCTGGGTTTTAAGTCCTAAAGTCAACATAAGTCTGTTTATAGAACAGAAATATGGTTATGTAGTAATTTATGCTACCAAATGTGAAGATTTTCTCTCTCCTTTCTAGACAAGATACTTGGCCTCAGTTGTATTCATTTGCTGTTCCTGTTGTACTTATTACTCTGGGTGCAGCCCATGGGTACGTTTTGTATGCTTTTCAAATTTGCTGTAATGAAATATATTAATAATATTTGAAATGAAATGAATCCTCAGTGCTTTACCTGTAAGGAATAGAATTACCATCTTATTTCCCATCCTAACCCAGTGTTGTGACAGACTGTGGCAATTTGATTCCTTCGGTGAAGGGATTCCCATAATAAGGTTGGGATCATTGAGCCTATAAGAACAGGAACAACATTATTATCTGGTTCTTTAATGGCAATAAAACCAGTATTAGGGAAAGATGTCAAGTAAGATAGAGTCTAATGGATGAAAATTGATCCTTGGTCACTTGTGCTGAATTAACAAAATAGTGACGACTGTGCAATGTGTTTCATTTCTTAAGTTTGTTGCTTTGTGGGGCCACTAGAGTACAATGTCAGGGGTGGATACAATGCATTACTAGATTGTAAAGTTAACATCTAGCTCAGTAAAAATTTGGTCTGTAATTGTTTGATTTTGGAACTGCAAATATACTTATCCATTTCAGACTTTAGAAATGGAGATGATAATCCACAGCAATTCGATTGGGCTTCTGCCATAAACCTGGCAGGAAATCATGAAAAAAAACACCCAGGAAATAGTGGAACTTGCATTTTCTGTCATTGTCCAAAAGATTTTATTGGTGACCCATTGGATATATGGATGAGTTAAAAGAACTGGGGTAAATTTTACTCCCCACAATATTTATGATGGAATTGTTGTGCAATTGTAACAAGGGGAGGCCTCCAAACTACTGATATAAATGAAATATTATACTATACAACAAACATATTCTACTGCTAAGGTGAAGCTGTGACCCTTGAAAATCTCTGAGGAACTCAGAGCTTAATTACTATCCGATAACCAAGAGGAGGCAGACATTCTGACTGTGGAATTTTCTGTTTGTAGAATGTCCCTCTGTACATTCTAAACGACTGGCTCCCCCCCACCCCCCCAAGTGTGGCATTGACATGTGATATTTTAAAAATTTGTTGTAGGTAATATTTAACGGATACATTTTTTTTCATTTAAATAATATGAATGTATAGTTAAGTAAACACTTTTAGTGTAGTGCTTCTTTAATTAAGATTTTATCACTTTGTCAGACTGATCACAAATGACATTGTAACTGAAATAAAGCACTCTGTGGACACCTGTGTGCAAAAGAAGAGGTGTATCAGTGTCTCATAATCAAATGCTGTCAGCACTATGAACAGCTGTTGCTGGTGAAATTCTGGGTCTTAAAGTGTGAGATGATTTCCAAAGTTCTGTAGTAAGCAAAAGAGGTCACATGCAAATGATGACTGCTAATTAAGAATGACAATTTTCACAAAATATGTTTAAATATCTGATTGTATGTTGAGCCGTTAATGATGAATTAAATTAGGACGTAAGTCACACAAAAGGCAGATAACGTACCCACAGTTACATGAGGACGAGCATGCGTCACAGATGCACCATACAATTTGTAGATTTGCAAATTATGAAGCTTTTCTTGGTGATAAGCAATGAGTGCTTGTTCACTGGAAGCAATGTTTGAGAAATCCACATCACTAGAATCCGTGGGAGAAGAGACTCGAGTTTGTTAAACTTGAGTGGCAGAATGGACTGAACTAACTGTATATTTTTATTTCTTGTGATATTTTCTGAGCTCCTGAACCTGCACCTGTGTACGTTTATAATCACAGTGGTTACCCAACCACAAGTGCAAATCAAAAAGCAACACACAAAGGAGTTGGGTGAAGCAACATATGTTAACTCCTTTTAAGAGGGAAGTCCACATCTCTTTTGTAATGTTTGAAGAAGTTCAGGATTTATTTTCTTATTTTGTGGCCTATTTTAATGCCTCTAACAAAACTATCACAACAAGCAGGATGTCAAGCTAGTCATGAGACCTTGCTGTCCACAGAATAACTTCACTTCCCACTTAATAGATGAAGTAAATGCTAATCCATCACAGGCACAGTTTCCCCACCATCGAGGACATGTTCAAAAGGCAGTCTCAGCAAGGCACCATCCATCATCGAGGATGCTCACTACCCAGGACCTGCCATCTTCTCATTACCACCATCAGGGAGGAGGCACTGAATCCTGCAGACTACACTCAAAGTTTTAAGAACAGCTTCTTCCCCTCCACAATCAAATTTCTGAATGGTCCATGAAACCATGAACACTACCTCACGACTTTGCTCTTTTTCACTACTTCTTTATGTTTTTATATATTGCTTACAGATTTTTGTATATTGCATTATATTGATGTTGCAAAACAACAAATTTCATGATATATGGCAGGTGATAATAAACCTGATTCTGATTCAGTATTTATTCTAGATGTCTAAAAGTACTTAACACCAAAAGGATTATATTTGAAGTGAGCAATTCTTGTTTTGTAAGCAACCATGATGGGCAATTTGTCTATATCATGGTTTCACAAACTATTTCCCAATTACTCACAACAGGCTGACACATTGGTAATTCCCTGTTTTCTCTTAAGTAGTATCTTCAAGAGTAGGATCACATTTGCTGTCAAACAGTCTGTGGGAACTATCACAAAATCTAAAGAGAAAAAAAAGGTACTGCAATGGCAATGTTTAGTATGTTTCAGATTTTGAAAACATAATGCATCCTTTTCTATATTTGAATGAACTTTTGCTTTAAAATAACAACTTCAAGCATTTTTAGGACACAAAACAAGCTGTGCACAGTGCATTGTCAACATTAATTTGAAACTCTCAAAATTGTTGTTGGGTTTTCTCAGTTTTAAGAAGTCAGGCAGCATCTATGAAGAAAAATATACAGTCAAGTTTCAGGCCAAATCATAAACTGTTTTCAACCACATATTCCCCATTCATATTTTATATCCTCCCACCAACTTAACAGGGTAGTGTTCCCCCAGTCTTTACATATAGCCCCCCATGAACCATTGTATGCAGCACATCGTTCTCCATAATTTCTGCCATCTCCAATATGATCCTACCACTAAATGCATCTTTCCCTTCTCCGCCCTCTTTCTACAGGGATCGCTCTCTTGTCCACTCATCCCACCCCAGCAATCTCCCTTCTGGCACTTATCCCTGCAAGTGTGATAAGTGCTACACCTGCCCCTACACTTCTTCCCTCATCGCCATTCAGAACCCCAAGCAGTTCTTCCAGGTGAGGCAACACTCTACCTGCGAGTCTTTTGGGTAGTCTATTGCATCCAGTGCTCTTGGTATGGCCTCCTGTACATCAGTGAGATTCAACACAGACTGGGGAACTACTTCGTTAAGCACCTTCGTCCTGTCTCAGTAGCTTCCAACCTGATGGCATGAACACCAACTTCTCTAACTTTGTGTAATTTCTCCACCCCCCCTCCATTTTTTCTTCAATCTCTAATCTTGTTATCCTCTAACCCCTTCTCTTCTTCTCCCCTGTCCATTTCCTCCTTCTAGTTTCCCTCTTTCTTCCCTTTCTTCCATGGTCCATTGTCCTTTCCTATCAGATTCCTTCTTCTTCAGCCCATTACCTCTTCCACTTATCACCTCCCTGTTTCTTATATCATTCCCACTCACCCTTACCTAGCCTAACTTGACACCTGCCAGTTTATACTAATTCCTATCCCCCAGTTTATTAGTCTGGCTTCTGCCCCCTTCCTTTCCAGTCTTGATGAAGAGTCTCTGAAACATTCAGTGTCTATTGCTCTCCATAGTTGCTGCCTGAACTGCTGAGTTCCTCCAAAATTTGGTGTGTGTACTAAATCCTAGCATGCAATTTTCATGGTTGGGAGCTGGTTGGTAAGGTGACAATTGACTGGCCTTTCATGCAGGCTTGTTATTTGATCTCCCTTGGTGACAAAAAAAGGGAAACACCAAATAAATCTCAGTGAGAAGATCCCCCTCATTTCTAACATCAATGAAACCACAATTACACTTATCAGTTCACAGAAGCCTTGATCCTAAGGGAGGCCTACCAGAATTTTGGAAGGAAGGATTTTGATCATAAATAAGTTCCTGCATGAGGCGGGGAATCATATACTTTTCGCTTCTTTCAGTGTGATCTATATTATGTTTTATTGTGAGTAGATTACAAATTTGTACATCATTACCTGTTGGTCCATTTTATGGCTAAATAATTAATTGACATGTAATCAGAAAATGAAAGAGATGTTGGGCTGAAATACTCCTGGAATTGCTCATGCAGTCTCCTAATGGATAAGATTTCCGTCAGAAATAGGGCTTTTAAATGGCTGAACAGGTGAAGTTAGCTTCCTATATGCAGTTTTATGGAAAAACATTGGCAAGGAGCCCTGATGTCAAGGTATGGATGCTAATCTGTGTTACTGAGACAAAGTTGAACTTCAAAATAATGGAGCCCAAGTTTAACCACTGCTTCAGAAATGTGAAGGTAATTTTAGATTGATTTTTTTTTCTTTACAAGCATGATTTGTTTGTTTCCTTCATATAAATTCATTGCTCCAGCACTATTTTATTTTGTAGAACAGTTACATCATCACAAATTGTATAGAAACAAAAGTTGCAGGTTGTAAAACTATGTTTTCATTCCTAATATCAACCTCAGATCTCTTGTTATTAATCTTAAAAAGACATCAGCATCGGAAATAATTGTCTAATTTTACTGGAAACCCACAGTAGCAAACAAATAATTCATAAAATCAAGTACTATATGCTTAGTTCTCTCTTCATAGCACAATCAGAAATGGATTTTTAAAGAAGGTAATTACTAATTTAATACAAAAAGGAAATGGAAGAAATTTCCAATTATTTATTTGAGTTTTCAATAACGCACACTGTGCAACGATTAACTGAGGTGTAAAGTTATGAGCAAATCAAGAAGTTGATTAACTACTGTGATTCTGCCCCCTCGGATCTAAGAATGAATAAGCCATAACAAACAACTAGCCATAAAACAGGGAATTTTATGGAAAGACTGTATTAGTCATGAATATAGCAGGTGCTCAGAGCTTATTTTATTTATTGTATGTGCATAACTCAGAAAAACACAAATATATTATTCTCTCGTTATAGTGCTTTGTGATGTACTGCCGTCTCCAACCTTTGATATAACTTGCATTGTTTATGACTTGTCCACAATAAACCCCCACATAAAACTTCAGACTAAGGCATTTCACTCATTACTGCATCCTGTTTGCTTTGCATTTTAGATTGTATCAATCGAATTATATTTTTTCCCTGCCAAAGGTTTATATTTTATGTTTTGTTGACAAATTAGTGGGATATTCTAGTGGGTTAGAAAACTCCTTGAAACTGGATAGTCCAGTTGACTTGCAATAATCTATATTTCACCTCTGGAACTCTGAATATGCACTGGCCCCCTCGCACAGAATATTATCAACACTCACAACACGCTGGAGGAACTCAGCAGGTCGGGCAACATCCATGGATTCCAGCATGTTGTGAGTGTTGCTTTGACCCCAGCATCTGCAAAGTATTTTGTGTTTACAGAATATTATCAAGTTTCTCAGTGAATTACAATCTTGCCATATTTAAGAAAAGGTTTACACACTGATGAAGCTTGGAGAAAACAAAATGATAGCAGAGTATTTCAGAGAAGCTGTGGCTTTGGAAACTGAGATAGCACTGAAAAGAAGAATTATATAGGGCACATAATAATCTCAAGATGATCATTTGAAATCCCACAGACTGTTCATTACCTATTATTTTTCCTTCATATTTTCCTTAATTATATCATCGTACATCTTCTTTTCTGTTCCTCTTTCTCCATTTTCCACATCCTCACTGATTGAGGAGATCATCATTAGCATGCTCAATATTAATCTTCTGGAATATATTTTATTAAATGTTCATTGATTTTTGTGTTGTGTGTGAGTTATATGTACTGTGTTGGAAACCTTGGTCTGGAGAAACATTGTTTCATTTGACGGTATACATCTAAACGGTTGAAGGCCAGTAAATATGAACTTGATCAATTGATCATTTTTGTTCACCTACCTGCAATTACTGTTCCAAATAATAGCCAGGATCCATTTCCCTTTTCACCCTGTTTTTGTTTTCTTAGCTGGAAGAGTTAACTAGTTACATGTTACAGGAATGAGACTTGCAGGGGACCTAAGTGATAGACATATCGTTGTTAGAGATGAGTTATGATTGATGTTGATAATGGTATCATGAATTCAGTAGTGTTCAGAGTAGTAGTGCATTCAATCGGGCAAGGCTTTTGAAGATGAATTATTTTATCTTGCCACGTTGAAGATCATTGAATTTATTGTACCAAGCAACCCTGTTTTGAGAGCATTGGTACTGACAGTGATACCAGTAGCTTTATTTTCCCACGACCTTGTGACTGTATGGTTGAAAACTTCCTGACTTCACCGTGAATTCATCACCACTCTCCTCCTTTCTATTTTCTCTGCCAAGCTATCCTGTGCTTGTGCTCATTCTCTCTCTCATATTCTGCTGTCCTTCATTGTTCCTTCCAGGAGGCTATTTTCCTGCTGCCAACCTTTGATCTTGTCACAATATGCCTCCTGTTTATAAGGTTAGCTTTGACTTGTGATTACCATTCTCAATTTTGGTACCGGCTGATACACACAGTCCATAAAGAACATGGTTTTCATTAGCAGGATAGTAGCACAAAGTTAACGTGCTGCTTGCATTGCAATGCCTGGGTTAGTCACTTATTGAGGGTCTTGTGCCCATTTTAGGGGGCTATTCATTTTAATAATATAAATCTTTTTTCTCTGTAACCCAATGCATTCTGAACTACAGAGATTTAACACTTGTGCATTTTATAGTTAGAAAAAAAAAGGATACTCAGTAAATTACAAGGTAATAATCCGATCAAAAGCTTTAGATTGCATTATAAATCACTCCAAGGTATCCTTCTTTAATAATATATAAAGTATACTGTTGATTTTATGTCACCATTATTACCTTGTAATTCACTTAGCAATATATAATATTTGGAATTTTATTTTACTTTATTCCTTGTCCCTCCTACCCCAAAGGCAATAATTCATAACTGAGATACCAGAAGCTCTTCAACACTTAAAGCAGCAGCCTTTATCCATAAGGGTTGAATAACCCAGACCAACATACAGTATGTTATACATATTGTGAAAGGATAGAACAGGTCAGGAAACATAATCACTGAGGTTGCTCCAATGCACATCTCTGTAGTTAGAGTGTTTGACAAACAGTCATAAGGCTTTTTATGCATTTAATTTCTTCAAAATGATTTTTAATATAAATACCAGTTTCATATTTCCCAGTCTGCAATTATAGACAAATAAATAAGAAAATGGAACCATATGATCACAGAAGAATTAAGGTGTGTTACATTTTAAAAACAGCCCAGGATGATGTAATGGAATTATTTTTTGGCATCTTACAGTGGGAGTACTCAATTAATTTTACCTGCTATTGACTAAGGGGTAGAATGGTGCACTGGTGGAGTTACTGGACCAGCAGCTGGAGATATAGACTTTGCCCCAGAGATATGTATTCAATTCTCACTTGATAGCTGGAGAATTTAAAACCAAGTAATCAAGTACATCTGGAACTTCAAATATAGTTTTGGTAACTGTAACCATGGAACTAACAGGCTGTCATTAAAAACCCACCTGATTCACAAAATCTTTTAATGAAATGTAATAACCTATCCTTATTCAGTCAGGACTTCTGTGCCCCAAACTCACCAAAGTTTTCAACTCTTAACTTCGTCCTCAATACAGAGGCAATGAGGAATGGATGATGCAACACACACACAAAAAATGCTGGAGGAATTCAGCAGGCCAGGCAGACTGAATCCGGTTGAAGGGTGTCAGCCCGAAACAGCGGCTGTACTCTTTTCCATAGATGCTGCCTGGCCTGCTGAGTTCTCCAGCATTTTCTGTATGTTTCTTGCATTTCCAGCATCTGCAGATTTTCTCTTGTCTGTGATAGGAATGGACGATATATGCTGGAACTGCCAGAGACATCCATACCCTATGCATGAACAAATACAAACAAACTTATTGTAAGGTTTGGAGGCTTGTGTGCCTCAATGGCTCAAACAGCTATGTTAGCTGGAGACAGGGCTTTGTGCTTTGACTCGGTAGGGTCACTCATGCCAAACAGTTCTAAAGGTAGAGGTCAGACTAAGAGTGGTCCGCTGGTCCTCTAGGTACGGGTTTAGGCTCAGGGCTAGCTACTCTGTCTTGTCATAAAAAAAACCTGCTATGGAAACAACAATGAAGAGTCCTTCTATATCTGTGTGTGACAGTATGGACAGACTGTGATGGACAACCTTCAATCCTGCCCTAAGCACCAGGGCAGTAAGTAAGTACGTAAGGAAAGGTTTGGTCCTTATTCTAGATTTAATCTAACTTAAGGGTCTGGAAGAATTACATATGAGTAGGAAATATTTTACTGGCACTCACTGAAATGATAAGGTTACCTTTTCTTTCCCTTTGACTATGTTGCCAGAGCTCAAGTTATAAATCTCTGTTATGAGTTTAACTCTTTCACACAATTTTGAATTTTTACCAATGTTTCCACAGAAACATTTGTGGACATATTGTTAATAATTTCACTGAAGTCACCAAGGATCTATTTGCCTGATACATACATTTAATCATTTTGCATTTGAATAAGGAATATCTACTCTAAAATGAATTTTATAAAACCTTACTTTAAAATTATGAAGATTGTAGCATTTAGTGCATTATCATCTGTTGTTATCCACACCAAAAAAGTGACAGAACAGCCTGTCGGGTGACGTGAATTGAGCAGAACAGAACGTGCATGTTTG
Organism: Mobula hypostoma; assembly: GCF_963921235.1. Classification (NCBI taxonomy): domain Eukaryota; kingdom Metazoa; phylum Chordata; class Chondrichthyes; order Myliobatiformes; family Myliobatidae; genus Mobula; species Mobula hypostoma. The sequence continues at coordinate 84,227,110 of NC_086101.1, read as the reverse complement.
GAAGAGTACGTATTTATAAAAAGCCAGTCTCCACAAAAGCGCTTTGTACACTTTTCTTTCTCAAACTTTTATTTCATTCATTTTGATGTAATCAACTGTGAATTGTTTCGCAGTGAACCACATACTTACGATGAGGTCGGAATATTTTATTTATTTTTCTGAGTCAAAGATGAAAGAGGTGATGAGAGATGCTGCCAGCAATCAAACTGGTGCAAAAACCGTAGAAACTCCACCATATGAAAATGTTAAAAAATAATCAGAGGAAATGTGTGAAAATAAAGTGCTTTGGTTTTGAATGATTCGAGTTTTCCATTCAGGTTGTATGACATCATCTGAACTCTACTTAGACTGTAACCTTGAAATCCTTCCTACATCTCAATTCCTCTCTGTTTATTTAAACTGGCTAAAATGCAGTTCCAAACAGGAAAGCACAACAGTAACATGACATTCGGAGATTTTTTTTAGTGCAATCTGTTTTCCATATTTAGTTATTACTTTTAATCTCTCGCCCTGATTTCTTCCAAACAGCACTTAAATTCTGTGTCGGCATTAAATGGTAACACATTCTCCTGCACTCAGTCCTATCCGAAAACAGATTACAGAAATGAGGTTATGAATAATTGATATATGGGAAGATGATCTTATGCAAACCACTATTGCACTTTAATCAGGAGTATTATATTTTGTATTTTGTCAGTGGATCATTGTTCCTCCACACAGACCTACAAGAACATTGACGGAGTGTTATTTGCAATTTTCTGCCTGAGCCAGGTTGGAAAGGGTTCGAGGGAGAATGGCGCCCTGGTCCTTGCTGCAGGCTATGCAGGTTGGCCCAGGCTCTGCTGGGGAGCAGATGGTGAGCCAAAGCTTGTAGTCACACTTACCTTATTCACTAAATCCTAAATCCCTCAGTGGCTGCTCAGCCAACACAATCTTTGTGGGGGGAAAACACACACGCACACACAAAAAGAGGCCACAATCTGGGCTTTTATGTTATCGCCAGCATGTAGAGAGCATTTGGAAGGTGCAAATGTGAAAGAAAGTTATCGGCTGAGGTGGAAAATTTTATGAACTTGCTTCTCAGAGAATAAAATGTTTATGTATTTTAAAACCTCAGAGCAATGTGTGATTCTTATGGCAGTGTTAAAAAGCATTGCATTGATGCCCTAAAGCACACCTCTTGGTTCCTATAAAAATTTGAATATAAATTGATGCAGCGTAATTAGTGGCAGCAGCCGTACCTGGTGGTGCTTTACAGCTTGACAGTACCAGATTTATCCCAGGAGACAAAGCCTGAAGAATATGTCACTGTCATACGTTTTTCTCAGCCAACTTTGTGAGAAAGAACGAACGTGCAGTAATTATTAGAAATTAGTAAGGCTTATATCAGTCACAATTTTGCTTTAAAGTATTAATAAGTTGTGAAATATACTTGTCAGACATCATTCCATTTGTATCTTTGACACTTTCAATAAATGGTATCTCCAAATTGTGGAATGAGTATTTCTGCTCCTATGTCTTATGGTCTTAATGTATTAGACACATCATCATAAGAGAATCACAATGTTTTGTTTTTATGCTTTGGTTCAAATGTTCCTACTTCACACAGTTTATTGAGCAACACAGCCATTACTGTTAAAGGGGTTCTCTTTGATTTCTTCCCAGGAAACAAAAAATAATAGTTATTAACCAAGTAAATTTTTCTGCCAAATTCCCTGCATCAGACATTAGTTGATAAAGAAGTTTCTTGTTAATATTTTAAGTAGCAGAATGACTTCACTGGTATTCTCTTGAGAATTAATTCTTAGTGAAAGGATATGTTCATGTACTCTATTTAACTTTTTTTATTCACAGATCCTGTGTTTCTAAATAAATATTGCATTTAATTATTTTCAAAACTGGGAAAATCTAAATAACAACTGTAGTTTAGGTTCAGAGATGTATCTATGTCTGACAATCTAGATATGACATCGATTGCTAATCTGCAATTTGGAGATGTACCACGGGCAATGTCAAAACTATATTAAAGTAGATGAATCATATCCAAATTCACTGTTCTGTTCTAAGAAATAGTTTTGTGACCACAGCCTGGTATGGAAGCACAGATGCCCTTGAATGAAAAGTCCTACAAAAAATAGTGGATAAGGCCCAGTCTAGCATAAGTAAAGCCCTCCCCATCACTGAGCACATCTATACAGAGCATTTTCACAGGAAAGCAGCATCCATCATCAGGGATCCCCACCACCCATGACTTGCTGTCTTCTTTCTGCTACCATCAGGAAGGAGGTACATGAGCTTTAGAACTCACACCACCAGGTTCATGAACAATTAATATCCCTCAACCTTCAGGCTCTTGAACCAAAGGGGATAACTTCACTCAATTTCACTCGCTCCATCACGGAACTGTTCCACAACTTATGGACTCATTTTCAGGGACTCTTCATCTCATGACCTTGATATCTGTTGCTTATTTATTTATGCATTTATTTATTTTTGTATTTGCACAGTTTGTTGTCTTTTGCACACTGGTTGAATGCCAAAATTGGTGTTGTCTTTCATTGATTCTATCACTGTTATCTCTCTATGATGGATTTATTGAGTATGCCCATAAGAAAATGAATCTCAGGCTTGTATATGGTGATATATATGTATTTTGATAATAAATTTACTTTGAAGTATCAGAGTGGATAATGCTATAAATAGCTTTACAGTAAGAAATTTTACCTCACTTGCTTATGGTGGAACTTGAATATCCTTGTTTCAAACCGTTCGGCAATTTCTGCACTTCCCTCTTTTCCACATACCAGTCTGCTTTAATACAGCATTGTCTAGACCTGACTTAACACCTTTGTTTCCCCCCAATTATACCTTGACCGCGCTGACCACCTTCTGCACCCTTGACATTTCAATAACGTGTAAGTGATGAACTGCCTTCTTTTCTTCATAACTGAGTTAACTGCCGTTATTAACTGCTTTCTTTCCCCAGGTTTTGAACTTTCTCCCAAATATGTGCTGCCATCACCCCATCTGCCCTGAGAATTATCTCATCAAACTCCCATTCTTTTCAAGTTCTTCAACATACAGTCACCTACAATCTAAGTCCAACTTAGCTAGAACATGAACAAAACCTTTCCGTTTGATTCTGCCACAGAAATAAAAAATGTGTCATATTTTAAAAACCATTTGAACTACTGAATTCTGAAGAAAAACATTCTTGCAATGTAAGAAACACAACAGTCATTTTGTGCTTAATGCATGCTCATAAACAACAAGCAATAATGAACAAACTGTGTGCTTTAGACATTGAAGAATAAATAATGACACGGTCACTTTCTCCAAGGCTTTGCCAATCAATAATTGATCATGAAATCCCAGGCAAAGTAATGGGCACCCATCTGTCCGCCTTAACATTCTTACCCTCCATGATGAGAATACCGTGTCTAAAGTACGTATCATCTACAAAATGCAGTGCAATAACCATCCAGGTCTACTCCAATAACACCACCCAAACCTCTAACCCCTTAGAAGGCAAGTGCATGAGTCACATGAATCAAGTTTCTTTTAGGTATTGCGTATTATCCTGAGATAGAAATATTGCCACTCTTTTGTTATCACTAAATCAAAGACCTTGAACTTTCTGAATAAGCAGTACTTTAGGGATCACAGTAAATCCTGGCTTTAGGAGATATATCCTCTAACTGAATATATATGAGTGACATGCTACCCACTGCTTACTTTTCAGAGAGTCTTTGACAGAGAAAAAATAACTTCTCTTATCTCCTGTCCTTTTATTTTTCAACGACTATTTTACAATTTCATCTGAATCAAAATGTCTGGACTCTCTAAACATGCTTATGCAACATTTTAATGTAGTACCTTTCAAAGAAAGAAAGTCACTGTTTGAATAAGATTTCTCCTTTTGAAATCCATTCTGACTCTTGTTTATATTTTGTTATATCATTTTTAATAAGTTCACTTTGTATCTGGCCTGGTTTGATGCCACTTTAAAGGCCAATTAGGAATATTAAACATCGATGGATCTTTTGATAGAACACAGCTTCTTGATCAATGACTTTGAATCATTGTTTCTGAGTTATTCATAATATAAATAAATGTTGTATATCTTTCCTCAGCATTAATAGCAATAAATACTGTACCTTTAAAGTATGTTTCTTGAGAAGAAGTACAGCTTCACAGTCTTAGATTTCTTTTGTTAGATTGCTCAAGCAAGAATTTGCACATTTTCTGGTGCTGTCTCAAGTTACTAGATTCTCTAAGTACAATAGAATATTTGGTGATATAGTACATTTAAACAAGCCAATAGCTTCATCAAACCCTATTGTAATGGTTCAGTTAACATTTACATTTTTTTTAAATGTAAAAAAATATCAATTTATGAAAAATCATGAAGATCTGCACAAGCGATAGTTGATATAAGGCTGACAAGGATTAAAAGTGGATTGCAGGTGATCACTAATCATTCTATTTATATCAGACAGAAGAAAATTCCTTAAGTAAAAATCATCTTTCAAGAATATATTCTGCTTAAGAGAAAAAAAACACAGTAGGAGCTAAATTTGAGCTGAAAGCATTGGGTTAGCAAGGAAAAGTCAATCGACTCCTGATGGCTATCTACTAATATCCTACTTAACATTACATGTGTTTTTTGTGTAGGCATTAGGCATGAAGCGGATTATACTTATTCAAATATTACAGAAGAGATTATACTTTGAAAATAAAAAAAAATCTTGTCCTTTCCCAGCATATATGATGAATAAACTTTTCTCAAGCTTCCAGCTGGGTACAGGTATTAATTTTAACCATTTTGATGACACACTCCGCCATCTTCATCAAGGATGATGCCTAGACATGTCTAGTCTGGTGGTATTTATACCCCCGTCATCTGTCCCTCCTGATTGGTTAGTCCTCATCCAATTAGGTTTCTACTGTCCCACCTTGTTTACAATCAAATTCCAGTTCTTACTTAGAGCGAGACCTTCATCTTTGTGTAAAAAAAATTACCCTAGTTTTGTGGTTCCTTCATCAGCCAGTCCCAAAAGCCATTGGCGTGGCACAGTAGCTCTGTGCCATCGAAGTCAATCCTATGGCCATTGCGAATATAGTGTTCTGCTACCACCTATTTCTGTGGGTAACCCAAACGGATACAGCTCCTGTGCTCCTTGACGTGGATTTCCACTGTGCACGCCATCTGGCTGATATATGCTTGTAAACAAGGTGAGAAAGCAGAAATCTGATTGAATGAGATCTAACCAATAAGGAGGGGTGGACGATGGAGATATCTATACCAACAGATTAGACATGCCTAGGCAAAATCCCTGATGAAAGTGGCAGAGTTTATCATTGAAATATTGGTTAAAATTGATATCTGTACCCAGTTGGAAGCCTAAGAAGGGTTTATAATTCAAAAGTACTTCAATAGCTGCAAAGTCACAGCCTGAGAAAGCAGAGGTAGCAAATAAATAAATAAAGGAGATTTGAATTTTCTTCCTTCGTAATTTAGCTGGCTAAGGCAGTATATCATTTATTCCTTTTGGCCAATTTTTTTTAAGTTTGGCTCTAAGAAGATAGAAATATAATCTGTGGTTTTCTGCATTGAAGGTTGTATTCTACTTTGCTTTTTTTTGAATTTAATAGATGCAATCCTAAAGATGGAGTGTAAGGTGCAGTCATTCTTTCAAAAGCACAGTTCAGTCCTTCAACCTGAATTTTGTTGTCTGTCATGCCCCAGTTTTCAGGAGTAGTACAGCATCTGTTGATTGAAGGCCCAATAAGAGAAAGCACATGAAGTCAGGTAAGCATGTGGCAGAAATCATGTTTATGCAGAATTCTATGGTTATTTAACAGGGGGGGGGTTTTAATGTGAAAAAAATCAACTTATTAAAGAGTTATTGTAAAAGGATACCAGCCATCTTTTCATCACAATCCAGTCACTTTGCAGTATGTCTGGCTCCAAAGTGTGGCTTTAGACCCTGAAATTGGGTCAATACTGAGCTGGAAGCAGGTTCTCTGATCCTAGGAGAGGAGATGATGGTGAGCCAGGTACAAGATTTGCCAAGGAGATTTTGAAGGGGAGAGGTTGTTGGCTGTGCGATTTTGGTTGTAATTTGGGGGAACTACCGGACAGCAACCTCAAGCTGCTGAATCCTTCTGAAAAGGGAATATTGAGAGAAGGAAATGCACCATTCTAGGTTGTAGTGCTTGTCGACTGTGTCAGGTAAAATAATCTTGGGCTTTGGTAGTTGCAGAACAACACAATCCATCATTTCTGATCAACATTGCTAATTGATATTTAATGAACACATTTGAAATGGTTAGTGAGCTAAGAAAGTGATAGACTTTGTGACTAGATGTCAGGTTTTGAGTTGCTTTGGTTCCCTGATCCAGAGAATTGATAGCAAAGTATATCTGTGCCTTCTGCAGATTTATGCAGTGCAATGCTAATCTGTACTATTTATTTATTGAGATACAGCATGGAATAGATCCTTCCAGCCCTTCAAGACACACCGCCCAGCAATCCCCCCAATTTAGTCTTAGCCTAATCACAGGACAATTTACAATGACCAATTAACCTACCAACCAGTACGTCTTTGGACTGTGGGAGGAAACCAGAGCACCTAGAGAAAACCTAAGTGGTCATAGGGAGGACGTACAAACTCCTACAGACAACAGTAGGAATTGAACCGGATCACTAGACTGTAATGCCGTGCTAACTACGACATGACTGTGCTGTCTCATAATGAAAGAGTAGCTATAAAAAGAGACCATTAATCTTTTTCTTCACAATCCAATCATTTTGCAATATTCCCAAATGAACTTGAAAGCCATCTACCTTTGCATTAGAATTTTTGAATGCATGTGATTTCATCTGAGGTTTCATCATACTACCCTGGATTGGTTATGTGTCACACGCGCGCGTGTTATTAACACAACAGCACAGTTCACCGTCTACTTCATTGAACATGTGATAAATAAATCTGAATCTGAACATAGTTGGATTGGAAACACATTTCAACCTCACTGTGAAATGTTTAAATATTAATGGAAGTTTAGGATGGTAGTGAATATTGGTAGCTCGGGTTGAGGCGTTTGATGTTGTGGTGTTCGCCGAGCTTGGCAATTACCTTGCAGACGTTTCATCAGCAGTCGAGGTGACATCCTCAGTACGCAGACCTCAGTAATTAACGAAAGGAATTGTGCTTTGCATTCTTCACTGAAGAATGGACTTGATTTGGACACCTTTCTTTCTGAAGCTATAATGGTAGTGGGACACTAACCTTGCATATGTTATTTATCATTTTTTCCACAGTAGTTCCCTTATGGGAGTGGGTGATTGCCGAGGAAATGTTGTTTGTTTTGATGAAAACTTGTATAGGATCCATAAAATAATAAATGTTCTGGTGGTTGGGAGAAGTGAGAATTTGAAAATCAGTATAATTACAGACGCTGAGACAAGCTCAGGTTTCAGGTAATGAAAATACGATTACATTCCTGCAGAGACATAAAATGTAGTGTTCATGTTGTTTAGAAAATTGAAAATAAAGTAATTATATTTTTTTTCTGACACTAGCTTACATTTTTAAGAAGGAAATAAACCAGCCAAATGATCATCAACGTAGAAAATAGTGTTTTGATTTGAAATGATTAAATAAGCAGCAGTCTCACAAAAGAAAGATAAATATAAAAATCTCTGCCTGTAGACAAAGCAGATGTTTAAAGTGATAGATGTGTTATTAAGTAAAACAGTTTACATAAAAAGGAACATACCCTTTAATTCCTTAAGTATTTGAATAATCTATGCCCAAACCATCAAACTGATCAACACCTCTACCCATTATCTCATCCCACCACACTCCACACCACCACAACTTTATTATTTCCTGCCAGAGTCACCTTATGAACAGACACTCCTGTGTCTACTGTGGTTTCATTTCATGTTCATACTATCAGTCTATGTATATAAGCTAATCTTATTTCTATTTATTTTATTTTTTATCTTGTTCTTTATGCTTATTGTATTTGTGCTGCATCTGATCACGAATAACAATCATCTTGCTCTCCTTTGCACTTGCGTACTGAGGGATGACAATAAACAATCTCAAATCCTGAATGCTCATGAGTGCTCACGGGTGGACCAAGGATGTTGCAGTGACTCACATCTCCTTGGATGCAAAAGATAAACTGATCCTGATCTCAAATGGTCAAAGGTGTGAATGTATCCAGTTGTACTTTTCAATGGCATTACAGCAAACACAGAGCCTGGTTCATTAATAATGTCTGTCTGTGAATGAGACGCAGAAGCTGCCAACACTTTTGGAATCACAACCCAGCAAAAGGCTTCATTAAATCAAAATGGATTATCTTGATTGCCAGTTAAGTATGTAAATTAAGTTTTCATGCATTCAAGCATGTAGATATATTAAGGATCAAAGAGTTCGTATGCACTCATATTAGTTACTGAAATAAAGAAGGGTATGATCTGACAAAACGTTCACACATTTCAGTTGTGTTATCAATACTCAAGATGCTTCACTTTATCATTTCAGTGGTCTTTACAAGTTCACTGCAGTACCATACTTGCAAAATCATACTGAACCTCCAGTTTAGAGTGATAAAGAAAATCCATGTTCAACGTGCACAGATTTTGAGCTGTTCACAATGCAGAATACACGACTGAACCAAGCATGCATATATTGTTGCATAAATGTTACCTCTACAATTTCCCAATCTTTAACAAAGATAAAGAGAGTGGAAAAACTATTAAAGGGAGAATGGGTTCAGAGAGGAGTTAAATACTCAATTAGTGATATTTAGTTTGTAAATATAAAACTGAGCAAAACATTCTGCAGACCATGTTAAGTGATGTCTGAATTAGCACTCATTTTATCTATAATCAAGAAGATGAGCCCATGTGGTCTTGTGGCTAAGGCCGATATCTGGCACCCTCCAGAATGCAGAATTCAAGGGAGTGTGATCTCAGATCTGTTCATGGTCAGAGAGGATTAATATCAACATCGTACGATTCTGCAGAGTCATGAATTAATGGGGTGAAAGCAGCCATGGCACAATAGCAATGACTTGGATACTAGCTTAGAAAGATACAGAAAATCTATATGAAAATATCTGCAGATATTGTACCATTGGTAGAAGAAAGCTGTTGCAGGCAGCAACACAGTGGTCATAGTTGCATTGGCTCTGAGTTTAATTCCAAATCTAATTCCAATCCGAAGACTTAAAGGCAAATGTGTGGGCTACTTCTCCAATGTATCTGCTGCTAAGGGAGTCAAGTACTATTATAGGTTCAGTCATTTGGATTAGAAACTAAGCTGATGTTCTGTGAGCTCTCTTTGATGGATATAAAGGATGGAAGAGTCTCCTTTCGACAAGATAGTTTACAAAAATTTAATCATGCTGGCTTTTGTGAAGGCAAGCACACAGATCTTTAATACAATGCCCCCAACGTAGTTGCACCCTCCAATAGCCTTGCAGTTCACTTAGCTTATTTCAAATGCTTATTAGGAGAGGCTAAACTCAGTGATTATGACATTTTCCCAAATGATACAAACATCAGTCTTCATTGAGCAGTCAACAATGAGAAGGGTGAACAGCTTCATGTTCCTGTGCATTAACAACTCAGAGGATCTATGCTGGGTCCAACATATCAATACAGTCATGAGGGAGGCATACCTGCAGGTCTATTTCATTAGAGATATGAAGAGACTTTGCCTGTCACCAAGGACTCTAGCAACTTTCTGCAGATGCACCGTGGAGAGCATTTAGACTGCTTACAATGCCACCTGGAATGGGGACTCCAAGGCACAAGATCCTGCAGAGGATTGTAAAACTCAGCCAGCTCCATCACAGAAATAACCTTCAAAACCACTGAGGACTTCTTCAAGAAGGCAGCATCCATCACTGAGGACCCTCACCAAAAGGGACATGCCCTCATCTTATTATGACCATTGATATAGGAGTCTGAAGACCCACACTCAATGTTTTAGGAACAAATTGTGTCATCAAATTTCTAAACAGTCTGTCAGCCCATAAACTCTACCTTACTATTCATATTTTACACTATTTAGATATATTAGTAACTGATAGTAAATTTATGTCCTGCACTGTACTGCTTTCACAAAACAAATTTCATGATACATGACAGTAATCATAAATTTGCTTCTGATTCTGACCATTAATATTTACATTAAATTTAATGGCTTAGCAGTTCTTCCATACTGGAAAGTGCCTACTCAAATGATTCTGAGTAAGATATCTATCCATGCTTAGATCATGGCCACCAAAATCAATTTTCTTTCTAACTTGATGTCCAATGCTTATTTCAAGGAAATTCATGCAAGGGCTGCAATGTCATGTCCTAGTCAAATTCATAAAGTGCTGGTTCTCATTCTGGTAGTGAAGCCTGTTGGAAGATATTGGGTGAGTGTGTGAAGGGAGCCTTTTTTAAAAAAAAATTCTGATGAATAAAAATGGCTTTTGAGGGATAGTCACACTAATGCCATGTCCTAGATATATTTGCAGCCATCTATATTTTTACCAATCACATAGTTTTTATTAAAGATGTTTATGGGGGGGAGCACAAAAGAAGTTTTAGTTCAGTTTTGTTTTAATATCAAATGAGCAAAGATACAGTGAAAAGTTTGTCTTCCATGCACTTCATATCGATCAAATCATCGTGCCAAAGGACTGGAAAATTGCAAATATCACTTCATTCTTTAAAAAAGGAGGAAAGCTGCAGAAAGGAAATTATAGACTAATTAGCCTGACCTCAGTGGTTGGGAAGATTTTGGAGTAAATTGTTCAGAATGAGGTTATGGAGTACCTAGTGACACAGGGCAAGATTGGACAAAGTCAGCATGGTTTCCTTGTGGGAAAATCTTGCTTGATGAACGTGTTGGAATTCTTTGAGGAGATTACAAGTAGGATAGATAAAGGAGATGTAGTGGATGTTGTATATTTGGACTGTCAGAAGCCTTTGACAAGGTGCCACTCATGAGTCTGCTTACCAAGTTAAGAGCCTATGGTATTACAGGAAAGTTACTGCATACTTAGAGCATTGGTTTATTGATAGGAGGCAGTTAGTGGGAAAAAAAAGGATCCTTTCCTGGTTGGCTGCCAGTGACTAGTGGTTTTCAGCAGGGGTCGGTGTTAGCACCGTTTCTTTTCATGCTGCATATCAATGACTTAGATGATGGGATAGATGGCTTTGTTGCCAAGTTTGCTGACAATAGGAAGATTGATGGAGGGGCAGGTAGTGTTAAGGAAACAGGTAGGCTGCAGAAAGACTTAGACAGTTTAGGAGAATGGGCAAGAAAGTGGAAAATTAAATACAATGTTGGAAAATGCATGGTCATGCACTTTGGTGCAGGCTATTTTCTAAATGGGGAGAAAATCCAAAAATCTGAAATTGCAAAGAAATTTTGAAGTCTTTGTGCAGAACATCCTGAAGGTTAACTTTCGGATTGAGTCAGTGGTGAGGAAGGCAAATGCAATGTTAGCATTCATTTCAAGTGGTCTAGAATACAAGAGCAGCAATGTGATGCTGAGGGTTTATAAGCCACTGGTGAGGCCTCACCTTGAGTATTGTGAGCAGTTTTGGGTTCCTCATCTAAGAAAAGATGTGCTGGAATTAGAGAGGGTCCAGTGGAGGCTCACAACTATGATTACAGGAATGACAGGGTTATCATACAAGGAATGTTTGATGTCTCTGGGTCTGTACTCGTTGTAATTTAAAGGGCGAAGGGGATCTCACTGAAACCCTTTGATTGTTGAAAGGCCTAGAGGGAGTAGATGTGGAAAGGATGGTTCCCATGGTGGGGGAGTAGAGGACAAAAGGGCACAGCTGCAGGATAGAGGGGTCTCCATTTAAAACAGAAATATAGAGAAATTTCTTTAGCCAGGGGGTGGTGAATTTGTGGAATTTGTTACTACGGGTAGCTGTGGAGGCCGGGTTGTATTTAAGCAGAGATTGATAAGCTCTTGATTGAATATGGCATCATTTGGGGAGAAGGCCAGGTAGTAGGGCTGAGAAGGGGACAAAAGGATCAGCCGTGACAGAATGATGGAGCAGGCTCGATGGGCCAAATGGCCTAATTCTGCTCCTATGTCTTATGATCTTATTACACAGTGCATTGAACTTGAATAAGGTAAAACAATAACAATGCAGAATAAAGTTTAAAAGCTTCTGAAAAAGTGCAGTACAGGTAAATTGTAAAGTCAAGATCGTAACTAGGTAGATTTTGAGGTCAAGTGCCCATCTAATTGTATAAGAGGTCTGCTGAGGAGTCTGATAACAGTGGGATAGAAGCTGTCCTTGAGCCTAGTGGTATTTGTTTTCAGACTTTTGTGTTACCTGCCAGATGGGAGAAGGGTGAAGAAAGAAGTGGGTGGGGTATGTGATAATGCTGGGTGCTTTACCGAGACAGCAAGAACTATAGACAAAGTCCATGGAGGGCAGGCTGCATCACACCACTTCCTCACTCATCAAGAAGGCACAGTAAAGTCTACACTTTTTGAGGAGATTTAGATGTGCAAGGCTCCCCGCCCCATTCTAACAACTTTCAACAGGAGCCCCATTAAGAGTGTCCTGTTCTGGCTGGATCATTGTGTAGTACAGAAGCTGCAAGGCTTCAGACTGCCAGACTCTATAGTGGATAATTAAAGCTGCTGAGAGGATGATCGGGGTCTTCCTCCATCTATTTCTGACATTTACCAGGAGCGTTGCAGACAAAGATCCCAAGGAATTGTTGAGCATTCCAACCACCCATTCCACACTCTCTTTGACCCACTATTGTCAGGAAGGAAGTACAGGAGCATCAGGACTAGGACTGCCAGACTGGGTAACAGCTTCTTCCCTCAGGCTGTGAGACTAATGAATACCCTGCCACCACCAAGTTCTCACCACTAGGACAATAAGCTATTTACTTGTGCTGTACACTTCATACATCATCAAATAACATTTTATTAACTTATATATTTATGGTAATATTTTGATTTATCTGCTGTGTGCGATACAAGTTGTGGACCCAGGTTAAATCATCTTTTATGTGTACACCAATGAATTTTGTACTCTTCACTCTCTCCATGGCAGACCCACAGATGTGCAGTGGAGAGTGGTTGACTTGGGCCTTCCTGAAGTCCACAATCATCTCTTTTGTTTTGTCCATGTTGAGACTCGGGGAGCTGCTCTCGCACCATTGGACCTCTTCTCTGTATGCTGACTCATCATTGTTGCAGATGAGGCGGCCCACTGTAGTATCATCAGTGAACTCGACGATGCAGCTCAAGCTGAATCTGGCAGTGTTGTTGTGAGCCTGTGGTGTGAACAGCAGTGGGTGGAGCACACAGCTCTCGGGGACATCAACACTCAGCCTGATGGAGTTTGAGATATTTCCACCAACTCAGACTGACTGGGATCTTTCCACCAAGAAGTCCAAGACCCAGTTACAGATAGGGGTGTTGAGTCTCAGCGAGAACAGTCTACCCACCAGCCTTAGAGGGATGATCATGTTAAATGCTGAACTGAATGTGAGGAAAATGGAAGGATATGGACATTGTGTAGGTAGAACAAATTAGTTTAGTTAGCTAGTTGATTACTGGTTTCATTGGCTGGGCACAACATCTTGGGGGAAGGGCCTGCTCTTGTGTGGTATTGTTCTACTCCCTATACTAACAGTGTATTGCGTGTTGATTCACATGATGTCTAAATATAAAATATGTGAAGACATGGAAAGAAATTACCATACTATACTGAGTGGATAAGAAGTGCAATTGTTTCTGATGATTAATTTTCAGCTTCTTAACTATAAAGTTTTAAACATAATGAGAGAATTTCTTGCTGAGTTTCCAGTCCTTGTCTGTATTATCCAACAATAATCTGATTTATTTTAAATTATTTCTGGAGACTGATATTGAGATGTGATTTTTAAGAAAATACTTCCAAGCAATAAAATGCTAGACACAATTGCTTAAAAAATGAAGGTTTCTAATATCAACAGGGTACTTTATACATTTCATGTTAATATAGGTTCAGATCACCTGCAGGAGCATTAACATCTGAAGGACAGAAATGCACATTCTTTTTTAAAAAGCAAAGGCATATTTTTCCTGACAATGAAGATGCATGCCTGGTTGCTACCTCAGATTAATGTGAGAGCCCTAGTGATTCCTTTTAGACTTTATTTTATGAAATAATACCTGTCAACTGCTGTTTGATCCCAGAAAAGGGGGCAGGTTTTCCAGGTCATTCTGCCATCTGTCAGATAAAGCTCATCTGTCCTTCCATATTACCACCTGATCCGCACTAACAGGCCTCAGAGGGAGGCCTGTTTTATAGGCCTTTTGGGAGTCCCTAGAAGAGCCTGTGCTAGGACATCACCTGTGATTCTGAGATTTAATTATCACTGAGTAGATGAAGATGTTCGACACAGCCTGGAAAATGCTTTTACCCTACGCTTTGACGTAATTTTCTGACCTGCTCACTGAACAGCTGATGGGGGGCGGGTAGAAACCGGACATATAATGCATGGTAGAAAAAGGTGCAGATTTGTTTTTCCCATCAAAGCTGCTTACACTCAAAGTATCATTAATCAAAACAAAAATATAGTTGCTAATCGCCAGTCTGAGGAAAGGATTTAGGCAAAGAACAGCAGATTTCCTTGTTGATTACAGTCTGAAAACCAGTTCTCCAGCTGAATCAGGATAGTTAACCTTTCTCAAATCTGTTAAATGTATGTAAACCTAACCGACGTGATTATTCAGTGATTAGGTGAGCTGATTTAGTCAATGCTTCGTTTATAATCTCTGGCCCACCTGTAAGCCATTGAAAAGCAGCATCTGTTGTACAGATAAACATTTAGCCATTATTTTTACCAAACAAAGCAAAGTTCCACTTAGTCTGCATCAGATGTATTACAAATCCTTAAAATGATAACATCATTGCCTGGTAGCCATATTAACAATTTACGACCATTACATTGTGTGGCATTTGAAAAGGGGCCAAAATAGGACAGTGCAAAGTACAAAATGTTATTATCTGTCCATTAACTGATTATTAGTTGCAATTCACTGATCACAAAGCATGTAATTGTTGTACACATAATAAAATGTGCAATCGAGTTGGCAATGAGGACGTTTTCCTTGTAACTTTATGATGTTAGGTGAAATGAGTTTACTCATTGTTATTCTTTCACAGCTGTGGAACTACAAAACAGAGTTCAGAGTCAGAATTAGAATCAGGTTTAATATCACCAGCATATGTTGTGAAATTTGTTGTTATGCAGCAGCAGGACAATGCAATACATAATAATAGAGAAAAGAAACTGAATGACAATGAGTGTGTGTGTATATATAGTTCAATTAAATAAGTAATGCAAAAAAAGAATTAAGGAGTGAGTTGGTGTTCAATTCCATTCAGAAATCTGATTGCAGAGGGGAAGAAGCTGTTCCTGAATCATTGAGTGTGTGCCTTCAGACTTCTGTACCTCATTCCGGATTGTAGCAATGAGAAAAGGGCATGTCCTGTGTGAGGGGGGGGGGGGTCCTTAATGATGGATGCTATCTTTTTGAGGCATCACCATTCAGCTAGAGGTCTCCTCAAAATCTGACTCTGCAAATTCTCTCAAGACCGACTCCAAATGAATCTTTGACCAATAGTATAACCTGTGAGTTCATGCTTGCTTCTTTTGGAGTTGAGTGAACTAACAGATATGTCAAGAATTCACTGTCAACAAGCCACTATGGGAACCTGGTGGTATGGCTAACAAGAATTGTGCATGTCACTGACACCATATCAGAAATGAAGGAAACTGAAATTAATCCTGTTCAAACAGTGAGAGTGCACAAACCCTTTAATAAGATTTAGAAAAATTGTCACAGTAATTCCAGTTTGCATACAGTGATATTCTATGTAGTGCAGTAGAAATAGTTTTAAACAGATCTCCCTACAGTCTTCACCCATAACTTTAAAATGAATAAATATACTGTAAAGTGGATGAAGACTAAATGTACTCAGACACAGTAATTGTATCTGCAGTTCTGCAAAGTATCTACTGTATTGTGTTGCATAGTTATGGTGTTCAGGGGCTAAAGAGAAGCATAGAGAGACTCAGCTCTGTTGATTTAGTACCACAGGTGCAGAGAAGCCAAGCATAACAATCCAGTTTTAAAAGTTAGAACATTGTTGGTGCACTTGCCAAAGTCAGACCATTACATACAGAGAGAATTTTGTTCTCAGGAAGAAAAGAGTTACTTACCGTTCAGCCTTTCAACTGAACATAATTGGCACTTATCTCTTTAGAATGAGAAAGATTATATACCTCATGTGCTTGATAACACTGGGATATGAAGCACTTTCCTTGTAACTCTTTCTGAGACTTGTCAATAGTCTGTGTCAGATTGTGGACTACATAGATTGTCATAAATCACAACTGGCACATATGCAAATATACTCAGGCAGTACTCACAGGTGAAAAAAAGCTCAGCTGAACACTGTTCTGATCTAACATTTAATTTATTCTACAGCTGTTTCTATTTAAAGGAGCATTGCTTTTCTAAAGAAGTGCTAAGAAGCTCCTTTTCTCTCGTTGAGGAGGGAGAAGAGCATCATGTGTTACTTTACTCTCCAGATGTTACAAGCAATCAACAAAATAATGAATCTCAGTGGGATTTAGTCCAATTTTTTTTCACAAATAAATAAGCTTTCTTTTTTTTCCCAAAAATGGGAATTTAAAAACGAAAGCTTGGGTAAGATGAGCTCATGGGATTTGTTTTCTCAGTATTAAGACTCATTGTCACTCAAGTATAAAATACTTAATTGTGGTGATTCCTTTAATTGTAAGACATCCTGCTAAAGTTTATGTGAGCCACCACTGTGGATAGGGAGATGCTGTTTTGAAATATAAAGTGACGCAAGCATTTTCATATGGCAGGAAAACAGCAGAAGGGGTTAATTGAGCTGGAGAGGGTGAAATTATTTGTTGAACATAGTATTCCTTTAAAGATCATTCTGCAATGAGTGATCTGCTTTTAGTACTATTTCTAAGATTCCAACAGCTATTTCCCATCAGAAAATCCCTTTCCTGATTCTCTGTAATCCTCCAGAATTGATTTTTGGAATGTTGGCAGAACTTAGAACCTATTAAAAATCCAAACTTTAAAAATATTATGACATGCAAGTTCAAATACATTACACAGTTTGACAATATCAATTTGTGACAACATTCAGTGCCCCTATTATTGTCAAACTGTGGAAAATTACAAAATGATACCCTGTAGTGTACTGTTTCAAATGGTTCATGACCGGAGTATAGGATATACAGATTAAGTGAAGCCAAATCAGGATCAAGACCATCCTCCAATACTTTAATACCTAGAGTGATCGAGTCATAAAACATAAATGCAGGCCTTTCTGTGCTGACCATCAAGCACCCTCAAGCACTAATCCCTTTTATTCTCCCCAAATTCCCATCAAATCCCCATTTCTGAACACATTAAGGGCAAATCACAATGGCTAATTAACTTACCAATCATTAGTGTAATTCTGGGAGAAGATATACATGGTCATGGAGAGAATATGTTGACTCTTTAAAAAAAATTAATGGTAATATTTTCCTCCAAAGGATCTACAACCTAAAACATTGATTTTTGTTTCCCTTCTCTCATGGTTCTGTTTCCATGGCTTTCTTTGTTTCATGGCTGTCTGGAGAAGGCAAATCTCAGAGTTTTATACCACATACACAATTTGATAATAAATATACCTTGAACATCCTAACCTGCTGAACATTTTCCACTGTTATATTTATTTATTCCACACATTTTTAGTACAGTTAAGTACAATGGTTACTATGTAAATGATGGAACAAAGAGCCTGTTTTTGTGCTGTGTGACTCAGACAACATCTGAGGTCAGGATTGAAACAGGTCCCCATGGTTTTGAAGTGATAAATCTTTCAGCTGCACCACTCTTAACAACTCTAGATTCTTCAGACCTAGTTGTAAGTAGCTACAATCTTTTCATGTGGAAGGTTATCAAAACCAAAAGGACATAGGTTTAAAACCATAAGACATTGGAACAGAATTAGGCCATTTGGCCCATCAACTCCTCTCTACCATTACATGCTAGTTTATTATCCCTCTCAACTGCATTCTCCTGCATTCTGTTCATAGCCGTAAGACATACAAACAGAATTAGGCTATTCAGCCTATTCAGTCTGTTCCACCATTTCAGTTTTAAGGCGAGAGGAAGCAGTTTTACAAGGGATCTGAGAGAGATGTAGGAATATTTGGAATGTGCTGCCAGAGGACGTCGTAAAATCAATATAATTCCTACCTTCAGAAGGCCTTTAGACAGACTCTTGATCAGACAAGTCCTAGAAGGGTGCAATTCTGCTGTAGGCAAATGGGAATAGTGTAGAAAGGGACGAAGGACAGCATGGATGTGCTTCTGTGCTTTACAGTTCTATGACTCTGTGACGAATTAATTTACACCTTATTTAACAAATGATCATGTCTATAGTTTTTTTTCCAGCCTTGCTAAATCCATATGACATAGTTTTTAAAAATTATGCATGAATTGGGATGAGATCCCACTATCAGGGAAGAATGGAGTGGTTTATTATCCTTGTCAATAACCTTCCCTTTAACAATGCTACATGAAAAAAGTTAATCAAGAATCCATCTCATTGTTGTTTGGGAGGTGTTACTGATATACGTATATGGCTGGTGTGATTACCATAAAATAAAGCACTCAATTCCTTGTTACACTGAGCTGCTGTAGGGATCCATATATATAATTATTACTATCTGTTAAATTCTTCATCTAAATTTTGTTCATTTGGATTGTTTTTCATAGGAGATAAGTAAAGTTTTTGTTTCATAAGTTGTGAGCTTTACATTTGGATGAACTTGACAACTTGAGAAATATTCCAAAAGCATTCAATAGATCTTTTGCTGAAACATGTCACATCTATGTATTTCACTCCATGTGCTATTTACATTCACATCAGCATTTATCTGGGCTGCCATGACTCAGGTTTCTGAAATTTGAGTTTAATAGATCTATAGATTTCTCAAATTATCCCAAAATTAATTTTTATATTAATCAGAAGTTTTTATTTCTGTGTACTTGTGATGGTATACTGCAGTATTAAATATATTCTAAGGTTTAAGATTTTTACATAACTCAAGAATTGGCCTAACTGTTTGAGGAATCTCATTTCCAGAATTCGCTGTATTAGGTAGTTTTAAAGTAAAGATTTCTCAATAACATGTATATATCTGAATTAACCTTGCACTGAACTCTCATTTATATAGATCTGTATCCTTGTCAGTAAAATTGTCAAAAAGTAGATTAGTAAATTCCTTCAGCTATCAATACACATGTTTTACCGGTCTGTTATCCCAAATGATGATTAAAGAGTATCAAAGATGAGTTCACTCTTTTAATGATATGGCAGTCATTACTGTTCCACATAATTTGTGCTTCAACTCCATTTCATTTGACAATTGTTTTATCCATAGGCAGAATGAAAACAATCTGGGCAGTGCAACACTCAATATCTTTAGAAGCTGTGAAAAAGCTGTAGTTACAAAGTTTCTGCAATCTTTCAATCCATGGCATCAGCATCATTATTCATGTTGCACACCACAAGGCGAATAGCGTAGCTCAGGAGATTTTTAAATAGGAATGAGTGTTGCTTTCCTAGATATTAATTATTAATATGTCATACCCAAACAAGCATGTATATCCTGATAAATTATTATATTTTAATAGAATGTAAATATTATAAGAAAATGAAATTATGGCATAAGTAGGTTATAAATGATTTATTGATATTATCGGCGGTAACTAGGGTGCTTACAAACTGTTACTTAAATATTACATTTGCAAATATAAGAAGGAGCCAAGATACAAATAAGTGGACACCTTTGAACATATTGTGTTCAAAGTAATTATCAAAGTACATATATGTATATCACTATGACCCTATGTCTCCATATACAGCCCTGAGATTATGTTTCTTGAGGGCAATCACAGTAAATACAAGAAACAGGATGGGCAAACAACCAACGAGCAAAAGACAACAATGCGTACAAATACAAAAAGAAAAAATAATAAATAAATAATAAATATTGAGAACCTGAGATGAAGAGTCCTTGAAAGTGATTCCATTGATTGTGAAAACAGTTCAGTGATGGGCAGTGAAAAATTGAATGTTAGGTTTGCATCTCCATCTTCTAAGCAGTAAACTAAATATTTAAAGATTCCAGGGATAGCTCACACATCCTTTTGACTTGCTTTTCATGAACTAGTAATATCACAATCTTCATATCTGATCAGCAATTGGTCCATCAGTACATTGGTACCAAATTTTATAATAAAATTGGGGTGCAGTGGGGAGGTACTAACTAGTACCCAAAATGCAAAAGTCTGGTCACGCATCATTCACCTCTTTGGTCACACAGTCCCTGTTCAAGATTGGTCAAATCAAGAGGCTGGCCAGCTCCTGTACAGGAAAGCTAACAGGTGTGCCCGAGCAAGATGATCAGTTAGTGAGCACTAGGAGAAGCACAAAGTCTATCAGTGAGGAGGGATAGAGAAATATATGCATGGTAATGAAGATGAGAAGATGATAGAGGTTTAGATGACTGTGATGGGAATTGTGGAAAAAGATTCACTTGTGGCGACACTTGCTGAAAATCCTGAGCAACACACGTCATGATGAAGAATTTCAGGCAGTAATGTCACCTGTTCATTTCCTTCCTTAGATAGTGTCTGACCTACTGAGTTTTTGTGTGATTCACTTGTAAATTTGGAGAAACTTCTCCCAGTGCATGGGCCTTTCTCTAAAAGAGGTGTTCCCAACCTTTTATATGGACCAATGCCATTAAGCATACAGTCCATTAACCCCTCCCCACCCCACCCCATTGGGAACACCTGCTCTAAAATATACCTGCCTAATCAATTCCTTAGTTCCAGCCTTGATTATCTGGTTGAGAAACCAAACCTGAAACTATGAAAATTGGTGCCAAAATATTAGTATAGGAGTCTGATTTAAATTGAATTATCACAGACATTTGGTAGAGTGGGTTGCTCAGTCCTCACAAACACTTCACAGATAAACCAGGAACTTAGGGAAGTGAACAACAGGAATTCTGCAGATGCTGGAAATTCAAGCAACATACATCAAAGTTGCTGATGAACACAGCAGGCCAGGCAGCATCTGTAGGAAGAGGTGCAGTCGACGTTTCAGACCGAGACCCTTCATCAGGACTAACTGAAGGAAGAGTGAGTAAGGGATTTGAAAGTTGGAGGGGGAGGGGGAGATCCAAAATGATAGGAGAAGACAGGAGGGGGAGGGATAGAGCCAAGAGCTGGACAGGTGATAGGCAAAAGGGGATACGAGAGGATCATGGGACAGGAGGTCCGGGAAGAAAGACAGGGGGGGGGGAGGGACAGAGGGAGAAAAAGGAGAGTGAGAGAAAGAATGTGTGCATAAAAATAAGTAACAGATGGGGTACGAGAGGGAGGTGGGGCCTTAGCGGAAGTTAGAGAAGTCGATGTTCATGCCATCAGGTTGGAGGCTACCCAGATGGAATATAAGGTGTTGTTCCTCCAACCTGAATGTGGCTTCATCTTTACAGTAGAGGAGGCCGTGGATAGACATGTCAGAATGGGAATGGGATATGGAATTAAAATGTGTGGCCACTGGGAGATCTTGCTTTCTCTGGCGGACAGAGCGTAGATGTTCAGCAAAGCGGTCTCCCAGTCTGCGTCGGGTCTTGCCAATATATAATAGGCCACATCGGGAGCACTGGATGCAGTATATCACCCCAGTCGACTCACAGGTGAAGTGTTGCCTCACCTGGAAGGACTGTTTGGGGCCCTGAATGGTGGTAAGGGAGGAAGTGTAAGGGCATGTGTAGCACTTGTTCCGCTTACACGGATAAGTGTCAGGAGGGAGATCAGTGGGGAGGGATGGGAGGGACGAATGGACAAGGGAGTTGCGTAGGGAGCGATCCCTGCGGAATGCAGAGAGGGGGGGAGGGAAAGATGTGCTTAGTGGTGGGATCCCGTTGGAGGTGGCGGAAGTTACGGAGAATAATATGTTGGACCCGGAGGCTGGTGGGGTGGTAGGTGAGGACCAGGGGAACCCTATTCCTAGTGGGGTGGCGGGAGGATGGAGTGAGAGCAGATGTACGTGAAATGGGGGAGATGCATTTAAGAGCAGAGTGGAGGAAGGGAAGCCCCTTTCTTTAAAAAAGGAAGACATCTCCCTCGTCCTAGGACAAGAGAGCACCATCTCAGAACATAAGGGCATCATTTTAAAACAGAATGGTGAAGAATTTCTTCAGCCAGAGGATGGTGATTCTGTGGAATTTATTGACACAAGTGAATGTGGAGATCATTGCATATATTGACAATGAAGGTATATTTAATAGGTTCTTGATGGGTAAAGACTTCAAAGTTTAAGGGAAGAAAGAAGGAGAATAGATGTGAGAGGGGAAGTAAATCATCCCTGATCGAATGGCAGAGCAGACTCAATGGAATGAATGGCCTAAATCTGCTCCAGTCTTTAAATGGATATTAAGTAATAGTTAGTTGTGATTGAGCTATCCAGTTGATCCTATCTGGACTACTTTGGGTACAGGGAGGGAGCTTGCTTAATTATTCCTCTTCACATGACAGATTATGTGAAAAGAAAAAAGCAGTGTCACGAAAGGGCAAATAGACCAAGAAAACTTAATGTTTCTGAGAAATTGTGGAAATGTGATTTCAGGAAATTGCATCCAGATAGAATATATGACCTCTGGAAGCTTGAGAAAATATTTTTCAACTGTGAATATGATAACAAATAGAAAAATTTATACACATGTAAACAGATTTAGTGACTCAGAAGCTTTCATCCTTCTGTCTTGATCTTATATGTTAACACATTTATATACTTTGATGCCAATTTTTAATCTTTAGGAACTCACACTTTTTAGCTGATAGTTTCATTTTTCTGAAATTAGTCTTGAATTGCTTTTGATGATATTTGTGGAAGCATTAACCTATTTAATTTGGATGTGAATTAACATTTCTTTCAGAACTAAAGAGGAAGCATGCATAATCATATCATAAGTTGCTCTGACACCTTTCCCTCTTTACCATCTTTAGTACAATGGAAAATAAAGTGTCTTTTTTGGAATTATAAGACTGTTTTTCAATGAAAAGCTACTACTTTGAAAAACTTACATTAAGAAAAATAGATGCCAGTTAGGAGAGTGAACAATTAATTGATTATGAATTAGGTGCTTGGAAGTAGGTACAGAGGAGATGTCAGGGGTAAATTTTTTTTACGCCAGAGAGTGGTGAGTGCATGGAATGGGCTGTCAGCGACAGTGGTGGAGGCGGATATGATAGGGTCTTTAAGAGACTCTTGGATAGGTACATGGAGCTTAGAGAAATAGAGGGTGATGGGTAACTCCAGATAATTTCTAAAGTAAGTCCATGTTGGGCACAGCATTGTGGCCTGAAAGGCCTGTATTGTGCTGTAGGTTTTCTATGTTTCTAAGAAAAGTTTAAAGAAGAAAAAGAGGGAGAAAAAGGGCAAGAAGTTTAGAGAAGGATTTCAAAAGCTTAGACACTGACCACCATCTGGGAGGCTGGAAAGTTGGCAGAAGATGGGATTTGTGATTCAGGGTAACGCATCGGAAGGCAGATTTAACAGTCTATAGAACACTGGAAAAGTGTGCAAATGTGATGGTGTTGGGTTGCTGATCGCGAAGTTCTAAACTCAAACAAAGACATTAAGCCCTATCAGATGTAAGTACTCTCACTAATAGGAGGTTATACTGTAACTACCTAATCTCAAAGTCTACTTCCCTGTTTATTCTCCACAGCAAGTCTGGCTGCCAATACCCACTACTGAAGTGGTGGGCCCCCTCTACCTACCAAGGATGAGACACTTCCAGCTAACAAAGTAACTTAAAGCACAGTTCATTTATTTACAGCAATAAACATTTAAATCTACACAAAACTCTTAAACACAATTAAAACTCACAAATGATTTCCACCTTAAGCATTTTCCAGTTACAAATCATTTCTAAAACACAACCCATTTCCAAAGCACGAGGCATTTCTCAAACATAAAGGATTAAGGATTTCCAAAGCACAGGTACAATTCCTATAAACTAAAAGGCATACTAAAGATGCAGACAAAAACGTTGTCTGTCACAGAAAATGAAACTGGAGATATGGATTCTAGTTCTTGTTGTTCCTTACTCCATTCCAAATAAGCCTGAACTGCTCTCTATATTTATTCCCCTTTTCTCCCACTTGAGTGACTTCAACTGTGTGACATTTCCTCAGATATCCTTTTAATATAAGCAGTCTAAAAGTACTTTTGTAGACAAAGATCCTAGCTAGCTACCTTGAATGCTGTAAAGCTAACTCTAAACACATCAGTTATTGCTATGTTAAATGATAATATCCATCTGGTTCTGCATGCTACCTTGAGCTAAGCAACTTAAGAGTCAGCTTGTTTGTTTGAAACAACTCAAATTAAACAACCCATTGTCTTATACTTTTCTCTCAAGCAATAATAAAGCAGTCATGGTGACTATAAACAGTGCATCTTCAAAATATAGAGCCTATTTGCAAAGTTGCTCCATAAAGAGTGTTTTTTTAACTTCAGGCTGGTTTCCGTTTACATTTTAAGAACTTCTATTTGCGACCAGAAGTTAAACAAAGCAATACAGTTGTAAGTTTACTTACAATTGTTTGCGACCTTTCAAATGAGAGCTGCTATTTAAAGAACAAGTTTAACAAACCTAAGGCGGAAGTGAATATGTATCACACAGTGATATGAAGAAGTCAAACCTTGAAGGAGTTTGAATGTGATAATGAGAATGTTAAATTTGTGGTACCTGCAGAAGAAATCTAATGTAGGTTGATGGGTGAAGAATGACAAGTGAGAGTGAATTGTTGTGGATTGTGATTTGCATATTCATTATTTTTTTTCTTGAAAGAGTGATACTGCCAAGACAAACATTGTGGCTTGAGCTGAAACAGAGAATTGCTGAAAGTTTCAAGAGAAAATAAACCAAAGGGCAAGGAGGGGCAATATTACAGAGGTGGATAAAGCTAACTTGAATGGTATAAAGAATGCTGTGTCAAATGGTCATTTGGAGATCATAGAATGCCAGAGCTGCAAAAAAGAAAAATCGGATTCAGCTTAAGTTTCAGGTTCCCTTTAAAGCTTTTTGAAGCAGATCCTCTAAGGACTGCTGGAGGGATTGTGGAATCATAGAAAATTGATCACTCAGAAGGCAGGCATACGAACTGTGGCATTGCTACTAGTGGTATTTCTATTATTACTGATATGGCACCTGCTTTGGTCAGAAATACAAATATGGTAAGTATAGCCCTCCAATATGAACCTATTTGCCAAAATCTATAAGCAATTTAAATAAATCAATCACTATGATAATCTGAAATTTAACCGTTTGCAGTCTTAAGAACTTATTCAGAACTCAAACTTGTATTAACTTGCCTTAGTGCACACTTAAATTAGGATTTACTGAATTTTAATTCATTAAAATAAAACATTATTTTCTTTATAAATTGACACGTTGGCTGGCCTCTTTTTTTTCTTAACATTTTGGAAGCTAAGCAAGGAAACTTGTCACTCTTGTTACTGGGCATGAAAACCAGTACCCCCTGCAGTCGTTAATGAACTTTGGATGGTGGTACACGTTGAAGGATTATCCTTCCAAAACTAATCTAGAAAACATGGCAAAACTAACCGCTCAATCTATGAACCCAGAGCTATGTGATAAGCCTAAAAATATTCACCAATAAAAATCGACATTTTCTCTTGGGTACGAGGATCATATACAAGCTACCTACCTATCTAGGGACTGAAAATAATAATACTAGATAAAGAACCTGTAAATGTGTTTGAAATTAGTACTTAACTCAGAAGTTGCAGGTCTGATTTAAATAAAAGTAACCAATTTAAATATGAGTAGAAGTTATGGCCAAAAGGAGCTAACATAGGACCCACGGAGGAAATTTTGAGTCCCCTGTAATCTGAGGAATTTACTTCATTGCATAATCTCAAGTCAAGTCAAGTGTATTGTCATTTAACTATACATATGAATACCATTAAATAAAACACGTACAGACATATAACACACAATAATTTATGAAAGTAAGAATAAAATCTACAAATAAATTATGCATAAATCATCAAAGTAAAATGCATAAATTAAATATTGTAGGCCACAGAACAAATCAGCCAATGACACTTCGAATGTGATGTAGCAGGGAATTCAGAAGCCTAATGGCCTGACGGAAAAAGCTGTTTTCCATCCTGGTTATTCTGTCTCTGCATCAGGAAGTCAAAGAGGCTTTCTGTCTGATGGTAAAAAGTCATAGAGGATGCTGGATAGATGGGTGGGATCCTTGATAAAACTTGGGGCCCTGCGTATCTGAACTTCTGATAAATGTCCCCGATGGATGTTAGAGAGGCGCCTATGATCCTCTCAGCCGTTGTCGGGACTTCCAGGCTGATGCTCAGCTGCTCCCATACCAGATGTAACTTGTCAGGACGCTCTCAATGGTGCTCCTGTAAAGCCTTACCACCCTTACTGCTGGTTAGAAGATATAACTTCAAAATTTTTACTTCAGTTAATTGTCCCCACGGAGCTCTTAACTTTCAAGGTGTGGCTCAGTTTTATGCAGATGTCACTTCCTGAGAAATCAGGAGTAGCCTTTCTGGAACCTCAGTTTAATGATCCATTAAGTCCGTGATCCATTACCTTCCGCATTTTGAACAGTGCACACCATTTGTTTTTGTGTATTAGTTGAAGTTTATGTGAATTAAAGTGTAAAAATAAATTGCAGCAGATGAGGTTGGTTACAGCCTTCTGAATAGGGTGCATTTCATTTCATTTTTTATATAACCTTAATGTTAATCAGGTTTCTAAGTACACTACCTGAATGTAGTGATTAACCATAACAATTATTTTTGCCAACAGTTAGCGATGTGTTTTTGGTGCCACTTTTAGGCTTAATTTAAACTATTCTAGATTAACTTTTCCCCTACAACAAGCTTAGATCTCTTGACTCATTGCTTTCATGATAGGATATCCTTTATCTGTTTTATAAGCGGTTCTAATATGTGAACCTTTAACCCTGTGAGCCTCAGTATTCTATTCTACAGTAATGGAGTATTTAAGATGCAGATTTCCTCATTTGTAATTCAGTGTTTGTTTTGCTTCTGTAAACCATATGATGTGCTTTGTTTCTGATGTTGCACCAGATTTTAGAAGTTTAATCACTGGTGTATCATTCTGCCCTCAATGTGCTACTGCCTATTTAATGCTTTTACTTGTTTTCTGTTAAGTTTCAAGAAGTAATGCAGATGTTGTAACTGCGGAAGCAATTACCAAAGTTTATCTCCGGACTGACTCTGAGAGAAACAGGAAAGAGCTCAATCTCGGGCGGCATGTAGCTCAAAGAGCAGAGGATCACAACCTGAGGCCTACTGGGGAAATAGTGGGAGGAAGGACCTCATACAATACCGTCATTAAACTTGTAGGCTAATGAGTGGCAATACTGATGCCATTCTAACACTACCCTTAAGCAAGAGTTATCTGAATTTCCTCTTGTGTATGAAGACCAACACTCTGTTAGCTTCAACACACACAAAATGCTGGAGGAACTCAGCAGGTCAGGCAGAATCAATGGAATTGAACAAACAGTCAATGTTTCAGGCCATTCCAGAGACAGATTTGCCCCTCTGTCATCAACCATTCAGCCTGTGAAAACTATTTCCTTTTGATTTTGTCTTTTGCATTATTTATCAGAGTAACTTAGAGTAATTTTTATGTCAGAATCAGATTTAGAATCAGAATCAGTATAACCACTGACAAATATCATGACAGTTCTTGTTCTGTGGCAGCAGTACATCGCAACACTTAAAAAATATGATAATTTACAATAAGAAATATATAGAAATAAATAAATAGTAGAAAAAAAGAGCATAACAATGAGGTAGATTTCATGGGTTCATGGACCATTCAGAAATCTGATGGCGGAGGGGAAGAACCTCTTCCTAAAATGTTGAGTGCGTATTTTTGTGCTCCTGTACCTCCTCCCTCTTGGCGGTATGAGAAGAAGACAGGTTCTGGATGATCAGGGTCCTCAATGATGCATGCTGCCTTCTTGAGGCAGCACCTTTTGGAGATGTCCTCAATGGTGGGGACATTTATGTCCATTATAGAGCTGACTTACTCTACAGCCCTGTGCAGCTTTTATCGATCGTGTGCTTGGGAACATCCATACCAGACAGTAAGGCAACCAATCACAATGCCTTCCACAGTACATCTGTACAAATTTGCAAAGAGTCTTTGAAGACATACCAAATCTCCTCAAACTCCTAAAGAAATATAGTCACTGGCATGCCTTCTTCATGATTCCATCAATATATTGGGTCCAGGAATTTGAAGCTCCTCACTTTCCACTTGCTGATCCCTCAGTGAAGAGTGGTGTGTATTCTCCCAATTTCCCCTTCCTGAATTCCACAATTAATTCCTTGACCTTACTGATGCTGAGTGAATGGTTGTTGTGACACCACTCAGCCAGCCAATCTACTGTATATCACTCCTGTCTTGCACAATACTATTGCTACAAAACAACAAATTTCGGTGATAATGAACTCTGGTATTAGACAATGCTTTGGGTGTGTGTTGGATCTGTGTCTGGACTGGGAGCTGGAGCGGGAGCTGCTCAATAGGAGAGCTACAGTGATATTGTACAGGACTTTCCTTCTCACGCTGAGTCAAGTTAATAGCCCATGACAGCTGTTGGAGAGATAGTTTACATCTGGAGCCTTTATTATCCTAATCAGAGATATTTAACTTTCCTGACTTGCCTCCTAACATGTCAACGATCACTTTCAAATATTTGTTTACGTAATAAGGTATTCGTTATCAGACTTGTCATAAATTACTTCAAGCTCGACTAACTTATAGATTGTAACTTTTGCATTTGCCTCAGAGAAATCACTGTGTTACTGTAGACAAGTATACTGTATAGCTACTGGAAACTAAATGTAATCTATTTTTTTTTGGTGCTTTAAAGCATAGTTGCATTTAGTTTTCCAAATCAGATTCCTTGCAAATCAGAATCATAATACTGGTCATGTGGATATTTGAAATAGGGTTAATTAATATCAAGATACAAGCCCTGAGCCAATATGGTTTAATTCCTGATCAGATCCATCTCAATTGACACAGCTCTCAACTCTGCTTCCCAGCGATCAGCAAAGTGCATTGGCTCTTAAAAGGAGACTTCCCATAACAACCTGACACCAGCAACATACACTAGAGTTGTCATAAAGGCTAAGGGGCTGAAAGAGGAGGGAATCCCCATATTCTCTCACTGAGACATGTTAATCCTTCTTGATGAGATACCTGCTAGGAGAGAGATCTTGGGCACTAGGGTCCAATAGATCGATCAGGGCTACCATAAGAAGGGGTTGGCAAAAGGTAGCTAACGTTGTTTCCCTCAGGAATGATAGTTCATGCACAAAGCAAAAAAATGTGAGGAGCTATTTCATGTCCTGACAAGACAAATCATATTGATATAAACATCACTGTTTCTACCTGAGGGTGACTGAAGTTTCCTTATTTATTCATTGTTTGACGTTGTGATTGTTACTGGCTAGGCTGATGTTTATTGTCCGTCCCTAACTGCCACATTCAAATACCATTTACAAGTTTGCTGACTGTTGTGGGCTGTATCAAAGGGGCTGATGAATCAGCATACAGGAGGAGATTGAAAAGTTGACTGAGTGATGTAATAACACCAACCTCCCACTCAGTGTCAACAAGACCAATGAACTGATGCAGACTTCAGGAGAAGGAAACCAAAGGTCTATGAGCCAGTAATCCATTGGAGGATCAGAGGTGGAGAGGGTCAGTAACTTTAAATTCCTGGGTGTCACTATCTCAGAGGATCTGTCCTGGACCCATCATATAAATATAATTACAAAGGAAGCACAACAGTGCCTCTACTTCCTCAAGAGTCTGCGGATGTTTAGGATGTCATTGAAAACCTTGACAAACTTCAATAGATGTGTGGTGGAATGTGTGTTCATTGACTGCATTATGGCCTGGTATGGGAATACCAATGCTTTGAGTAGAAAATCTTACAAAAGGACGTGGGTTTGGCCAGTACATCACAAGTAAAACCCTCCCAACCATTGAGCACATCTAAGTGAAACATTGCCATAGAAAGGCAGCATCCATCATCAAAATCCTCACCACCCAGACAATGCTCTTCTCTCACACTTGCTCATCAGGACTCGCACTTCCAGGTTCAAGAACAATTACTGCCCCTCAAACATCAAGCCCTTGAACAAAAAGGGGATAGCTATACTCATTTAAGGACTCTGTCATATTGTTATTTCATGCTCATTATTTATTTCTATTTATTTATATCTGCATTTGCTTAGTTTGCTTACGGTTAACAGATCCTGATGTTTACTGTTGCTTTTCTATAGATTTGCTAAGTTTGGCCCCCATAAAAAGGATCTCAAGGTTGTATGTGGTGACATGCATGTACTCTGACAATAAATTTTACTTTGAACCTTGAACCTTGCTCTTAAGAAGCTGGTGGTGACATTTTATTTTACTTTATACAGCAATACAGCTTGCAGTAGGCCCTTCCAGCCCTTCAAGCCGAGCCATCCAGCAATCACACAATCACGGTTAACTCTAACCTAATCTCAGAACAATTTACAATGACCTATTAACCTCTTTGGTATGACTTTGGACTGTGGGAAGAAACCAGACCACAGAGGGAAAATTCACCCATTCCATGGGGAGAACATACAGAGACTCCTCACAGAACAGCACTGGAATTGAACTCCAAGCTCCGGAATGCTCCAAGCTATAATAGTGCCACACTAACCCCTAGGCCACCATGGCATCCATAATCTATTCAGGAAATTCCTCCTAATGAAAAGTCTGAATAGTTAATGGGACTTTTTGGAAAAGTGATTCAGAGTCAGTTTGATTACCACTGTCTTACATATATCACAGAATCCATGCCAAACTATTAATCTGCCTTGTTCCATAGACCTGCACCCAGAACATAGCCCATCATACCCTTTCCATCCATGTACCTATCCAAACTTCTCTTAAATGTTGAAATCAAATACCCATTCACCCCTTCTACTTACAGCTCATTCCACACTCTCACCTCCCTCTGAGTGAAAGCATTCCCCCTCATGCCTCCCTCAAATTTTTCACCTTTCCCCCTTAACCCATGACCTCAGTGGAAAATGCCTGCTTGCGTTTACCTTGCCTATACCCCTCATAATTCTGTATACCTCCCCTCATTCCTCTACACTCTCGAGAATAAAGCCTAACCTATTCAACCTTTCTCTATGATTCAGGTCCTCAAATTCAGGCAATGTCATTGCAAATTTTCTCTACACTCTTCCGGTCTTTTTGACATCTTTCCTGTAAGTAGATGACCAAACCTGCACACAGTACTCCAAGTTAGGCCTCACCTGTGTTTTACACAGCTTCAGTATAACATCCCAACTTCTGCACTTAATATTTTGATTTATGAAGACCAGTGTGTCAAAGCTTTTTTTTTATGGCCCTACTGTATCTATCTGGGATGCCTCTTTCAGAGAATTATGGACTTGCATTCCTGGATTCCTCTGCTCCACCGCTCACCGTGTAAAACCCACACTGGTTGGTCCTTCCAAAGTGCAACACCTCACACTTGTCTGCATTAATTTCTGTCTGCCATTCTTCATCCCATTTTCACAGCTAGTCCACATGCGCTGCAAGCTTTGATAGTCTTCCTCGCAGTCCACTACACCCAGAATCTTGACGTCACCCGTAAAGTTGCTGATTCTGTTTATACAGATAACAACAACACTGGATCCATGCAGCACACCACTAGTCACAAGCCTTCAGTCAGAGAGGCAACCATCTACCACCACTTTTTGGCTTCTTCCAAAAAGGCAATGCCTAATCCAATTTATACCTCATTTTGAATGCCAAGTGACTGAATATTCTTGACCAACCTCCCATGCGAGACCTTGCCAAAGGCCTTGTTAGCATTCATGTAGATAACATCCAATGCATTGCCTTCATCATCTTTCTTGGTAACCTCCTCATAAAATACTGCAACCACACAAAGCCATGTTGACTATCCCTAATCAGTCCCTGTCTATCCCAGTACCCTGGCCCCTTAGAATACCTTCTAATAACTTACCAACTACAGATGTCAGATCACCAGCATAAAATTTCCTGGCTTATTCTCAGAGACTTTCTTAAATGGCGGAATAGCATTAGCTATCCTCCAATCCTTCAGCTCATCATTTATGGCTAAGGATGTTTTACATGTCTTTGCTCGAGCCCTTGCAACTTCTACTGTTTTACAACAGCAGTTCAGTACAAAGACATAAAATTGCTATAAATTGCAAAATAAATAAATAGTGCAAAAGAAAGGAATAATGCAGTAGTGTTCATGGGTGCAAGAACCATTTGGAAATCCTATGGTGGTGGGGAAGGAGCAGTTTCTGATTAGTTAGTTGTAGTCAAAGATGCCTATGCCTGAAGCAACAACAATGCTGGAAGATGCCAGTTCTTGAGGTGCCATCCATTCTTCACTGAAACTAGATTTGATGAGAGTATCTGTTTGTGAATACTGTGCTTCGTTTTCCCATCTGATACAGTGGGAGTGGCACATTGAGGCAAGGTAAAGCTCTATTGCAGCTGTTCTGAAAGATCATGATGCCAAGAAGTTGAAAGTCCATGTTCAAAGTAAATTTATTATTCATATATATATATCCTACCATATACTACTCTGAGATTTGTTTTCTTGTGGGCATGCAAAGAAACAAATGAAAAACTGCACACAACAAAGGCGAACAAACAACTAACGTGCAGAAGACAACAAATTGTGCAAATACAAAAAAAGAAAAAATAATAGTAACAAAATAAATATTAAATATTGAGAAGGTGAGCTGTAGGATCCTTGAATATGAGTCAGTGTTGGAATGATTTTGACTTCAATGGGAAGAGGTGTCCAGGTAAGAGAGCATGGTCAAAGGTCTTCTAGCAGGACGTCACATATTTCTGTGATAACAGCCTGGAAACATGACTCTGGTGATCCATTACTCATGTGAGAAGCCTTGTAGGAATGCAAGGAAGAACTTCTAGTCCTGTAGACACCTTATTCTCTAGACACCTAACCTCAATCTGCTACCCAGGCTCTAGAAAAAAACAATGTGGACTTTTTTTAATATGAATAGTATTGAACTTATTTGGAAGCTACCTGGTCAGGTCTCCCAATGTCATTAGTGCCCCTTTAACTGGCAAGTGAAGCTACAGATGAATGCGATGTGTTCTTTGTTCTACTGAGACTGTTCAATTACAGTGCAGTTTAGAGGATTGAGCTCCAATTTACATCAGTATGGGTGGAGATGATTATTAATATCATCACTTGGCTGGGCTTGATGCCAGGTATAGATGAGGGTTGCTCATCTGAATCAGGCTCAGATATTTTGTGAAATGTCTGCTGGTGCAATCTACTCTGGGCAATATCAGATTTTGTGTGGCTATCACTGAAAAAAGGAGACGGCACGTCATTCAGTTGAGTGGAACATTTCAGAAAAAAACGTTCATTTAGATATTCACTGTTATTCACCATAAATTTGCTTTCCTATTTAAAGAGAGAGATACAAGTAAATTTGGGGCTCCTCTGAATTAATAAACAAACATCCTATAACAATCCCTACACTGACTACTTTCTGAAGAAAATGGGCTATATGTCTATTTTTTCTTCAGCACATTACTATTGAGGTAAAAAAAAGGTTCTCATATCCAAGTAATTGGACCAACCACAAATATTATACAAATAGATAGAGGGAAATAAAATCTGTTGTCATTGCCTGGAATGAAAGGTAATTTATTCTGTATACTTTGGATATTAGGTGATGAACTCACTGCTTGGTCATGTGCAAATCTAAGTACTTGACTCCCTACACTTGCTTTGTTTGAATGTGGTTCTTCATCTGATGGCTATAAGATAGCACTATTCTTCATAATGAAACAATGGCTATGCTAAAGGGGCAGATGAATGGAGAATAAACTACACAGCTGAAATAATTTTGTCTTAAAATGCTTTGAAATGTTTCGTGTTGTGCTATTGAATTCATTTGCAAGGCCGTTTTGCAGTATTTTGAAAAGGAAATGATGGTACAAACCCAAAATTTGCTTTGTGGAAGAGTAACATCTTGCTGCAGTGCAAATATTCCCTCACAGCCAACAAGGTAGCTCAGCAACAGTTTTGGACTGAGTGCTTCTGGCCGCTCCAGGAACTGAGTCTGTCCAAACTTTCCTGTACTGTAACCAATCTCCTAAATATAGCAGCTAATCTGCACTTCTAGGTGTTGTGTTCTGTAACAAATAGTGCATAGAATGGAATGTAAGTATGAGTGTTATGTAGTTGGAGAGCATTCAAGTAAATTGGATGCGTTGGAAAATAATGTCTAGCCAGAGAATATCAAAAAATATTGTCGGCATGAAATTGAAAAATTTCTCCTTATTTATCAGCACAATGGATCTGACCTGGTTATTATACTGAACAGTCAATAGATTGGTGCAGGGCACGCATAGTGACATTCTCAGGTATGTCACTGTACATACTACAGCTACCCAGGACTGAAGAAGGGTCTCGGCCCCAAAGTTGACAGTTTGTTCATTTCCATTGATGCAACCTGATCTGTGGAGTTCCTCCAGCATTATGTGTATGTTGCTCTGGATTTCAAACATCTAAAGATTTTCTTGTGTTCATATATAGCGACTGCTGCTTTAGGCTCAATGCTACTGTTAATGTCCTTTCTACGTAATCAACAATAATGTTGTACAAAAATGCTGGGAATAGGTTGACAGATTTGAGGGTTGTTTGCTGACTTCAAGTTTTTACACAAGTAAATTACAAACAAACATGCAGCCATTTACCAAACCAAAAAAAGCTATATTTGTGTAAATTCTTTCGCAATGCATTAAGAAAGGGACATGAGCATAGGACTTTGGGAGCAGGTCAAGATGGGAGAAAAAGATGGTAGCAAAGATAAGATTTTGCTGAAGAATTTCTACCTGGAAAGTGAGAGATATCAGCACATCAGAAATTTATCACCTGCTCCAGTCATAAATGCCAAACTAAAAGGAACGAACCGTATTGGCAGTGGCTATCATGGTGACTATGGTAACTAATCTGCATGTGGCTTCTTCCAAGCTGAAGCTGGAACATTTGCAACAACTAACAACTTGTTATCTTTGTTACATAAGTGGTGCTCTCCTTCAGAGAACTGGCTACATTTCATTCGTTCTTCCAAACAAAAAGCAGACAAAGAAAGCATATGTGTTTTCTAGGCTTTGATGTTTCCCATAGTCAAAGGCTCACAAGTGCTGCACGTTCAAAGTGCATTTATTTTCAAAGTATGTATGCAGTATACAACCCTGAGATTAGTTTTCCCATAGAAAGCCATGGAACAAAGAAAACCATGGAACCTGTTCAAAGGAAAATATCAAACCCCCAACTTGCAAAGAACAAAATCACACAAACAGCACAAAAGATGAGAGTAAAACACAGAATATTAAATCATATGTTATTGAAACAGTCCAGGAATACTCAGATCAATCTAGTACTGTGCCATTCATTAACTTCAGGCCTTGGAGCCAGTCTGCCTCAATCAAAATTGCACAAAATAGCAATAAAAGGGGAGCAACCAGAAAGCAGAATCACATCACAACGTGAACTAGAGTCCAATCCATAACCCACATCGATTAAGCCTTGCCCAGGACCCAAGATTCCAGCAGCATCGAGCAAGAGTGAGAGAGAGGGACTGGTCGCACTCGGGCTCCTTCCTGTGCCCTGCCCTTTGCTGAATCAGAAAAAGCTTCCACTCTTTCACCCGTTAGCTCTTCTGTGACCATAGGCAGCTGATCAAGCAGGTCACTCTTCAGCAATGATTTTAGTAAATATTCTACCAGTTCTACCAGTTGTACTCAAGCGGAAAAGGAGCAACCTAGGGAGTGGCTATTGACTGATAGTGTCTAGCCAGAAGTTATGTGTCTATTGCCTACGTATTAATAGCAAAATACAATAAAACCCATTTTTACCCATCATGGGCAAAGCCCTCCCACCATTGAACACATCTACATGAAAAGCTGTTGCAGGAAAGCAACATCCATCATCAGGGACCCCTACCTCTCAGGACATGTCCTCATCTTGCTGCTGCCATCAGGAAGGAAGTACAGGAGCCTCAGGACTCACACCACCAGGTTCAGGAACAGTTATTTTCCTCAATCATCAGGATCTTGAACCAAAGAGGATAACTTCATTCAACTTCACTTGCCCCATCATTGAAATGTTCCCACAACCTATGGACTCACTTTCAAGGATTCTTTATCTCAAGTTCTCAATGTTATTTATTTGTTTGTTTGTTTATTTATTATCAATATGTCTTTCTTTTTTTTGGCGTGTGCCTGCGTACATGTGAGTCTGTGCATGTGCATCTGCATGTGCGTTTGCGTGTCCGTCTGTGCATCCGTGCGTGCATCCATGATTATATCTTTTCCATGATTTACAAGGCGCGGAGCGAGAGAGAGACTGTGCGATACGCCGCTCCTCACACACACATTTTTGCAGTATTTTCCCTTTATTTTACGAGGTCGATTTGCGATCTCGACACTCAACCCGGCATGGATTGAAAGCGTACCCGGGAGCGGACCCAACAAGTTTCGAACCCGGGAACCTCAGCTCCCGGGTCCAGCACCGATGTCGTTGCGCCACCAGCCGGCCCTATTTCTTTCTTTTGTATTTGCATAGTTGCATTGTGCCTTTTACACACCGGTTGGACGTCCAAGTTGGTGTGATCATTTATTGATTCTGTTAAGATTATTATCCTAGTATTGAGTATGCATGCAAGAAAATAAATCTCAGGGTTGTATACAATGCTATATATGTACTTAGATAATAATGCTACTCTGGAATTTCTCTTACCTCACTCCCTAGAAGGGTCTTTGCATTGAGATGTTAGTGTTGTGTCTCTTTTCACAAAAACTGTCTCACCTGCAGTTTGCTTCCAGTATTCTTCATTTCTTTTTTCTAACAGTTTCCTTGCTTTACAATGAAATACGTTGATTTTCATCTGGACACCAGCTGGGCTCTGATCAGCCCCGGCTGGGTCACCTGGAGGAGGTTGTATGATGTTGAAAGACCTGAAACACCCGATGATTCCAGGAACATCACTGAAGATGTGTCCAGAAGCATCAATAGATGTATGTACACAGCTTGCTTTACAACGAAATACATTAATTTTCGTACTGTGACGACTAAAACATAGCTGACCCACTCTGGACAGTTTCAACCACGTTTGCACAGATGATGGACTGCTGTACAGTCTGAGCATGAATGAGCTGGTCGACTGTGAGACAATACTATGAACACTGGCAGAATGATAAAGGTATTAAGGTGGTAGCGGATCACAGTTTGCGTATCAAATCACTGGTATTCCACTGGACTAAAGGCACAGCAGGTTTGTAATCTGTGGAAGCACAGATTGCTGTAATGCCATGAGGATCGGTACATTCTTTTGGTCAAGTTATATTGGTAATAGTGCAAACTTACAAGGGTTATAGACACATTCATGATTTGTTCAGCTCCCAACGTTCTGGAGAGTCTCAGTAACAGTTAGTTGAATGTAAGCCAGTTTCATCTCCGTTGTGGAGATTTGTTCATGTAAGTGTACCTGTTCACCAGTGATTATCTGCAGTTTCATACAGCTGGACAACATCTGGAAAAGTAAGGAATTTTACCTGTCATGTAATACGCTTGATTGATGTGGCATTTATTGCTCAATAGTTGGCTCTATATATATATTGTGAGAGATAAGATCAGTAAGAAAGTATGTCTCAGAGCATATGAATTTTAACTGTGTGCAATGGATGTAATGAATTGAGTAGGAAACAGAACCATGGGGTGTATTTGATAAAGAAAGCCATTCATAGGTGTATACAGTGACCATGACCTTGAATCTGTCACTTTTGGACTCCTGTAGAGCAGCGCTCAAGTCCTTTAGCCAAAACCTTAGCTTTGAAAACATATTTCAAGCCCTTCTATTTCTTTGTGGCCACAGACATCTATCCTTCTTCTCCCCTTTACCTTAATCAGCACTAAAACATCTGACATCCATCCGTCTATTAGTCTCTGCAGTTCTGCATGCCAGTTCTTTCTGTGGAATGTTTGTTACTTTTCTGTAGTGTTAGCTATTCACAAAGCTCATACCCTACCGGAGCCTGCGGCCAATAATCAATGCCGTTAGTTTTGGATGAATGCTAAAATATTTCTAATGAGGAAACTACACAAAATTAACATAAAAACTTTATCCCACTGAATGGAATGGGTGAACTGAATACTTCAATCCTCAGCTCATTTTTGACATCTGTTAAATCTTGCCCCTCAATCTTGAAACTCTGTTCTAATCAATAGTATCGTTTAACTCGTGTTTTGATTTTTAAGGAATATATGTCAGATGTCATAGTGCATTCAATACAAATAAATCAAAAGTGTACATATTTGAAGGACATAGTAAAAGAGAAGAAACTGTTTTTTGGTCTCTGAGTGACCCAAAGCGTACCAAATAGCATTTGTACTACTATTTTTTTTTAACTACCCATTATGCCGCTGGCATTTAAGGCAGCAATGAGGGTCCTCCATCCCTGGCAGTGTTCAGGGCTTTCTTCATCATGTCAGTAGCTTCCTCTCGGTTTTCACTACTATTAGTCATGCAAGTCCCAGGTGAAGACTGAGGAATACTGTCACACTAAGATGTCAAAGGATTTGTCATTGCTGTTTCTGTAACA
This sequence comes from Mobula hypostoma, assembly GCF_963921235.1. Taxonomy (NCBI): domain Eukaryota; kingdom Metazoa; phylum Chordata; class Chondrichthyes; order Myliobatiformes; family Myliobatidae; genus Mobula; species Mobula hypostoma. The sequence continues at coordinate 84,188,129 of NC_086101.1, read as the reverse complement.
ATTTTGTTTTACCAGTCTGGGTTATTAGCCCTGAGCTGAACCCCCAAAGCAGGAGGACCAATGAACCACTCTCAGTCTGGCCTCTACCCTTTGACCTATCTCGTATGGATGACCCTACCAAAAGCCAAACAAGAAAGCCCAGACTCCAGCCAACATACCCTTCCAGGTCATTGAGGCACACAAGCCTCCAAACCATGACTACTAACCACCTCAAAACTCAGAATGATTTAAATTTTGGGTGCTAATGGGCGTTTTTAATAGTTTTATTTTAAGAAGTAGAATAATGCACCTGTTTTCTCACAATTTTGAAAACTCCACTCCCTATGAATCAGCAAATTTACTACGAGCAATGCCACAAGAGTTCTGATAGCTAATTATTCTATGTGTCTCAATTTGCATTAATAATATCCACCTACATATCTCCTGGCTATTATTTCTATATAATGAAGACATATACTTTTGACCACTTTCTGTGCAGCACATCATCAGAAGAAAGATTGCTTTACCTAGGAATATGATATGAAGATAAATTGCCTGAGGAAATGTTGCACTGCAAATTACAAGGATTTTCCATGTATGGTTTAAATTACACCGCATTGTAGTTTGTGTGATTCACAATAATATTGTTAATCTCGGCTAATAAAAACAAGATTGTTTGAAATGGATAGTTTCTTTAGCAAAATGCAAACCAGCTTTTCGCACCATAGCAGAGGAAGGATTTGTATGTGTGTATATTTTGAAGATGATTTAGAAAGCTAATATACACATTAAATAAAGGTACACCACTAACAAAATAAATTGCTTGTAATAAATTTTTTAATTATTATTTTAGGCTAAACTAATCAGAGTATCATTGTCAGTAAACTTTTAAAGTTTATTCATTCACTAAAATAATGTACTTCAAATTTAAACATTTTGTGTTAGACTTTTGCTTATTGAATACAGGTCTGCCTTGAATACTCTAATTCCAAACAAACTCCTCTCCAAATTCCTAAACCGGCCTTTGCAACTGGACCCTTGACTTCCTGATCAACAAACCACAGTCAGTGAGGATATGTAGCAACACCTCTGCCATGATTATCCCCAAGACTAGCACTCCTGAAAGCTATGTTCTCAGCCACCTATTCAACTCTCTATATAGTCATGAGATGCGAGATCAGGTTCTGTTTCGACTTCATCAATGAGTTTGCAGATGGAACCCACTATAGTGACTGTATCTCAAACAATGATGAGTTGGAGCATATAGGAAGGAGATTGAGAGCAAAGTTACATGTTGCCATGACAACAATCTTTCCCTCCATGTCAGCAAACGTGCTGGTCTTGTCTTCAGGAAGGGGAATGCTGCCCATGCTTTTGCTTACAATAACAGTGCTGAGGTCGAGAGAGTTGCGAGTTTCCAATTGCTTGGATTGATCATCACCAACAGCCTGTCCTGGTCCAACAACAGAGGTTCTACGGCCAACAAAGCGCACCAGTTCCTCTAATTTTTCAGGAGGCTTAGTTTGAAGCAACACATACAAAATGCTGGAGAAACTCAGCAGGTCAGGTAGCATTTATGGAAATTAATAGATCGTCAATGCCTCAGGCTGAGATCCTACAGACTGAGAAGGAAGGGGGGAAGGGGAAAGAGGCTAGCTGGAAAGTGATAGGTGAAGGCAGGTGGGTGAGAAAGGTTGAGGTCTGGAGAAGAAGGAATCTGATAGGAGAATGGACCATAAGTGAAATGGATGGATGAGGGGACCCAGGGAGAAGTAATAGGCAGGTGAGATGGTCAGAATGGGGAAAAGGAAGGGGGGGGGGTTTGTTTACCAGAAAGATAAACGATATTCATGCCATTAGGTTGGAGGGTGTCCAGACAGAATAAAAGTTATTGCTTCTCCACCCTGAAGTTTGACCCTCACCATAGAAAACACCCTGTATAGATGTATTACAACTTATATGTCAACTGCTCTACCAATGACCAGGAGAAACCATAGAGAGTTGTGGACACAGCTCAACACATCACAGAAACTAATCTCCCTTCAGTTGTCAACATATCTCGCTCTCAGTCCCCGATCAAATGTTATTAACTTATTTTTGATCACATATTCTTTTAACTCAGTTCAGTCAATTTAAATCAAAAGGCTGAAAATTATTTGACCAGTAAAGCAATTAATTTATCATGCAAACAACTGGCATGACTTTAAGTTGTATTCTAGAATAGATGGTAATAATACCAAACCATCTTCAAATCCCTTCTCAAACACACTGATAACTACATCTATATAAATGAGATTCAATTGGATTACAGAGCAAACAGAAATCTATTTACATAAGTACGTACAGTGGATATATAGAGGTTGCAAATAATATTTTGTAAAATTGTATTTAAAAATAGATGTTTCTTATTTATTTAGATGTGGGTAGTCAAACATGCAGAATTGTTTGAATAATTCAATCAATATATCAGAGGTACTTAAATAGCTATAAGTATGCAAGTATGTGTGTTAAATGTGAAGCACTTTTAAGTGTAAATTTATTTTTCTACTGATAGTGAAGTAAACAACAACAACACAGCCACTGGAACTCCTAAATCATTTACATTGCTTTGTAATGAAAACGTTTGTGTTCCTTAAAAGCTCATTGATTCTTTAAATGAAATTGATAGTCTTGCTCACTTAAAAATTTTCAGCAAAATATGTATAAAAATTAATTTCCATAAATTATAATTTTGAATATACGTATCCATAGTGAATGAGATGATTGTGATGTGATTAGACCTTGGTGGACAATGGTGTATTAATATTGAATGGGAGGGGTTCAGAAAAGTATTTTGCAGTGAAATTTTTAGAGATAATTAAAGAAAATTATCTTTTGTTTGGGAAAACCCCATCGTAAGTTAAATAAACATAACATCCAAGTGTAAGTTTTTTTTTATTTGTTGTTTTGATTTCAGCTACAGCTTCAGTATATGTTTTTAAATCATTTCATCACTTAAAATGAAAGTTTTGCCCCTGAAGCAATTTTTCTCTGAAAGTTTTTGAGACATAATGTGAAGCTCTGCAGGGAGCTCGACTGCAGTTCTGAATCAAAGCAGTGAATGCCAAGTAGGTTGGGAGATTACAAAAACAAATTTTTACTCCACTTGTTCTGAATACAAGCATGTGGTATAAAAAGCAGAACAACCTTCTGGCACAGTCTTCTGTTTCTCAGGCTGGCATCACTCAGGTTGGCAAGCAAAATTCTCCTGAGAGGATTCAAATGTGACTGACAAAGCCCTCAGTATGACAGGTGTCGAAAAATTGAAAACACAGATAAGGTCCTGAACCATTTCCCCACTTTCATTCTTAGTGCTAAGCTGTCACCTGACACTGGAGGACTACAGGTGCTGGCCATATAGTGTTACAGGTAAATATATGGATAATTTGGCTGATTGATCTGGGAGCACCAGCTGTCTCTACATGTTTTGGTTGGAGAATGTTTTTCAAATGCATAGCAAAAATGCTTACCGTACCGTATGTAATGGCCTTTCCCGTCAATGATCTTTTGCTCCTTCCCTTCACCTTGCATAATAGAAACACTTTATTTTCCAAATATATTACTTTATTTTTATAACTACTGGGGCTGTTACTAGTTCTGGCAAATCTTACATTACTTATTTGCAATTGTTAAATAACATAGTTTCTTCAAGTTAAAGGGGCGCCAACTTCTCATAATCGTGTGGAAAACACAAAAGGTAAAGACATATATGTATTTCATTGATTTACATTACCACATCATTTCCCTGAAAATTTACCCTAACAAAAAAGATTCACTGTTGGTCTTCCTTACTCGAAAACACAGTTACCTTTAACTGTTAAAAGTGCAAATTTCCTTTTTTACACTGACCTAAATCCATCCATCAGAATATAATTGGCCCCAGTTTTTCTTTACAGACTTTCTGGTGTATTCTTATGGACATATTCTCTGAAATAGGGAAGTTAGACCATGTTGAAGTATTTCTTGCATACTTCTCCCCTGAGTGGGTAGCATTAGCTCGTCTCTACAGCTGACAAAATAGCCCAAAGAATGAAAGACCTTTTATGGAACAGTTCCGATCTAATTATAATCTTTATATGCATTATTAGTCTACTTGCACATTACGAATAAATATTTTCTTAATTTCTTTGATGCATGCCAGTCATCTTTGCAAATAAATAACAAACCAAAATGCATCCAGGTGATGATGATGATAGACTTTAATGATGCTATTTCATGCTTATTTGTATGTCATTCCATGCCAACATGTTTCCACAAGGTTGAAAACAAATGCTAACAAGTCCAAGACACAAAGGATTTCAAAAGATATCAAAGGTTGGATAAAAAAAAATGAAGATTTAAAGCAACACACACTAAATGCTAAAAAGAACTCAGCAGGTCAGGCAGCATCTATGGAAATGAATAAACAATCAACATTTTGGGCTGAGATTCTTCTTCAGGACTGGAAAAGAAGGAGCAAGATGCCAGAGTAAAAAGATGGGGAAGGAGAAGAACGATAGCGAGAAGTTGAGAGTTAAGGACAAGTGGGTGGGAAAGGTAAAGGGCTGGAAAAGAAAAACTCTGATAGGAAAGGACAGTAGACCATAGGAGAAAGGGAAGGAGGAGGGATGTCAGGGGATGGTAATAGGTAGATGAGAAGAACTAAGAGGCCAAAGTCAAAAATAGAAGAAGAAACAAGGGAAGGGAAAAAAATTTACTGGAATAAGTAATCAGTATTCATGACATCAGGTTGGAGGCTACTCAGAAAGAATATAAGGTATCGCTCCTCCACCCTGAGGGTAGCTCATCATGGCACAGGAGAAGGCCATGAATCAACATATCAGAATAGGAATGGGTATCGCAATTAAAATGTTGAGACATTGCGAAGTTCCACTTTTGGTGGATGGAATGGAGGAGCTCAACGAAGAAGATTTAAACCAGGTTAAACTGAAAATAGGAAATGCCTTACTGAAATATGGAAATTGTAGGAGGCATGAAAAACAGCAAGGAGAAGAGGGGACAAAATAGTTTTGATGGACAGTGTTATGGAAAATCCAAAAGCAAGGGCAAGAGGAGGTCCCATTGATTGTTCAACGTATTAATCAGTTCAAGGAGCCAGAGAATGTCATGATGTCTAAATGTGTACGTATTTCCCATCTATATTCACTAGTTAACAGGTAGATGGAAAATACATGAAAAAGGTGGCAGTTTAATTCAAGAAAAATTGACAGTGAAAAGCCAGTTGTATTAAATGTTGTGGTAGGATTAAATGTGGATAACTCCCCAGGGTCTAATAAATGATATCCTTAACTACTTTGAGAGGCTTGAGGTGAGATTGCTAGAGCTCCAACTAAAGAAGAGCTACCTGGTGAAGCAAAGTCAGAAATGTAGTATCATTATTCAAGAAGGCAGTAGAAATAGGGTAGTTAATTATAGGTTGATCAGTTGACATCAAATGTTAAGAGATTACTAGAAAGGTTTTGAGGGACATGACTAATCTGCACTTGGAAAGAATAGTTGGTGTGACGTTATTTTGAACAGATAGATTCTTGAGTATGGAGTTGGGACGTTACACTGCAGCTGTACAAAACAGTAGTCAGGGAGTACTTCGTACAGTTCTGGTTGCCATAGTGCAGGAAGGATGTGGTAACATTAGAAGGAGTGCAGAAGAGATTCAGCAGGGTGTTGACTGCGATGGAGGGCTTGACTTATGACTGAATAAACTGATTTATTCTCGCTGGAATGTAAGGGTCTCAGATGAGGCCTCATAAGAGAATTATAAAATCCTGATGAGCATTGATAGCATAGATAGTCAGAGACTTTTTCCAAGGATGTTTGGGGAGGGGGTGCCTAGAACTAGAGAGGGCAGGTTGACAAACATCTATAGATGTGTAGTGGAGAGCATACTGAGTGTTGCACCTCAGCCTGGTATGGAAACACCAATACCCTTGAGTGAAAAATCCTTCAAAAAATAAGGGATACAACCCAGTCCATCGTGGGTAAAACCTTCCCCACCATTAAGCACATCTACACCGAATGCTGTCGCAAGAAAGCAGCACCCATCATTAGGGAGCTCCCCCCACCACCCAGGCCATGCTATTTTCTCACTACTGCCAGTAGAAAGAAGGTACAGGAGCGTCATGGGTCACATTACCGGGTTTGAGAACAGTTATTACCTCTCAACTAACAGACTTTTGAACCAGAGGGGTAATTTCATTCAACTTCACTTGCCCCATCACTGAATTGTTCCCACAACCTATGGACTCACGTTTAAGGACTCTTCATATCATGCTCTCAATTATTTACTTATTTATTTATCCACTCTTTTGTATTTACACACTTTGTTGTCTTTTGTACATTGGTTGGTTGTCTACCCTGTTGGGTGTGGTCTTTCATTGATTCTGTCATGGATTTACTGCATATGCCCACAAGAAACAAATCTCAGGGTTGTATATGATAACATATATGTACTTTGTTAATAATTTTACTTTGAACTTTGAAATGAGAGGGGAAGAAATTAAAAGGGATTTGAGGTGCAAGCACGGTAACATATTGGTTAGCACACTGCATAACTGCGCCAGCGATCACCAGTAGAGTTCATTTCTCATCGCTGTCTATAAGGAGTTTGTATGTTCTCCCCGTGACTGCATGTGTTTCCTCGGAGTGCTCTGGTTTCTTCCCACATTCCAAAGACGTGTGTGTTAGTAAGGGTTAGTTAGTTGTTGGTAATCTATGTCAGCACTGAAAACATGATGACACTTGATGGCTGCTCCCAGCATACAGACTGCGTTGGTTGTTGATGCAAGCAATACATTTCAGTGGATGTTTTGATGTACATATGACAAATAAAGCTAATAAAAAAAAAATTTCACACAGTAGGTAGTGGCTATCTAGAACAACCTGACAGAGCAGGTAGTAGAAGCAGAAACAAGTATAGCGTTTAAAATGCATTTGGGCAGGTACTTGGATAGGAAAGGAACTGAGGAATATGGGAAAAACATGACAAAATGGAATTAGTGGAGGTAAACCTCACTGTTGCTAGAGATAGATTGAACCAAAATTCCACAACTCTAGGACTCTGTGCTTTGAAGAATTATTTTTTTACTCAGGGAGAGGATGAAATCTGGAAAGCACTGCCTGAGTGGGTGGAGGAAGCAAGTTAGCATACAAGTTTTCAGCTCTCAGCTTGAAATGCCTTTGAAAAATGAGGTTATTGTACATAGCTAATCATTGCTGATATGGAGAGAGCAAAAGAGCTGGTTCCATTTTTTAAAAATTTGTCTGTCACCCACACTGGGGCATAGGCTGCCAACAGTGGCTCACTGGAGTCCTTCGTCCTGGGCCAGTCTCTCAAGTTAGCTCCAGGTGTGGCCCATCATATATCCTCAAGCAAAGATCCTTCCTCTCCCAGGGAATAAGATCTTCGGAGCTTCTTTTGGTGTTTCTGTAGCTCTGCGTTTTTTATGGGATGGGATTGCTTGCTCCATGCCCAGCCCTCCTCCTTTTACCACCAGGCATAGGACATTCATGGTGGCATTAGCTGTTTCTATGCTGTGTGAATTTATCTTTGAAAGAACTGGGCAGTTTTGAGTTTTGATTCACCACCACGATATAGAAATGTTCCCCTGCAATGCTCAATTGCCTTTCTCTTTGTTTGAAAACTAGTCATTTGCATCTTTCATTTTGGATGATCTTTCTTGATATAACTTCAAACCACCATATGTACAGTACAGTGTAGTTTAAAATGCAGCAGTCAATCTATTGATTGAACACATTGGATTTTTAAAATCTTTTCAGATCTTTTAACTTTACATAGATATTTCAAACAGGGAATTTTGAAGCCAATAATTCACTGGCAATCCAGCATGCAATACCAATGAAACCAATATTTAAATCTATTGCAGGAGCTATAATGCTGAGAAATTGTCTTACTTTCTGATGTGATTAATAGAAAAGGAGCAAAACATATCAATAAATGGACAGGAAAGACCTATTTATTTGTAGAGCAGTGGTTCCCAATCTGGGGTCCATGGACCCCTTGGCTAACAGTAAGGCTCCATGACATAAAAAAGGTCGGGAACAGCTGTTGCAGAGGGTTCATGGATTGGAAGTAATGGAGTCCTGAACCAGCATGCTTAACTTCAGTTTTTGGAGCCCTGAACCAGCACGGTTAACTTCACTCACCTCAACACTGAACTGCCTCTACAATCTATAGATTAACTTTCAAGAACTCTACAAATCATGTTCACAATATTGTGTATTTACTTTTATTATTATTTGCATGAATTGCCTTCCTTTGCAGTCTTTCTTTGTCAATATTCTTTCGTAAATTCTTCTGAATTTATTTATTTTCCTGTAAATGCGAACAACAAAATGAATCTCAAGATAGGTTATGGTGACATACACATACATCGATAATAAATTTACTTTGACTTTGACTTGAAGATGAAGGAGACTTCACGTAAAACCTTCCTACCTGATGAGTATTTGGAGTCTGGAGCCCACTGACTGAAAGCAATAGATGCAGAGAACTTTCATTGCATCTAAAAAGTATTCGGGGGTTCATCTAAATATCTGTGATCTGCAGGGCTATGGATCAGGTGCTGGAAGATAGAACTAACTTTCAGGCTTCTTTTTGACCTTTTCAGACATGAAGGGCAAAATGGTGTCATTCTACCTTTTGTGTTTACTGTGTCTCTAAAACAGCCACTTCATAAATAAGTATGCAGATGTTATAATGCCTTTACATAGCTCATGTGGAGTTGGTTCTGAATACTCTGTTAATTGATTTTCTGAGAAGCAGAGTTTTCATAAGCCAGTAAAAAATGGATGAGATAAAGGACTTGTATGTATCTTAAATATCTGTCTTTTGTGATGAATGAAACTTTCCACCACTGTTAAATAAATCAAACTTTAAAAACTACAGTTACCACAATTCCATGCATGAAGCTGCAGGCAGATGTCAATCTTCAGAAAAGAGTTACAAGAAATGCACACAGTATACACATTGTGGCCTAATGTGTGTAACTAATGTGTTATACAGTTGTACTGTTGTCTCCCTGCTCTATATTTACCCTGACTATTGAAGGCAAGAGTCCTGTATGCCTACTTGGCTATCTTATCTCCCAGTGCTTCAATCATTGATGTTTATGCTACCTGGTATGCTTTCACGACTTTTATATTTAAGTACCATTTACTGACACATGCAATGTAATGTCTCTGTATCAGAAAAAACATGAAATTCCATTATATTTGTTCACACCATTTTAGTAGTTATCTTCCTCTGCTCCTTTTTATGTACAGAGACAATAGCTTTCTGCAGAAATAACTTTATGCACTTCATATTAAGACTTGAATTTGTGTATTATCTTGCATTCTGAACTCCATGCTGTATGAATACATTCATCAATGATTGAAAGAAATATTAATGATAGATTATAACTTGTAATTTATTAATAAGTCAATAAAATTCAGGATAGAAGTGTTATCCTGTGTCCAACACCTAATGGAGACCATCTACTTTTATATTAAGGAAAATATTAAAATTTTCATTGAATCATGAGCAAATTGTTTCTTGACAATCTGCACCCCATGGTTATTTCTCAGCAGACAGAAATTCTTATGAACCTAGTCTTATCCATACTGAAGTAGTATCTATACTAGGCTCCAGAGTAAAGGTGGTAAAGTAATACCTATCGTGGGCTTCTTAATTACTTCCTACTTACTCTTCCTCTCAATAAAACCAATTTGATACTCTTCCTAATATTCTTTTCCCATTTTTCATATAAAAGAGAGTAAAGCAGTAGGACATAAAACAATAGAGCACAGTACCGGGCTTTCGGCTATAATATTGCTCTAACCCTTTAACCCACTCCAATATCACACTAAGCCTTCCCTCCTACATTTTACTTTCTTCCATGTGCCTATCTAAGTTTCTAAAATGTCCCTAATGTATCTGCTTCTACCTCCATCCTGGCAGCATGTTCCATGCACCCACAACACTCTGTGTAAACTACTTATCTCTGACATTTCTCCCCCCCCCATACATTCTTCCAATTACCTTAAAATCATGCCCCCTCATATTATGCACCCATTTCAGTTCTACTTCCCATTCCCATTCCGCAATAAGGCCACACTCAGGCTGGAGGAGAAACACCTTATATTCTCGGTAGCCTCCAACCTGATGGAATGAACATTGATTTCTTGAACTTTGGTAATTTCCACCCCCCCCCAACCAATTCACCATTTCCATTCCTGTTCCCCTCTCCCACCTTATCTCCTGACCTGTCCATCACCTCCTTCCGGTGCTCCTCTCCCTTCCCTTTCTTCCATGGTCTTCTACCCTCTCCCATCAGATTTCCACCTTCTCCAGCCCTTTGTCTCTTTCAGCTATCAGCTTCCCAGCTCCTTACTTCACCCCTTACACTCTCCCGGTTTCACCTGTCACCTACTACCTTGTACTTCTTCCTTCCTTCTAACCAACTTCTTGCTCTAACTTCTCACCTTTTTTTTTCTGTCCTGATGAAGAGACTTGGCCCAAAATGTCAACTGTTTACTCTTTTCCATAGATGCTGATTGGCCTGCTGAGTTCCTCCAGCATTTTGTGTGTGTTGCCTGGATTTCCTGCATCTGCAGACTTTCTCATTCCCATCATATTAGCCCTGGGGGAGAAAAGCCTCTATTGAAATGTGAAGTTTTATTTTTCTTTTAGCTTCTTGTGTAACTTATTAAGCAGCTCCATAGCCTGCAGATAAGTTTTAGTACAGCATCAGCTTCCTGCTCAAAACAAGTCCTCTGTTTTGAGGAGCTTGTTGTGTGTAAAAAGAAATATCTGGTTCTGTTATCATCAAGGAATATACAATGTAACTTTCCCCATGTTTGAATAATGTGCCATGATAGTCAACACTTGCACAGCTAAACTTTCTAACAAAGCACCAACCAAGCCCAATATCATAAACACAATAAATAACAATAACTCATTTCAAATCTACAATATAATCCAACATTTCTTGGAGGTTCTCAATTCTGCTGAGCTTCAAATGTCAATAACTCGCCCCATGTCCTAGAAGGAAAATAACAAGGTGAAACAGAATGTCAGATTGCAGGTCTAATCCCATGCCTCTCAATATTTCTTCAGACCCAGATGTGCCCCAAAATGAAGCACCTTAAGATATGTCTGCCATTTGCCACTGAATTTCTCTTTGTACTTTTTTGAGAGTAACTTTCAAAATGTCTGACTATTCATTGTATAATGAATATCAAAATGAAACATTATATGTCAAGGGAAACAAAAGAAAATTTACCATTATCGAATTGTCAGTCCAATTGTAATATTTCATAACAACACACACAAAAAGTGCTGGTGGAACGCAGCAGGCCAGGCAGCATCTATAGGAAGAGGTACAGTCACTGTTTCGGGTCCCGGCCGGAAACATCGACTGTACCTCTTCCTGTAGATGCTGCCTGGCCTGCTGCGTTCCACCAGCATATTTTGTGTGTGTTGCTTGAATTTCCAGCATCTGCAGAATTCCTCATGTCTGCGTAATATTTCATAAAACAGTTTTAAAAGTCTGAAGATTAAATGATTATTTATGATTATGCAATGATTAAGAATCCAGAAAACCTCTTATCTATGAATTTGATATGTACAACCAGCACCTAAGGGGTTATATGCCCCGTAAACACATACTATTGCAATGAATCAGAAGCTGTAACTCATCCAACATGCAACAGCTGGGGACAGACCTGCTCATGTAGAATCTAAAACTATGGCCAAAATCTGGCTTTTTTAACAGGGCTGCTGAGCTTTCATTGCTTGCAGTTTTAGCACACTGGGTGATGTCATTAGCTCTTGTTTGTTCCAGTATTACTAATCCCATGAGAACAAATTTATTTTTTTCTTAGTCTGAGCTCATGTACATTTGTGTGACTTTAGCATGTCAGTTGCACGGCAGTTAGCTTCTGTCCTGAGTGTTGCAACTCTTTATCACCTTCTCTATTTTTAAAATAATTAAGAATAAATCTTCCTTTCAGTATGTCCTTGCACTTACTGCCCATTACTCCACTGGCATTTAGGACAACAATGAAGGCCCTCCATCTCAGGCAGTGTTCAGTAGCTTCCTTTTAGTCTTCACTACTGTCATGCAAGTCCCAGGTGGAGTCTCGGGAATACTCTTACACTGAGATGCAGAAGGATTCTTCATTGCAGTTTCCCTAACAATTTTGTTTTACCAGTCAGGGTTGTTGGCCCTGAGCTGAACCCCGGAACCTGGAAGACCGGTGGAACCCTCTGAGCCTGGCCTCTACCCTTTGACTTGTTTAGCATGGATGACCCTACCAAGAGCCAAAGCATAAAGCCTTGACTCCAGCCAACATAGCTCTCCAGGTCATTGGGGCAGGCTAGCTTCCAAACCACAACAAGGTCGTGGTCCTCTTGGAGGAGTATGTCCTTGTAGACATTGCAAATTATAAACGATCAGCATTAACCTTCCTTTTTACTGTCTGTATGCCATTGTTTAAAGAGTCAGTGATCCCACTGCAATTGGTTTGGACAAGTTACTGAGATTGACAGGGTGAAGGGGTTGAAGTACTATGTGCAATTAAAGTTAAAACTGCTTGATAGTTCAGTTATTTCATGGTATCGAGGGGCATTAACTCCTCTGACTCCACATCCCTCCTCCTAATAATATTATCTGCATTCATGTTAAGAAAAGAATATATAAATAGATTTTAACCTTGATTCACTTAGAGCATGATGGCTATGTTACTTGGTAAAAATCTTTCTTTACTAATATTATTTTTCAAAAGCTGAGTCACTGATATAAATTAAGGTTGTGTTTAACATCTTGCTTTTCTTTTACTCATTTATGTTCATTTTCCCAGTTCTTTCCTTGCAATTGTCTATAGGGAACTGGCTGGTAAGAATTGCTGAAACTCTCAACAGTACGAGGGAGTTATATGTCAGACACAATTGAACTGACACAATCCCTGAAGTGCCCTCTGTTAATAATTACATTTCTTCTCGAGTTAATGCAGCCCTTTCTGCAGTCAGGCAGGTGTGAGTCAGTAGAAACAGAACATAACTCCCTTACTTTGCCCGAACAGCCATGATAATCCTAGGATGAGGAGGAGATTTTAGGCTTACTTCAATGTTTTCTATGATCCCATCATCAAGAAGTCTTCAAACTAGAACTGAAAAATAACTGATTAAAGTCAGCTCACACTAGACGTCACTCAGCATATGCATCTCTGTCATGTCAACCAATATCATTGTTGTGTTATTTGTTTCTAAATGTAGTAGATCTGAAACATGGATTTGATAATGTCAAATGCTGAAGATTTAAGCAAAAAAAATCTATTACGAATTTTAGTATTTGTTAAAAGCCTAAAAGAAAATCTATGTTATTTTCCAGAAAGCAAATGTGTAATTCTATCTATTCACTATGACACTATGATGAGTTACTTACTAAGGAGCAATGTTGAAACGGTTCATTTAAATTTTGTGAATGAGAGGAATTTGTCTCAAAGATCCCGCCACTGCCTGTAAGGAGTTTGCACGTTTTCCTTGTGAGTGTGTGGGAATCGTCTGGGTGCTCTGGTTTCCTCTTGCAGTCCAAAGGTGTATCAGTTGGTCGGTTAATTAGTCATTATAACTTGTCTCGTGATTAGGCTGGGGTTAAATCAGGCGTTGCTGGGTGGCATTGCTCGAAGGACCAGAAGGGCCTATTCCATGCTATATCTCAATAAAATAAATGAAAGGACATAGTAATCAATTCACAGAGTGCAATAGCACAAAAAATACTTTGTATCTTTTATAAAACATACTAAATAAATCACAGCTGCCTACACTAAACCAAGCAAGGTGTGGCTCAGAAGCATCAGAAATTGAACTTAGAGCCAAAAGCTAGGCATGTAAGTCTCAGGAATAAATGATGACAAATTATCCTATTTCAGTTAGACAGGAGTCTCTGTTTCTGAGGAAGAGGAGAGTGACACAAGTTGGTATTGCATGGCCCTCTCTTCTGAATCATTTTTCCTGCTTGCAGTGCAGAATATCTGATCAATCCCTCAGGTTATGTTAGCCTTAAACCCTGCTGCAGTAAATTAACCACACAATTTAGAACGCCAGTTCTATGCAGTACTAAGAGAATACTGGGCTGTGAGTAATATTGATTTAAAATAGGACATCAGACTTAGGCTTCCTTATCCCTTGCACTGGATGAGGCAGATTTTGGTTAGTAAGACTTGAGTTCTCCCTGTTTCCTTGCCATTATTTCTCTTTCAACCAGAGCTACCAGAATAAGTTACCTGGTCACTAATCTCGATGCTTCTGAAGTATTCAAACTGGCTGTGGTAGTTCAAGAGGACTTAACTAGCAAAAAAATTATGCTGTAACTGCAGAGGCTGCAAAGTAGGCCACAAGGTATTTAAAATTTGAATGTAGCAATATTTTAAACCTCAATGTCAGTCAGGATACGTTAAATTGTTCCGGTATCCAATGATAAAGCATTTTTCCTTTGCTTGTGAATAGTAGAAATTCAGAAATCATCTGTACTGTAATGGATAGAGCCATTTAAACAATGACAAAACCTTTGGGAGTGACCCCACCCAGTAAAGACTCTGTTCAGCCCCAGTGGGATATTAGGTAATTTGGAAGATTCTTATTTGACTACAAATTACGTTCACACCAGGATTTTTGTTGGCTAACTTGTCTTTACAGATCTGACAAATTATTTTGATGTGTTGTAAATGGCAGTATTTTGGTACATATGTTCAGCACATTTAAAATAGTGGTCGAGAGCAGCGGAGTATGAGCTAGCAATTTTGGCATATAAGTGAATGTAGTTGCTCAAGCTAAGGACTCTTTATGTCTCGAATGCTTCAACAAACTATTGCCATGGAGATAACCCAGTTAAATTGGAATAGCACTGTACATTTTATCTGTGATGACCATGATGTCAATTTGAAGTGTTCATTTGCCTACCTGTGGTCTACATTCTTCCATTTGCTGCTTATTTCAGTGTCTGTTTAAATGCCTCTTAAAAAATTGCTGTAGTATCAGCTTCTACTACCTCTCCTGGCAAGGCTTTCCAGGCACCTGCTACTCATTGTGGGGAGAAAAACTTACTTCACAAAGCTCCCTGAAGTTTACCTGGTGAGAGAAAACAAAGCTGGTTTCCCTACACTTCCTGATAACTTCCAGGAAATATTCTGGGAAACCTCATCTGCACCCTCGCCAAAGCCCCACACTCTTCATGTAATGCAGCAACCAGAACTGCACACAAGACACCTCATGTGGCCTAATGAAGTATTGCACAGTTGCAATATGACTTCCGAACTTTTATACTCAGCACCCTAAATGATGAAGGCAAGTATGCCAGACATCACCCAATTGATCAGAGTAAAACAAAGAAAATATAATTAACGAAGACATGAGTGCTTATTCATAGAGTCCTAAAGGCATAGAACACTACAGCGCAGAAAAAGGCCATTCAGCCCATTGAGTTTGTGCTGAACTATTAATTTGCTTGGTCTAATCAACTTGCACCTGGCCCATAGCCCTCCACATCCCTGTCATCCATGTACCTACTAAAATTTCCCTTAAATATTAAAATCGACTCCGCATCCACTACTTCTGCTGGCAGCTGATTCCATACTCTTGACAACCTCTAAGTGAAGGAGTTCCCCCTCATGCTCCCCGTAAACAGTTCACCTTTCACACTTAACCCATGACCTCTAGTTCTAGTCTCATCCATCCCCAGTGGATAAAGCCTGCTTGCATTTAACCCCAACTATACCTCTTCTAATTTTGTACACCTACTGTATATCAAATCTTCCCTCATTCTCCTACAATCTAGGGTAAAAAGTCCTAATCTTTCCTTATAACTCAGGTTTCCCAGTCCTGGCAACACCTCTGCGTTCTTTCAATTCTATTGACACCCTTCCTGTAAGTAGGTGATCAAAACTGCACAATACTCCAAATTGAGGCTTACAGACGCCTTACATAACTTCAACATAACATCCTGTACTCATAAATTTGATTAGGAAAGCCAATGTGCCAAAAGCTTTGTTTATGACCCTATCTACCTGTGAATGGATTCTGGTTCTATACAACCAGATCTCTCTGTTGTCCTGTACTCCCCCGTTTCCCTACTACTCGCCATGTAAATTCTACCCTGCCTTGTAAAATGCAACACCTCACATGTGTCTGCATTATGTTTCATCTGCCATTTTTCAGCCCAATTTTCCAGCTGGTCTAGATCCTGCTGCAAGCTTTGACAGCCTTCCTTGCAATCCACTACCCTCCCCCCAATACTAAATGAAACAAAGTCGATGTGAGTGCTTTAAATTATAAATATAACAATTATTGGTCCAATCTTATCGTGGTGATTATTCTTCCCATCAACATGGCTGCAGCACAGAAAGCAGTTCTCTTTCTTTGCCACTTCATTGCACATTAATAAAATCGACACTCAGACCTGCTGAACAAGGAGAGTAAAGATGAGTAGTGCAAAGTCATGAATTTTCTGATAAATGGAACCCATTCATATTTACTCTCATCTTCAGTGACAAATCCTAGAAGATTATTCTACAAGAGGTCAGTACACAAAATATGCTGAAGCAAACCTGTGAGTCTGTTCCAGTGTGGATTTGTCACAAACTGATGCTTCTATTGTACAATGAAGTATCTTGTGTATGCATGAAAATGTCTGCTATGTTCCATATGGTATGGGGGAAGATTGCCATGCTTAATTCTGAAATAGACATAACAAAAGGCTAGAAGTGAATGGTATCAAAATATTTTGATATTTATTTGCTGAAAAAACAAAACATTTTATAAACATTAATATACTAAAATTACTTATAAACAGCAACAAAAACACAAAAAATGTTAGACATTATCTAATAGGTTTATAACGTAAAACTATATTAAACTTTAAGCTATGTAAATCCTTTGTGACACTAGAGTGGAAACATTCCATTAAATTTTGTGCTCTGGACTTTGAAAAGTTTTAGAAAATGCACTATACTGCCTCGTCAACATGATCCAAACCTTAGAGTTAAATTATGATCCAAAATTTCCTAAATTATATGTATGTTCCTTTGAGTTGGGTGATGGGGTGGAGATCCAGCATGGGTGGAAGCCATGGGAGCAGGAGGTGGATGGTCGTATAAGCAGCTGGTGCATATCACAAGTTCTGGTTATGCAACCACTGACGCCAGGTAGACAACCTCTGAAGAGTATTGATAATGGTTGGGGTCACCCGTCTTGTAAAGGCACTGCCCAGAAGAAGGCAATGGCAAACCACCTCTGTAGAAAAGTTTGCCAAGAAGAATCATAGTCATGGAAAGACCACGATTGCCTATGTCATACAACATGGCACATAACGAACGAACAATTCCTTCAAGTGGTTAGGATTGAGAAGTGATGGCATGAGGGTTTAACAACAAGCAATAGTGTTGCATGTAGCCCAACTAAATATTCTGAGACTATCTCAAAAAATCTCCAACTAGTTTCCCCCCACCCCATGCAAAATTTTGACATTTAGGAATTGGTGAGCATACCTCAATATTAATGTATGAGGGTGAGAGCCTCTGTTGATCAGAGTTGACCGTGGATATTGCATCCTAGCTATCTAGATAGCACAAGCCTTGGCCGTACAATATGGAGAGCAAGCTGTTGCCCACAACGCAAGCTCCCCCTCTCCAGGCAACTGATGAACCCAAAGGAACCACAGAGACCAATACAATTTGGTACCAGCAGCATTGCAGGAATTACCATTTAGCATTGACCTCAATGTAGGACTGCTTAGGGACTCCAGCTCCAGATTTTCTCCTTGGCATTTACACCTGAAGCCTTCCCCATGAGTAGGTATAGCTGCAAGGCAACGGATGTTTGAGATTAGAGTTTTTCTTCTCCTAGATGAGCTGTCAGCCATGGCTGACGAGCCCCATCTACCCAAAAATGAAGCATAATTTCCTTCCTTAGAACATGAAGTGAATGCATAGGCATAACTTTGTTCTTTCATCTGAAATACACTTCAAAAAAGTATTTTGAGAATTATGGTTGCAAGGCATCAAAGCTTTTGAGCAGTCTTTTTGGGAAATTATTTTCATTTTAGTAACAATTTATTGCAGTTGCTTTAGTTAGGTGCATTAAATCTGCAAAGGTTCCTTCTATGAAAAAATATTTTCCTGGGTTTAACAGTAGTTTGGAAATAATATATCTCTCCTTTTTTCCATATCACACTGCCTGTTTGTTTTATTTATGATGACCATTGCTTCAGGAAATATAAGGTACTTGATAAAGTACCAGTGAGTGCCATTTTGATAAATTTGAGTATTGCTTGCGGTTTCAGTAAAAGTGCAACTGGCTTAAAGCTTTAGAAGGGTGATCTCTTTCACTTCTGCTGTTGGAAGAGTTTTGATTCTTCTGCAAAAGATCAACATCACATTTGTTTTAATTTGCAACTACTATCATACTGTAAAAAAGTTAATAACATGTAAGTTTGCCTTCTAAATATTTAAATTTCCCAGGTTTGTCATTGAGCTTCCACTGTCAATCCAAGGTTCCCAAATAAATGCATAAATCACACTGCAAAATATCCTCAATGGCTTCTGCTTCAGACAATGTGCTATGTGTGGTGTGGCACTTCTGTCCAATGTTTTCACATCAGTTTTAAATAAGAAAAGTAATTTAAGGGAATGTAATTTATGCAGAGGGTTTTTTGCATGTATAATATAGATTGGTTCTTAAACAGTTAACAGTTGAAGAACTAGTTCATGCTGTATTCACATGTTTGCCTGATTGAGGATTATTTTGAGATGCTTTCAGATGGTTAGCGGACATTCGAGGCTTTTCTGTTAGTGGACAAACTGCTGTAGGGTTGCACAGATCATTTCTCAACCTTGTAGACACAAGGGACTATGAACGTGCATTACAGTAATGCACACACACTATTTTATTGTTCTCCACAACTGTTCACTCATTGTTAAGGTAATATATCACATTCGATATTATGTTAGAAATTATACATTGGATACATCGATTAAAGAATATCAATATTATATAAAATTAAAATGAACATATATTGAATGTACACCAACTAAGCTTGTCCTGGTGAACATTTTTAAGTGACTGTAATGAGATTAAAAAGCTTCCAGATTTGCTTTCCGTTGGGGGACACGCACTGGTCTTCATCACACTTCCAAAATGAATAAACGCTATAACTGCAGCCATTTCTGCTTTCATGAATTAACAGTGATAATTGAAGCCCATAAACATTTCAGAGCCAAAAAACGGTTCTGATTTTGTTTTGGTTTTTATTGCTTATTAAACCTACTACCCGTTGCTTAGGTGCAGCTTACGAACCAAGTCTTTAAACACAATCTGTGACTCATATTCAATTGTGAGATTGTCTTAAACTGCTGCACTTTAAACTGCTCTGCAAACATCACATAGTTATAAGACCAGGAAGACATTTTTTTTGCCATTTTTGGAGACTCGTCTATGTACAATGTGGACACAAAATTACTCCACTTTGGTGGTATTTGAAAAGTGAATGACCCAACCCTAAGCAGCTAAATAGTATTTGTGTTCCATATGCCATATAGTTACTAAATGAGTATGATAATCACAAACATGTCACAGATTGAGCTTGAGTGAGCCAAGAAGCTGAGTGACATGGCAATAATGAATGATAGCACCAGATTCAGTGTCAATCTTCACAATCTGTGCAGCATTATAGTTTACAAGGGAAATATACAGAGGCATATCTCCAGCACTTATTTTTACATTTTGGCTGAAAATGCTGTGTTTCCTTTTAATTATTATGCTTGCCTGCACTTTTTTGACTAGTGGGTATATCTTGCAGCAATATGTTCCTTCTCAGATCTTGTCAGCTCTGAGTTTTTGCACCAGTTTTGCACCTCATTCAACTTGCTTGGGCATTATTGATGAAATCAAAGAGCAGCTAATATTGTTGGTTTAACAGGAGCACCATGAGATACCAATTTTATTTCAAAATCATATTGCTTTTACTCTAAGTATTTGTATCATTTTACATTATATTTTAGTCAGTTTGTAAAGTGACACAATTTACATTGCTCTGCATAACAACCTCATACAGCATTCATCATTTGCAGATGCACCATTTCATTGTCTGCTGAGAAGTATTTGAAATAGAAATTGGACCATTGTTGTATGTACTAAGTGTAGTGTGTGATAATGTTTAAATGTTGAAATCTGCATCTGTAATTTAGAACCCAGATTCCAGAAACTGCATTCAATTTGCATATGTTATTGTACTGCATGTTTGGTGCATACAGCAAAGGACACGTTAAGAAAAGAGGAAACAGGATCAGGATTAGGTGATCTGGCTCCTTGATGCTCTTCAGATATTCACTAACATCATAACTGATTTGCACTGGATTTGGTCTTGGCTTCCCCTCCTCTTTCTCTATTGCTCATCTGATTTCTGGAAATCCCAACTCAACAGCATCACATGCCTTCTCCAGAACATCAGTAGCAGCTAACCACTACCTTGACGAGGATGTTATCCATATCTCTGGCCTTCCCTGTGGTTCAGAAGAATATATCCAATGACATGACTTCCATCAATCTCAGAGGTAGAGAATTCCAAATACGGTGGATTCCAGTTAATTGGACCATCCGTTAATTTGAGCTGCCACTGACTTGAGACAACAAAATGCCAATCAAGAAAATTGCCGGGATTCCCTTTGTTTATTTGGGACACAACGATGCTCAATTATGGCAGGAGACTGTTGCCGAACAGATACTGATTAGCGTCAGTCGCACGCACTTGTGTGGCCATTAGACACTACACCATGCTTAGAGTTTACAGTTTTTAAATAGCATCATTTGCGTGTGCTTGTGTTCAAAATGCAGTGATTATTTTTGTCACTGATTGTTGGCGTGAAGTACAGTAAGACAATTCAGAAATGTTTTGCTCAACGCAGTTTCAAGCATTCAGGCTTAGCCAGATGCCATAAATGGCTGGGAGTGAAAATGAAATGATTTCACACCCTCAATAAAAAAATTCGAAGATATTATTGTATGAAGGCAGTCCATTCTCTGCACTGACTTTGTTACTTGCGTACACTGGATGAATTTCTCCGTCGATAACTATTAAGAACTAATACACAGTTTATAGTGCTGTAGTACTGTGGGTAGTGTTCTAATTTGTTCTGTATTTCATTGAAATACATAATTTGATACTTGGTTTGTTTTTTTATGCCTTCTTAACTATTTTCATGAAATTTTAGCTAATTGGCGCAGCTGTTTAATTAGGCCAAAATGTACTAGTCCAGATGTGTCCCAATTAGCAGTATCTACTAGATTTATGACTCATTGCAGGAAGAAATTCTTCCCAATATTAATGCCTTCACTTCTAGATACCTCCATAATAGGAAGCATCCTCTCAAGGTTGATCTTGTTAAGCATCTCAGAAATTTGTATTTTATTAAAATCATAATACATTCATCTGACATCTAACAGGTACAGGGCCAGCATGATTAAGCCTTCCTCTGAAAACAACCCTGTATCCTGTGAATCATCATAGTGAAACTTATCGGAATGGTCTCCAATGCAAATGGGTCTTACCTTAACAAAGTACGTCAAAGACGTTCACAGTGCTTGGGGTGCAATCTCATCAACACCCAATGTAACTAAATCAAGGCCTTTTTTTTACACTCTTTGCAATAAAGGTAAACATTACATTAGCTTACCTAATTAGTTGCTACGCTTAAATGGCAACCTTCTATAGTCTATGTGGTGGCACACTTCAGCACTTTTGTAGATCAGTATTTTATATTCTGTCGGCATTAAAAATATTTTTGTTTAATTCTTCATACCAATGTAAATCTGGGAGGCAAGGTGGAGATATGTCTCTATCAATGGAGGTGTAAGGCACTCCTGCAGATCACCCTTGGGCAAGGCGTAACATCTGCTTAGCCACCCACCCCCCACCCACCCGCACCAATCAGGATCACATGAAGCCATGGGAGCAGGTGGTGGATGGTTGTACGAGCAACTGGTGCATATCACAAGTCCTGGTTATATGACCACTGACACCAGGCAGATAATCTTTAAAGAGTGTTGATAATGGCTGGGTTCACCCGTCTTTTAAAGACTCTGCCCAGAAGAAGGCAATGAAAAACCACTTCTGCAGAAAAATTTGCCATGAGCAATCATGGTCATGGAAAGATATTGATCACCCACGGCATACAATATGGCGCTTAACTAACGAACAAACTAATGTAGATAATTTCCCCACATTATATACCATCTGCCAAATTTCTGCCCATGCAGTTAGCCCTTATATATACCTTTTGGATGCTCCTTGCATCTTCGTCACAACTGCCTTCCATCAATCTTTGTACCATCAACAAATCTGATGGACTTTAAACTTTAACTTCCATTTGGATCCACCGCCAGTAGTATTGTATAGATTTTCACTAAATAGTCAAACAGAAGAGAACCAGCTCCTTCCTAACTTAAATAGTGATGCTTTCAATAAATAAATATAGTTGATTTCTAGAAAATCATTTAGGTAATGGTTCTTGGTCAGCAATATTTTGTCACAATATTGTATATAAAAATAATAACATTTTATGAAAACAGAGCAGAAGTTATTACGTTTTATGAAGATGTGAATTAGCTCAGTTTTGTGTAGGTACTTTATTTATTTTATTTAATGATACAGCACAGACCAGGCTCCTCTGGACACAAGCCACAAGTCACGCCTCCCCAGCAACCCCTGACAAGCCCAATTAACCCCAGCCTAATCACAGGATAATTTACAATGACCAGTAGGTCTTTGGACTGTAGGAGGAAACCAGAGCTGGTACATATCAACATATCCTTCTCTGATACAGTTAGTACTGTGAAACAAAATTCTTCAAGTTGTCACAAATACAGTATACTATTGATAATTAGAGCAAAGTATCAAAGTAACTTGGCTTTAGAATACATATCAATAAAATAAAGTAAACAACAGGAATTCTGCAGATGCTGGAAATTCAAGCAACACACATAAAAGTTGCTGGTTAACGCAGCAGGCCAGGCAGCATCTCTAGGAAGAGGTGCAGTCGACGTTTCAGGCCGAGACCCTTCGTCAGGTCTCGGCCTGAAACGTCGACTGCACCTCTTCCTAGAGATGCTGCCTGGTCTGCTGCGTTAACCAGCAACTTTTATGTGTGTTGTTTAATAAAATAAAGTGCTCAGTAAAATGTTGGGTTGTTGGTTACCAATTTCTTTTCTCTCATGCTTCAACTTCCTCTAGAGGGCGTTTTTCACCAATTTCAACCATTATGTTTGACATTTAAAATAAATTGACCAGATGGATATGTGATCCCTTCCTTAATCATGCAAATAGCCGCCTTCCAGATAAATAAGAACTGATAATAATTGGTTTTCACTGGGTTTATGGGTAGATATATTGAGTGCTCTTGGCTGCATTAGAACACTCAGGTGGGATAGAGAAGGAGAAAATAAACAACACAATGCTCAAATTGGATTAACAATTTGGTGCTTTATCAGGAGATCTCAATATTCTCAAAATTGTTCTTCAAAATAACTCATCTGTTCTGATCTTTTTACAATAGTTTCTCTTTGTAGGATGAGTTGAAACTCTTAAGTGAGCTTTGAAATTCACTTGCATTCAAAGCTCACTTGAGAGTTCCATCACTATCTGAGAACCTACAGAGATAAGGTTTCATTACAGTATAATAATAACATACAGCATTACTTGTAATATAAGCCTTCTTAGATTTATATTTTTATGGTGGTATTCCCAAAGTAATATCTTCTCTCAGCCATATTTGGAGATGATGAAGTTAATGAATTCCTCTGAGCCCATCATTGTCAAAAACCATTGCACATTACGTTTAGAGTATATGTCCAGTTATTATATTTACAACATGTATAGCAGTTGTCCCAATAGTAACCATTTTTCACTGAATTAATGATTAAATCTCAATTAGACTTTTCCCTCTTTAACAACACTGAAAGGAAAACCAAGGAAATTTGAGTTGCTCTGCTTCCTTGCTCCCAATTCCATTCACCACTCTGATTATGTTTTATGACTATCTTTAATACCCTTGAATTTGTTATTCTGTCCTAAACATCTGAATGCAAAAGCATTTCACCACTATAGTTTTAAAAACATCCTAGTTCTTGTACTAGAGGCAGAGCTAAAGACAACTATTCCCATCTCAGTTCTTTGGGAATTGAAACCTTAATGCATGCTGTTGTGAAGTTCCCTCCTTGCCATGTCAGTGTTCCCCACCTTCCTGTCTTTCAACTTCTATTGACTTCTACTGCTCACTGATCTACAGTGCCTGTCTTGCATTTTGTGTTTTTTTTTTGTTTTGTTTCTGGGATGTGAGCAACAACAGCACTTATCCATGTGAAGGCTGCCTTGAAATACCACTGTTGTCCTGGGGAAGTTATGCAATACTGTTGGTTTGGGATTTCCAGGATTTAGACCCAGCGAAAAAGAAGAAATGATGATATCGTTGCAAGACAGGCTGATGAGTGGCATAGAAAGAAACCTGCAGAACAGGGGTTCCCGACCTGGGCCCTACAGACCCTTTGGTTAAGGGTAAGGTTCCATGACATAAAAAAGGTTGGCAATCCCTGCTGTAGTAGGTGGTGCTTTGATATATATTTTAATGTTCAGAACAGCAGGATGAAATATTTCCAAAGTCCAGAAACATCATTCTTACTTCACCCCCATTGCTTTATTGCTCATCTATGCCTATGCTTTATCTGATTTGTCAAAGTAGGAGCAAACAACCACTTAGATAATGTTAGACTTTGCAGTTGAATCCTGAATCCTTGGAGCAGATTATTTCTTGATAATAATATAAAACACTATGGTTGAAATAATATTCAGAGAGATAAGAAAACCTACATTAAATGAAGATCTTGGTACAAAATTGCAGAAACAAAGACAGGGGAAAATTATCTAGGTACATTGTACTGATTTCTGGGATAAACATCTTGTCTTCCAAGGAAATTGTGGATTGATTGGACCATTGTTCTTTGAGATTTAAAATAAGAGATTGATCTTATCAAAATATGTAAGATTCTGAAGGGTTGTGGTTGGCTCGATGCTAAGAAGATCTTTTCCTGCGGGGAAGTCTAAAATTAAAAGGCTTTTTATTTTATTGAACACAGAACAGTGCAGCAGAGGAATAGGTATTTCTGCCCAGAAAGTCTATACTGAAACTAATGCCAATTTAAACTATTTCCATCTGCCTGCACAAGGTCTATGTCCTTCCACTTTTGGAATAAAGTTCTTCCATGAGATGCTGAATCAGAATCAGGTTTATTATCGCCATCTTAAGTGATGTGAAATTTGTTGTTGCAATGGTACAATGCAAAGATCTGGAAGTTATTATATATTATGAAAGAAATGAATAGTGAGAAAAAGGAGTAATGAGGTAGACTTCTTGGACCATTCAGAAATCTGATGGTGGAGGGGAGGAAGCTGTTCCTAAATCTTTGGGCTCCTCTACCTCCACCCTAATGGTAATTAACAAGAAGAGGACATGTTCTGGATCGTGAAGGTCATGCCACCTTCTGGAAGTAACACCTCTTGACAATGTTCTGGATGGTGAGAAGGGTTGTTCCTATGATGAACATGGCTGAGTCTTCAATCCAGTGCAGCCACATGTGATTCTGTGCATTCGAGACTCAATACCAGGCTGTAATGCAACCTGTCAGTATGCTCTCCACCTTATATCTATAGAAATTTGCAAGAGTCCTTGGAGACTTATCATGTCTCTTGAAACTCCCAATAAAGTAAAGCTGCAGCTAAGCTCTCTTCATGAGAATGAAGAACATAAGAAATTGGAGCAGGGGTAGGCCAGAGCAGTTTGAGGAAACACATGACGTACTTTTGCTCTTCTTTCTTATGTAAGTAAGTAAGGAAATAATAGGGAAGTTGAAAAAATATTCCCAAGATGCAGATTACCTGGTAAGAATAGATGGACAATTACCACACTTGGGGACAGGAAGTTCTGGCCCTGAGAGGTGACCTAAATCAATGTACAGTAACCAGAAAAAGGCAGTTACACCGAAGTGGTGAATGTTCGTAAAGAGCCATAATATTTTTGTAAGGTCAAAAGGAATAACTAGCAGACAGTACCTGAAAATTGCATTGAGTGGGTTTTGAGAGTTCAAGAATTTGCTGAAATCTCCTTTACGTCTGTTCTCTTAAACCATGCATCACTATCTGTACCTGTTTCTTGTGATATCCCCAGAATATTCAGTAAGCACTTAAAGAGCTACACTAGATTTTCACCATCTTGCACTAATATTTCTATTGTATGCCCTCTGTAGTTCTTATGAAAGATACTTCAGGGAATTCTATTTCCATAATATGGATTTAATTTTTCATAGATGAATTGTAATTAACCTGGCTGTTCTTCAAATATTCTGGTTTACAACATGTGTTTAATTGGTAAACAACTCTTTCTTTGTTTAACAAAACAAGCAGAAAATGATAGAAGTATATATCAGGTCAATCTCCATTCACGTGTGATAAGAATGAGGTAATATTTCAGGTGGAAACGTTTAATCAGAGTTCATTTATTTCAAAGTTCTTTTTCCTTGTGTCTTAATTCATTTTCAATGCTTTTCTTTAAAGCCGGAACAGAGGTTTGCAACATCTGGTTTATTGAAGTACTCCCTTTAGTTTTAGACAGATGTGTTTGCAATAAATATGGCAGAGTGGACTGGAAGACAAATTTCAACTGTTCACCTACTATTGTATTGTTTGACCATCAGGAGAAAGGGAACGAAAGCTAACAGCTTCCTTGGTCAACTTCAGTTTCTTAACTATATTGCTGCCGAATAATGCTGACTTGAGGATATAATGAGCTAAGTGTTGACAGTTTAGAGAGCTATGTGTTTCCTATACTATTTATAAAATTGAACTTAATCACACTTTGTCTTTTTTTTCTTGACACAGCTAACAACAATCTCAGGGAATGAATTTCTCCTCCATTCTGATGATGACAGTATACATGACTGGTACCAGGCCATCAGATATGCAATTAATAAACTGGTACGTAGAATACTTCTAACTATATTAAAATAACTTGTCCTGGAAGAAACTAAAAGGGCTTTGTATATTTGTTCAATCTGTCCTAGAAGTTGCACAATAAACATTTTATGATTCTTTGCCAAAAAATACTTTCCCATATATTTTCTGTACTTTTCAAGCTCTCATCAGCCCTTTTGGACTTTGTTTCTTTTGCTTATAGCTCCCTGTGGCATTATTAATCCCTCTTTGCATATTTTCTATCAAATGTTTTGGCATGGTGTTTTTAAATTTAAAACAGACCTGAAATGACTCACACAGGACACAATGTGCATTTATAAAAGGCTGAGATAAGTTTACTAACATGTAGCTCATGACTTTATATGCACATTGTTTTTTTTTCTCTAATATCATCCCAATAGTCTGAATCAAATTCATTCATATCAAATTATCCAGAAATGATTTTTCTGTTTAACATATACTGTACATTCATCTTGACCCTTAACTGAGCACCACCCGATTTTAAATTTGTATATTAATCTTGTGTGAATTTTAAACTGTGGTATTAAATTACCCTTGTCCTATGCATAAGCACTTTTATTATAAGGAGTTCTATGATAAGTCCAATGAAATCATGCTCAAAATTAATATTCCATTGACTCAATTTTATGCATTTGGCTTGTTCTCTTCCAATGCACATTTGGTCAACAGAATTTAAGAAAGTCTCCTTTCAAAGTTTCAAGCTGGAATGAAAGCACAGCTTACATTATAAAACATATTTTAACATGGAATGCCCCAAAGGATGTTACAGCTTTAATGTATTTTTGCAGTTGTGATATTGTTGCATTGTATGGCAATCAAGTTGCACATAGCAAAAAATATGCAAATGTGTCAGGAAAATCTGTATAACAAGGTTGATTGATGAAAAATATTGGCCAAACCATTGGTGATGACTTGCTGAACTCTAACTCAAATTCTCTCTTTCTTTTTCCATCGGGCAGAAGATACAAAAGCTTGAAAGCACATAACACCAGACTCAAGAACAGTTTCTATCCTGCAATTATAAGACTCTTAAATAGTTCCTTAGTGCAATAAATTAGACTCTTCACGTTGCAGTCTATCTCATTATGACTTTGCACCTTATCATTTACCTGTGCTGCACACTTTTTAAGTAGCAGTTTCACTTTATTCTATAATGTTATTGTTTTACCTTGCTGTACCTCTATGCATTTGTAATGATCTAATCTGTATAAACAGTATGCAAGACAAGCTTTTTGCTGTATTTCAGTACATGTGACAATACTAAGCTAATTCCAGTTCTGTGGACAACTTAATTAACCAGCTGAGAGGACAAGAGATGATTTTGGTTTGGTGACAAATTTGAATGAGAGCACCCACAAAGTGCTCCATTTCCTGAGTGGCCAATAATGCTGTAACCCTAAAATTGTTCTTGAGTTTCTGACATGAGCCCATGACCCTTTAACTTCAAAGTACAGTGCTATCACTAAGACTTATCAGTCTATAAAGCTCTCTGAAGTATTGTGTTATTGATGTGAAATAATCTCTCCATGATAGACAACTGGTTTCCCATATAACCATATAACAATTACAGCACAGAAACAGGCCATCTCGGCCCTTCTAGTCCGTGCCAAACTCTTACCCTATCCTAGTCCCACCAACCTGCACTCAGCTCATAACCTTCCATTTCTTTCCTGTCCATATATCTATCCAATTTAACTTTAAGTGACAACATCGAACCTGCCTCAACCACTTCTGCTGGAAGCTCGTTCCACACAGCTACCACTCTCTGAGTAAAGAAGTTCCCCCTCATGTTACCCCTAAACTTTTGTCCTCTAACTCTCAACCCATGCCCTCTTGTTTGAATCTTCCCCACTCTCAATGGAAAAAGTCTAACCACGTCAATTCTATCAATCCCCTTCATAATTTTAAACACCTCTATCAAGTCCCCCTGCAACCTTCTATGCTCCAAAGAATAAAGACCTAAGTTGTTCAACCTTTCTCTGTAACTTAGGAGATGAAACCCAGGCAACATTTTAGTAAACCTCCTCTGTACTCTCTCAATTTTATTTACATCTTTCCTATAATTTGGTGACCAGAACTGGACACAATACTCCAGATTTGGCCTTACCAATGCCTTATACAAATTCAACATTACATCCCAACTCCTATACTCAATGCTCTGCTTAATAAAGGCCAGAAAACCAAAAGCTTTCTTCACCACCCTATCCACATGAGATTCCATCTTCAGGGAACTATGCACCATTATTCCTAGATCCCTCCGTTCTACAGCATTCTTTAATGCCCTACCATTTACCATGTATGTCCTATTTTTATCAGTTCTACCAAAATGTAGCACCTCACATTTTTCTGCATTAAACTCCATCAGCCATCTTTCAGCCCACTCTTCTAACTGTCCTAAATCTTAATATTTTATTATATTATATCTTAATATCCTAATATCTTAATAATGTTTTATTTTTGAAGTAGTTTCTCAAGATGTGGGCCGAGAAAGAATTCTGGTGACATCATTTCTCACATTTGTTGAAGGATTGGTCTTTGTTCAAAGTTCAAAGTATTCTTTTATCAAACTAGGTGTGTGTTACCATATACCACCTTGAGATTCATTTTCTTGCAGGTATTCACAGTAGGACAAAGAACTACAAAAGGATCAAAGAAAATCTGCACACAAAGATTGACCAACAACTAATGTGCAAAAAAAGACAAAATGTGCAATTAAAAGAAATAAATAAGTAAATAAATAAAATTGAGAATATGTGTTGTAGAGTCTATGAAAGTGAGTCCGTTGTTTGTGAGATCAGTTCAGAGTTGATGTGAGTGAAGTAAATTATACAGAACGATGCTATGAAACTACTGGCAAAGCTCGATACTGCCCATAGCTTAGTGGACTTGTTTATTAAGTAATCATTTGAAATATATGTACATCAGGGTAACCTTGATCACTGTACTAATGCTTTGCAATTTACAAGGTGGTCCACCCACTTAAATTCTGGAAAGTGTTTTCCTTCTCTCCTCTTTTCCATACATCACACACCATCCATCATTCAAGAGATTTGGAGATCCACTCGTATTGATCTGCCAACTAGTTGGTAAATGCAAGACGTATCTGGTTAAAGTTGGATGCAGGTTTTCGCTCTCTATCTCTGGAGGCATCACTTTGCTTGGCAAGTTCAGCTGTGATTTGCCACATTAAGGGAACTGCTTCATGTGAAATCAGAGGCATCAAACCTGAATCATTCCACATTTTAAGGATCATATTTGCTTGTTTTTTACTGGCTTGATTTAAGATTGGCTATTGATGCATGCAAAATGCTCATTTTTGTTCCATTTGTGGTAAAGAGATTTATATCTAAATACTTTCTATTTCTAACATCCATTTGTGACATTTCAGTCAAAGAAGGGCATCTCAACAACAGCACATGGTATCTGGAAAAGTTCAAGCAGTGAAGAACTGAACAGGTGTGAGGGAGAGAGCAACAGCAAGACTAATGTGAAAGAAACTAAATCAGAGTGCAGAAAATCATCATTAAGTAAGTAAAATAATTCCTCCATCTCTTAACTTCTCTTTTAAGTACCAGACAAATTCATATTCTACAAATTTGACCGCTTAGGAAATGTTCACAAATTCACACCATGATGTGTTGGAAATATTCAGTAGGTCATGCCATTTGGAAATGAAATGGAAGTGGGGGGGGGGGGAAGAGCGAGAAAGAGAGAATATTATTATCTACTGATGACATTTCAAAAAAATCTGGTGCCTGATGAAAAGTCATAAATCTAAAATGTTTCTCTTTATCTCTGTCTTTCTCTCTCTATGCCTCTGCCTTGGTCTTTGTCTCTCTGTGTCTCTGTCTCTGTCTGTCTGTCTGTTTCTCTCTCTCTCTCTCTTTTTCTTTCTCTCTCCTTCTGGATCTCTCACTCACTCTCCCTGTCTGTCTCTCTTTGTGCCTCTCTCTCTTCTATGAAGCAACCTTAAACTGTAGGTTAAAGCAAAATTGAGAGGAAAGTGCTGACTTCTCCTGAATTACACATGGCAACAGTAGTTCCTTTCTGCCTTTAGGGATGGGCAATGGAAAACTAAAGCTGAAATGATCAAAAGAAGTGGACTAATCATCTGAAAAATATGCCTTGCTTGGCAATAGAGTTTTCTCCCTCCATTATGCTCTGCCATATAGCATATAAACACTAAATGATTCCTTACTAGTGCAAGTTGAAAGGATTTCTAATCTCCCATAATGTCTATTGGGACTATGGGTAGGCAAATAAACAGTCCTTAACCATCATTTGTCATTCTCATTCAGTTTACAGACATCTTCAGCCGAGGTCAAGGCTTGCAGCTATTGCTTAGCATTTGTATGAATCCAGATCACAAGAGATACAAAATGTTGGCTAGGTGTAAATGTTACAAATAAACAATTTGATTTGATCATGAATCTAATTACCTAAATCGTAATACATAAACTGTGTAGTAGTCTCTTATCAGAACACAGGTGAGTGAGCTTTAGATGTGATCTATGAACTGAGTTTAAAGAACATTGGTAGAAAGATCATAATTGTTTCAACAATCTAATCTGTGAACATTGCCTGGTCTTGCAATGCTTGGTCTAATGCCTGAATAAGTAAAGGGTGCTGAGGCTTTGGAAAGGATGTAGAAGAGGTTTACCAGGATGCTGCCTGCTTTAGAGGGCATGTGAGCTCATCAGAAGAAGATGGACAAACTTGGGCTGTTTTCTATGGAGCAGCGGAGGCTGAGGGAAGACTGGATAACGATCTGTAAGATTATGAGTCATAGATAGGCAGGGACTATCTTTTTCCCAGGGTAGCAATGTCTAATACCAGAGATAATGCATTGAAGGTGAGAAGGGGTTAGGTTCAAAGGGGACGTGAGGGGTGGGTTTTTCACTCAGAAAGTCGTGGATGCCTGGAATGTGCTGCCTGGTATGGTGGTAGAGGCAAATACATCAGAGGCTTTTAATAGATGTTTAGGTAGGTACAGGAATAAGAGGAAAATGGAGAGGTATGGACATGTTGTAGGTAGGAGGGATTAGTTTGGGGTATTTTTTGATTTACTTTTTGCTGGTCTAGCACAAAATTGTGGGCTGAATGGCCTGCTCCTGTGCTGTGCATTTTTATGTTCTATGCTCTATGTAATATGTAAGTAATGGTGATTTCTCTGGCCTTGTCATAAATTACCTCAAATAACAATTCTAACCCAAATGAAAATGAGGACAAAGTAAGAGGCTATTCCTCATTATGGAGAGAGTAATTATGTCTATCAAGTAGATTTTGGCTCTCTACATTTTTAGAATGAACTTACTCCAAGTTATTTCACTTTTTAAGAGCTACAGCCAAATATATTTCATCACTTCTTGCTTTTAGGTATATGTGCCATGATGAAAGACTATTATTGATAGAAATTTGGATGAACCTTTCCTTCATATGCGGTTTCTAATTATTTAAAGTAACATAGGTAATATGCATTGCGAATTCCATACAAAAAATAAACCAGCAACCCCCCACATGCTGAATTAATTATTGTTTGTTCTTTGTTACATCACAGCTGTCTTCAGCTGAAAGCTAATTAACATAATCTGTGATGATGGATTAACTTTTAGCCTTTTCACTCCTTTGTAATTTTATTGGTATATATTGTCCAATTTTTATTTCCTTGTAATGATGTGTAAATTATTTCAGAATGAAGTTCCAATCATTGTATTAGAATCATTAGCCACTCCATGTGGCATAATTCTATTATCCTTCACTTTTGTGGTGGTCAGACAATCCCAATTTCTGAATAAACGCTTTTCATGGAACAACAATGGATCTATTTCTGTGATTGACTGAGCTCTGATATAACTTGTGCCATAGGATTGCAAATTGTGAGCTTGATAGACTACCTCTGCAGTGGGCAATGTCAAATGACTCTTTTAGATAGAATATAGCAGTGGGCACGACTCTGTTCAATGCAGTCTCGGCTTTGTTGTATTTTAAAATCTGATCTTGGAGAGTTACTTACCTTTTGCTGCCACTTTCATGTGTCTACATTTTTAATCAAATGTTGACATTTTCAGATTCTTTGAAAAATACTGTGACATAAGGTTGCTCACATGAGGGATGGCAAATATGCCAATGTTTAAAACACAGCTATAGTGTTGCCAAAGTATAGTGAAGAATGTACTGTTGACACTGATAAAATAGTGTCCCTTTTACCATACTTAGAAAGACACTGTCATCATGAAAACTTAACCAAACTTTTCCTACACTGAATTACATGGAAGTAAATTTACAGAAAATGGTGAATTGAAAGGATCATTGTCCAACCATAGTATTTCATAATAGCTCAAAATGTTTTGTTGGCAGATATAAATACTAATTTTCTCTAATTTTTAATGGGGAATATTTTAGTGCATGAATATATCAGAGTAGTTAATCATAGACATGAAGATTCTGCAGTTGCTGGAAATCCAGAGCAACACACACAAACTGCTGGAGGAACTCAGCAGGTCAGGCAGTATCCATGGAAGTGAATAAGCAGTTGACATTTCAGGCCAAGATCCTTCTTCAGGATTGAGAAGGAAGGGGGAAGATTTCAGAACAAAATGGTGGGGGGAGAGGAAGCAGGTTAGCTGGATTTGTGATAGGTGAAGCCAAGTGGGTGGGAAAGGTCAAAGATTGTAGGAAAAGGAATCTGATAGGAGAGGAGAGTGCACCATAGGAGAAAGGGAAGGAGGAGGGAACCAAGGGGAAAGTAATAGGCAGAAATTTGTTTAAATACAGGAGAAATTCATATTCATGCATTCTGGTTGGAGTAGGTCTTTTAAATGGGGCTTTTGGGAAATGTATACCACTAGTAAGGCTGATACTGTTGACTGTTTTTAACTACTCCTGAGAAGGCGGTAGCGTTCTTCAATCACAGTAGTCCGTCTGGTGAAGGACAAAAAGTTCTGCTGGGAAAAAGTACTCGTGTATCAAATCAGTTGCAGCTAAGGGTGGAGAAATAGCAAGTTTGTGTTTAACCTGGCCAAATGTGAAGTGTTACACTTTGAGAGATCAAATATTAAGAGACAGAACACTCTTAATGACAAGACCTTTACAGCGTTGATGTGCAGAGGCATCTTGGGGTCCAAGTCCATTGCTCTCTGATAGTGGCTACACAGGTTGATAGGATGGTAATGAAGGCACATAGCATAACTCACTATTTTTTGCACATCTTTTGCACTACTTATTTAACTTTATTTAAATAAATACTTAAACTTAAACTAGTACATTTAGCTCAATTAAATGGCTGTCCCATTTAGTGGAAGTTTCATGACTTTAGCACAGTATTATAGTAATTTTATGTATTACACTGTACTGTTGCTAGAAAAACAACTAATTTCATGACATGTGTGAGTGATGATAACCCTGATTCTGATATAGAAACATAGAAACATAGAAAATAGGTGCAGGAGTAGGCCATTCGGCCCTTCAAGCCTGCACCGCCATTTATTATGATCATGGCTGATCATCCAACTCAGAACCCCGCCCCAGCCTTCACTCCATACCCCCTGATCCCCGTAGCCACAAGGGCCATATCTAACTCCCTCTTAAATATAGCCAATGAACTGGCCTCAACTGTTTCCTGTGGCAGAGAATTCCACACATTCACCACTCTCTGTGTGAAGAAGTTTTTCCTAATCTCGGTCCTAAAAGGCTTCCCCTTTATCCTCAAACTGTGACCCCTTGTTTTGGACTTCCCCAACATCGGGAACAATCTTCCTGCATCTAGCCTGTCCAATCCCTTTAGGATTTTATACGTTTCGATCAGATCCCCCGTCAATCTTCTAAATTCCAACGAGTACAAGCCCAGTTCATCCAGTCTTTCTTCATATGAAAGTCCTGCCATCCCAGGAATCAATCTGGCGAACCTTCTTTGTACTCCCTCTATGGCAAGGATGTCTTTCCTCAGATTAGGGGACCAAAACTGCACACAATACTCCAGGTGTGGTCTCACCAAGGCCTTGTACAACTGCAGTAGTACCTCCCTGCTCCTGTACTCGAATCCTCTCGCTATAAATGCCAGCATACCATTTGCCTTTTTCACTGCCTGCTGTACCTGCATGCCCACTTTCAATGACTGGTGTATAATGACACCCAGGTCTCGTTGCACCTCCCCTTTTCCTAATCGGCCACCATTCAGATAATAATCTGTTTTCCTATTTTTGCCACCAAAGTGGATAACTTCACAATTAGCCACATTAAATTGCATCTGCCATGAATTTGCCCACTCACCCAACCTATGCAAGTCACTCTGCATCCTCTTAGCATCCTCCTCACAGCTAACACTGCCACCCAGCTTCGTGTCATCCGCAAACTTGGAGATGCTGCATTTAATTCCCTCATCCAAGTCATTAATATATATTGTAAACAACTGGGGTCCCAGCACTGAGCCTTGCGGTACCCCACTAGTCACCGCCTGCCATTCTGAAAAGGTCCCGTTTATTCCCACTCTTTGCTTTCTGTCTGCTAACCAATTCTCCATCCACATCAATACCTTACCCCCAATACCATGTGCTTTAAGTTTGCACACTAATCTCCTGTGTGGGACCTTGTCAAAAGCCTTTTGAAAATCCAAATATACCACATCCACTGGTTCTCCCCTATCCACTCTACTAGTTACATCCTCAAAAAATTCTATGAGATTCGTCAGACATGATTTTCCTTTCACAAATCCATGCTGACTTTGTCCGATCATTTCACTGCTTTCCAAATGTGCTGTTATCACATCTTTGATAACTGACTCCAGCAGTTTCCCCACCACTGACGTTAGGCTAACCAGTCTATAATTCCCCGGTTTCTCTCTCCCTCCTTTTTTAACAAGTGGGGTTACATTAGCCACCCTCCAATCCTCAGGAACTAGTCCAGAATCTAACGAGTTTTGAAAAATTATCACTAATGCATCCACTATTTCTTGGGCTACTTCCTTAAGCACTCTAGGATGCAGACCATCTGGCCCTGGGGATTTATCTGCCTTCAATCCCTTCAATTTACCTAACACCACTTCCCTACTAACATGTATTTCGCTCAGTTCCTCCATCTCACTGGACCCTCTGTCCCTTACTATTTCTGGAAGATTATTTATGTCCTCCTTAGTGAAGACAGAACCAAAGTAATTATTCAATTGGTCTGCCATGTCATTGCTCCCCATAATCAATTCACCTGTTTCTGTCTGTAGGGGACCTACATTTGTCTTTACCAGTCTTTTCCTTTTTACATATCTATAAAAGCTTTTACAGTCAGTTTTTATGTTCCATGCCAGTTTTCTCTCATAATCTTTTTTCCCCTTCCTAATTAAGCCCTTTGTCCTCCTCTGCTGAACTCTGAATTTCTCCCAGTCCTCAGGTGAGCCACTTTCTCTGGCTAATTTGTATGCTTCTTCTTTGGAATTGATACTATTCCTAATTTCCCTTGTCAGCCACGGGTGCACTACCTTCCTTGGTTTATTCTTTTGCCAAACTGGGATGAACAATTGTTGTAGTTCATCCATGCAACCTTTAAATTCTTGCCATTGCATATCCACCATCAATCCTTTAAGCGTCATTTGCCAGTCTAACTTAGCTAATTCACGTCTCATACCTTCAAAGTTACCCCTCTTTAAGTTCAGAAGATATGTGTCTCTATTGTGGATTGAGAGTGGGAAGGGGGCAGGGATAAGAGAATCATAGTTGGGAAAAGGGGAAGGGAGAGGGGAGGGAGTGGGAAGCACCAGAGAGACATTCTGTAATGGTCAATAAACCAATTGTTTGGAATCAAGTGACCTTGCCTGGTGTCTCAGGGCTGGGTGTGTCTACACCAACACCACTCTTTCTCTGCCACCTGTCTCAGATCCCTCCTGTGGTGCTCCACCCTCGCCATTGCCAATATCCTTTGCTCCCAACAGATATACAAACTTGCTCTCACTCTATGTTGATACATACAGCACTGTTCTTAGTACAATACAGTCTTAGACACCCTAGCAATTTATATACACATTGAATCTTTAGCACTAAACCTTCCTCTTATGACAAAAGTGTTAAGATTTTCTAATTTATATGGTTGTAGTGATAACATCTTGGGGCAGTGACCCCTCAGTAGTTACTTCACTGTAATCCTTCATATCTAGCAGAAATGAAGGATTACATAACTTCCTAAAGATTACGTGAGATTTTAAGTCCGTTATTAGGTTTAATAAGTTTACTGTTATATTAAACTTTTTTTTCCATTTGTGAGTTTGTTATCTCAGTTGAAGCCATCTTCCAAATTCAGTGAAACCACTGGAGGTGAAATGAAATTTTAAGTGATCTTAAGGCTTACAGACTGACAGTACAATGGCATCACTGACAGGGCTCCTCACATTGTGGACGGTGCGTGTAGGGTTGGGAGTTATCTGGGTGGGATTTGTGGCCCAGGTTACAAGCCCCACTGTAATACAGAAGATCCTGTGTTTAGCAGAATCTCAATGAATCAAATTGTTCCCTATCTGTGCTCAGACTAAATCAAGCAATAAAAAATGTTGAGGCTTTTCCAGTTACTCCTTCCTGATCTCTGACCACTTAATGAAAATGTTGCCATCCTCAATATGTATGCTATGATCCAGGTACATTTTGAAAAGTAAATGAAGCTAAGTGTTTTTTATGAACCCAGCTTCTTCCTTGCTATCAAAGGGCACAATGTTTTTTAAACTGCTATGTCATGAAGTTTAACAAGTATCTTGTCTGTCCATTCTCAGAAGCAATCGTGCTATAAACCATTAGCTTTATCCAGAGAAACCCCAGTTCACAATCAAGTGCCATTCGCTAATGAGAATCAAATTTGGGTGGAATGCCACATCAGGGATACTAATTCAAAATATCTTGCACACAGTCATGTCTGAACCAGCTCCAAATGAGAACATTTTGATGCTCGTGACAGCAAGACACATTTATCCACCAGTTGTGCATTGCACAGTATTGACAGGATTATGTGCACCACTATCATTCCCCAATGTAGTAACACAAGGGAACTGTATCCACTGGTGGTTTTACGGTATTAACGGGACCTGCGCTCAGTGTTATAAATTACAGACCTAGATCCAGTATTTGTGTACTGATAGAACCATGCAGTCCATTACTATCCCTTAGCATTATAAAATAGGAGTCCTCTATCTGCAGTCGCGTACCCACATAATTGGCTTGTGTCCAACAGTATTGCATCCTTGAGTCTAAAACCGTATATGAACCTAGATCTACACTCAGTATTCAGAAGATTCAACGGATCTTGATATGATCACTGCATCTCTGCTGCCAGACCCAGAATGGCCTTAATCCCACGCCCGGGCTAGAGAATATCTGAGGCAAATTTGGATGGGTTTTGTTCTCAGGCTAAGCCTCAGATGACTAGGTGAAAAGTTGAGTTCTCCCTCCTGTATTCAGCTGCAGTCTCTACAGTGCTCCTATGGAGCCACCAGCTTTTCTAGCCCTGGAATTAAAGTCACCCACCTAGAAATTCACCAGCTAGTTTTGCCCTTTTCCCTGATTGGCAAGGTCATCCAAATAGGAGCTTTGTGGGCCTTTATGTTAATCCTGACTCTCAGTAGAAATTACAAGCCAATAATGTTAGATAATGGGACCAAGTTTTTGTTCACCAGTTTGGACTATGGTATGAGCCTAGAATGGGAGAACACTCAATGCTCAGAAAACATAATTTAGAATGCAAATAATTAAAGAGGGAAAAAGAAAGCAGGTTGAAATTGGAGTAAGTATACTCTTCAAACAACTATCTTTATAAACAGGCTGGACTTGGACGTCAATAATTCTTAAAAAAATGTACAAAAATCAAATGCAATGGTCTGGTGTGGTGATGACACCAGCTGTATGCCTAGTAACAGATTTCAAGCATGGCTGTGTAGAAGTTCTATAATTATTTCCTCAAGGTGACCTTGAAAATATTTCAAAATAATCAAAAGTTGTGACTTACAGTTGCTCTCTATGTCCGATTGAAATGCACCTCAATTTAAAGGCAGGTAAAAACATTGAGATTAGTGCACGGAAAAGGTATAGTTCTGGTACGGAGTTTAGATCAGAAGTTTGTATGCTACAATTTTGATGTATTGGAACTTCGCCATATAAGGCAAAGAAAAAGAAATAATGAAGCTTTCAAGTGAGTCCCCTCATGGTTATATCAGGATGGAGCATTTGGTTCAATAACTCTAACTTTAGACACTCATAAAAGAAAGAAAAACCTGTAATTGTCAGCCACATAGTTAATCCTTAGCCTTGTGTCACTTTTCTATACATGGAATTTAAAAGACTTCCTCTGATACACAGGGCATCAGCCTTTACAGACAGGTAGGCTATTTGGTAAATGCTGCTGAATGCAGTTTGTGGTACTGATGTTTGCTTTGAGAAAGGTTCCATCAAAGAAATCCTTTTGCAGCTCAAATCAGAAGTACTCCCTGCGGTGCTCTGTACTGTTCCTGCCCTCTTTGTTGTTGCTTTTTTTCTCCCGTCAGCTTATATTGAAACCTGGCATTTGAAATCAGACTGATATTTGATGATTAATCCTCTTTTCATCATGCTGAGAAAGCCATGTTTAAATGCTGGAATAATTTGCACATCATTTAATGAATGTTTGCTTTGAAACACTTACCTTGGTCTTTTTTATTCTTTCTTCTTTTCCCCTGTAGATTTGTATTGTTGGTTTTTATTACGCCGAAAACAAATCAGCAAACACTGCTGTTGTCTAAGGATCATAAAAATTGTTCAAAGAATGTCTATGCAGAAATGTCCATTAGTTTGATTTAACAATCAACTTTCCTTTAAGAAAAAAAACCTTCAGACAAACCTGACACTTTTGTCTAACTTATGTAAAGTTGTCAAAAAATGCAGATGCCAGAAATCTGAAATAAAGACATAATTCAGGAAATACTTAACAATAGACTGAAACAGAATGAATATTTAAGGTCAATATACTTTCATTAGAATTAGGAAACTTAGAAATTAACTAATAGTAATAATCCAGAAAAGAGCATAAAAGATAAAAACTTAGAAATTAAGCTTTTGAACTTTTCTTGATTTTGATGAAGAAAAGATGACTTCAAGTACGAACTGTTTTTCTCTTCACAGATGCTAGCTGAGTTTTTGAGTGTTTCCAGCATTTTCTACTTCATGTTTTGTAAATTTATGACTTTGGTCTTTGATTTTTCTGTCGCTGGTAGTAAAAGCTATGTTTCAGAAGCATTATTTAAATTTGTCGAAGTTTTACTCACAATTACTAAACGATTTTGTAGCAGTTGACCATCCTATATCAAGTAGGAACATTTTCGACTGTTAAACTGTGAGGAAATTGACCATGTATTGGCTTAGGGAGTGAGATTTTACAATAGCTTTTCATTGGTGCAAAGACCCTAGTGTATTATAGAAGTATCCCCATGTAGCTGTTGCTATAGAGGAAGCATATTCTCATAATAATTCCAATTAAGCATGCTCAGTGGACTAGTGAGAGAGGCCCATTGAGGATAACTGAATGATTGAAGGATGAGACAAAGGCTTTTCAATCGTTTTGACTATCTTCAATTCAGCAAGAGCATTTTCTTGCAAGTTTTCCTATTCACTCAAACTTCAAATATTATATTTTTCAGTATTTTGTTTGATCCTGTTTACCAAGCACAAAGCTCCTTAAACCATAGATTAATACCTTTTATTTTCTAAATCACTGACTCTGACATGGGATCTCGAATAGTTGGAGAGCACCATATTAGTAAATCCTGTACTATGCCAGGGAGATTGTTTGCACAAAAGATTTGAAAGATGAAAAGCATTATTCTCCTAAAAAAAAATCACCCTGGTGTCGAAGTCTCTTGATGTTTTTTTTAACAAACTTCAGTATGAGAATAGCTCTTGAATATCTAATTATAAGGTTTTTTAAAGACGAGTGAAACTTTACACATGCATTTAATGCATTTACGCACTGAAATGCGCCATATTTATAATTGAAATATTCAGTGTCATTATTTAGTATAGAGCAATAATGCTATAAATACTTTATTCACAGTAAAATTGTGTTAGATATAGAACATTGAATGTGGAATAGTTCAGCACTAGAACAGGCTCTTTGGCCCACTATGTCTGTGCCAGCCAAGATGCCAGTTTAAATGAATCTCATCTGTCTGCACATGATATATTCTCTCTATTCCCTGTCTGTTCCTGTACCTGTCTAAGTGTCTCTTAAATGCTATTATTGAATCTGTTCCATCACCTCTTCAGCAGGCGCATAACTAGTCCCCAGTTAATGTACAAGATGATATTCCTTTTACTCAGAGCAGGTGTTCTCAGCCTGGGGTCCATGGACTCCTTGGTTAATGGTAGAGGTCCACAGCCTAAAAAAGTTTGGGAGCCCCTGATTTACAGCATTCTGTGTTCTAAGTAGGTATATTAATATTTCATCTGAACATTTCATTGCTTTTCTAGCAGTTGATACGATGTCAATTCTAGCCCCTGTCTGTAAGCAGTTTGTACATCCACCCTGTGACTGCGTGGGTGTGCTCTGGGTGCTCTGGTTTCCTCCCATATTCCAAAGGCATACAGGTTAATATGTTAATTGGTCACATGGGTGTAATTGGGTGGCACAAACTCATTGGGTCAGAAGGGCCTGTTAAAAATAAAAATAAAGTTCAACATTCTGTCAACAGACAACACCTTAGCCTTATGATGTTGGACAAAAATTCTCTTCAATCGCTCTTTCAAAGTTTGTAAAGTTGGTAAGTCAGTGACTTCACTGGTTGAACCCTAATTAAGATAGCATGTGCATGCAAAGAGAGTGGACATCTAGAAGGATTAAAAACAGAATGTTTCAAAGCACCAGTGCTCTCTCTAGAAACGAACGATCACCCATACCCGAGAAGGAACTAGAAGCCACCAGTTCACTCTGCCTAAAGAATCATCTGTGATACAAAGCAGCAGAATTGACCTTATTTACTGATACTTGATTGAATGCCACTCAAGCAGGAAAGGTAGAAGTGTGCTGCAGCAAGCAAGATGTAGTTTTTGACTTTATTTTGTGTTAGGGAGGGTTCTCAACTGGGCCCCCATGGACCCCTTGGTTAATGGTAAACCTCCATGTCATAAAATGTTTGGGAACTCTATTTTAGAGCTTCAGTGTAATCCAAAACACAATTGTCAAATGTCAGGGTCACATTGTTATCAACAAAATTATTTTATTTTAGCGATGAAGCTAGTAGAGTAGGCCCTTCTAATCCTTCAAGCCACGTTGCCCCGGCAACTCCCCGACAAACCCAATTAATCCTAACCTAATAATGGACCATTTCACAATGATTAATTAACCTACCCAATGCATCTTTGAACTGTGGGAGGAAAGTGGAACTCCAAGGAAAAGCCACACAATCCATGGAGAGGACTTACATGGACTCCTTATAGAACATTGGCAAAATTAAACTCCGGTCTCCAGAAACAGTGTCGTGCTAGCCATTACACTACATGTGGCGCCCAGTGTAGGACTGTAGGATATTATAGATTGTTCCTATTTATTTATCGTAGAGACCACAACATTTTAAATAAATATCCAAATGAAATTTATAATAATGACATATTGTTTTAATTTTTTCATTCACCTTTCTAATTAATTTTCATTAATATATCATTTGTTATAGAATTACAGGCCAGAAATTTCAGATATTCCAGGGGGTTAACAGGATACATCAATCACTATCTTAATGATACATCAGTAAGGTTAAAATAACAAAGAGGCAACAGATAAAGGTTATTATTTCAGAATAGATACCTAACAGCAGTTATCATCATTACGGGATATGTGGTCTGACATGGGCATCATGGTCTATGACCATGATTGTTCTTGGCAATCCTACAGAAATCGTTAGCAATTGCCTTCTTTTCGGCAGTGTCTTTACAAGAAGGGTGACCACAGCTATTATCAATACTCTTCAAATATTGTTCCTGGTGTCAGTGGTTGCTTAACCAGGATTTGTGATATGCACTAGCTACTCATACTATCATTCGCTACCTGCTCCCATGGCTTCACATGACCCTGACTGGGGGTGGAGGTTGCTAAGCAGGTATTACACCTTGCCCAAGCATGACTTGCAGGCTAGAGGAAGGAAGGAGAACCTTACACATCCTTTGGCAGAGGATTGTCTCCAATCTGCCACCCAATAACAACAGTAAAATTAAATAAAATCAGAAACAGAATCAGTATTAGGGCAAAAAAATACTGAGGTAGTGTTCACGGGTTCAATGACCATTCAAAAATCTGGTTGCAGAGGGGAAGAAGCTCGTGGTTCCTCCTCCTTGATGGTAGCAATGAGAAGAGGGCATGTCCTGGGCCACCTTTCTGAGTGCTAAATAAATGTTCATCAAACAATTAAATTTCTTATACATATTATCATAGTCTAAAGCAAGGCTTTCCAACTTGGGGTTGACAGACCCTTTCCTTAATGGCATTAAAAAAAAAGGTTGGGAACCCCTGGTCTAAAGTCCAGCCATAAAGAAACCTTGGTTAATTTGTAATTTTATGGGAGAACACAATGTAAACCTAAAAGCACAATTAAAATTAAAACACTTGGAAAGCTGAAATATCTTAAAATGAAGAAAATAATTCAGATATACTACACTACTGGTTCACCATTCACCCTGTTGTGACAAACCTATGTAGAGGATTGTGCGGCAACTCAATAATCCTAAAGATAAAATTAAATTAATAATTTTTCAAAAGCATAATCACTTTCATTACCAGATATTATCTAACCGCTTACTTCTTCAATTTATGAGCACTATCTTACTTCATTATCTTCCCAGGTATTCATTTGCATATTTTAACAACTTTCAATGTACAACAATTTGGTCTGTACCATATATTCATCCGATTGATCCTAAATCAGTCACTTCATATCATTTGAAAGTAAAATATAATATGTTCATACTTCTGCACTTAAAACATTCAGAATTTGTTTTTAAACATGCAAGCACTAGGAAAACTGCAGATGCTGGAAATTCAAGCAACACACACAAAATGCTGGTAGAACGCAGCAGGTCAGGCAGCATCGTCAACCGTACCTCTTCCTATAGATGCTGCCTGGTCTGCTGCATTCCACCAGCATTTTGTGTGTGTTGCCAGAATTTGTTTTTCTTTTTTTTTGATGCATTCTAACTGGCTGCATCAGCATCTGGTATGGGAGTGGGAGCTATTGTGCAGGATCAAAGTAACCTGCAGAGAGTTGTAAGCTTACTCAGCTCTGTCTTGGGCACTAG
Source organism: Mobula hypostoma (assembly GCF_963921235.1). Lineage (NCBI taxonomy): Eukaryota > Metazoa > Chordata > Chondrichthyes > Myliobatiformes > Myliobatidae > Mobula > Mobula hypostoma. Next base: position 84,143,743 of record NC_086101.1, on the reverse strand, counting down.
CCTCCATGGTATCCATGACACCTTCGAGGAGTGGTGCCTCAAAAAAGCGGCATCCTTCATTAATGACCCTCATCACCCAGGTCATGCCTTGTTCTCTTTGCTACCATCAGAGAGGAGGTGCAGAAGCCTGAAGGCACACACTCTGTGATTCAGGAACAGCTTCTTCCCCTCTGCCATCAGATTTTGGAATGGTCATTGAACCCATGAACACTACCTCAATACTTCTTTATTTCTATTTTTGCACATATGTATGAATACCTACTGTAATTCACAGCTTTTTTTCTCTATTATTGTGTATTGCATTGTACTGCTGCCACAAAGTCAACAAATTTCACAACAGATGATATTAAATCTGATTCAGATTCTGATTCTGATTGTGATGTGGATACCAACAGCAAGGCAAGCATTTATAGTAGATGGTGATGACTTGCCTCCTGGAGCACTGAAGTTCTTGTACTGAAAGTCTTCCTACCTTATAGGATGACCTTCCTACCTTATTGTATTCCTACCTTTTTGTGAGTCTGTTGGGGTCAACACTTCACTTGTGAGTCTGTTGGGGTCATCTATTGCATCCGGTGCTCCCGGTGCAGCCTCCTCTACATTGGTGAGACCTGACGCAGATTGGGGGGGCCTCTTTGTCGAGCACCTCCGCTCTGTCCGCCACAACAGACAGGATCTCCCGGTAGCCACCCACTTCAACTCTGCTTCACATTCCCATTCGGATATGTCCATACATGGCCTCCTCTACCACCATGATGAGACTAAACTCAGTTTGGAGGAGCAACACCTCGTGTACCGTCTAGCTAGTCTCCAGCCCCTTGGTATGAACATTGAATTCTCCAACTTACGGTAATTCCCTCCCCCTCCCTTCCCCTATGCCAGTTTCACTCTGCCCCCTCCCCCAGCTGCCTATCACCTCCCCCATGGTTCCACTTCCTTCTACTACCCATTGTGTTTTCCCCTATTCCTTCTTCACCTTTCCTGCCTATCCCCTCTCTGCTTCCCCTCCCCCACCCCTTTATCTTTCCCCTTACTGGTTTTTCACCTGGCACCTACCAGCCTTTTCCTTCCCACCCTCCCCCCCACCTTCTTTATAGGGCCTCTTCCCCTTCCCTTTTCAGTCCTGACAAAGGGTTTCGGCCCGAAATGCTGACTGATCTTTTCCGCGGATGCCGCCCAACCTGCTGAGTTCCTCCAGCGTGTTGTGAGTGTTCCTACATTATTGCTGGCTTAGGACATTCGTGATTGTTGTCCTCAAAAGCGCTATACATTTCCAAGTCTGGATAATGCCTAAGGAAGTAGGACTTGCAGATGTTGGGTTCACCATGGGCCTTTGGCCCTTGGACTTCTCAGTGGTTGATCGCAGGTCAGAAAAGTCTGACAAATTACTGGAATGCATCTCATAGCTAATTCTTTGTTAGACAAAGTCAATACAAGATGCCTTAATGAAAATTTACAAGGCACTGCACTATTTGAGAAAGTGCTGGACTTTGCCTTTTAGTTTGGACAATATATCATTCGGTAAACACAATTGTGAAAGGCATTTGTGAGAACTTGCTATGCTGAAATTGGCCACAGCATTTGCTTATCAAGCAACAATGAAAAGTCTTCAAACTAAGTCATTAGCTATTCAGTGCCCTGACTGTCCTGAGGGACAGGGAATGAAGGCTAAGCATCAAAAGCATATTAGAGCCAGACACATGCTTTCAATTTTCCTACTCATCTTCCTCATCTGTGAAAAAGTCTGCAATTTCATCTCATAGCCCACAAAATTGTGGAAGCAGGGGGAATGCGTAAAAACGAGGAAGGAGTCGACTAGTTAAGTCGATGTAGTGGCTAATAGATTTTGCATCAGAATTTTCTAAGAATGGCTGTGAGAAAGTTCAAGATGCAAACGTAGAGTAAATATGGAATTATTAAACTTTTTGGCTACACTGTGTTGGAATTTGGCCTACTCCACTCCAATGGTTCTCTCCATGAAATACAAAACTACTGTATAACAATAACTTGCACTAATTCTTTAACACAAGTGTGCAATCTGTTAAAAACTTTCCCTAGATCAGATGTAGTTCAGGAAGAGAAAGTCCATTTGGTTCTCTGGAGTAGGTTGTTAAGGTTCCTTCCAAACACTCGGGGGCAGGACAGGTTCTGGTCAACTTGTGGGTGCATTATATTTTGCCAACCATCACATAGGGTTTATCTGGACATGTAGCTTAGGGATGACTTCAGGAGCCTTGTCTATGTTAGTAGTTCTGCAAAAAGTAAAACCATACTTATCACATTGATGACTCATGAACATTGTATGTCTGGTGAGTAGACTATGCTTTACTTTTAAAGTAAATCTGATTTGATATGTTGTTGTCTTTTCGAACATCAACCTTTGAGTAGATGAAGTCTCACTAATAAAACCAGGATGCCTGTAAAATAGTGACCTGTCAAGTAAGCATTTTGACAGTAGATTAAAAAAATGTGTGACTAAACATTGTTGATTGACTATTATTGGGCTATTTATTATTTGTGCTTTAATTGAGTGAGAAGATATTAAATAAGACCATAAAATATAGGAGCAGAATAAGGCCATTTCAGCTAATTTGGGAATAAAGCCTGCTCCACCATTACTAATCAAGAGCACCCCCCCCCACCCCACCTCCCCTTATTCTTCCAAGCTCCAGCAAGTACAGGTACCAGAGCCATTAAATGCTCATCATATGTTATGCTGTTCATTTCTGGGATCATCCTCGTGAACCTCCTCTGGACCCTCTCTAATGCCAGCACGTCCTTTTTTAGATAAGCAGCCCAAAGAAAAATCTTCATTGTTGCTGCAAAGTATTCTGTGCCAATGGAACAATGATCCTTCACCATTTCTATGCTCCTGTTACAGTATAATTGTCAGGTATTATCTAAATGGCCTGTTTGAAATTGAGTCATTTCTCCAGATTCCCAATATGTGTTTATTAATTTCTAAAGAATATTATCTGGCACTCACAAGGCAACAGCTCTATTAAAAACCATGTTTCCTACTGAAAGAAAACCTATATATCTGCAGCCATAGTGTTTTTACCATGCAGAGTTCAGAGTATGGTTCAAGCTCTTTAAAATTCGAAACCACTCTAGCATTTCAGCGCAGAACATCACAATTCTCTTAATTGCCCTTCCCCTTCTGCTGACTCCAACGGCACTAGTCAAGGGGCAAAAGATATGCAGAATGATCAGGAGCCATTTCATTTGCCGCATGTGATGCCTCGGGATATTTCAGGCAGATATGAAATAAAATGAAATCAACACTTAATTTTTAGTTTTTGCTTCACAGATGATTAAATCTGAACTTGTTTTGAACCTTAAAACTTCAAAAAACTTGTACCATTTATAACAAAGATCATTAACCATGCATGCTTTCTTGCGTGCAAGAACAATGCTAGATTTTCACACAAACTTCTGCAGTTTCAATAAGTCCAGATTCTGATGATTTATCTGGCACCACTCACAATGTAGTAATTCCCAAGTAGAAAGGAAACAAAATTTGATATTTCTATAGCAGCCCTCAAAAAACATTAAATTGGTTTAATTTGGATCTGAGTTTCTGCCAGTCTTCAAGGTTATTATATGTATTAAATCTTGAACCATTCATGGATGTTAAGGATAGATCAGCTTCATGATTCACACTCTTTTTTCTCTCTCTCTTTCTCACTCTCTCTATCTATCTATATATATATAAAAAATGTGTGTGCGTGTTGGAGGGGAGAGAGAGAGAAAGAGAGACAGAGAGTAAAAGCTCATTTCAGTTAAGCCTAATGGATACCAGTGTCTGCTGTTGAGGGAGAAGGATCTTTGGTTTTATTGGTATCAGAATTAACATTCAAAATTCAAAGTACGATTTGTTATCAGGGTATATACATGTCACCACATACAACCTCAAGATTATGTTTCTGTGGGAAACTCACAAATCTATAGAACAGTAACTGTAAAGAGGATCAATGGACAGCAAACTGTGAAAATGCAGATATGTATATAAACAGCAATGAATAATGAGCATGAAATAATAAGATAAAAGATGGTTGTGGGGTATTAACTATCCTTGGTAGTGTGAGTCCTGAGGCATTAGTACCTTCTACCGGATGGCAGCAATTAGAAAAGTGCATGGCCTGGGTGTGGGGATCTTTGATGATAGATGCTGCTTTTCTACCGCAATTATCATGTAGATGTGTTCAATGGTTGGGAGGGCTTTACCCATGATGTACTGGGCCAAATCCACTACCGTCTGAAGGATTTTCTGTTCAAAGACATTGCTGTTCCCATACGAGGCTGTAATGCAACCAGTCGGGACAGTTTCCACCACACATCTATAGAAGTTTGCGTTCTTTAGACACTGGGCAAACCTTTCCAGCAAGCCATTTGTAGCTTGGTTGTACAGCACAGATGTAATTTGTCTTATTCCATTCATTTTCAGGAACTACTGAAACTATTCTGCAACAAACTATGGTCTGTTGTCACTGATGATGTGTTCTGGAACACCAGTCCTTGACAAGAGGGCGTCAGTGTGTGAAGTGTGTGAGGCTGTAGTGGAAGCTACTGGAAACACTTCTGGCCAGTTTGTAGTTGTATCCATGACTACCAAAAAATTGTGCCCATGAATAGTCGAGCAAAATGGATATGAATCCTCTGCCAGGGAAATGCAGGCCATTCCCAGCTTGAATTAGTTACCTTCTTGAATTCAATTTTGTAATTGTGACCTCCAAAAAAACAGAGCCCACCTCTGCATTCATGCTGTTGCTGTTAGTGAAACATGCTTCTGAGGATTGAAAATGGACACTAGTTATTGATTATCACTAATGAGGGTAATGAAGGTAAACTCTCTCCCATGGAGATTCTGGTTGAAATAATTTACACCCCAAGCCAGACTCAAGGCCTCTCTATCAATCTGTGCCTAATTTATCTCTGCAGGTATGAGCAAAAGTGATGCAAAGGCTATGGGGCATTGACTTCCATCATTCATAACATGTGACATGATTGCACCTACACCATAAAGCAAGATGTCACAGGAAATTTCACTGGATGATGTAGATCATAATGTGTCAGTAAGTGTCTGACATCATCATTTCTTTTGTCTTTTGGAATGCCATCTCACATTGATTTGTCCATTGCTGTTTCTTCCTGATCTGAAGTAATGAGTTCAAGGGATGGTGCACAGTAGCTAGGTTTGGCAGGAACTTGTAGTAGTTAACAAATCCTAAAAAGGACCACAACTGTGACACACCCTTTGGCCTTGGGGCATCATTGACTGCTTGAATTTTCTCGGCACGTGTGTAATCCTAGTATGACCACAATAAGTGATGCTTGGTTTAAAGAATTCACACTTGTCTCATGCTGTTCCTTGTCATCCTCACCGGTTATAACAATATCATCTGGGTAGCCTTGAGGTAACTGGTCTATTGCTACTCCAAAAATAAGCCTATGATAGCAATAAAGCCTTTTGTGAGTGTTAATAGTGAGTAAAACTTTGGGAATTTTCTATCTCCATCTGTAAGTAGGCCTCAGCTGAGGCCACTTTGCTGAAGAGTTTCCCTCCAGAAGGTTTGCAACAATATCCTCTATCCTGGACAGAATGTATTGAATCATTTTCAGCACTGGGTTGATGGTGACCTTAAAATCAGCACAGATACTGACAGACACATCTTTATTGGCTGCTGGGGTCACTAGTATTGCCAGTGGGCTCCACACAGCCTTGGAAAGAATTCCTTCAGCCTCCGTACAATCTAGTACACTGACTACTTTATTGGGGATGCCATAAAGAACCAGATGGTTTTTGTATATCTTGGGTGTGGCATTTTCATTTAACACTATTTTATCCTTGATGTGTTTGAGTTTTCCAGTGCCATCCTTGAACACTGCTGAATGCTATCTTTTCTTCAATATGGGCTTGTAGTTGGATACGTTCAGGCTTCATTTCAGTATCTTAAGCTGCTCAAACTCATTTTGTGGAGTGACTGAAACAGCCAAGCCAGTGTCAAATTTCTTTTTTAATTAGTTTGTTCTTTACTTCTGCTATAAACCATATTGCTTGCCAATTGTTAGTTTTGACAAAGTAAATCTCAAGGCTACACAGTCCAGTGTCACTCATTATGATATTTTTAATCAACATGATGCAGATTAGTGCTCTTTTTGAAACTGCAACCTGACTTTTTATCTTTTTATCTTCCCTGTGCAGTGCATTTATTTTTGTCTGCTCGGATTATCACTGTGTCCTAATTTTGTTGTATTTTCTGCCTTTCACCTTTAGTACTGCATTGGCCTGGTGTAAGTGAACCCCTGCCAATACAGTAACACAATTTGTTTGGCCAGGCAGGTTTCTGTTTAGATATTGCAATTTTGTTCATGTTCACCTTCATTCATGACTGTAACTCAATTGTATCTCTGTCTGATGTTTCCATTGATACAGCAATTTCAACTGCTCCTTAATTGTAAGTTGTATTTCAGATAGGAGCCATTTATGAATGCTTTCTTCTAAAATTCCACAAATTGAGCCATCTCTCAGTGTATCATTAAGCCTATCACTGAACTGACAATACTCACATAATTTCTTCAATTAGCCATGTAAGCTGAAATGGACTCCTCTCCCTCTTAATTACACTTATGAAACCTAAGGTGTTCTGTAGTCAGCAATGGTTTTGTTTCAAAATCTTCCCGCATTACATTCACAATATCAACAAACCTTATTTTGACTGCTTTGTTTGGAGAGGTTAAACTTCTAAGCAAACTGTATGCTTTTCCATCTATTGCACTCAGCAACACTGGCACTGGTTTTTCTTTGGCTATTTTATTTGCTTCAAAATACTGTCAATTCATTCAGTTTACATCATCCAGTTATCTATTGTGCAACTGCACGCATCTATCTTTCTGATGTAGCCAGCCATTTATTATCATTATCAACCAATACTCATTGTTTATGAACCCATAGCCATACATGTTGCTTATTACTTTCATTCGTTTTCTGTCTTTCTTCTTAATTCAAATGCCTCTGTCCCTTTCCCAAAGAAGAACATGCTGCACTTCAACGAGTAGGTAGCCAGCTCGGGTTTGTTTTAAAACTTCCTTGGTACCAATGTTATGTTTTGTAATTCCAGAAACTAATCAAAAGAAAAGCACAGGAGTGAGGATATTTGCCTACATAGTTTCTCCTTCCCTTTTTTAGTGAGGCACTCCCATATAGCTTGGTGGCGTAATGCTGTATGCCATTCACATACTTCTTACATATAACCCATAATGACTTATGTAAATAAACAAAAATGCTTAATCAAACGATATATTTATTATATTAGATTAGATTAGATTATGAAGACACACAGTCCTCTTTTATTGTCATTTAGTAATGCATGCATTAAGAAATGATACAATATTTCCTCCGGTGTGATATCACAAAACACAGGACAGACCAAGACTGAAAAAACTGAAAAAACCACATAATTATAACATATAGTTACAACAGTGCAACAATACCATAACTTGATGAAGAAGTCCATGAGCACAGTAAAAGTTCAAAGTCTCTCAAATGTCCCACATCTCACGCAGAAGGGAGAAAGAAGAACTCTCCCTGCCATGCCGGCCATAGTCTGACTATATTATTCAAAATATTACTGAAATATTAAATACACTACATTTTAAGTAATGTGCTTGCAGTTGTCAAGGCTGAGCATCAGTCTATGGAAGGTAATAGCATACCTTTTTGCCATCTTTAACAAATAGTGGTTGTTGAAAATATTCTGTCAAGAACTTTTCATGGCTTCTTAATAGTACATCTTTCTCTTTAAAAAAAAGTTAGTATTGTGTTGAAGAAATTGTGCTGCTGCAGTGCTGTTTGTTGTGTGGAGCTGTGGCCTTGAAGCCCATCAGGAATCTATTATAACCTAATAAAAAGCATGCTTGGCTCATAATTTACTTCTTTAAGTCACTGAACTTATTTCTTCAGGTCACTGAAATTATTATTGATTTTAATCAGCACTGCAGTGGCAGCCAAAGTAATATACAGAAGTTTTGCTGTGATGAATGTAATACCTTTTATTCAGCTATTAGATGACAGATTTTTCCTTTCTCCTCAACCTTTTGTTTGAAAGGTGAGGAATAGAATGTTAATGATGAGCCCCATGTGAAACAAAGTTTGTGAATGGAAAACAAAATGAAACCTACCACATTCACTACACTGAAACTTTTGAAGTAATTGTATAACTTTTTTGTGTCTTAGCATGTTTTCTTGCCCAGGTAAAATATGCTCTCCTCTCTATTGTACACCATTATCATCATTGTTATGGTCCGTGTCATATTGCTTGTGCGATCATGGTCTTTGACCATGATTGTTCTTGGTAATTTTTTCTACAGAAGTGGTTTGCTATTTGCCTCCTTCTGGCCAGTGTCTTTACAAGATGGGTGTTCCCAGCCATTTTCAATACACTTCGGCGATTGTCTGCCTGGCATTAGTAGTCACATAGCCAGGAATTGTGATATGTACCAACTGCTCATATGACCTGTTCCCATGGATTTAAGTGACCCTGATCGGGTGGAGTGGCCTAAGCAGGTGCTATATCTTGCCCAAGGGTGACCTGCAGGCTAGTTGAGGGAAGAAATGCTTTATACCTCCTTTAGTAGAAAAGTATCTCCACCCCGCCATGCAAATTTATTCCAGATTTTATTATAATATTATAATTTGATGTCTACTATTATTTGTAAGAAAAACAAACAAACTGACCTTTAGAGGAAAATCTGATCATCATTAAAGCCTCTCTGGGGTGAGACAAGCACTTTGGGTGTATAATATAGCTTAACAGTGGTATTTCTTAATTTTTTGTTACATTAGGCCTCATGTAGGAAAGTTGTACTCCTGCCCATGCAAGCAAGGTGACTATGGCATAGAGAAGATGTGCACAAGAAAGAGATATCGAAGCTTATCTTTTAAAATAAATAAGGCACAAAGCATGGCTGGAGAGCAAGATAGGCTAAGGTGTAGAAGCAAAAGCGGTAGAATTATATGGAGATAAACAAAATTATATATTGATAGTTAATCGTTCCTGGGAATCAATATGGCACTATTAACAAAATATTGGTGAAACAAAAGACTGCAAATGCTGGAATCTAAAACTACAAATAATCTGCTGGAGCAACTCAACAGGTCAAACAGTGTCTGCATGAGCAAAGGAATAATAGACAATAGATAATAGAAGCAGGAGTAGGCCATTCGGGCCTTCGAGCTAGCACCACCATTCACTATGATCATGGCTGATCATCCACACTCAGTATTCAGTTCCTGCCTTATCTCCTTAACCTTTGATTCCACTATCTTTAAGAGTTCTATCCATCTCTTTCTTGAAAGCATCCAGAGACTTGGCCTCCACAGCCTTCTGGGGCAGAGAATTCCACATATCCACCACTCTCTGGGTGAGAAAGTTTTTCCTCAACTCCGTTCTAAATGGCCTACCCCTTATTCTTAAACTGTGGCCTCTGGTTCTGGACTCACCCATCAGCGGGAACATGCTTCCTGCCTCCAGCATGTCCAATCCCTTAATAATCTTATATGTTTCAATCAGATCCCCTCTTATCCTTCTAAATTCCAGTGTATACAAGCCCAGTCACTCCAATCTTTCAACATACGACAGTCCCGCCATCCCGGGAATTAACCTTGTGAACCTACACTGCACTCCCTCAATAGCAAGAATGTCCTTCCTCAAATTTGGAGACCAAAACTGCACACAGTACTGCAGGTGTGGTCTCACCAGGGACTACATGTTTCAGTGAAAGCTCTACACCAGGACCAAGAGTAGAGAGGGAAGGTGTGCCAGCATAAAGAATAGAAAGGAAGTGGTAAGAAAGGAGTCAGAGTTGATTGGTGGACTAAGGGGGATTGAAAGGTGATGAGCAGGTTGCACCAGCAGGGGCAGGGGATGGGGTTGGTGGTATTGTGAGACATTTGGCAGGTGGGTCAGCGAAGGAGGCAGACAAGAGAGAAGAGTGATGGGACGCAGATGGAGTGAGGTGTGTGAAGATTGGAGACAGCTGCTTGGAAGGTAATCAGCAAAAACACAAAGGACCAGCATTGCTGGAATCTGATATTCAACTTTCCCCTCATAGTTTGCATTATCAGCTCATTCACTTGCTCCCTTCTGCTCAATGTACTGGCTATCTCCCCTCTTGACATTAAGTCCTAATGCAAGGTTCCACCAATGCTGCTCAACCCACTGAAATATTCCAGCAGATTGTTTGCTATTAAGAAATTATTGGCTTACAATGATAAGGCTATGGTTTTGACAAGAGGAAAATAAATCAATATATAAAAATAGGGAACAATTGGAAGTCAGACCTTACATTATCAAAAAACACAGCAGATGCTAGACATTGGAAATAAATACAGAAAATGTCAGAAATATTAGTGAATAAGACAGCATACTGTATGGGGAAGTTTAAATCTGCTGCTCCCCCCACAGACCCTAGATGTCATGCTGCGTATTCAGAGGTAATATAAAATTCAGGCCCTATATAGTATTTCTTGCTTAATTACTGCAAGACAGATAAAATTAATGTTATTTTATTAAAACTCAGATAGTTATATTGTTCAGAGTAGGTGTGCACATTTTAGGAGGTAGTAGTTTGAGTCACCTCCCTTTGGTAAAATGCCAAAAAGGTGCAAAATTCTAAAGCCACAAGAAGCTGGGGGCGGGGGCAGTGATCTTAAAACTGGCAGACCAGATTTCTGGTTTAAGTCCGATTGAGAAAGAGGAAGGATATGGTAACATAGTGGTTAAGTTACTGGGCTTGTGTCCAGAGGTCTGAACTTTTGATCTAGAATTCCTTCTGGAGAATTTAAATCAAATAATTGAATTAGCCTGGAATACAAAGCTGGTATGGTGATTGTGAAACTTCCAGATTATCATAAAAAAAAAACATCTGGTTCACTAGTATTATTAGCGAAGGAAATGTGTCATCTTTACCCTATCTGGTCTACATGTGACTCTAGATTCAGCGACTACCACTAAGAGAATTGTCTTAATTGGCATCAGGGTCAGTCAATAGGCTAGTCCCGTTTAGCAGCAGTAGAAAAAGAATGGGAAATTGCGAGCCTTGACAACCCAACATCCTGATGTTAAGCAAGATCTGGTCCAATATTTCCACCAACCTAGACTTACTGTGAATCCTGACATCAAGATATCCAAAATAACTCCATGTTCTAAAGAAAATCTTTCAAATAGATCCCACTCGCTCTTGCAGGAGTTTCTAACCTGTAGTCCATGGACCCCTTGATAATAGTACTGGTCCTTGACATAAGAAAGGTTGGAAACCCCTGCTTACTGCTTTGTAGTGCATAGGTTGAACAGTCTTCCAATTATTCACCAAGAAATTCTGTTTTTACAAGTTTTACCATCCACATCACTGGGATACAGCTAAAGTAACATATTGCAATACTTACAAACAAGAGAAAATCAGCAGATGCTGGAGATTCAAGCATCACACAAAAAAAAATGTTGGAGGAAATCAGCAGGCCAGGCATCATCTATGGAAAAGAGTAAATAGTTGACGTTTTAGGCCAAGACCCTTCATCAGGGTCTCGGCCGGAAACGATGACTGTTTACTCTTTTCCATAGATGCTGCCTGGCCTGTTGAGTTCCTTGAGCATTTTATGTGTGTTGCTAGTATAATACTTACATAAATAATGATTCCCCGCTTTCATTGATTAAGCACTCTGTGTGCATTCAGAAATAGTTCAGCCTGAGAACCCATCATTACACAAAATAGTAACTATGTTGATTGACTTAAAAATCATGTGTATACGGTGTAATCAAACTTACTTGTCGCCTAGAAGGACTCTCACCTTCCTGTATCCATATTATGACATAAGGAAATGATTATGAGTTAGTTTACTTGAATATGAGTTAGATCAAGATTATGCCATATAAATTCTTCCCTATATTAATAAAAATACCTACTACAAAATATTTGTAATTCTGAATTTGCTGCCATTTAAGTGGCAAGATGTTGACTTCTTCAGTAAAGATCAATTAAATAAAAGTCTATTAGCTTGCTGTGAAGTCCTATCCTCTCAGATGCATTCTATCTGTGCTTTTCACCTTGTGAGTAACTAGTGCCAGCAGGCTGTCCAGTTGTCTCCTTTTTTCCTCCACCAATATTTGCCCAGTGACTTATAGAAAGATTATAGGATTGTAATCAGGAATTGTAGCCTTTGCTTGTTTTTGATTTAAATCCCCTCCCAAACATTTTAGTTCCCTGCTGTGCTTCCTGAGATCAGAAAACTCACCAGAGGCTGCAGTTGATATGAGGATCTCCTGCTTTCTAAGTGGATGAGCTCACTGCATTATTCATTCTGTGAGCATTTTTCATATTAAATCTAATCTGTAAAGCATAAAACCATAAGCTATAAGAACAGAATTAGGCCATTTAGCCCATTGAGTTGCTCCACCATTTCATTACGGCTGATCTATTTTCTCCCTCAACCCCAGTTTTTGCCTTCTGCCCATATCCCTTCATGCCCTGACCAATCAAAAATCTATCAAAATCTGCTTTAAATATACCCAATGCCTTGGCCTCCAGATTCACCATACTCTGGCTAAGACGACTTAAAAGCCAACATGAAGAAATGTAACATCGACATCAATAATTGGGAAACCAATGCCAAGGACAGGAAACTCTGGAAAGCCATCATCCGAGAAGGAACAGCAACTTTTGAAGCCAACAGATGTGCAGAATTAGAAGAAAAGAGAAGAAAATGGAAGGAGAGGCAACAGCATCCAAAGCCTGATCTGCCATCTGGAACTACCTGTCCTGAATGTGGAAGAACTTTCAAAGCCAAGATTGGACTCATAAGCCACTTGAGAGCCCATACGTAGATCAACAGAATGAAGACCATCATCCTCGACCTCGAGGGATAGCCACGACGATGACGAATCTGGCTAAAGAAATTCCTCCTTGTCTCTTTTCTAAAAGGATGCCCTTCTATTCTGAGGCTGTGCCCTCTGGTCTTAGACTCCCCCACCATGGGAAACATCTTCCATCAAGGCCTAGCAACATTCAACAGGTTTTAGTGAGGTCAACCCCCCCCATTCTTCTGAATTCCAAAGAGCAGAGGCCCAGAGCCATCAAACGCTCCTCATATGACAAGCCTTTCAATAATGGAATTATTGTTGTGAGCCTCCTTTGAATCCTCTCGAATATCAGCCCATCCTATTAAACAATAGAAATTCTTAATGTTTCAAAATTTTAGAAAAGACATCAATGAAAATGTTGCATAGAATGGTAATAATTTAAACATTAGACTCATAAGCACTGATATTATTATCCCTGGTCTTTGATTAAATTATGATGGTTGAAGCTAAATAACTAAAGTATGGCTAGAATTATAACTTTTATATTCTTCCTAAGGGAGCTCTGCTTGCCTATTAAGCTATATATGAATAATATTCAGTTAAAATTGAATAAGTCATTATTTCATAAAGAAAATCAGTAAAGAATAAGTTCTTATTCCTGAAATGCATCCCTTGCCTGGTTAATGGGTGAAAATGGGTGAAAATGGGTCATTTTACTTTCCCCAACTCTCTATCTGGCATTAATAATATGAATTTTTGTCCCAACATTGTAAACATGAAATCAAGTGCAAGCACAGATCATTGCCGTCAAGAGCAGAGTACAGCATCAAGGGTTCTTGTCCAGTGCAAGGTCTTCCTTGGGGAAAACTGCATCACATGTTTGCATGAGCAACTGGATGTGCTTCAACAACTACAATGCAAGGCTTAATCCAGGAGACAAAATTGAACCAGTTGAAAGGTTGAGAATGAGAATCACAAATTTTCAGAAGATTCTAAAAATTAAATATATAACACATTTTCAAAAAGTTTAAAATAAGTATCTTTCACATTTAAAATGACTCCCCTCCCCCCCAAAAAATAAAGAACTATAGAGATCATCCAATCAAAGTAAAGAAGTCTCTCAATGTCCTTACAGAAAATTCTGGAGGAGCTCTGAGGGAGAGGCAGCATCTATGGAAAGCAAAAAAACATTTGACGTTGTAGGCTGATACACTTCTTCAAGGCTGGAAAGGAAAGGAAAAGACGACAGAATAAAAAGATGGGCGAAGAGGAAGGAAGACTAGCTAGAAGGTGATCGGTGAAGCCAGATGAGTGGGAAAGATAAAGGGATGGAGGGGAAGGAATCTGATGCAATAGACGACCCCAGCAGATTCACAGGTGAAGTGTTGCCTCACCTGGAAAGGCCGTTTGGGACACGGAATAGAGGTGAGGGTGGAAGTGAATGGGCAAGTATAGCACTTTGGCTGATAGCAGGGATAAGGTGAGGCTAGGGCTCCAAACAATCCTTCCAGGTGAGGCAACACTTCACCTGTGATTCTGCTGGGGTCATCTGTTGTGTCCAGTACATGAGCGGAAAGAAGATCACAATGATTGTTACTCCAGTTCTATTGCAACTTAAAAAAAACATGTTAATCATAAAAAAAACAATAAGAACAATAAATATAAATACAAAAGAAATCCTGTAAAACACAATGTACATTTTACTCTTCAACGTATAGATTGATTGTGTGTATAAATGATGTGTATGTGGGGGGGGTATAGGGTGGGTTAAAAAGTGGAGGTGTTGATCAGTATGAGAGCTTAGGGGAAGTAACTAGTGGTTCTGGTGTGCATGCTTGGTAGCCACTTTCCTGATGGGAGTGGGAGAAACAGTCCATGAGCAGGTTGAGTGGGGTCCTTCATGATATTGTCTTTTTCTGGCTGGCTATGGTTCCTATTCCTGGTCATTACCCAATGATTCTCCAGATGGTAAAATATCAGGGGCAACTGTGAAATAGTCCTGATCAAATCGTTTAATTATATTATTAGGTAAACTAAATTAAAGAATATTACAGCGCCTGATCAATTCACCAACTTAAGACATAAAAAAGGCTGTATAAACTGAATCAGGTTAAAAATGTTTGAAAATGAAAGTAATTAATTTGTTTCCTCACACAATATGTGAGATCAAAAATGTGTCAAATAGATGTTATCTTTCTCTATAACTAGAATTCTCCAGTATTTCCTTGTGCTTTGATGTGGTCTCTGACATGTTTATTATGAAAGGATAAAACTCATCATTCAGTACATTGCTTGTCAAAACTGTGAGTCAGAAGGCTGACATTCTCATACAGCAGTTCCCAGCAATGTTCTTAGTGAGAGTCAGTGAGTGAGGAGGTTTCCTCCTTCCTTCAGTGGTGTTCTATCGGTGCACTGTATCAGGGTAGGAAATCTCATTGTGGAATCCCCACGCCCCACACCTACAGATTACTAGTGAATGAAAACTCAATTTGTATATTTTGTAGAAGAGTTCACTTTGATATTACCTTGGGTGTTGGCTTCCCCTGGAACTTTCCAAGTTGCAAGCAACCACCTGGAAATTCATGCTGTTAAGTTTAATTCTGGTATAAACTTCAAAGTTCAAAGAAAATTTATTATCAAAGTACAAATATATATGTCACCACATGCAACCCACAGATTCGTTTTCTTGCAGGCACATTCAGTAAATTCAGTAAATCTGAGAAACATGATAGAATCAGTGAAAGACCACACCCAACAGTGTGGACAAACAACCAATGTGCAAAAAAGCCAACAAATGCAAAAGGAAAAAAAAGAGAAATGATAATAATAAATAATAAGCAATAAATATTGATATCATGAGACTAAGAGCCCATAGGTTGTGGGAACAGTTCAGTGATGGAGCACATGAAGTTGAATGAAGTTACCCCCACTGGTTCACGAGCCTGATGGCTGAGCAGTAATAACTGTTCATGATGGTGGTGAACATCAGCGAGAATGGTGCATTGCCTAGATGGTGGGGATCCTTGATAATGGATGCTGCTTTCCTCTGACAGTGCTTCGTGTAGATGAGCTGAAATGGTGGGGAGGGCTTTACTCACAATAGACTGGACTGTATGCACTATTCTTTGTAGCATTTTCCATTTAAGGGGCATTGGTGTTTCCATACCAGGCCATGATGCAACCAGTCAATGTACTCTCCACCACACATCCATAGAGGTTTGTCAATGTTTTAGATGTCATGCTGAACCATCGCAAACTTCTGAGGAAGCAAAGGTGCTGCTCTGCTATCATCATAATCACACTGGGCCCAGGACAGATCCTCTGAAATTGTAGCACCATGTAATTAAGTTGATGACCCTCTCCACATCTGATCCCACAATAAGGACTGGCCATGGACCTCTGATTTTCTCCTTCTGATGTCAATATTCAGCTCCTTGGGCTTGCTGACATTGAGTGAGAGGTTATAGTTGTGGCACCAGTCTGCCAGATTTTCAGTCTCCATCCCATATGCTGATTTATCACCACCTTTGATACAGCCAACATCAGTGAGGTCGTCAGCAAACTTAAACATGGCATTGGAGCTGTGCTTGGCCTCACAGTCATAAGTAGAAAGCAAGTAAAGCAGGGAGCCAAGCACCCAGTCTTGTGGTGCATCTGTACTAATGAAAATTGTGGAGAAGATGTTGCTGTCAATCCGAACTGACTAGTGTCTGCAAGCGAGGAAATCAAGGATCCAATTGCACAAGGAGATATCAAGGTCAAGGTCTTGAAGTTTATTGATTAGTTTTGAGGAGATGATGGTATTGAATGACAGGCTGTAGCCAATAAAGCGCATTCTGATGTATGCATATTTGCTATCCAGATGTTCCAGGGTTGAGAGAAGAGCCAATGAAATGGCAACTAATTGGACCTGTTGTGCTGGTAGGCAAATTGGAGTGAATCCAAGTCACTTCTCAGACAGGACTTGATATGTTTCATTGCTAACCTCTCGAAGCACTTCCTCACAATGGATGTAAGTGCTTCTGGATGGTAGGCATTGAGGCAGGTCACTATATTCTTCTCAGGTACCAGTTTAATTGAAGCCTGCTTAAAGCTGGTGGGTACCTCACACCGCCGAAAGGTTAAAAATATTGGTGAATACTTCAGCCAGTTGATCAGCACAGGTCTTTAGTACATGGCCGGGTACCCCATCTGAGCTGGATCGTTTCCGTAGGTTTACTGTCCTGAAGGATGCTCTCATGTTGGCCTCCGAGACTGAAATAACAGAGTCATCAGGAGTTATGGAAGTTTGTGATGGTTCCTCCTTGTTTTTATGGTCAAAACAAACATAGAAGGTATTGAGCGCATCTGGGAGTGAAGCCTGGTTGTAACATATGTCACTTGGTTTTACTTTATAAGAGGTAATTGCGTTGAAGACCTGCCACAGCTGTCAAGCAGGGCTCAGTGATTCTAATTCCATCCAGAATTGCCACTTTGCACATGAGATGAACTTGTCTCAGAATCTGTAATACTCAACTTTTGGAAGTAAAGCACTTGCATTTAGAATATAATTTTCACATTATTAACCAGATACAATCAAATGCATCTGAGGAAATAAGGTACTTTAGATGTGCAATTATAATTTTGTAACTCTTTGCAAAAAAATTGGCAGTGACTTGCAAGCAACAAACCATATAAACGGGTGGGAGGGCAAGGGGGGAAAGTAATGCAGAATTAAAAAATAGCAAACGCTGGAAATATGAGCAAGTCAGCAGTATTTGTGCAGATAGAAACCAAGTTAACAGTTTAACTTGATGACCGTTTGAGAAATTCATTGACCAGGAATATTCCTTCCATCTCTTTGCTCCACTTGTTGTTTTTTGATCTGATCATATTCCCAATATTGTATAAATTTATTTCTTATCCATACTCCCCTTTTTAACCCTACTAGGTTCTGAATTTAGTTGTCTAGGTTCTGAAATTTCAACTCCAATTCCAAGAAAACCTGGGATGCTCTTTGCTCTATTTGTGTTAACACTGAATTACTTATATCTTCTCGAATCCCTTGTTTCCCAGGACACTAGTACTTGCACTCAGCTTGGTTTTTCTCCTTTCACACTTTCCTTTGAATCCTTCATGTCATTCCATTTTCCTTATCTTTGCCTGCTGCTCTATTTATCATATTTGCCTCTTGCCAATTTTCCTGCCCCAGATTTTGCGAACTCCAATACGACTAGTTTCCATCCACTCAGCTAAACCCAGTAATCATTCTTCTTTAGAGATTATGTGAGTGTGTGATTGGGTATGTGAGCATGCTCACAAATTTGATGGCCTTTACTGCATTGGAAGCTGCTTCCACTTGGAACTAAGGTTAGAATTTAAGGATTGATCTGGCATCACTGTGAAACATTGGCTAGCATCTTCCCCAACATTGTGTTGGGTTTTGGCTGTTTCACCATTTGTTGTGACATCTGGATGCTACTGAACAGAATAAATTGCAAAGATGACATTATTACCAAGATGTATTTCAATCATGTTTCTTTTAGCACCAATTCCTACCGTAGATACCAACTTATTACATTACGAAAATAAAATTTACTACGAAAAAAAATCACACTAAGTTCATACCCTTTTAAAATTCAAATGTAGGCCTATACCAATTCAGACATTCTCATATTTTTCACTTTGAATTGCCCGATGCCAAAATTCACTAGACAGAGCAAACAACTATAGCCTTTAGGGAGACTTACCATATTTGATACAAAAGATGTTGGCAAGCCCAGTTTTTCAAGAACTAATGCTTGTTTATGAGATCTATATTTGCTTATGCATTTCACAAATTAATCAGTGTTTCAGCCAAGTTTTTAAAAATTTTTTTTGAGATACGGAGCAGTATAGGCCGTTCAAACCACACGGCCCAGCGATCCTCTATTTTAATCCAATTTACAATAACTAATTAACTCACCAACCGGTACATCATTATACTGTGGGAGGAAACCAGAGCAAGAGGAGGAAACCTATGTGGTCACGGGGAGAACGTACAAACTCCTTACAGGCAGTGGTGGGAATTGAACTTGGGTCACCTGTGCTGTGCAGCGTTGTGCTACCAACACGCTACCATTCCATCCCTCTTTGAAGAAAATTAATTCGATATATTTGAATATTTACAAAGACCCTGGTTAAGATATGTTTTTATTCTGAAGCTAAACAGCTGAGCAGTCCAGCATGATTGTGGGAACTAAATGGATGTGGCTGCTTTGCACATTCCAAGAACAAGAATGAGAAGTATTCCTACCGCAATAATAAGAATTTTGGCACTAATAACTAAGTGAAACATTTAGTCTCTGTACCCATGAGCAATATTTACTGATTTGTGATAATTGAGAAGGCTACAATGATACTTTTCTATCTAATTAACTTTATAAGATTGTTGAGGCAGTTGAGTACTTCATTCTGAGTCAAGAATTCAGTCGCTCAGGACCTAAAGGGATTTAATCTGAGACTCGATGTCCCCATTTTGCTTCCTTACAGTATACTTTATTGTACTGTGTGGAAATTTATGACCTCTGAATCTCTACCATGCACATGTTGTTAAGGTACAAAAAGGTAGTTTACCACCACACCATCACCACCTCAAAAAGGTTTTGGTAGTAAACACCGTCTTTGCCCTTGTCTAAGATGAAAGTTAGTCATAGTTGATCTATAATTCCTATAAACTACCCAAGGAGCTAACAAAGTGTCAAAATTATTGACACAAGAAAATACATACGATATCTTTGAGGCTAGTACTAGGAGCACAGGGAATCAAACTGCAAGTTTGTGGACAACATACAATGATTATTGTAACTAGCATGGTGACGACTTGCTTTAGGTTTAAGACAAATATTTAAATCCATTCTATTTATCGTCATGTTTGAGAAAATTTGACTTTTGATTTGTTCCATATTTGTTGCTGAATACATTTTATTAGGATTACGATTTTAGCGTTCACAGTAATGTTTGAATAAGATTAAATTAAGAAATGTATTTTTCATGCATTTTATACCATTCTATATATATAAAATACTATAAAACAACCACATGGCCTGATCTAATTACTTGTAAATGAGATGTTGTCTTCCAAGAAGTGAAAAGCCCCTTGGGTACAGATTTAAAAAAAATTTATAATCATACTTTTTCCTTTTTAGGCTATTGATCTCAGTGGACATGCACGGCACAAAGTTACAGCAACTTTGTAGTTTATAAGTTTATTCTTTTTGCCTCAGATATTTAGAATATCATAAAGTATTCTTTTTTCTTGTCAATTCCCTTCTTACTATTCTGGAAAGCAATGAGTTACTGGAATAAAACAGCAGGTGGATTTCACCTTCTGGTGTGTCATGATGAATCTATTAAGCCTAAGCAAACTGATTGAATTATTTCAAAGTTCACAGTTCAAAGTATATTTATTACCAAAATATATATGCAATATACAACCCTGAAATTTGTCCTCTCTACCAACAGTCACAAAACAAAGAAGAACCAACAGAACCAACACATTCAAAGAAAGACATGATCAAACATTAGACCTTCTCCCCCCACCGTCCACCTCCACACTCAAGAACAATTGTGCAAACAGCAACAAAAAAGCCAATCAAGAACACAGAATATAAAACACAAAGGCATATTGTTTTTTTTTAATCTGTCCTTGTTCAAAATCTACAATTACTTGTTCAAGACTGCAAGCATGACTTTTTGTTTCTCATCTCCAACTTCTAAGGCCAATCCATCAAATCCTTCACCAGCTCTGTTGAAGTCAGTTAAGTTAGCCCAGATGGAAAAGAACCCAGGGTTCCAAAGTAGAAATGGCTCAGCAATTCATGGTATAGGTTTGCTGAGCCAACAAGGATATAGGCTGTGTATATAGTAATAAATATAAATATAAAACAGATTATTCACAATGCTTAAAGCTCTCCAGGATGTAACTGCAACCTTAGTCAATATGTGTATGCAAAAAATAAATCACATTTTGATAAATTATTTTTCTTTTTCTGTTTTGGAAACATGATTGTAAATGCAAATATACAACAATATTGTTGCATGTATATGTCCATTAAACTGTTTTGATCACATTGTGAAAGTTACTGATATTAAAATTAGGCACAAAGTACTTCTGAAAGACTAGGGACAAAAGTTACTGTAATTTGCAATTGTTGGGTAACCAGATTGAAAAATCTGCAGAACACTCATAAAAATAATCCATATTAAAATAATTATGAATATTATTATGGGAGAAAATTGCGAAAATGTTATTTTCTATTTGCATACTTAGTGTTGCTTTTAATCAAACTGAGAAAGATAATGATTTGAAATTATTACCTGCATGTACTGATATAATAATAGAATAAATCTCTAACACTACAGTCCCAATTGTTCTTTAACTTTTAGTGTAGATGCCCTGACTTTAATAACTTTTAATCTACTATTTCCCAGATAATATAAGGATATTGTCTCCATAAGCTGCGAAGGCTAAGAGATGTTTAGAGGGATGTGGACCAAATGGGATTAGTTTGGTTAGCATAGACCTGTGGGCCAAGGAGCCCTTTTTATGCTGCGTTAATCGATGACACTATGACTAAGCTTCCCTCAATACTTCACCAGACAAGAATTACATTGGTTAACCAGTTATAGTTTTTTATCTCTTGAGTATAAGTATGTTATTCCACATATTTCTCATCGAGCTCGATTTCAACATTTAAGAAAGAGTTTGGATAGGTACATGGATAGTACAAGTATGGAGGGCTATGGTCCTGGTGCAAGTTGATTGGAGTAGGCAGTTTAAGTAGTTCGGCACAAACTAGATGGGCTGAAGTGCCTGTTTCTGCGCTATACTTTTCTATGACTCTGTGACTCTGTGAACTTCTCTGATGGACTTCCATGTTCTGTATGCCATCATCTTTTTTTTAACGCAACTAAGATTGATTTAACATATTCTGAATAAGGTTCTTCATAGAAGAACAAAGCTGAGGTAGATATTCAATTTATTTCTCATTTGCGAATTCTCACCAGGTGGAAAATGTATAGATAAAATAGATTACCATTATTGCACACTTAATATCATTCTCTGTGGACTTCAATATAAAATGCCATCAAAGCTGGATGTAAAAAGGGGGTTGCACTCAACATTATTAATGGCACTTATATGTTGGTCCCAGGACAGGTCCTCTGATATGAAAATCACTATCGTCTTTATGTGCCGAATCAAAGGTGACATATAGACGGGAGATTGAAAATCTGGTTGAGTGGTGCAACAACTTCTCTCTCAACATCAGCAAAATCCAAGACCAATCATTGTATGACATGGGCAATCAATGCCTTCCTCACTCTATCCATGAATCAGGTTTAATATCACTGGCATATGTCGTGAAAATTGTTGTTATGCAGTAGCAGTACATTGCAATACAAAAAAAATATTATGAGCAGGGGAGACCATGCGGTGCACCTGTGCACCTGTGCTGATGGTGGTTGTGGAGGAGATGCTGTTGCTGGGGTCAGGAAATCAAGGAGGCATTGAGGCCTAGGTCTTCTTTCTTAGATGATTAGATGGTTCGAGTAGAAGGTGAAAATGTAAACAGAAATAAGTACTAAGTATTCATTGAAAAGAATTTTTTTTTAAAAATCTGCAGATATTAGAAACTGGAAATATAAATAGAAAGCTTAAAATATTCTACTAATTAGGCAGCATCTGTGATGGAGAAACAAATTGAACAGTTCAGGTCACTGAGTGTGTTCCGAGTGATTTCAATTTTGTTCTGCTGAAAGGTTATTGACTTGAAATATAAATTTATTTTTCTCTCTGCTGATGCTGCCTGCACTGCTGAATAGTTGCAGCATACTCTGTATTTGTCTTAAACTCTTAGTCTCCATGGCCAACATAATCAAGTTAATTGTGACACTATTAAATAATTGAAAAAATATGATATATGGTAAATGTTGCAATTTTAGCTACACATCTAAGTGTTGTGATTTTGGGTACATGGATGGTAGGGGTAGGGAGAGTTATGATCCCAGTGCAGGTCAATGGGAGTAGTCAATTTAAATGGTTAAGCATGAACTAACTGGGCCAAAGGTTCTCTTTCTGTGCTGTATCTGTGCTCAGTTTCAGCCAATGTTTTCAGTCTTCCATCATGCCTGAGATTTCCACTTGTTATAAAGAATGAGCTCTGAAGAGAGTCAGATATTAAAGGATATCCTGTTGTTCAGTGACATTTGCATATAATCAGGGATTAGTCGAGACAGATTACGCAAATAAACAGAGATAATGTTGCTTGTCACTTTGATTAATCTCCTTTCAGTCCAGCATACAGAAAGGTAGTATGTGGCATTTGATTGTTAATTTTAAATGCTCATCTGAAAAGTTAGCAAATACAGATGTTCTAATCAAAAGCCATGTAACCCGTCAGTACAATGTACAAAATGTAAAGTTCATTTTTCTCCAGCCTCTCAAATTTTAAGAAAATAGAATGAATAGGCAGTGATGGACTTCTTTCCATTAATTGTGTGTGAACACATTGACTAAATTGGGTCATGAACCACAGGTTTAACCCCACCCTATTTGTGTCAGCAATCTGTTTACCCCTTAGGTTTCCGTAGGATTTCTTTTGTGAGAATCTGAACTCAACTGAGATACTCGTTAAGACATACTTCGACAAAAATTAGACTTCAAATAGATTGTTCATAGGCAATTTTCTTACTTGTAAAAACAAAGCGCACATATTTGAGAAATTTAATCACATCACTCATATTTTTAAGAGTTAATCGATTGAGTTGTAATGCAAGATTGAAATGCAAACGAGTACTTTTTGTACTAATGTCGCATAACACAACTACTGTTTGGCAGTTTTTGAATGCTGAACGTGCCTATATATGGAACATAGAAAGAATGTAACAAAGACACCAGTCCATTGCTGCTTAAATGCAGACCAGATCAGGCACAGGAAATCAGGATTTAATGGTGTGACTGTGCTCTTTATTCTTGCTATTTAAAGGGATCGTTGATATCTGCAGATTTAGTGCAGGAGGTCATTTGAAATGGAACGTGGTAATTCCACAATTAATTCCAATTATAGGTTACTGACCACTAAACTCAATCCTGCTCGTTTTAGCTACTTCCATTATGGTCATGCTGAGCTGCCTTTGCAATTATTGGGCAGTGGGGGAGGGGGGGATGGCATTGGAGGGAAGTGGTAGGTATTTTAAGGATGACCTGCCAGAGGAACTTGATGGTGGGGGTGGGGAGGACAGAAGAGCTTGGGTTGGAGTTTATCTCACAAGAGTCTTCTGGGAGCCACAATGTCTAAGGAAATAGCATCCTGAGGTGAAGGTCTGCCAGTGCAGTGATAAAAGATATGTCACCTTCCACAGACATACACAGTTATGAATTGTTCTATCTGTAAATGTTAAGGTTACTCTGAACTAAATAGGCACTGGGCCATTCGAGATGCATTGGATGATATACTGTAGATGAAATAATACCACAGCTTGCAGCACACCATTATCAAATTCTATAGTTAGCTATAAAAGTTTAAGCCATCTAACCTATCCTTGAACTAATTAAGGCACAGTAGGTCCAATCAGGATTTGCTACCAGTGTTCAGTCTAATGCACTTTTACAAGAGGGAAGAAACAACGTATATTGCAATCTCTATGTATGAGATGTATCCATCGATAATGTGCCTATCTGTATGTGTTTGTAGTTTTTTGCACTGATGCTGAACACTTGTGTGCTCATTAGATTTTCTGCAGCTCTGAAATTACTGCTCACATGTTTCTCCCTGGATGTGCTCTTAGAAGCATGCAGAGTCGCTTCTGTAGCAGAAGCTGCCTGAATTGCCAACTGCCTCCATCATGATTTTCAAGTCAGTGTTGGTGAAGTGGGATGCACGCTCCCAAATCTTCACTCTCATTGTTGCTGTCTATATTTGTCAGGATGCACAACGACTTCCAGCTGTTGTTGGGTTTAATAAACTACCTCCACTTCCAGAAATGATGATCCGAAGCAGAGCTGGACAGTTTTAATCGGAGCTTGCTGCTCCTGAAAACACTCAAGCTCACTGCATGTCACACAAATGAAAATTATGCACTCACAGCACCAGAGCAAATCTTCTGCAGCCCCTCAAGTAGCACCAGTTTGGAATATACTTTTTATGTGATTACTTACTGCCCATTACGCAGCTGGTGTGTAGAGCAGCAATGAGGATCCTCCATCTCTGAAGGTATTTGAGGCATTTATCTGATTATTTGACTTTAATTATTTTATTTAAAATAAAACTTTGTCTTGTAATTCATCAGGATGTCACTATCTTTAAATGAGTGTTAAATGATAAAAAAGCAAGTTTATGCTCCCCATGATTCCATAGAAAACTCAGCATGGTGCCAACTAGATTATTTTCTTTGTCATAATTGTTATCATCAGTGAAAACCTCTTGGAAGCTGTTCAGGCTGGCATCTGGCAGAGATAGTCACTCTTACATGGAGAACTTATTTTATTGTTGGGTATACAAAGTGACGTCAACCTCAAACATTGCCACACTCAGTTAGTACAATGAGTTTGCTATGTCAAGTCAATGACATTGTACTTCAGAAAACTGCAGGCATTTTGTTTCAGTTCAGATTAATAGATTTTGTCATATTCATGAAAACCAGCAATCAATACCACTTTACTCTAACATCTATTGTCAATAGACCTTGTACTCATTACTAGGAATACTTAATATACTGCATTGTTCCACAAAATCGTCTTTGTTGGTCATAATACGTTGGAAGTAATTGCTTAAGAAATCATTGTGCAAATGACAAATGATAAATCTTTGTTCCTTTAGCAAATGATATGTTGCATTATAAAGATGCAAGAGACTGCAGATGCAGGAATCTGGAGAAAATAAAAAACAAACTGCTGGAGGTACCCAGATGTTCTGGTAACATCTGTGGATGAAGAGGGATAGTCAACGTTTTGGGATGAGACCCTGCATGATGAGGCTGCTTTGCATACCCAGCAAAAAAAATTGTTCTCTGGGTAGAATGAATTCCTCCAGCAGTTTATTTCTTCATTATGTTTGTTTATCTTCCACTTTTGCCACAGCCACATGATATTTGCATTATGTGCATTGTGTGTTGATTATAACACATCTATTAAAATTATTTGCTATTGCCTGAAACTCTATTTGTTTCTTCACCCAAAGCTCGACAGCATAAAATTCCATAAATATATGAAAGACTGGAACATTAATATTACTTTTTATTCTGAAACATATACTGCACATCAATGTTTAAATATCCAATTGTATAGATCAACCCACAGTGGCACAGTGGCGTAGTGGATAGCACAACACTTTACAGTACCGACAACTGGGTTCAATTCCCGCGTTTCTATGCTTTCCCTCTGACCATATAGGTTTCTTCCAGGTGCTCTTTTTTCCTCCTACAGTCCAAAGATGTACCGGTTGATTGGTAAGTGGTCATTATGAATTGTCCTGTGATTGGGCTAGGTTTAAACTGGGGGTTACTGGATGCACAGCTGGAAGGGCTGGTAGGGATAATTCTGCACTGTATCTCTATAAATAAAATAAATACTTCTTAATTGATATGACAGTAGAAGTAAAGGACTGTTTTGTCAAGAAATGGAAGATCCAGGCTAAAGAAATTTGGTCTTCATCTGTAGTTTTGTCTGAGAAATCTATATTTTTTATGTACACTAAGCATACAATGTAACGTTCTTGACAAAGGAAGAAAAATTAGGAAACTGGGGTATAATAACTAGCCACTCTTCTCTTGTACATTTAACATGTGTTTGTTCACATCTGGTATGGATAAAGCGGCAGGTAATTATCTTCCTTCAAGACTAGTGCCAAAATATAATCTGACTGCATAATATGCATCTTAAATACACGTGGAAAAGACTTGCATTTATATATTGCCTGTCATACTCACAGAATATCCAAAACATTTCATAAACAATGAAGTACTTCATCAGTGAAGTCACTGTTTTAAGTTGAGGAAGCACAGCAGCAAATTTACCTAAAGCAGGTCTCCCATGCAATAATGAGATAAATAAGCATATAATCTGTTTTCGTGATGTTGCTTAAGGGATAAAGCATTGGCCTGTAGACCAGAGGAACTCCTCTGCTTTCCTTCATCTGAGACCAACAGATCTTTTATATTTTTCACAGCTCCAACAACACAATACAGCCAGAGTATTGTTTTCAAGTAACAGCTAAATTATCAGCCAACTTCACAGCAGTAAGTGAGACTTGATCCCATGACTCAAATAAAAATCCCAACTCTGAGCAAAGTTAATGCACAAGAAAGGTTCTTAGTATTTGCATGATGTAGAACTAGCAATTTAGGTTGCAAATTGAAGTGCAATGTCACTCCAATATATGGCATCACATCCATAATAAGAGGAAGTGAAGTATAATAATTCACTATTCAATTTGAGTAACTGTTGATCAGCTTTATTCTTGTAATGGGCAGATTGGAAGAGAAAACCCAGCAACAATCATCTCAAGCATGTGTCAGGTGGCAATTTATCTATGTTGGCATAGTGAGAAAATATATCCATAATTTTTAAAAATATTATTTATTGATTGAAATACAATGTGGAATAGGCCCTTCTGGCTCTTCAAGCCACACTGCCCAAACAACCCATCAATTTAGCTCTAGACTAATCATAGGCCAGTTTACAGTGACCAATTAACCTAATCTGTGTGGCGCATGGCCAAGTGGTTAGGGCATTACGCTCACGATTTGAAGGTTGTGAGTTTGAGTCTCAGCCAAGGCAATGTGTTGTGTTTTTGATCAAGGCACTTAAACACACACTGCTCCAGTCCACCTAGCTGAAAATAGGTACCAGCAAAATGCTGGGGGGGGTAACTTCGCGATAGACTGGTGTCCTATCCGGGGGGGGGGGCGGGGGGCGCCTCATACTCTCAGTCACTTCTCACTACAGAAACCGGCATAAGCACCGGCCTGATGGGCCACAAGGCTCGGGGCAGACCTTAACTTTAAAATTAACCTACTAACAGGTACATCTTTGGATTGTGGGACAGAAAATGGAGCACTTGGAGAGAACCCACGCAGTCACGGAGAGAACGTACAAAGTTCTTACAGGCAGCATCGGGAATTTAAATCTGGACTCTTGTACTGTAAAGCATTGTGCTAAACACCACGCTACTGTGCCTTACAAAGTTCTACTAATTTATGAATAATACATTGAGTTATTGAACATGATAAAAACTTTTTGAAGTACTTATGAAACTTATTGTAACTGCTGTGGGTGTATGCCACAGGTGCATCTTTTGCAGCCCCCTTGTTTATGCCAATATTTGGATTTATAATTTGCCACATTCTGTACACTTAAAAGGACAATGGTGCTTGGAAATATTCCAATAATCACTTCATAACATACACATAAGTAGAAAGGCTCCGGTTATGCTGGCAGCAGCTGTGTTATTTGGCCGTGGCTACCTTTCATTTCATTTTACACTGTTTATTATAGCTGAACAATAAGATCAGCATTTCTACCATTGATTTTTGAAACATCCTGTCCTCATTCCATATACAACCCCAAAAACAGGGGAAAAATCAGACATAAATAATTCCAGGATTTGCATCCAGTGGTTACAAAATATTTGAGATATGTGGCCAAATCTCCCTTCTCCATTACATCACATCTTAAAAATAGTTGCCATAATGGTACTGTCATCTCCCAAGAAAAGTTGAGTATACTAAAGAAAAGTTGAAATGACCTGAATCAGATCATGTAGATTATTACAGTTTGTGCCATATCACCGTAGCTCAAGGGCTCCCAGCTCAGATAATGGGAGGGATCCATTGCATAAAAAAGGTTGGGCACTCGTGCTGCAGATGAAAAAAGCAAAATGTAGATTAGGGAAGGAAATCAGAAGAAGGTATTACATAACATTATTTTAGTAAATTGTACATCAGGTACTTTAGACCAGCGGTCCCCAACCACTGGGCCGCGGGGAAACGATATGATTTGGCACCATTCCTCATTCCCTCTCACGCGCACTGTTGAGTTTGAACGCACACGAGGCCATTACGCACGCGTCATCCGTGTCAGCGCGGGATGGAGATCAACTCCTCGAGCTTGCAAATGACAGCGTGCCGAAAAGTATGTTTGACGTAACATCTCTGCCGGCATTCGGATCAAAGTCAAGGCTAAATATCCTGAGATAGCCACGAAAGAACTGAAAAGGTTGCTTCCATTTCCAACATATCTCTGCAATGAATGTGACGAAAACTAAATAGACTGGACATAAGGAACCCCCTTCGAGTATCGCTGTCTCCCATCACCCCTCGATAGGACCATCTTGTTGCAGGGAAACAAGCCTAGGGCTCCCACTGATTCAGCGATATTGATGTGTTGCAATGATTTTATATGTTCATACGGGGAAAATATGTGCTGTGTGTTTAATATTCAAACGTTACTTAAAATGTTATGATGCTATTGACTGATAAGTGACTTATATAACCATATAACAATTACAGCACGGAAATAGGCGATCTCGGCCCTTCTAGTCCGTGCCGAAAGCTACTCTCACCTAGTCCCACTGACCTGCACTCAGCCCATACCCCTCCATTCCTTTCCTGTCCATCTACCTATCCAATTTTTCTTTAAATAATATCAAACCTCCCTCTACCACTTCTACTGGAAGTTCTTTCAACACTTCAAGCTCCCCGTCCTCCCCTGATGATTGACTTATCACTATATTCATGCGAGGAAAATATGCGCTGTGTGTTTAATATTAAATTCGTTAGATAAACCCTTTTAGAAGCGAAATTGAGTGTATTAGCCCCTTATTACCAATATTCCGGTAGTGATGAATACCCCCACCCCACCCCACCCCACCCCACCCCACCCCGAACAGAATCGCCAAAAACGCTTTGCTGAGAATAATATCGGTAGGTACACACATGCGCACTGGTGCCCGCGCAAGGCTTCATGGTCATTGTAGTCTAACTTGACTGCTACACTTGTCCGTTGGCAACCCTACCCCCCCGGGGTCGACCGGTCCACAAGAATATTGTCAATATTAAACCGGTCCGCAGCGCAAAAAAGGTTGGAGACCGCTGCTTTAGACGACTTTCATATTTATGACATGCTACCATACATTTTTAAAGTACTTTACCTATAATCACATTCTCTGAGAATTCTCCATGACCAGCTTGTGATTATCATTTTTCCTTTGAGGAAAAAATAATCAACCGATACAATTTGGGACAGATTCATCCATTTCAGGCTGGAACAATTGTGGAGCATTTTGATTATTCTACAAATTTGTGTACAGTTCACAATGTATTCAACAAAGTTTTTAGAAGAAATGTTTATCTGAAAGATTTGTCATCATAGATCTAAATGTGCTTGTTAAAAGAAGAATGTAAAAAGACCGATGATGCTAGAAATACTCAACAGATCTGGTGTATCAGTGAAGAATGAAATAGAGCTTATATTGGACTTAATAATAATTCCAGGGCCTGTACTCACTGAAATTCAGAAGAATGAGGGGGGATCTCATTTAAACCTATCTAACGTTGGAAGGCCTCAGTGGATGTGCAAAGGATGTTTCCTATAGTGGGGGAGGGAGGGAATCTAGGACCAGAGGTCACAATCCTAGAATAGAGGTGCATCCTTTGAGAACTGAGATGAGGAGAAATTTCTTTAGCCAGAGAGTGGTGAATCTGTGGAATCTGTTGCTATAGGCAGCTGAAAAGTCCAAGTCATTGGGTATATTTAAGGCAGAAGTTGATAGGTTTTTGATAGGGCATGACGTATACGGGGAGCAGGCAGAAGATTCAGGCTAAGAGGGAAATGGCCTAATTCTGCTCCGATATCTTAGGGTTTTAATCATTAGAAGAACATTCCATCATTGTAACCATAAAGAATTAATTAAATACTTGAAAAAGAAAAGTGAAATTAAATATATTCAGGGAAAGGATCAGAGAATGAGCTTAATTTGATTATTCTGACAAAAAGCTGGCACAAGCAAGGAGGCTGAATGGTCTTACCACATTATAAAGCTCAACACAATTGTATGCATAATTTCACCACTTAGCATACAATAGTCAATCTATAGTTTTAAAAATCTTCTAATTTCAAAAATATGCCTTTTCTTAAAAGAATACTATGCAAAATATACTGTTATTTTGTCATTAACTACAGTAAAACGTAGACGTTTATATAAGCAGGTTACAAAGTTTAAAGTTCAAAATGCATTTATTACCAAAGTATGTATACATTATACAACCTTGAGATTTGTCTTCTAACAGGCGGCCATGAAACAAAGAAACACAAAAGATCCCATAAAAAGGACAGTCGTGTACTCAGTGTGCAGAGAGAAAACAGAAAATCATGCAAACAATGAACACAAGCATATAATGTTCTGAACTGAAGTCCACAAAGAGTTTATCCATGGACCCTTACTACAGCACAGAGCTGAGAATGTCATGGAGAATATCAAGCTGAACTGTCTGGACCCCCACCTTGGGCTCCAACATCCTAGCCTTCTCAATCTGGCCTGGTACCTAAACTGATGTCCACACATTGGGTTCAATCACTTTGGGTACGCTCTGGGACCTGAACCATTACTTTAGGTTCCTTAATTAAAATCAGCAACCTTAAAGCATGCAGTCATTATTGTGCTCTCCTGCTATTTGCCTCCAATTTAGACTTGCAAAATTCACAAATGGTGGTAAACTCTCCCAACATTTTGAGTCCAAGTCGAATAATGGAATGATGTACTTAATGTCATTCTGAATGTATCAATGGACCTAATGACAGCAGCATTTGAATGGTAGCAGTAAACATCAAATATTAAAGCTCCTTTCTTGGATGGTTATGGGTTAAACCTGAACTAACCAGACATAATTCGATTTAAGCAACACACACAAAATGCTGGAGGAACTCAGCAGGCCAGTCAGCATCTATAGAAAAGAAAATCTGCAGACTTTCTCATCATAAATTGATTTAAGTTAAATTGTAGATGACTTGAATAATGAAATAGGAATTAAATTTCAACATTGGTCAATTAAATAGGATTAAGTTGAAAGACACAGCAAGCAATATAGGTTGCAGCAGGAAGTCTAATGAGGGTTTGAAAACTAAACATAGAAAACAGTGCAAGATTCAATAAAATAATAAGTGATCTACACTGTATTCAAGAAAAGCAAACTAGGGCATATTCAAAACAATGAAAGATCTAGAATTTTGAAATACAGGGGGAATGTTGCACAAAGCATCTGAAACCGTATGGAAATGCACTAAAGCAATTCAACTTATTGATGCTGGCTTTTATCTCAAGGGAGCTGAAGAACACGAGGTCCAAGCTACTTCCACATTGACTCTTCTGAGGCAATCCTCATGGATAGAGGCTGACTCCCTCACAGTCCAGATTCACAAGTTTTCAGATGGCTGATGAGGTCAATGCAGGAGCCACAGACCCCTGTTCATCAGCAGTCTCGCTACTTGGAAAACCCCAAGGTTCAGCATCTGCCTCACCGATTCCAGAGCTCTACTTAACATAACGGAGCTGCCATGGTCATACTCCCTTTAATTAAACAGCACCATGCTACCCATGTTACCTTCCATTCAACGGTCCTGATCTGTTTAAACTTACTGGACCCATTCCCTTGAAATTTATTGGTTTCTGTACCTCATGATCTTTTGAAACAAAATGGGTTGACTGGAAAATTTATGATTCTATTTAGTAATACCTTTTTTGAAATATATTAAAATTTCGTCAGTATATTAACATCCTATAATACAGAAACTCTGCTTCTCTGACTCCACCAAAGCTGTGAGTGTGCCGGAGGAAATGAACTTTATTCTAGTTATGTAGAGCTTTAGCTCAGACCCAGCTGATATTTTTTTTTACTCTACGTTCTGAGTATCATATTCCAGGAAAACTGTTTTGGGATTCAAAATATAATGGGGCAAATGCAGAAAGATAAATTATAAGCACACATATAATGAACTTTGCTTGCATTTACCTGAGTAAGGCTGCTTGAAATGTAACCGAACTGCAATGATTTGAGGTGATAAAGAAAAAAAAAACATTTTGAAGGAGAATTCAAAGCAAGCAGTATAATTTCAATATCTAACCAAATTACCAAGGAATTGAATCTGATAATGTTTCCTCATTCAAACAACATTGATGGTCAGCTTCTCTGCCCTTCATATTCTGTGGATGTTGGTTTAAAACAGATAATTTTATTTTTGGGAAGGCAGAATATCCGCTAATACAAGTAAAGACAGGTAAGTAGGTTGAGATGCAGATTAGCCAATTATGAAGTTTCAAACTGAAATGTCTATCTTTCCTCAGATGCTGCCTTACCTTCTGATTGGTTCCAGAATCATCTATTTCATATCAGTCTAACAGTAATTTTTTGGATAGCAGGGTGGAGAAATGTCTCTACCAAAGGAGGTGTAAGGTGCTTTTTCCCTCTGCTAGACTGCAGGTCACCCTTGGGGAAGGTGTAGCACCTGCTTAAACCCCCAGCAGGGTCACATGAAGCCATGGGAGTAAATGGAGGATGGTCGAATGAGCAGCTGGTGCATATCTCATGTGATAGTTATGCGACCTCTGACACCAGGCAGACAATCTCTAAAGAGTATTGATAATGGCTGTGGGTCACCCATCAAGACGATGATTGCCTATTTCATATGACATGGCACAAAATGAATGAATGAGTGGCCAGCAATTGCAGTTTTCTAGACTTCCATAATCTATATATGTGAATAGATGTAAGGGGGTGAATAGGATATACTGCTCCCCTGTATCTAGCATCGAGCTGTATTGAACAATCGTAATGCTACACCAGTGGTAGATAGACTAGAGAATATCTATGATTTAAAACATTTATGGTTCTATGAGCACATTTAAGACTGAAAAATGTGGCAAATACTAAACTAAACTTGGCTTCTCTTTCTGAGCTCCTTAAAGCTGTTAGGTTACAGGTGTGCTTCCTGTTTCAATAACATTCCGCTCTTCTCATTTGGCTGGGGCCAACTTGCTATTTATTATAAGTTTTATCTCAGCTTTCAAGTTATCAAGATACCGCATTCTGCATACCTCACTGGAATTTTTCCATCTGATATTTTTAAGAAGAATCTAAGGCATTAATTATAGTTAATGCAGGCCAAGAAAAATAGGATACCATCTGTTTTTAATTTTTTCAACTTGAAGGTGTATTGTATATTATTAATATATGAGCACTTAGCACATTCAGTTGAAACTTCTTTGTGCTTTGCTAGTGAAGATAAGCAATCCACTTTCGTGAATGGCTGATTAAAACTTAGTTTCGAGCTGCGTATTTCTCCAACTAATTACAATTTAAAATCAGGCTCTGAATGGTCTCTACTAGACACTTCAATTTCTATTTCCCTTCCGGGATGTTGCCTGACCTCTGCTCTGTGTGTTGAGCTTTACAAAGGATTGTTATATCCTGGGAATTATTGGTGATAAAACGAATCATTGTGGAAAACTAAAGGATGAATCAGAATGGGAATCAAGTTTAGTATCACTGACATACAATATGTCATGAAATTCATTGTTCTGCAGCAGCAGGACATTGCAATAATAAAAAAATCTATAAATTACAACAAGTATATATGCAAAAAGAAAACTAAACTAAATAAGAAGTGCAAAAAGAGAGGGAAAAATGGGAAAAATGTTGAGGTAGTGTTCAAAGGTTCATTGGCCATTCAGAAATCTGATGACGGAGAGGAAGAAGCTGTTCCTGAAACACTGAGTGTGTGACTTCAGGCTCCTATATCTCCTTGTTGATGGTAGCAATGAGAAGAGGGGATGACATAAGATCGTAGGGGTTTGCTTTGATTTTTCAACTAACACCATCTTGCTAATTGTCCAAAACATTTCGGAATGTAGACAGGGAGTACAGATCAGGTTTTTTTTTTAATTCCTGATTGCTGGAGAGAATGTATGTCTACATTGCAGTAACCTTGGTCAGAACACTCTAATGGTGCCCAGTGTCCAACACCAGGTAACGCTTTACATGTGACCTTTGAGATCTGGTGGTGAGAGCTTTGCAAGGATTCAAACCTTCAGAAGTGGAAAGAAGGTAAATGGAGAGCATCATGAAAATAAACCCTTCTGGTTTCTGCTGTCAATATGATTTTTTTTTCTTTAACAGAGGATGATCTTTGGAAATGAGAATTATTTTACATTGCATGGCAGAACCACTCAATATTCTTAAATACTTACTTTCCTTTTCAAAGTAATAGCACATAAAAGCTATCTCTACAAGGAATTGCTTCAGTTAAGTGACAACCATTTTATTCTTTCATCCCTTAGTACTACGACTGAACCACAGCCCATCTGACACCTCTGAGAAGAAGAGAGTTAAGAGCAGACTAAAAAAATTTATATCAAGGCGACCTTCATTGAAAACTTTACAAGAGAAAGGTTTGATTAAAGGTAACGTGTTTGATTCCTCAGTGAAATCCCCCTCACTAAAGTACTCTGATGTATCATGGCCTCTGATAGGACATGAATTGTTTATTTATCAGGAGTGCTTCACTAATGGGTAAGGCAGAGACTTCCGAAATAAAAACAGGCAAACTTTTATGACATTTGTCTCACAGAAGCAATGAACTTGCTTTTGTGTTGCTGCTGCAGTTTCTGATTGTGGCTGTATGTCACTACCACTAAAGGAAGAGAAGGAGACTAACTTAATGCAATATCCAGACACTGCTGTATTGATTTTATTCCTTTGAAGACTTGGTGTCTGTCATGACTATGGCACCACACAACATTGCTGGAGGATGATTGTAACAGTGCCACAGTGCATTGTCTCTTTATCCTTTCCACTTTGGGACTTGGAATGAAATTACGTTGATGAGGATTTCTTATCCATACGAATCAATTCATTTGTTTAAGAAGCCAAAATATAAATTGTCTCATAATTTGATATTATTTGTCACCAGAATGTGTCAGCGTCAGAAATCAGAATTAGGCTTAATATCACTGCCATATGTTGTGAAATTTGTTGACTTTGCAGCAGTACAATGTAATACATAATAGTGAAAAATCTGTGAATTACAGTAAGTATATATATATATAAAATAGTTAAATAAGTAGTACAAAAATAGAAATAAAAAGAGTAGTGAGGTAGTGTTCATGAGTTCAATGTCCATTCAGAAATAGATAACAGAGGGGGAGAAGCTGTTCCTGAATTGTTGAGTGCATCCATTCACACTTCTGTACCTCCTTCCTGATGGTAAAAATTAGAATGAGGCATAATCGGGTGACCTGAGTGAATGAGGCTTGCCTAAATCTGAGGGTAAACCTTTCTGCATTGCACATTACAGACCATGCTGAGCTCTCAGAAATATATAAATAGATTGATTTAAATCTACTAGTGCAGTGGTTTTTCATACGCAGAGTTAAATGGTAAAATGAGACCCTTGCAATTTCTTTGGAGCTGCATGCAAGATCACCTATACTGCATAGTTGCCCTGTTGATCTTTGGAATCATTGTTTAAAAGAACTCTTTGCATGGCGACCACTTTACATGAGCAGGAATGACTGTTTAACAGCTTTGAAGAATATCACTGTAGAATGGGGAGAGAGCAGGAGGTCCACGGAGAGTAACATCACCATGCTTTCCATTGTGCGCAGACACCACCAGTAATTATTGCCCCAACCAACTTCCTGCCACAAATGACATCAAGCTTCTTTGATGATCAAGGAACTCGAGATTGAAGAAAGCGACTTAGCACAGATGTTGTGATGTGAAGGGAGTATCACTGATTTGTTACCACAATGGTGACCAGTGGAAAAAGGCTGATAGTATTCCTGGGGCAATGATTGTCACAGCACGGATCTTTAAAATGACACTTCATCTCCAGGGCAATTCACTCCTGTTTTTTTTCTCTCTCCTTAAGAGTACAAAAGAACAAAGGCCATAGGTTCTCCCCAATAGCTCCAATTTCTGCTGGCAATGGAGTGCAATCAATGACACCAATAGTTGAACATCTAATGCTATAAAAATATCAGCTCTGCAAAGGTGATTCAGTTTCCCAAGAGATTCAATTTCACCTTAGATTGCTTCTGTGATCTATCCCAAATAAAACTACTTTTAAGCACAATTTGTGCAACAAATAAGTATTCAGTTTCTAAGGTTGGATGTTTATACTGGTAATTGAGTTGCCAATTGAGCAATTTTTTTTTGTTCTGAGTAATCAAACATCTCAAACTGTTAAAGTAAGGCAAGTGAAATATTTTTCTGTCACAGTCCTGACATATCCTATAAACAATAGGGGCTTAGGGAGATTGGACGCAAAGCACTTGTTGGAAAGTAGCTGAAGTCTAACCGTCTCAAGTGAGATTTACCGGCAGTAGCAGTCCCCAGAATTTTAAATTAAGTAATATGTAGTCATTGAATTGAAATTAAAAATAATCAAACCGTGGGAGGTATTACTGTATTGGGATGATATTTTCTGCGTTTTCATTAGTTTTGTGTTGCACATTTAAGAACTTAGCTCTGTCTCTATTTTTGACATTGTTGGATCTCTGTGATTCCAAGATTTCAGTTCATTTTAGAGTACAAAATACAAATACTAAGCAAACTAAATAAAGAGCTGAGAAATACTGCAAAGAAGTATAAGACAAAGGAATAAAGAATAGCCAAGATGGTGCCTCTGAAAAATCTATCACTTTTATAATCAGATAAGGAAAATTCCTCAGATAGGAGTGAAATAGTTTAAAGGGTACATAATTAAAACAACTACATAATGCGGGTTATGTGCTAATACTTATCCAAAGAAAGATGAGAAAAGAGGTAAACTGTTAGTTTAGCAGCTATACCACTTCCTGCCAGTGAGCGTGAATAATACACAAGTTCGTTAAAAAGTGCAAATCCTATAAAAGGTATTATTCTTAAAAAGAACAGTGGTTTCTAACAACATAGTGTGCTTTAATTTTGCTAAAAAATATATATTACAGACATCCATATAAAAACAAATGAAATGCATTGCAGTGTCTTCCTTAACTTATTTTCAGATCACAGGTAGGTTGCAATTTAACCTCCAGAGGCATAGTTATAATGACCTCTCCTTTCCAAATTCCCATACTTTAAAATATTGAAAGATAGGAAATATATGCAACAACATTACTAAAAGGACCCAAACTTTCTGTCTTTTAAAGATGTGACACCCAAAGCACCACCTTAAGTGTTCCCTCTTTTCATGTTATAATGTACAACATACATATCAGTAAAAATAATTAATATTTTAGATATACAGTATAAGACTTCTAACTGTGCAGGTTCCATCAGACGTTTCATTGTTTTAAAGCTTTACGAAGTTTTAATTATCAATTTACCTAAGTTGTTCTTAACCTGACTGAAGGATTACCATTACCATAACAAGACAAATCTCATTCCTAATGCTTTATTACTTTTTTTGTGAACTGAAAATAAGATGTGTATTGAGATATCAGAGAATTATGGAGACCTGTGATGCTTTATAATCAAAAGTTTGGTGATAATTTTTTTGAGTTTTAGAACTCCTACATTTGTAGTGTGACTTTACCTTTGTATTTATTCTTGGAGGGTTATCAATTATTATGTTTTATAACTTCAAAACATTAAACTAATTCAAAGGAACACAAGCGGGTCTGGGAATGCAGGTGTAACTTCGAGGCGCACACCTATCACATGATAGCATGATGACTTATGCAATTCACATATTTTTATACATAATTCATAATGAAACATTTTAACAATAAGACAAACAAGTATGCTTAATCAAACAATACACACACACACACACACACACACACACACACACACACACATACACACACACGTAACATTATATATTTTCCAATATCATTGTTGAATCTGGAAATAATATTGTGCAGAAAGTTCTTCAGCAATCAAGCATGAGGCACAAACCTTGTGGTTACATCAATTTTCTTAGATATTTATAATAAAAATAACAGTGAAACAGAGCAGCAAGTAACCAATTCTAACTGCAGCCACTGTGAAAGTGAGAACAAAGAACTGAACAAAGTACCTTGCCTTGTGCTCAAGGTTTATACTGAAAACTTGCTTAAACTAAATAGATAGGGGAAACATTTTCAATAAGGACTGCCATTGGGACAACAAAGGAAGTCTGTGATTCATCTACACAGCAAAGACACAGGATTACAGATAGAGGAACAGCACTAAGTACAGAACTAGCTATACTACAAATGACAGAATATCCACTGAACATTTGCAAACAAATAGAAGATTATACAAACATACAAGCAAGTATAAAGAACGATAAGCTACAAGAAAAATGAAAAATTCTACCCTAATCCACCACCAAATTTGCCGGTCCTTTGGAGGTGGATGTCTTGTGACTGAAACTAAGTCACATGAGAAATTGGAGAGTTGGTGGATATGAAACTATTTATTCATCAGGACACAGAGTTCTCTTGGAGACACTCTTGGTAGAGTCCAAAGTATATCACATTCTTACATCTTTACAATCATAGATAACAGTAGGTGATTCGGTAGTTACAACGACATTGATTACTTCAATATTTTGGGTTGTCAATGCTTCCTTTGAATTGCATATCTACAGTGGGAGACACTACTCAATATTCAAATACCATGGTTAGGATAAACTACTTGAAGTTATTACTCAAATCCTGGATTGATACAGGCCAATTAACACAACCCCATTGTCTTAATGTTTGACTGGTGCATATGCAAACAATTCATGATCACCATTTTGCAAACCATATCTCTTAGTCTGTGCTACACAGTCAGTATTGTTTATTTGTAAAGGCATGCTTTTAACTTCAAGTTACTGCTTGCAGTTTATAATAAGAACTGAACAATGTTTTTGCTTGAATTAATATCTGCTACATTCACATAACTCCAGAATAATCCCTAACAACTGAACCAGGTGGCATCCTCTACTCTAGTATGCAATCAATGGGAGATTATGCAATTCATTCTTTGGCTGAGAATATTCTGGACCAAACATTAAAAATAATTTTCTGGTACAGCCAATTTCTTCCCTCCATGATGATTTATAAGACAGTAGGTGATTTTTTCCCCTTGGCCTTTCATATTAGTTATGGCAACTTTTCCATAGAGATTTAATAATGACAGGATTTGCGTTTTGTTTTGCAGCTGAAACAAAAATGACACACTAAAATTCATAGAATTGACTAGAATTCATAGCTGGAAATAGAACAGATGTATTTGTATTTAGAGTGCAGTATGCCAGAATTTGCAAAGTGAAAGTAAGTAACTCTCTATAAAAGACTGAACAAAACAAGGAAGTCCAAAGTTAGCCATACAGAAAGTATGATTGTGAGGATATCGATGTAATAAACTGCAATGAAGTCATTTAATATTGAGAGTTCAGATGATAATTATATTAATGTCATTTAATACAGATATAAAGAACAAAATTTGTGTAAATAAGATAAACACAACAGGATGAGGAATAAAAACAGACCAAATAAGGAGAGGGAACAGCTTGAAAATGGGGTGCAGTGAAATGTTAAGGTGACAGAAAAAACAAACCAAGAGAAGAGAGGCTGAAGAGATATGGTCCAAAGTTACTGAAATCAGAATTCAGACCAGTCATATCCCGAAATAAACACCAGCTGTGTTCCTGCAATGATTTATTAGTTAATATCATATCATTTCCATGCAGTTTGTCAAAGCACAGCACATTAAAGTATATTCAGACTACGTTAAGTAAATTGAGACACACTAAAGGATAAAATGTGACTCAATGTTTGACAATCAACATAGGTGAGGATATTTTAGTTTTATTTCCCAAATAGCTTCAAAATTACTTTTTGTTCAATGACATACCTGACACTTTGAGGTCAATTTTATGAATTCAAAATCAACTGCCTCAATCATCTCTTCAATCTGACACTAATATAAAAGCAGAACTGACAGTAAATAGGTTAGCCAATAAAATATCCTAAGCTTCTGAATCTGAAATAATCCGAATACTTTATTGCAGAAATACAAGTAAACTCAATATGCCTTTATTTTTATAAATTTAAATATAAGCCTTTATAGATCCACCAGTGTGAGAACTCCATCTTGAGAAATCTGGTTATAAATACCATTACAGTAAAAGCAATCTGTTGCCAATCTGGCCTGCAGTAGCATGTGAATGATGTCAGGTGACATTTATGTACAGCTATTAGTGACAGGTCAGATAGCATCTCTGCATGGTAAGATATATTAGCGTAAAATCCGAGATGATTTAGTTTAGTTTGTCCATGGTTTTGTATTAAAGCTATAGCCATATCAATCATCTCATCCTCCCCTAATGAATAACAGCTACAAAATAAACTGCTGCAGGATTATTTCCCTTAAAATGCCTGTTGGTTTTCCATACTCAAATATTGACTAACTGCCTGTGCTTGATGTATGATTTACTGGGTTGATGCAGCCTACTGTTAGTTCTGAAGTATGAATTTTACTTTTTTAGCCAATTCAGAATAACTGCACATTTCATGATATATTACAATTGACTGCTTAAATGGACTCAGTGTGGGAGTTTCATTGGGCTTAAATTGATAACAGCTGGGCAGACAAACAGATTAAGCCTGCACAAACTGAGTGTAAAAAAAAACTACCGCCTTTGGAAACATTACACTGTACTCCAGTAAAATAAGGAAATACTTAATAGAGCTGAAATTGAGTGTTGTTTATTTATCAGGAGCACTAATTGATTATAAAGGTTATGAAATACTAATGTTATGTGTGACCATGTTGAATGAATTATTTTGTGACAGCGATTATCACCTTCAGGTCGAGATACTATCAGGTTCTATGCTTTCACCATTCTGCAACTTCTCCTTTTCCATCAAATGCTTCCTTATACTTATGCGCATTATTGAAAGAAACAGGTCTATTCTATACAATTCTTTCACAGCAAGGATACGTTTCTGCTAACATATTCTCTTTTCTGTACACCTTCTGCTTTACAATCAAGATTTATCAAGTTGCTTTCATAATCATATTTGTGGAAGACATGGATTTACTCAATTTACGTGTTTAAAAAAAAAATGAGGAGCCTGCCTGGTGTATCCTGACACTGCAAGACCAGGAGCATCAGGAACTATTCTGTGATTGAATGAACAATAAAAAAACAAGTTTTCTTTTTTGCCTTTTTTAACTTTAATGTAGTCGACTACAATGGACTACCATTTCTCGATTAAAAAGCATATGTCGAGTTCTCTTAATTTTCAACTGATCTATCTGTTTTGATCAGAACAAATAAAATATATATTAGTTTCTAATATATAATCTCAGTACCCGACTGTGCAGTTACCCAAGTGAAGGATTACAGTTCAAATTTTGCATTTGTGCACATTATGAGATCACTGACAAATTTATGGAAGGTCTGTAATTCACCTTTTGCAGAGCAGATTTTGAAAGAGAAGCCATCAGCTAACAATATACTTAAACGACGAGCAATCCTACTAAAACTTTAAAATCTTTAATCTTCATCTTGAGCTTTATAGCCTAAATTACATTGCTACACTCTCATAAAATGAACTGCACCACTAATTGATATAATAAGTTAAAAAATAATGTGAGGGGCCTGGCTGAGATTCAGCTTCTGATATCATTGATCTAATAGCCTGTTGCCATTGAGAGAGCAACTTAAAGTGAAACTGTGCTCTGACAATTCCACAATCCCTCGGTCAGAAGGAATACATACCACTGCCATGTAGCTTGTAAAGGAAAATGTGTTCATTTTCAAACATCTAATTGAAACTTACTGAATGTTGAAAAGCCTCGATAGAGTGGATGTGTTGAGGATGTTTCCTGTGCTGGGAGAGTCTAAGTCTCAAAATAGAGGGGTGTCCTTTTAGAAAAGAGATGAGGAGAAATTTCTTTAGACAGAGAGTGGTGAACTTGTGGAATTCGTTGGCACAGGTGGTTGTGGAGGTCAAGTCTTTAGGTATAGTATATTTAAGGCAGGGGTTGATGGATATGAAGAGAAGACAGGAGACTGGGCTGAGAGGGAAAATGGATCAGCCATGGTGAAATGTTGATGGGCCAAATGGCCTTAATCTTCTCCCATATCTTACGGAGTTATGATCTTATCCCACAGCCTTCAATCTTCCTCAATCGATCACTTGTCCATTACAGAAAACATTACATTTTTAGTTTTACATTTGCGGTCATAACTCAATAACGAATAGCATCCACAGCAATGAGTCAAAGGTCCTATATTCAAGTTCAATAATGGAGCCTTGAACGTAGAATGCAAACTACAGTTCTGTATTGAGGAAGTGTAGGTGAATGTGAATGAGATCGCAAACTATC
The DNA here is from genome assembly GCF_963921235.1 of Mobula hypostoma. Classification (NCBI taxonomy): domain Eukaryota; kingdom Metazoa; phylum Chordata; class Chondrichthyes; order Myliobatiformes; family Myliobatidae; genus Mobula; species Mobula hypostoma. Next base: position 84,100,520 of record NC_086101.1, on the reverse strand, counting down.
TTATCAACTGCTACAACGTTGCCATTGGGAAAGAACAAGGGGGGTTGCTCTTTGTCAAGGCCAGTATTTTTTCCCAGTCAACATTATTAAAATGTATCCAAGTAGAAATACTTCTTTCCTTTGTCACAGTTCATTAGTGAAACAGTAAGATTTGCACAATGTAATTTGTTTCCACCTTTCTAACTTGGATTCAAATTGGAGAGGTAGACCATAATATGACATTTACTGCTAGTCATCTACGTTCTCCCTCTCAAGTCATTTACAGCTGAGGTATGTAGAAATTTCTTCTTGCAGACAGTTATGAATCTCTGGTATTCTCTATGGTAGAGAGTAGAAGAGATGCGATCATCAGAAGTTTTTGAACTGGAGGTAGATAGATTTTTGAAAGATTAGGGTTTGGAGCCTCTAAAGCTTTACAGAGAAGAAAATGAAGACTGGGATAAGCCTATTTCTACTCCCACTTTTTTGTCCTCTTATGCAGTTTATTTCGCCAGCTTATCTGAAGATAAAATTTTAACACAAATTCCTTTCTCAAAAGTGAAATTTTTATTTTTATTTTTATTTTTTTAGTGATACCTCATGGGTAACATACCCATCCAGCCCAACAAGCCCACATCACCCTATGACTCCCATGTGACCAATTAACCTACTAAATCATATGCCTTTAGAACGAGGGAGGAAATCCCAACACATGAAGGAAACCCTCGTGGCCATGCGGAGAGCATACAAACTCCTTACAAACAGTGGCGGAATTAAACCTGGATCGTTGGTGCTGTAATAGCATTATGTGTTTCCCCAAATTTTATTTTCTCTAGATCTGTCCCATAGAGGGCCAATTTGTTGGGATTTAGTTAAGATGGGAGTCACTTGTATCAGTGGTTCCTTGGCAGTAGCATAGATGCACAACAATGAAAGTGCCAAAAGATAATTTCTGAAGCTTGCGTCAGAGTTCTTAGATTCAGTAATAAAGGAAACTTGTCAATCCATTTTCAGTTTAACAGCAGCCAGCAGAGGCAAATTGGATGAATCAATTAAGAAGCTTTTTGCCAGTCATGACATTTTAGGTCTCCGTAGATTTTATTTTACAAGCAGAAATCTTTGGTGGATGCAACCTCCATTAATTTTTTGTATTGTATTGAGGTAACCCCCCAGGATACAGTTCCTATTTCAATTAACTTTTAAGGATAAGACAAGGCTTCAAAACTTTTAACATCATATTTGGAGGTTTATGTTGGAATTCTTTCATGTCATTCTTTGACCAATGACCCTATTAATCATTAGAGGTACTGAGGTTTCCTTCTGATACCTGTGGATACAAATGAATAAACTTTATTTGGCACTTTGTACTTCCATGTTTGTATTAGCACTTATTTCATCAAAATTGGTGGACATTGTTGCCTTAAGATTCAGCCCTGTCAAAAACACTAAACATAGGAAACAAATACTCATTGCATTCTGCCTGCAAAATTTAATTTAATTGCTTCAATCAAACAAAATTTCAGAAAAGAAGTAAAAGACCCAGCCTCCATATGGTTAACTGTATCTACCAGACATTAAAAATCAAATTAACTACTTTAGATATTCAAAGAAAAATGTAGTTAATTGAAGCAGGAAAAGATAGGTAAAATCAAAATAATTATCTTTCTGTGGACTTTCATAACTATTTTAGAGTCGTCTTTACATTTCATAGCATTGTGATCCTCACAGCAAGTCCACATTCGCTTTCGTGGTCTTGCTCATTTTATCCAGAAGATACATTTTTTGTTGACTGCTTGCCTTTCAGAGATATGCGGTATTAGAGCAATCATTTCAGTATATCTCATCGTGTCACAGAGGGGATATAGCATGGGCCATCAAGCATTTATATTTTCATGCTACTCCTAACTAAGTTCATTTTATTCTCTACATCAACCATCACAGATTACTGTGGCCAGTTTTTTTTCCCTATCCAGAAGCTTTTGGGAGGCCCATAAGATTGTAAGGCATTGGAGAACAATTAGGCTATTTAGCCCATTGAGTTTGCTCCACCATTCAATCATGGCTGATTTATTATCTCTATTATCTCTCTCAACCCCACTCTCCGACCTTCTCCCTATAGCCTTCGACACCCTTCCTAATCAAGAACTCATGAACCTCTGCTTTAAATATACTCAATGACTTGGCCTTCACAGCTGTCTGAGGCAGTGAAACTGGAAAGAAATCTAGTTTTCTCTGACAGTTTCATGGACTTTACTATAATTTTTATTTATGAAATCATTCTCTTGGAAATGACAGAAAATTAAATATACAGCTACAGAAGCAGACTTGGCTCACTCATTAAATTGCTTAAGATAGTTAGCATAGTTGATTGAGAAAAGATAGTGGAGAAAATGATAAGGCTGTTCCCATTGGCTTACATCATAGTTTCCTCACACTGATACATTTTGCTGCATTTGTCATCCACCTGGTTGAAAGAAGTGAGGAAATATACTTTTTTGAAGATGGATTGGACAGAGCATGAAGAGCAAATCGAAATGCAAAGAGTGTATTTCCACTGAATTGGCATCAAACTTTGGATTCAAAGTTATAACTTGCATACTATTTGACTTAGTGATAACATGTGTGAATTGTGAATCTATACGAGATCTGAATTAGAAAAAATAAGCAATATTTACATCACAACAAGAGCGTATACATTACTCGTGCATATGTTACTTTGAACTTGTATTCCATTCACAAATAATTTTTTGCATATCTCTCCTTAATAATAGTTTTCCTTTAGCATGGGTTCCCAACCTTTTTAGAGTCATGGACCAATACCATTAAGTAAGGGGTCCCTGCTCTATAGATTAGATGCTTTACTATATTTTCTATCCAAACAAAACAAATAAAAAAGAACTTCTTCTTAATCTTTTTATAACTAATTTTTCCTTTTTAATCTTTTAAACTACAGATATCATCCAGAACATAATCACATTTTATATATATATATATATATAAATTTTGCTTCCAACCAAAAAACTTAATTTAGATTTTAGGATAGGGATGTTCTCAGTAGGTGCCAGCATTGGAGCTAAAATACAATAATTTATAGCCATAATACTTGGACTTTAAATTTCAGACCTAAATAATTAGAAAGACAGAGAGAAGAAAATCAATTACTGATTCATTCTGGTCAATTTCAAAGAACATCTTTCTGTTTGTGGTTACAGGATAAGTTTCCCATTAAGGACCATTTTAAGCCATCATCAATAAAATTTGCTAAATATTCACATTTTATCATTTTACATTATCTGTTGTGTGCAATAAATGAATTTCATAGTCACATCACTCATTGATTATCAATTAATTATTTGACAATTGTGGAAAGGCCCCGGTCTAATCGGAATTCATACAGTGATCCCAGAACCTTGCGTTGCCACTGTTCTATCAGTAATTTATTGTGGACATGAACGTTAGGCATAGGTGACTTCCGTAAATGCAGCATATATCATGTAATGGAACCCCAGAGCCAATACAGGGAATGTTTATGCTATTATTCTGCTCTTGTAAAACATTAAACAGCATTCATTAAAAATGAACTTGTGCAGGGGTTCTTGAGAGAAATCCTCAGCAATACTTTGACATACTTGAGTTGGAGTCCTGGAAAATACTTAAATAATCATGCATAACTGAATGCATCAGATAATGGCACTTTATTGCAGAAACTACAGGCCATTTAAAAAAAAAATCATGAGCCAAAGTATTCCCATGTACAAGTATATTTATTGTACAAATAGAATATCATATATGTGATGGCTTAAGGGAAGTTTTGCAATCAGTTTTTAACCCATACAAAATACTTACTTCATGCTTCATGGATTATCAAGTAGCTTAATTTCAAAGTTTCAAAGTACATTTATTATCAAAGTATGTATAAATTATACAACCTTGAGATTTGATTGCTTACAGGCAGCCACAATGTAAGAAGCCTGAAAGAATCAAATTTTAAAAATAAATAAATAAACAGACAGACAAATACATGAATAGAATGAAGACCAACACTCGATGTGCAGGGAAAGGGAATAAAAAAAGCACAAATCATGTTTGGAAACAAAATGATTCTTTAGATCTGAACCCCTGAGCAGCCCGGAGTAAACCCAAAACCTCAGTATCAACCATCATATTAGTGGGCACGGAGCAGAACAGCCAGGCGCAGTCTTCATAGCATCAGTGCCAGGGAGAGAAGAGTGAACAATGTGGGGGAGAGAGCGAAATCGGCTCTTGCCTCCATTCCCAACATCCTGCTTTTCCAGTATATCTGGCATTTAAATTGTCCAAACAGTGTATCGTACCTCGCACTAGTTGGGGTATACCTTACACAAACATGCATTGTAATTTGCATGCTTCTTAAATTAATGGCTGTAGGAAATTCTGAAGCTGGATTTTAAATCATACAGAAAGCTAAAGATTAAGTTAGTGCCTGTCTTGATTGTGCTCGGCGGGCACATTGCATGAGTTATTGGCTCAATGGAACAGTAAATGGAAAGAAATGTTTTGTCTCTGAAGAGAGAAATAAAATGATCTGGATGATTTTTTTTATCTTATACATGCTCTCTGGCAGTCAATCATGAAGCTATAATGGCCAACGCCTGAAATCATCTCAACAGAAGGAAACCTAACTTTGTAAGCAAGGATGCAGATCATAACCATAGGTTATCATAAGCAAGAGTGCAGATTCAATCACAATTAAGTAGTAAGAGAATAGTATAACACACAAACCTGTCATGCATTCTCCCCCTGTCAGAAGGCTTCATAAAATTGCCATTATTTTATAAATATGCATCAGATACTGAAGTAATTTTTCCTGTATATGTTTTTAAGTGATGACCAAGATGGTGTCTGAAATGGAAATGTGTGCTTCCCTCATGTCCTGCACAAGATACCACCTTTGTAATGAATTGAATCCAGACCTGGAAATGGCTGTCTGGAGGCTTGTTAAACAGCTGATTTGTACTTGAAGGTGTCTGCCAGTTTGGTGGATAGTACTTTAACTGAAATGTTCTGCTAATAGCTGTGGTCCGAATATAAGTAAATATAAACAAAATGTTGGTGCATTTTCAAAACTTTAAGAAATAATTGCTATGTAATAACCACTTTAGGTGGAGCTCTGAGGGCAGGTGTCAAAACACACCTGGGGAAATTCAGAAAGGTTAATATTTAACATGGAAGAATTCCATTTGGCTGATCAACTCTAGCAGCTCATGTAGCAACCCCATTAATAATGTTCCCTCCAATTATTCCTGCTAAACTATTTTCTTTCATGTGTCTATGGACTCACTCAGCCACACTTGGGGTAACTTACATTAATCAGCTATCCTACCAACCAGTTTACTTAAATATCATCACAAGTCAGTGTAAAGAAATGCTACTCAACTATGATAAGGAGGCTGCGTAGTCAGTGCATCTTTCTAACAGCCCCCTTGAGCTAGGTGAGGATTTGGAAGAAGTCGTCAGGTTTGGCAGAGTAGCAATAGAGAGAAGACAGGAGGGAAAAGTGGCATCGTTCGCTGCTGTGAAAAGACAAACTCATCCACCAGATTCCCAGTGTTGATTCTGAGAGCATGTGCACCCTTTTGATACTCAAGTTATTCATGCCAGCCAGCATGTTCCTTAGTGGTGGGCCAAACATTTTAATTCCGATTCCCATTCCCATTCTAACGTGTCGATCCATGGCCTCCTCTTGTGCCAAGATGAGGGCACCCTCAGAGTGCAGGAGCAACATCTCATATTCCTTCTGGGTAGCCTCCAAACTGATGGCATGAATATCGATTTCTCCTTCCAGTAAACAAATTCCTTCCCTCCCTTCTATTTCCCATTCTGACCTTTTACCTCTTCTCACTTGCCTGTTAGCCTGGATCCCTTTCTCCTTTCCTTTCTCCTGTGTTCCATTCTTCTCTCCTATCAGATTCCTTCTTCTCCAGCCCTTGACCTTTCCCACTCAACCGGCTTCAACTGTCACCTTCCACTAGCCTCCTTCCCCTCACCCCACCTTTTTATTCTTGGTGTCTTTCCCCTTCTATTTCAGTCCTGAAGAAGGGTTTTGGCTCAAAATGTTGACTCTTAATTTTATTTCATTTCACTTCATTTCTACAGATGTTGCCTCACCTGCTGAGTTCCTCCCGGATTTTGCATGTGTTGCTTTAAATTTCCAGCATCTGCAGACTTTCTTGTCTCCATGATTGATGCTCCATAGTGTCTCTGATTCCCTCAGATATTTCTGCTGGAAAAAAAGTGTGTATTGGAATTGGTTTATTATTGTCACATGTACCAAGATACAGTGAAGAGCCTTTGTTTATGTGCAATCAACACTCAAAATGTTAACCTGAAAGTATTTCCATTTAAAACTTTGAAGTAATTTTACATTGTACTTTTGAATGGTTATGAACAAAACTGTATGCTGAATTTGGATTTCCAAATGGAAGTAGTTTAGTACCTTTTTTTAAACCTTTTCAGACAAAATAAGCCCCACTTTGTTGCATTTAGGTTAAGCCATTGAAAGAAATGTCATGGTACAATTGCCTTCGATGTCTTATAACTCAAAGTATTAATGCTTGTCTTCAAATGAATCTAAATTATTTTAAGCATCCTTTAGTTAACTGTAATTACTTCTGTAACTGAGAATTAAATACAGAAATGATGGGTTGGGAGACAAAACTATAACTTCTGCACAGGCCTGTTATCAATTAAAACCAGTTATTAGACAATTAACAATTATATCGTTACCTTTTTCTAACAGAAAGCTTGGCTGTTTTGGCATCCTTTCTTGTTCCTTTTTGTCACTTTCTTAGTTAAGTGATTTACCAAGGTTATAGCATTTATGTTGAAAAATGTCAGCTGTTCTTATAACATAAATTGGAAAAGCGTTGCATCAGCAGTAAAATGGCATGATCATGCAGGTTTTTTAAGAGTCCGAGCTGGTCCATAATATAGGCTTCATGATTAATATACCATAAAAATATTAAACAGCTGTGGTTGTTTAAATGATTCATCAGCATAGCGCTACCCTCAAACTTTTCAATCAAGTTTCTTCTGCTTTTGGAGCTTTTACATTGGGTTTTTAAATAGAATATAATGTTTTAATGGATATTAAATTGATCATAGCTATAGCTGAATATCATTATTATATTAATAATTGATTCTTAATTGTGATTGGCTGAAAGACCACGAACCATTTGACATTTTTTTTGTAGAATGGTACTTAGTCATACTTTAAATTGAGGTAAATTCACTGTTGCAAATAATTAAAGATGGTGGTAACCATGGTAATTTAGCATTGCATTACAGTTCTGGGAGATTCTAAGTTACACTCGACTTACTGATATTACACTGAGTGATAAGGAAAAATGGTTTGCTGGTGTTGATCACCTTGTCTTGTTAGAGATTCAATGACTTTGTACCATCTTAAAGATAAACCAGAAGCAAGATTTACAACTTGGTATTAACATCTGAGCAATAGCTGATCCCACTGAGCAATAGTGGAAATTCAGCATCAGTTTTGTAAATTAAATCTTAAATGCTGTAAATACTCAGCAGATTAGACAGCAATAGAAGTTCGAGGAATCAAATTTGTATTTTGGATTGATGAGCTTTCATCAGAACAAGGAAAAATAAAGACAAAATAAGTCTTAAATTCCCAGGAAAGAGGAGTGGGTTTGGAGAACTAAGGGGAAGAGATTGAAGGTGAGGAGAGAATGACACAGGATGGTAGTGCTGGCTGAAAGAGAGGGATGAGGTTTAGTGAATACCAAAAGATATGAATGGGGGAATATAGAGAGGGAATATAGTTAGAGGGGAAAAAAGTCTGAAATAATCAGAGGCAGAAAGAGAACAGACTTGAATTCTCAAAGTGTGATGCCCATGACTGAAGTGGTGAATGTCGCAGCCAGGAGACTGTGCTGTACTTTCAGAAGTTGCTGAGTTTTAAGCTTAAGTTGAGCTTCACTGAAGCAGCATAGGAGACCGAAGGCAGGGGGATCAAAGGCAGTGAATGGAGATTTGAAATAACAGGCAGCTGCAAAATCAGTGTCACACCTGCATATGGAAAGGAAGTTTTCTATAGAACAGCCACTCAATTCTCACTTGGTTTTCCCGATGTAGTGGGGGCAACATTGTGAGCTCTGAGATATTAGAGTGAGTGACTGATCCAACTGGAAAGTGCTTCTGGGCCATCAGACAAAATGCTAGAATAACTCAGTGGTGCAGGCAGCATCTATGGAAGGCAATGAACAGGAAATGTTTTGGGTCAAGAGCATTCATCAGTAATATTTCTGGGTCCCTTGATGATGGAAAGGAGGAGGTAAAAGATCAGGTGCTAGCCTTCATACAATTCCATGTGAGTGGGATTGTATATATATTTATATAACCAAACTCAGAGCCAAACTTCAGGAAATAAAACCTGTACACAATTTAACTTCAAACTATACTATTATTCTATGGATAACAATTATTCTGAATCCATTCAAAGTTCAAAGTAAACCATATAGAACCCTGATATTAATTTTTTGTGGACATCTCTATAAATCCATAATAGAATAATAACCATAATAGAATCAATGAAAGACTGCACCAGCTCGGGCATTCAACAGGTGTGCAAAGGAGAACACACTGTGCAAATATAAAAATAAAGAAATAATATTAATAAATACATAAACAATAAATATCAAGAACTGTCCCTTTCAAATTACATAGGGGAAGCTAATAAATGAATATTCTGTCTACTGGCACATTGCGAAAGGTGTTTCGTGCCACTTAATGCACAGTGCAGGACAGGTCTATTTTATCACTTAATCTTCTGGTGAGTTGTATATGCATGGAGTCGTCCTTCAACACTGTAACAAAGGGTCCATATCTTGGGTGTTTGGCTTTTGGTATAAGCACCAGCATTGAATAGTCAAAGGCGTTCTGCAAGTTAGGATGTGGTACCATAGTAAATATGTATTTCTGTAAATTTATCCAACTATATTCAAAGTGTTAAAGTTAAGTAGGTGATTATAGCAATTAAAGCTGTAGCTAAATGTTTATTGCTATGTTTGTGTTGAAGGGGTATTAAACATTGTGTCAGGAGGGTCAGATACTCTGACATTCTCCTGGACTCACTCTAATATAAAATGATTTTTATACTTCCCAGCTTCCCTGTGACTCAGTCTGAGTTGGTCACCACACACACTTAAACTCTCTTTTAAATTAGGCTTCCGTCAGAGGAATGTGACAGTGCTACTTTTGCATTGTCAGGGATTACTGAAATATCTTGCTTCAGCAGGATCCAGAACATCAACTGTCAGGCTCTTGAAGCAAAGGGGATAACTTTGCTCGACTTTACTTGCTCCATCATTGAAATGTTCCCACAACCTGTGGACTCACTTTCAAGGACTCTTCATCTCATGTTCTCGATATTTATTGGTCATTTATTAGTTCCTATTATTTTTTTTCTTTTTGTATTCACACAGTTTGTTGCCTATTTCACTCTGGTTGAATGTTCAAGTCGATGTGTTCTTTCACTGATTCTGTTATGGTTATTATTCTACTATTCTTCTCAGAGTTGTATATGGTGACATACTGTATATGTACTTTGATAATACATTTACTTCTGAACTTTTGAACTCTTTGAACATCAAATTAATTTAGGAAAGGAAGGGAAAGGATACATTTGAATTAGCCCACTCAACAGGAGATGCAGTAGGGGAGAAGACACAAGAGGAAAGATGTCCTTTTATAAACACTATATGAAGTCACAAGAGATTGCAGGTTCTAGAACCCAGAGCAACACACAAAATGCTCGAAGAACTCAGCAGGACATGCAGTACCTACTGTATCTCGACCCAAATCATTGACTAACCTTTTCCCTGCAAAGATGCTGCCTGACCTGCTGAGCTCTTCCAGCTTGATTGATCAAGATCATATGTGGGGGATCATTGATCTATTTTCCTGTATCCATAGAAACGAAATGATATGCTTTATCCACAAGAAGCTTCTAAGCCAAAGTTGGAGTAGGTTCTCTCATGGACTTCCATTGATATATCTTCCTCTATATTAAAAGAGTTCCATATAATTTTTATTATTCTCTAATCATGATCCTTCCCATCAAGCGGTACAAGCAGGTTTTTAATAGTGCTGGCCACTTATGATTTTTAATTGTAAAACACAACTAAAGTCCCCTGCAGTGTTTTATATGACAAAATATAACATGGATTCAATTCAATGTCAAGATATAAATCATAAGTCATGAAAGCACCTTTTTAATCCCTAACAGCATCAAAACCATTAAAACAACTTTGATCTGTTTACATTACAAACTATTTTCATAATCACTTTGTTCTATATGGCACATTGAAACTAATGAAGGTTTCAGAGGGTGGCAAGGCTCAGGTTTTGACTAATGGTTGAATCATAATTTTTTTTACATTTTTGCTTATTTTACATACTTTTAGAACCATTATAAATACAAGTATATTATTCTTTTGATACTGTTGATCTAGTTATTTATTACTTCATTCCCTTGATTGCTTTATTGAATGAGGAAGGCAGCATCCATCATTAAGGACCCCCATCACCCAGGACAAGCCCTCTTCTTATTGTTACAATCAAGATGGAGGTACAGAAGCCCGAAGGCACACACTCATCAATTCAGGAACACTTTCTTCCCCTCTGTCATCTGATTTCTGAATGGACATTGAACCCATGAACGCTGCCTCTTTTTCGATGTTATCATGTATTACATTTTGTAATACTGTCGCAAAGTTAACAAATTTCACGACCTATGCCAGTAATATTAAACCTGATTCTGATTCTAATCTAACGCATGGATTATGAATACTGAGCTTAAAGTTCAGTTAAAGCCTGATCAAGTTATTATTCAGATACTTCACCAACCTTTGTTCAGTTGGCCCCCTAGAAGACTTTAACACTAAGATCTACTGAAAATCAATGTATCCAATGCAATATGTGGTATGAGGAACCATCATCATCCAAAGAAAAGATTTAAAACATTTTTTTCACAAACTCCTCCCAACCTGATAGGATTGGGTTAAGTATATTGCCATTCTCTATGCTATTTGGATTTGACATGGGAAGTATGCCTTCAATTAAAAATGATTTAGTAATGTCAATAATAATGCGTAATCAAACACCTAAAATCACCAAGTCAATTCATTACATAACACTGACAGCATTGGAGATAAACAGTGGCTCATGCACATAAAGACAGGGTAAACAATTGTTTCTACATTGATGCAACATGGCATTAGTTTTGCATCAGTGCACAATGTGCATTATTACAGTGATCTGAATTTTGGCAAGCAAGAGACAGCTTCATAAATGCTCAAGAAAGGTCTTGCATTGATAGAGTGCATTTCATGCCCTTAGGGTACCTTAGCATCCTTCACAGCCAAAGCATAGTCACACTTGTTTTTTATAGACAAATGGTGCAGGCATCTCCAAGATACCAGAAACAGTGTATAAAACAAGTGGCAGTCCATATCTTTTGTTGGAGATATGAATTTGGACATCTGAAAAATAATCAACTCACTTTTTGATTAATCCTATAGGGAGATGAAACTAATGGGCATATGCATATTGGTTTAATTTATTTATTTTGTACAGTATGTATCCAGAACCATGCAATAGCTTTTATGATGACTAAGTGTAACAAACAGAGCCTACTATTGCACATAATTAGTGAATGCTGACCCTTGATGCAGGTCATGTCCTCTGCCAGATGCTATTGTCTTGAAGATTGAAGCAGCATTGCTTTCCTGCAAAGAAGCCTCAAACAATCTGTGAAAAGTTAGAGTGCCCTATTGATGATATGGCACGTTGAATCAGGGATTCAAGCTCTACTGTCTGTAACTAATTTGTGGTTGATTCCAGTTAGCAGTCTTCCTGTCACAGGATCTTTTATGTTATTTCATGGTGTGGATGTCATAACCATAAAGATTATGCAAAATGTGCAGATGTGGCTGAAATGTCCATTGAACAAAGAAAAACAGGTTGATTAACTACCATTATAAATGGGAATCCAACAGATAGGCATATAATTAGTAAAGGGTAAGTAAATGTAGGAATGGAACATATAAAGGATAAAAATGGGAACTGGTGCATTTATGATAAGGACACGGTTACGGTAGCAAAGGAGAACATTTTCTCTTCATCAAGAAAGAGGATACTTCTGAAGGAAGAGATACTTGAGACCCTAGATTTTCTAAAAATAAAATTGCAAAGCAGAGATATTAAAAAATCTGGCTGAACTTAAAGTAGATAGGTCACCAGGAACAGATGGAATGCATCCTAAGATTTCAAGGGTATTATAGGAAGAAATAGGTGGGCAATGATTAGGATCTTCCGGAGCCATTTGGATGTAGGGGTGATGTCCTATAAAGAAAAGATTGGAGACTTCAGGCCAATCAAATTTATCTTGGTACTGGTAGAACCTTTAACAATTTTTTTTTCCTCAAGGGTAGAGTTAATAGATACTTGGAAGAAAACTAATTAAGAAAAGTCAGCACAGACAAGTATTTGAATTTGAATTTGAATTGACTTTATTTCTTACTTCCTTTGCATACATGAGGAGTAAGAATCTTTATGTTATGTCTCCATCTAAATGTGCAATATGCAGTCATAGTAATTTATAATAAATAGAACAGTCAATGTAATACTCAATAGAGTACACTCAAATCAGCATAAGTTCATCAGTCTGATGGCCTCGTGGAAGAAGCTGTCCCGGAGCCTGCTGCTCCTGGCCTTTGTGCTGCAGTACTGCTTCCCAGATGGTAGCAGCTGGAATAGATTGTGGTTGGGGTGACTTGGGTCCCCATTGATCCCACACCTGTTCTTGTAAATGTCAAACTGAGGTTGCAATAAGTTCTGAAGATCCATTGGGAAAGTATGCTCCAGACTTAGGAGACTTGTGCGCACTCTTAGCTAAGTACCTCTTAGTTGAATATTTAGTTCTGTGGTTTTTGTAACTTGGAGGAACTTAGATGTTTGGTTGAATCTTTTACTGTGTGTAAATAAATAATTAATGTGTAATCAGTGCCTTCTGTCTCACTCACCAAACCTGCGATCTTGCTTTCTCGTAACAGTTTTGGTGAAAGGTTGGATTCCTTGACCTTGGATTCAATCTGTTCTAACAGTTATATATTAGGAGTACTTGGACAATATATAAATACATATATATGTCCAAATTATCCCAAAATGTAGCAAAATGAACTACAGTTGCACAAATTAAAATAACTTTGCATAAAATACAATCCTTGAATGAATATATTTGAAAACTAAACATCTTTCCTTGGGGCTCAGCAATTAAGTTCAGAATCGTTCCTTTCTGTTTGTAAAGGGGTTAATTATAAAAGAAATCACTTACATTTATGCCTTTGGCTCAGTTTCCATATTTTCTTTTTTGATGATAGTTAATGTATTCTGTCACTAACCATGAAATATAAAGTTAAGAATTGAAATTCTATCAAATTTTTGAGGTTGGAGTCACAATTAAAGTTAACTGTCCATAGACATGTTCAAATATTAAACTATTTTCATCGAAGTTACTCAAAACATTTATATTCTTTTCTTCCCCCAAGAGATACCACATTATAATTTACTAAAATTGTTTCACAATTGACTGTGTTAAATATCTACTTTAGTTATTATTTGGGAAAAAAGAACTTAATGTTGAGATAAGTGTTTAGCATATTTTTGTTAAAGGAAAATTTCTTGAGTTTAGTTAACATCTGTGTTACCAAGTCAGCAGTAATAATTATCTTTCATAATTGGCTGGAAAATATTCATACTTATCAAATGTGATTTCAATGGGCTGCCTTACATTTGTGTGTTTCAATGACCTTGACCATCGTGAAACTCTCCTCAAGGGGATCTTCCCAGATGAAAATACCTCAGAAATGCAGTGGGTGCTCCAAGCAATAATTATTCATATAAAATGTGCAGTTCTGTGGCACAGATATTCAAGGCAGAGTGAATAGAACCGGAAATCACTCTGAATTTACATCATGAATTTAAAGTAAATAACAATTTGGAAGCACATCAAAGATATAATGACAGAAATGGATCGTGCAACACTCAAAGTCACATTAATTTAGATGCAATTCCAATTGCAAAAAAAAACCTTAACAGAAATGTGCTTGTTTTTGAGACTGTGAGCATCTTGGCTACAGTTGAAAAGAAGTCATAATCAAATGAATGTAAAAAAAAATAACTTGGTATTGATGAACACAAAAAAGACTCTCTAATAAATGGAATGAGTTTGATCATTTGTGGCAGAACTGTTTGATGCTGGTGAGAATGGATACTAATAAGGTTGTGAACAGGGCATCCTACATTTGGAGCCAATAAAGGCTTGCCTGTCTGGGGTTTGGAAATAACTAGCATTTATTCAGTGCCTTTCTTCAGCTTCAATATATCCCAAAGTGACATAGAACAAATTAAAGTTATAGATACCCACATGGCCCTTCAAAAAAGCAAAAGGAACCTATGCTATGTGATTGTTGATGGTTTAAAAAAAGAAGATAAATTACCTGAAGAAGTTTAAACTGTTTGAAGCGTTGGTCCAGTTGTAAAGTTGTGTAGTTAAGCAACAGTGGTAAAAGAGATGGATACACAATAAAAATTCACACTTAGCAATCAGAACCAGAAACAGGTTTAGTATCACTGGCATATGTTGTGAAATTTGTTGTTTACAGCAGCAGTACATTGCAATACATAATAATAAAAAACTATAAATTACAATAAGCAATATATATTATAATTTAAATAAGCAGTGCAAAAATAGAGATTCTTTTTTAAAAAGTAGTGAGGTAGTGTTCATGGGTTAATGTCCATTCAGAAATTTGATGGCAGAGGACAAGAGGCCGTTCCTGAAATACTGAGTATGTATGTTCTGGCTCCCATACCTCCTCCTTGATGGTAACAATGAGAAGTAGGTATGTTCTGGGTGATGAGGGCCCTTAATGACGGATGCCACCTTTTGGAGGCATCGCTTTTTGATGCTGGAGAAGCTACTGCCCATGATGGAGCTGGCAGAGTTTACAACTTCCTGCAGCTTTTTCCAACCCTTTACAGTGGTCCCTCCACACCAGAGAGTGATGCAACAAGTTCGAACGCTCTCCACAGTACATCTGTAGAAATTTGTAAGAGTCTTCGTTGACATACCGAGTCTCCTCAAACTCCTAATGAAATTTACCTGCTGTTGCGCTTTCATTGTAATTACATCAATATGTTGGGCACAGAATAGATTTTCAGAGATGTCAACACCTAGGAAGTTGAAACCATTCCCCCTTTCCCCTGCTGATACCTTGATGCGGACAGGTGTGTGTTCCCCTGACTTCCCCTTTCTAAAGTTCACAGTCAGCTCCTTGGTGTTACTGATGTTGAGTCCAAGGTTGTTATTGCAACACTACAGCTGATCCATCTCACTGCAACACATACAAAGTGCTGGTGGAATTCAACAGGCCTGGCAGCATCAATGGAAAAGAGTACACAGTTGACATTATGGGGCCAAGACCCTTCATCAAGACTGGAAAGGAAGAGGAGAAGTCAGAACAAGAAGGTGGGAGGAGGGGAGGAAGAAGTACAGGGTAGTAGGTGATAGGGGAAGCTGGGAGACAGGGAATGGTTGGAGGGGTTGAAACCTCTTTTCCATTGATGCTGTCAGGCCTGCTGAGTTCCTTCGCTACTTTGGATTTCCAGATTTTCTTGTTTTCGTGATCTATCTCACTCTTGTACGCCTTCTCACCACCACCTGAAATTCTGCAAACAATAGTTGTATCATCAGTAAATTTACAGATGGCATTTGAGCTGTGCCTAGCCTCCCAGTCATAGGTGCAGTGAGAGCAATACAGTGAGCTAAGCCCGCATCCTTGAGTTACACCAATACTGATTGTCAGAGAGGAGGAGATGTTATTTCTGATCCGCTCAGTCTGTGATTTTCCAATGAGCAAGTCAAGAATTCAGTTGCAGAAGGGGTTCTGAGGCCCAGGTTTTTGAGTTTGCTGATTAGGACTGAGGGAATGATGGTGTTGAATGCTTCCTTTAAATGTCTTCATCCAAGTGTCATCCCTTTTTCAACTGGAAAGTTGGGTTGCTGTTGACTTGTAAGCCACAATATTGATTGAAGCTCATCAGTTAATCAGTGTGATTAAGAGTTGCAGCAGAGAGGCAATAGAGCAAACTAGTGTAGAACTCATGACCCTATGTGTGATCGCTGTTTCAGTTACCATTGTACCGGTGACTTCAATGCATAGAGTAACATGTAGTTAAAGAGCTGAGTGAGCCAGAAGCTTGGTATTAATTCACTCAGCCACTTGAAAGTGGCACTTATTCTGTGCGTGACCAAAGAGGACATGATAACAGTAGTGTTGTAAATTTAGTAACAGGGTTATGTGCTGATCAACTATGCTGTATAATGACTTATGTATCAATACATCATTTTTCTCCGTCGTCAGCCTCAGGTTCCACATCCATATAATTCTCTGCGGATCGAGTATGTCTTGAACAGTTTTACATATGATTGTGAAATCAGATAGATATTGCATAACAACAAACATTTAGAAGCAAGTCTAACTTGCCAAATATCAAGTCATATCTGATATGCCCAGTTTTAATATCTTGATTATCACAGTAACTCGGCTCTTTTGATGCTGACGCTATTCACTACCATAAATAACTGAAATAGACCCACCAGTCAATCACATCCCAATTAACAGCAATAGCCAATCCATAAAGATACAACAACCCTTGCATAAATTTTACATGAGTATTCTATTTGGTTTTCTGTCAGATTAAAATTCACGTTAAAATTACCTGGAGTCATTGACAGTTTCGTCAACAGACTCAAAACTGATGTTTACTTGATTCACCATCCTAGATGTAAACATCAAAGCACTTCATACTAACTAGCCAGTCTAAATTTTTTTGCAGCACAGTTAATTCTCCTGCAATAGCTTGCTTCATAGGTGGTTCAATAACACTAGATTGCCTTTGACATAAACATTTGGAAACTAGGGCAATGGCAGATTTAACTCGCTATTTGTGTTGCATCAAATAACCTCAGCTGGTGATTGGAAGGAGTGAAGTTGACATACAAAACTCAGTCTCTCCTTGTTTGAGCAAAGAACCTTCACTGACATTTAACACTGCTGATTAACATGAACAACATCTCCTTGAAGAGTTTGTGGAACTGCTGCCTGAAGATAAGGTTGGAAGGTTAGATAAGGTTCGTGATGCCTCCCATTCATAGTTCTTGAAGAATACTTACATTGGTGAGATTTTAGGATGTGGAATATCATCTTGCAAATCTCCTTTCAAGTGGAAAGAAACTGAAACAAATAGATAGGGTAAAATGTCTTCTAAGTGCTTCTGGGCCATCACTAACAAAATATTGTTCTAATAATAAAAGTTATTGCTCCCTGCATACAAGTGAGAAGAATGAATGACAGATTTATCAAAATGAAAACAAATCACATATTGGAAATTAAAAAATGAATTAAAAAAATTAAAGTTTCAACAGCCTTTTTATAATACGGCAACCAGAACCATATGCAATTATCCAGATGCAACCTAACTGGAGTTTTATAAAGCTGCAACATAACTCCTGACTTTTGTACTCAGTGTCTCAACTATTAAATGAAAGCATGCCATATGTTTTCTCAACCACCCTGTCAACCTGTGTGGCCACCTTTTAGGGAGCTATGAACTTGGACCCCAAGATCCTTCTGCCCATCAACTGTTAGGAGTCTTGCCCTCACCATCCAAGATTCTCTTACCTTGCCGTCCTTGTCCTTCCTTCTGACTGGAACATATCTGTCCTGCACTCGGTGCAGTTGGTCTTTAAACAGCTTCTGCAGGTCGGACATGGACTTGCCCAGAAACAGTTGTTCCCAATGATCTCTGCCTAGTTCCAGTCTAATGCTCTCGTAATTTTTCCTCCTCCAATTTAATACTCTCCCACAAGTTCCATACTTATCATCTGTAGCTATCTTAAAATTTAGGGAGTTGTGGTCACTTTTTCCTAACTGCTCACCTACTGAAATTTCAGTTACCTGGTCAGGCTTGTTACCCAGCACCAGATCCAGCACATCCCCTCCACTGGTTACACTGTCTATATATTGATCTAAGAAACATGTGGTGGATGCAAAGGGGAAGAAACTGAATAATGTTAAAAGGAATAGAACCATGTATGAAGAAATGAGTTATTTGGGACAGGAACAGGCTGAAATGATGGATCCACTAGGAGTGTATGCTGTAGATCATAAGGCATTGATTCAAAGATCTTGCTTTGTAAGAAAGATCATCAGGTGAAATTAGGAAGGTTTTGTTCAAGAACATAATGCTGCTGTTTCTGTGGTGAGATCACTGTCCAGAGAGGGGTATGAGGAGGCAGCAAAGACCTAGTATTTGGACTCAGCAAGAATATAATGCTGATGTTTCTGTGGTGAGATCACTATCGAGAGAGGGGTATGAAGAGGCAGCAAAGACCTGGTATTTGAACTCAGCAAGGTAGAGCCAGTTCACTGAATACCTGCACCACCTTTGTCAACAGGTTGATAGTAATTTGGGATAGTGAGCAGACTGGAGTCAGTCAGCATTGAGTATCTAGAGTGGGAAAAATTGCAAGGTCGAATATTTCACAGTCGATTTGCAGCAAAATAATACCTGAACGAGGCAAGAGATTAGAGAGAGGATATAGTCAAGTAAAGAAGACAAGTAAGACAAACAAAAAAACTCAGCTTCACGAGGACAGGGAATTTGGCATGATGTAGATCATAAAACTAATTGAAAGAAAAACACTGAGCGGGAATAACATATCCTCAGTTCATTTTACTTTTGTGAGACATTCATTTATGATGTGGTAGCATGATGACGTACAAGATTCACATTCTTTTTCATAACTATAATGCATTATGTGAACAGCAATGAATGCTGAATCAAACAACATATTTACAACATCAATCAAATATTACTGAAATATTAAATACACAACAAGGAGGATGAAACAAAAGCCTCAGATGAGCATTGATTGTTGAGGACTAGAGAGGAAAAAGGCCAAAGATATCATGAAAATGGGTAAAATTGGGAGAAGAAATGCAGGTTGAAGGAAAGTGAAACTGAATTCAAGGTTTCACGTTTGTAGTCCTTGATATCAGGTGTAGAAAGTGATGAAGATGAATCAAGGTAACTTTGAGAAAGAATGCATTGGCTATCAGGGAGATGTGAGGACCGAACATCTGGAGTTCAACATGCAACAAGCTCAACGATTCCAAAATCCCTCAATACCTGGAAGCAATATTTCATCACTTGGAAAAAGTTGGAGCTGCAGACATTTCCTCAGGAAAGAATATGGCTGTGGGCCCACAATTATTTGTGCATTCTTTACAAGAAAGAAAGTGGAAGTCAATGAAGGTGAACAAGGTAAAACAAACAAAACGAATTTTATTGGAGAAAAACAGCCGAGTATTCCTGGAAGAGAAGTGGCACTGAATTAAACAGTAATCCAAAATATGATGGAAATCTAAAATAAGAACAGAAAATATTGGAAATATTCAGCAGGTTAAGTAGTAAATGTAACACTTAAAGTCTGCTTTCTCCCTTTCTATTGATTTGCCTAAAATACCCTGCTTGGTCTATATTAGAGAAAGTGAATGATTGTAGAATCATTCCAAACCAGGTCTATTACAAGCAGCAAAGATAAATTGTTTATCTCAAGATAGCCGCTGTGTGCATTTGTGGTGTTGGAGTTTCAGAAAACTTCTCCTCAGAACAAAGAAAAACATTTATTATTTTATCTAATTTGATATTGTCCTGTTGGCTACAGACAATATCAACAATTGTTTATGTACATTACGTGCCTCCCCAACCAGGTGACGAATCAAGTATAAGAGGATGGTTTAATCATCTTATGGATAAGCAATAGACAGCTATGCATCATCCATGATATTTACCAGACACCCTATTCACTATCTCTGAGCCAGAGCCCTGGTTTTCAGTGACCTTGTGTACCCTGCTTGAACTGTCTCAGTACTGATAAGCAGAGGCCCAATGAGTCAGGTCTGTCTATGAGACCACAGGAATGGAATGTATTCATAGCCCATAATACTTCATCTATTCTCAATCTTGCAATGTCATATGTTACTGTTCTCCATTTTTAAACTATCTGCTTGTGCATTTCTACATTTCTGATTTGCAATATTGTCTTCTCTCTAACTTCATCTAAGAGTCTGTCAAACTAGATGTTAGTTATGATTTGGGAAATCTGTACCACTTTGAACAGATACCTTGAGCCAATACTTTTTCGGTGCTACTTGGATGACACTTCAATCATAATATCAAATAATTATCAAAAAGCCCAACACCACAGGGTTGGAAATGTGTACCCATGAATAAGAATGTCTGGAAGTTTAGAAAGTTAGGAAGTGTAGTGGCAACGAGGGTAAAGTTTTTAATAAAAATATTTACTGTGCTTCCACTATGCAAGACAAATCACAATGATTGAAATCGTCTAAATACTTAATAAAATAACAATAAAGTGCATTTCCAGAAACAGGTGAAAATAATGCATTCAGGTCTTTTCCCAAGTGCCTTTATTTCCCAGTGTGATAGCTAATTAAGACAACTGTTCAATGAGTTAACTTGGCTCAGTTGGTATCATTTTTCTCTTTTAGGCAGAAGTTTGTGTATCCAATCATCTCTAGCACTTAAGCACATGAATCTAGCCTGACAGCTCAGTTTTGTTAACTGAATCTCTGTTGCATTGTTGCTACTGCAGTCTTCTGGGTATAATATTCAGAGTGAAGCCTTAACTTTCCATTGAAGAGGTTGTAAATATCTCATGAAACTAATTGAAGAACCAAGAGTTCTTCCTAAATTTTAAATTACATATATCCCTTAACACCAGCAAATTGGTATTGGTTTGCTATAGTCACATGTACCAAGATACAGGTAAAAGGTTAGATTAGATTCACCTTTATTGTCATTGTGCCGAGTACAGATACAAAGCCAATAAAATGCATTTAGCATCTGACCAGAAATGCAAAGGATAGTGTTATTTACAAAATACCTATAAATAAAAAATACAGCACACAAATATAGAAGTACTGAGACAGTACAATATGGATGCAATACTGCTTAGTACTGTGATGAGAGGTTCAGCAATGTCACAGCCTAGGGAAGAAGCTGTTCCCGTGCCTGCTGGTGCGGGAGCGGAGGCTCCTGTAGCGCCTACCAGATGGGAGGAGAGTATAAAGTCCATGGTTAGGGTGAGATGCATCCCTGATAATGCTCTTCGCCCTGCCCAGGCAGCGTTTATGGTAGATGTTCTCAATGGTGGGCAATTGGGTGCCGATAATCCACTGGGCAGTTTTTACCTCATGCTGGAGAAAAAGCTCTTAAGCCAGAGAGGATAACTTCACTCACCCCAACATTGAACTGATTCGACAAATTATGGATTAATTTTCAAGGACTCTATAACTCATGTTCTCAATATTATTTATTGCATATTTATTTATGTATTTGTGTATCTGCACAACTTATCATTTTTTAATATATTGGTTGTTTGTTCATCTTTGTTTTTCATTCCCTGCTTTTAATATGATGGCCCTCTTGTAAATTGCGGGCTAAGGTTTTGATCTGCAATCCTTAATTTTGAACCTCATTCCCAAACTTGGTGTTGCAGTGTTGGTGTAGATGGGTTGGGAATGAGGAGATGTGGGAGAGCCCCTTGGGCTGGATACTGCTGATACCAGCCCATACTTTGTGTATGTTGTATAAGGAGGAAGACTTATTCCCTCTTAATCATCAGGCTCTTGAACCAGAGGGGATAACTTTACTCAACTTCACTTGCCCCATCGCTGAACTGCTCCCACAACCTGTGGACTCACTTTCAAAGACTCTCCCACTCATTTTCTTGATATTTATTCTTATTTATTCATTATTTTTATTTTGTGATTTTGTATTCTTAATTTGTATTCACATTTTGTTATCTTTTGCACATTGGTTGTTTGTCCGTTCTGTTGGGTGCAGTTTTTCATTGATTCTATGGTATTTCTTTGTATTTACTGTGAATGCTCACAAGAAAATGAGTCTCAGGGTAGTATATGCTGAGAAATATGTACTTTGATAATAAATTAATAAATGTACTTTGAACTTTTGCCTTGCATACTGTTCATACAGATCAAAACATTACACAGTACATTGAGCTAGAATAAGGAAACACAATAAAAATACAGAATCAACTATAAACACTACTGAAAAGGTGCAGTGCAGATAAACAATAAAATGCAAGATCATAACAAGGTAAATTGTGAAGACAACTTATCATATAAGAGGTCCATCCAAGAATCTGATAACAGTGGGATAGAAGAAGGCCTTGATCCTGGTGGTACGTGCTTTCACCTTTTGTACCTTCTGCCCAATGGCTGCTTTGCTGAGGCATAGAGGAAAGGCAAGCTATCATGGCGTGCTGAGCTGTTTTCACAACTCTCTGTAGTTTCTTGCAGCCGTGTGTAGAGTAGTTGCCATACAAAGCCAGTATGCATCCAAACAGAATGCTCTCTTTGTTACACACATCAAAGTTGCTGGTGAACGCAGCAGGCCAGGCAGCATCTCTAAGAAGAGGTACAGTCGATGTTTCGGGCCGAGACCCTTTGTCAGGACTAACTGAAAGAAGAGCTAGTAAGAGATTTGAAAGTGGGAGGGGGAGGGGGAGATCCAAAATGATAGGAGAAGACAGGAGGGGGAGGGATGGAGCCAAGAGCTGGACAGTTCATTGGCAAAAGGGATATGAAAGGAGGCTGTGGATAGACATATCAGAGTGGGAATGGGACGTGGAATTAAAATGTGCGACCACTGGGAGATCCATCTTACTCTGGTGGACAGAGCGTAGGTGTTCAGCGAAACGATCTCTCAGTCTGCGTCGGGTCTCGCCAATATATAGAAGGCCACATCGGGAGCACCGGACGCAGTATATCTCCCCAGCTGACTCACAGGTGAAGTGTCGCCTCACCTGGAAGGACTGTCTGGGGCCCTGAATGGTGGTAAGGGAGGAAGTGTAAGGGCATGTGTAGCACTTGTTCCGCTTACAAGGATAAGTGCCAGGAGGGAGATCGGTGGGGAGGGATGGGGGGAGACAAATGGACAAGTGAGTCGCGTAGGGAGCGATCCCTGCGGAAA
Organism: Mobula hypostoma; assembly: GCF_963921235.1. NCBI lineage: Eukaryota > Metazoa > Chordata > Chondrichthyes > Myliobatiformes > Myliobatidae > Mobula > Mobula hypostoma. The sequence continues at coordinate 84,077,330 of NC_086101.1, read as the reverse complement.
CAGAAGGGGCGGAGGGAATTCCCATTCTGATATGTCTATCCACGGCCTCTTCTACTGTAAAGATGAAGCCACACTCAGGTTGGAGGAACAACACTTTATGGTCCATCTGGGTAGCCTCCAACCTGATGGCATGAACATTGACTTCTCAAACTTCCGCTAATGCCCCTTGTACCCCATCCGTTATTTATTTATACACACACATTCTGTTTCTCTCTCTCCTTTTTCTCCCTCTGTCCCTCTGACTATACCCCTTGCCCATCCCCTGGGTTCCCCCCCTCCCCCTTTTCCTTCTCCCTGGGCCTCCTGTCCCATGATCCTCTCATATCCCTTTTGCCAATCACCTGTCCAGCTCTTGGCTCCATCCCTCCCTCTCCTGTCTTCTCCTATCATTTTGGATCTCCCCCTCCCCCTCCCACTTTCAAATCTCTTACCAGCTCTTCCTTCAGTTAGTCCTGAAGAATGGTCTTGGCCCGAAACGTCAACTGTACCTCTTCCTAGAGATGCTGCCTGGCCTGCTGTGTTCACCAGCAACTTTGATGTGTGTTGCTTGAATTTCCAGCTTCTGCAGATTTCCTCATGTTTGCTCTCTATGTTGATTATATAAAAAAAACTGTTAAGGGTCAATGGGGATTTGCCAGACTTCTTCAGCCACCTGAGGAAGTAGAGGTTCTGCTGAGCTTGCTCGGCAGTAACATCAACATGGTTGGACTAGGACAGTTTATTAACAAAGTTCACAGCTGGGAACTTTAAGTTCCCAACCCAGTTAACCTGTATTTGATTTCGTTTGAAATTTAAGGTTCGTCAAAGTTTTTTGTTGAAATATCCATTGCTTCTGAACAACTTGAACTATCAACTTCCATTTCAAATATTCCCAGTGAATTGGCCTCTACTGTTGTCTGTGGCAATGAATTCTACAGATTCACTACCCTCTGTCTAAAGTAATTCTTCCTCATCACTTTCCTGAAGGGACTTTCTAGTATTCTGAGGCTGTGCCCTTTTGTTTTAGACTCCCGACTATAGGAAACATGCTTTCCACATCTATGCTATCTAGGCCATTCAATATTCATTAGTTTTCAATGAGATCCCTCCTCGTTCTTCTAAACTCCAGTGAGTACAGGTCCAGAGCATTCAAATACTCCTCATACATTAACCCTTTCATTCCTGGGATCATTCTTGTGAACCTCTTCTGGACCCTCTCCAATGCTAGCAATATCCTTTCTTAGGTAAGGGACCTAAAACCGCTCATAATACTCCAAGTGCTGTCAGACCAATATCTCATAAAGCTTCAGCATTACATGTTTGTTTTTGTATTCTAGTGTTCTCAAAATGAATGCTAGTATTGCATTTGCCTTCTTGACCATTGACTCAACCTGCAAGTTAACCTTTAGGGAATCCTGTATGACTCCCAATTCCATTTGCAGCTCCAATTTGTGAAGTTATTTATTTATTTATATTATTTTATTGATAATAGGCCCAGCAACCCCCAAATTAACTCTAAACTAATCACAGGACAATTTACAATGACCACTTAACCCACTGATGGTTACGTCTTTGGATTGTGGGAGGAAACTGGAGCACCCAAAGAATGCCACGCATTCCACAGAGCGGATGTGTAGACCCTTGGGGTTTTCCTTAATCCTGTCCACCATGGCCTTCTCATGGCCCCTTCTGGCTTTCCTAACTTCATTCCTAAACTCCTTCCTGTTAGCTTGACAATCTTCTAGTTTCGTATCATTACCTAGTTTTTTATACCTTTCGTAAGCTCTTCTTTTCTTCTTGACGAGATTTACAACCGCCTTTGTGCACCACGGATCCTGTACTCTACCATCCTTTCCATGTCTCATTGGAACATACCTACTCAGAACCCCACGCAAATATCCCCTGAACATTTGCCACATTTCTTTGGTACATTTCCCTGAGAACATCTGTTTCCAATTTATGTTGCCTGACTGTTAGTTTGTGTTTTGCATCTTGGCCCCAGAGGAATGCTGTTTCATTTGTCCGTATTGCTGTGCATGGTTGAATAACAATTAAACGAACTTGAACTTGGTACTATCTAATAATAAAATGAACCATATCCTCACATGTAATTTTCCAGTATTTCATAATATAGTTAAGACTTAACAGCAAGAAACTAATGGGTAATCATATAGTTCAGCTGAAACTTATGGGGCAGCATGGTAGTATAGCAGTTAGCACAATGCTTTAGAGCACCAACGGCTCGGGTTCAGTTCTGCCACTGCCTGTAACAAGTTTGTACAATCTCCCCATAAATGCATGGATTTCCTCCAGTTTACTTCCACAGTCCACTAAGATGTACTGGTTAGTAAGTTAATAGAGCATTGTAAATTGTCCCGTGATTAGGCTAGGATTAAATCGGGGGATTGCTGGGCAGCACAGCTCGGAGGGCTGGAAGAGTCAGTTCCATGCAGTATCTCAAAAATTAAATAAATAAATAAATAAATAATGAAGAATCTATTTTTCCTGGATTGTAAAGAACAAAAAATAATTTTGCTCATAATGGTATGAAAATCAAATGTGTGGGATTGCTTAAATGCACACAAATTCAGAAAATTTGCCAAAGAATAAATTAATACTATTGATTTTTAAAAAGAAGTGATATGGCATTTTATTTAAACCAATGCAGATGAAAGCTATTGTAAACATATTGTTCAAATGGAAAGTCAAAGGACATTAGAACTGAATTGACATATCAATTTCAAAGACTTTTCCTCTCACTTTCAGATCATTAAAGCAGTAGATGAAATGTGGAGCAATGATTAATTTTAGCTAATCAAGGTCATTTTAAGGTATCAGCTTCACATCCTGCCAAAATAACCATGGCTTGCTAAAACGTATCATGACCATTACAGTATGCTATACCATTATCACATTTATTATTGCTCAATTAGATTGGTCCTTAAAATTCCATAAAAGGTAGAACTTCCTCACTTAACATATTTATTATGATCCTGATTCACATTCAACAGAGCATCGTGTTCATCTCCCACTCATTCTAATCCTGATTCATCTCAAATACTGCTTAATGGAGGTTCTCGTTAATTTTGTTCATAGAATATGAAATTTTCATTAAAACAGAATGTTCTGAGCATCAGTAACCAAATATTATATTATGTCTTAATGTAGTTTCTAATGTTCTGTGGGTACAAAGTAAATGCAGTGAATGGGAAAGAAACTGCCTTGACATTGGGATTGATAGTACCAAGATTATTGCTGACAAAATCATTTCTTCTGTTAAAGGTACATTACTTGGCATTAGTGAAACTAATTGTGGTAGTGACGCTGTTGTGAAGTAGTTTTATTCAATACTTCAAAAGCAGGAACTATTAGTTATGGTTCATGATGCTTGAAATGGTGGCTATCTGACCACATGAGTGAATCAGTCTGTTGGGCTGGCTGACACCTCATACAACAAGATGGAGTGTCATAACTTGGCATATCATTCTGCAGTGCTATTATTAGTTTAGGAGCTCAAGAATTTTGAAATCGCATCCAAAATAAATGGAAGGATAGCTCCAATCAGTACGTGAAAATAAGCAGCAACTTAGTGTCTGAATCATCTCTTCACATTCAATAAAGAGTGAATAATGTTCACTTTTTATACAGAGATTTCATATATGGTCCTGAGATCTGTAAACAACTTTACCTGAGAAGCTATTTCAGCTCAGGGCATTCTGGAGTTCAGAGTTCAATTCCGGCGCCATTTGTATGTCCTCCCCAAAGAGCACGTGCATTTCCCCCGGGTGCTCTGGCTTCTTCCCACGGTCTTAAGATGTACCAGGTAGGTTAATTGGTCATTGTAAATTGTCCTGTCATTAAGTTATGGTTAATCGGGGTTGTCAGGGGTTTTTGGGGTGGTGCAGCTCGAAGGGCCTGAAGGGCCAATTATGCAGAGTAACCCTAAATAAACAAATAAGGAGAATTAAATTGGGTGAAATCCTACCTTTGAAAATTTTGTTACAAAGCTGTATCTGAAATTTGGCAAATCCGTAAATTAAATGGGAACATTAACAAGGTATGCGCAAGACTTTAAACCACAACTTTAATTCAATACTGTTTAACGCTTAACCTTAATGAACTCATGGAGATCTTTGCAGCTGGACAGTCAGAAGAACAACTAATTTGTTCCTACTCCCATAGAAAGCCAAATGTGAGAGGAGCTTGCTTATAGCAAAGAAGTAACTGTCAGTGTAGATGAATAGAAGGCATGTATTTTTTCAGGAACACAGAGGGCAGAGTTGTTCCAGTTTATTTTTAAAGGATAAATGTCTTCCTGCTTTGGAAGTGTAAATATTCTCCTGTGGTAACTTGTCTTATTTAAACTTTAATTATTATCTAATCAAGATAAAATACTGTTAAATGTGTTTCACCAGCAGTAATATAACAATGTGGAAAAAAACAATCACTCTTACCTTTATAACCTTTAAAAGAGCATTTCTTCTTTGGACGCAGCCTAGCAGGGTGTACGTTTGTTTTATTAACACCTTTGTTTAACGCTAACGTGGTACCTTGCATTAGTACAAAAACAAATTAAAACAGATCTTCAGAATTATGTGCAGGATGATGAGTTGGTCATACTTCCTGCACTAATTCATCTGTAATACAATTGTCCAAAGGAGGGAGCCAAATCATTCAATTCAAATATAAACATTTATTTATTTAAATGTGTGTTTTATGGACAAATGATTCATTTTGAATTTAGCGGTCACTTAAATTCATAAGATCCTGTTTGTAATTTTGAAATCTCCACCAGGCCATCCTTTGTAAATCAAGGAACCTGACAGAGAAAATATCAAGGAACTTGTTTATCATAAATGGAGCATCATGTTTTGTTATTTTCTACTCTATTCCTGTAGTGCATATCAAGTTCAAGTTTAATTGTCATTCAACCATATACAAGAAAACAGCCAAATGGAACAGCGTGCCTCTGGGGCCAAGGTGCAAAACTCAGTACAACAGTCACACATAGCTCATATATATATGTTGTTATGATAGCAGAACACATACAGTTAGAAAAAAATAATATAAAAATAATAATAATACAGCCCAAGTCCCTGAGTGCGTGGCCTGTTGATTGATAGTACATGGGTGTTGTCTCTCAGCCATGTTTCTGCAACAGTTCCTGATCCTGTGCAAGTACAGCCACAGACTAGCACAATTCAGCTTTTTAGGAAGGAACACTGGAGCATAGCACCAACAAGAGGGGACACCCACCAAACCACTACAGAATCCAGTGGCACACAACGAGCTCTGGCATCTCTTTCGCCAGCGACCCTGAGGCAGACGGGCCTTGTCAGTACAGCAAGTGAGTCGATGCAGCTGCCCCACTATCAGTCTCTCCAATGAACCAGTGAGTTGGACTCGCAGTATTCTGCTTTACCAATGTCCAATGGGGTCTTGTGATCACAAGGAAAACGCCCAAGCCAGTCATTTCACCATATGTTTGACCGCACACTATCTTCATGCCCTCTTCTTCCCTAGATGGACGAAGCAAGCTGCATACCGGGTGCACAGCAAATCCAGCTCCACCACTATCCAACAGCTCGCTGGTAGGGTAGCACTGCCATACCTGATGTTCTTAATACCCCAGCAGTGTCTTGTGAAACATAAAAAAAGAACATAAAGGTTGAACAATTGCAGCTTTGGTTGGCCTCTGACAGGCCACAGCATCTGACTGTGCTGTCATCATACCAGCCATGAAGAAAAATTGCTTTAAGACTTTGTCACCCTTTTAAAGATTGTGACTCTCTGGGTTTGCATGTTTCAAAGACTGTCTGTTCAGAGTCCTTGAGTAAATACTGTGCAATTTAAGAATCACATGTATCAGTCCTTACCTCTTGCCATAACAGCTAAAACTCAAAATATGACCCAAAATCTGGCTGCCATTTTCTAATTTCAAAGATAAGCAAAGTCTTGTTAAGGCATGAACCAGATTAGCAGCTGACGGTAGCAAACCAGAAACTGCCATTTTTTCCAGGTGTACAGTTTATTTGTGTATCAAGTGGAATCATTCTTCAGATCAATAGGAGTTAAAAGTCCTCTTCACAACTAATGTAAGTTGCAAGAGTCAAAACAAAATCTGGAGTAAAATTGGACTCAACTTGGTGTGCACCTTAGGCACTTGTCTGCAACAGAGAATGCACATTGTAGTTCTGGCTATTGGGTCTGCTTTCTATTTTGTGCAGTGTTTAGAAAATAGTCTATGCCTTTGCTCCTTCTACCAAAATACATAGCCTTACACTTCCTGACACTGTATTCCATCAAAATTCCAGGTGCAAAAATAACAGGGTTGTTATCTTGGGTGACTAACTTCTCTAATATTGACTGGCACCTGATTAGTTCCAAGGGTTTAGGTGGGGCAGAGTTTGTTAAGTTTGTCCAGGATGGATTCCTGTCACAGTATGTGGACAGGCCGACTAGGGGCAATGCCATACTAGATCTAGTACTAGGTAATGAACCGGGTCAGGTCACAGATCTCTCAGTGGGTGAGCATCTGGGGGACAGTGACCACCGCTCCCTGGCCTTTAGCATTACCATGGAAAAGGATAGAATCAGAGAGGACAGGAAAATTTTTAATTGGGGAAGGGCAAATTATGAGGCTATAAGGCTAGAACTTGCGGATATGAATTGGGATGATGTTTTTGCAAGGAAATGTACTATGGAAATACCGTCAATGTTTAGAGATCTCTTGCAGGATGTTAGGGATAAATTTGTCCCAGTGAGGAAGATAAAGAATGGTAGGGTGAAGGAACCATGGGTGACAAGTGAGGTGGAAAATCGAGTCAGGTGGAAGAAGGCAGCATTCATGAGGTTTAGGAAGCAAGGATCAGATGGGTCTATTGAGGAATATAGGTAAGCAAGAAAGGAGCTTAGGAAGGGGCTGAGAAGAGCAAGAAGGGGGCATGAGAAGGTCTTGGCGAGTAGGGTAAAGGAAAACCCCAAGGCATTCTTCAATTATGTGAAGAAAAAAAAGATGACAGGAGTGAAAGTAGGACCGATTAGAGATAAAGGTGGGAAGATGTGCCTGGAGGCTGTGGAAGTGAGCGAGGTCCTCAATGAATACTTCTCTTCTGTATTCACCAATGAGAGGGAACTTGATGATGATGAGGACAATATGAGTGAGGTTGATTTTCTGGACCATGTTGATATTAAGGGAGAGGAGATGTTAGAGTTGTTAAAATACATTAGGACGGATAAGTCCCTGGGGCCTGACGGAATATTCCCCAGGCTGCTCAACAAGGCAAGGGAAGAGATTGCTGAGCCTCTGGCTAGGATCTTCATGTCCTCGTTGTCCACAGGAATGGTACCAGAGGACTGGAGGGAGGTGAATGTTGTCTCCTTGTTCAAAAAATTCATAGGGATAGTCTGGGTAATTATAGACCAGTGAGCCTTACGTCTGTGGTGGGAAAGCTGTTGGAAAAGATTCTTAGAGACAGGATCTCTGGGCATTTAGAGAATCATGGTCTGATCAGAGATAGTCAGCATGGCTTTGTGAAGGGCAGATCGTGTCTAATAAGCCTGATAGAGTTCTTTGAGGAGGTGACCGGGCATATAGATGAGGGTAGTGCAGTGGATGTGATCTATATGGATTTTAGTAAGGCATTGACAAGGTTTCACATGGTAGGCTTATTCAGAAAGTCAGAAGGCATGGGATCCAGGGAAGTTTGGCCAGGTGGATTCAGAATTGGCTTGCCTGCAGAAGGCAGAGGGTCGTGGTGGAGGGAGTACATTCAGATTGGAGTCCCACAAGAATCTGTTCTGGAACCTCTACTTCTCATGATTTTTATTAACGACCTGGATGTGGGGGTAGAAGGGTGGGTTGGCAAGTTTGCAGACGACACAAAGGTTGGTGGTGTTTTAGATAGTGTAGAGGATTGTCAGAGATTGCAGAGAGACATTGGGAGGATGCGGAAGTGGGCTGAGAAGTGGCAGATGGAGTTCAACCCGGAGAAGTGTGAGGTGGTACACTTTGGAAGGACAAACTCCAAGGCAGAGTACAAAGTAAATGGCAGGATACTTGCTAGTGTGGAGGAGCAGAGGGATCTGGGGGTACATGTCCACAGATCCCTGAAAGTTCCCTCATAGGTGGAAAGGGTAGTTAAGAAAGCTTCTGGGGTGTTAGCTTTCATAAGTCGAGGGATAGAGTTTAAGAGTCGCGATGTAGTGATGCAGCTCTATAAAACTCTGGTTAGGCCACACTTGGAGTATTGTGTCCTGTTCTGGTTGCCTCACTATAGGAAGGATGTGGAAGCATTGGAAAGGGTACAGAGGAGATTTACCAGGATGCTGCCTGGTTTAGAGAGTATGCATTATGATCAGAGATTAAGCGAGCTCGGGCTTTACTCTTTGGAGAGAAGGAGGATGAGAGGAGACATGATAGAGGTGTGCAAGATAATAAGAGGAATAGATAGAGTGGATAGCCAGCGTCTCTTCCCCAGGGCACCGCTGCTCAATACAAGAGGACATGGCTTTAAGGTAAGGGGTGGGAAGTTCAAGGGGGATATTAGAGGAAGGTTTTTTACTCAGGGAGTGGTTGGTGCGTGGAATGCACTGCCTGAGTCAGTCGTGGAGGCAGATACACTAGTGAAGTCTAAGAGACTACTAGACAGGTATATGGAGGAATTTAAGGTGGGGGCTTATATTGGAGGCAGGGTTTGAGGGTTGGCACAATATTGTGGGCCAAAGGGCCTGTACTGTGCTGTACTATTCTATGTTCTATGTTCTATCTGTCACAATTTTGCCCATTTTCCTTATCTGTCTTACTGCAGACTCACTGATTCCTCAACACTGCCACCTCTCCTCCACCTATCCTCATATTGTCTGCAAACTTGGTCAGAAAGTCATCAATTCTATCATCCTAATCATGACATATAACATGAAAAGAAGCCGTTCAAACACCGACTCCTGCAGAATACCGCTAGTCATCGGCAGCCAACCAGAAAAGGCCCCCTTTTTTCCCATTCTTTACCTCCCGTCAGTCAGCCAATCTTCTATCCATGTGAGATTTCCTTTAATACCATGGGTTCTTATCTACTTTAGTACCCTCATGTGCAGCACATTGTCAAGGCCTTCTGAAAATTCAAGTAAGTAACATCCACTGACTGTCTATCAAGGAATTCTGATTCTGCCTACTTTATCTTGTGCTTCCAAGTACCTTGAAATCTCTTCATTAATATTGGAGTCCAACATCTTCTCAACCACTAGAGTCAGGCTAACTGGCTTTTAATTTCCTGGCTTTTCCCTTCTTGAAGAGAAGACTGACATTTGCAATTTTCCTGTCCTCTGGAACCATTCCAGAATCTGTTGATTCTTAAAAGATCACTACCAATGCTTCCACAATCTCTTTAGCTACTTCTTGCAGAACCATGGGGTGTTGTCCATCTTGTCCAGGTGACTTATCACCCTTCAGACCTTTCAGCTTCCCAAGCCGCTTATCCTTAGTAATAGCAACGGCACTCACTCTACCCCCTGACTCTCTTGAATTTCTCGTATTCTGCTGGTGTCTTCCACGGTGAAGACTGACACAAAATACTCAGTAAGTTTGTCTCACATTTCCTTGTCCCTTCATTACTACCTCTCTGAAGTCATTTTCCAGTAGTCCTATATCCAGTCTCGCTTCTCTTTTACTCTTTATATTATTGAAAACATTTTTGGTATCCTCTTTGATATTATTGGCTAGCTTACCCTTATATTTCATCTTTTTTCTTCTTATGGTTTTTTTTTAGTTCCCTTCTGTTGGTTTTCAAAAGCTTCCATATCACCTAGTTTCTCACTAAGTTTTGCTATATTTTATGCCCACTCTTTTGCTTTTATGCTCTTTTTGACTTCCCTTCTCAGCCACAGTTGCCTCATCCTGCCTTTAGAATACTTCCTTTCCTTTGGGATATATCTATGCAGCACTTTCCAAATTGCTCCCACAACTGCAGCCATTTCTGTTCTGCGCTCATCCCTCCCAGTATTCTCTTCTAATCAACTTTGACCAGTGCTCCTTTCATTCCTCCGTAGTTCCCTTTACTCCACTGTAATACTGATACATCTGAGTTTAGCTTTTCCTTCTCAAACTGCAGGGTGAATTCTATTATATTATGATCACTACCTCCTAAGGGTTCCTTTAGCTTAAACTCCTTAATCAAATCTGGTTAATTACACACCTAATCCAGAATTGCCTTTTTCCTAGTGATCACAACCAAACATTGCTCTTAAAACCCATCTCATAAGCATTCTACATTTTTTTCTCTTGAGATCCAGCACCAACCTCATGTTTCCCAACTACCTGCATATTGGAATCCCCTATGACTATTGTAAAATTCTTCTTTTTACATACCTTTTCTATCTCCCATTGCAATTTGTACCCCACATCTTGGCTACTATTCAGAGTCCTGTATATAACCACCATTACGGTATTTTATTATTCTTGCAGTTTCTTAACTCTACCCACAACAATTCTGCATTATATGATCATGGTTCCCCAAAAGTGGTGTTAATACTTTTTAATACATGGAACAGTACAGCAAAAGCCTACAATATTGTGCCAAATTAATTAAACACCTAACTAAAGTAATGCTTTCTGCCTGGCCCTTTATTAAATGCATAATCATGTGACTATCTGAGAGCTTCTTAAGCAGTTCTATCATATTTACCTTCACCACTACCCCTGGCTGTGCATTTCAGGTACCCACCGTATTCTGCATTAAATAAACTTGCCCAGCATGTCACCCTCTCATCTTAAATGCATGCCCCCTAGTTTAAATATTTCAACCCTGAGGACAAGATACTCATAGTCTACTCTATCTATGCCTCTCATAATTTTGTGACGTTCTATCAGATCTCCTCTCAGCCTCTTCTGTACTTGAGAGAAGAATCCAAATTTGCCCTACCTCTTCTTTTAGCACATGACCTCTAATACATCCAATTGAATCTCTTTCTGCACACTCTCCAAAGCCTCTACATTCTTCCAAAAAGGAGGCCACAGGATTTGAATGTGACATTCCTAATGTGACCTTGCCCTAATCAGAGTTTTATAAATTTACAACATATCTTCTGACTCTAAAACTTTGTACCTCAATTAAAAAACACATGCATGTCATGTGTCTTCTTTATAACTCTAGCAACTTCTGCAGCCTCTTTCAGGGAGCTATCCTCTTGGAACCCAGGACCCCTCTCCTCATCTGCACAGTTAAGAATCTTGCACTTCCACTTACAGTTGATCTCCACAAATGCAGATCAAACTCCATCTACCATTTCTCCACCTCAATGTGCAGCTGATATACAGTATATATATCCCATTAACTTCTTCACCAATCCTCTACTCTCTACTCCAGCCACAAGCACCACCAATCTGTCACCATGAGTTGTTCATGCTTGTTGCACCTTTGGAGTTTTCAATTCCTCCCTGTGGTCGCATGGGTTTCCTCTGGGTGCTTTTGTTTCCCATCACGTCTGAAAGATATACAGGTCGGTAGATTAACTGTCCCTAGTGTGTGTCTGAGAGACAGAATCTGGGGGGAATAAAAACTGATTAATGTAGGATTAGTATAAATGGATGTTTGAGGATCAGTGCAGATTCAGTGGGCCAATATTTCTGTTTCCACATTGTACTTATTTCTCAATGAATCTCTGAAACTGCTTTATTCAATACTCTTGGGCAGTAAGCAATGTGCCCAGGGAAAGTATGATGCAATAATTTAATCTATTTAGAAAAACACTGAGACAATTCGGTTGGAAGTTGTTCACGTAGCATTGATATGTTCCTCCATCTCTTTTTTCAGACTTGGGTATTTACCAGTAGGATAGTAGGATACTTATTAAATACTGGTTAATTTTTAGTGGTAACCATTACACAGCTTCCATATGCTCCAAAAATATGGTCTTCATATTGTATAATAATGACCATTTAATCCAAGTATTTTACGTTCCTCAGAAGTTGAAATACTTAACTCCGTAAGTTTTTATTTCTTTCCCAACTTTTGAATTAGTGTAATTAATATAATGTATGTTAAATACAGAAGGACTAGAAGAATTGGCACCAAAACTGATGTCTTGAATCAAATACTTCAAAACAAATTAAAAGACAAATTTCAGTCCAGCATTATCTCTAGGCAAATACACATTCTCAATAGAATTTAATAACTGACTATTTTCATTTTAAGTAATAGTATGTTTCTCAGCCTATATTCCATTGAAGAATTGTATTTGAAAGAGCAGGATAGATATTTTTGGAGTGTTTTCTGTAATACTTTTGTGAATCATAACTTCTTAAAGAAGTAGTCCTGAGCAATGCCTCTTCAAATCACCCCTCAACATTCTTTAGTCGAAGAAGAATTACCTTAGATTCTCTAGTCTTTGGTAGTTAGACTTCCATCCCAACACCAGTGAAATGGATTCTCTGTTGGCCGAAGTAGGTTAAATGTTTTCTAGTGAAGGTCTCGTTTCTGTAATTCTCTGGAGCATCACTTCCACAACCTGACTTAATAGCCTGACTTGCCACTAAAAGCTGTAGTTCCTTTGTGCCCAGAGGAAGAGCAGAGGCGTCTCTCGATTTTCTAGAATAAAACCCTCAGAATTTGGCAATGCTACTCTAGTACTGGTTTATTCAGCCCATTCAGTCAATGGAAGAATTAATTATGGAAAGGATAACTATTTAAATCTATTTAATCATTTGCAATCGCTCTCCAGGATTGTTAAGCACACTCACTTTGGTTTCTAAATGGCTGAGGTGAGAATTTTTTGATGACAGCTCTGACACTCAGTAAGCCTGGGGTGCGTTGGTTCTTACTGGACATCACCAAACAGATTCTAGGGGCAAAGCTGCACCCACTCCAGCTAAAAATGGGTTCAAGAGAAGGTGATCAGAGAGCTCTCATGGCTCATTGATCAGAGAAAGATCTGAGACAGTGAAATGGAGATCAATTAGAATTCGCTCCATCATAGAAAAGTAACTGAGCTACATATGTCTACTCATATCAAGGGGGAAACTATATGAACATTTGATCAGTGTTTATTTTAATTATGATCTGTTAGAAGACCCTGTGTATATATTGATTTTAAATGTCTGTAATAAAGTATGCAAGAGTCTAAATCAAATTTTAAACAATTACTCTATGGAGCAAACATTGCTGTCTAATTCTATTTCTGACCCACTTTTATGCAATTATTCTTTAATTTACGCAACACTAGGGTTTTATGTTACATGAGTTTATGCTTTCTTGGGTCATATTTGGGTATTGTTACTAATGCACTCCCTGTGGCTTTGAACGACTCATTCTAATCCCGTTGAAGTACAGTATATTCAGATGTTTCCGAAGAGAATGGTAATTGGTAATGCATGAGTATGGAAGGAGCTGGGTGGCAGGATTTGCAAAGAGAGTGATAGGATTAAGGAATGAGCTACTAGAGGAGGTGGAAAAGGCAGGCGTAATTATGTTTAAAAGAAATATTTGGACAGATACATGAATAGGAAAGGTTTAGAGGATTGTGGGCCAAACTCAGACAATGGGATTAGTTTAGATCAACATCTTGGTCAGCAGGGATTGTTTCTGTGTTCAATGATTCCATGAGTGGGCCATAATTTGCTACCAGAGTGATGGTAATGTAAAAATAGTGTACTGTGATTTTGTCTCAATTGATGCAGCACCTTTGGGTGCAGTGTTAAACTTTAAAATCCTATTCTGATACACCCCAGCATAAATTTAATTGCAGTGACTTCTCAGCATAGTGTCAGTTGCATTGTTAAAACACGAAAGTTGGAAGCCTATATTTGAGTGATAAACATGAAGTACACTCACCCACAAAAAGTGGAGTATTCTCCTTTCAAGTGTATATGATAAAAAAAATTAATTGCTTTCAAAATGTTTCTGGTGCTTAAAAATAACTATTAAAAGTATCAAACCTCAATCCTTAAGGTACTTACTGCAGATGAAATTTAAATCTAACCCCAAACTGTAAATTTAATTTGTCTTTATTTTTCCTTTGTCTATATTCTTGTCATATTCCTGCATGATTCTGATTTCTGTGAATGTACTTAATTTGGCATTAGATTCACTAGTTTTGCAGTTCGTTTTTAATCATTATACTGCCACAATTTATCGGTGTGATTGATTATGGAGATATTTTACTTTATTCGATTAATTTACAGATAGAGCACGGAGTAGGTCCTTCAGGCCCTTTGAGACATGTCGCCCCAGCAACTCCTAATAAACCTAACAGAATCATGGGACAATTTACAATGACCAGCTTGCCTACCCGGTACAGCTTTGGACTATGGGAGGAAACTGCAGCACCCGGAGGAAACCCACACATTGCACAGGAAGGACATAGAAAGATTCCTTAGACTCCTTACAGAAAGGCACCGGAATTGATCTCCAAACTCCAGAATGCCCCGAACTGTAATAGTGTTGTGCTAATTGCTACGCTATTATGGCGCCATATAAATGTAGATATATATATATAGCTATTAATTTGACCAATTAGAATGAGGACAATGAGTAATGTACTTAGTGCCCTGCCTCTACACAGCACATGAGGTTCAAATGGTCATATGCTTATTAGCTTTACATGGTTATCATATTGCAAGATGGTAATTGATGAGCTGCATCATTATGGAGTGGCCTGGTAAGATCAGGTTCCTGTTTTATGAGTTATTACCGGGATGGCTACAGGAAGAGAGGCACCGATTGGGATTTCGGCATCAGTCTGTGCAGGAATTAAATTTGGATCTGAGGAGATCTGTGAGGATGAGTGTCATTGTGATAAGAGTTCATGGAGTGCATAACTGGTGAAGAATTTCACCCAGCATTTGTAAAACATTGTGCGGCACAATAACATCTAAAGCCCAGGTTCTTGCATCATCTGTTTCAGTTCTGAAATACTTTGTTTGTTGTATTGCTATCACTTCACAATTAACAGCAGTCATTTCCATTTACATTGCACAAAAACGTAATCCAAGACTGGAGCGTCAACAGCAGCAAGATATTGAGGCTAAACCTTAGAAGGAGATGTTGGGATTGATGACCAAACCTGATCAAAAAGGGATTTTAAGGAGGGTCCTGAATGTCTCTCACAGAGAGAATGTCTAGTAGAACAGCAATCAGAACATCTGACTTTGCTAGCTGAAGACTCGGAAGTCGAGGTGGAACAATTACATGTGCAGGAGTCCAGTTATAGGATAGTTTTTACAGAATCAGGTTTAAATATTGCTGGCATACATCATGAAATTTATCAAATTGATTATATTTTTGGAGGAGATATGTACAGGTACAGGTGTGACGATGGAATGAGTTGCGAATTATAATAAGAATTATCACATTAAGGACTTGTTTAAACAGAAGACAGCCATTCAACAATCACAGGGGAAATAGCAAGTTGAATTTGGTTTAAATAAGGATGTGGGGAGCAGAATTCTGAGTGATCTTAGATTTGGAAAGAGTAGAAGATGACATTTAAAGGGTGATGCTCTAAATATCTTTTGCAGAAAATGATCTATTCATGATTTTGGTACTGGCAAGTAGTACCATATATTGCTGGAAAGAGAAACAAAGTTAACATTTCGGGTGCTAGCTCCAACCTGAAACATTAGCCCTGGTTCTATTTCTGCACATATTCCCTGACCTACTAAGTGTTGCCAACGCTTTCCCTTTCTCTTGCAGATTTCTAGCATGTGAGTTTGTTTTGTTTTCCTCAACAATGTGCTTAGTTTCACAACAGTATTAATAGAAGTTATTCTTTGGTAAAGAACTAGCTTCTTTGTTTATTTAATCATTTCTATGTCACCTATTATGAATTCAGCCCAGGTTTTAAAATTAATTTTCTCAGCTTTTACTTCATGCACGAGGAACCTCAAACTGTCACAAGATTGTCCAATTTGTATTTTGTTTAGAGTAATTAGCTATTCTGTTGTTTCATAGCAATTCTGTTATTCTATGATACCTTACAGAGTCATAGAAAAGTACAGCACAGAAACAGGCCCTTCAGCTTACTTAATCCATGCCAAATGATTTAAACTGCCTACACCCACTGACCTGCATCGTGACCATAGCACTCCATACCCCTACTATCTATGTACCTATCCAAACTTCCCTTAAACATTGAAATTTAACTAGCAACGCCACTTCTGCTGGCAGCTCATTCCACACTCTCACGACCCTTTGTGTGAAGAAGCTTCCCCTCATGTTCCCCTTAAACTTTTCACCTTTCACCCTTAACCCATGACCTCTGGTTGTAGTCCCATCCAACCTCAGTGGAAAAGGCCTGCTTGCAGTTACCCTATCTATATTCCTATCATAATCATAGCTGATGTGATAAGAATTATTGTTTTATGCTTTAATAGAATAGAGTTCAAATTTACTTCATGTTAAATAAACAGCACTTACATAAGCATTTTGAAATATCACAAACTTGAATCATTATTTTTCAATGCAAACGTTCAATTTACTGAAATGCCCACATATTTGAAAGAGATTTTATAAGTGTGTAGGCAGTAAAATATGATAGAAACAGAAACCAATTAAAAGTGACTTTAACCAATTTGGAAATAATAGTTTTATCAAATCACCTGCTATTTAGTTACATTGCTCAGTACTCCAACAATAATTACAATGCAGATTAAAGTATTTATTAATATCTATTCAGTTGGTGATGACATTGCTGCTGATTCAGAGTGACAATTGAAAATGCCAGAGAAATCGGATAACTTAGCAACAGAATCAGAAAAAAAAATCCAGCATCATTAAAGCTATTGTCCTTTGATTGATTCAAGTTGTGTGTTTGTATTTTATAACAGATCGTGTATTTGGCTGCCACCTTGCTGTCCTCTGCAAGCGTGAGGGAACTACTGTTCCAAAATTTGTGAAACGTTGCATCGAGACTGTGGAAAAAAGAGGTAGGCTTCTGTTTATCATTGCTTGTTTGCAACTTTCAATAGAATTGCTTACTAATGACACTATCAAATTTCCTGACTGTGTGAGGTTATCCTGAGGTAACTTGTGATATTATGGGAAGATTTATTCTACTCTTCTTTGCACTGTACTCAATAGTCACTTAGAGTATTTTCCCTGCACCAGGATTCAGGACATTTGCCAAAGTGAAGGAAAGGGAGCTAGCAATGATATGATGACAGTTTATATGAAGTATAAACATTTGTCCACAATAGACAATGAGCAGGCACTATTAAAATGTTAGACAAGCACTTTAGCTCACTAATCCCACAGGGCTGCTGGATGATTTGGAGGGTGGGTGATATTTTTTCTGGCACTACTCATTAGCTCATCTGCCTGTGAACTCTAACTTGTCAATAACAATAACTTTAATATCTTTCATTAAGTTTTAACTAAGCTCTGTTAATAAGTTGCCTTTGGTTCAATCTGGCAACTGTACTTCATCACAATCACTTTATGTCAGCAAAGAACACCGTGAATACAATTGCTTGGAGGAACTACTCAGAGCTAATTCTGAGTCTGTTCATGCAGCAGAAACAAAATGTTATTTACCCAGCACATGCATAGCAACTATCCAAGGTGAATCAGAGATTCGCATCAGGTGATATGCACTGAAAAGCCTGGATATTAAAGATTTATTCTTGTATGCAATTAAAATAAAATAGTTATAAAGTGTTATAGCTAGCATCAGACGTAATAATTTTTTGTGTATCACCATTCAGTGAAATCTGTGTTCAGTACTTGTAATGTGCTGGTGCACATTGGCACCATTTGTATTATCGACACTGATTATAATGTACAACAGTCTGCAGGTCGTGCACGAGATACTACTTGAATATGGTGTTGTGGGGAAACCTTACTTGGAAGTTTAAGGGAGTATTAGATGATTCCCTTACTAATTATTTACTGGGGACAAAAAAGATAAAGGTCAGAAATTCCTTCAGGCCCATTTTTCATCTTAAATTAGCCAGAATATACAGAACCTTAAATAAATCTGTTTCAGCTGTGGACAACCCCAGGACCAATCTCAGCTTTATAAAACTGTCTATGATTAACTTTGGAAGTGGTTTCAGAATTTTTTCAAAATTCTTTACTCCCAGAAGACTATGGGTGCTTAGCTGGTGAATATAGTGAAACTAGAGCTTGATCTGGACACCAGTGGACTGCCATAAGATATTGTGATTAGCTAGGAATAGAACTGCAGAATCAACCATAACATTGAATGATTGAGTAAGCCAGAAGAGTTGAGTAGATTATCCTTGCCTCAACTTCCTGTGTTTTTAATGCTCTTAGCTACTAGTGGACACCAGTCTTATAACTTCTTCGTAGTCACAACAATGTCAGTATCTGCAACAAGACTGTCACACTGGTGATAGAGTTCCAGTCAAGACTTACTTTTCTCTAATTTATGTCATTTGGCAATATTTGTAAATGAGTAAAAAATAAAATTTATGGACAATATAATTTGGTTTCTCAATATCAACTTGGCTGATATGCTAATACTCCTCACTTAGAAGTCAAGTAATCTTCAGTCTGTGAGTCAAAAACACAGGGATTAATTAGAAATCTTCAAAATTTGACAACAGTGAAGGTGGGGAAACAGTTAAGCCCTCCAATGAAAAGGAATGAAGTTGCTTTTAAATAGCAGAATTGCTTGCTGAAGGGATCACCAAAGGTAAATATTCATTTCACCAGGAGTCTGACTTATCTTGCAAATTCTGGTGACACCAAGTATATTGGCACTAATTAAAATTGGGCAATCATGTCCCTTTGTCAATGGTGATATCCTTCAAATGAGATATGCATCCAGGACCATAAGGATGAAACAGATCCCTTGGCATTGATTAATCAAAACAAGCGAGTTCTCCTAATATCCAATATTCCTGTCCAAAAGCAGATTAACTTGTCACTCATTTCATTTGATGTTGTAAGTACCTTACTGGTGCATTTACCTTCATAACAAGAGCAACTACACTTCAATAATAATTCCTTGACTGTGAAGCTCTTTAATACTGTCTTGAGAATCTGAAGACTAATCATTTCATAGATTATTTCCTTTTGATACTGGGGAAGCTGTGAAATGTACAAGCCTTCTATTTCATTATACACACAGAATTGCAGATGATGTGATTCCAGGTAGATGTTTAGCTCGACTACAGTTTTCAGCTTCAGAAATAAACTTGTCATTAGCAAATACAACAGCTCGCAATTGGTATATTATCTTGACATAGACAGCTTTCCACATCATTTTACAGTGGGGAGAAGGTCAGAAAAAAATGGACTGAAAAAACTACCCCTCAACCGATGAGAAGAGGCTACAACTGCAATCGAGACAGATTTTGAAAATAAAGGTTGTCAATTTAGGAAGGAATTTCAAAGGGTTGAGTTAAGGCAGCTAACGGTCTAAAACAATTTGACATGAATGCTTCCAGCTCCTTTCCCTCAGCAGAATAAAGATAGAGTTCCTGGTCCTTGCCTTCACTCGAGCAGTCCCTGCATTCAGCAGATCATTCTCTGCCCTTCTTATATTTCTGCTATTTCCACCACTAGGCATACCTTCTCCTCTCTCCCCCTTTCAGCATTTTACAGGAACTGTTCCCTCTGGGCCTCCCCGGTATGCTTTTCCATTTACACCAACCACCACCCACCTTCTCATGTCGCTTCTCATTTAAACCACAAACTTTGCGGTATTTGTTCTTTTACTTTTATCCCACTGTCCAGGGAGCCAAAAAGTCTATCAGGTGAATCTGTGGTCATTTGCCCTTCTTCTAATCTTGTATACTGCATGTGGTGTTCACAATGTGCTCTGCTGTACAGTGGAAGAAACCAATTGCACATTGGGTGAATGTTTTGCAGATCATTTGTATTCATTCTGCAGGAGTGACCCAAGGCTTCCTGTTGTCTGTCACATTAATTCTCCACCCTACTCTCACTCTGATCAGACAGTCTCTGGCCTTCTGTTACAGTTCATGCATTATGTGCCTTGTCATATAACGTAGGCAATAATGACCATGATTGTACTCGGCAAATTTTTCCACTGAAAGGGTTTGCCATTGCCTTCTTCTGGGCAGTGTCTTCACAAGACAGGTGACCCCTGTCATTATTGATACCCTTCAGAGATTGTTTGTGTGGTGTCAGTGGTCACATAACCAGGACTTGTGATATGCACCTGTTGCTCATACGAACATCTACCACTTGCTCCCATGGTTTCATGTGGTCCGGATTCAGGGGTGGAGGGGAGGTTCATGGGGGAGGCTAAGCAGGTGCTACACCTTTCCCAGTGGTGATCAGCATTCTAATAGAGGGAAGCAGTACCTTACATCTCCTTTCATGGAGACGTATCTCCACCCCACTACTCTGCTACTATATGTACAATGAAACCCAAGGCATGCTTGAGGAACAGCACATGATCTTCCCTCTGGTCACTTGGCAGCTTTCTGAACTGAATTGTGATTTCTGCTGCTTTCAATAACTTGATTTATACCTGCATCAGTTGTCTGTCTGCAATAATAATTTTGCTTGTTTATTTTCCCCTTTTTTTCCCTCGAGGAGTGGAAGATCGGTTGGTAATATCTTCTTGCCTGGCATTTTGCACCTTACTCTTAATTTTGTCAATCTGACTCTATAACTGTTCTAATGTATTTATTACTCAGATCACCTTGTTTACAAAGTATCTCCATGGTCACTCCAGTTGTATCCAGTCCCACTGCCCCACTCTCCCTGCAGTTAATAAGCTCCTTTTGTCTCCTTCCTGTTCTGAAACATTAGCTCTGTTACTCTTCCCACTGGTGTGACCTGACCTGCTGGTATTTCCAGAATTTTCGATTTCTAATATAGCCACTCAGTAAACCTTCCACTAGAGTCTTTGAATTTAAACTTTCATGCTCTTCTGAGTCCTTACCAACTATTGTCAGCAATGCCATTTGCTACATTGGATTCTTTGTGATACGGGGAGAACATTCTCCACAGTAAGGAGTGGAAATATCTTTCCTATCTGAAATGCTCAATCATACATACAGCCTTTTCACAATTGTCATATTCTGGAACTATCTCTTTCTGGGTTTTCAAAAACTCAGTGGGGAACTTATCAAAACACTTTTGGGTCAGAATTCAAAGGGCTAATCTCTGTATGGGTTTATAAACGCTTCATTTTCAGTTCCTTGCACTGGCTTCATGGAATTATAATGAGAACGTCATGGGGACTGGTATTCTCACCATATTTGGATAAACTTGAACATGAATCACAAGTTATGAATGCAATTTTTTGGGCTTTTTGAAGAAAATATAGGCATTCTTTATCGTCATTCTGGTGACTGAAAGCTGTCTTTGCAGATCCGGAATGTAGAGACAGTTCGTTTTTAACTTTGATGCTTCAACAGGAAAATTTTTTTATTACATTTTTTTCTGCAAATTGAAATTGACCCAGTAAACATTGTCATTTTGATGAGAAAATGCTTTCAAAATTGAGGCGAATGTTTATTTTCTTATACCGATACACAAATGTTGTTTTGGAAGGCATTTATTAAGATGCAGAATTCATCAGGTTGGACTAAATTAACGAAGAAAGCTAAAACAGCCCCACAATTTTAAGAATGTATTTGGAGTTGGCATTCATAAAAGAAAGCTTTTCTTCAGTTAGTGCATTCTCATGGAGAATAGTAAAATGTAAGGCAATACACATTTACTGCACTCGGTATCCATTCTGGCAAGTTTTAAAACGAAGAATAGTCATCATAAATTTTTTTTATTTATTTATGTCAAATTGTACTAGCTTGTTTTTCTTTTACTGTCCAATGTAAATATTAGTTTCCTTGAAAGGATGCAATATTTTGCATTTTTCTTACACTGATAGAGTTAAATGACTGAACATTTTTGGTGTACTTTTTCAGTGCTTTTCTCCGCCAACTGTATCAACTCGCTGAGCAAGTAGAGGGGGGAGGTATCTCATTTTGATTTCACTGTAAGTCACCAAATGAGGTGAGAGTTACAACGATGCAAGGAACTTGTCATAATGAGTCACAGAAAAGCTGAAGTTTTCAAAGTGTATCAGTATTTTCAGGCATAGACCAAAAACACAACAAATTCAAAAATTTCATAGAGAATGCTTCAGTTAAAATTTGTTTTCAAGTCTTGAATTTTGCTTTGGAGCTTGGATGCTCTGAACGTGGATATTCACAATACCTGATTATTTTTTATTTGAGATACAGTGCAGAGTAGGCCCTGCTGTCCCTTCAAGCGATGCCACCCAGAAAACCCCAATTTGATCCTAACCTAATCAAGGGACAATTTACAATGACCAATTAACCTACTAACGTCTTTGGACTGTGGGAGGAAACCCACATGGTCACGGGGAGAATGTACAAACTCCTTACCGGCTGTGGCGTGAATAGAACCCCGGTTGCTGGTACTGTAAAGCGTTGTGCGAACCACTATGCAACCGTGCCGCCTACAATTTGTTATTGGAGTAAATCCAGCGTGGAACGTCCCTTCAGTATCCACTTCCAATCCTGACAGTGTCACAAATACCTCCTGTCTGTGCCAAGATAAGTGGATATTAAGCAAGAAACTTGGCTTTGACTTAACTTTGAAACACAAAAAAAAGCCTTAATTTAAATCAGTTTGTGTTTAGATTTCCTACAATAGAGTTCCATTGAAAATATATGTCGCATATGGTCCAAATGAATTACATTCTGTAACATTTTCTGTTATCTACTGAACATGTATATAATTTGTCCTGACTCAGTTTCATTATGCTATGACCAATGAAAATGTAAAATTAGAGCATAACCACAAGAGATTCTGCAGATGCTGGAAATCCAGAACAACACAAACAAAATGCTGGGGGAACACAGCGGATCTGGCAGCATCTATGAAAAGAACAAACAGTTGATGTTTTGGGCCAAGACCCTTGTTCAGAACTGAGAAGGAAATTAGAGCATACCGTACCTATGAAAATTCTTTAATATATATGGTATTTTGGAGATCAGGTATTGATTATATTGATTGTTGAGGTTAAACCGAGGGTTCATTCAGAGCTGATGTCCTAGGATGGAAATCTAAAGTTGAGGGCCCTAATATCTCAAAGCTTTGTAAACTATGGCGCAGCAAGTAAGGGGAAAATGCATGAGAACAAAACTGGAGAAAGGCAAGATTCCTCCAGGGGGTGAGGGGGAAAAAAGATTTTAGGGATATGGAATGGTAAGGCCATGAAGAGATTAGAAAAGAAAGATGTGAAATTTTAAACTGAGGTATTGAATGACAATCTTAATTGTCACTCCTTTAAGATTGGGGCAGGCACAGTAGTGTACCAGTTAGCATAACACTATTATAGTGTCTGAAACCCTGGCTTAATTCCACTGTTGTCCTTAACCTGTAACCACTTGGGTTTCCACTGTGTGCCTCACTTTCTTCCACAGTCCAAAGATGTACAGGTTAGTAGGCCAGTTGGTCACATGGGTGTAAATGAGTAGCGTGGATTCATTGAGCGAAAAGGGCTGTAATCAGGTTGTATCTCTGAATGAACATAGAGCACGGAAGGAACAGGCCCTTCAGATGAATGGCTAACTAATCTAATCCCTTATGCTTACAAAATGTCCAGATCCCTCCATTTTCCTCACATTCACATGCCAATCTAAATGTATCTAAAAAGTCCTTAATGATCAGCATTCAGAACCACCCTAGGCAGGGCATTCCAGGCACCCACCACTCTCTCTGTAAAAAAAATTGCCTTAAAATTTTCCTTTAAAATTACCTCCTCGCACTTTAAATAAATTCCCACTGGCACTAGACATTTCAAACCTGGGAAAATGATACTGTCTGTCTATTTATGCCTCTCATACTCTTTAATTGAAATCCCTTCAGCTTCTGCCACTCCAGAGAAAGCAACCCAAGTTTGTCCAGCCTCTAGTTATAATGCAACACACACCCTCTAAACCACGCAACATCCAGGGAAACCTCCTCTACGCACTTTCCAGAGCCTCGACATCCTTCCTGTAAAGGGGGTGACCAGAACTGTATGCAATATGTTATGCTGTAGCCTAACTAGAGTTTTATAAAGCTGCAACATAACTTCCTGACATTTTAACTCAATGCTTTAACTAATAAAGTCAGGCAACCCTCCTTAACCATCCTATCAACCTATGTAGCCATTTTCAGGAAGCTGTGAACTTGCGTGTCAAGATCCCTCTGCTCCTCAAAGCTTTTAAGGGTCTCTTCCTTAACAGTACACTGTCTCTTTACATTTGACCTGCCAAGGTGCAACACTTCGCATTTCACCAAGATAAATTCCATCTGCTATTTCTCTCCCCATATCTGCAACTGATCTATGTCTTGCTGTATTTTTTGTCAGTCATCTATGCTATGCAGAACACCATAAATCTTCATATCATTTGCATACTTACTAACCCATCCGTCTACGTTTTCATCCTGGTCATTTATATACACATCACAAACAGCAGATGTCCAGTACAGATCCCTGCAGAGCACCACTAATCGCTGGACCTCTAGCTAGAATAAGTCCCTTCAAACACCAACCTCTGACTTCTATGGGCAATCGAGTTATGAATGCAAACAGCCAACTTACCATGGATACCATGCACCTTAATCTTCTGGATGAGCCTCCCATGTGGGACCTTGTCAAATGCCCTACTTAAATCCATGTATGCAACATTCCCACATCTAACTTCATCAATCATTCTCATCACTTTGTCAAAAAAACTCAATCAAGTTAGTAAGACAAGACTTGCTCCACACAAAGCCATGCTGGCTCTCTCTGATTAGCCTATAGTTTCCCCAAAGCTCATAATTTGTATCCCAAAGAGTTCTGTCCAGTAACTTCCCTACCACTGACATCAGTGATTGCTTTCACAGAATATGTCAGCATTTATTTTATTTCCTTGTAATTCAGTAAAGACTCTCTTCACTGTTTTTTTGTAAATTCTGTTTTTTATAATGACATGGTTATCTGTATGACAGGTTTAATCTCCAGTGGTATGCAACACCTGGAACGAGTGAACAGAGATACTAGTTGTAATGTTAATATTCATCAGATCAACTTTTTATTGATCATCTGAACAAATTAAAATTCATGTTTATATTACTTATTTCTTACATGAGTTAAAAGTTCAGACAAAACAATGATAGTATAGGTGAGGATTAGTTAGTTAGTAACTGCCCATTATGCATTATGGTGTTTAGGGTGCGAATGAAAGTCCTCCATCTCTGTCTGTCCTTAACCATGCACCGTTACATGCAGATATGCAATACTAGGAGTCTTCATTGCTGTTTCCATAGCAATCCTGTTTTGACCAGTCAGGGTTATTAGCCCTGAGATGAACCCTCGAACCTGGAGGACAAGTGGACCACTCTTAATATGGCCTCAACTCTTTGAACTGTTTAGCATGGGTGACCCTACCAAGAGCCAAAGCATAAAGCCCTGACTCCAGTCAACATAACTCTCCAGGGCATTAAAGGAAGCAAGTCTCCAAATCCCATGATAAGGTTGTCATCCTGTTGGAGGTAGTTCAGGGGTTCCCAACCTTTTTTATACTTGGTCCCTTACCCTTAACCAAAGGGACTGAGGACCTCAGGTTGGGAACCCTTGGGATAGATGCTGAATCATTTAGTCCACTAATGTTGTTATAAATGATTCCAAACTTTCTGCAACTGATATGAAGAGCAGATCATCCCAGATTAGAAGGGTAGGAAACTGAAGAGGAAGACAGCAGTAATAGTTAGAGGAACAGATAGGCGATACTATGGATGTGATAAAGAAACCCGGATGGTAGTTTGCCACCCAAGTTCCAGGGCCCGCAATGTTTCTGAACATGCCCACAATATCCTGAAAAGGGAGGGTGAGCAGCCAAAAGTCGTGGTACATATTGGTACCAATGACATAAGTAGAAAAAGAGAGGGAGTCCTTAAAACAAAATACAGGGAGTTAAGGAGGAAGCTGAGAAGCAGGACCTCAAGGGTAGTATTCTCAGGATTACAGCCTGTGCCGCACGCCAGTGAGGATAGGAATAGAATGAAGTGGCAGGTAAATGTGTGGCTGAAGAATTGGAGCAGGTGGCAGGGATTCAGATTTCTGGATTATTGGGACGACTTCCGGGGCAGGTGTGACCTGTACAAAAGAGACACGTTGCACTTGGATCCTAGGGGCCCCAATATTATTGTGGGCAGGTTTACTAGAGCTATTGGGAGTGATTTAAACTAATATGGCAGGTTGATGGGAACAAGTTTGATACAGCTGAGGATGAGCCAGCAGGTTTACAAGTAGATGATGGGTGTAACATGAATGTAAGGAAGGACAAGCCAATGATTGGGTACAAATGCAAACAGAGCCAAATCTTAAATTGTACCACAGAGGCAAAATTCAAAAGGGTGAAGGATGCAGGACTGAAGGTGCTGTATTTAAATACGCATCGCATTTGGAATAAGGTGAACAAACTCATGGCACAATTAGAGATTGGTTGGTATGATATTGTGGGCATCACTGAGTTGTGGCTGAAAGAAGGCCATAGTTGGGAGATTAATATCAAAGGAAAGGACAGGCAGGAAGGCATAAGGAGTGGTGTGGCTTTGTTGGTAAGAGATAGAATTAAACTGTTAGGTGACGGAAGGTCAGAGAATATTGAATATTGGTGGGTGGAGTTAAGAAACTGCAAGGGTGAAAAAAACATTATTGGAATCATATATAGGCCTCCAAAAAGCAGCCAAGATAAGGGGTTAAGATTGCAAAGTGAGCTGGAAAATGCTATAATAAGGGTAATGTCACAATTTTAATAGGGGACTTCAATATGCAAGGGTATTGGGAAAATTGAGTTGGTGTCGGATTGCAAGACAGCAAATTTGTTGAATGCCTACTAGATGGCTTTTTAGAGTAGCTTGTGCTTGAGCATATGCAAGGAAATCTTAGATTGGGTGTTGTGTAATAGCACAGATCTTATTAGAGAGCTTAACATAAAGGAACCCTTAGGAGACAACGATCATAACATGATTGAATTCATACTGCAATTTTAGAGGGAGAAGCATAAGTCACATGTATCAGTATTGCAATGGAATAAAGGGAATTATAGAGGCATGAGAGAGGAGCTTGCCCAGGTGGATTGGAGGAGGATACTGGCAGGGATGATAGCAGAGCAGGGGTGGCTGAAGTTTCTGGGAATAGTTCACAAGGCACAGGATAGATATGTTCTACAGAAGAAGAAGTTCTCAAATGACAGAGGTAGGCAATCGTGGCTGACAAGGAAAGTTAAGGACTGCGTAAGAGCCAAAGAACGGGCATATAAGGTAGAGAAAGTGAGTGAAAAGTTAGATGATTGGGATGCTTTTAAAATCCAACAAAAGGCAACTAAAGAAGCTATAAGAATGGAAAAGAAGAAAGCCAATAATATGTAGAAGTTTTTTCAGTTATGTAAAGAGTAACAGAGAGGTGAGAATTGATATTGGACCACTGGAAAATGATGGTGGTGAGGTAGCTATAAGGGACAAATGAATTTAATGTTTGCATCAGTCTTCACTGTGGAAGGCACTAGCAGTGTGTCAGTGGTCCGTGAGTACCAGGGAGCAGGAGTGAATATCATTGCTATTTCAAAGGAAAAAGTGCTTGGCAAGCCCAGAGGTCTTAAGGTGGATAGTTCACCTGGACCAGTTGGACTACATCCCAGAGTCCTGAGAGAGGTTGCTGAAGAGATAACAGATGCATTGGTCATGATCTTTCAAGAGTCACTTGATTCTGGCATGGTCCTGGAGGACTAGAAGATTGCAAATATCACTCCAGAAGAGAGGAATGCAAAAGAAAGGAAATTATAGGCCAGTTAGCCTAAACTCAGTGGCTGAGAGTGTGTTGAGATCTATTATTAAGCATGAGGTTTCAGGGTACTTGGAGACTAATGATAAAATAAGTCAAAGTCAGCATGGTTTCTGGAATGGAAAATCTTGCCTGACAGATCTGTTAGAATTCTTCGAAGAAGTAACAAGCAGGGTGGACACAGGAGAGGCAGTGAATGTTACTTACTTGGATTTTCAGAAAGCATTTGATAAGGTGCCACACAAAAGGCTGCTTAACAAGATAACATCCTATGGTGTTACAGGAAAGGTACTGGCATGGATAGAGGAATGGCTGACAAGCAGGAGGCGGCAAGTAGGAATAAAGGGGGCCTTTTCTGTTTGGGCTGTCAGTAACCAGTGATGTTCCTCAGGGGTCAGTAGTAGGACTGCTACTTCTCACATTGTTTGTCAATGATTTAGATAATGGAATTGATGGGTTTGTGGAAAGTTTGCAGATGATATGAAGATAGGTGGAGGGATAGGTAGTGCTGAGGAAGCAATGCAATTGCAGCAGCACTTAGATAAATTGGAAGAATAGGCAAAAAAGTGACAGATGGAATATAGTGTTGGGAAATGTCTGATAATGCATTTTGGTAAAAAGAACAATAGTGCAGACTATCAGCTAAATGGGGAGAAAATGCAAACATCAGAGGTGCAGAAGGACTTAGGAGTCCTCATGCAAGACTTCCAGAAGGTTAATTTACAGGTCGAGTCTGTGGTAAAGAAGGCAAATGCAGCGTAGGCACTTACTTCAAGGGGAATAGAATACAAAAGCAAGGAGATAATACTGGTGTATGGGGTTGAGTGGAATCCCGGATCAGCCATGGTGGAATGGCAGAGCAGACTCGACAGTTGAAATGGCCTAATTCTGCTCCTATGCCTTTTGGTCTATACTTGTTTAAAGGCAAAATAATCTGCAGATGCTGGGGTCAAAGCAACACTCACAACACGCTGGAGGAACTCGGCAGGTCGGGCAGCATCCGTGGAAATGATGAGTCGACGTTTTGGGCCGGAACACTGACGAAGGGTTCCAGCCTGAAACGTCGACTCATCGCTTCCACGGACACTGCCCGACCTGCTGAGTTCCTCCAGCGTGTTGTGAGACTTGTTTAAAGAACTCTTTAATGTTGTACTAAGGAGGTTGGTGAACTGGAAATCTCTGCAAATCTCTGGTAGGAAAATCTTTATCCTATATACCTCCCATAATACTCCTTATCAACAAAATCAATTTGGTGTCATACTTTGTCTTGTTAATACAGTGCATTCTTACTTTTTTCATAATGGAGGAGATGGGTGGTTTGGACACTTCCCATGAAAATGCCAAACAAAAGAACATTAATGGAAGGAAAAATGGGAGAAGGGGTGGGAATCTTGTACCACACTTTCGTCACCATTAGGTAAAATATTTGTTAGGTTACAGCTGGATTACTGCAAGCAGTTTTGGTCACTGCACATTAGGAATGATCTGATTATACTGGAGAGGGTCTAGAGGAGATTCACCAGAATGTTAAGCAACAAACAATCTGCTGGAAGAACTCAGAAGGTTAACCAGCAGCTGTGGGAGGAAATGAATTGTTGATTTTTCAGATTGAAACTTTGTGTGAAGATTGGTCCAACCTCCAATAGTGCTACAGGTAATATGTTCCAGTCATATATTATTAAACCTTATTTTAGATGTTGTCATTAGTAGACCATAAGAACATAAGCACGGGAGTAGAATTAGACCATTCAGCACCTAATTGCTCACCTGCTTCATTGTTCATCATGGCCAACTTATTACCCCCCTCAACCCCATTCTCCTACCTTCTCCCCATAACCTTTAATACCCTTAAAAATTCAGAACCTGTCAACCTCCACTTTAAATATACCTAATGATTTGGTCTCCTCAGCTATCTTTGGCAATAAATTCCACGGATTCACCATCCTCTGGCCAAAGAAGTTCCTCCTCACCTCTCTTCTAAAGGGACATCCTTGTATTCTGAGGCCTCTAGTCCAAGACTTCCCCACCCCATAGCAAACTTCCTCTCCATGCCCACTCTATCCAGCCTTTCAATATTCAACATGTTTTATTGAGATCCTCCTCCATTCTTCTAAACTCCAGCAAGTACAGGCCAGATATATTATACGCCCCTATACATCAACTCTGCCATTTTCTGTACCACTCTTGTGAACCTGCTTTGGACCCTTTCCAATACCAGCACATCCTTTCCTAAAGCTATTCACAATACTCCAAGTATGGTATGACCAATGCCTTATAAAGTCTCAACATTACAATCTAGTTTTTTTTAATATATTCTAATCCTCTGAAATGAAGCTAAAATTGCATTCATTGCTGTAAACACTGATGTTCGAAGTTCTCATACCCTTAATCTATATTGCCAGCACTACCTAATACTGTTCATTCTCTAGGATTCTCCTACTGTGATTTGAAATCCCAGAATATATCCCACATGCATAATATCATTTTACCCCCTGTTCTACCCACTGAAAACAAACATTAAATCTGCCCTATTTACACCATCTAAAAGTGGTACTCTGTCCATAGATGTCATGACAATTCTACTAGAGCTCAAGCACATGCTTCTTTCACTAATCTCAGGGACAGTCCCAAAAATGGTTAGTCAGGTTCCTAGTAAGACCACTCGACATAACACCCACATCCTTACTAATATTTTTAATTATTCTGAATAGGCATCATGAGAGATGTCTTTGCACACATAACACTTGAAGAAAGAAATGAAATGATCTGGCTGGCATTGTGGTTGTAACCATTTTAGGTAATCCACCAGTAAGATGAAAACCCAGCTTTTAACGCTGCTCTGATTAATGTTTAACTAATATGTTGCCTATATTTGTCACTGATCAAATGCTAGTGTCATGTAAAATATCTATTGATGAGTATACAGGATAAAAGGAAATGCAAAGTAGATTAAGGTGTCATGGGGTATTGCAGTTTAGAAACTGTTCTGTCAGTCCAAAGTGTCTGATTTGGTTATCAGGTACCTTTCTAAGATAAGTTCTTTTTCCGGTATTCTTCTCATATCTTTTCACATAATGACATTTCAAACACTTGTCTGCATACTTAAGGTGGTGAAGCTACCTAAAACATTTCTTAGGCAGTGTGGCCCTGATTTCCAGCACCCTCTGAATGAAAATAATCTAACTCACTATACTTCTCTAAATCACAACTTCTACCTTAAACCAATGTCTTTTGCTAACTGCACATACAAAATAGAACATTACGACACAGTATTAATGTTGGGCTGAATTTTTAACCTGCTCTAAGTTCAATCTAACTCTTCCCTCTCACACAGAGCTCCAATTTCTCTCATTTATGTGCCTAACTATGAGTCTCTTAAAGGTACCTAATGTATCTGCCTCTACCACCACCCCCGGCAGTACGCTTCATGTACCTACCACTCTATGCGTAACAAATATTTCTGACATAACTCAATACTTTCTACCATTCATCTTAAAGTTATTTCCCCTCATATCAGCTATTTCCACCCTGGAAAAATGTCTCCAGCTGTCTACTCAGTGAGGGGAAAAGTTTATCACTGTCTGCCCAATCTATACACCTCATAATTTTCTACACCTCATAATTTTCTACACCTCATTCAAACTATCCTCTGTATTTTCTTCTCCAAGGAAAACACACCCAGCATGTCCATTGCTGTAATGTTTTATCAACGTGCAATAGAAATTTGCGCACAAGAACTTGTCCTGCAATTTGATAGGGTGGTTAAGAAGTTACATGGTGTATTAGCCTTCATCGGTCTGGGGAATTAGTTCAAGAGCAACAAGGTAATGTTGCAATTCTATAAAACTCAAGTTTGACCACTCTTGGAGTATTGTGTTCAATTCTGGTCCCTTCATTATAGAAAGGATGTAAAGGCTTTAGAGAGGGTACAGGAGAGATTTACTAGGATTCTACCGAGATTAGAGAACATGTCTTATTAGGATATGTTGAGCAAGCTGGGACTTTTCTTTTCGAAGCAAAGGAGAATGAGAGGCGACTTGATAAAGGTGTATAAGATGATAAGAGGCATTGATAGAGTGGACTGCCAGCACTTTCTTTGCCAGGTCGGAAATGACTAATACAAGTAAGCATAATTTAAGGTGATTTGATGAAAGTATAAGAAAGGAGTCAGAGGTAGTTATTTTACACGGAAAGTGGGAGGTGCATGGAACTCTCTGCCAGGAGCAACAGTAGAGGCAGATACATCAGGGACATTTGAGAGACTGTTAGTTAGACACATGGATGATAGAAAAATGGAGCGATATGTGGGAGAGGAGGGTTAGAATGACCTTAGAGTAGTTAAAAGTCAGCACAAGATCATGGGTCATACATTCTAAACTTTCTATGGTCTCACAATAATCTCTTCAACCGTTAAGAAGGGAGGGGAGTGGAAGATGTGGAATCTCATTGAAGATGGCAAAAAGTGTGAAATATAATCCGTAGAATGTAAAGGCTGGCTGAGTGGGAGGTAAGGGGTAGGGGAGGTGTATTTTTGCTCTAGCTATGAAGAGAGGGATGCGTGCAAACATAGAACAGTACTGCACAAGAACACACCCTTCAGTCCATAATGTTGTGCCAAACTAATTAAGTTAATATTCAAATGCTCAACTAAACTAATCCCTTCTGCTTACAAATTATTCCTATCGTTCCATTTCCTGCACCCTCATGTGTCTATCTAAGAGCCTCCTGAGTGTCCCTGTCATATTTGTCTCCACCACCAAGGCAGTGCATTCCAAACACGTGCAACTTCTGTATAAAGTACATGCTCCATACATCTCCATTGAATTTACCCTCTCTCACCTTAGATGCATGCCCTCTGGTATTAGACATATCAACTTTGGCTAAAAGATTCTGGCTGGCTCATAATCTATATTGCTCATAAACTTACAAATCTCTGTCTGGTCTCCTCTCAGCTTCTGCTACTTCAGAGAAAGCAACACAAGTTTTCCCAGCCTCTTCTTACAGCAAGTACCCTCTCATCCAGGCAGCATCCTGGTAAATCTCTTTTGCGCCTTCTCCAAAGCCTTCATATCCTTCCTATAATGGGGCAACCAGAACTGAATGCAGAATGCATTTGGCCGCATCCTGGATATTGCATTCTGGAAGTGAGGGAAATAGCTAAGATGCTTTAAAGGGATCTGCCAACTCTGATTAAGTAAAAACACAGATATTCTGGAGGTACTGTGTGGAAAGCCTTACTGTCAGTGATAGATGGAACTAGGAGAATTAAATGGAGTTTTTACTAGAAGCAGAGTGGGAGGAGTCAAATTAGCTCTGGGAGTCTGTGGGTTTGTAATGGTTGTTGATTGCCAAGCTATCTCCTGAAGCGAAGAAAGGGAACTTTCGGAGATGAATCATGTGCAAGTATTCTCTTAGGCAGTCCTATGACTATAGTGCTTGACAAGGTAGGTGCAGAGACATTGATTTTTTCCTCAGCGGGGGTGTTTAGAACCATCAAACAATATTTCATAATATGACGTTCAGCCATTCAGGACTGAGATGAAAAGATATTTCTTCAACCAGAGTCTTTAACATTCCTTACTTAAGAGAGCCATGGAGAAAGCAATAGATTTAGTATCACGAAATATGGGGAAGGCAGTGGAATTTGGCACAGAGCTAAAATATCTTACTGAATTACTGGCAGGTACAAGAGACCAAATGGTCCTCTTCTGCTTCTATTTCTTATGTTCACATACTGTCTTCTCAAAACTTCCAGGTAGGTTCAAAAGGAAAATTCATTCTATTCAAATACGGGATTGTTCAAAGCAAATTTTTATTTATTTTAAATGGCTGATTCTTCTTCATTTTAAAGAAATAATTCCCTATTCTAATCTTTATTCAGTAAGTTCCTCTGGAAATGCGTGCAAATGTGTCATTTTTGGCTGACTGAGTTCACTCTTAATACAAGTGTTGAATTAGCTTGCATATTAAGGTTGGTACTTGACGAGTAGTTATTGGCAAGATTTTTCTCAAGTTGGAGTCCATACCTACAGAAGAGCTTTGATGGAGTGGTGGTGGGGGAGGGTGGAGAGGGCTGAAGCTCTTTTATTAATATAATGGTAATATTACCATTAATTACCAATCTACATGGAATGTACATTAGTTCATAATTTGCCAGGATGTTCTATATCTAATTTTAATTAACTGTACATTAATAAATAAAACTACATATTCACAAAAAATTAATGGTATAAGTTAGCTTAGTTTGCCACTTGAAAATGAATGTTATATATAAGTAGAAACAATTAATGGTAATTGCACACTTTAGCACAGATCGCTGGCTCAGCTACATTCTAAATGGTCAATAGCACTCATTTCTACCTCAATTTGCTTTTATTCCAGTAAGTGTACAAATGTTTCAGATTAATTATTGTTAAATAATAAATGCAATAAATTGCACACTAATTGAATTGCATGACTTCATTGGCCACTGTTTGTATTTCATTTGCTTTACATGTAGAATAGAGGAAGGAAAAATAGTTTGTCTTATATCATCTGATTCAGCCTGACCCCTAAAATGTAAAAAAAACAGTATGTGCTATAAGCCTACAGTGTAA
Organism: Mobula hypostoma; assembly: GCF_963921235.1. Lineage (NCBI taxonomy): Eukaryota > Metazoa > Chordata > Chondrichthyes > Myliobatiformes > Myliobatidae > Mobula > Mobula hypostoma. The sequence continues at coordinate 84,042,972 of NC_086101.1, read as the reverse complement.
TCAGCAGCACTTGAAACAAAGAAAATATAATGTTTTGAATGTAGGGCCTTCATATAGAGAAAAGTGAAAATAATAATACTGGGCTTAAGAAATAATAATATTAAATGTAACAAATAGAAGTGCAAGTGGACCCTTGTGCCAAGCCTACTATTCAATAAGATCAATGCTAATCTTGTGCCTCAAGTCCGCTTTCCAATCTGATCCTCATTTCCTCACATTTCCATATTGCCCAAAAATCTATCAGTCTCAGCCTTGAAATACTTCTGTAATTGAGCATTCATGAACCTTATGAGGTAGATTTAAAGGTTTTCTGAGTATATAGTAAGTTTCACCATATCTTGGCTCCAAATGACTGGAACCTTACCCCTAGTTGTAGCTCTAGCCTGAGGAAAAAGACAAGTAGCATTTTACCCAACAGTATCTGCTGATCTTTTGCAATGAGGAGATTCCCAAGGTCTAGACACATCAATAATAAATATAATTAAGCATTTTACTCATATGGCAGTTTAAATGGTTTTGGCATGAACTAGATGGGCTAAAGGGTCTGTTTCTGTGCTGTACTTCTCTTTGTATATAATTGTTGTAAAAGATTGGTGCATGCCAAAGAACAGATTATAGAATTACCTAATTATTCATTGTGGAAGGAAAGGCTTAATGGCTAGTTATGAACTTTTGTGATACAACAAACATGTAGCCAAATTGCACCACAGCAAACTCTAACAAAAGTGATGTGGTAAAACACAAAGTCTATTTTAACAAATTTGAAGTTGTGATAAAAATAATGGCCAGCACACCAATGTCACTCTTCTGGAATGTCTACCATCTGAGAAAGCCACCTGAATGTTAGCCTCCTGCCTCAATACTGTAATGGAATAGCAGCTTACATTTCTGTCCTTAAGTCTGTGAAGTGGACTTGACAGCATAACTTCCTCAACCAAAGATGGGAGCACTATCCACTGAGCCAGATTAGAATATAAACGTATATATCAATTAATCGAAACACCATTATATTTCAGAAACAAAATTGTTCTTTGTTCCATTTCTTTGATTTACTTCTGCTAAAATCCAGTAAAGTGGGATTGTCTTTGCCGTTGTTGCAGCCTCCTTACATCTGAAGCACTCTATCTCATTTGAGGGAAATAACAATGTAGCAAGACTGGAGCTGGATATCCCCGAATTGTATTCAAATGGTAACACATAAAATTGTAAAATTATGAATTCAGCATCCAATTTGGAGCAATCCAATTACCTGTAAGTGGTGGTGAAGAAAAAACATTGGACAAGAAAGGTTTTGCTTCCTGAATAGCTTTGGGTGTATCTTATGGATTTTGTGTTGCTGGTCATGAAAATCGCCATAAAATTTCCCTATCACACACCAATATTTTGAAATCACCTGTATTTGTTATTTTAATTCAAATCAGTTAAAATGATGCCCACAATGTAAACATTTGATTCTCCCTTAAGGCACAATTTTCACTTAAGCCAATTGAGAGCTCATGTAAACGTTGCAATCTAACAGCACCACAGTAGCGTAGTGGCTAGTGCAACACTGCTACAGCTTAGGGTGTCGTGGAGTGCAGAGTTCAATTTTGGCACCTTTCTGTAAGTAGTCTCTGTATATCCTCCCTGTGAAAGATATGGGTTTTCTCCAGGTCCTTTGTTTTCCTCCCACATTCCAAATGCATAGCGGATCAGTTAATTGATCGTTGTAAATTGTCTTGTAATTAGGTTAGAGTTAATTGGGTAAGTCAGGAGTTGCTGGGATGGTGTGACTCAAAGGGCTGGAAGAGCCTACTCAGCACCGTATTGCTAATTAAAATAAATAAACCAATACATATTTCATGTAACAACTGATTTGTTACCTTCAAGTAATGAGATATGTCATATAGCTTTATAGAGTGAGTACTAAAGAAAAGTATCATGCTGAAGGTTTATAAAATGAAACAGCACTTTATGATGTAATATGCTTATTACTGGAAAATGTCTCGTTTTGGGCTGCTCAGTCTCAGCATTTGAAACTTCCCTTTCGAAGGTTGCAATTTCCATACTGCTCCCAACAAAGAATGAAATTAATCAAAGAAGCTACCTTTCCTATAACCTTCCAAAGCTAGTTGTTTCTAATGCCTATTCCCTGTGATAAACCTAATCTAATTGAAATTGGTTAAAACTCGTCAAAACCTACGGAGCAGAAAAAAAGCCAGAACTCTTAAACATTGAGTGAAACTGAGTAAATAGTGAAAATAAAATAATGTAAATATCACCACTGCAAACTATTTAACATGGTTAAGTACCCTATGGTATCTGAAATAGGGCTGGAAATGTTTCCGGTTTCAGATTTTTTGGGGATTTTGGAGTATATAATACGATAGCTTGGGATCACCATCATTTCCAAATCTGAATTTATGTGCTACCGGTAAACAGCCTTTGTCTCACACTTGTCTATCACACATCTGTATTTAACATTAAAAATTATTACACACCATTAATATAATGAATGTGTGCAGGGCAACAAAAGCAGCAGAGTAGCATCATGAGAATACCCAAATGAGTTGTTGAACAACAAACAACAGCAGGCTTTCAATTTCCACCTATGACGCCGAGTTTACACTGTATTTGTATTTTACTTTTTTTTAGGTTTTATGTAAGGTATAAACGCAATCAGCATTGTAGACTTGCTGCAATGTTAGATTTTCACTAGCAACGATCTTCACAAACTCATCAATGAATTTCTCTGTTGCTTCATGATCAGCAGAAGCTTTATCTTTAAAATATTTTTTTAAATGTAATGCCATGCATTTTCTTAAATTTCTGCAACCAGCATGCTGAATATTCCCAATTACCTTCAGTTTTCAGTTTGTCATGATAGATTTTTGCTTGTTTCATGATCAGCATACCATTAAGCGGCATATGCTCATTCTGACGCTGATGAATCCACTCTTTCAATTTACAATTGAGATCTTCATTTTTTTTTGCTTTATGTGGTGTTTTTCTATTTGTCATTAACTTCTATTCCTTACATATTTATGGTCACTTCTCAGAATAGTCTGTGATGTGCTGAGACTTACACATCACCTGGGAACTTTCCCAGTGCTTCGTGGAATTTTCCATTTGTGACGTCATGCAGAGTTCAAAGAGATTTCAGATATTGGAATTTCAGATAAGGGGTACTCAGCCTGTATAAGAAACTATCAAAAAGACTAAAACATCAAGTATGGCAACATACCATGCTTTAATATGACTTCTGTACTCTAATGGCTTTAAATATGTTTGAATTTTAACCTAAATGGTAACTTTATAACATGAACTCCTCCCAAGCTCTGCCTTGGAACACAACTCACTCAATGTTCACTTGGAGGACTTTGTTTCCATCTATATAGACAATCATCCCATCTGCTTTAAAATTAATCACACATACAGATCTCTAACTGTAGATGATTTTGAATATAGCTCTTCCTGACGACAACTCAAAAGAGTTTGTTCCCACATGTATATGGGTTCAGTCCAGCTGCAACTTTCTTGCAAGTTGCTGAAGTTAGTTCGAAACCATCCTTATTTTATGATACAAAAATCGCATATTGCAGTTTGAGTATTGTAACCCCATTTTGATTGTATCAATTTTATTATAGCCTTGCCTATTTCTTACATTTCTTGAAATGGTTGTTTCCCATTCCTATGTCAAGAGGAACAGTTATCCCTTTAATATATTTTGTATTTTCAAGTCGAGGTGTTTTGAATTGGAACATTCTGGGTTTACCTTATTTTTAAATGATGATGAATAGGTTTCACGCCAGCAATAGTTTGAACATCAACATATCCATGGGCTTTGGAAAGAATCCTGAATTGGTGGAACCAAGCTCATAGATTCTCTATGGATTTGCAAGACTTGTGAAGAGCTAGATCACAGGGAATCAGAGGAAGAAGCAGTCAGTTCATTTCTTCCAGCTTACAGCCTGATTTGAAAGTTCATTTGAAAGCCCCTTGTTGAAAGCTTGGAGATGAAACTTGCAACAGGGGGCAAGCTTGAAATAAATGTGTTTTTACTGCAGTTACGTGTATTCTTTGTACTTCATTCATGCTGTATGTAAGGGCAGCAGGTTTGCAGGTCAGAAAGTAACTTCTCCCCTGTTACTTTTATTAGATTTTAAACCATGTCAGAAGAAAGCCTTAGTGAGCAACAAAATAGCTTTAAGTGTTAACTGTGAGAGATTAGATTGGAGAGAGTAGTTGCTTTGATAGGATGTATATAGTACTTAGAAGTTAAAAGAAATATGCAGACAATACATGTTGAGCAGCCAAGCTGGTGCAGTCTTTAATTGATTCTATTATGGTTATTATTCTATTACAGATTTATTGAGAATGCCCCCAAGAAAACGAATCTTGGGATTATATATGGTGACATATGTATACTTTGATAATATATATACTTTCATTTTTGTCTATTTTGAGGTTATAGGAATCTTCATCTCACTCAGATGTTGAACTAAACATGAATACAAATTGGCACACTGCTGCATTTATCATGATTCAACTATAGTTATGATATGCCTTTTAAAAACTATCAAATGAGTCACATTTCTGTATCTTTATTCAGGTCATGCACAGACTCTAAGAATTGAACATCGTAAGATATAAAACTGATCAGCATGTCCATGGTTTCCTTACTGTCCAAAATCACTATCGGCTTCTCCCTTAAATACATTCAATGTGTCAACACCTAAAGCCTTTGAAGATAGGAAGTTCCTTCTAATAGGAAGCTACAGCACTCTCTCCAAAAAAGTTGGTCTCAAATTGTCCAGAATGGCCAATGCCTTAACCTGAGACAGTATAGCATAGACAATTGAATTGCAATTCTGCTTTGAGTAGAACTTAACACAAGGGAGATGCATTCATGAATAGTGAGTTCTGCCTTTTTCTATCAGGTTGGCAATTGCAGCCAGTATCCGATTCACTAACACATTGTCACTGACCAACTTCAGTTCATATATTTCACTCTGCTCTATTCAATGAGTTTAATATTGACAGTCAGTTGAAAAAATAGGAAAAATACAGAACGACACAAATGCTTGTGCATCAGTGTTTAAAGTAATGGCTTGCTATCTCTATCATAGATTTACAATGAAAATTCCATTATCATTATTCATTTGTACAGTTCCTATTTTTAAACTAAAAGTTGACAATGCTAATGAAATTACATCAACTGGCTTTATAGGCAACTACATTCTTCTTCCAGAGTGGGTTAGCAAATATAACTGCAGTGACAATTTGCACATCAGCAAACAATTTCTTATGTTTGAAAAGAATCATAGAACATTATATTGAATTGTATATGTTTTGCTAGTTATTCTAGGTGTCTTTTTAGGAGCATTTATGCCTTGACGGTAAGGTTATGCAGAAGAGTTCACATTTGAGATTGATGCCAGCAAGCCTCATCAGGGTTCAGAACCACCAATCTTTAATTTATCCCTTGGCAGGAAACACCATTGTGTTAAATGTTATTCTGTCATAGACAAGTATTATCTCCCAGCTCCATTTGCCCAGCAGCTGTTGTGCTTTTGCTGTCTTTGTTTGACAGTATCCAGTGGTACTTTTAAATGTGTGTTTAAAGAAATGGGGAGGTTATTGGCTTTAAATATGTTGGCTGTACGTGTGATCAGTATTTTCCCAGGCTTTTTCAGAGAGTTTGCCAGGCAAAGATCTGACCTTTGTAACAAACACTTTTCATCATATAACTTTCACTTTGATTCTTCTCCCACTGATTCATGTTCCAAACAGTTAAGGAACCACTAAGATGATTATTAATTATACCATTGGGTCCTGACTTCTTTTCCTGTGGCTTTGGAAATGTTTATTTGTTATAACAATTACATATTTTGTCACTGATGATTTGAGTTTCACAATTGCCTATTATCCAGATGATTACAATTATTGTCCTCTGTTCCATTTTGTACATTTTTTTTTTGTTTTAGTATTGAACAAACAGAGTTAGAATACTGGCAAAAGTAAACCATATTTTGCATATAGTGCACATTCCCTCGGACAAATTGGCGGACTTGAAACTGTTTGATTCATTTCAAACTGGAATAGATTAAAGGGTAGTTGATGCCCCGGAGCTCAATGTACATTTACATACATGATGTAATTTCCATCTTTGGCACACAATTTACAATATGCATCTCTCTAGATCAGTGACCTGCACATCATGCTGCCAATCAGCTGAACACAGTCAAGCTGTCCATGGAGTACTCTTAAATGTTTCTCCATGTACAAGTACAAGTTGTTGTTATCTAAAATGTAATTTATAGCAGCCGCTCTGCATTTTACATTGCACAATTTCCTGTCCATTAACCTGTTTTTTCCAAAAACTGCTGACATTTTTTCTCAGATCATTTATTTTCTATTTTTGATGATAAATTTCTACATGTAGTGTATAAAGAAAGTACTGTGGTGCGTACATTACTTGTGGTTTTATCAAGTCAAGTCAAGTTTATTGTAGATTTAACTAGGTACATCGATACCATTAAATGAGACATTTCTGTGGACCAGGGTATAAAGCACAACTTGGTGGCATCCGTTAATCTCGCGAGACCATGGATCTGCGCCTGGAAAGTCTTGCTTCAGTCTGTGTTAGAGCAGCGTCTATTGTGGCTGTAGAGGCCCACACAGGAGTGACAGTCTTGGCTGCAGCGACTGCACTTGAAGGCGCTGTCCTCCAGTGTTGTCTTGGTGCTGTTTTTTCGGCGAGTGTGCTTTTCTTCAGCAGCAAGCCTCAACTTCTCTTCTCCTCTTTTTAGACCTCTGCGTAGTTCCAGCCTCCAGTGAGAGCGATCGCTTGCAATGTCCTCCCACCTCTCAATGTTCATGTTCAGTGACTTCATGTCTCTCTTGCAGACATCTTTGAAACAAAGATGGGACTACCCTTGTGCTCTCTTGCCAGAGGCCCGTTCCCCGTACAGCAGGACTTTGGGGATTCTCCCGTCTGACATGTGGTGTATGTGGCCCAGCCAGTGGAGACGGCGTTGTTGAAGCCGGGTGAAGAGGCTGGGCATCTGGGCGTCGGCCAAGATCTCATTGTTGATGACTCAGTCAATCCACTTAATGTCCAGGATGCGTCCCAAGCTGCAAAGGTGGGAAGTGTTGAGACACCGCTCTTGTCTGGAGTAGAGGCTCCAGGTCTCGCTGCCGTAAAGCAGTGTGCTGAGGACGCAGGCCCTGTAGACTGCAACCTTGGTGTGCATCGTCAGCTTTCTGTTCTCCCAGACTCTCTTTGTCAGCCTGGCGAATGTTGAGGCTGCTCGTCTGATCTGTCTGTTGATCTCGGGGTCTAAGGAGACTCTGTCTGTGATGGTGGAGCCAAGGTCTGTAAACTCGTGAACTACCTCCAGCTCGTAGTTGTTGATGGTAATGGCAGGGGGGTGCACAACGCCTTGGCCTTCTTCAGGCTGATGGTCAAGCTGAAGTCCTGGCTGGCTCTTGAGAAGCTGCCCGTGAGGTGTTGCAGTTGCTCTTCAGAGTGTGTTGCCAGTGCCGCGTCGTCTGCAAACAACATGTCGAGTACTTCATGAACCTTGGTTTTCGCCCTCAGCCAGGACAGACTGAACAGCCTCCCGTCCGATCTGGTGTGGAGGTAGACACCAACCATGCAAAGCACAATAGTACACATAAAACACCCACATAACACACAATAACTTAAGAAAGTGAGAATTAAACCTACAAATGAATTACGCATAGATGAACAAAGTAAAGTGCATAAATTAAATATTGTATGATACAGAAAAAATTAATCATTGGCACTTTGGATGTGATGTGGCAGGAAGTTCAGAAGCCTAATAGCCTAAGGAAAAATCTGTTTCCCATCCTGACCATTCTTGTCTTAATTCATTGGAGTGTCCTGCCTGACAGTAGAATGTCATAGAGGATGCTGCATGGATGGGTGGGATCCTTGATAATACTAAGGGCCCTACATGTGCAGCACTCCTGATAAATATTCCCAGTGAGTGGTAGGGAGACCCCTATGATCCTCTCGGCTGTTCTCACAATCTTTTGTTGGCCTTCCAGTTTGATACTCTGCTGAATGTATGATATTATATCATACACTCTCCACTACATATATATTTGATTTATAAAATTAATCATTTGTGGATCCACCAAAAAAATTTCAGATTGCTTTCAGACTTTATCTTCTTTTGCCAAATCATTGTTTTAAATCTCAATTTTAATTCAGTGGGAAAAGCTAGTAAACCACAATAACCTCAACAGTGTAAGGGCAAGGCAATTGAACTCCAAGGTCTCATCTGCATACTTCCAGTTAGTTAGTCAGGAAAAACAATACGATATGGCAAGTGGCCAAAGGGCATGAGCAACAGTTCATGCAATGGAAGGTCCCAGAGATGACCAAAGTAATAAGTCTTGGTCTATTGATGGGAATGAGGATGAGAGAAGTGGAGGATTCAGAAGAGACTAAGGGAATGGAACAGCAGAGAGAGAAAGTCAGAACTTCCTAGAATGGCATTGACTTGTTTGGGTATCTTCTAGCCCCAGGTCTTTATCCTGTTAACCTTATCCAATAGCTAAATAGCTGAACCAATCATAAGCTCATTCTGCACATTCATGAACAGTTCTCCTGTGTTACCATCAAGCAATTTTCCCATGTGTTCAGAAATAGAAAAGTTGCAGATGCTAGGAATCTGAAACAAAAACAAATGCAAAGTACTGGAACACAAACATGAGGAAATCTGTAGATGCTAGAATTTCAAGCAACACACATAAAAGTTGCTGGTGAACGCAGCGGGTCAGGCAGCATCTCTAGGAAGAGGTACACCTTATATTCCGTCTGGGTAGCCTCCAACCTGATGGCATGAACATTGACTTCTCAAACTTCTGCTAATGCCCCACCTCACCCTCGTACCCCATCCGTTATTTATTTATATACACACATTCTTTTTCTCTCTCTCCTTTTTCTCCCTCTGTCCCTCTCACTATACCCCTTGCCCATCCTCTGGGCTTTTTCTCCCCCCTCCCCCTTTCTTTCTCCCTAGGCCTCCCGTCCCATGATCCTCTCATATCCCTTTTGCCAATCAACTGTCCAGCTCTTAGCTCCATCCCTCCCCCTCCTGTCTTCTCCTATCATTTTGGATCTCCCCCTCCTCCTCCCACTTTCAAAACTCTTACTAGCTCCTCTTTCAATTAGCCCTGACGAAGGGTCTCAGCCCAAACCATCGACTGTACCTCTTTCTAGAGATGCTGCCTGGTGTGTTGCGTTCACCAGCAATTTTTATGTGTGTTGCAAAATACTGGAAACATTTTGCAGGTTGAGTAGCATCTGTGGAAGGAGAAATGGTTAATATTTCAGGCGCAGGACCTGATTAAATAAAAATACTGCGGGATGGGTAGAAATGTTTGTGGTATAATACCCAAGTGATTTTAACTGCTCATTCAAGCTTCACTCATATTCCATTCACTATTGTTCAAAGTTCAAAGTAAATTTTATTTTTAAAGTACATATATGTCACCACGTACAACACTGGGATTCATTTTCTTGTGGACATATTCAATAAATCTTTAGAATAATAACCATAATAGAATCAATGAAACACTGGCCTTTATGGGACCACTTTGCTTTTTTACTGATATAGCTGAATGATTGCCAATTGGCATGTACAAAAGTAGGAATTTTTGGCAGAGATTTAATGACAAGAGTATTACACGTATTTTAAACAACTCCAAGATAGGCCATTACACCAAGGCCACAATGGCAAGAACTTGTACTGTACATTCTTATCAAGCACCCTTCCAGCCAGTTTGACAAAAGAGATTTCAATCAATCTTGTTAACCTGAAATATGAACAGTTGCTGTTAATAAACTTGCAGCTTGTTTGCTAACCAGCAAAACCAATATAAAACGCATTGAATTATTGTACCCCATTGAAGTCAGAAGACACATTTGTTTGAAGGAATTAATGCATGCATATGGCTCCTTTAAGATCAAACAATGTGATTGTAATACACAAAAGTTTCTCTGTTGAGTATGGCTAAAATTTGCTTTGAATAATGGCAGTTATTTTTATTTTATTTTAATATTGAGATTCCTCACAGAGTAGGACCTTCAAGGGGTGTCACCCAGAGATCCCATAATTTAATGCTGGGCTAATCACGGGTCAATTAACAATGATCAATTAACCTACCAACTGGTATGTCTTTGGACTGTGGGAGGAAACCAGAGCACCAGGAGGAACCCCAAGCAGCCATGGGGAGAAAATACAAACTGGTTACAGGCAGCGGCAGGAATTGAACCTGAATCACCTGTACTGTAAAGCATTATGCTAATCACTATGCTATTGTGTCACCCCAATGTATGATAGATTATGGTCTGGTTTAAAATGTTACCCAAGCCTTACCATATCTGTGTAATCAAATTATCAAACTATCCCATAGAATTACAGGAGGTTATTGAAAACATTGGGGAAAATAATTGCAATAACCCAACATCATCTTTGTAGATACTTTTTAATAGAATAAACAGAAAATGAATACTTTAGTTTCAACTTCAACTCTTAAAGAGTTAGAATTGGGCAGCAAACTGCTGATTGAAACATTTTGTTCAATGTGTGTATGTTGGGCTTTTATATTATTAAGCAATCTTTCTTTGTAGATACATCCACAATCCATCTTAACGCTAGATGTGGTTCCCTATAATAACTTCTATTAATAAAGAAAACTTTAACAGTAAAATATCCCAAGATGTTTCATAGGATCACTATCAAACAAACTACACAGTTCTAAGGTCAGAGTGGTTTATTTCTCATCTTTGCCCTTGCTTTCAAATTTCTCTTTAGACCTGACATATTGGGACAGGTGACCAAAACCTGAATCACTACAAAAACAAAGTAAAGCAAACCGACAACTCAATTCCGGTTTTCCTAGCTCCACTCTTTTTGATCACACAACTGGAATAAATATTCTTGCAATAAAATTGTTAAATTTGGATTGTTTTTGGCAGTGGAATACTCACTGTGGTAACTGGAAGCAGAACTACAAATGCAAAAAATAGATTTTGACTCATGGTGCACAGATGACAGGAAGTGCCATCATGTGGGAAAACTTCCTTCATTGCTGAACAGAATTGTTATTTTTTCACAGGAAATCTATCTCTTGTGATTTCAAAAACATTTGTAAGTGTGTCACTAAAAGGCTTGCTCTCCCTGTCCTGTGTGACTTAGCAATAATCCAGCGATAGGTGGGAAAGATTTAAGTATGACCATTTAATGGAAAGCTTGAGTTCAACATGTAAAGTCTTGCCAAGAAATTACAGCCCAGATTTAAGAGGATTGGACATAATTTCACAATTATTTCCCACATTCCATCATGTAAGTCTGTTTCTTTTCTTGAAATCATGATGAAAGCATGATAAAATGGTGAATGTATCACATAGATAAGATGTGAATTATGTATTTTGAACATTGGTGCTAAAATGATCTCCCATTAAATGTTTATTCTTGATGTAAGATTAAACCATTCTTTTTAGAATTGCAAAGCAAAATGCACTAAAACCAACAATCATTTCACAAAATGGTATCTGTCGATGTGTGAATTATCCCAGAATAATATCGATGAACAGCTGCAATTGTTCATTCCCAGTTATTTGGACTTATGTTACAACGAGCAGCTGTAAGGCCACAGGAATGATTTTTTTTTTGTCATTTCTATAAACAGTCTCTCTAACCTGTAACAGTACAGCCTTTAAAAGCACAATCTAATAGTGAGAAAACTGCTTTTTTCTTTAATCAACTGACTGTATTTTCATGAATCTACTACATAATTAGTGTACATATAAGCTGTTGCTCGTATATACACTAATCCACACTTATCTTGATTGTAACCTCCACCATGAACTTTCAGAATGAATCTAGCTCTGACGAAGATCAGTGAAGACTTTACCATTACGACAACACAGGACCGTCCCACCATAAAACGAGCTGAAATGCTTTGATGGCTGAATCAGCAACAAAAAGCTTTATTATTTGTGAACATCTGCCATTCACAAGTAGTCAAAAACTTTTATATATTGAAAATATTATTAATATTTTTAAATAGGGGTTTTTGAAACACGTTAAATCAAATACGGCATATATATTAACTCAGTTATTGAAAGAAAGAAAGAAAGATTAGTTTCATTTGTCACGTGTACATTGAAACATCAAAGCACAGCGTGAAATGCATCATTTGAGCAAGAATATGCTGGGTGCAGTCCACAAACATCGTCATGCTTCTGGCACTACCTTAGCATGCTCACTACTTACTAACCCTAATTTGTACATCTTTGGAATGTGGGAGGAAACTGGAGCACCCAGAGGAAACTCACATGGTGATGGGGAAAAAGTACAAACTCCTTACAGACAGCAGTGGGAATTGTACCCTGATCTTACCACTGGCACAGTAAAGCGCTGCACTGCTGTGCTGATCTTTGTAAAAATGTACAGTACTGCGTGCAAGTCTTAGGGACATATACGCATATAGCTGGGGCCCCTAAGGCTTTTGCACAGTACTGAAAGCTGTTTCTTATATTATTTCCTGCACGGATTTATTTTATTTTGATTTGAAGCACACTGTGGAAAGACATTCATCTCCATCCTCTCTATTTGCCCTTGAAACAGCAACATCTGTGAGTCTTAAGTTTTTATTAATATTGGTAAACATTTAGTAGATATAGAATGGTGCAAAAGTCTTGGGCACCCTGGCTACATATATGTGCCTAAGACTTTTGCACAGTGCTGTAAATTACCTGCAATGTCTCTATCTCACTGTCATTTATCCCCACTGAAAACAGTGGAATTGCTGAAACTGAGCTGGGTCCAAATTAAAAACAGAAAGTGCTGTAAACCTTCAGCTGGTCAGGCCACATCAATGGGAAGAGAAACAGAGTCAATGATTCACTTTTGAGATCTTTTGTTAGAACTGGGCCTAACCTGAATTATTTAGCAGTTAAATTTCCCACTAACACACCATTATGTGATTCCATGAGAAGTCAATCTGAGCATAGTTAGCAAAACAGTGGCAAAATTTATTAGAGATATCAATCAGAGTGGATAGAGAGGAGCAAGTAGTTGAAATACACTTAGCTTTTCAAAAGGTGTGAACAGCAAAATCCCATGAAAATGTTATCTTGCAAAATAACAGCTCATTGCATTGGAGGCGAAGATGCAGGTCAAAGGTTGCCTACTTCGCAGTAGGTAAGGGAGATAGGATCATTTTTTAAATTGCGACTTGTAACTAGTCCAGCAGCTTGTCAACTTTGTCCCTCCCCAATATTCTTCCTCCCGGCACTTATCCCTGTAAGTGGTCACCTGCAAGTACACCTCCTCCCTCATCTCCATTCAGGACCCCAAACAGTCTTTCCAGGAGAGGCAACACTTCACCCATGAGTCTGCTGGGGTTGTCTATTGTGTCCAGTACTCCCAATGTGGCGTCCTCTGCATTGGTGAGAACCGTCATAAATTGGGGGAATGCCTCGTAGCGCATCTTCTCTCCATCTGCCAAAAGCAGAACTTTCCGATGGCCAAACACCTTAATTCGATTCTGATTCACATTCCCATTCTGACATGTCGGTCCATGGCCTCCTTGTGCCATGATGAGACCATCATCAGTGTGAAGGAGCAACACCTTATATTCCATCTAGGTAGCCTCCTTCCTGATGGGGTGAATATCGATTCCTCCTTCTGATATATAAAAAAAACCCTCCTCTCCCCCTTCTTCTTTTCCCTAATCTGGCCTCTTACATCTTCTCACCTGACTATCACCTCCCTCTGGGTCCCCTCTTTCTTGTTCTCCTGTGATCCATTCTCCTCTCCTATCAGATTCCTTCCTCCCTATCCCTATCCCTTTACCTTTCCCACCCACCTGGCTTCACTTATTACCTGTACCTCCTTCCCCTCCCCCGCCCTCTTTTTTATTCTGTCGTCTTCCCCCTTCCTTTCCTGTCCTGATAAAGGGTCGTAGCCCAAAACATTGAGTGTTTATTAATTTTCAGAGAAGCTGCCTGACCTGCTGAGTTCTTCCAGCATTGTGTGTTGCTTTGGATTTCCAGCATCTGCAGAATACCTCATGTTTATAACTTGTGACTCGTGGAGTGTCAAGTATCAGTGCTGTGGCCATATATTGGAGACAGAAAGTGAATGTCTTCTAACTATGTTAATGGGTGCCACAAAAGTAGAGGGGAGGGTGAATTGTGAGTAGGATCCAAAGAGAGTACAGAGAGAACTAGTTATTAAGTGAGTGGGCATAAGTTTAGAAATATAAAATGGGAAAGTGTATAAAGTGGTAACCAAGTATTCTGTTTGGAATGAAGAATGATAAAACAGATTGTTATTTAAATGGAGTAAAGTTGCAGAAATAAGCAGCACAAGGGGAGTTAGGGGACCTTGAACTGCAAAAATCCAGCACATGTTCAACAGGTGATCAAGAAAGTTAATAGAACGTTGACTTATATAACAAAGGAATTGGTGTACAAAAGCAAAGAAATCTTACACTGCACGCAGAACACGCTTACTTCAGGGAGATATATGGAGGGAATTCAGAGCAGCTTCTCAAGGATGATCCTGCATATGGAGGGATTGCCTCATTGAAAGTTTCAAGTTTGAATATAAGGTGATTTTCTTGGAGCATATAAAATTCCAAAAGGGTTCGACAGGGTAAATGATAGAAGGATGTTTCCTTTGTTGTAGAAACTAGAACAAGAGGACACTATCAGAATTAAGTGATCACCTATTTACGATTGAGATGTGAAGACCATAAAACCATAAGACAAATGAGCAGAAGTCAGCCATTCGGCCCATCGAGTCTGCTCCACCATTTTATCATGAGCTGATCCATTCTCCCATTTAGTCCTACTCACCCGCCTTCTCACCATAACCTTTGATGCCCTGGCTACTCAGATACCTATCAATCTCTGCCTTAAATATACCCAATGACTTGGCCTCCACTGCCGCCCATGGCAACAAATTCCATAGATTCACCACCCTCTGGCTAAAAGGATTTCTTCACTTAAAGGCTCTGGATTTGAAATTCCTCTCACCAGAAAGTGGTGGGAGATGCAGCTGAGACAGATAGATTTTATAGGTAGGGAATCAAGAAATTTGAAACAGTTAAGCAAAATGTTGGTTAGGCCATATTTGGAATATTGTGTACAGTTCTGGTCATCACACCATAGGAAGAATATAATTAAACTAGACATGGTGAAGAAAATATGAACGGTGATATAGGGAGCAATTGGATTGGCCAGATATGTTTTCCCTGGAGTGAAGGAGACTACAAGATGATAAGATCAAGAGGCAGAGATAGGATAGGTAGCCAGGATCTCTATCCTGTGCTTGGTGTACCGAAAACTTGGTGGGCATAGGTATAAGATGAAGGGAAGGAGGCTTAAAGGGGATTTGACAATTCTTTCACACAAAACAAACTTAATAGCTGTATTAAGCTGCCAGAAGAGGTGAAGGAAGCAGGGATAGCAACAACATTTAAGAGGACAGATATTTCAATTTTGTATATATATATAGGGTGCCTAAGGTTATTGCAATGTGGAGTTGAGAGCAAATCTGTAAATCTGGTGGGAGCAAAGGATGTTTGGAATGTTGAGGGTGAAGCACTGCAGTGGCGGTGTGGGGCAGGTGGCAGAGAAGAAGTGCCAGGGACGGGGTGTGGCACAGGAGCAGACACACGCAATCGTGAGACACCAGACAACATCATTTGATTCCAAACAATTCATTTATTTATCATTTTACAATGGCTTTCTGGTGCTTCCCACTCCCTCCCCTCTCCCTTCCCTGTTTCCCAACCATGATTCTCCCGCCCTGCCCCCTTCCTATTTTCAGTCCACAAAAGAGATTCATATCAGATTCAAGTTTATCATCGCTCTATTATGTTATGAAATTTGTCCTTTTCTGTGGCAGTGGTGCAGTGCAATACATAAAATCATTACAGTACTCTGCAAAAGTCTTGGGCACCCTCGCTCTATTATGTGTGTGTGTGTGTGTGTGTGTGTGTGTGTGTGTGTCTAAGACTTCCACAAAACTGTAGATGCAGTGCGCCTTAAGACTTGTTTCTATGTTTTATAACTTTATGATTCTAAGATAACTTGATGGATCTGTAATTAAGGAGTCATGCCTTCAGCATTTGAATTTGGAGTTTCTTTGCTCAAGTTTGAGCACTGTAAGAAAACCATGCGCGGAACATCACTGAATCTCTGGCACAACTGTGAGTCAGGTCTTTGCTGATTGCATGGTATTTTAAACTAGCCCTAAATCAGGAGTTCATAACCTGAGGTGCATAGACCCCTTAGTTTATTGTAGGGGTCCATGGCATAGAAAAGGTTGGGAACCCCTGACCTAGACTGTCCATGTTGCAACCTGTTACTGGTAGTAAGGACTGCAAAAATTCTTCTGTATGTGTAAGTGTTAAACCTATTTTTATTAAATCATTTTGTCTCCTTTTTTCAAAGTGAATTAACACAGTATCAATTCCTTTCAAATTGCTTGTACACCTACTGAATATGCACCATGGCAGAGAAGATTCTTTACCACGAAGTTCTTCAATTTTAGGTTCAGATATCTGATACAAATGAATGGTTGGAGTGTGTGTGTGTGCTGCTGAGAATTGTCTAATGTTCTAAAATTTAGATCATTAAGTACATAAGTCATTAAAGGTTGTCTTCTTGCCCAAAAACCTATCGTTTCAGTACAGATTTCAACAGTTTTATGCACTCCAGTTGATGTTAAGCACAATCATACATTAAATCACTTTTGAAGTTTTTACTTTGAGGACAGAAAAGTCAGTTGTCCCCTCAATGCAGATTTTTTGTGCATAATAACTCAACATTTGTGTGATGAAACTGCAAGAATATTACAGTGAATATATTCATGCAATATCCCAATGATATTAATACTCATTAATGTAGTGATTGACAATACCCATTTGTAAAGTAAATGTAAATAACTCTATTAAAGTAACAATTAAGCTCCATACCACCATTGTCCACACTCGTATTTCAATATTGGTAAGCAACAAGAAGTTGTGAATGCTGATGTTTTTCACAAGCTGAATTCAGGGGCAGAATACATGGGAGGAAACAAACTAATCTAGAACTGCGATAAAAGTTAATGAGGCATTCCTAAGTTATTGTGTGTAGACAGAGAAAGACTATTAGATATGATCTTCTAATTTGAAACAGCCAGCTGTATCTCGAATCAAAACTTTTATCTGGGCACTTATAGTTGATAGGTGTGGCAAATGGATTAGTGTACAAGGGTTTAACCAGCCATTTCTAACACCAAAGTTTTTTGACTCTATGATATATTGTTAGTTACATGTGTCTTTATAAGCTTTGTCCATTGCAAGTAAACTCGTGCATACACCCTGTTGATTTGATTCATGATGTACATATAACCTGTTCAATTATTCTAGTCAGTTTAATTATGATCATTTTTACAGAAGCTCTCATGCTTAGTGTGAATATTTCAAAAGCCGAAGAGGAAATACGAACTTATGTAAGAAACAGAAGCATGAATAGGCCAAATGGCTACCTGCACCTGCTCTGCCATTCATATGAGATCATAGCTCATAGTTTATCCAGGCAATACTTCCCTCTAATAACCCAATATATTTTGTTTCCAAAATATCCAAAAATCCATTGATTCATTAACTATTAATCCATAATCATTGATTCAGATTCCATGGCCCACTGGAGTAAAGGATTTTAAGGATATACTATCCTCTGGATGAAAAAAAATTCTCATCATAATCCTGAATAGTTGATGAGTAATTCCGAGGCTGTGATCTATGGATCTAGTAACCCCAGCCTTGGCTGTTAATCTCTGTTCCCTTGAACACTCCTCTAGTCCAGGAATCAATCTAATGAGTTTACCTGGAAAATGAAAAATAGGTTTAAAAATATTGAAGAGCATGTAGGAGCAGAAAGATGGTGTTGAAAAGCGACACTTCTTCAAAGTTAGTCCATTAATGACTTGTTTCAAACTATGACAATAACCATGATTTCAAAACCAAGAAAAGGGTAGTGGAATAAGCCCCAACTACCTATTAAATGTTACCAATGGCACACATCTCAAATAACCTCTGAAAATCAAGTCCAGCTCCTAGCCTTGATGTGTGGCTTAGTTTCTAAGCTTGGTGGAACTGTTTCAACTGACAGGACAAGAGGCAAAAGCACCTTAAAAGGTTACTGGCGCCTTGAAACCAGTCACTTTGGGCAGATGGGCTCATCAACCATGATTCACAGTTGATCTAGGAGAAGGAAACTCTGATCTCAAACCTCCCACTCATGCTAAAGGCTTCAGGAGTAAATCCTAAGGATGAATCCAGAGCTGGAGTCCTTAAGCCAGTCCTATGTTAAGTTCAACGTTGACCTACAACTCCTGTGATGCCACTGGTGCCAAACTCTATCAGTCAATGCTGTTCCTTTGGATTTATCAGCTGTGTGAAGAATGTGAAGAGGGCAACAACTTGCTCTTCATATTGTACTGCCCTGGCTTGCATACAGGCTTGTGTATTGACAGGTCGTAGATAGATAGGATGCAACATCCATGGTTGACCTCAACCAATGGATGCCTCACAGGGCATGTTGAGTCTCCAAAACATTAATAGAAACAAATGTATAGAGAATTTAACTAGATTGTCAGTTCAATTAATTTAGTGAATTAGGATTTGATTTGCAGAGGTTTAGAAGGCTACATGAGTGTGCTGGAGATTCGGAAGAATTAAGTAAGCAAATTATTTTAATTTAAATTATTAATAATGAATTTCATTATTACAGTATTTATGTAATTTCATTGCCATCTTATCCTATTTTTTCTTCATCCAGTGTAAACCTCTTTTTGCTATAATGAATATTCAACACACAACATACAATAAATATGATTCTTATACAGCAACATGACAGCAAGTACCTTGCTGGTGATGCATTCCTGCTATGGAATGATGGGAGTGTGATTAGAACATACAGGAACAAATGAAGTTGAAGTTCAGGTTTGTTGTCATCTCAACCATGCACATGTATAGAGCCAAACAAAACAATGTTCCTCCAGACCAAGGTGCACAACAAAGTACATATAACTCACACACGACACATAAAGTAATAGTCCCACAAATAAATTAACAAATAATAAAGTACATTTATGATACAAGTTAAGAAGTAAACAACATTATCCTACTAATGTTTTATAAGTGTTGAGACCTGGGTGCTAGCAGAAAGTTCTGTAGTCTCATGGCCAGAGGAATGAAGTTGTTTCTCGTCCAAACAGTCCTCGTCTTAATGCGATGGTATCTCCTTTCTAATAGTAGGAGGGGTCATAGGGATTGTTGGAAGGATGGGAGGGATCATTAACAATGCTAAGGGCCCTGCTTATGGAGTACTCCAGATAAATATTTTGTTTGGGTGGAAAAGAGACCCTGATGATCCTCTCAGTAGTTCTTTGACATTGTTTCTATCCACTTTCTTTCCATATCTGAGGAAGGGTTTTAGCCCAAGATGTTGACTGTTTATTTCCTTTCATTAATACTACCTGTCTTGCTGAGTTCCTCCTGCATTTTGTATGTGCTGCTGAAGATTTTCAGCAAATGCAGAACCTCTTGTGTCAATGACATAGCTATAGTCTGGTGCAGATCATGATCTTCTCACGTCCCCTTCAGTATAATAGTTTCTCCTAACTTAAAGTGAGTGCTTTTCCCTGTTAATAATTGCAACTAGCAGCTTTGGAAGCAAAGAATGCAACAATTTGATTTGGATGTAGACCAAGTAACTTGCTCAGATAAACATTTTTGTTGGTTCCCATGAACCAACAATGTTTCTATGTTCCTTAATTTACTGGATATTATGAAATATTTACCTCTTTTTGATTTAAAAAACACAAATTCCTTAATGTAGTAATGACAAATGAAATCGGAGTTCAATGTGTGAAAGTGTTCGACAATTTTTGGTGTGCAGAAGTTTGAAACTAATAATTGGGCAACAGTTCAGAACTCTGTATAATTTAACTACTTGTTATGCATTATAACTGTACATTTGGATTAATATTATATTAGAATAATGAGTCTGTTTACTTCTAAATGTAACATTTATAATGCTCTTACTCAGTGTATCAATAAAAATATTCGGATTTTTAATGGATAGTTATTCACATTGGCACATTGAACAGTAATAGTCCTTAAGACTCTGAGCCTTTTAGAGAGGGAATTCTGCCATCATTTCCTGGGATTTTGCCATCTCAAAAGGAAGCCAATAAAATAGATGCACTGTGATTATCAAGTACAGTCATTCAACAGATTGAAGGTACTTTACAACCACTGTGCATGTTCCAGATCTCAATAAAGAAAGAAACCTAATTATGAGACAAGAAGATAGTAACTTGTAAATCAGTCAATGTTGAAACATGATGTAAAGATGGGTAGAACTCAAAAGGTAACAGTACATCAAGGCAAGGTGAAATACCAAGCAATTATCCAACATCCTAAGCAAGATGTAGTTCCTCAAACAGCACATATCAATGTTTCTCCCTGGGGGAATAACAGAAGGATAAGCATGTTGTGGTACAGGAATGGAAGGAAACCATTGAATCCCAATCTGCTTATTTTCCACTTTCCAAACAAGTGTGTGTTAATTACTTGCATCAGCTTCAACAGTACCAAGAAACTAATTTAATAATATCATAAACAAATCTAGTAATGACCAGCACTGTCTACACCATCAAGATCAGAAGTAAACCGGTTTTGGTTTCTATCAGGTTAACTTGTCACAGTGTGCGCTGACAATGTTTGAATTGAGGTGCGGAGGAACAGCAGACTCCATGTAGAGATGGAAACAAGAGTTTATTCATCGGAATTCCAACAGAACATCCGTGGCACAACTGAGTGACTCTGCGAGACAGATCATTCCCAAAACAAGAGACTCTGTGATTAGTGCTAATTGAACATCCACTTAAATAATACAAGTAACACAGAATCCCGGTGCCTACTAAAATAAACATAACAAGCTTAAACAGAAGGCACCATGAGACCACACTAAAAAGATCAAGCTGCTCGAGAAATGCACAAGGAACCCTAAACGATTAACAACTGTCGCTAAACAGCGATAAACCAGTTCAGGTGCTCTAAAAACCTCCGGCACCTTTCACAAGCCCAAAGAACTCATTATATAGTTGTTAAACACAAGAACATCTGTTGATGCTTCAAATCCAAAGCAACACACACAAAATGCTGGAGGAACTCAGCAGGTCAGGCAACATCTAAGGAAATGAATTAACTGTTGACGTTTCAGCCAAGACCCTTCAGGACTGAAAAGAAAGGGTTAAGGCTCCAGAATACAAAAGTAGGAAGGGGGAAGAAGGTCAGCTAGAAGATGATAGGGAAGCCAGGTGGGAGGGAAAGGTAAAGGGCTGGAGAAGAACAGATCTGATAGGAGAGGAGAGTGAACCATAGGAGAAAGGGAAGGAGGAGGGGCACCAGAGAGAAGTGATGAGCAGGTGAGAAGAGGTATAAGGCCAGAGTGGGGAATAAAGTAAGAGCTGGCAGCTCTTGTTGCCTTGTCTACAAGTGTTAATGAGTTCTGTGCAATGTATTTAGAAGAGGTGATGATCCTGGTTCAATGGTTGGAAATAAAAGATGAGGGATGGAAATTTGAGGCCTGTAGCAGATTTGAGTGTGTGAGTGTATTTAGGTCTGTACACATTTTTAATTAATTCTGAAAACAATATAATTTTGCTGTTGGAACAGTCAACATATATAGCCCCGTACGCACATTTTATTCAACAGCTAGTAGAGACCTTCTCTAAGTAAGGATGGATTTCAATCATCTAAAAGGGAGATGAGACTTCTGAGAGCAGGCATTTTTCAAGATTGTGCATATTGCTGCTCAGAGGAAGGAGAGCAAAGTGGTGCAGTCATTGTCCCACTGATGCAGCAACCAGGGTTCAATCCTGACTTCTGGTTCTGCATGCGTGGACTCTACGTCTTCTTCCTGCGACCACAGAAGTTCCTCCAGATGCTAGAGTTTCCCACCGCATCCCAAAAATGTACAGTTTGATAGATTAATTGTCCAGTGTAAATTGCCTCTAATTTCAGGGCAGGTCATAGAATCTAAGCTAAAGTGTGGGAAAATAAACAGTATATACAGTACTGATCAAAAGTCTTAGGCATCCTAGATCTTTTATATGGTTTCAGATGATATGGCCTCCATAGAGTCCTGATCGCAACATCATCGAGGCTGTCAGAGATTACCTGGAGAGACAGAAACAAACAAGACAACCAAAGTCTGCTGCCGAACTATGGCAACTTCTCCAAGATGCTTGGAACAAACTTCCAGCCAATTTTCCTATAAAACTATATGACAGTGTACCTAAGAGAATTTACATATCTCTAAAGGCAAAGAGTGGTCACACCAAATATTAATTAAATTCAGTTTTTTCCTGTTTACTGTTCTTTACAGTAATTTTTTTGATATTTAAAAACATTTTATTTCATTATTTTGGAAGCATATTCACTTTACAGATATTTGTACATGAATTAAGACTTTTGCACTGTACTGTAGTTAGATGTAGGATATATTGGTACTTGATGGCCAGCACGAAAGTGGACGGAAGTGCCTGATTCCATGCAGTATGACTCAATGACAGAATTCGGTCCTTACGTCCTTACTGAGGATTGCAGCTGATGAACAACCCAGAGAGAACTGTTGGAAAGACAGCCCATTGAAATACTCAGGCAGTATGGAATTGGCTTCCTTCCACTCAATGAGAAAAGAATTATTGAATATCATAATGCACATGTTTATTTTTAAAAGGAGTCAAACTTAACTGCTCACTGATTTGATAGGAGCAATAGTGACCATAATCATCATCATCACAATGTGCCATGTCGTATGATGTGGGCGATCATGGTCCCATGACCATGATTATTCTTGGCAAATTTTTCTACAGCAGTGGTTCGCCATTGCCTTCTTATGGACAGTGTCTTTAAAAGATGTGTGACCCCAGCCAGCCATTATCAATACTCTTCAGAGATTGTCTGCCTGGCGTCAGTGGTCGCATAACCAGTACTTGTAATATGCACCAGCTGCTCATACAAGCATCCACAATCTGTCCCCATGGTTTCACATGACCCTGTTCGGGGAGCTAGGCAGGTGCTACACCTTGTCCAAGGATGATCTGCAGGCTAGCGGAAGGAAGGAATGCCTTATATTTCCTTTGGTAGAGGCATATCTCTAACTTGCCACACAAGTGATGATAATATAACTTGGTAAAAAGACTAGACATATAAAAAAGCATGAGCTTGAACTAATGATGGAAAATAGAGAATTAGTGACTAAAATGGTTAATCGTTGGAGTTAAAGAAAAAAAATTAATTCTCTTCATAACAAAATAAACCTGTTGCTTTCTTTTCCCTTCAGTTCTACTAACTTTATCAAAGGTAAAACAAGTGTCATTCTTAATGACTCTTCTAGATTTTTCTCAAGTAGATTGCTTGTCTGTTGAATTATGACATATCCTACAGGCTTCGTTCTTGACAATATCACATACAACAAGACAAACTAAAGATTTTTAATGAAATATCCCAAAAGAGCAAAATAGAA
This sequence comes from Mobula hypostoma, assembly GCF_963921235.1. Taxonomy (NCBI): domain Eukaryota; kingdom Metazoa; phylum Chordata; class Chondrichthyes; order Myliobatiformes; family Myliobatidae; genus Mobula; species Mobula hypostoma. The sequence continues at coordinate 84,019,346 of NC_086101.1, read as the reverse complement.
TTGACCATTATTTTCATTAGATTTCCATCACATGTTAATATCAGATTGATCATATTTACATCAACCTTCATTTTAATCAAAAATGGCTTTACTGAACATATTATATAAGGTTCATACGGTTCATTTATTTATAATCAATATATTCAACTCTGAAATTCTTCTTCTCTGGGTAGCTGTGATACCAAGAAAGAAAAGATAGGCAGCACAATCATCAACCCCCAAATGACAACTTCAATGTAATAAAAATGTTTTAATGTACTAAAACTTTTCTTCTGGAATTCTTAAAACATTGTTTGTTAATTCAAGGAAAACTTCAAAACTATCCTGGGGACTAGTATCAATCTTGCTTTTTCCTTCCTCATGATATAAGACTGCTAGCTTTGGTAAACATCTTGACTTTCAAATAAGGGAAAAGGTCCGGACAATGTTTTCCCCATCATCAATGTCCTGGGTGAATGAGCAACAGAAATCTCAAACTATAGGAGGGTACAGTTTTTTTTTTCCTTTTTACCGTTCTGGCATCGCTGACTAAAAAGAATGCTTATGTGTAACATCGTTTAAGGGCCACAAGGGGAATTAAAATTTAAATGATTAGAGTGATTGATTGCATTACCAAAAGTGCCCGTTGCAAAAGCTGGACTCTTTACTTCAATCGATCGCTGGTCCTGTTAAGTTGTGACAAGCAACACAGTGGAATGCTTCCATCCCACATTATGCTTTGTCTCAGTTACTGGCTCGAGTCAGGGTGCACTCATTAACTACAAATCCCAGTTGGAAATAAATCTCTCCCCAACAGGCCTTTCTCAGACTTGGTCGTCTTCTTTGTAAAATGACTGGGTTAAAAGACATATCAAACCTAATTTTGCCACAGTCACTAAGGAACACTCAATTGATCAATACATGTCTCTTCAAATACCAAAAACAAGCTTGCATCTTGATAGTGGACACAAACCAAACAAAGGATTATAACAAAATGATCCTTTAAATCATATGCAATTTGAATTCAGAATTGTGTATCTGGTCCATATAGGTTCAGGATAGAGCTTAAAACTGTCAGGAGTACACTGTAAATTCCTCCTGTCATTTGATATCTGTAACCAATTAAAAGAAATATATATGACTATGGACATTTGCAAATTTTTGAGGAAAACTGACATAATTATCATAGAATGAACAATTAAAATATAATGTGTTTTATTTTTGATTTTCAGATAGGTGGAACAATAGTGCAGTGGTTTGCACAATGCTTTACAGTACAGGACACCCAGGTTCAACTCCCATTGTTGCTGCCTGTAAGGAGTTTGTACATTTGCCCTATGACCCCTGGGTGCTCAGGTTTCCTCCCATAATCCAAAGACGTACAGGTTGATAGGTTAATTGTCCCATGACTAGGCTAGGATTAAATTGATGACTGCTGGGCGACGCGGCTCAAAGGGCTGGAAGGGCCTATTCCATGCTGTATCTCAATAAAATAAAGTAAAGAAGTTGCTCAATACTTTACCATTAAAGTGAACGAGGTTTGAAAATAATTTACCAAGCATGAACATGAAATTGAGAATTAATCTTCCCTGGTCACATTTCAGCTTTAAGCTATGCATTGTATCTGGCTACTTGTGTTAAGAATTTTAAACCATTCATAGCATATTTTAATAGATTATAATTATTATTTCTATACTGTGTTTGAGGGAATACATCATCTGAATGAACCAAGATGAAGTGTAGTTAAAATAATAGGTGAGGAGTAAGATAGTCAGGAAAAAAGTGGGTCTCCATAAGGAAAAAAAAGAGTCATCTAGAATGAAGTCAAATGATGTAAGCAAGGCCCTAAATTAACATTTCTCATTTGGATTCATAAAGGAGAAGGATGTGAAACATAATTAGTTCCGGGCGAGGTATGTAGAAAAGCAGGAAGTAGGCAATATTAAGAAGGAGGAGGAGATAAAATATGCATATGAATTGATAAATCCGCACAACCAGATGAGATCTATCCCAGGTTTTTATGGAAGGCAAAGAAAGATGTTATGAAAGCTTTGGGAATGATGGAAAATGTTACATCTTCTTTAGATACAAATCAGTGCCAGAAAACTGGAGGATTGCTTATGGTGTTGCTTCATTTAAGAAGAATAGCAAGGATAAGCCAGGTAACTACAGGCTGGTGAGCTTTGAGTCAGCTGTTGGGATATTTAATGAAAAAAAAATTCTTCAGGGCATTTGAAAGTGCAAGGTTTATCATGAATTATCAAAAAACCTGCCTCACTTTGAGTTTTTTTTTGAGGTGACTGATGAAGACATGGCAATAGGCATTGTCTATGAGGATCTTAGAACATGCTCCATGGTAGGCTGGTCTAGAAGGTTAAGGCACATGGTATCTAAGGCAAGCTGGCTGACTGGATCCAAAATCGGCTCGATGATAGGAGGCAGAGGGGAATGGTGGTAGGTTATCTGCTAACTGGAAGTCTTTGACCAGTGGTGTACCATGGGGATTGGCGCTGTGATCCTTGTTGTTTGTGATACATATGGACAAGAATATTGGAGCATGATCAGTAGGTCTGCAGATGACCTGAAATTTGGTGGCTTTGCGGATAGTGAGGAAGGTTATATAAGGCTACAGCAGGCTCAAAGTCAGACGAAAAGTTTTGTGCATCATTGGCAGATAAAACTTAATGCCAAGCAATGGGAGATAATGCATTTTGAGAAGATAAATAGGGATTTGGTATATACAATAAATGGTAAATTATTATGGAAAGTTGATCTGCGGAGGAACCTTGGGGTTCATTTCCATACTTCTCTGACAGCAGCGCCATAGGTAAGGTAGAAGAGGCAAATGGCATGCTTGTTTTCATAGATCTGGGCATAGAATATAAATGTTGGATGTTAGTGGCAACTTTACACAACACTGGTTAGCTATACGTAGAGTCACACCATAGGAAGGATGGAGTTGCACAGGACAGAGTATAGAGCAGATTCACCAAGATATTGGTTAGGCGGAGACAGTGGATAGCTGGGTTTGTTTTCCCTGGAGCAAAAGTTGCTGAGGGGATTTGAGGGGAAGGTTTTTTACACAAAGAGTGGTTCATTTATGGAATTCACTTCCAAAGGAGATGGTGAGGTTCAGTACAGCTGCTATGCATCTGGGCCATTCAGATCACCTCTTGAATTGGGAAGGCATTTATGCAGACAAATTAGATTAGTGTAGATGAGCAAAAAGGTGAACATGGATGTGAGGGAGTGGTGGACAGAAGACCTTTAGTAAAGCTGATCAATGTGGCTATTTATTCATAGGATAATGTTTTGAACGCAAATTAATTCTCTGTCTTAAAATGGTGGATAATTAAGTTGGAAATGTTAACAATTATTTCACATATTATTAACAAGGTCACTGCCCATGACTTTACAAACCAGTTCATCAAATCTGAGAAAGTAACTTTTCAAAAGCATTTCTTCAATGTTTTAGACACTATGTTAAAGTCTGTCACGAGCCTTGTGGCCCGTCAGGCCGGTGCTTATGCCAGTTCCCTTTTAGACACTGTAGATGGATTTAAATGAGACTGGTTGGTATGAAGGATAAGATCGTCAAACTGAATGAGAAAATCTCTGTCATATAAATCCACTGGAAAAAGACACAGATAGCATATTTTAAATTCTACAATTGAAATGTAGTTTTGGTAGTCATCTAAAATAAACAATTGTGCATAGATTCCTTCAGGCACATAGCCTGGTCTTCATTTGTACAGAAGTTAAGAGAGAAGTTTATCAGGCCCCTTGCATTACACAGTGTACCTAGGGAGTTAATTTCCTGCATCATCACTACAGGCTTTTAAAATACAACTTCCAAACATTAAAACCATTTGAAGTTTATATTCAATTTTGAATATTGTCTTATTCCTCGAGGTGACATGGAATGTTATTGTTATCTGACTTTAGACACTGAAACTGTGAGATTAATTTAGCATGAATTTAAGTTTCCTGTTAAATCCCCACCATCGGCCTGATTATGCAGAATAGGTCCTCTTCTTGGATCCACCTTCCATGGCCTTTTCTTTATGTTCACCTTTTCCTCACATATACCTTTTCTGACCCAAAATGTGAACTAGCTTGTCTCTCCACAGATACCGCTTGACTGGCTAAGTTTTTCCAGCATTTCTGCTTTTGTTTGAGAATGAAGTAAGTTGGTAAGATTCAGTCAGTTCACAGGTGGGGAGAATAACATTTCCTCCAGTGTCAATAATACAAAATAATTGGACATTGAATTCAGGAAGGAGGGAGGCATTTACACGCTCCTGTCTACATCAACCATATCAAGGTTCTGAGGGTTGAGAGCTTCAAGTGCCATGGCCAAGGAAGCTCATCAATGCCTCTACTTCCTCAGGAAGATAAAGTAATTTGGCTAGTCCCTATTGACCCTCACCAATTTTTATCCATGCTCCAATGAAAGCATCCTGTCTGGATTGATAATGGCTGTACTGCATATGACTGCAAAAAACTGCACAGAGTTGTGGCCATAGGTCAGTACGACACAGAAACTAGCCTCCCCTCCATGAACTCCGTCTGTCCTTCTCGCTGCCTTAGTGAAGCAGCCAGCATAATCAATAACCCTACACACCCGGACATTCTCTCTTCTCCCCTCTTCCATCAGGCTGAAGAGTCCTGAAGAAGGGTCTCAGCCTGAAACGTCAACTGCTTATTAATTTTCATAGGTGCTGCCTGACCTTCTGAGATCCTCCAGCACCTTGTGTATGGGTTACAGAAGATACAAAAGCTTGAAAGCACATACCAGCAGGCTCCAGGACAGCTCATAAACCATGGTTAAGCCTATTAAATGGCTCCCTAGTTCAATAAAGTAAGTCCTGACCTCACAATCTACCTTCATTATTTACAACCTACCTCATTATGGTTTTGCTCTTGGTATTTACCTGCACTGCACTTTATTCTGCATTATTACTATATTGCCTTGTTTTACCTGAATGCACTGGGTAATAATCTGATCTGTGTGAACAAAAGATCACTGTATCTCTGTACATGTGATAATAATAAATCAATTCTAATTCCACAATGATGAGCAAGTTAGATCAGCATTTCCATCACTAAGACCACAAACTCAGCACTCAATACAATTATCAATATGAGAGCTAGAACCATTTTGTTTCTGTGCTTATGATGCAGTGGCATTCTATCCCACTATAGAAAGGAAGATTGCTGTCCTAAATGTGAAGTAGCATTGATTCGCTTGCTGGTTCTTAATAATACAAGCTGTTTCCTATCAGTGTAACATGGAAAATGTATTAATTTTAAAATAGCTGATCTAATATGGACATGGTGATAAATGTTTCTCTTCCTTTTAATAAACACAGCCGATAATCAAATGGGTCCATGCTACATTCAGTAATTATAAATGGGAGTGGAGAAAAGACATACCTCACAACTTTCTGTGAAAGCCATGAGGCTCAATATACTGGAAATCTGATGTATGAACCAGTCTAATTCTACCAATAAGGAATTAAACAAATTATCTGGCTTTATCCTCAAACTATTAGCTTCAATCTTAAATTCACTCCCTGTTTGCAGAGACACAATTTCTTCTTCACTTCTACTGATTCTATTGCTTTCCTGCCTTGAGTAATTTGCTCTCACAGCTACAGTGCTGTGACCAAGTCAAAGCTTCTTAGAAAGTATTGAACTACATGAAAAATTAAGGTCTGTAGCTTCTAAACCATGCTCTGTATATATGCCAGAAAACACAGCTGCACTTTCCACACTATTAGAGTACCTAATAAAAATGCAAACTCACAACTTAATAATTTTTAGTTGCCCCCTTTTAAGGGAGAATATTATTACATTGAAAACATATTCAACATCTATCCATAATTTTCATAGAGGCTGTGCTGTTTTGTTAGGGATTTGTATAAATGGAAGGAATCTAAATTAGCAGACTGGTAGTCCATATAAAAATCGGAGAGGCTAAAAATAGTGCTTAGTAAAGCAAAAATCTTTTCTTTAAAGAAAATTGTGTACAAACAAATCGTGAGAAGAGCTGCATCAGGAAAGGGCTGATCATTGGTTAACTTGAAATATAGTTTGAAGAACAGCATTTTATTAGTAGGAAGTGAAGATCACCAGCAGGCTTGCTGGCCACTGTCTGATGGGCAACTGAAAGTCAATCTTGGCAAGCAATTAAAGTTCCCCGACTTCATCGCATCACCATCCCTGAGACCGGACATAGTCTGTGTGTCGAAAACCTCAAAGCAGGTGATCATGGTAGAACTGACAGTTCCTTAGGAAGACTGGATTGGAGAGGCATTTGAACATAAGAAATCCAATCTACATGAAACTACGATCTATATGATCACATCTACATGAAACCGTGTCATAGGAAAGCAGCATCCATCATCAGAGATCCCCAGCACACAAGTCATGGTCTCTTCTCGCTGCTGCCATTAGGTAGAAAGTACAAAAGCTTCAAGACCTGCACCACCAGGTTCAAGAACAGATGCTATCCCTCAACAATCAGGTTCTTGAATAAAAGGTGATAATTATACTCACTTTCCCCATTATTGAAATATTCCTTCAACCATTGATCTCAGTTTAAGCACTCTATAATCTCGTTATCTGATGTTCTCATTATTTTTGCTATTCACTTACTTGTATTTGCACAGTTTGTTGTCTTCTGCACTCTGGTTGATCGTTCATTAATCCTGATTTAGTATTATTCTAAAGATTTGCTGAGTATACCCACAAGAAAATTAATCTCAGAGTTGTATATACTGACATACATGAACTTTGAAAATAAATTTACTGGGAACTTTGAAATATCAGGAGCTGGTAGAGCAGTGCCAGAGACAGGGGTGGTGGGCATGGTGTGAGCCTGTAGAGGTAGGTGGGGTAGATGTTTTACTGGATGCTCGCTGTGCAGAACCTGCTCTCTCCTTGGCATTATAGGGGTTGCAAAGAAAAGAGCTATCAGAATTATCAGAGAGGCTGCTGAGCAAGCCTCCAGATGGCTATGGATTAAACAGTATGATCCATGGACTAATGCTGCTGGGACACAAGCCAGGGCCTGATCAACCCTGGCAGGGTCACCTGGGCTGAAAGACCCAAAACTCCCGATGACCCCAGGATGATGTGTCCTAATGCATCTAGGATGCTTCTGAGCATCAGTAGCATGTATTAATACATGTAAAAGTATTTCATGATCAGTATTAAGACTTAATATGGAAGTCTCAGCTTTACAAGCAGTGACACCACCCCACTCCAGAAAGCTGTTGAAGCTGAGATAATGGAAAATCTCTGCTTGTTGAGTTATCCTAGTTGAAAACCTAATTATGTTTTTATCAATAAGATATTAAGGGATACAGAACTATGCCAAGGTAAAGATAAGTAAAATTCTAAGTCATTGATGGATATTTCAAAGAGATAGAATGGTCTGCCCCTTTTCCTACGATATTATGTACAGTGCCCACCAAGTACTGGCTTCTCATCTTTTTTTTTCTTCTGTCCTGATAAAGGTTCTTGGCCTGAAACATAGACTAGACTATCTTTTCCATAGATGCTGCCTGGCCTGCTAAATTCCTTCAGCATGTGTGTTGCTTGGACTTCCAGCAGTCACGAATGTTCTCTTATTTGTGATCTGAACTGTCAGGATACTATCACTACACTAGAGATACTGTACAAATGGATGATGTTATCATCGGCTCCAGAAATATAAGCAAAAGGATCTCACTATTCTATCATGTAGCAATTCATACATTCAACAATGTCCTTTGTTTTAGCCTGATCCAGGAGATTAAGTATTCTACAGTTACTAGGCAGATTGAATTCAAAATTGGCTGGGCCATTTGAAGACAGAGGGTATCTGAGAGGTGTGTGAAGGCTGTGTTATTCAGATTCGCTGTGGCTTACTGGTGTTCCACAGAGATCAATTCTGGGGCCTCTGTTGTTTGTGATACATATAAATGATTAAGATGGAAATGTAGGTGACTAGATTAGTAAATTGGGAGGTGACACAAACATTGATGTGGTTATGGACTGCAAGGAAGGTTGACAAAGGACTTACCAGGATATTGCTGAGTTGAAAATATAGGCAAAGAACTTGCAGATACAGTTTAATCCAGACAAATGCAAGGTGTTGAACTTTGGTAGGTCAAATGCAGGAGGAAAGTATACAGTCAATTGCAGGATGTTCAGAAGCATGGATGTACAGAATGATCTTGAAGTACAAGACCATAGTTCTCTGAAACTGGAAACACAGATAGATAGGTTGGTATCGTGGTGTATAGCATACTTATGTTCATTGGCTGGTGTGCTGTACAGTATATTAAAGTTGGGATGTTATGGTGCAGTTGGATAAAACTTTGGTTAGGCCACATTTGAAATACTGTCTACAGTTCTGTCACCACATTATAGGAAGGATGTGGTTTTTGGAGAAGGTGTCAAAGAGGTTCATCAGGATGTTGACTGGATTATAGAATTTTAACTATAAGAAGATGTGGTACAAACTCGGATTACTTTTGCCTGGAACATTGGAAACTGAGGGTCAACTTGATGGAAAAATATTAACTTATGAGAGTTGTAGATAGGACAGATAGTGTCTTTTAGCCAGGACAGAAATGATGAATACTAGAGGGCATAGATTTAAGGCTTAAACCTATTAAAGTTTAAAGGAGATTTTTGAAGTAAGTTTTTTTATTTTACATGAAGAGTGGTATGTGCCTGAAGGCACATAAACAATTGGGGAATAGAAGGATATAGACCATGTGTAAGCAGTATTGTATCATGGTAAATTTCAATCCCTGGGTTCTTTTAGGAATTCAAGAATGAGCAAGAAACTTTGATTCATTGATTCTTCGCTACCGTGTATTTTAAACAAAGATACAGACACTATGCAGATGAGAGATGAGAAATTAAAGATTCAAGAGATCCAATTAAAAGATAGCGCATTTGAAAAATCTATCACCTTTCTACTTAAGATAACAGAAATTCTTCAGATGAGAAAATCCAATCAACAGTTACACAATTATAACACGTGGGTTATGAACTAATACTGAGCCAATGAAAAAATGGAAAGGTATGAAGTAAGTATTTTATTTTACATGGAGAGTGGTAGGTGCCTGGAGGGACATAAACAGACAAGGCATAGAAGTATATAGGTCATGTGTAAGCAGATGTACAGTACAAATTGGTGTCATGGCCAGCACAGGACAGACCTCATGGGCTAAAGAATCTGGTCTTGTACTGTACTGTTCTATGCTGCATGTTCTATATTAGATTATGAGGACACTCAGTCCTTGTTTATTGTCATTTAGAAATGCGTGCATTAAAAAATGATACAATGCTCCTCCAGTATGATATCACAGAAACGCAAGAAAGACCAAGACTAAAACTGACAAAAAACACATAATTATAACATATAGTTACAACAGTGCAAAGCAATACTGTAATTTGTTAAGAGCAGACCATGGGCACGGTTAAAAAAAAGTCTCGAAGTCCCGATAGCCCCAACATCTCACGCAGATGGTAGAAGGGAGGAACTCTCCTGCCATGAGCTTCCAGCGCCGCAAATTTGCCGATGCAACATCCTAGAAGCACCCGACCACAGTCTGACTCTGAGTCTGTCCGATAACTTTGAGCCTCTGAGACTGAGCACCAAGCACCATCTCTGCCTAGCGCTTCGACCCCGCCCCGGCCGCCGAGCAACAAGCAAAGCTGAGGATTCGGGGCCTTCGCCTCCGGAGATTTCAGATCACACAGTAGCAGTGGCGGAAAAACAGGAATTTTGTAATTTTCACCAGATATTCCTCCGTGCTGTCATGTCTGCCTCCATCAAATCAGAATTGTGCACGGTATCCTATTTGACAGATAACAGATACCATCATCGGAGAGGCCGCGCACACGGCGTCGCGCCGCCAACTTCTCCTCCTCCTCCTTTCTATGTGTGTGTGCGCTGCACAATAGAACAATATTGAAAACATATTCTTTACTTACTTTCAGTATGGTTTTCCAACTCAACACAACTCCAGATGCTTGAAGCAATTAATTTATGTAGAACTAATGCAGAAGCATCTAAAGTTATGTACTGCATGTTTAACATGTCCTTCCAAGCAGCAAGGAATTTCCAAGCCATGAAATGTATGGATGGTAGACATATTGAGTAGAACAAAGGATTTCTAAAAAACTTTATTTTTTTTAAAGTTTATGTTAATTATGGTCATTCTAAGCTTGTAAAGTATTTCCAGGCATGACTTCATTTCAGTAAGATCATTGTATCCACTGTTTTATCATGATTCTTTTGATCCTCCCAAACTAAGTGGCATGCAAGATTGAATACACTGTTAGCAATAAACATAACTAATCCAGTATTAGCAGAATGGAGACAGGATATAGTAGCCCAATGATGATTTTTCCCACCTATTTTCCCTCCCTGTTTGGAGAGACATCTGATCAACTCCTTCTCCAGTAGTAGCACAATTAAGACTGTGTACAGAGTTCAAGTTGTATACTGACACTAATAGACTACAGTCCAAGACTTCAGGTGGCTATTAATCTGCATCCATCAAACTACAATCTAGTTGTTGCTTATGACATTTCAGAAGCACATTTGTCTTTGTTTCAGTAAACAAACTGTATTTACAGTAATGACAGGAAATCAACATTTTCACTTCAAAAATTCACAGCATATGCTGTCCACAACTTCCCGATTTAAGCACTGATATCAAAAATTCATGTCACTTAAGATCTTCATTTAAGTCACTAATCAACACAGACCTACATTCTAAAGTCAAGGTGTTAAATAATTTATGTTTTCCTGAGTAATTATAGTTCAAAAGATTATGTACATCAGTGAAATAAATATATTAAGAAAATGACCTGTGAACTCAAAGTCACAGCATGTTGAGAAATGGGAAACAGCGCAGCAAAAATCAAATCAAAGTACAAGAAAAGGTACCTATTTCGTAGAATAAAATCTGATAGTTATTTCTACTCTTTTGGTTAATATTTATTATGTTGTACCTTTGATCTTCCTTCAACTGATTAATTATTTCAGTGTCTTCCTGCTTTCAAAGTAGGTGATAAAAAGTACTTGAAATCAGAAGTGTTTGATTCTTGCATCTAATACAGATGCTTGTAAATGTGTTTTCAGTTTTAATGCTGACAGGTACCAGGACTCTTCCCTCAATGCATTGCCCTGCATTCTGGTGCATTTGTTTTTTTTTCCCTTCACTCTGCACATTGGGTGTTGGTCTTCTTTTCAAATTGGGTTCTCACAGGTTTCTTGTTTTGTGGCTGCCTGTTGAGCAGAAGAATATCAAGGTTGTATAATTTATACATACTTTGAACTTTGACGTTGACTTTGCACAGTAGACGTCTTTCGAATACATTCTCTGTTCTTGGATTCGAGATATGAAATCATTGTCAGCTACGACATCCTGTGCTCAACACCTAAGTCTATATCATTAAGTTTATTAGTCAAGTAAGCTCTTTGTCGTCGTAGTTATTCTTCTACTTCTCAACAAAATCATGTGCAAAAAAGGGACCATTTAGACCTGAGTAAAATTTTTTAAAAATAACAATTCATGGTTAAAACAACCATTTTCAATTTGCTCCTTCAGTGTGTAAAATAATGGGTCTGATATTTTAATAGATAACTCATCAGATGAAGCCAATACAAATTAATTTCATTGGTACGCTGTCAATGAAAAACATACAAACATATACTTTAGCATAACATTCAAGTTTTCCTGATTTACTTCAACTGATTCCACATTATCCCCAAAATGGTTATAATGCATCCAATGATTGGAGATCTTTAGCAAAATGATGACCATGGGAACTTCAAGTTTCTATTTCACTGTTTAGTCACTAAAATACTCAAATAGGTATTAATAGTTTTAGACCAATGGACTGCTTTAACTATAGAAGATGGTATGTAACTAAAATCCTTGAACAGGGAACAGAATCAGAATTAGAATCAAGTTTAATGTCATGAAATTTGTTGTTATGTGGCAGCAGTACATTGCAATACATTATAATAAAAACTGAATTACAGTAAGAAGTATATGTATAAAAAAGTTAAATTAAATAAATAGAGCAAAGGCATAGTGAGGTAGTGTTCAAGGGTATCAGTAATTTTAGACAAATGGACTGCTTTGGACATAGAAGTTGGAGTAACTAAGTACATTAAAATTTTTATGGGCAGGAACATTCCAAATCTCCAAACTGGGACATTGTGATTTCAGCTGTATTATTGGAGATGGGGGTCAACCATGGACAGGACAATTTTGTTAAGGAGAGGAAAGCACTACACATCATTCGCAAGATTTTTCAATGCAGGAAAGGCAAAAGTCTGAGAAAGGTTGACTATATTCCATTTCCAGATCAGCAAAATAATTCAGAGCACTTCCAAATGGCAGGCTTTCTGCTTTTCATTAAAAAAAATGTTTTGCTAAGAATTTGGGAAAATCAGATTGCCACAGGTTTGGATTCTAAATGATCTCAGCTATGAACATCCAGGCACCTCATGTGATTATATAATTTCGACGTCTGTAGAGACCTGGAGAAGAGAGATGAAAAACTGTAGAACAGTTAAAATTGGGGCAAGTAATTTTCTCACAAGATTAATCTCTAACAAATAATGTGGTTCAAAATTAATACGGATACTGAGTAAGCCCCAGAACTGAACATAAAATTCTGCAGGTACCCAAAGTCACTGCAGAGGAAATGATTCAAACATGTGATAGTATGCCACGAGTTGTATGTTCCTAGTGCCAGTTATTGCCACTGGTGCTTAGGACAGCAATGAAGGTCCTCTATCTTTGGTGGTGTTCAAGGCTTCCTTCATCATTTCAGTAACTCATTTTTTACCACTGTCAGTCATGCAAGCTCTGGGTGGAGAGCCAGGAATACCATCACACTCAGAAGTAGAAGGGTTCTTCATTGCTGTTTCTGTAATTGTTTTGTTTTACCAGTCAGGGTTGTTAGCCCTGAGCTGAACCCCTAAACTTGGGAGGGGTGGACCACTCTCAGTCTGGCCTCTACCCTTTCACATTGTTTCCTCGTGGTCCGGTAGCACATGCTTTGCGGCCCGGTACAGGTCCACGGCCTGGTGGTTGGGGACCGCTGATCTAGAGTACTCAGAAGTCTGAAAACTGTTAAAAAAAAATAACTTATGTGTCTTAGGGATTTTATTTATTTTGTGTAACCTGCATACCAACAACATAAATAAAGGCATCCGTTAGTCTTGCAAGACCATGGATCTGCACCTAGAAAGTCTTCACTCTCCAAGGTGCAGGCCTGGGCAAGGTTGTATGGAAGACCGGCAGCTGCCCATGCTGCAAGTCTCCCCTCTCCACAACACCGATGTTGTCCAAGGGAAGGGCAAGGGCCGATACAACTTGGCACCAGTGTTGTCGCAAAACAATGTGTGGTTAAGTGCCTTGCTCAAGGACACAACACGCTGACTCGGGTGGGGCTCGAACTCAGGACCTTCAGGTCGCTAGTCGAATGTCTTAACCACTTGGCCATGTGCCCACACCAACAACAATATGCATTGAAATAGTAAAATTATTTCTAAGATGAAATTAATTAGCTAGCGGAGCAATTCTTTCAAAATTCGAGGTTGTTTAAGGTCTTTTTCTGTACACAAATGTAAGGGAAACAAAATACTTGTTACTCTGGATGCAATTAAGCACAAAAAGACCACAGAAGATAAAGAATAATACAATATTCATAAAAAGCACAGAATAAATGTAAATACATAAGACAGCTTATATACTTAGATTGATTATATATTCATAAAGTGATGCTAGGCTATATATATGACAGGAAATTTTAAAATGGTGATGGAGTTAGTGGGTGCAGGTGTTGATCAGCCTTACTGCTTGGGGAAAGCAAGTATTTCAGAGTCTAGTGGTCCTGGTATGGATATGACCTCCTCCCTGATGGGAGTGGAACAAATGGTCCATGAGCAGGGTGGGTGGTATACTTCATGATGAGACTGGCCCTTTTCTGGATATACTGTATGTCCTTGATGGTGCATAACTGGTGCCAGTGATGTGTTGGGCATTTTTGACTACCTGTTGTCAAGACCTTCTGTCCAGCCCAGTGCAGTTTCCGTACCAAATACTGATGCATCTTGATAGCACGCTCTGTACTGTGCATCTACAGAGTGACCTGAGTATGGAAATGGAATTGTTTTTCTTAAATTCATCCTCAAGATTATCACGTTAATCACACTTAATTATCCCTGTAGTACATTAAACTTTACTTCTGAACTCATTCCATTGCAGTCAGTGGAATACATTTTGGAAGTAAAGTATTAGGCAATGACACTGCTGTATAGATTGTGTAGCTCTGCCAATCAGCAATAATATGATGTGCTCCCTTTCCACCACCACTGTGGATGTTCGAATACAGTAATGTGGCAATAGGTCAAAGAGATAACTCCGTACCTACCGTCTTGAAGTAACCAGGGATGGACAAACATAGTCATTCCTGTAATGTGGCAGGAATAATCAAAAGAAAAAAAATCCCTGTAAATTGTAGTTTGTATTTTAAAATGTGTGGCTTCAAATAAAAATTGAGTTTGTGGTTATGCTACTTAATAATAAATTTGTTCCTTCTAACACTAAAGACCTTGGTCAGGTAAAATTAACAGTGTGAGACTGTTGCTGTAAACAGACTATGAGATATGCATTTCCAGATGACCAAACTGTTAGAGATGTATATGCAGTGTCAGTCAGCAAGTTTGGGCAGACATAATTGCTATAATAAGGCCACAAGTTCAAGGAGCATGGAGGAAAAATATTGTAGAATTTTAATTTAATCACATATTAATGTTCCTTTTGTCAGGATTGGATGCAGATGGCATTTACAGAGTGAGCGGCAATCTGGCTACGATACAGAAATTACGATTTGTCGTGGACCATGGTGAGTGGTGACTAATACATATGTGCAACTTTATTCTCATCAACCTGTGTAAATGGAAGTGCAACGACTTTTGTCTTTGACATTTCACTAGCTCCAGAGAATGTGTTGAATTTAATCATAATAAACGGTTTGGAAATTGTTTCAAACTTCAGAATGATCTTTTATTATTGTCTGCGAATATAAGATTCACTATAACATTGAGGCAAAGTGTTATGTGCAAATTGAATCTTCATAGCATTGGCTGTCCATTTCTTAATGTAGATTCCTAGCAATTATCATGTAGATTGTGTGAACAAAGTGTTCTTCACAATATTGGGTGTTTGTTTTTCAAAATTTTTACTTGTTAACGTTCAAAATGTCACACATATGCACCTATTTGACACTCTAAGAATTGTTAAAGCTAGTCGCTTGGGTCCCATTGAAATATCCAGATCAAATTCAGCAGAATATTCTGAAGTGAAGTGTATTCAACTCTAAATAGAATAATTCTTTTGATTTTGCTGCTTGATTTGCATGGATCTATGTATGTTTAGGAGCCTTGATTTGTGCTGTGTGGATTTGTCATTTTGCTTTGTCCATAATTATGCCTTGTGCAAGGCATTTGACACAGTTAATACAAATAAACCACTTAACATGAATGAGGAAAGGTTGAGGAAGCTAGGCCTTTTCCCTTTGAAACAGTGGAAGATGATAAGTAACTTGATGGAGGTGTATAAGATGATAAGAGACATAGAAACAGATAGGGTGAACTGCCAGTACCTTTTAGGAGGGTGGTAATGGCTAATACAAGAGGGCATACTTTTAAGATGATTGGAAGGTTGTATAGGGGAATTATCAGAGGCATGTCTTTACACAGAGAGTAATAAATGCATGGAATGCACTGCCAGGGATGGTACTAGAGGCAGATATGTTAAGGAAATTGAAGTGTTTTCTAGATAGACCATAATAAATAGCAGCAGAATTAAGCCATTCAGCCCGTCAAGACTGCTTCACCATTCCATCATGGTGGAGTTATTATCCCTCTAAACCCCATTCTCTTGCCTTTTCCCCACAACCTAATCAAGACTCTGCCAACCTCAGGGACATGGCTTAATGTCTATGACAATAAATTCCACGTATTCACTACTCTGTGGCGAAAGAAATTCCTCCTCGTTTCTGTTCTAAATGGACATCCATCTATTCGGAGGCTGTGCCCTCTGGTCCTGGACTCAACTATTATAACAAATATCCTCTTGACATCCACTATATCCAGACCTCTCAATATTCAATGGGTTTCATTAAGAACCCCATCATACTTCTAAACTCCAGCAAGTACAGGCCCAGAGCAATCATGCACTCCTCACATGTTAACCTATTTATTCCTGGAATGATCCTCGTGCTGCTCTTCTGGAACCTCTCCAATGCCAGCATATCTTTTCTTAGTTAAGGGGACCAAAACTATTCATAATACTCTGTGTTGTCAGACCAATATCTTATAAAGCCTCAACATTACATCCTTGCTCTTATATTGAAGTTCTCTTGAAGTGATTACTAACATTGCAGTTGCTTTCCTTGCCACAGACTCAAGCTGTAAATTAACCTTGAGGAAATCATGCACCAAGGCTTCCTAGTCCCTTTGCATCTCCGATTTTGAATTTTCTCTCTATTTAGAAAATAGTCTATATCTTTATACCTTGTACCAAAGTGCATGATCATACACTTCCCTACACTGAATTCCATCTGCCATTTATTTGTCCATTCTTCCAATCTGTCAAAGTCCATCTGCAGACTCCTTGCTTCCTCAACACTACTTGCCCCTCCACATATCTTCATATCATCCACAAAACTGTCTACAAAGCCATCAATTTTCTTGCCCGAATCATTGACATGTAATGTGAAAAGAAGCAGTCCCAAAAACCGACCCCTGTAAAACATTTCTAGTCACCAGAAGCCAGCCAGAATAGTCCACCTTTATTCCCTCTCTTTGTCTTTTGCCAGTCAGCCAATCTCCTATCCATGTTGGTATCTTTCCTGTAATATCATGGGTCTCGTCTTGTTAAACAGACACTTTGCCAACGTTCTTTGAAAATCCAAGTAAACAACATCTACTGACTCCTCTTTTCCTATCTTACATGTTACTTCCTCAAAGGATTCCAACAAAATTTATCAGGCAAGATTTCCCCTTAAGGAAACCATGCTGACTTTGGCCTATTTCATAATGTGCCTCCAAGTACCCTGAAACCTCATCCTTAATAATGGACTCCAACACCTTCCCAACCAGTAACGTCAAGGTATCTGGCCTATAATTTCCTTTCTTCTGCTTCCCTCCCTTCTTCAACAGTGGAGTGATATTTGCAATTTTTCAGTCCTCCAAAACCATTCCAGAATCTAGTGATTCTTGAAAGATCATTACTAATGCCTCAGCTACGTGTTTCAGAACATTGGGCTGCAGTCTATCTGATCCAGATGATTTATTTACCTTCAGATCTTTCATCTTCCAGAGTACCTTCTCCTTTGTAATAGCAACAACTCACTTCTGACCTTGACAATCTCGAACATATGGTATACTGTTGGTGTCTTCCATAGGGAAAACTGATGCAAAATACTTATTAAGTTCCTCCACTATTTGTTTGACACTTATCATCTCCTCTCCAGCATTATTTTCTAGCAGTCCAATATTTACTCTCGCCTCTCTTTTACTCTTCATATATTTGAAAAACCTTGGTATCCTTTAATAAATTGTTGACTAGCTGCTCTTCATATTTCATCTTTTCTCTGGTTATGGTTTTTTTAATTGCCTTCTGTTGGTTTTTGAAAGCTTCCCAATTCTCTACATTCACACCAATATTTGTTATATTGTATGCCCTCTCCTTTGCTTTTATGCTGTCTTTGACTTCCCATGTCAGCCACAGTCGCCTCATCTTCCCTTTAGAATACCTCTGCTTTGGGATGTATCTATCCTGTGCCATCCGAACTATACCCCGAAACTCAGGCCATTGTTGTTCTCCTGTCATCCCTACTACAGTCCCTTTCCAATAGGCACATGGATGAAAGAAAAATGGAAGGCTATGTAGGTGAGAAGGGGTAGATTAACCTTGGAGTAGATTAAAAGATCAGCAGAACTTCATGGACTGATGGGCCTGTACCACTCTGGGTTCTATGGTCTATGAAATAGCCTACTCATCCAATCAGGAAAGAAGCACCCATCTGCCATATTCTTTTCCTCACTCCTACTTATTTTTAAACAAATGTAATTCAGTTTGTATGTCCTCAGTTGAATCAATTGTTTCTACTCATCTCTGCATCCATTTGGTTAACAAAGTTAAAATTCATACTTTTCCATGATAGTGAAATCACAAAATAGAACAATCTAAAAAGAGGACTTTCATCCCATCATGTCAATGTAGTTTTTTTCTGGAATAATGATCTAACTGTTTCCACTATCGTGTACTTTCCTTTTGACCTGCAAACACTTCACTTTCACTTGTTTTCAAATTTCATTTTGAGAGTTACTATGAAATCTGCTTCCACTATCCTTCAATGGAAAGTAGCAGAGTATAATTCATTGCATACACATAGCCTTCTTGCATCATCTGCATTATTGTTGTCAGAGTAGGAACTGTGAGAAAGTTGACTTAAATACCAGTATTTTTTCATTACAGTCAATGAGAGTACTGCCACTCAGGTGCAGTTTGTTTCTTGGGGAACCAGCTAAAACAAAGCAATTTGCAGTATATCCTTAGACATCCAGCATCCTGAGGAATGATTGTGGGCGGGTACATGGGGGAGGGAGAGATCGTGTCAGTTGTATGACTATGCCATCTGCATGAGATATGCTTAAATTAACTATGGTACATCGCACACTAGTTTTCTAAACATGAACTTTTAAATAAATTGCTGATCTAACAGGACATTTCCTCACCCGAATATAGAAAAATGTTTTAAACTACAATTCTAGCTTTAAAAGCCAAACTGCATTAATGTAAGTGACATGTTTCGTTTATTTACATTGATACATAAAGGCAACTTGGTTGTAGACTGATCAGCAGCAACGTTTTCTTTGAAGATTTTGCTGCCTATCAGTCTATAACCACATTGCCTTTATGCAGAAATGAAAATAAACTAAAAATAATATTTCACACATTTTTTGTAAAAAATGAAATTGTTCAACATTCTTAGAAATATATTGCTCATTACATGAGTCCTGATGCATAAATATTGGATAAATGAAATTTCCTGTGATTATGTATTGGAGGCTCCAGTATAATACTGGTCAAGTAAAACAGCATTAACAGAGTATATGGTGTTTTCTTTTATACTAGTTAATAATTGAACTTTTTGTCTATTACGTTTTGTAACTTCAAAACATTAAACATTCAAAAGAAGACACAGGAGTCTGAAGTGTGGGTCTAACTTCATGTTTACTTTGAGTGAGGCACGCAAATATCAGGTGGTAGCGTGGTGATGTATGTAATTCACATATTTATATATATCACCTGTAATTATTTATTTAAATAAACAAGAATGTTTAATCAAACTATATATATATAATACACAATATTAATAATATTAATACATAATATTAAATACACAACAGAGCTTACTTTCCAATGGATAAATACTTAACCTAAGTGTGGGGTATGGGTTGTGTTACTTGACCCATCACTCACAACAATATTCTGCATACAGTTACAACACAGGCTATTCCTTTCTTCGTGCTGTCTTTCCTGAATTCCCCATGGTGGTCCAACTTCTAGCTCCACTACATTACTTGTCCAAAAATGCCTCTGCTTGGCTCATTGGTTATTAGTCGGTCTCCTCCTCCTTGAAATGTTGTAGGTTGATTTTCTATAAACTGCAACTCATGCTCTGAATGTGACTCCCCCACACTCTTCCTATAAGGCGGCAGGAATACTTCTTTCAATCATAATGTATAGAAGGGCATTTGCTCCATCAAGTTTGGAGTGGCATTTTTTCAAAAACAATCCAAATAATCCCATTTCTTCCCCCTTCATGAACTATTAAATCTTTCAAATCACATCTCCTTCAAACCATAACAGTGTAACTGCAAATGTTAAAAAGTCCTCTTATCTTGCATCTTATTCTATGACCAATTATCTTAAACATGTTCTCCTTTAGTTACCAACAGTCTTGCCATTGGATGCAGTTTACCTTCTGTATTCATCAAAGTCTCTAATCATAAAAACTCTCTTAAATCTCCTTAAAACCTCTGTAGTCTGATAATCAACATCTCTAGTTTGTCCATTTAAATGAAGTCCTTCAACTCCAGTGTTTTCATTTGGTGTAAGCATTGTAAGAATGGAAATTAACTGATAAATAAATCAATATACCACTCTCATTACCATGACACTGTACAAGAGCTGATGCTGTACAGGATATTCCCAGTCAAAAAAAGATGATTCATGTTAAACTTATTGAGAATATCCCCAGAATTATCTTGATTTGAACTCAAGGAACAAGCTAGAAAATAAAAAGAAACATATGAATTCACAGTTGCTGAAAGAGCTCCTTTATTACCTTAGGAAGTTGCTATAGAGATTTCTGTGTTTTTTTTTTAACTACCCGGCCTACCCAGGTGGTTTCTTGCCTAACGGAGCTGAACCCAGTTGCTTAGTGGACATGGAACAGGTCTGATGAATCAGCTGGTCTTTTCTTGGACTTCTAAAAATATTTTAATCATAATTACTTACATGCAAATACCCTTACTATTGCATGGTATGAATTGAAAAATAAATACTTCACAGAGTACTAACAATATTTTGCTTCCAAAAATTTTAGAGAAATGTAAAAACATTTATACTAACGCATGGATATTCAAACATGGAGGCTTATAGTTCAGAATTAGAATCAGGTTTAATATCACCAGCATATGTTGTAAAATTTGTTGACTTTGCAGCAGCAGTATAATACAATACATAGTAATGAGAAAAAATGTGAATTACAGTAAGTATGCATATATGTTAAATAGTTAAATTAAATAAGTAGTGTAAAAACAGAAATACAAAAGTAATGAGGTAGCGTTCATGCATTCAATGACCATTCAGAAATTGGATGACAGACAGGAAGAAACTGTTCCTGAATCACTGAATGTGTGCTTAATATTGAGTTTTACTCAAGATTAATTGTTGGATTTTTAAACTGAGACCCTTTCCAATATTTTGTAGGGCATTCATTCATGGGGTACAAGTGGAATGTCCATTTTGTTGCAGCATTCCTTTCTTGCCATTCACAGACCATTCTTCATTTTTCATTGTTGATCACTCTCTTCCAGCTGATACTGAACATTGCATTCACATTGTGTGCTTCAAAAGCATCTAGCCTTTGCTCTGGGTTTTCATTAAAGGCCCAAATTTCCCACTGTGTGAAATTGTATTATATGGGCCTTTAATTCAAACTAAATTTGAATAGGCTACAGTGAAAGAAGTTATATTGATCAAGGGCCTTTCACATCATCAGGATGTCCCACTCCATTGCCAAATAATTACTTTTGAAGTGTATGCATGTTGATCTGCAGGAAAATGCATCAAACAGTTTGTGTGCAGCAAAGTTCAACAAACAGCAAGTCATATAAATGACTAGTTAATATATTAGTTAAGGTATTAATATTATCAAGACTGAAAAATCATTTGTGTCAATGATCCCGGTTTAATGTCTCTGTATAGAGATAGCACTGTCATGGAACTGAATGAAATATAAAAATGAATTATGTGATTAAATGTTGGAATTAAGATTACATTCACAGCTCTCGTTCTCAATGTGTAAACTGATGAGTACACTCACTGGCCACTTTATTGGGTACACCCATCAACCAGCTCATTAATGCAAATATTTAATCAGCCAATTATGTGGCAGCAACTCAATGCATAAAAGCATGCAGACATGGTCAAGAGGTTCAAAAGTTGCTCAGATCAAACATCAGAATGGGGAAGAAACCTGATCTACGTGACTTTGACCATAAAGTGATTATTGGTGCCAGACAAGGTTGTTTGAATATCTCAGAAACTGCTGATATCCTATGAATTTCGTGAACAGCAATCTCCAGAGCTTACAGAGAATGGTCCAGAAAACAAAAAAAAAATTCAGTCAGCAGCAGTTGTGTGTGTGAAAATGCCTTGTTAATGACAGAGGTCAGAGGAGAATGGCCAGACTGGTTCAAGCTGACAGTATATCAAATAACCGCACATTAGAACAATGTGTGTAGGAGACCATCTGAGCACACAGCACATCAAACCTTGAAGTGAATGTGCTAGAGCAGCAAAAGACCACAACCATACACCGCCGAAGGGTCTCGGTCCGAAATGTCAACTGTAACTTTTTTCATCAATGCTGCCTGGCCTGCTGAATTCCTCCAGCATTTTGTGTGTGCAATATATACTCAGAAGCCACTTGACTAGGTACAGGAGCTACCCAATGAAGTAGCCACTAATGTAAGTAAGATCACAACAATAGCTGAGAAAAGTGGCATTGAATTATCAGGTTACGCTCACTTACATTTCCGTGTTCTCTCCCAACCCTCTTTCCATTCTGGTTCTTGCCAAATTGATGTAAATGCTATGACAAATACAGAATGAATTAGACAGAAAGTAACACGCACAAGATGCTGGAAGAACTCAGTAGGTCAGGCAGCATCTATGTAATGAATAAGTACAAGAGGAGGCCATAGATTGACACATCAAAATGGGAATGGAAATTGGAATTTTTTTTTAAATCAAAAATTAGATAGAAGCACATGAGTGAATAACAAGGGGCATTCCATTTTCAGAGAAGTAAATCTCAAATGATATAGGTGTGGGGATCAGCAGAAGCTTTCAGTTCAAATCTTCATTTCCTTCTGTTTCCTGCATTAAATATGCACTCTGGTTTGTTGCAATGTTAAGAAAGTGTAATGACTGGTAGATACAACTCAAAATAGATACCGCCTACCTGTAATGATGTCTGAAATGGAGCCAGAAAAGAGCAAGATTGAGAATCCATGACCTTCCTCATCTCATTATACACTAAAGCACATGCTCTTCAATGACTAATTTTTGTTTACTACTGTTCTGCATTTGCCAGATATCCTGTTCCTTTCCCAAGTCAGTTCCAGAGACCTTCAGAAGCAGTTATCTTTCTAAAAGGGATCGTGTGTTTCCTTTCTGACAGACCCATGTTAAAAGCCTGGATGGCTGTGAGAATGTTGCACCTTTCAAATTATGTTTATACATAGCTTGGCAAGACAGTTTCCAGACCACACTACAAATCCCATTGTTTGCTAAACTAATCAGTAGGTAATATTTCATCGGCAAAGGAAATGGTCTTAAACTGTCTTTATGTGCGACTGGTTCCAACCAGACTATCTAATTAACTTATGACAGACAAGCCAATTCTTAAAATATATATACTAGAACCATTATGTACTTTTAAAGTGTTTACTTTGAATGCTAATATATTTCCTGATGTGTAGCGTGGTGCATCAATTAGTTCGTCATCTGTTTCCACAGTCCCAAGTACAGAAACACTTAGTGCGTGGAACAGAGGAATTCAACTACCTGATAATTGCAGTTTTCAAGAGTATGACACAGAAAAAAACTATTTATGCAGGCTTACTGGGAATTGGACAGCTGGGCAACAAAAAGAAAGGTGTTATTATTAAGTTTAATTTATATACTTTTCTCTCTTGCACTAATATCTTAATGACTGCCTGAACTGCGCAGCCCCATTCTCTGGAATAACTTTATTCAGTGGAAATCAACTGAATGGTGAAGACAATGCCACAGCACATATGATCGAATGCATATGATACTGAGTCTACATCCACACTAAACCAGATAAATCCGTAACTGAAGCTTTTTCTCTTCGTCTTGACCATCCGTCCACACTGAAACGGCGTTTTCCTCCCCCGAAAACAGAGATTTCCTAAAACGCCCTCCAGAGTGTGTAAATTTGAGAACGCCGATTGTGCAGAGTAGTGTGGACGGGGTAAACAGATATTTTTTAAAACACTGTGACTAGTGGTGTGCCACAGGGATCAGTGCTGGGTCCATCGTTATTTGTCATCTATGTCAATGATCTGGATGATAATGTGGTAAATTGGATCTGCAAATTTGCTGATGATATAAAGATTAGAGGTGTAGTAGACAGCGAGGAAGGTTTTCAGAGCCTGCAGAGGGACTTGGACCAGCTGGAAAAATGGGCTGAAAAATGGCAGATGGAGTTTAATGCAGACAAGGGTGAGATATTGTACATTGGAAGGACAAACCAAGGTACAACATACAGGGTTAATGGTAAGGCACTGAGGAGTGCAGTGGAACAGAGGGATCTGGGAATACAGATACAAAATTCCCTAAAAGTGGCGTCACAGGTAGATAGGGTCGTAAAGAGAGCTTTTGGTACATTGGCCTTTATTAATCGAAGTATTGAGTAGAAGAACTGGAATGTTATGATGAGGTTGTATAAGGCATTGGTGAGGCTGAATCTGGAGTATTGTGTTCAGTTTTGGTCACCAAGTTACAGGAGGATATAAATAAAGTTGAAAGAGTGCAGAGAAGGTTTACAAGGTTGTTGCCGGGACTTGAGAAACTCAGTTACAGAGAAAGGTTGAATAGGTTAGGACTTTATTCCCTGGAGCGTAGAAGAATGAGGGGAGAGTTGATAGAGGTATATAAAATTATGATGGGTATAGATACAGTGAATGCAAGCAGGCTTTTTCCACTGAGGCAAGGGGAGGAAAAAACCAGAGGACATGGGTTAAGGGTGAGGGGGGAAAAGTTTAAAGGGAACATTAGTGGGGGCTTCTTCACACAGAGAGTCGTGGGAGTATGGAATGAGCTGCCAGACGAGGTGGTAAATGCGGGTTCTTTTTAACATTTAAAAATAAATTGGACAGATACATGGATGGGAGGTGTATGGAGGGATATGGTCCGTGTGCAGGTCAGTGGCACTAGGCAGAAAATGGTTCGGCACAGCCAAGTAGGGCCAAAAGGCCTGTTTCTGTGCTGTAGTTTCTGAGGTTCTATGGTTCTGTCATGACGTGCCGGAACAGATTGACGCAGCGCGGCACTTCATTGTTTTCTTGAACACAACCCCCCACACAACCTAACAATTTCAGAACAGACGGCAACGAGACTGAAGCCAGAAGAGTTAGAAATGTTCTCACCAAATACTTTGACCCATAGCTTACTGAATAAATAAATATACACACTTTGCCCTGTTTTCTGTCCTTGCTTGTATGAAGGTGGTTTACCTATCTATGCAAGTACTTCTCTGACAATAGATGTGTAACAGCCTAATGTAACATTGCATGGAAATATAAGATAACACTGATGCAGACATTTTTATACATTTAACAAGACGCTTTATTTGTCATGGTCCCTTCTGGCAATCCCCCACCTTACTATTTACCTCAGGAATTGGGCTTCAATCCCCTCATTTAAATTCCAATCATTCAGCAGGTTCCACTAACTGCACACACCTGCTTTCCATCAGAAAATGCAGGATAAAGACCCTGTGATCACAACAAGGAGCTGCTAGTGTAAGTAATCTTGTTTCATGCTTCTTAGAGCTGTTAGTTCTAAGTCTCGCATCACTCCTGGATTCTCTCCAAACCCAAGATCTTCGGGTAAAGACTCTCCTGGAAACTGATTCCATGCTCGCTAGGGTGATAATGCCTCCCGACTCTGCCCCTGTGCCCTTGTTCTGCCCTTGGGTTCGTCCACTGCCTCGCTCATGAAAAATTATTTATGTATTGCTTGTGAAAACCATCAATAGATGCAATTGTCACTTTTGCCCAGTAACTCGTTTTATTGCATATGTTAAATACAGCAAAATAATACACAAAGACATGGCAAAAGTAAAGGCAAACAAATGAGGTAGCAGCAAATTTCACCTTTGCCCAGTAGCAAGCCTTATTGCATTCAGTTGTAGCTGTTGTCCCTTTCATCGGTGAAGAGACAATGGCTGTAGGAAATGTTTCTGGACAAACGCGCACTAAGTCTTTCATTTGACAATTTCCTTTAAATTTTTTCTAGTCTAACCGGACAAACGCACTGTTTCCTCTTCGCTTGTTTTCTGTGTGTCCTGCGCATGCCCAGTAGGAGGAGATTTGCCCAAATATCTGTTCAAATGTGGACGGAGGTATTTTGAAAACGCCTGGTGTGGATGCCTATCGTTTTTACGCGAAACTGGCATTTTCAAAATTATCTGGTCTAGTGTGGACATAGCCTGAGAAAGCATTTTACTGTGGAGGGTGGGGCAGGGCTGGGGCTTCAGGGCTTCGATGTTCCATTATTCATTCTATGGAGCCTCTTGCTGTCTGTGAAGAGTACAAATTTTCTGTTTTATACTGTATACATTCTCTGATATAAAATGAACTGAATGAAATGAAAAACATCTGTGAGTTTAATGGAATATCTGAAGCTTCAGTATAAATGAAAATCGCTATTAGAAGGTAGAATTAAACTGGCACATAACTTCTAAATATAATGATAAGATTATAGCCTTTAGATTATATCCCAAAATCTTTGTTTAAGAATCTTACTATTTAATCTATTTGTAGTGTTTTGTGTAAAGTGCAGGGTTAGTGATTTTGTATGCTGCTGGCTAAATCTGCAATTTGTGGCATCAAAATTTCAAGAGGCCCAGATATCAATTTGAATTTCTCTATTCTAAGGTGCAAAATTTTTATTTGCCCCTCATAAGGCAAATAAATTCTTGAGCTGGAGACGAGGGCTAAACATTCTCAAAGCTAAAGATTTTCTGCCCGAGCCTCAAAATACAGTTATCAAAGAATTTACCAAATTATTTTGGGTCAACTGTTGATTATTTTTTGATAATCTTGGAGTGATTTTGCTGCAGTCAAGACCTCTTTGGTAAGGACTTATCCCACATTCTTGTCAACGCTCAGTGCAGCAGCTGCTGTTAGCAATAAAACATGATGAAAACAAAATTAAATCATTTCTCAGAAACCTGAAATGATTATCTCTTGGATTCCAGGCATAAAGGCAGATACTTATTCATAATCTATCATCACAAATAAACCTACATGGTGTTGAAAAATTGGGTCTAAACATACCATGTATCTTACATCTTTATACATCTGTAGACCTTATTTTTTAATATTAATGTAGCTTAGTGGCATTGCTCTACCATCATAAATTTGTAGATTTCAGCCCGATATTAATGCTTGAGCTCAAAATCTAGCAAAAACTGGAGTTCAAAACTAAAGCGATGTTTGTTTTTGAGATATTAGGATATCAGGATATAATTTTAAATGATGTAGTTCT
The DNA here is from genome assembly GCF_963921235.1 of Mobula hypostoma. Lineage (NCBI taxonomy): Eukaryota > Metazoa > Chordata > Chondrichthyes > Myliobatiformes > Myliobatidae > Mobula > Mobula hypostoma. The sequence continues at coordinate 83,992,167 of NC_086101.1, read as the reverse complement.
ATCTACATGGTCAGATGGAGATGTGAAGGTCCACTTATCAAATAATGTGGAGTGCTTTTGTGTTCTGACAAATAAATGGAATTATGTTAGAACCCAAATTCCAAAGCTCCACAAGTTCTACATTCTGAATGGTGAGCAAAGCACCATGTGGCAATGGACATATTATGGAATTACATGCAGAAATTTCATACTTAGATGCTATTTCCAAAAGGTGTTACATCAGAATTATGCTGGTAATTCTTATACAATGCCTTTTAGCAATAGTATCAAAGCATGATAATTCATGATTATTGCTGATTCTGTGGAAATGAATCTGGAACAGCAGTTAACAAAAGGTATTGCTATCTGTAACATCACTGCAATAGGTGATTCAGAATATGTCACAAAAAATAGTATGAGAAAAAAATTCTGCCTTCTAATCAGTCGATGATAGAGAACCAAACTTACCAGGAAGATAAAAATATCAGCGGTGATGAACTAGAAATTGAAATGACTAATGTGTTAACATTTTTTAAAAATGGTGAAAATGATGATAACTAATTGTAGAATAAGTAGGTAGATGTTTAGAATAATCAAGTTAAAGTTACACAGTGACAAATTAACTCAAAAATGAAAGTGTCAAGATAACTACAGTAACTAATTTCTAATCACACTAAATTAATCTAGAGTAATAATTCTGAAATAAAAACATTTATAGTCAAAATTTGTTATCTTTAATTAGAGATTTCCTTTTTTATACTTGCAAAGTTTTCAGTGAAAATCAGAATTAATTTATAACATCATTATTAAATACATATATTTTGATAAATAAGTAGAGCAAATAAACATCAGTTTCTAAATAACAAGAATTCTGCAGATGCTGGAAATTCAAGCAACACACATCAAAGTTGCTGGTGAATGCAGCAGGCCAGGCAGCATCTCTAGGAAGAGGTACAGTCGACGTTTCAGGCCCAGACCTTTTCCTAGAGATGCTGCCTGGCCTGCTGCGTTCACCAGCAACTTTGATGTGGTGCTTCAGTTTCTAAATAAATTGATTATCAATACAGTGAAGGTGAATGATGAGCATTTAGTTTAATTCCGAAGATTGTTCTTCTGAAACTTAAGTGGTATATTGTAATGAAATGTAGCAACCATGGATTAATATATATGGATAATAGCTGCAAACAGAGAACCCTGAAGTATGTGCCTGTGACTCCAATAAATCATTGAATGACCTAAACACGGATCCTATTGCACCACAAAACCAGATTCAAAATCTTTTGGAGATCTAATAGACAAAGATTTGGTTGCAAAACACAGGAGGAACTCAGCAGGTTAGGCAGCATCTATGGAGAACAGTAAACAATCGATTACTTGGGTCGAGACTCTTGGTAGACCATAAACAAAGTGGAAGACAAAGAAAAAAATGTACTGCCATTCTCTCTCCTGAAACAGGCAAGGTTAGATTACACAATAAGAAATGGACAAGTCTTTGACAACACTCATAGCATGTCACCAAGTGGAGGTGGCATATATGTTTTGACAAATAAAATGCTATTTTCAATGTGGATATAAAAGTTAACTTTCTAAAAATGCTCTGCATTTACTCCACACTTAGATCAACCTGTTTTAGAAACTATTAGGATGTTCCTACTGAAATTAAATTTCAAGATTGTAAACAAATAAATACAGTGGAACAACGAGATGCCAAAATGAAGATGTTGCAAATGAGTCTATCAAATCTCATCTCATTTATTGTGAAAATGGTAGATTAATTAAGTAGGAGCCAATTGCATTGTTACAAAACGTTAATTACACAATGTTTAATTATTCATTTAAATAACGATTTAAAGTTGATTAAATAATTTACTGAATAAAATGCTTCAACTCAATTAATTGTTTTTTTTGGGGGGGAGTAACAGAAAGTCAACAAGTCTCTTAAGCATTATTACAACCCATGTGGTGTGTTTAACAGGGATTTAATTACACTGATAAGTGAATACACATGCAAAAGTATTGTTAAATTAACTGATAACGACACCATCGTTCAAACTAAAGACTGTAGTGGGCTAAAATTCATTTCTTTCATTTTCCTTTTGTGGAATATTTTACACATATAATAATGCAAAGAAGTGAGAAGTAATGAATTAAATAATAATGAATGAGATAATTTATAGATTCCAGTATGTTCAATTGTTCAGCTAAAATTCCAAATATTAGCATTAATTTAAGCTAATTGTTGTGATAAGATGACACCTACTCATAATTATTCAGAATGTTCTAATATACCCACAAGAAATGTTAATTCCCAAATACTCCCTCAAAGTAGGAATACAATAGAAATTAACGATGATAAAAAGAATTTACAGTTAGCAAAATGTTATCCAGATATTCTGACTAATATAACATTCAGTATTATTGGCCACCATTTCATAAAAGCTTAATGACCTCAGAATGCCAATAGTCTAAAAAGAATAGTTAGGTGGGATAGGGCTTTGGTGGCTGTTAAGGACTGGGAGTAGCAATAGTAGTTATTGTGTATTTAATAATTAAGTTATCTTATAAATATATTGTTTGATTAATTATTCTTGTTCGTTTAAATAATTCATTATTGATTATATATATAAATGTGAAAAAATTGTATACATCACACTATCACGTGATGTGTGTTACGCCTCGCTTAAAGTAAACTCAAAGTTACATCCACATTTCGGACGCCCATATCTTCATTTGAATTAGTTTGTTTTGAGATTACAAAAAGTAACCTGCTTGTTTATTAAGCAGGTCATATCCATTCTTGGAAAGTTCTCCACTCAGAGTAGGGAAATGAATTCATGGCTCCTAGAAGGATTAGAGGTGGATATGAGTGGGAGTTGAAGGTGTAACCAGGAACTAGGAAATGTGACCATAAATTGATTCCATGTGAGATTGTTCATGGTTAAATAAACATGTAGAGTGAATTACTTTGCATGGCATTTTTCTGTGTAACAGTTGTACAAAATAGCTGTTTTAGGAGTGTTGACAAATTGAGGCTCCCGAAACAATTACCATGCATCATACAAAATTATGTTACAGAAGCATGCTGATCACATTATCAGTCTGTGGGAAAAATCAGCTCAAAAATACTCACCTAACATTCCTTACTTTGCAGTTTTTAGCATAATCAAAAGCATTGTTGCCATTAACTTGTCACTTGTCAATTCATATTGAATCCTTACTGCAGAACCAGTGTTAAGTAATCCAATACCTAAACTAGTGTCTTTTCCTTAGTGCATGGGTTCCCAGACTGGGGTCCACAGACTTCTTACTTAATGGTATTGGTTCATAGCATAAAAAGGAGGTTGGGAACCCCTGTCTTCTGACTGTAGACTTCAGAAAGGGTAAGATGAGGGAACATACACCAGTCCTCAGGGAGGAATCAGAAGTGGAAAGAGTGAGCAATTTCAAATTTCTGAGTGTCAATATCTCTGAAGATCTATCCTGGGCCCAACATATTGATGCAGCTACAAAGAAACCATGACATTAGCTATACTTCATTAGGAGTTCGAGGAGATTTGGTACGTCACCAAAGACACTCGCAAATTTCTACAGATGTACCATGGAAAGCATTCTAACTGGCTGCATCACCACCTGTTATGAGGGGGCTACTGTACAAGATCGAAATAAGCTGCAGAGAGTCCATCATGGGCACTAGCCTCCCCAGCATTCAGGACATCTTCAAGGAGTGATGCCTTAAAAAGGCAGTATCCATCATTATGGAACCCCGTCACTCAGGTCATGCCTTGTTCTCATTGCTACCATCAGGGAGGAGCCTGAAGGCACATACTCAACAATTCAGGAACAGCTTCTTCCCCTCTGTCATCTGATTTCTGAATGGACATTGAACACATGAGCTACTTTTTTATTTCTATTTTGCCCTACTTATTTAATTCAGCTATTTTTTTAATATATATATATACTGTAATTCAGTTTTTTCTCTATTATTATGTATTACATGTATGGGGTTCAGGGAGGGGTAGCACCTCTGGTGGGGGAACATGTCACGTCCTTTTCAAGGTGGTTAGTCCACCTTTGGTCCCCACCTGGCACTCAGCTGTCACCTGTGGCTCCCCGTAGCTGTTTGCATGTGGCAGTGGCCACACCCCGGGCAACGGCTTCGACAAGCTGACTAAACCAGGTGAGGGTAGCCAATGGGTCTCAAACTCTCGGTGAGATAGGGAGTTGTCTATCCCAGCAAGTGAAGACAGTCTCTGGTGGATTGAGTGGACGAGACCAATGGAAGGTCCAGCAGTCAAGAAGGCGGTCTCTGCAAGCGTCATGGAACGTGTAGAGCAGGACAAGACACAGAAGATATTCTAGTCATCCACTGCGCCTATTCCCATCTCCAGCCGTCTCGACTCTGTCTTGCCACTGGATCCAGATGGGAATTGGGAAGAGAGAGTGAGGCTGACGCTGCACAGCCCTCCCTCACTTAAATCCAAATCACGCACTAGTCTCGACACCATCATAATGGTGTTGAAGTCCTCATTGATGTCAACAATGGATGAACACACATGTATTGCATTGTACTGCTGCCACAAAGACAACAAATCTCACGACATATGCCAGAGATATTAAACTTGATTTAGATTCTGATTCTTAGTCGATAGTTTCTTAATTTATGTGTAACTGTTAACATTTCACAAAAAGAACTGTTGTAATATTCCATTATCCTTTGTTATATTATTAATCTTATCTGTATGATTTTTTGAGCATTGTTTGAATTTGTGTGGCAATTGTTTCAGCAACAATTCTGCTCATACTGATAGTTGGTCAAAAACTTTACAATATCCACAGTCATTACTTGTTATAGAATATGTAACATTATTCAGTAACTGAATTTTATTTGGCAGTCTGTTGTACATATACTGTCACTTCAGTTCCAAATGAATCATATTTTTAAGACCAATTGGTAAAACCAATTGACTTAAATTCACATGGTTGCACACTACTGAACATTGTTACACTGACATAGCCTGTAAGTTTATCTTCCTGCCCAAACTGGAATTAAACAATGTGTTGCAAGTGTTTTTCATGGCTGTGTTTACATAATCATTTACCCCAACACTGGGGATTTGCATAATTTGTCTACTCTTTCAAACTCCTGAATATAAAGCAGGGCAAACAGCCAGGGTGATTAAAAGGATTCCAACAAATATTTAGGTGGTCACAATAAAAAGAATGATCAATGCAGGTGATGGAAAAACTCTGGAAAATGCCAGGTTTTTTTTGCCCAACAGTCATTAGATCGACCCCTACCAATAAAAAGTCTAGAATTCATGAATATGACAAATATGTTTTACTTAGAAACCTAAAACAATTAAAGGAGAGGATGAGCAGGCATTGTTCTTTGAAGAAGGAGTTTGAGGAATGAACCAATGATTGAATTATGAAGAGAGTTGGTACTGTAGGTGTAAATATAGTATTTCCATTTGTGAGAGGAAAACAACCAAGCACATCAACATAAAGGTAATAACCAGGAAATCAGATACTGAGTTCAGACAAAACTTAGTGTGACAGGAAACACATACAAAATACTGGAGGAACTCAGCATGCCAGGCAGCATCTATAGAAGGGTCTTAGCCCGAAAGGTCAACTGTACTTTTTTCCATAGTTGCTGGCCTGCTGAGTTCCTTCGGCATTTTGTGTGTGTGCTTGGATTTCCAGCATCTGCAGATTTTCTCTTGTTTGTGTGACAAGAAAGTAGGTATTTGCAACTACAAGTAGTGACTGTATATATTTTTTCAAGTGCAGATTGGATTTAAAGTAAGAGTGTAGGAGAGGATTATGGTAACACAGGCAGACTGTAAGTCAAATTCATTGGTTTATTGGCGAAACTGGCGGTGTGGGAACGGTATGATCTCAGTTGTTACGTGAACTAAGCCCTTACGCTGTGGTGTCACCTGTTACACCCACTTGGGGAGGAGGTGCTGTGGGAGAGAAAAGAAGAGTGGCAGGTGTTCTGGAATCCATGCTGGGCTGGGGGCTGGCTCCTGCAGGCCCATTCTCCCATAGGTTCTGCTCTCTAACATTTGATCCCAGGAAGACAAACTGGGTCTGGTTTACCTTCATCCATGGCTGACTGCTGTGTTAGATGAGGAAATGCTACGTGCTCGTTCTTGCAGAAATGTGGTTTCAGGACAACACCCCATACACCATCAATCTTTAGGGATGCCAATCAGGGACCTGTGCTAATTTTATTTTCTGATGGTACAGTATGTGATATCACAACTATATGTTCTGTATGCTGTGTGTGACTCTATCCACCTTGCTTGCACCTTGGACCCAGAAGAACATTCTTTCATATACATGTGTATGGTTGAATGAAACTTGAAATTGATGTGGGAAGACAGGCATAAGCTTATATTTTCGTGCTGCATTCTCTAAGTAACTTTATATCATTTAATGTGTGTACAGATCAGTGTAACTCTCATGTCAGTGTATTGACTCTATTTAAATGTTCTCAAAATGCCCCATGTTAAGTTTCCTCAGGCATTTTATGATCTATGACAGGTGTTCCCAGTCTTTTTTTTTATGCCATGCGCCCCTACGATTAATCGAGAGGTCTATGGACTTCAGGTTGGGAACCCCTGCTCTATGACCTCTGTACCTGTTACACAGGATTACTATAGAAATAGGCCATTCACTTGAAGTAGTTCCTATTCCATTTCAATCTCTTCCAAGTCCACCCAGGTGCTCACTATTCCCTTTTCTTTCTCATAAGATTCCCCAGCCTCCCTGTAAAGAAACTGGGCTATTTGTTTCAATTGCTCCCTGTGGTAACCAGTCACACTATCCTTTGAGTTCTTTATCATTCCTTACTAGACTTCTTTTTCATTGCCTTGCTTACAGTAGATGACTTCCATTTATACATGTGTCTCTACATCCTTCTTAAGTTACGTCAACCACAACTGTTTCAATATGGTCCATCAAGAAACATTTTTTTCATTTTATTCCCTATATAACAGGGGTTCCCAGCCTGGGGATCCATGGACCCCTTAACTAATGGTAGGGGCCCACAGCATAAAAAAGGTTGTCAACCCTTGCTCTGGAAGTAAATTCTAGTATTTAGACTAACCTCCCTTAGTTCAACTTATAAAATAAGTCTTCATTCAATACAATCATGTTCTCCCCCATCCGCCACCACCAGGATATTACACATTCATCATGAAATAGTGATAAAATGCTCGTATTGCATTACAGTGAAGAACATTTATTGCTAAAACAGACACATAGAGAAGGTACAGTATGTTCTGGTTAAGATATAAGTTGTGCTTTCTCATCTGCAGGATCTTTTTGAGAAGATCAAAATCTTTTATGAAGTACTGATTGTGTTATATGTACTGGGAGCCAACCACTTGGAAGAGGAGAATGCTGGTCTTTTGATTCTTTCTTGATTCCCACTCAACAGAAAAGTATGATGTTTTCGATAGTTCTCTCTGAGATCTGGCACAATGTAACACAATTTTCTGTGGCTTTTTGTTCCTTCAAATGAATTTGGAATTCAGCAATCAGCAGGATAAGAGATCAGAATAAGTTATTCTTCATGAAAGTAAACCACTTCAAAAAAAAATCTAATTCTTAGATGGTTGCATTTTGCTTTATGGAAAGTTTCACTTTGACAAAGTTCAGCTTGCTAGGGGATCAGAATGAAAGCTATTTATTTATGTCCATTACTTCAGCACAATTAAAAATGTCAGCTACCATGGAGGGATATTATTTTAGACTTCACTGAAATTACAATGTGTTTGTGCCAACTACGCAAGTCATTAATTTGAAAGAAGTTGCCATGTTCCCTACTGTGTGTAAATATAAGCATGGAAAGATAAGGTATTGGTACTATCTAGGGTGGAATTTGAGGTGAAACCTGAATTCTGTCATGCTTCTCCTTTTTGCTCGATTGAGCATGAAGAATCACTACATTTCAAAGTCAAGGTTGAAGTCAAAGTAAATTTATTGTAAAATTTAAACATTTATTACGTATATGTCTCTATATATTGCCCAAAGATTAATTTCCTGGCAAGAATTCACAGAAAAAAAGGAAATGCAATAGAATTTATGAAGAACAATACGTAAACAAAGAGCAACAAACAATCAATGTGAATAAGAGGACAAATCGTGCAAATTTAAAAAAAATATATATATATAGAACTTGAGCTGTAGAGTCCTTAACAATAGATCTATAGGCTGCGGAATCAGTTCAGAGTTGAGCTGAGTAAAGTAATTCACATTGGTTCAGGAGCCTGATGCTTGTAGGTTCATAACTGTTACTGAATCTGCTGGTGTGGGACCTAACGCTCCTATACTCCCACCAGAAAGTAGTAGCAGCAACTGACCAGGGCCTGGATGGTTGTGGTCTTTGATGATGGATGGATACCTCTTTCTTGTGGCAGTGCTCCTTGTAAATGTGTTCAATGGTGGAGAGGGCTCTGTCTGTGATGGACTGGCCTGTATCCACCACTTTTCATTCCCAGGCATTAATGTAATGCAACCATTCAGAATATTCCTCACTGTATATCTATAGAAGCCTGTCAGAGTTTTAGATGATATGCCAAATCTGCACAAACTTCTAAAAAAAAGTTGAGGTGCTATTGTACCTTTTTTGTGATGGACTTATGTGCTGGTCCCCGAACAGATCGTCCGATATGATAAGGCCAAGGAATTTAAAGTTACTGACCTTCTTCTCCTCCAATCCTCTAATGAGATCTAGCTCATGGACCTCTGGCTTCTTCCTCCCATAGTCAATAATCAGTTCTTTGTCTTTCCTGACATTGACTGAGAGGTTGTTGTGGCACCACTCAACCAGATGTTCAATCTCCCTCCTATATGCCAGTTCATCACCATCTTTGATTCAGCTACCTTTGAGTCCCACATTATTCTTCTATTTTATTTTAAGACAAGACTAGTAGTAAGTAAAACACATAGATCTCAGCCTATGTCAAGCATGCAATTTAAATACCATAAGGGCTCAGAAATTCTGTTCAAGCAACAATAAATTTATGGAAGTTTGATTACTATTTGGAGGAAGGGAGCCAAAAAAACTTTCAAGGTATATCTGAAGAGTAGGCAAGGCACTCTGTGATCCACACTGTCAAGGTAGATCCCACTCTTGAACCTTAAAGCTTTGACAGAGTAGATTTTCCATTTGTACCATCACTTACGTGGGCTTTGTACCTGTCATTTCAATAAACCTACCCCTGTGCCTTACACAAAGAGTTTCTTACAGTTGTACCTTTGCACCTTTTAGATTATTTGAATTGAAAATTTATTGATATAGTGAGATACTGACATATTCTGGTCTTATTATCAGTGGTGCAGATTTCCTGCCTCACTTCGGCACAGACCGGAGTACACTCGGCCATTAGGAGCCTAGCTCCCAGCTCACAAGGGAGGCTTAGATTGACAGCATCCAGTAGTGGGTGTCTCTCAGAATAAATGCTTTTGGACAGCTTTGACAACCACTAGCACCTCACCTGCAGACTCACTCCCTGTCAAATTGACCATTGCTAATGCATATTTGTAACTGTTTTTGATAGATCATAGAACATAGGATGATCCAGTACTGGATGCTATTGTGCCAATCCTGATGCCAGTTTATACTAAATACCCTCTTTCTGTATAAATACAAGTGATTCTGCAGATGCCGGAAATCCAGGTTAACACAAACAAAATATTGGAAGTAGTCTGCAGGTCAGGCAGCATTTCTGGAAAGGAATTAAGTGTTGATGTTTCGGGCCATCAGGATGAAAGGTCTCGGCCGGAAACATCAACTCTTTATTCCTTTCCATAGATGTTGCATGATCAGCTGTATTCCTCCTGCTTTTTGTATGTGTTACCCTCTTTCTGTGTATTATCCATATCCATCCAGGCCTCTCATATTCATGTGTCTCTGATTTTGCCTCTTAAATTCCATCAAACCTCTACTACAACTGCTGGTAACTTCTTCTGGGCAGCTGCCATTCCAAGTATATAAAAAAACTTTCCTGTCACATCACCTTTAAACTTTCTCTCTCTAACCTTAAAAAGCATGTCCTCTGGTATTTAAAAACGCAAACACGAGGAATTCTGCAGATGCTGGCAATTCAAGTAACACACATCAAAGTTGCTGGTGAACGCAGCAGGTATGAACATAGAATTCCCCAACTCCGGTAATTCCCTCCCCCTCCCTTCCCCTATCCCTGTGTCACTCTGACCCCTCTCCCAGCTGCCTGTCACTTCCCTCTTGGTTCCGCCTCCTCTACTACCCATTGTGTTTTCCCCTATTCCTTCTTCACCTTTCCTGCCTATCACCTCCCTGCTTCCCCTCCCCCACCCCTTTATCTTTCCACTTACTGATTTTTCACCTGGAACCTACCAGCCTTCTCCTTCCCACCCTCCCCCCACCTTCTTTATAGGGCCTCTGCCCCTTCCCTCTTCAGTCCTGACAAAGGGTTCTGGCCCGAAACGTTGACTGCACTTCTTCCTAGAGATGCTGCCTGGCCTGCTGCGTTCACCAACAACTTTGATGTGTATTCCTCTGGTATTTGAGATTTCTGTCCTGAGGAAAAGATTCTAACTGTCTACCCTATATACTACATCTCCCAAAATGTTCTTGTAACTAATCACAAGAAATATACCTTGCTACCCATGAAGACTTCAACTTCTCTCCTAAAATCCATTTAAATTCCTGTAGTTTACTTTTTTTTGAATTATTATCAACATATTTTGCCACAGTTTTTAGCTTGCAATTATCTGTGAAACTTGACACTATATTTCTGGCTTCGATCTTGCTAGACTCTATCAGTTTTGTTCCCACTTTTATTGTCTGTTACCATTTTAAACAAGTTGTTTTGATAACTTGTAAAATGCAAATCAAAATGTACTTGCTTAATAATGTCCTGAATTATTTTGTCAGAAACCTCGTGCATTCTGTGAATTTGGGCAGCCTTATGATGTTTCCTGTCCCTAATATCAAAAACTGCATAAGCGAATGCAACTCTTTTCCAGTCATTACCTTCTAGACTTACAGACCCAATATTTTCTGAATTATATTTATGTATATATCTCCATCCTCAGTTCTTTATTCCATTGTTTACATTTTGGTGCTATTCCTAATATGAATGGCTTGTATAATTCTTGCTTTTTTCTGCAATTCCCAGTTTTGTTCAGCATCTTCCTGTCAAGGAGCTGGCGACCTGTTCAGTTTTGCTCCTGTTGTAAATGTGGTTCTCTCACTAATTGTCATGAGGAAATTACAGTCATCATTGGAAATCTTCATAAATAGTTCATATTATAATTTCTCTCACTTTCTGAACTGTTCCAAATCTAAATGTTAGGCTGGACATTCTGAAGATTGAATCTAATGTTGCTTTTCAGATTAAATCAAATATGTGGCTCACCTGCAAAGCATTTGGGCTTGTGTCGTTGGAATCCACAGAGCATTTTATACAATTTCCCACATGAAGAGTGCCAGATGGAGGTGAAAAGACATGAAAGAAACCCTTTCATTTGGTTACTGTTTCATTAACTTCCCAGATTTTTCAGTCAGCAATTTTAGCAATCTGCTTATAATTGCAGATAAAAATATGAATCATCTCAGTTTCTGTTAAAATTCTTCTGAAATGTCACTGTGCCATTAATATCATCTCTTGTCAAAATCAACAATTGTTCATTGACTGTAAAATTACCTTGACCAGTTCGAAGGAAAAGATCAGCAGATACGTGGAAATAACAGCAAATGCAGGAAGCACTGTAGGAGCACTTACAGCAGCCAGATTGTCGTGACTCAAGAAGGTAGTTCACCGCCAAATTCTCAAGTGCAATTAGGAATGTGCTGTTTCAGTCCACATACTGCAAATTATTATTTTTTAAAGCCATGTTATGGATGGATCATACTGGAACTACTCAGCAGGTCAGGCAGCATATATGGACTTCTATTATTTTCCATAGATGCTACTTGACCTGCTGTGTTCCTCCAGCATTTTGTGTGTGTTGCTCTGGATTTCCAGCTTCTGTAGACTCTCTAGTGTTAATGTTTTGGGTCAAAGGCATTTCATCAAGAGAATTATCAGATTTTCTTTTCACAGACACTGCCTGAGCTGTTGCATGTTTCCCATGTTTTCTGAGCATGCTATTGATTTCCATACACAGTTAAGATATGTTTTAATCAGTTAAAAGAATGAAAGAACTTCATCATGTATGTGTCTTAATAGATATATGACAATTAATGCATGATTAATTGGCTGGTAGAGTGGAGTTACATCTCTACCAAAGGAGGTGTAAGGTGCTCCTTTCCTCTGTTAGCCAGCAGGTCACTGTTGAGCACGGTGTAGCATCTACTTAACCTCCCAGTCAGGGTCACATGAATTATGGGAGCAGGTGGTGGATGGTCGTATGAGCAGCTGGTGCATGTCACAAAGTCCTGGTTATGTGACCACTGATGCCAGGCAGACAATCTCTGAAGAATATTGATAGTGGCTGGGGTCATCCATCTTGTAAAGGCACTGCCCAGAAGAAGGCAATAGCAAACCACTTTAGTAGAAAAAATTGCCAAGAACAATCATGGTCATGACACCACGATCGCCTATATCATACACATGGCACATAATGATGATGAATGTACGGAGCTGGTTTAGATACTATGAAATATTTGCAATGACCATGATAGTGTAACTCTCCCAGAAAACGTGTCAGGATGCAATTTGAGTGAAGGGGTCTGAGTGAAGGTTAATCAGCTAACTGGTGAGATGATATTTATATACTGATCTGTAAGTTATGTTTGTTAGTTTGATTAGTATAATAATAAAGTAGCAGATGACTCTAAATTCACATTCATAATTTGCACCAATGAATGGAAATTGCTAAATCGACCAACCAAAGATTTGAAATAATTTTACTCAAAACATTACATGAAAGGTGAAGAGGGACCGACGTGTTATTTGAAGAGTTTACAACCAGTTATAGTTTTTACAATAATATTTACACATAAATATATTGTGTGAAATTCCTCTACCCATTATTTTAATGAATCTATTCACCTGATAATGGGTTTGCATCTTAATTGAAATAGCGTTTAAGGTGCTTTAATTAATGTTTTCATTTTTTAATGCTTTAGTGATTTAAATTTAATTACATGTTCTTTTAAATGTCACTGCCTATCGGAGTATCATAAATAACTTAAGATCCTGTAGGCAACACTTGAGGCCAGCTCACCTCTTGCAGCCCGCTCCATTTCGTGAGGCATCTCTTGGGGACCTTTGGCATCATGCATCTGGAGAAGGTAAATCCGGACAGCAAACTTCGTAGGCAATGAGTCCTAGCAGTGGGTTGGCCCAGCACAATCCAGCCCCATGTCCTCCATCTGCTGTCAAAACTGCTGTAATTTTCAAACTGCATTATTAACTTATTTAGTCTAACATAACAGCAATTCCTTTTCACAACCTGATTTTTTTCAGTGTAATAATTAATGTGCGATAAGTCCACATGACAGACTAATAGGTTACAAGAGTATAAATTCTATATTACCTCCAAAGTTTTTGCAAGATTTTGCTTTGACAAGTAGCAGTGTCAAGTGCATCTTCACACTGTACAGAGAAAAGAATCGAGTTGACAGTTTGATTCCAGAGGACGTAAAAGCTAAATTTGGCTAATACACGATGAGTGGTATATTGGCAATCAGAAATTTATTATTCTTCCTCGTAACTTGACAAGAGAGAAGATCTCCAGTAACGTATGCAGAGTAGCTATACCACTATTCTCACTACAGTTACATATGACAGCATAACTCAAGACTGCCAGCTGCACATCATGCTCAGCAGTTGTCTGAGATCAGATGTAATATAACTGCCACCCTTGATGCTTTGCCATTATAAAGCAAGAATATATGTGTCTTGGAGCTAGGCATTACTAGGTATCAAAAAATAAAAGCTGACATATCAGGGCATTTGTCTTTATAGGTTCGTGTGCTTTAATGTGAAGTATGCTTTTAAAATGTGTACTCAGTTAATTTCATTAACATGATCCCGAAAGTATTCATCAAGAAAGGTCAAGGAAGTTGTAATTTGTGAATTGTTACAAATTCAATTTTCTCTTGGAATGCAATATTTCAGACAAAAGTTTTAAAGATCGATATTCAATAAAAATGAAATCACTTTTTAAAAGAAAATAACATCAGTTCTATAAAATATCCAAGAATGGCCACAAACCATTCTGGTGACCTCAGACTGATCCCTGCCCACACTTTGTGATTACAATGCCCACTCTCCCACATTTAGGTAGGCTGCACAAACATCATACTATGATGCAAACCTAAATGGTCTCAAAGCCTAGCCTCTGTAAGTTACACGTCACCACACAGAATGAGTAGATCTTATGCTCTGAAATCTAAGACCCTTCTGTTGTATATTTAATATTTCAGCAACATTTGCGTAATATTGTAAATCTTTTGTAAGATTAAGCATTCTTTCCGTGAGCTAGATCACTTGGAGGCTGAAGGAATTCTTTCTAAGGTTGAGTGGAGCTCGTGGGCAATGCTAGTGCTCCCAGTAGCCAAGAAGAATGGATCTGTCAGGATTGTGGTGATTTTAAGGTCACCATCAAACTAGTACTGAAAGTAGATCAATACCTTCTGCCCAAGATAGAGGATATCTTCGCAAAGTGTTCCGGAGAAAAACATTTCAGCAAAGTGGACTTAGCTGAGGCCTACCTGCAGATATTGATGGAAGAAGTGCAGTGTTAAATGAAAATTAACACTGTTAATTTTTGCAAAGCCCGTTCTGTTCCTTATCCTATTCTCGTTACCTCTATTACGTTTTCTAACTCCAAAACCTAAAACTAATTGCAAGCAAAAGATGTGCGCCCAGAGGAACATATCTTAGCTTTGTTTTTACTTTAGCAAGACGCATGTATATGAAACGGCTGCGGGATGATGTATGTCAGTCACGTATTTTGTACATATAACCACAATGAATTATTTAAGCAAACAAAGAATGCTTAGTCAAACAGTATATTTACAACATTGCTCAAATATTACTGAAATATTAAATACACAACTCCTTCCCACAGACAATTTTGATGGTCTGTACTCTAAATCCATTCCACTGTTCACAAATCTCCCTTATTTTGAGAAGTATTTAAAACAGTCGAGAAAGAGTTCAAAAGCTCAAATAATTGAATTCTTTTAAAAATTCATTGAACATACCACTTGAAAAGCCAAATTAACCATTATAAAATAGTTTAAATTGTCAATTCATTATGTATTGTGTCATGCGACATGGGCTATTATGATCTTTCCATGACCATGATTGTTCTTGGCAAATTGTTCTACAGAAGTGGTTTGCCATTGCCTTCTTCTGGGCAGTGCCTTTACAAAACAGATGATCCCAGCCATTATCAATACACATCAGTGATTGTCTGCCTGGCATCAGTGGTCACATAACCAGGACTTGTGATATGCACCAGCTGCTCATAAGACCATCTACCACCCGCTCTCGTGGCTTCACCTGGCCCTAATCAGGGGTTAAGCAGGTGCTACATCTTGCCCATGGGTGACCTACAGACTAGTGGAGGGAAGGAGTACCTTATACCTCCTTTGATAGAGATGTACCTCCATCCCGCCATTCAAGATAAAGTTTAATAAAACAAGCTAATAACCTTCACTTAACTTCTTGGATGTGTGGCGCATGGCCAAGTGGTTCAGGGGTTGGACTAGCGATCTGATAGTCGTGGGTCTGAGCCTTGGCCAGGGCAGCGTGTGTGTCCTTGAGCAAGGCACTTAACCACACAATGCTCCAGTCCACCCAGCTGAGAACGCATACTGGCAAATACTGGCAAATATGCTGGGGGTTAACTTCACGATAGACTGGGGTCCTATCTGGGGGGGGGGGCGGTCTCGTACTCTCAGTCGCATCACGCCATGGAAACCGGCATAAGCACCGGCCTGATGGGCCACAAGGCTTGTAACAGACTACAAGGCTCGTAACAGACTTTAATCTTTAACTTTTTGGATGAAGATCAGTGGTCTTTACAAATGAAAAGGGCCAAAATAAATGGCTGACATGGAACTGAGAACCCATAGGATTTCTCAGGTCAGGTTACTTTGGAGTACTGCCAGACATGATAGAGAACCCAGGGACAGAGTAAAAGCTAAGACAAGTGCACATGACACCTCCAATGCTTTCCATATTTCAGTACTGCAATGCATAGGGGTTGAAACACGGTATAAGTTGAAGCGCACTGGAGTTGTCCAGATCTCCTCTAGAAACTTACAGCTTACTCTTATATGCAACCTGACTCTTTATTGTTGTTACTTTAACACTCATTGACACCCCAGGCAAATGAGAATAGAGTAGCTATTTATAAAGGTAACTAAACATGTCAAAGGATGCTAATTTAAAATGTATAATACTGTAGAAAAAATTAAGCTGCTTCTACCAAACTGTCACTGTAAAAATGACATTTATTAACATATAAATATTATTGTTTTCTGTAATATTGTTATCAGTAAATCTGAATTCATATGTTAACTGTCAGTGTAGGTCTTTTGTGCAAGATATAGTATTTCTGCTGTAGAACTAATTCCCATTTTTGCTATAAGGCACAGCTGCAATTTAGTCCATCACTTTGCCATTTGTTTATTCTTCCTGGTCCCAGTGGAAGTTTTAATAGTTTTTCAGTTACTCTTACGGAAAAAAAAAAGCTGTGACAACTGATGGACACTATTTGTTTCTGAAAGAAAGGTGCCAAGGCAGAGGGTAGGAAGAGAGTGTTGCAAGCACCGTTCTGGGTATTGAACCCTCTGCAAAGGCCATCTCCTTCATTTGTTATCAGGTGAATGTGTTTGTTAGACTCCATGTCAGTTTAGCATTCAAGTTAAGCATCGTTCCCCCTAACACAGTCTGGGGATCCTATCTTTATCATAATTCAGTAGAATAGGCTGCTGCAAATAAGCAACACACCATAATTAGCAATTGGCAGCCTGCACTGTAAATCTGTGTGAGTGCAGAACGATTTGCTTACATTGTTGCTTTGTTGACAAATGACGCTGTACATGTTAATGTTCTTGAAATGTCCCCATTGCACCTGATGTGACAATAAATGTCAGCCAGCTGTATGAATTATGGAAATAAGATTTTTGTTTATGAATGTATCTGGAAAATTTATTTTAATGCACGTCTGCTGATGGATTTAATGCTTGAAGCTGAATTGAAAGGATTTGTAAGCTTTTTTTTGCACAGTTAGAAATATGTAATAAAACTTCTTTGACTTTATTTTAAAAAAAGATTTCTTTGAATAATTTCAGTACTCCAGCAGACTTGGTTTTCTCTTTTATTCTGGAGATCTCTGGAGTGGATTTCCTGTCAATTAATATTGACAGTGACCTGTTCCAGATCACAGCAAGGGTGAGTCTTACTGCCTGGTGCTGCTGTGCCTTCAGACACTGTGGGTGGCACCTTTACATTTGGATTACTAAGGCCTCTTTTATAGTCTATGGACTTGAGTCTCATTCACTGCCTAATGATACTCAATATGGTTTCAGAGAAAAAAAATATAGATTGTAATGTAATTTAGTTAATGCAAAAAATTCTAAAACTACCAAATTTCATACGTACGTATAATAATCCAATTGTTATGAGGCCCAGTATTTCATGAGAACCAATCTTAATTCCTGTTAATTATAGGTATCCCATTCTTTTTTCATGCTTTACACAGTGGAGCATCTAAACCAGTGTATTTGTTTTCTTTGTAGGCTATGAGTTTCATTGGTAAGCTTAACATCTGTTGACCATCTCTAATTTCACTTAGTAAGGCCTTTTTGAACAATCATTACCTCTGGAATGAAGATGTCTTTAGTGTCCAAGAACACTCCTTACCCAAGAGTAAGGAGTTCCTGGATTTCAGTCAAATGGTGAAGAAGAGACAGTAATAACGGAAAGGAGACACAAACAACCGCAGATACTGTTATCTAGAGCGACAAACAATCCACTGAACGAATCAGAATCAAGTTTAATATGCTGGCATATATCATGAAATTTGTTTTGCGGCAGCAGTATAATGCAATACCTAAAAAAATTATCTCCAGTATTACAATAAGAAATATATATATTAAAAAATAAATTAAGGAACAGTGAAAAAAGAGTGCAAAAGTTTGTTCTATTCTCTATTCAGAAACCCAATGGCAGAGGGAAATTCAGTGCTTTGAGCAGCACCTGTGAGGGGAAGGGAATTGCAGCTGTTCTGGATCAAATCCTTGGTTCAGGACACTGAAGGAAGTGAACTGGATATGTTGGTTTTCCCCTGTACTGATATTACCGTCCTTTTTTAGCGAGGGGGTCAGTGACTGGGGAAGTCTCAGCAAAGAAACTTAAGTGAGTTGCCATGGTGCAATTTATAAATGATACAGGCTGGATTCACGATGAGGTGATAGTGCAGAAGCAGGTATTTAAAGAGGTGGAAGTTCCAATCAAATGAGCCTCTTTATCCTGGATGGAAATATGCTCCGTATGTTTTGTTGGACTTGTTCTCGAACAGGCAATTGGCAGTTACTTCTTCGTACTCCCAATTTGTAGGCGGTGGAAAACCTTTTGTTGCTGAGTCACCTATCAAAGAATATCCATTCTCTGTCCTCTTGTTACAGCCATGATATTTATGAGTCAGTTGTGACTCCTAAGACTTTGAAGATGCTGGATTTGATCCTGGAAATGTTGAATGTCTTGTTTTTTCCCTTTTAGAAATGTTGCCTGACTGGATTATTACATGGTTCTTGTTGGTGTCTCAGACAAGAGGTGAATAATAGTGATGCATATTGAAATATGTTACAGTCTTTATGAGCTGCTTGGGAAGCACTAACAAGAAAGATCACTTACTGATGTCATTTACAATATGGTAATGACTTATTGACTTCAATGAGCAAGCTCTGACAGGTTTGGTAATAGCATGCATTGAATAAACTAATGTTTTACTTTGAAAACAGCTGTGATAAGGAAAACTTTCTATACTAAAGGCATCTCTTTTGCAGTACATATGCATCTGATAATGTATAGAGAGACATTTGCATCCTTGTAGGCGGGGAAACCTGCACTAGTCTACATTAGAGGATCAGCAGGTGAAGGGAGTGTTAGCAGCTTTACTTACATAGGAGTTTAAGGAGGTTGGCTTGACATCAAATACTGTAACAATCTTTGAGCTGTTCTTTCCAAAGTATCCTGACTGGTTGCTTCATGGTCTGGTTCACCAATTCAACATACAGGGATGTAAGAAGTTGCGGAGAGTAACATTGAACTCGGCTCAATGTGTCATGGTCCATCCCTACCCACTATCAGTTGTATCTACAGGAGGTTCTGCCACATCCATCATTAAAGATGCCTCTCACTCAGTCCCTGCCATCTTCACATAGTTACCATCAAGCAGAAGGTAGAGAAGACTGGAATTCCACACCATCTGATTTGAAAACAGCTGCTTCCCTTCAACTACCAAGTCCTTGAAGCAGCCAGAACAACCCTAATCGCTACAGTTTAGTAACACCATGACCACTTTGATCACTTCTCACTAAAAAATAGACTTTGTTTTTTGTGCTCTTTCTCATAAAATTTGTGTATAAGTTACATTCATTTTATGTTTAAATTGTGAATGGTGCTTACCTGATACAATCTTTCTGTGATGCTGCTGCAAGCAAGTTTTTCTTTGGACCTGTGTATGCACTCACTGACCATTTTATTAGCTTTAGGAGTGGTACCTGGTGTTCCCTTCTGCCTCTGCAACCCATCCATTTCAAGTTTTGACATATTGTGCATTTAGGGGTGTTCTTCTGCAGAGCACTGTTGTAGCATGTGGTTATTTGAGTTACTCTCGTCTTCCTGTCAGCTTGAACCAGTTTGGTGATTCTCCTCTGACCTCTCTCATTAACAAGTCATTGGGAGAGGTTGGCTAGCCTGGGTTTTTATTCCTCGTAGGAGACTGGGGGCAAACTTATAGAGATGTTTAAAATGATGAGAGGCATGGGTAAGGTGGGCAATAGCAATCTTTTGTGCAGGGTAGGCGAATCTATAACGAGGAAGCATAGGTTTTGGGTGAGAGGAGAAAGATTAAACAGTGAGCTGAGAGGCAATTTTATTTTCATGCAGAGAGTGGTGTGTATATGCAAAGAGAAGTGGCTGAAGCAGGTACAACAGTATCATTTAAGAATAAATTGGATGGGTACATGGACAACCAGGGCTTAGAGGGAAATGGATCGAATGCAGGAAATTGAGATTAGTTGGGTGGGACCTTGGTCGGCATTGACTCATTGGATCAAGCAGCTGTATGCATGTGGTATTGCTCAATAATCCTAATCGATAACCTCATTGCTAATAAGGTTCCTTTGAGTAAAACTTGAGGTTCGGACTAATCATGCTGTGAAATAGAGTCACACTGCAGAGTGTCATTTCATAAAGCTTCATTGTGATATTACAAACAGTGAGACTCCAAATCCAAATGCATTCCAATGTTACTATCAACCCTTTTTCAGGTTCTGGAAATTGCTAGAACTTCTATAGAGAGCAATTGAACATCTATGCATTTATTTACTAAGATTCAGCGTGGAATTGGCCTTTCTGGCCAACAATCCCCCGATTTAATCCTAGCCTAATTATATGACAATATACAGTGACAAATTCACCTACAAACTAGTATGTCTTTGGATTGTGGGAGGAAACTGGAGCATCAGGAGAAAACCTAGGCGGACACAGGGAGACCTTACAAACTCCTTTCAGACAGCAATGGGAATTGAACATGGTTTGCCTGTACTGTAAAGCATTGTGTTAACCACTATGTTACCATGCTGCTCCTAATGCTACCATGCTCCCAAACATTTCAGCTTTTATGTAATAGTTCAAAAAAGGACAATGGGTATTTATACATTGCTACAACTTGCAAATATTACTTACCATTAAAACTGTAACATTTCTTACTCAGGAGACCTTTATGCACTATCTTGTTGAGAAAAATAAATTCCATTACAATATTAATAAAGGAGACATTAACCCAGTGGCAACTGAGGCATAGTAATTTTACTTAACATTGTAAAACCTGAACCACAAAGGCTCATGAGTTCGAATGAAACTTTTCATTACACACATTTTCTCTGCTCTCTTTGTTCACTTATACATTTCCATTCAGTGGAATTCAATTCATCATTGTTGACTTATTTTGTTTCTTCTCATCGAGGGTGACTCCCCTTTGTGTGGAGAAATTAATAATCACAGACAAACAATGGCAGTTTTGAAAAACAAAACAATGTATCAGAGAAAATGACCAAAAAGCACATATGAAGTGGGGGCTTCCCCTTTAAATGACTGCATCAAATCCAAACCGGTTATTCATCATCTGAAAGCTATTTTTTGGATTTGTGAAAGTAATGTATTAGTTTGTGGATGGACCAGGACTGCAGGATAGGACCTGGGATAATACACATAAGACAGACAATACTTTAGTAAATGTAAATCCTGAAATAAATGCTTATATTTCAAATTCAATCTCTATATGTGGCAGTCCTTTATTAGACTGGTAAATGAAAAACAATTGGTGCACATTTACAGTGATGTGCCAAAAGGTCCACCCATCAGATAATCAGAGCTACCTCTACTTGACACCATAATTAGCTTCAGTAATCTTCTGTGTACCTTTATTTCTATCTCTGTCACAATTGT
This sequence comes from Mobula hypostoma, assembly GCF_963921235.1. Classification (NCBI taxonomy): domain Eukaryota; kingdom Metazoa; phylum Chordata; class Chondrichthyes; order Myliobatiformes; family Myliobatidae; genus Mobula; species Mobula hypostoma. The sequence goes on along the minus strand of NC_086101.1, from coordinate 83,970,487 downwards.
TTGCTTTCTGAGCAATATTGTTCACCGACTGTCATTCTGTACACACCTGTATCTATTAAGAAAATGTATTGAAATAGTTCAAACTAATTGCTGTACATTTGGAGGTTTAACCAGTCTGCTGTGAATGGAAATGAAGAAGGGAAGGATTTGTCCTTTTTCCCAAAGGCATAAACTTTTGGCAAAGTTACTGTATGTTTATAACAAAGTAGAACACTTAAAAGTAACACTGTACTGTGCAAAAGTCTTAAGCACATTCATATAGCTAGGGTGCCCAAGACGTTTGCACAGTACTGTCACTAATTTTATGTGATGCACTGTACTGCTACCACAAAAAACTAATTTCATGACATATGTGAGTGATGATAAACCTGATTCTGATATGGGTCTCTTTTGTGGACTGAGAGTGGGAAGGGGACAGGGAAAGGGGGATCATGGTTGGGAAAAGGGGAAGGGAGATGCAAGGGAGATGGGAGGGAGTGGCAAGCACCAGAGGGACATTCTTAGTGATCAATAAACCAATTGTTTGGAATCAAATGACTTTGCCTCAAGGCTAGGTATCTGCACCCACACCACACCCCTGCCCTTGGTACTCCTTCTCTGCCACCTGTCCCACACACTTCCCGCGGCACTCTGCCCTCACCATTCCCAACATTCTTTGACCCCACCAGATTTACAAACTTTCCCTCTGTGTGTTCGTGGTTTTCCAGAAATTGTAACCGGGATAAATCTTCTCTTAAAATTTGGAAAGTTTTTATTTTGTTTCAGTATCTCATGAGTCTGATCAGCATTTAGGCAGTTTACTGCACAATGCCACTGAACTCAAGAGAAAGGAATCAAGTTGTGAAATATTGGATGTTTTATGGGTTTACAAAGTTTCTTAGAACAACAAGGTTGAACATAAAACTTTCAATAGGAAAACAAATGCATGTCACATTAGTCTATTGTACTGCATTTAAACACGTATTCTGCAAAAGCAGAATGATGTAGACTACAATAATTTACAATTGTTTAAAAATTTATGTACAATCTTCTATAAAGTGTTACATATTTTCAAATTCTTTCAGATCATCATTATCTTGGAAACCTGAGGTAGATATGCTAATTATTTGTAACAGGTTTCAAAATTATTATCTTAATTACTCCATACCACATCCCTTCTTTAAGCATAGTCTTTAAAACCGAATTGAAGGATCACTGTTCAGTTGTTTAGTTGATTACACTTGGAGAAACAGAGTAGGCTTTCAAAAAAGGGTCATTGCACACATGCTCATAGTCTGCTTTGGGGTTTGAACAAGAATTTTTTTATAATATCAGAAATATATCACCAAAGAGATACTGAACATTACTGCTATATAATGTCACTGACAAAAAGTGTTAGTGAGAATGCTATGTACTATCAGATAGGAAAGAAATTAGTAGTCAATGGAACAGCCCACTTGTTACATGCAAACTATATTTATTTGCAGGATCTCCCCCAGAGAATGAACAGTTTGATTTCCCCCTACTGGTTCAAAGCAAACTCGAAAATTTAGAGGAGCTGGGACCATTCATCTTTAGTATGACAGAAGCTTTTGGTTTAAGTGTTTCTCTAAGCATTTACATGATCAAATGCATACAGAGAGTAAATGCATTACAGGCAAGCCTTACTCATTCCACCTAGTGTTAACTGACTAACATTATTTCACAGTTAAGTAAAACCTCATCTTAACATCTGCACCTTATTTTGAAACTCTCTCCAGATACTTGCACCTCCCTCACTATGCAGTTGCTTGCAAATATCTGAGACGTTCGTGCTCTTCCGGCTCTGAGATCTTGAACATTCTCCATTATTTTCATAATTGCCCCAATTTGAAATGAAGGAGAAGATACGTAGCTCGGGATGGCTGCTTATTTGAGATTTGTTTGCCAGGCCTGGAGGTTAGGTCACAAACGTTTCATCACCAGTTGAGGTGACACCACCAGTGTGAATTTGAGTGCTGTTTCTGCCAAGTGTCCACTTTTATGTTGGACCAACTCAATGTTCTGATTGGTTGGCTGTCGCACTGGCCTCTAGTGTCTAATAGGTCCCGGCCAACCGGATATCTAAGTAATCTCCACTGGCTTGGTATTGCTCCAGCACTGCTGCTCAAATCTTCCGTTTCCAAAGCCCTAGGAAATGGAATTCCTTTCCTAGACTTATGTTTCACTAACTCTCTTTCCTCACGTACAATCCTCATTAAAATCTTTGATCAAATTATTGGTCATCTCCTTAGATGTCACCCTGCTGCATAGTGTTAGCGCACTTGTTAACACACCTCTGAAGGTTCTCAAAATGCTTTACTACATTGCAGGTGCCATATAAATAAAGTTATTATGGTCATTGTCCTCAATAAGTGTATCTTCTGAAATAAGGTCTGAATTTTACAGGCTATCTCGCAGCACCTGTTAGCATGCAGGAACTGAAAAACCCTCAAGATGGCCTCCAATGACTGGTAGCATATAGAAAATGTTCTATTTATTTTTAGTCTAAAAGTAAAGAAACATTGTCCGTCAAATTGATTCAGGGGCAGCTCACTCTGAAAGCATTGTTGCACCATGAAAAAATTTTGTTTACTGTCAGAGTAGGTAATTATTTAACCTAACATCTGAAAATGTTTATCTGTCCTCCATGAACATTTCTGGAGATCAAATCAGTGAAATGTAGGGCTTCATGAACTCAGCTTAGTATTTGATAAGCACTATTATTATTGAAGAACTGAATTGTATTATATCCCATTATTTTACCTATAAGAAATTAATTTCATCCTCAATATCTCAAGAGGTCATACCACAGGATTATGCTTGACTTACCATTGACATGTTTTCCTAGGACGTAGTTTAAGTACATCTCCAACACTTCAATTCTACTTTATGTCCTCTGAGAAGACCCTAAGACATAGGAGTGGAATTAGGCCATTTGGCCCATTGAGTCTACTCCATCATTCCTCTGAACCCTATTCTCCTGCCTTCTCACCATAACCTCTGATGACCTTACTAATCAAGAACCTATCAAAATCCATTTTAAGTACACCCAATGAATCCATTGCCATCCGTGGCAATGAACTCCACAGATACACCACCCTCTGGCTATAGAAATTCCTCCTCATCATTGTTCTAAGGCGGGGGGGCACCTTTATATTCTGAGAAACTCATATAAAATGCTAAAGGAGTTCAGCAGGTCAGGCAGCATATATCATATATAGAAAGGAGTAAAGTCAATGACTTGGGCTGAGACCCACCAGAAAGGTTGATTCCTTATTCCATTCCATAACATAACTGCTGCCTGACCTCCAGAGTTCCTTCAGCATTTTCTATGTGTTACTCTGGCTTTCCAGTATCTGCGGAAACTCTGGTGTTTATGATTCCCTTCTATTCTGATGCTGTGCCCTCTGGTTCTAGATTCCTCTGCTGCAGGAATAATAACTGCTTTTGGTTTTGGTAACAACACATGCTACAGTGAAATGATAATTTTGAATTTTCACATACACTGTTCATATTTGATATTAAGGTTGGCAGATGTAGCATCTGGGGGGAGCGGGGTGTTTAAACTGCAGAAAATACTCCAAGTGCTCTAAGCTGAACTGTTAACGTCCTGTTACACACAGGATCCTAGTTTTTGCCAACCATCTCTAAACATAATTTTTATTTAAAATGTAAAGCTATGAGTAATCTTACCTTGTATTCTTTCTCAACACAGAGAATTTCTTTCTCAGTTGTTTCAGTACATTTGGAGGACTGATACTATTGGATAGGCTCTTATCATGGCCCTGTTTTTCTTGTTCTAGCAGAGAATTCCCATCTGCCTCATAAATTAGGGGTTTCCCTGCCCAATCATTTTCTATAGGACAACCCAGATCTCCTTGTCAAAGTGTATAGAGGAGTTTGAGAAGATTCATTTGAACCAGTCAGACAGAATACTCAGCAGAAGTTATAAATAGCGGCACTCTATGTTGAAGGTCCTATTGGAACTTAAAATAAAAAAAAGACGGTCCTAACCATATCTCCAAGATCCCGGAAACAGCTGTGAATCTTCTTACATACAGACTTCTGTAATAGTAAAAATGTTTCAAGAGTTGACTGTTTATTAAATGTGTTTAATGACTTTTATACAAGACAAGTTATTGCCCTTTATAATAGGCCAAGGCTCAAAAAGCAGTTGAGCATATGGTAAGTTCAGTGAACGAGCACTGATCATGGGTGACCCCATCATTTTAATTCAACTTCAAGGTGTGATTGATCCAATTCAGTTTGTGAAATTCATCCAAAATTTGATGGCTTCATACACATCTGAGCGATGAGTATGTGTTGGCTGCTGAGATGCTCCTCCACACTAAAAGCACTAAAAAAAGGGAAGTTTTTCCTTTAACTTTCATGGCTCTATTGAGCTGCTGCTGCTTCACTTTCAGATCCTCTGTTGCTTTATTCATTTCCAATGAGATAAGAATTGTCTGCCAGCCAGTCATAAGCAAGTCACAAAAAAAATGTTCCAAAGGGTCATGTGCACCAGCATTTCCTGACAGCCTTTATCTCTGTAGGCAGACACTAAAACAAGAGCATTACTGTCCATGGCCAGCATAGGGAGTCTCCTCGGGCAATGCCAAAAAATGCTTTTCTTATTATAGTCCTAACTCGTTGCGCATCACTAAATATATTCTGTTGAATACAGGCAACACTTTGTTACAGCACAAGTGACCGGCAGTGAAATAACCTGCTCTGATGCAGCTGCGTACCACCTGTAGGGAAAGTCAAATTAGGGAGATGTCCTGCTGCTCTGGCACTAATGCTTTTTTGTATTGTGATTTGACTTTTCTTCCTTCCCTCTTTGTATCTTTGTCGGCTGCAGGGGAGTTTGAGGGTGTACTGCTTGGCCTTTTTTATTTTATGTATAAGAAAGGAGAAAGAATGCTCAGGTTGAAAGACATTAAAACCAACCCCCACCCATCCAGCTTTGAAACTAAATATGCTAAAGGAGTCAGTGGGGAACGAGTAGCCTTTTTTTTATCCCGGAGTTATGTTATTTTAAGATCAACAGAAATGCTCTTGCACAACCTAGTTTGTCATCAATTATATATGACAGTGCTCAAAAATAAAGGGTTAAATGTAATTTCAATAAATTCAAATTCCATTAATTTTAGCAAACGTAAAGAAGCTTTTTCATTCATATATAGAATATGGGTGTCACAAGCAAGGTCACCACTTACTGCCTGTCTCCAATTTCCCTTGAGAAGGAGGTGGCGAGCTGCACGCCTGATTAGCTGCTTTCCCGGTGACGATACTCGTACTGTGCCATTGGATAAAGGGAACCAGAAACTTAGATCAACAGCAATGAGGGGACCATGATATAGTTCTCAGTCACATGGAGAGTGACCTAAAAGGGAGCCTGCAGGTGATGGTTCTTCCCTGTACTTGCTGTCTTTGTTCTTGATCGTCGGGGGCATGGATTTGGAAGTTTTATGAAGCATTGTTAGTTCACTTGGAGGTACAGAAAGCACACAGGAAGGCAAACAATATCTGAAAAGCAAAGAACTGCCATAATATGAAATCTAAAATTAAAACAGAAAGAGCCGGACATAGCCACCAGGTCAAGCACAGGGTGTGTGAATCAAGACACAATTATTGTTTCAGGTGAATGAACCTGTGGCTGTATATCCTCAGAATGTTGTTTGCTATATAAGGCCAATAGTCTGTTGGACTTTATTGCAAGATTGAGGTTTAGAATGCAAAAGTAAGGATGCAAAGGTGCAGAAATCTGGTGATGTCACATCTAAAGTTTTTGCACTGCAGCCTTGGTCTCCATGACCAGGGAAGGATAACTTGCAGCAATGCATATAGAATCATGAGATTGATTCCTGAAATGAGATGGCTCTCCGATAGTTAGTAAAGCTGACCTACATTCTCAAAGAAGTTAGAATATGATTTCATTAATAAAGAATTGAAATGAATGCAAAGAAGCTGATTCTTCATCCAGCAGAGCTTAAAACTGAAGGACATACTACTGTGATGGACAACTTGAGATGAGAAAATGGGGAAGAGTTGTCAATGATATTCACCAGGGAGAAGGACATGAAGGTTGAGAAGTTAAGGGAGGGGTATGCTGATAAGCAGGAGCGTGTATGTACCAGGAACGAGTAAGTCCAAGATAATGTGGAACACAGTAGTGTGGATAAACCCCAAGGGTTTATAGTCTCTGTCTCAAGATGATAAGAGAAGCAAAGGAAGCGATTGATGTGACTCTGGTGAAAGTTTCATCTTCATTAGCCACAGGTCAGGTACCAGAAAGACTAGACAATAGCTAATGGTGCCCTTTTGTTCAAGAAGTGCAGCGAAGATAAGCCTGGAAATTACAGGCTGGTAACCCTTACGTTAGTGTTGGAAAAATTGTTGGAGAAAATTCTAGGTATTTGGTATGCTTGCCTTCATAGTGGGTGACAGGATTTCTGATTAATTGGAAAGGCAAAGACTGATTAAAAGGAGTCAGCATGGAGATCATGTCTCTCAAAAAGAGGCACGAGGGATCGGAGTCATGTTGGCAAATTCAATCTATACAATCTCATCTTTTAACTACAGCCAGCATCCTATTGAATCTTTCTGTTGCTATGACATCCTTCCAATGAATGTGCTTATCTGAAATGGACAAATGGAATCTCCATTTATCTTTGTTGATTATACTATATATAAATGACTTGGATGAGAAATGTAGGTGACATGATTAGTAAGTCTACATTCAACACAAAATTTGGTGGAGTTATAAAGGGCAAAGAAAAGTTTTGTAAGGACACTGTAGGAAATAAGCTGAAAGTTAGGTTAAGTAGTGGCAGATGGAATTCAGTTTTCTAATCATTTGGGAAATCAAATTCCAGAGGCCTTGTGTTCCAAGGCCTAAGCTCCCCGCAAGCGGTGACACAAGTGGATTGCGCAATGCAAAAACATTAGGGAGTCTTGCCTTTATAGGCTGAGTCACTGAGTTAAGAATTAGAACATCATATTGATATATAGCACATTGATTAGATCATACCTAGAGTACTATATCCATTTCATTGGAAGGATGTCATGGCAACAGAGAGGTTCAATAGGATGTTGTCAGGAATGGTGGGCTGTAGTTATAAACTGAGATTGTACAGGTTGAATTTATATTTACTGAACTGTAGGAGGCTGAGGGGTGACTGTATAAAGGTTTATAACATTAAGAGGAGCATAGATAGGAAAGGTAATCAGAATATTTTCCCCAGGGTGGGGGAGTCTGGAATTTGAAACCACGTAGTTAAGTTGAGGGGACAAGAATTTAAAAGAGATTGGAGAAATAAACTCTTTGCACAGGGGTTGTTGAACGTCTAAAACATGCTGCTAGTGGAAGTGGCAGAGGCAACTACCAACTAAGATGTTTAAAAGGCATTTGGACAAGTACTTGGACAGGAAAGGCTTCGAGGGACATGGACCTAATCTAGGTAAATGAAATTAGGGGTAAATAGACACTGTGGTCTGCATGGAAGCAGTGGTCTAAAAGGGACCATTTCTCTGCTGTACAATTTTAGGATTCTCTGACTCGTTACTCAGAGGTTTGAAAAGCTTTCAACTTCTCTATCAGTCCTTAGGTGCATTACCTTTCCATGATGTATTAATAATGTGTGATTGGAATAAAAGGTCAATCTAATTAACTAGCTCTATGTAGACTGACTTTGCCATCACTGAGAAAACATTTTGTCACCTACATAATATTGCTGAATTCCACCTCTACTGAAGCATGATTATATAAGGATGGAGATAAGGAGAAACTATTTTTCTGAAAGCGTAGTGAATCTGTGGAATTGTCTGTCTGGAGAAGCAGTAAAGGCTGCCTCATTAAATATATTTAACACACAGTTAGATTTTTGCTTAGCAAGTGAATAGAGGATCATGGGGAAAAGGCAGGTAGATGGAGCTGAGTTCATGGCAGGTCGGCCATGATCTTATTGAAAGTGAAACAGGCTCGAAGGGCCAGATGGTCTACTCCTGCTCCTATCTCTTATATTATAGCGGTTACCCCAAACATTACAGTGATACCCACTCACCTCTTCACTTTATAAACATGAACACTTTCAAAATATGTGGCATATGGGCTAACGTACAGCTCATCCTAACTAACCACCCATCATCTCTCTGCCTACTGACATAGACTAATACGGTACTGATACAGGTCCTTTGGCCAAACTGTCCATGCTGCCCATGGGATTGCTCACCTAGTTCCAATTTCCTGCATTTGGACCATATTCTTCAAAGACCTGCCCCTGCAGGTACCCATCCAAGTGCTTCTTAAATACTAACATTGTACTGACCTCAACCACTTCCTCTGGCAGCCCATTCTACATATTTACCACCTTCTGTGTGAAAATGTTGCCCCTCCAGTCCCTTTCAAATCTTTTCCCTCTCACTCTAAACCCTAGTTTTGGACTATCCTACCCTGGGGAAGCTGCTATCTACCTTATCTGTGCCTCTTCTAATTTTAAACATTTCCATAAGGGTACCCCTCATTCTCATCTTCCGACATCCAAAGAATAAAAACCTAGCCTGGCTAAACTACTCCCTGTAACTCAACACCTCTAGTCCTGACAACACCCTTGTAATATTTTTTTTCTGCATTCTTCCCATTTTAACCACTCAACATGACTGGTTTCATAATCCTACGAATCTAAAATTCTCAACTTTGTTTCAAAACCCTCCATATTCTTTAATCTTATCTTTTATCTGCATCGTCTCCATCACTATGTCTCTCCAGGATATCTGTATTTCTCCAGTTCTGTGGTCCAGAACATCTCCGAATTTAATTGCCCACTGTTAGATAACATATCTTCAATTGCCAAATTCCTCCAAAAATAACTTCCTTAAATCTCTTTGCATTTTTACCCTTCTTTTTTCCTTTTTACATATTCCTTTGAAAACTTTGACCATACTTTTATGAACATTAATCCTAATATCATGCTCTATCCTTTGTCATTGTTTGGTTTGTTTAGTAATTGACATTTGAAGTTCTTCACCAATTTGGTATGTTCTATGTACTATATAAATGGAAGTTGTTGATGCTGTTAAATGTATCCCCCATTATTCCTTCTGAATTATTAAGCTCAATTCACCAGCCAAAAGCAGACAGATGGTGTGGCATACATGCCAGTTAACATCTCAATAAATGCAGGAAATGTGTGGCCGGTATAAATATTTTTGCGCCCTCCGTGCAATCAATAAGTTGCATTCTACTGAACTGGTGACAAAAATCAGTATTACAGTAGTAATTCTATGTAGTAAAATATTAATTTTTATTTGTCAAATTTTATTTTTCATTGTCACAATCATGCAATCCTCAGCTCCAGGTTAATCCCTGAACCATGTCCTGGTCCCTCAAAGCATAACATATCCCTTCAATCCCCTGCATTTTTAAAATGCCCATTTAATGAAATTTTGCCAAGTTGCTGATTAACGTTGTGCAGAAACAACAGGACAATTTAAATATTCCCTTGCATATAATATTCCAAGACCTGAATTCAGGCTATGTTACATCAATACACGAGTGTTTAAGTTATTAAGCATAATTTATTTTCCCTTCATTTTAAACAATGGAGTAAAGAATAATTTAAATAATATCTTCTTTTAAATAAATCGTAAATGAATGTGACTGGTGCGTTAGGCACTCTCAGATCTTAATGTTGCACAACATAATTTCAGAACCCATGTTTCAGCTCAGTGTAAGTTCACTTTGGTTTCATTTGATTGATTGACAACAGCTGTTTTTGAACAGTTAGGTTATTAATTTGATTAAAAAATGCAATATAAAGTTTTCCCATTAATTGCCTTAGTCCTGCCTTTGGATAAAAGCAGACTAACAGTGTTATTTCTTGACAAAACGGTTGCGAGTTTATCAGGACCAACAGTACTGTAGCCATGAAATTGATCAAGCATTTATGCTTGACTTCTAAAGGGTTGAAGAGATATTAATAACTAGATTATATGGCATTTTGTGTAAATTTAAGATGACATAAAATGGTAGTCTCATTTTAACACACTATATTCCATTTTTCACTCTTGCTTTCATGTATGGGTTCAGGAATGTTTAATCATATGTTGTCATGCTGTACCCAGTGGTAAATATGCCCCAATTCTATTTTAACAGTACAATTCACATATCAGTTTTATTTTGAAGGTACTGCGGTCATATTTGCTTTTGCAAAGCACTAAAAATCTGTTTTTTTTTGCTTTAAGCCATTCCTTTAATTTAATGTCAAAGTTGCCCCTGAAGAAAAATTACCTTTAAACAGTCACTTGTAAGCTCGGCAATACTTTTTTTTGAGAGAACTTTTCCCCCCATTTATTCCAGACAAATTATCTGATTTAGTTTCTCTGTTGCCTTGAGGTTACCGTATGAATAAGTGGTGCCCTTGTTGACAGTTCGAGCACTGGAAAGTTGCAACAAACAAGATAACAGGCCAACATAAATCATGATTAAGGAACACAAAAACCTGCTTTCAGTCAAGCAGTAATTCATTTACAACCAGAATGGATATGACTTATCCACTCATTTTATGAGCTGAGGAATGCAATGGTCTTGTGATTCTCTAGGTTATGGCAGCTGACATCACCAAATTTATACGCACTAGAATTCTGACACTGGGGCACCTTTTTTTTTGTGGTTCATTCCTAATAGAGGATGAATTGTATTCCTTGCCTTGTACTGTTAAAGAATACCTTTTTCTTCCGAGCAGCTGCTTTATGAAGTGGAGAAAATGCCACTTTAACTAATGATGAATGATGCTTGACCTCAGACCTGTGGCGCTGAATTTCATGCAATGCTAAATTGACATGAAAGACCCAAGTCGTGCTATTTCCATTATGCATGCAGCAAAATAGATTCTTGTTTTGCTATCCGATAGCGCTAAAGTCTGTTCATTTCATTTACTGCTTGAGTTAATGCACTGGAAAGCTATGATACAGTAGGTTGTGAGAAAGATTTCTACTTAACCATTGAATGATATCCACACTTCTTTTCCAATGGTGATCGGAATAGTACCATCTCCCTTTTAAAAAACCTGTTGGTGCAGGAGCATTCTGAATTGGGCAATTTGCCCTAAGCTTGACATCTTTTTTGTTGATCATGAAAAATGATGAATTACACAAAGCAGCAGTAACTCGAGGTGCCAGCATTATTGTAATCTGTATTCAAATAGTCAGGATTATAATCACTTACTAATTGATTTGCTGGTTCTCTCTTATATTGAATAGAATGATTATTTTATCTTTTGATTAGTGTGTATTTTCTGTTGTCAGTGGTGTAATGGCAAAAAAATATTGAAAGGGAGCTAAGACCTCTATATTTTCCACAGGCCTGCAAAAAACAAGTACTTCTTATTTTCCAAAAATCAGAACTTTAGTATTTAGAAGTCAATTTAAGGCATTGTTCAAGCCTCCAGAGAATATAATTGCTATTGTGAAACAAAAATAGGTTTGACATTATTTACTATTAAATTATGAACTTAAAATCTTGGAAACTGACAGAAAAGGGCAAAGTTGAGTCTGTTCTAAGGTTCTGCACATTTAATCTGGTCTTGTGTTTCACACACATCTTCAAAATCATTTGAAGAATCTGTGCATGAATATTTTTATGACACACAATGATCCCTGTTCCAAAATCAGTATTCATTTTGATACACGGCAAGTGTACTATGAGTCTAACCTTAAATGAACCTATAGCAAACCTCCTTATTTTTGAAGACTGAAATTAAAAGGTTGTTCTAGTTTGCAAATGCCAGGAGATGTATCCAATAAGTTTCCTTGCACATTTGTACAATAATCAGTGTAAATCAATTGCACTTGAAAAAATAAACCATGATGTGAGATTTTAGTCCCATTTTGGGAAATCCATGTGGTCATCTAAAGTTAGGAAAGTGGAAATTTGTCCATCATGGTCCGCATTTTTGCTACTGCACACCTGTTTCACTCCAACAGTTAATCTCAAAATCTGCAGAGAGAAACCATAGAAAATATTTGGGAGTGCAATTAATTGGATAGTATTAAAATATGATATAATTTCAATCCTCTGTGTGTCCTCCGTCAAGACCCTGACCTTATCCCTGTAAACCTCATAAAGAATTAAATAGTTGGCTATTCTAGTCTTAATCATGAAATAATTATTCACTAAAATGACTTCAGTCCCCACATACTATGCTACTGAACAGTTGTTGCAGATTAAGGATATTGACCAGATGGCCAATGTTTATGCAGAGGAAGTTAATGTTTTTATTTGAAAGGCACCTACAAAATACTTTACCTGTCCAGTGACTGTGATCAATGGTTGAAGCAACTTTAAATATGAATCCTCATGTTTGGTGCAGAATTTGGAAGGCTAAGAAGATCATGAAGAAAATATGTAGTGAGGGCAAATTTTATCCTCAAAAGAATTACCAAAAAAAAACTATAAGATCATTAATTGAAAATTCTACTAACAGTGTTAGAGGCATCATAACTTAATTTTAATATGGCAGATGATAAACCTAACTTTAATTTAAAAGCATTGCCAAAGGTTTTCCTGAACAAGTTTATTATAGAAAAATCAAGCCTCTGTTAAACTTGTGGCACCTTCCATTTGCAGGGGGCTAACTATAAAATTTGATAAATGATCTGCCTAAAGGTCAAGCAAACTTGAGATAATTTGAAGCAGAACACAAGGAACAATGAGAGGAACAACCTCAGTAGACCATTTATCCATGCGAAGCTCTATACTTTAGGGACTTATTCTTTTAGTTGTAATGTGGTGTTTGATAACTGAATTTACATGAGGAATCACAGACCGTATGTATTATTGTCAAGGCTTAACTCTTCAAATGATATTCTCATTGAGAACAATTGTTTTGGGAGCTATATGTGTGTAATTAATTGGACTGCAGACAACCCAATGTTTGGTGGAAGTCATGTCTGACTTTTTGTGCCACTGACCCCAAAAAAAAGATATCAGGATATATTCACCCGACAAAAATCTGTGTCACCTGAGGAACACTGCATGGTTGAATGAGTCCACTTAAATCCCTGGCTCCTGTCTAAAAAAGAACCAGACATAAAACAGAATATTTTTACAGTAGCTTCTGCTTGGAGAGGGAAGGCAAAATTTCTAACAGTCCTTAACGCAAGGTCTCATTGAGCTTCCGACAGACATCTGGCACTGTGCTTATTGAACCTTCACTTCCTAGTCACTGCAGTGGGCATATGGTCCTGGAGAGCTTTCTTGCTATGGATGCTCCACACTATCAAAGTAGGAAACAATTAACATACAATATGCTTTTTTTTAAAACTCCTTTTAGGAAATGCTAATCAAATCTTCACAAATAATAACTTAAAGTCTTTATGGTGTTGTTTATTGTGTAGCTAAGATACTTCTACATTTTAGAAGTGATATTATTTATTCACACAAATTTGCTAATTGGCACATCAATCCTCTGAAGACACAGATGTCTAAAAATTCATCTTTGCTCTGAAGCATTAAACCCACTTTATGGTTGCACTAGAGTGCTGTAATATAAAATCAATCAGAACTCAGTGGAATAGACTTCGGAGGTGGTGTGAATGTACAACTTCAAATCCAAGGTGAATTTCTCTGAAATGTTGTTGTATTTTCTGCAGTAACAGTCATTCTTGTCCGCATGTAAACAAAATATTACAAAGCAAGTTGTCCAGACAAAAAATATTTTAGTCATTAAGGAGATATTATCCTTTCTCAAGGGATCCAGGTAAAAGATTAGGGCCCAGAAGATGCTTCAAGCACATTTTTGGACATTAAAGCAATGGTAAAGGGCTGGGGGAGTCCTCCCAAAGGTTCAGAGGATGACGTAAAGACTTAAGAACAATCAAACATACAGAAAGCATTGTTTTAATGCACAGGGACCAGGTAAACCCTAAAGGGTTACAACGAAACTCTTCAAGTAGAAGGTTATAAACCTCTGAACGCATGTATTGTCAGGAAATTTGCAATGTATGTGAACACCCATGCCCGTGTCCTCTTTGCCAGCTACTGTGGCCTGAGGAAAAGTAGACAAAGACTCCTGGAGTATGTAGTCTAGGTGCTTTCCCAAATCTACCAGTCAACAACAAAGACCGAAATGTGGAAAAGTCTAACAATGGAAACCTTTAAGTATGGAAGTTAAAAGTGACCATAACCTTGACTTCTATATTCAAGGGAAACTTGTGTGGTAAAATGTGAGGTCAAAGCAGGCCACACAACTCAGTGACTACAGAAAGTGCAGTTTAAGTTGCTACTCCTTCAGCAAGCACAGCTTCAGGGAAAGCAAATTTGCTGAACACCTGATAGTGCTTATTCACTCAAGGAACAGTCAATTTTCATGTCAGTAAGGTTGAAAATCTCGTTGCTAATGCATTTTGCATGTTGCTCAATTGTTGATGTCATTTGGGAAAGATTTACGATGGGAAAAAATGTGCAAGGCAGAACAAAAATCTACCCAAAATTGAAGAACACATTTCACTAAAATTGCTCTGCTCAGAATCAGGTTTAATATCATTGGTATATGACGTGAAATTTGTTACTCAGGGATAAACCAGTTTTTAATTCCATGCCTTTTGTTTAAGGGGTTGTGTGAACACATTTCTAACCTTCCTTTCATTTGATGTCAAACACCTACTTTAAAATGAAATCACAGGTGTTAACATGTAACAACAGCAGGAAGGGTTTCAGAGAGTTGTTAGGAATGGCCTTCATACCTATATTTCTATCAGTGTGCATGTTTAGGATTACCATTTGCATTGACAAGATTATTACTGGGTGGAATGTGAAAACAATTAAGCATTTCCAATAGCTATCTTTTCACTGGCATTCGTCTTAAAATAAATTTGCAAAGCATTACTATACAGAGACACTAAAAGTTGTGGGAAAGAAAATGCAGAATGACATGAATAAGTATTTACTATATCAAGATCACAAAGCTTGTAAAATGATCATAATATAAATGAATCGCATTCAAGGCTTTTTTAAAAACAGGAATAAGTAGCAAATGTATTACACTGTGATGTTATAGAAAGACAGCAAGTAATTTGGAAAAAAAAACAGTGTAGTGAGTGAATGGGTAATGGGGCTAAGGGGGTAAGATTTGATTTGGCCAAAAAGAAAATGAAACAGTTAGTATCAAAAGAGACATGTAGGGGGTGTGACACCATGGTGAGAATAAACAGCTCAAAATAGTTGACAGACTTCAACAAACTGAAAACCTCTGTTCTTTAAAGTGACTGTACGCCACATTAGGCCTTAGGCTCTTGATGTCATTGTTTAGCATTGACTGTTCTGAACAGACCCACTAGGCTGTAGTCAATTGAAATTAAAACCATGTAATGTAATAAAGGGATACTCCTGAAGTGTTTTCAATCAAACAGATGGGGATCTGGATCAGGACAGCGTGTGAATGGCTTAGTTCAATGATTAAAAGCTAAATTTAAACAAGGATGTATTCAAATGGAGCAGTTTTCCAACTTGGTGCTTTGTAAAATCTCAATATTACAAACAAAATACCACTGCATGGGATAATTTTTCAAAGGAATAAAACCTACAATATTTGTTATTTTTTTACAGTATGACAAAGAACTTCTTTTTTAAAATCAGCCCATTTGGAGAGTGAAAATTGCACAATTAGTTTAGAATCTACACATCAAACACTTACATTTATATAATGATTCAAAACTGATATATACAGTATTCAGAGATTATAAACAAGGAAGTTATCAAACCTTATAAAAGCAATACATGTTTATTTTTCAAAAAAAAATTTATTCAAAATATTTGAGGCCTTAGAAAATATTATCAAATGCATATCATTGCTATGTTAATGTTCTTATCAGAGAAAAGTAATGTTTTTGCATGTTTTACAGAGGAGGTAGAAAAGATACATTTTTATACACTTCGTAAACTTAAGCACATTCAACTTTATTTAATTTACATAACATTCCATTTTCCCAAATTGTAATCCTTGATCAATTTATTAACCCCCAAAAGAATAAATGCATACACATATTCATGATATTTTATTATATGTGGAAGCTATGAAGTTTGTATTTCATTAGTTTTACTATAATTCCATGTGTCTTCATGCACTTCTACAGCTACACCCAAAAAGTTATCATCAGAAATTTCAATTAGCTCTACTGGTTTACTGGTCAATTCATATTCAAAATCCTGATTTTCTCAAAGGTCTGACTAGATCTCAAATTTGCCACGCCTAATGGAAAGGTTCACTTTACCACTCTGATTGCTGTGCTCTAACAATATCTTTGGAGCTGGGGTTCCCAGCCTGGGATCCATGAACCACTTACTAAATGGTATTGGTTCCATGGCATAAAATTTTGGGAACCACTGTTCTATAGTAATTATTTAAACAGAGAAAATAGGGACATTCTGCAAGGTGGCCGCTGGATAAAGCCTAGAACAGCTGAATTTTCAGGAATATGAATTTCCCTGAGGTCGTCAAAGTAATCTGGAGTTAACAGCAATTAAGGAGGAAAAGTGTAAGTTAAGGAAGAAGGATGTAACAGATGCGGTCACAAAGACTGCAAATGTATACAAGGCCTATGAATCACATTGAAAGTGTTACTGGAAATGAATTTTCTTTCAAAATAATAAAAACACAGAAATTGGGAAATAATGGATAATCAGAAATAATGTCTGTAGGAGGCATGAAAAAAAGTACAATGAGAAAAATTGATAAAGTAAAAATCATTGTCAATTTCTTAGCCAATTTATGTTTTGTTTCATTGTTCATGTATCTTCTTAAGAGTCTTAGTTATACTTTAAATGAAGCAATAACATTACGGAACATAATGGAGAAGTGACTGACAGAAATAAGTGATCAATATTATTGTCAAGCTTCGATATGAGTGACTTAAACAATATGAAAACTCTCCAGATCTTGGGGAGCTTAGATGTAATCAAAGGTATGCTGAACTGCAGAGGATTATTGACTTACCATATTTTAGATTTACTGTATCCTCCAAAATATAGCCATACAGACAATATTACATCTGAGGATTGGTGGTATGGTTAGCTGCATCCATTTAGGCAGAGACAATATTCCATGACAATAGCTTCTGCACTGTGCTTTAAACCAGAATGTTAACATGGGAGATGCAGTTAAATACTAGTTAGTAGTTACTGTACATAATCATCATAATGAGCTACTGTAAACTTATGTGGCATTGAATAAAACTGATAATGCAATCGCCAGTGAGCAACTGACTCCTAGTTTAACCGTAGAACATCTTGAACTGACTGAACTCAATTGAATTCAGTATAAACAAGAAAGAGAACATATGACAAAAGCACAGCACTGCAGGTGTTGGACATCTAAAACGTAACAGAAATTGTTGGAAATGTTCATCAGGTCAAGCATCACTTGCAAAGAGAGAAGCAGCATGAATGAGTCTGACATTTTTTCAGAATGAAGAAAGAGAAGTGATAAAAACAAGCTTTAAACTGTAGAGGAAGCAACATGCACAACACGCTTGGGGAACTCAGAGTTCCTCCAGCATGTTGTGTGTGTAGCTGTAGAGAAAGGATGGGAGAAGGAGGAGAACAAAGAGTTGTAGTCCAGGCCAAAGTCAATGTTTGGGAAAGGTATAAGGGGAAGAAGATGAACAAGATCTTCAATTATCAGAAGGAAAAAAAAGTACTGATTGTTGGAAATTTAAAACTGAAAGACTCTAAGATTAATCTAAGATTACCTGAAATTGTTCAATTAGTGTGAGGAAAATAAGGTGCCTTTTCTCCAGCTTCATTTGACATATCAGAGGTCAGAGTGTGGAAGAGATCAGAGTGAGGGTCAGATCGATCATTAAGGTACAGGGACAGGTTCCCTCTGAATGGATCTCAAAAGCAATTATTATTTGGTTTCCCTGATGTAGAGGAGACAACACTAAGAACAGTGAATGCAGTTTACTACATTGGAAGGGTATAAGTAAATTATTGCTTCAAATGAGTAGACCTTGGACCATATGAAGGAAGAAGTTATTTGAGCAGCTACGGTAATTGTAAAAATCTTTCCTACAGAACTCCAACTTCTATGCATTGTTTGGACTGAGGGATTGGGGATCAGCGATGAGCATAGTTTGATTGAGAGGGATTTTACTTTTATTTGAAAGGAAGTCATTGCGATCAGGGCTTTAGACCAGCATCAATATCCGAATTGTAAGATTGAAGCAGATCGAAGTTTGCAGTTCAAACATGTGGAAAAGGCAGTCAGATGTATATCTGGTACCTGACCAAAGATTGAGATAGTCAATAGGCAAGTAGGAAGAGTGCAGGGAGGATGGCACTCACACAGCAGGTATGCTGATCTGATGATATGTTGGTTTGACTTCCTTGTCTAATCAGCACCCATCCTTTGACACTCTCAGCAGCATGTAGTCCATTCCCCTGCAATGCACAGTGAAATATGTCATTCTGCACACCCCAATAGAGAAGTCCTGTGACTATCATAAAGTTGAATCACTCAAGGAAATGCCCCTTCGAATTTTCCAAGTGACTCAAAGCAATCTACAAATAGTCATTTTTATGTTTCACTCCGAAAAAAAAAAGAATCAATTGTCAGTTGTAAACCATGGGAAAGAAATTGCAAAATGCCATTGAATTTCTGGGCACTTACACTTTCAAACTATTAGTTACTATTCAAAAGACATCTTCCACAGTTTCTTTAATGGGTTATGTAGCTGTTGTGATGGTCTAGATAATGAAAGTCCCTGTCAATGCGTAGCATCTGATACAGTTTTACACTGATGTAATTTCACACTAATGCAATTATGAGGTTGTACTTTAAGTTCGATCAGCTACAAATTTCTTTAAAACAGCTGGGTATAAGCACATTTGTTTTTAGTAGAAATAAAAGCCCATATTTATTGATTTATTTATTTGTTTATTGGAATACAGTGTGGTATAGGCCCTTCCGGCCCTTCGAGTCACATCACCCAGCAACCCCTGATTTAATCCTCGCCTAAGTTTCCAATGATCAAATAACTTAACAATCGGTATGTCTTTTGACTGTGCGAGGAAGCCAAAGCTCCCGGAGGAAACCTACGCAGTCACGGGAGAACATGCAGACACCTTACAGGCAGCGACAAGGCACAGATAGATCTGTGAAAAAGATGGTGCTCGGAATAATTCTTTCAGCTGTGCTTTATATTAATTCCTATCCTCTTGTTACTTGTGTATTGCTATAACATTTCATACTTGTTCTATTTTTGTAAATTCAAAGCACAGAAGCAATATATCCTTCTGGAAAGGGAAC
The DNA here is from genome assembly GCF_963921235.1 of Mobula hypostoma. NCBI lineage: Eukaryota > Metazoa > Chordata > Chondrichthyes > Myliobatiformes > Myliobatidae > Mobula > Mobula hypostoma. The sequence continues at coordinate 83,951,180 of NC_086101.1, read as the reverse complement.
CCCTTTTCCTTCTGTACATTCCTAACTAGCACTAGATTCAAGCAAAGAAAGGGAGTTATCTTTAATTCCCTTGTACATGGCAGGGTTGACACATGTAAAGTAATAGCTCATTTTCAATTGCCATGTTTAGCATATGTCTCATGTTGGCTCTGTAAGGCCTGCAGGCCGGTCCCATGAGTTCAGCTCAGCCAGCAGTTGCTGCCACTACGCAGCCCCTCTTAGCCTCGAATGCTAATAGCTTTGAATCATGTTCAGAAGTGGTGTTAATTTATCAGCAAAAGCATTATGGGTGTAAGTGTACCTGACATCTTGAGTCATGAGTGTGAGTCTTTATGTCCTTTTATTTGTATGTGTATGTGTGCGCGTGTGTGTATGTGAACGAGAGTGCACACTACATTCCTGCAGATGGTATTGTACTGAATATGTTCTTCTGTGGAAAATTGCACAGCTCTAAACCTCTAGGTGCAGGAGGCTGTTAACGGTTGCTGATGATAGTAGGCAAACATTAACATAATAATTAGTGTCTTGTAATTGTTTCATTAAAACCAGTTGTTCCATTTCTCTTCATGTTTTCCCAGAAGAGAAGCTGAATTTGGATGACAGCCAGTGGGAGGACATCCACGTCGTCACCGGAGCACTAAAGATGTTTTTCAGAGAGCTGCCTGAGCCACTTTTTCCATTCGGCTTTTTTGATCAATTTGTAGACGCCATAAGTAAGTGCAATACAATATTAATTTAACCCTCAAAGCACTAAAGGAGTAATTTGCTGTTCTGCACGCCACCACTTAACAGGATGAGGTTAATTTTTTTTAAATTTGCTGACAGAATGGCATCCATAAATCTGTGCCTTAAATGTTGTGTTTATTCAGTTCCAGTTTCTTAATATTCATGACAGCAATTTATTTTGTTGGTACACCGTTGCAATTAATGTAATGATATTACACTGAAAATTGCAAACGTAAAATTTGAGCCAATGTATCTGACTGCTTTTCATGACGTCAATAAGATGATTTCTTCCAGAAGTTTCAGAGTAATAGTTTAGATATTGCATTTCCCGAGCTTCATTTTTCAGTTACACGGTGAGATTATCACACTTAAATGGTCTCACTGATTCAAATCAAGAGTAGGTTTAGTAATTATTGTTTTGTTTACTGAAATTGTTTTTCCTCAGTTCTTTGAAAGAAATGACTCTGAATGAATGGTTAGGGAAGAGGTAGAACATACTAATGCAAGAAAGTTAGAATGTTAAAATTCTTAGAACTTAGAGTGACTTATTCTGAGTCCATCATGTTCTCCAAAATGTAAGCACGAAACAGCACAAGTTTACCCATAACTTTCAATTTGTAAGACAAAATTAGATTGCAATTTTGGGACACAGTAAAATGCCAAATGATTTAGAGGGCAGACCTCACTGTTCTGACTCCCATGCTATGTGTCGTTCTTCCCACGGCCATACTTGTCTTGCTGTGATGCACAGGAAGTACTCTGACAGTCAGACACAGTCTGAACTCCAACAACAAGGGCGTAACAGGCCTTTGCAATGGCAGCAAGGAAACCCTGTACTCCAGTGCTCCTGAAAGCTTTAACTGCCCAGTTTTGCTGGGCACCAAACTGATGATATTTTCACATACAAAAACTTAGTCATAATGAGAAGTGATTTTATTTCTCTTAAAATAAGGTCACTTAAAGACCATGGGTGAGAATGGCAGGGTAAGTGCTGAGATTTTTCCACCAGTAGGAGAGTCTCAAATGATGGGACATGGTTATAAAATAAGGACATAGACATTTTACCTGTCATGCATCGGAATTTCTTCTTGCAAGTTTGGTGAATCTTTGCGATATTCTGCCGCAGAGCATTGTAAAGGCTACAACACATGACATATTTTTTGAAAGACTGGTGTGTAGAAGGCTGTAGAAAAGCAGATTATTATTTAAATGGTGAAAGATTGCAGCATGCTGTTGTGCAGAGGGACTTGGGAGTGTTTGTGCATGAATCACAAAAAGTTGGCTTGCAGGTACAACGGGTTATTAAGACGGCAAATGGAATGTTGGCCTTCGTTGCTAGAGGGATTGAATTCAAGAGCAGGGAGGTCATGCTGCAACTATACAGGGCACTGGTGAGGCCACACCTGGAGTACTGTGTGCAAATCTGGTCTCCATACTTGAGGAAGGATATACTGGCCTTGGAGGCAGTGCAGAGGAGGTTCACCAGGTTGATTCCAGAGATGAAGGGGTTAACCTATGAGAAGAGATTGAGTCTCTGGAATTCAGAAGAATGAGAGGGGATCTTACAGAAACATACAAGAAAGGGATAAATAAGATAGAAGGAGGAAAGTTGTTTCTATTGGTAGGTGAGACTTGAACAAGGGGACATTGCCTCAAGGTTCAGGGGAGAAGATTTAGGACGGAGATGAGGAGAAACTGTTTTTCCCAGAGAGTGGTGAATCTGTGGAATTCTCTGCCCAGGGAAGCAGTTGAGGCTTCTTCACTAAATATATTTAAGATACAGTTAGATAGATTTTTACATAGTAGGGGAATTAAGGGTTATGGGGAAAAGACAGGTAGATGGAGCTGAGTTTACAGACAGATCAGCCATGATCTTATTGAATGGTGGGGCAGGCTTGATGGGTCGGATGGCCTACCCGTGCTCCTATTTCTTATGTCTGGCACTAGCACGAGAGGAGCTGATGCATGAGACAGATCAGCCATGATCATACTGAATGGTGGGGGGAAGCAGCCTATTCCTGCTTCCATCATTGTACTTCTCACTAAAACTTGCTGTAACATGAACAAAATCACCAGAGAGTCACTGAGGCTAGTAGATGTAGAAGTGTTTTATTCAACAAAAATGAGCAGCAGGCATCATATTGAAACACTCTTGGAGGAAGAGACTTCGCAATCGAATAATACATGATATTTTTATATGCTAAAGAGCAAAGGAAAAAGCGGGACACTTCTATAGTTACAATATATCTATAATGCTTCCTTTCAATTACGTGTAAATTCCACACACTTCCTTCTTCGCACCACACTCCAGACACCCAAAATTAATGTTAATCAGCATTGTGTAGTTTGCAGTCAACGTAGTCCACAACTCAAGGAAAACTATTGTTCAGGATTGCATTTTAAATTATATTCATGTCTGAAGATTGGTTGCTGGTGAAGTTAACGTATGTTTTATTCTAGAATACACGCTAACAAAACTTGAATAAAGGATTTAAAAATATGTATATATAATTAGTCAACAATGAAAATACAGAAAATAAATTAAAGTGGTGACATTTTTTTAAAAGGAATGAACTTGCTTTCTTCACTGTCTTCAAATCCACAGCCCCAATCCCCCTTAACATTGACCCTAGCAGCGTATTGAAGGCGATGTTGGGAAGGGTTAGAGTTTATTCCTTGTTAAAATGTTATTCATTGATATTCTTAGAGTTAGTTTCCTTCCATAGAGGTCTAAAGGGTGAATGAATAGGTGTATAATATTATGAGGGTTGAAGAAACGGGGAATGCAAGCAGTCTTTTCCCCAGCATTGGGGAGTAGCTTTAAGGTGAGAAGGGACAGATTCAGCTGGACCCTGAGAGAGAACTTTTACATGAAGAGTGGTACATTTATGGAATAAACTGCCAGAAGAAGTGGTTGAGGCAGGTATAATAACAACATTTAAAAGTTTTTTAACAGATACATGATAGGAAACATTTTGATGGATATGATTCAAATTTGGACAAACAGGACTGGCTTAAATGGTCTTCTTGGTTTGCATCGTGCATTTGGCGAAGACCTGTTTCTGTTTGATTCCCTGACTCTGTGACTATATTTAGCATTGTTCCCCTTATCTAAGGAAGGATGTTAATGTGCTCAAAGTAGTTAATTGAAGATTTGCTGGATTAATAGTTGGAAGAGATGGGTTGTCTTATAAAGAAATGTTAGACAGGCTAGACTCCTATTTGCTGGCATTCAGAAGAATGAGAAACATTTTGACTGAGACATATGAGATACCAAGGGAAAGAGTGAAGCGGAGAAGACATTTCCTTGAAGAAGAATCTAGAAATAAGCAATCACTTCTTAAAAATAATGGATGATCCATTTGCAAAAGAGATGAGGCATTTTTTTTCTTTAAAAGATCAAGAGACTTTGAAACTGTGAACATTTTTTCAATGGAGATAGATGAAAAGGATGTAAGTGCAACATTACTGTGGTTGGATGGAAATGCACAGTTGAAGTTATGATTAGATCAGCCCTGATTCTATTAAATGGCTGAGAAAGTCTGAGGGGCCAAATGGTCAATACTTTTTCCTAATTCATCTGTTTGAATGCTGCAGCACTAAACTGTTTGTACAAGAAAACACTTTCCTTTGTGTGTCCTATGCAGAGCACACAAGGAAATCAAATAAGTCTGAGCCTAGATAAGTGTTGGACAGAATGGCAAAAGGTGGCAAAGGAGATCATTGCTTTAGGCTAATTAATGAATAGAGCAAGTGAGGCAAAAGTCAACCCATTGGGGTTGGTGTGAGATAGAATTGTTCAGTAACGGATGGTGGTTTGGAGTTTGAACATTAGTTGGGATTGGAAATTATTTGGAAGATGTGAAGCTCAGGTGGTTGATGGCTGGGTTGAGTTGTTCTCTGATCTTGGCAATTTACTTGCAAATGTTTCATCACGTGAGGTGATATCATCAGTGTGCTGTTGATTGTGGTGTGTCCTCCAAATGCTTGTCGTTATATACTTTTTAGTCAGCTGATTTGACGTCATTTCCAAACATTTGTAATGTGGGGAGGACATCTCGTTGCTGATTGGTTGTGTGGTGAACTTCATGCAGTGTGGTCTGGAATTTTGCCCACATCAGCTCATAAATAAGATCGCAATCTATGTATTTGTTTACAAAAGTGTTTGTGGAAAACCATGCTTCTAGGAATTCGTTTGTATGCCGTGTGTTCACTTGTGCCATGACTTCACTGATGCCCAGTCAAGTTTGTGCCCCTCTCGATCTTCATGGGTGGAGACAAGGGAGAGTTGGTAAGCCACTTTACAGCAGTTGATGTTTATGGATCCTTGTGGATAGTTTTCTCTGCTAAAGGAACTTCATACGAAGATGCCTACAAGGTTGTTAATGCACCAACCAAGAAGCAACCAAATGGGTTGTCCTTCCATACATTTGAAATATCTCTGAAATGATAGCTTGACTGCTCCAAGAATGTAGAATTACAGTTGTACATATGCCAATGTTGAAGAGAGTATATTGCAGACTAAAAGACTGGACCAAGCTATTGGACAAGACCAATGTGGTCTACAAAATCCAATGTGGGAACTGCAGCAAATATTACATCGACCAAAGTGGCAGAAAAATATCCATGAACTTATGAACTGAGCCTTAAATAATCTGCATTAAGTCTGAATCATAAATATCTTCATTCACTTATTATAGACCTTCCCAATAATCCCTCTTCCAAGTTATTTCCTCATACCCCTGAAAACTTTTCCTTTCATGCTTACTTAAATTAGTAACCTTTTTGAAGATGACTAATGAAACTGCTTTCACCATCTTCAACAGATCATCACATATCATTGCCCAAAACATAATTGTGTCATCTCGCTACTGTTTTTTCTCTCTCTGATAACGTTGACTCAATATTTCCACCCCCATAAGCCAGTGCACTTTATTCCACTGCACTTCACATAACTTTGAATGATTCTTTTACAACTTCTCATAGTCTTTTTTTCAGCTTTTGGTCTTTCACAAACATACATTTCATTGTGCTTACTATTATTACTTTGATATATTTCCTCCAAACTTTCTTAACTAATCTTTGATAACCTTTTAGGAACCCAGAACTAAAAACAAAGCTTCCAGTAGCATCTATTATATTCTTAATAATTATGTACAGTATCTTCCAATTACTGTTTGATTTGTTCTATATGCTACAAGTAACACAATTCAACGAGTGAACAAACAAGAATGCTTCCTAAGTGCAAAGTTTAAACTGTATTACGCAATGAAATAAAGATAGAATTAAGAACTGAACTCATCAATCAATATATATCAAGCAACACACACAAAATGCTGGAGGAACTCCACAGGCCAGGCAGCATCTATGGAAAAGTGTACAGCTGGGCCAAGATCCTTCATCAGGACTGAAGAGAAAAAGATGAGAAGTCAGAGTTAAAATGTGGGGGAGGGGAGAGAGAAGCTCAAGGTAATAGGTGAAACTGGGGGGGGGGTGAAGCTACAAGTTGATTGGTGAAAGTGATATGGGACTGGAGAAGGAGGAATCTGATAGGAGAGGCCAGAAGGCCATGGAAGAAAGAAAAGGGGATGGAGTACCAGAGGGAGGTGATGGACAGGTACAGAGATAAAGTGAGAGAGGTAAAAGGAAATGGAGAATGGTGAAGGGGGGTCATTACGGGGAGTTTATATCTAGCTAATGACTACTGGTAAAGTATCCTGGTCATTTCCAATTTATTCATGAAGATGATTTAATCTTAACCCTGTGGGTGAATGGGGTAGGTTAATGTTCTCACCAGCTCGGATATAAATCTTTTGTCTTACTGGAGCTTTGTGCCGAGATTTTCTCAGTCATTCTTCTAGTTAATGGTTTCCCATTTCTCAAGATGGACAATTTCAGTGATAGATCAGCCAATGCCTCAGTTGTACCTCTGCTTTGCATTTCTACCAATCCTCCCAGGGCAAACTCTCAACATTGGAACCCAGCTTTGAAACTATCTGAATTTCACAGTAGTCTTGAGCAGATTTTACAGAAATTATTGACATTATGGTGGTAAATTTAAAGATATTTTCATGCAGGATGAATCAAATTCTTTTGGTATCTGATTTGGTAGATGAACATTTTGGAGTAATTTTTAGTGTATGAGAATATATAACCATTGTCTAATCATTTACTAAATGTGAAGGAGATGTATTCTGGGGTCTTCTCCCTTTTTCAGTTACTCATTCTTGCTCTCATTCACCTACATACCTATACTATACTTTGGGTTCATATTCTCGTCCCAATGAATGAACGCCTGGATATTTTGCTCTGGTCTTTTTGTGGTTGGACATACACTTTAAAGTACTGTAGGTGAACTGCTGATTAGCGAGAAGGCACAGTAGATAAGCCACGGTTTCCTTCATCTTCTTCAGAATTCTCTCAGAACTGCATGAGTTGCTTGCACTTGTCTGTTTCAGTACTCTGGTATCTGGCATATGCATGACATGACTTGCCCAACATTGCTGACTGAGTGTAACCAGGGCCTCAATTAATCTAATACAGTAATCAAAGTTCTTTATTAATAGCAGCATCAACTTTCATGAAAGATGCATGTAAAATTATGGAAATAACTGGATGATTCTGTTCCACTTCAACACATCAATTAGATGAAAAGTTGAAAACACACTGATGTGTACTGCACTCAAACAAAAAATGAGAATTACTTTGAATTATTTTGACACCGCTTTTCCCTAGGTTTTCTTTTTCTTTCATGAAAAAATACTACTGTTGATTGTCCTATTTTAAGTCTCTCTGATTTGGAATGGGAAACACAACATGATTGTCAACACACATGAAATGCTGAAGGAACTCAGCAGATCAGGCTGCATCTGTGGAAAGGAATAACTAGTCAATGTTTCGGGCCAGGACCTACTTTATCAGAAGTTTGCATAGATTTGGCATGTCAACGAAAACTCTGACAAACATCTACAGATGCATAATGGAAAGTATACTGACTGGTTGCATCAAAGCCTGATATGGAAATACCAGTGCCCTTGAAAGGAAGACAGCCACAAAACGTAGTGGATACAATGCAGTCCATCATGGGTAAATCTCTCTCCACCATCCAGCACATTTATAATGAGCCCTGTTGCAGGGAATCAGCATTCATCATCAGGGATCCCCACCATCCAGGCCATGCTTTCTTCTCACTTCTGCCATCTGAAAGAAGGAGCAGGAGCCTCAGGTCCCACACTTCCAGGATCAGGAGCAGTTACTACCCCTCAACCATCAGGCTCTTGAACAAGAGGAAACAACTTCATTCACCCTAACACTGAACTGATTCCTAAACCTATGGACTCACTTTTAAAAACTCTACGAATTGTGTTAATGATATGTATTGCTTTTTTTTTGTATTTCCAGAGTTCGTTGGCTTTTGTACATTGGTTGTTTGTCCATCTTGTTATGTGTGGCTTTTTATTGATTCTATTGTGTTTCTTTCTATTTACTGTGAATGCCCACAAGAAAATGAATCTCAGGGTAGTATATGGTGACATATATGTACTTCAATAATAAATTTACATTGAACATTGAACTTTAAAATATGCTTCAGCCACAGCAATCTGCATTCAGTTTCCTTAAAGTATTTGAAATGAAAATTTAGTCATTAAATTGGCAATTGCAGTGATAATTACAAACTTGTAAGCACTTTTTTTGTTCTTATACTTCAGGAGAAATAACAACTATTAAAATATAAGCAGGGGAAAAGGTACTCGTCAATACAACCAGAATAGTCAATGGTCAGGGGAACACAAATAAAATTACTGAAATATTATCAAAAATAAATCGATGTCTGAAACAATATCTGATCCAATTGGAAAACTTACCCAGTCTTCTATAGTTTTCAAAATAATTATCTTCTGTGGTATGTTTCATAATTTTACCACCAAAAAAAATCTCCTCCTGCATTTTTAATAGCAGCCAACAGCAAAATGAGTACTTAAAATATGCTAGTAATGAAAGGCCAGAAATATAGTGGGGGGGGGGGGGACTGCTGTTCCAGCTATTAGTTTAAATTGATAAATTGCTGCATCTACATTATTTCTTGTAAAAGCAATCACAATTTGTGAAGTTAACATATCCAGATAGTCTTGGTGTGGCACTTAAGCGTAGCGGTGAGCACAGGGCTTTACAGTACAGCTGAGCCCAGCTTAACTTCTGCCGCTGCCTGAAAGGAGTTTTTACAGTCTCCCCCTGACTGTGTGGCTTTCCTCTATGTACTCCAGTTTCATCCCACAGTCCAAAGACATACCGGTTGGTAGGTTAATTTGTCATTGTAAATTGTCCCATGATTAGGCTCAGATGAAATCAGGGAATTGCAGGGAGGTGTGGCTTGAAGGGCCTGTTCCACACTGTATCTCAATAAGCAAATAAATAAACTTATGTTTTCAGTTCATATCTGTTGTCATACCGCTGGAATCATTTTGTCGTATATCCAATATATAAGTAAATGCTCGACACAAAATTTGTCATGTATGACATTTCAATGTCATTTTTAGTTTCTATTCCATCTTGGTATTTATGGTTGATTTTGGATATATGAGAAGTAAATTCTTTTTTTCCTAAAATTCAGTCCTGAAGAAGGGTCTCGGCCCAAAACTTTGACTGTTTATTCATTTCCATAGACGCTGCCTGGCTTGCTGAGTTCCTCCAGCATTTTGTGTGTGTTGCTTTGGATTTCCAATGTCTGCAGACTTTCTTGTGTTTATAGATTCTGATATGTCTTCAGACATTCTGCTTTTCATGTTTTAACCAAATGTAAAAGTTCAGTATTATCCTATTGGACCTGAATTAGATCTAAATCTTTCCAAACTAGGAATTTGTTATTTACCTAGGGTATATCCAGCTGCTGCTAGACAGTTTTGCTTGCTTTCAGTTACCTGTTTCCACTCCTGGTTTACCAAATACCTTCACCAGAGATAGAATGGCCAATAGCTCCATAATTAATCTTTGATAATGTTACTCAGTAATCCACATATTTGACACCAATCTGGTGAATAGATTGTAGATCAGGTGCTCAGAACATTGCAACTGCAATTCAAAGAATTGGTGCCACAGGCTTATAATTGATTAACCAATTGTTTGGGAAATATTTCTATTGTTCGATAATTTTGTGAGCATTATCCACAATATGAACAATTTTGTCAGTGTGTACCTATAAATTAGTATTTATTATTAATAATATGCAGGAAGTATTCCCTGAATTGTACTTCATTTTAATTCCTACAAGACAAGTCTTTAATTTTAGTGCTTCATAGTCACTTTTCCTTTTGGTTTTAAGTGGTTCAATAAAGAATCATTTTTCTGTGAAAGATAGTGCTCACAGACTTGCATCTTTAATGAATACAAAATAACGTCTTTCAACGAAGTTGTAAAGTAGCTCACCTTCATAGAATAATGTAGCACTGTCTGATTTCATTGAAAATAAAAAGGGTTACTATAAGGATCATATATAGATAAGGTGGAAATGTAAGGTTATTAATACAAATACAAGAAAACATACCTTCATTATGGTTTACAAAATAATTCATACATAATTTATCTTTCTTCTTTATTAAAAGAAAACACAGCTTTTAGAAGACTGCAACATTAGATAGAAACTTATTTGTCTAAGTTACATATTTAACAGGAGTTAAATGTGCAACATTTATTCAAGATTCCCTGGGTTAAATTTGAGGCGTTTCAGCAACTGTTTCTTCTAGGATTCAAGACAGTGATGCAAAGCTTGTATCTCACAGGTACATTGTTTTTTAAATGTTATCTATAGATGTGTATTGCTTGTATATTTCATATGAAAAATAGCATTGATAAATAACTGGTGAAGTTTTAAATTAATATATAGATTGCAGTATTCACCGTGCATAAATTCGTCAAAGGCAGAAGAGTTGAAGGCTTAATTTCCCTTTTGCTTTAATACACAACATGTTGGGTTGTCTTGTGTCATATAGCAGGCTTCTTTATGTGATTACAAGTTGTCAGCTAATTTAAAATAAATAAGCTGGAAACACTATTAAAATGGTGCACAGTGGAGCTTTACACAAATGTGTTAAGCAATGTACTGGACAAAATTAAACCCTTTAGACTATGATGCTCATACAGGCTTTGAAGGGGTTAAATGGTTAAATGGCTGTTGCAGAATATATATATATAGTTACAGTCTAAAGAATCTAATTAATGGGAGTAACTTTAAGGAGATGTTTTATTGACTTGCTTTCTTTAATTAAGGAGAAGTATTTCAATCCAGGTGAAAATTATCTTTTGAATTCAGTTTATGAATGTATCACAGTTTGTGGATACGACATTTTAATTGGTTTTTGTTGTACAGTTGCTTAACAAATATTAACTGTGCATTTTAATAATTGCTTATATCTTCTAATAATTTGTAGTGAATGAATCTCTTCTGTTATGTAGCATTTCCTTAGAACAGGTATGAAGTGTAGTTGGTAACTTGGATAGATTATGCCTCTTGGATATATACTTTGCTGACGGGATGTCCAATGAAAGAATCAAACTGTTTGTTTATTCACAGTAATGTTAACTCCTTTAAGACAAAAATAATTATTTTTATACAATAAAAATACATTTGGAACCATGCAAAAAGCTAGACCAACAGATTCATTTTATAATTGTTGCTGTTCCTCTTGTGATTGAGAAAAAATCCATTAGGAATGTTAGCTGATCAATTTAAATCATATTTATGCAGCTTCAGTCCCTAAACATAGCTCTGTCATTGTATTGTAGAGAAACAGTACATTTATAGTCTTCAATGAAGGGTAATTCTGTTCATTCTTTGATGGCAGAGCTGAATTCTTTAAGGCATGAATATATCAAAAGCAATACCTTAAGCAGAATCTGTCCCATCACATTGATTTTTTTTCCCATTCTCCAGATGTTTAATGCTGATTTGGCATTACCAAACTAGCAGTATTTTATGTTGACGACTCCCATTCCTGAAAGACTGCATTTCGATTGCCAAAATTCATTTTATTTACAGTCACTGATCACTGTCAGCAAAACATATTTTGTCATTTATCCCATGGTTGGAATGAAACCACAATTTTTCTGAGGGAAGAACTCTGTCTTTGACCAATGTCCTAGTCCACCAAATTATCTAGCCGTCAACAAGCTGCCATTATTTTGTTTATAGGCTGGGTCCTCAGGTGGATTTAGAGAACTCCTCCATGTCTTTCCAAGCTGTTATTCTGGAAGAGAATCAAGGCAGCTGTGTTTACTGCCTGAAACTTGGCATAAATTTACAAAAAAAACTAGAATTGATATCATTCGGTATCACTGAGAGATCTCAAACCACCTGCCTATGTGACAAATTCACCCTATTGTGAGCTCGTTGTTAATGACATCATGCAATAAAGTCAACAATTCATGTTGATGAATTGAGGTTTTATGAGCTTTGCTAAAAGATATACCCATAAAGGAAATATCATACTGTAATGCTTTCATCAATGAAACAGTTTTTCCAGAAATTAGAATATGTGAATTCTGACCTGCAAACCTGGAACTGCATCTTATGGAACATAAGCCTAATTTCTATTAACCCTTACCTAGTGAAACCAAGAAAGAATAACATAACATGTTCTTGGATAAATGGGGATGGAAACAGACCAATAAAATTCATATCGCGTCTGGTCCCATCCATTTATTATTATTCCTGCTGATCAGGTCTGAATATCTCTAAGCAAAGAGGAAAAACAATTGTTTTCTTTGCTGTTCTATTTTGTGTTGTTGAAGGTACTGAACTGGCCGTTACAAAGTCAAAGATTGCCTAGATATTGCAAAGATAAAGCTGGGATAATCGTATTTCAGTCTTTTTTTCAGATTGATCTGTCCCATCACATTGATTTAATTGTATCTTAAAGATTCTGAAGTATAGATTCACATTATTCAAACATATCAGATGCTGCTATATTTTTAAACCTGTATATGATGGAAACTATTACGGTATTATTATATCATGGCATCGTTAGCCATATTCAAGCTTAACAACTATTTTTTTTGTCCACAGTGTTTATTTCTGCTGTCAGTGATATGCAATCACCTTCTTTTTGCATTCTCCAACTGCATTAAGGTGCATTCATACAACATGTTAATGTAGAAGAATGCCCCATGCACATCATATTTGCATAAGAAAGAAAAGCAAATATTGAACCAGATAGAAAGGGCCCAGGCCCAAATCCAAGAGTGAGGAATGACCCAAGTTTTGGCCAATTTAGCACCTGGCCAGATTGAAACGGTTAGGGTTTTGGGGCCAGATTCAAGGGACAGGCTGGTGCTCAGCTCACTGTTTCGTAAGGTTTACTCGTCTCTGTGATGATCTGTGGCTGTGGCCTGCATCTAACAGGCTCCTGGATCAGCTGCAGTGATGACTGGCTTTGAGGCTGCAGACTCACTTTTCTGACTTTCAGTTCCGAATGTTATGTGCTTCATTTTATTGCACTATTTGTTTTTGTTTCTCCATGTTGGGTGTTTGATGGTCTTCATTTTTTTAATAGGTTCTACTGGGCTTCTTTATTTTGTGGCCGCCCATAAGGAGATGAATCTCAAGCTTGTATATAGAATACATACTGTAATAATAAATGTACTTTGAACATATAAAATGTGGCCAAACACCAAGTCAAAGGGAAGCTTTTAAGGATGATTTCTGAGAAGCAATTCGCCGTCTTCACATTGTGGTTGGTCTAGCAATGATGGAGAGAGCAATAATTTTTCAAAAGACAGTGAGTGCAAGACAACCTGCAAATGATGCAGTGTTTTAACTCAAACATCGACTATCCCTTTGCCTCCTCAGATGCTGCTTGACCAGCTAAGCAGTCCAGCAGTTTCTTTATTGCTTCTAATAAAAGGAGTATTTGAAGGAAAAAAACAGAGAAAATTAAAGTAAAATCTGGTTATAAATTATAAAGGATTGGGCAAGAGCCACACAGTCTCAGCTAAGAGATAGCTATGTTAAAGACAATTAACAACAGTCATTTTTGAATCAGTCTGGAAAGGGTTGTAATGAAAGGAAATTGACGTACTGTCGTTTTACCCTTGATCAATGGTAGGAGTCTATGGCATGAAAAAGGTTGGAAACTTCTGTTCCTAGACATTGAGACTTAGGAAGCTGAGAACACTGTGCTCTGTCAGAACGAAAGAAGGATGTTTGAACTATTGTATTTGAAAAGTTTACAGATTTAGTTGAACTCGTGGGGAAACTTAAACACATAAGCAAAAGTGAAAGCTGAAGGAAGAAAAAAAATGAAGTCAAAGTAGGTCGGGAAGCATTGGGATGACATATGAGCAGTCTTGGTACAGTGTAGAATCATAGAAAAACACAGTAGAGAAATGGGCTAATAGTGAGTGGTTAGTGAGATAGCAGCCTAGAAGCTGGGAGTCCATGGTTGGAGGGTAACCTCCAACCTGTCAGCTGAACATTGATTTCTCTATCTTCCAGTATTTTCTACCCCTTTCCCTCTCTCTTTTTTTCATTCTGCATTCTTCTTCCCCTCCTACCCCTTCTTTTCACCTCACTTGACTAACATCTCCTTCTGGTGCCCTTCATCCTTCCCTTTCTTCCATGACCACTCTGCTCACTTATCAGATTCCTTCTTCTTCAGGCCCCTATCTTTTCCACCTATCACCTTCCAGCTTTGCACATCATCCCCCATCCCCCAACCAGCCACCATTCTCCTCTCCTGGCCTCACCTATCATCTGATAGCTTGTACTTCTTCTCTTCCCTCTACCTTCTTATTCTGGCCTCTTCCCCCTCCTTTCCAGTCTTGTTGAAGTGCTTCAGCCTGAAACGTCGACTGTTTACTCCTCTTCATAGATACAGCCTGAAATGTTCAGCTGCTGCAGCATTTTGTGTGTTACTCTAGTTTTCCAGCATCTACAAAATCTCTTGTGTTTAGAGATGACAAGATGTGGAAGGAGTGATAAAGATACTAACATTATCAAGAGTTTGTTCAATCTGAAAAGCTTTGTAGACTAATACTTAAAGTTCTATTAAGAATATTCTTAGTATGTGATAAACATTTATATTGACTGAATATATTCTGTCTTCTCTGAATTTGATTACAATCTAACACCTCCAGTGGAAATCTGAGACCAGTAATCTACTTCAGTAAAGTAAGTATATAGTTTATGGAGGTGAAGAGAATGCCATAAGCAATTTGTTGTGCTTTAATTCGGCACTGTGTTTTACATTTTCAGAAAAATTAAGTTAATTTGAGCAGTAATATATTGTAAATCTATTTTAACTTAATGCTTAAAAGTAGAACATGTTACGTTTTAACATGAAATGTAAAAATCTAAAGGTTACAAATAAATTAATGTGTTAACAGTAGGGGGAGCCAGAAAGTGTTCATGTTTTAGCAAACAAAAATGCATTGAGTACAGGTGTTATGCTGCAGCTGTGCAAAATATTATTTGGGCCCACTTGGAGTATTGTACACGGTTCTGATCACCATATGTAAAAGAGGATGTGGTAACATTGGAAAGAGTGCAGAGGAGATTCTAATTTCTGCAAAACTGCATTTATGAGGATAGATTGGCTAGACCGGTTCAAATGGTTCAATTTAATAACAGAGCATGTATACAGTATGCAACCTGAAATTCTTACTCTTCACAGACATCCATGAAACAGGAAACACCATTGGAATATTGGAGACTGAGGGGTAACCTTAGCCTAATAGGTTAGATTTACCACAGTACATAATTATCTATTTAAATGTTTATTTTGCTTTTATATCATCTCAATGTGTACTTAAGAATGTATAAATAATTGTAGTTTTATACATATAAAAAAATGGAAAAGGTTATATGTGTGAAAAAAATACATGATAATTGTGAACTCCTTATCCAAATAAAAATAAAATTAAAAAAAAACAAAACATTGTGAGGGACATAGGTGGTAGAGTGATTGAGTTTAAAATTAAAGGACATGGGTTTAAGCTGAGAAGGAGAAAGATTATGGGGCAGGATTTTCACACAACAGCTGATGGAATGAGCTGCTGGTGAGGTGATCAAGGCAGATTCAGCAGCTGGGTTTAAAAGACATTTGGGTAGGTACTTGGATAGAAATGAAATAGAGGGTTAGGGGCTGAATATTGGTGAATGGCACTACAGCTGCACAGATAAGTTAACCAAAAGAACCCATACTGAACTTCTGAGAACAGTAAATAAAAATTGATTTAATTTTCCCAGACTTGAGACATTGACTGTTTATTCCCCTCTCTAATCTCTCTAATTTGCTGAGTTCCTCCAGCATTTTGTGTGTTTTGCTCTGGATTTCCAGCACTGGCAGAGATTCTTGTGTTTATAGTTCTCCCAGTGTTTAGTTATTGGGGAGACCAGGTGTTAGACAGGCGTTGGGTGTGTAGAAATGCTGTAAAATAAATAGATGCTCTCATTGAAAATGTATGGCTCAAGGAGAAATATTTGAGGTGAGTATTCAGAATGTAGATGGAAGGGGAGGTGAGTTTGCAAAATGGACAAAAGGAAGATTTGTCAGTGAACAATGAAAAGAAAGGGAAAGTAACTGAACTGAAAAGAAAGTAACTGAATAGGATAAATTCATGATTCCCTTGTGCTCACAGTTAGAAATAAGTACAAGAACTTTAAGAAGGCTCTTTTTTGTAGGCTTTTGAGGGTTATCACGTTTTGCAGAATAAACCTTCTGTAGCAGATAGTTTTAGAACAGAGGAGGAAAACTTGGAAACTTGTTATCTGCCCTGATTCTTAGAGAGCTCAGATGAAGGACATGCCAGGTAAAATGGCAGGGATGGGAAAGAAGGAAGGCTTCTCTCAGCATCTGGGAATCAAAAGTGGGAATGGTTAAAAAAATATTTTAAGAACTACTGTTTTTGGCCTTTTGGGGCAGCACTGTAGTGTAGCAGATAGTATATTGCTATTACAGCACCAGCGACTGGGGTTCATTTCCCACCACTGTCTGAAAGGAGTTTGTACGATCTTCCCATGACCACGTGGGTTTCCTCCACGTGTTCCAGTTTCCTCCCATGTTCCAAAGACGTACAAGTTGGTAGGTTAACTGTTCATATGGATGTAACTGAAAAGTGCATGCTCATTGGGCCAGAGGGGCCTTTCACTGTGCTGTATATCTGAAAACAAATAAATAAAATTAACGTAATAAAGATTAGTGGAGTCAGTAAGAATTCTGGACAGAAGCTGAAAGTGAGGTAAGGGGGAAACCAGAAAATTGTTAGACACTGTTTTGAGTGTGTAAGGCCACAGAAGTGAAAAAAAAATTGAAAAGGAAAGAGATGCTATGCTCAAGAGGTTAATCATGAGTATGGTGGGGGTTCATTTGGTGGAGAGAAGGGGTTCTGTAAACTAGGAGAACATTAAATTCAGAGAAGAAAGGGAAGGTAGAAACCACTAAAGTTATTCAGTGCTAATATGTTTTCCTTTTACAATACAAAACAGCAGAAGTGCCTTTATGATGCGATAATTCACTTCTTGGTTATATTCACCATAATCGTCAACATTATGTTGCATGTCTTATGACATGGGCAATTATGGTCTGATGACCATGATTGTTCTTGGCAAATTTTTCTACAGAAGTGGTTTGCCATTGCCTTCTTCTGGGCAGTGTGGTTACAAGACAGGTGACCCCCAGCCATTATCAATACTCTTCGGAGACTGTCTGCCTGGCATCAGTGGTTGCATGCACCATTCTCCACCTGCTCCCATGGTATTACATCACCCTGATCAGTGGGGGGGGTGAGGCAAAGCAGATGCTACACATTGACCAAGAGTGACCTGCAGGAAGGAATACCTTACACATCCCACAGCCCAAATAATATTATATTAGGCACAGTAGTGACTTACACAAATAATTTCACAGGGATGGATAAACCTTCTTGAAATTTAAAAAAAAATGCATTTGTATTTGATACAACAGACTTACTGAAAAACTGCAATCCCGCTCCTGTATTTTCCAGTAGCTCTTGCACAAATACATTTAGGCTGTTCTTGCTCCCACAAGAAGCATCTATTGGGATTTAATTGTAAATAATTGTTGTGAAATTGTAACACAAAAAGAAAAATCCGGGACTTATTAAAATATAAAAAATGCAATGCCAGGAGCTCAATAGACCTAGCTTTTCATGAGGGAGTATTTTTTTTATTCTGCATCTTTCCCTTTGTATTATTTTGTGGAAATGTTAACACATTATCTATCCCTTAGGAATATAATTAAAATTGAATACAGCCATTCCGTGACCTATGGCACGAAGCTATTGAATAGGTTTCAATAGGTACACTTAATGTCAGAGAAATGTATGCAATGTGCATCCTGGAATTCTCTTCCTTCACCAACATCCATGAAAACAGCGGAGTGTCCTAAAGAATGAATGACAGTTAAAATATCAGAACTTCAAAGCCCCCCCCACCCGCTCCCTCTCCGATGCACAAGCAGCAGTGAGGCAACTATCCCCCCACCAACCTTCACCAGCAAAAAAAATCAGCACCCTCTATCGAGCACTCAAGCATGTAGCAAAGCATCAATAAAGACACAGACTTGTAGTACCCCAAAGACTACTCGTTCACCCAGTAATTCAACATACCACAGGCTCTCTCTCTCTCCCTAATAACGGAAAAGATGTTTCCCCTTTTCACAGCGAGAGGGGAGACATAACAAACAACTTGCTGATTTACGATATTAAAAGTCTGTTGCATCGTTCTTTTCAAGCTCTGCGCCCGGAGAGTCAGAACCGAAAAGGCGCAGTGCTCTGGGCACACAGCCCTCGGCAGCTAACCCGCTGCTCCTGATGGTGCGTGTTCTCCCACGATGCTCCAATCAGGGACACTGGCCCAGAATCAGCATGTCTCCAGAGCTACAAAAAATCCGAAACCCTGAAGGCGCCCTTGGCTTCCAGGCCGCGTCCTTGGGATATCGTTAAGCGGCTGGTCTCAAGGCCCTGAGAGCAGGTCCCATTCCCGCAAAGTATCGAAGTCAGAGTGTAACTCCAGGTCAGGGTCTTCAAAAGAACCTTGAAAAAGAATAAAAGAGGTATCAAAGAGAGAAATAGAGCTGTTTCTAAAGATGCAAGCTCTGATAAAGTTTGTTATTACACATATATTGTTCGCCTGTAATAATCTGTTCCCATATAATCCATATCTTCAGGCTATATTGCCTTTAAAATGGTCACAAGTGCATACCTATCCCGGTGTTTCCCAATCCTTTTTTGTGCCATGAACCCATACCAATAAGCAAGGGGTCACTGGGCCCCAGGTTGGGAAACCCTGATCTATTTACACAGTAATAATATCCATTTTATTTTCTGTAATTATGCTTTATATTTAATAATAGCAAAGACCATGTACAGTAAAATACATCAACACGAGGAAATCTGCAGATGCTGGAAAGTCAAGCAACCCTTTGTGACAAAGGGTCTCGTCCCGAAACATCGACTGTACCTCTTCCTATAGATGCTGCCTGGCCTGCTGCGTTCACCAGCATTTTTTATGTGTGTTAAAGTAAAATACATTCTTTATGCAATATGTAAGTCAGAAAGTAGAGAACAGTTAATCAGAAGTCTTCTGTAGGACTGGCTCTTCAAACGCTAGCAATATGCAACACAGAATCGAGATAAGGATTATGAAGAAACAAATTTTAAAACATCAAACATTTAATCCTTGGAGTACTTAGTTATTCCATTCTGTCACATGATCCATGAAGGGCCATGTTATGTTTTGTAACTTCACAAATTAATCGAAAGTAAAACACTGGAGCGCAGGAGAATGAGTATGCTTCATTTTTACTTTAGTGAGGCATGCCCTGATGATGTGGTAGCATCATGGCGTATGCCATTAAAGTACTTTTATATACAGCTTCTACTGAATTATGTAAGCAACAAATGCTTACTCAAATATTAAATACACAGCACACCTCCCTGCTTAGCTATAAACTCCAACTCAATACAGAATGCATCTCAACTCAAATATTTGTCATATTGCTCTCTAGTCATCTATATACAGTATACACAACAGAACTTATATTAAACCCTTTACTTTTGAAATATTTTGACCACTATAACTGGAAATACATTCATTTTAAAGTATTCCTACGTTGTCAGTGACAGTGATCTCTTAAGTATAGGTCCAGTAGTTTGTACTTAATCTAAGTTTTCCTTCTACTTACTGAAATCGCTTGACAATGTATTGTATTGGCTCATAAATCAAAGCGTCTTACTTGGAGTAATGATGAGGTAGTCTATAGATAATAAAATAATACCAATTTTTCACATATGTTAATAAAAATTCAACATTCATAATTCAACTTTTATACATATTATGTGATATTGACAAGTACATTAAAATTGTCTTTTTATGCTCCAGAATAAACATGTGCAGTAATGAGGTCTAAATTTGGACTTGCAAAGGCTTGACTAAGATTGAAAGCACAGAAATTGTATTGATATGGCAAAATTCCAAGTGCTAACAATTATAGTGATTCTTAGATTGAATTATATTTTGCAATTAAGGTCCAGTTCCATTATAAAGATTAGCTTTATTTGTCACATGTACATTGAAATATAAAAACATACAGTGAAATCATCATTTGTGTCAATGGCAAACACACTCCAAATTAAAGGAACATGTAAATATTGGTCAGCATGTTATTGTGTGGGGAAAAACTGGAAATCATTGATCATTGATTATTGTTTTGTGGACCTGTTGTCTGTGTTTTGTTAGGTACTACAGGCTCTAAATGTCGTAAAGAATTAGTGTATGAGACTGCATATTGAATATGACTTTATTCCTTGGAATGTAGAAGATTTAGGGGAGATTTGATAGAGGTATACAAAATTATGAGTATAGAATGTGTTTTTTTCCACTGAGGTTGTGTGGGATTACAACTAGAGGTCATGAGTTAAGAGTAAAAGGTGAAAAGTTTCAAGGGAATATGAGGAGAAATTTATTCACTCAGAGGGTCGTGAGAGTGTGGAATGAGCTGCCAGTGCAAATGGTGCATGCAAGCTCGATATCAGCATTTATGAGGAGTTTGGATAGGTACATGGATAGTAGCGGTATGGAGGGCTATAGTCTGGGCGCAGGTCAATGGAATTAGGCAGCATATATACAAATCTTTGGCACAGCCTTGATGGGCAGAATGACCTGTTTCTGTGATATATTTTTCTATGACTCTATGAATCCATATTGATGTATGAAATAGTTCCACATACAGCTTGCCAATTAATCCTACATTAATTTCATAACCAGGAATTGAGTATCTATAAACAATATTACAGATAATAATTAATATTACCCAAAATTGTTACTTTGGTACTAATTTTCAAAAGAAAATTAATGATCCAAAATTATTTAAAGTAAGTGAAAATGCTATTTCTAAACAGGAATACGGTAATGTGAATAGAGAGTGATTTTTAACAATGTATCCATAATTTATTACAATTTTTCTTTCATGTTCATCTTAGTTTGCATAAAACTAATGAGTGAATAAATGTTATTCATCTTTAAAACATGGAATGAGCAGCATGAAAATTCAAACTAAGTCTCATCTTAACAAGATTGACTTCAAATTTTAAGTGTAAAGATCATGAAGCATTTTAATTGAAGGCAGAGTTGTGGATTTGGTATACTGGCTAGGTGTCGTTCTCAGAAAAAAAAATACCTTGAGAAAGCAAGGGTGTGGAATATAAAGAAGTTAATTTAAAAATGAGCAAAATGTCGTTACATTTTCTTGGAGGCACACTTGTGTTTCTAGCTTTTAATCATTATTGTAAAATATCAGAAACAAAATTGTGGATAATATGATAGTATTATGAACATGAGAATAATATTGTCCTTGGGACATGATCAAAAACTAGCAATTAATGTTTTGTCAACATTTTTGACCCAAATATTTGTTTATGATGTAATATAGTGACTAGTATATGTTCTGTGCCTTTAATACAATAAGCAGTTATGCAGAATTTATGTACAAATTCAAGTGCAGCTGTACTTATTCTAGATTTGTATCATATTCTCTTAAACAGGAATTCATATCTTTAGTGAATTGTTAAATGTGGCAATGATGTAGAACATGATGTCAAATCTAAAAAAAATAAACATGTTAGGGAAAAAAGAAAAGCCTCAGAGTATCACAGAATTGTCCAGCGTTACCAATTTTTTTAAACTGATTTATAAACACTGATGTCGTCAAGTAACAAAAGGTTGAAAGGTTATAAATCAGTTTAGAGTGGTGACCTTTGTTGCTCATGTCTCTGACCCTACTGATATGTCAACCATGGCAACCTAAAACAGATTTTGATAGAGTCAGTCACATACTTCATTTAAATTGCAGTTTAAAAGCACTTAGATTGGTCTTATTTGCATTTGGCAAATGTGAATGTGATGAGCACCATCATAAAAAATATGTGTTATAGCATTTCTGATTTTGCAAGCAAATAGCTCTTAAATGTGATGAACTAAAAGAATTTTAACAGAAAATCTATTGAGTTAAATATAAATAATCAAAAGTTGTATTAACAAACCTACTTTTGAAAACATGCTAGGGAAACAACAGAGATACACTACTTAAATATGTAATTAACAAATTTATTATAATTTTTGTGCTTCTTGCATATTCAGCTTTCTGGCAGATGAACATTAATTCACAATAGCAGAATGAAGCTAATTTCAACACTTTGGAGAAATGAATGCCTTTTTGTGTAGCACGTTACACTTATCTACATGCCACATTATTGTAATAAGTACATTCAAGAATAATTTCTTTTCAAATATTTTTACAAATCTCTTCCTCATTTGCATGCAACTAAGTTGTCAGCTTAAATCTTTGAAATGCAAAATTTATCTCATTTCTATATTTCATCAAGGGCTCTTTTATGTTTAATAAATTACAACTTAGATCCACAAAGACTTTTTTTCTCAACTAAAAGCAAAAGGATATGGCTAAAATCTTAATCAGAATCTGCAAGGTTATTTACAATAAAAGGAGAAAATGCCAAATTTCTTCAGTAAATCAAGCAGCATCCATGGAGAGAGAAAGAGTGAACATTTAAGGTCAATGATCTTCCATGCGATCTAGGAAATGAAAACAATTGAACTCTTTAAAATACAGAAAATGGGCAGGGGTCAGGGTGGTTAGCAAAGATTAAAGAGAATTGTGTTTAGGGGAGATCAAGCAAGACTGAACGACATAATATGACAATAGACATGAGAGAGAATGTTAAAGGCTTGACAGGTGCTGTTGATCAGCCTGGAGAAGATGCCTATAGAAAGAGGTTTAAAGAAATAGAGAATAAAAGTTTAAAAAAGAAGGGTTATGTCATGGTCCCAACAGAACAGCAGCAGGCATCCAAGTTTCACAGTTCCAATTCCTTGGAGTATGGTGAGCTGCCACTGTCTGTTTAAGACTCAGACTGCCAATTACTGCCTGCCACATACCTTCATGGAGAGTCTATACTTAAAGGTCTCGTGCTGAGCGCTCAGTGCTCAATCATAGGAGTTCCATTTCTAGTACTACTCTTTGTGTCGTAATGTTTATTTCGAATCTGAGTTAGTTCTAGACCTTACTCTGCACTTGGGTTCACCACTATCCATAGTTCTCTCACTTCAGGCTAGCCCTGCGATATTAAAAAAGATAAACCTGTTGCTAGAAATCCATACAAAATGCTTGAAATGCTCAGCATGCCAGACACCATCTATAGAGAAAAAAAATGTAATTTAACATTACAAGTTATTGGCTTTCATGCCAATATGAAAAGCAATCATACAGAACAGTTAGTGCTCTCACAAACTTGATAAATTGGTTGTCAGAAATTGTCAAATTCAGTCGAGTCCTTTGAGTGTTTACGTGATTGGTCGGATGATGAGATGCAATGCTATTTTTTGAGCTTAAATGTCATTCCATCAGAATTGAAGGGAGCATTGAGACAGTGCACAAATGAAGCTAAGTGGACTGGATGGAGGTATTTCCTCTAATAGTCGCCCAATCTGCATTTGAGTTTCTGAAATATAGAACAGACAATATTGTTGCCACAAAAAACGTAGTAGATCAAACTTGGAAAAGTGCAGAAAAAGTCATGGAATATTTGGATAGAGCTTATGGGCCACTGGATAGAGTAAGGTAAAAAGGTAAATGGACAGATATTGCATCATATTGCGTAGAAAGGCACTGTGAGAAGGGGAGAGGTTCCTGATTATAGTGGAATAGGAAGTTGAGGGAAGCACCGCAGGAATATTCCCTTAAAAATGCTAGATGGGAGGGAGAGGAGGGAAAGGTGTGTTTGGTAGTGGTATCATGTTGAAAATAGTGGAAATTACAAATTTGACCCTTTGATTGTGGAAGCTGTTAGAATGGAATGTAAGGACAAGGGAAACACTACCATGTTCTGGGGGCAGGAAACAGCATAAGAACAAAAGAGTGGGAGGAGGAGAAGCCACAAAACATGCATACAATACTGTGCAAAAGTTTTAGGCATATATATGTGCAGACACACCCAGCCCTGAGACACCAGGCAAGGTCATTTGATTCCAAACAATTGGTTTATTAATCATTACAGAATGTCTCTCTGGTGCTTCCCACTCCTCCCCTCTCCCTTTCCCTATTCCCAACCATGATTTCCCTCCCTTTGGCCCCTTCCCACTCTCAGTCTACAATAGAGACCCATATCAGAATCAAGTTTAACATTAATTACATATTCCATGAAATTTGCTTTGTATTTGTGGCAGCAGTACAGTGCAATACATAAAATTACTACAGTACTGTGAAAAGTCTTAGGCATACTACCTATGTATTTGTGCCTAAGACATTTGCACAGTACTGTAGATGAGAGAGAATGCTATGAATTTTGGGAAAAGGAGTCATCTTTAATGCAACGGTATGAAAGACATAGCCACTCTTCCAGATACAGTGGAAGCTGGTAGAATGGAATGGAGTCCTTACAGGAAGCAAATTAGAAATAGCCAGGAAAACTGTGAAAGTTTTGTAATGCATTTCGAGTTCTAACATACCATTTGAGAAGGAAATAGAGGTGGAGAAGTCAAGAAAAAGAAAAGGAAATTTAGTGAAGGACCATCCAAAAGTGTGGGGAGGGTGTAAAACAGCAATAAAGTTGATGAAACATTTGAAGTTAGTTCAAAAGTAGGAAGCAGGAGAAATAAAGTTGTAAATGAGGCAAGTGAGGATTTTTCATTGGATAGAAACAAAGAATGTTCCACAGGTCCAACAGAAAGACCAGCATACTGTAGTGTGGACCATTTTGGATGCCCGTGGCTCTGGGTGTCTGATTTGGATGAAATGGATGAGGTTGAGGGAAAAGTTGCACAATTTCAATTTATTTGCATTTTGCTACTGTCTGTTTTAAACTTTGAGTCAGATGATCCTAATGGAGATATTTTAGTTTCCAACTGCCTGAGAGAAAAATAATCATTTTATTGTATAGTGTTGAACAAGTCTCATTGTCATTCCTTTTTTATAATTCTAATAAATTGATTTATTGTTTATTGTAAATGAAATGCCACAATAGATGTAAAGTTGGTAGGTTTTCAACTTATGCAAAACTTTGGTTCCATGATTAATGGAGCTGATAGAGTAGAGAGTGGAGGTGAAATGAAATTTTATTCATGATAATCAAGAAAATATTTCTGTATGAACAAAGCACTTCTCCTTAGAATAGCGAGAAGTACTGGATATAAACAAGGTTGTTCAGACCATGAAAAAAACAATTGTCTTGTAATGAATGCTGGTAATGGATATTGGCATTCAGGATATCCTCTAAATGGCTTGAGATCAAATTTCTTTTAGGGCTCCAATAAGACTTGTAGTTAATGAACTTGGTTACTTGTCTTGTTAACCCGTTTATTTACTAGACAGATAATAATGAAAACATTTTTTAAAAGACTCTTCTAATTAATATTTTCACTGAAAGGATTTATTATTAGGAAATGTTGAATTGTTTTAGAAGTTAACTAAAAATAGCTGTAGTAAATAGTGTGTGCCCACAGCATTTATTTTCAAATCAGAATAATGGAAAGAATTTGAATCAGCCTGGATTGACAATTTTTGTTTTCCTGATACAATATTGACGATGCTTATTCTTGTATTGAGCTTAACTGTTCGTGCAATGGGCGAGAGGTGTAGGGTGTGTGAGGTAAAAGAAAATAAATCATTGCAGCCACAGAAACAGTAATCCTTGTTGAGCATTTTTAACTGATTGATATAAATAACATCTTTCCAGCCATCTGTCCAAAGAGAGACCTTTCCAGGCAGTGTTAAGCTGCAACAGCAGAATAATTAATGAATGGTGTCCTTTGTGCTAGTAATAAAGACAAGACAAATTATGTTATAATCTAATGCTGGTCATTTTTCAAAGCCAAATAAAATGTCAAATAAAAGTTCGGAGTTGTGTCTCTGCTTAATACACTCCTCTCTACTGGGCTTTATTTTTAAACTATGCCAGTAATTTTTGCTTGAGTCTAATTGTTCATAAAATGGCTGGCACTAAGTTTGTAAGAAAAAAAATATAATTACCAAGGATAGTACTTTGATGTTTGTGTATATTAAATCATCCGCAGCATGCAGTCTGTAGTCAGTGCACTGTATTCTGCATAGTGCTGAGGGACTGATGTTGGCATACTGAAGGGAGATGTCATCCAGTCCTAGAGCATGTTCAGCAAGTCCCAGTGCACACACAAGTTTATGAGGGCAGACCATGGCTGTGTGCCTGGAGAGCATACTAACCTCTTGGGTAGATGGGTAGGGTTACTTTATGTCACTTTGAGCTGGAATGAGCCATGTGTTGAAAAATAGGTTGAAATTGCTGTTTGAACCAAACTCAGTCAGCTTTATTATTCGATCTGCTTTAAAGCTGTACCATATTACAGAGAAACATGTTTATAGCTCACATTTGAAACTCCAGCCCTGCCAAAATGTTATTTTAAAGATCCTGTAGCAATAGCTTTTGGTGATGTCATTACTGATGGTTGATGCCACCCTGTCAATTCGGATTTGTCCAATTCTGAAGGGTGAAGTTGTTTAACTGGTTTATTAGCATTGAGTGTAGAATCACAACTGAACATTTTCTGCTTTTCCAACAAATTCTAGTAATTAGATTGAGAAAATACTGCTAACTAGCCAGCAGAAGTTTTACAGTTGGCACCATTTACCTGTCCTAACTCCAATCCTTGAATTTTAATGAATTGAGATCATTTCAGATATTAAAACAACTGCTTTTTTAAAAAAAATTAAACAACCAGAGAGCAAAAAAAATCCCTTTGCAGGCTTAATTTTTTTTTCTTGTAAGGATTTTTCCATTATATGGGCTTTGTGAATGGTTGCCACTGTTTTTTTATGGACCAAGTGGCCTCAGTAGAGAAACAGGATCTTTGGCCATTGTTGTGTATGTGGCCCGTTTACACAACTATGTTATTAATAACAACACTGGATACGGGAACTAAGTTTCCATGGTTCTTTTCTGGTAGAGTCAGAACTTGACACATGTACAGAATCAATACACGCCTAATAGCGCATGCTCAATATGCACCTAATAGCGCATTCAACAACGTGTTACTAAAACATAAAGTAGTCCCTTATTATACTGTAGGCTAGATAGTACACTCCTCCCCTTTTATTTTAATAATGTGTCAGCTGTTTTTTTTTACTGGGGCACTATGTTAAACAGATATGTTTACCCTTATACAAACGCCTACCATTTGTTTACTTAGTAACTTAATAATATCAAATTATAACAAGCCTTTTTTTTACTTTTCGTCTAAGACCCATTTATAACTCAGGTCTCTGGGGAGTCTTCTCTGCCCCTCCGAGTAATGTCTGTCAATAAACTTGTTTGCTTTAACACAGATTTCCATATAAAAGTCATGAAAAGTTGACCTTTGAGCATAGGGAGTTAAGAAGATGAGCGCCTCCAACTTGCTAAGAGTTCTAGGCGGCAGATCGCCTCCGTATAATGAAGACTCCTCTCCTCTGTGCAGTCCTAGATATATACACATCTTTGTGCTATCACTTGTCTTCCTTACCCATATCTCATTTGTTCCAACTGAGCTAATTACACTGCCAATCTTCGTATTCTCCTTGGATTCCAAATAGATAGCCTGACCTTTATGATAGCATCCCTTATCATAATATAACTTTCCATCTTCTATTCCTGGTTCAAACTTTTGTGCTGGTCATTCAGCAGGAATGCTGGGAAGATGCTCAGGAGAAGACGGAGATGCTAGTCTTTTCGGAGATTTAAGCTTATTGAGAATTCACAGAACTTCCATTATCTGCTCATCTGTTAACAAGTAATTTGACTGCAGAGGTGCAGGTTTTTATCTTTTGTCTGTAATTGGAACAGGGTCATTAGGTCTCCTCCTTAGTGTCCTCGTCATTATTGCCTTTATCTCCGTAGAATCTCCTGTGAGTTCCATTGTTAGCCTCTCATTCTCAATCATCTTTTCCTTTTCTTCTAACTCAATCTTTTTATCTTCAAATTCCTTCACTGCTATTTTCTTCTCTTTAATATAATTCCTTTCCACTTGTTCTGTCTCCAGTTGCAGAAAAAGCTCTGCATTTTGTATTCATTCCTTGTATTGTTGATCTAGTTTCTTCATCCTTTTCTGATATTCCTGCCAAGTGCCTTCCTGTAACTGTTGTAGCTGTCTTTTGAGAGGTGTCAATTTCTCCTGGTACATCTGCTCTTTTACTTCCAGGTAGTCTTCATCATCTTGCTTATTGGCAATATCTGTCTCCCTTGCATCCACTGTATCTTCATCCGAGTCATGGACGTGGATATTGCGTTCATCCTCATCGTCAATGTTGTCCAGCTCCTCCTCGTCATTGTAATAGTCGACAATGGGTGAGAGGAGAGCTGCGGACATCTTCCCCGCCAAGCTGCCTTCCTTTGTTGACGCACCTAGTGCCTCGATGGTGTGCCAGTCCATCTGGATTTTCCTGAGCCATTCACGTCCCAGCAATGGTGGTCCTCCATTTTTCACTACATAGAGGTTCAGCTGCTGTGTTTTGTCTCTGTAGGTCACTGTCACTTTCATTTTACCTTTGGGATGCACTTTCTGTCCCGTGGAAATCTTTAGCAGTAGTTTAGTTCGTTTCAGAGGTATGTGAGAAAACAGTCATTTGTAGTCGTGTACAGAGATCACTGTTAAAGCTGAGCCTGTGTCTAACTCCATTTTCAGTCTCACGCCTTCCACTTGTGGCGTGATCCTTATTACTCTTCGATCATCTGTCTCTTTCACGCTGTGAAGTTGCAGACAAGACAATTCACTTTCATCTGAGTGATTTTCATCAGAACTGCTTTCCTCTATTTTGTGTACCTTGTTGTGTTTTCCTTTCTAGGGTTTCTTGTTTCTCTGTATTTTGTCCTTTTTCTGCTGTTTACAAGCTTTGCATACTCTGCCAGTGTGACCCTGTGTGCCACAGTTTCTGCATTCTTTGTCTTTAAACTAACAGTCATCAGGGTTATGTGACATGTTCCCACAACAGTAACAATTCCTTCCTTCATTCCTGTTCAGTGACATTTTATTTGTAGCATATTCCAGAGATTTTTGTTGTATCTCTGAAGCACCCTGTGCTGCTGTTTCCGTTGATATTGCAATGTTCAGCACCTTCTATAATGTCAGGTCTTTTTCACCCAGGAGCTTCTTCTGTGTGGTTTCACAGTACATGCCACACACTAACCTGTCCCGCAATGTGTCCGATAGACCAGCTCCAAATTGACAATGTTCTGATAATTTGCGCAATTCAGCACAATATTCAGAAATGCTTTCATTTTTGCTCTGATTCCGTTTGTGAAGTTTAAATCTTTCTGTAATGACCAGCGGTTTGGGGTTTAAATGCTGTTGGAGAGTGTCTACTATTTGCTTGAACATTTTGTCAGCTGGCTTTTCAGGGGTTAACAAGCTCCGTAGCAGCCTGTATGTTTTTGCTCCCTAAATACTGAGTAAGACGCTGGCTTTCCTTTCATCATTAATACCATTAGCCTCACAATATAACTCCACTCTCTCAATGTAAATGCCCAGTCTTCAATGCCACTATCAAATGCTGTAATGGTTTCAATCATTGTCCTCTTTGTTTTGTTAATTAAGCCCCGTTTTCCCCTTATTTTCCTTTTTGACTCAAGTGTCCTGTTTGTTCGCGCCATGAGCACACTCCGTCTAGGTGTGTGTGTGTTGTTCCTTTTTATCTCCCTTCAGGGGCAGGCAGACCCTCAGCCCCTGGGGATCAGTGCCGGCTGTGGTCTTGTCTGGACGTGCTGTGGCTGCGACTGTGTCTCTTGGTCTCCCAGCATTCCCAACGCCGGCTGTGCTCCCGCTTCCTTTTGGACTCGCGGCCTCACTCTGCCTCCTTCTCCCGCTCCTTGGCTCATTCCTCGCACTCTTCCTCCACGTGTCATTATCAACTAAAACACAGTGTTCCGATACGATGTAGGTTCAATAATCTTGTTGCCAATTTGTTGTGTATGTAGCCTGTTTACACAACTGTATTATTAATAACAACACTGGAGATGGGAACTAAGTTTCCATGATTCTTTTCTGGTAGAGTCCGAACTCGACACACACGTACAGAAACAATACGCGCCTAATAGCGCATGCTCAATATGCGCCTAATAGTGCATTCAATGACATGTTACTAAAACATAAAGTAGTCCCTTATTATACTACAGGCTATATGGTACAGCCATGTTGCTGAAAACTGACAAAGGTGCCCACCTGGGCTAGTCCCATTTCCCTGCATTTGTCCCATCTTCATCTAAACATTTCCTATCCATGTACTGTTTAAATGTATTTTAAGAGTTGTTATTGTACTTGCCTCTACCACTTCTTCTCGCTGCTCTTTTCATGTACCCACCACACTCTCTGTGAAAAGGCAGCCATCAAGCCCCCATTAAATCTTTACCGTCTCACAAACCCTATGCCCTCTAGTTTTATACTCCTCATGATTGCCCCTCATGATTTTACATACCTCTTAGGGTCACCCCTCAGCCATCCCTGCCCCAGGATAAAAAGCTCCAAGTTATTAGATTATGAGGACATGCAGTCCTCTTTTATTGTCATTTAGTAATGCATGCATTAAGAAATGATACAATATTCCTCCGGTGTGATATCACAGAAACACAGGACAGACCAAGACTGAAAAACTGACAAAAACCACATAATTATAACATATAGTTACAACAGTGCAAGCAATACCATAACTTGATGAAGAACAGGCCATGGGCATGGTAAAAAAAGTTCAAGGTCTCTCAAAAGTCTCACATCTCACACAGATGGGAGAAGGAAGAAAACTCTCCCTGCCATGCCCGACCACAGTCCGACTCTGAGTTGTCCGAAAACTTCGAGCCACCGACCAGCCCTCCGACACCAAGCTCCAAGCACCATCTCTGCCGAGTGCTACGACCCCAGCCCCGGCCGCCAGCAGCAGGCAAAGCTGAGGTTTTGGGGCCTTCCCTCCAAAGATTCTCGATCGCAGAGTAGCAGCGGCAGTGAACCGGGCATTTCAGAAGTTTCTCCAGATGTTCCTCCGTGCTTCTCATGACTGTCTCCATCAAATCAGAATTCTGCACGGTACCCTATTTAACAAATACGATATCATTTCATCGGAGATGCTGAGTGCACTGTGTCGCGCCACCATCTTCTCCTCCCATCTAGACTCTCGTTATAACCTAGGCTCTCCTGTCCTAGTAACATCTTTCTGAATCCTTTATGAACTTTTTCCTGCTTAATAACATCCTTCCTGCAGCTGAGAGACCAGCACTTGTGCTTAATACCATAACTAATGAAGACAAGTGAGCAAACAGCTCCTTCATTACTCTACCTGTGTTCCACCTTCAGGGATCTATGTACTTGTATCCTAAGGTCTTTCTGTTCTATAACACTTGCCAGGGCCCTGTCATTCAGTGTGCAAATTCGCCCCTGTTTTAACAAATCAAAATGCAAAGCGGTCCCATTGGTTTGAGTTAAGTTCCATCCGTCATTCCTTGGTTGACTTCCCCTGTTAATTTAAATCCTTTTCTGGTCTTAGATAACTGACATCACTGCCACTATACCAGCAATATTGGTGTCATGGTGAAGTTACTAACCACAACCACTATGTTCTCAACCAAATTGTTAATTGTAGGTGATGAGCTACAGTGGACCCATCACCAATCACCTCTTCGGGTCAGTGCTAAATACTGAAAACCAAGCACTCCAATCTGAAAAATAATCTCTGCCACTGCCATCTGACTTCCATCAAGTCAACTTAGTTTAGTGCCTGCTTGTTTCATGTGGAAACCACCAAGTTTTCCTCATGATTTTTTTGACTAACCAATAATGAAGTAGTTAATAAGCCCAATGAAGTGAACAATAATGTCATTGTTTAACTTAATAACAGAAAAGGAATCTGCTATGGCAACATTTTTTACAAGTCCAGAAAGCCAGCATGTTTTCTGGCAGACCAAGAGTAGACCTTTAGTTCTGGTTACAGAAGTATAAAATATTATAACTCTCAGAATTCAAAACTGCAAATAAAAAGCCAAGTATTAAGCTTTTTTAGAACACAATGTGTCTGAATACCCCACAATTTGATATTGCAGATTTATTTAGTGTAGCTAATCTTTTTAAAATTGCTACATCAACATTCCAAAGACCATCATGTGGAAAATAAATCATGGAAGAGGGATGAAGGAATAAGTATGTGTCTGTTCCTCCCTGTGCCCTGTGCCAGTTTGGTGCATCAGGCAGCAACCTTGTTGTTTCTCTTGTCTTTTTTCTGTTTTACTAGGACAAGTTGCTAGCTCAATACTCAACCCAGCATGACTAGAATTCATGCAAGGGGCCGGATAAATTCGAACCCAGCACCTCTTGCTCCAAGTTCTAGTGCGGATGCCACTACACCACTGGCACAGACTAAAAACATGTCTACCTTTACACTTTTTCTAGCTGACTTCCTCCATTCATTGTAATTATTTCATAAGATAATTTTACATAAGTAAGGGAAAAATATTTTTTTCTTTTCTCGTGGCTTTAAAGGTACAATAATCTTAAGGATTCTTTGGGATTTCTAAATTAAACCAAAATCATATACTGTATTCTGCAGGGCAAGTGACTTATCTTCACATAATGCTTACCATTAAGCATGCTGAATCTTAAGTATTATAAACCAGCATAAGGTGGGGCATGAGCATCATACATTGAACTATGACAGTCTCTTTGATGATGCCATGTTTAGCCATGAAATTTCAAAAACTGGGGGACTGCTGGGTGGCATGACTTGAAGCACCAGAAGTGCCTATTCTGCATGTGCCTCAATCAATCAATCATAAATAAAGAAAAAAAGAAAGAAAGGGGAAAAAATGAAAGAATTCCAAGGAAAGGTAATGTAGCAAATGACAAACCAATTAATCAGAAGTAAACTCTGCTTCTTGAGTTATTGTATACCAGTAATTTATCAAACCACTGCAAGATAACTTCTGTCTGCACCAGTTGTGTACAAAATAAGTATTAATTAATTAGAATGCGTGTTACATTAACAATATCAGCTATTGTTTGAGAAGATCATGATTACATTTTGTTAGTTAAGCTGGCCTGTAGTAGAAAGCTGCAGGTTTTGACATGAAATTTCTCTTGCAAAGACCATAACAGAAGTGCTTAATGGGAGGTGTTGCCAGTGCAGTAGCTCTTAATGCCCATGTGGGATTGAGCCAGTAGGCATAACAGCTGCACCCTAATCTAGCAGCAGGCAACGTCGAGCCCGGCTGTCACTGCTGGAGGAAATAGGGGACTAAAGTTGGTAGGTGTATAAACATCCTTTGAAGTTTCATGTTATTCCAGGTTTTCAATGTTTTACATCATTTTCTGAAGGTTCCGTTTAATAGTAAATGCTTGCCATATCAACATACATTTTTATGAACTGCATCCCTGATTTGCACATTCTGCCAGCAAGCTGAACAAATTCATTGACAAACTGAACAGCTGCCATCATCAGCTGTTATTATTCGACATTAAGCTGCCTTTTTTTTTGCTATTTTTGTCAATTTTAATTGTATTTTGTTTGAGGTGTTGCTTGAATGACACTGTATTTGGAGAATTTGTTTAACTATTAAGAATTGTTAACATTTTACAAGATGTAAATTCCAAGGTTTACAAAAGCAAGATGTAATTAGGTGTATGCATTCCATCCTATGATCTGATCATCCACGAATCATTTTACCTTTCTGCCATTTAACGTCAAATTCATCTTCTCTGCTCCCTGTTGAATCAAAGATCCATTCATTTTCTCAGAGGGGTTCTAGAGTTTCTATTCACAGTCTTTGTTTAAGAACATAGAATGTGGGAAATAGAAGCGAAGCCAAAGGGTCTCTGCCAACCTTTCCTGCCATTCAATACAATGCTAAAGATGCAATCCAGTTTTTTTAACCATTCATTGAATGTCTAAGTTTCCTTAATATTGCTGTTTGAATATGATCAATAACTGAACATTCAGCATTGAACTCTCTCTCCCAAGTTTTTGTGTGTCTGTGCCCAACTACATATCAACTAAATAAAAGCACGCATGTGGGAGATGGCTTTAACTGGTGTATTCACATTGCAATGAGAGAGAGAGAGAGAGAACAGTGCACATGCGTAGACAACAGATCAATACATAGTGCTAAGAGGAGGATCATTTCTCTTAAAGAGATAGATCCATACAGTACACTTCCCCTTTAGATTAATGCAACATACGTTTGTAAAATTGGTATATGTACAAAATGTTCATAAGCCTATATTCCAAATGAGCATGCTTTCACAATAACAGTCCATAACTAACTTCACAGTTTTAAAGGTTCAGTCTTTTGGGTGGCGCTCTGTTTCTTTCAGGATAGTACCTTTGGACCTGTGGAGTAGCATCAGGTTTGGCAGGTGTCTTGTCAATAATAGCATTCTCATTGCACTTCTGGACCTGTGCAGTGGCATCAGTTTTGGAGGATCTCTTGTATAAGACAGAGTTCTCAGTTTCCCGTGTCACGTTGCTGTCAGTGACATTATCATCACTGTGGGGTAAGTCTGGTGACTGTAATGTGTCTGTCTTGTTGGATGCAATCAACTCAGGTGTATTCTTCAGTTGAGCATCCAGTATCTGGTCTACATGATGTCTCTATGTCTGATCTCCAACATCCACTGTGTACATCAGCAGTCCAGTTCTTGTAGCTATCCTACCAGATGTCCACTTGTCTTCTCGGTAATCACACGCTAGGACTGCCTGTCCAATCCCGAAGCTCCTTGCTGCTTCACTTGGCAACAGGCTGAACTGTTTATTCTGTACTTCCGTCCAGAGGTCTGGTTTCAGGAGGTCTATGTGAGATCTCATATTTCTGCTCATGAACAACATTGCCGGTGTTTGATACTGTATGTCGCATGAACGGAGTTCCAATACACGACAAGGAAGTTGCTCACCTTGTGCTGTAGAGAAATGCCCTCCTTGTCCACCACTTTAAAGGACATCTTGAAGGTTTGGATAAACCTTTCAGCTAACACGTTCATTGCCAGGTGGTGAGGAGCTGACTTGAAATGTCTGATGCCATTTTTCTTCATGAACAGTCAGTATTCTTCTGACATGTGTTGTGGCCCGTTGTCACTCACAATTTGTTCTGGTAAGCCGTTTCTGGTGAAGATAGTCCTCAGAGTGGAGACAGTCTTTGCTGAGGTGGTTGACTTCATTGATATAACCTTCGGCCACCTCATATGAACGCCCACAGCAATCAGAATCACTGAGTCCATGAGTGGCCAGCAAAGTCAATATCTGCTCTTTGCCATGGTGATGATGGCCACAGGTAACAGTGCCTGTGGGGGTACATTTTGAACTTTTGGCATCTGAACAGCTTTTGGTCTAGTCTTCAATCTCTCTATCTATTCCTGGTCACCACACATAGCTCTGGGTGGGACTCTTCATCTTGACTGTACCCAGCTGTCCTTCATGCAGATTTTCTAACACTCTGGTGCTCAGTTTAGAGGGAAACACAACACAGGATCCACACATTAGTGTCCTTTGACGTACCAACAGTTGGTTTCATCTTGCTGAGAACTCTGGAGACATTGGGTTACCATGATCCTTGCATGGTGATTTCATTGATCTTTGACAATGTTGGGTCATTCCTTGTTTCCCTTTGTATTTCAGAATTTGGTACTGGCAACAGGTCTACCAAAGCAGTGTGGAACACTTCTGCTGGGTCACAGTATGAAGTCTTTTCTTCTTCAGTTGCCAATAGTAGATGTGACAAGCCATCGGTGTCGCTGTGTTGTTTGGTACCCTTGAGCTCTATGCCGTAAGAGTGGGCTCCTAGGAATAGTGCCTAACGTTGTAACCAGATAGCAGTCATCACTGGAATTCCCTTCCTGGGATTGAAAATGGACACAAGGGGCTGGTGATCGGTCACTAGCGTAAACACTTGTCCATAGAAGTAGTGGTGGAACTTCTTTATTTCCCAAACTAGACTAAGGGCTTCTCGGTCAATCTGTGCGTAGTTGTGTTCTGCGCTCGTCAGTGATTTTGAAACAATCTCAATCCGGCGTTCAGATCCACCTTTAATAATGTGTAACAAAATGGCTCCAATGCCATGTGAGGATACATCGTACACCAGTCTAATTAGCAGGGATGGATCATAATGGTTGAGCAGTTCATTGGTTGTTATTAGTCTCTTTGTTTCCTCAAATGCTTTTTCACATCTTTCTGACCATTCGCACTTTGCTCCTGTCTGTAACAGTGCATTCAGTGGGTGCAGCACTGTAGCAACTCTTAGGAGAAACCAGTGGTAGTAACAAGGCCCAAGTATGACCTGAGTTATGACACATTTTCCGCTTTAGGTGCAGGAGCACTGCTTCAGTCGTCTCTTGTGATTTATGTAAGCCATGCTTGTCTGTAGCATATTCACAATATGAGATTTCATTCTTGAAGAACTCATAATTCTTTCTCTGCACATAGACCATGCTCACTTAGCCTGGTAAGCATTTTGCCAAGGTTCTGGAGGTGCTCTTTGTCATTTTTGCCAATCAGGATGATGTCATCAGGTAGTATTGTGTTCCTGGGACCTTGAAATACCTTGGAGCACTTGATCCATCACCCATTGCCAAATTGTTGGAGCTGATGCAATGTCAAAGATGAGGCAATTGTACTGGAACAGTCCCATGTGAGTGTTAATTGTGAGGAAATCCCTGCTTGACTCCTCAGTCACGTTTTGCAGATAGACTTGTGACAAGTCAATCTTTAAAAGCCTCTCCCTGCCTGCCAAAGATGCAAGGGTATCTTCTATTTGCAGTAGGGGATACTGCACAGTACACAGCACCAGGTTGATGCTCACCTTGAAATCCCTACAAATGTGAACAGATCTGGCATTCCCTTTCTTGATCACGGGGACAATGGGCATGGCCCAATCGCTGCACTCCATCTAGGAGAGAATTCTAGATACCTCCAAGCTCTGAAGGTCAGCATCCACTTTAGGACGTTCTGCATAAGGCACTGGACGCGTTTTATGCAATCTTGGTGTTTCTGCTTCATCCAGTTCAAATCTGACCTTCATACCTCTGAGTTTACTAATACCTTCTCAAACACCTACTCATTACATTAAGCAGCTTTGCCCGCCTGTGGTTAGTGCTACCATTGGGGTGGCTATTGCCTGTCGATGTCACACTGAGAGCTTTGATTGAATGCGGTCTGTTGTAGTCAGCCTCTGGAATGAAAGACAAAGCTGACCTGAGTTCTGTGATCCAGACAATTTTGTGATCTTCTTCAGTTATACTATGCAGTTCTGGGCATGACAGTTCACTTTTGGCAGACTCTATGTTGTCTGATTCTTTTTTACATTCAGTAACTTTATGCATTTGCTTAGTTTTGTGCTTGAGACTTTTCACTCGGTTGTGCATTTTGTCTGCCTTGCACATTCTCTCTATATGACCTTGTCTGTGATATTTTCTGCACACTTTTTCTTTTAAGGAACAGTCATTTGTACCATGGGAGAATTTGTCACATTGATAACATCTTTGGCTTTTTGCACCATTCAGGGACATTTTGTGCATTTCACATTCTAACCTTTTCTGTAGTTCGGTACATCCTTTGCTGCAGGCTCCAATGGTATTGCAATAGTCAATGCCCATTCTAAGGTTAGGTCTCTTTCAGATAATAGCCTCCTCTAAGTGTTTTGACTATGCACGCCACATACCAAGCCTGTCCTGTAATGCATCAGAAAGTCCATCTCTAATGTTATAGTACTGGGAAAGTTTGTGCATTCTGCAATATATTCAGAAATATGTTCATCTTTTGTCTGGTTCCTTTTGTAAAATATAAATCTCTCAGCTGTTTCCAGCAGTTTAGGGCTCAACTGATTTTATAAAATTGTAACAATTTCATCAAATGTCTTGATTTCTGGCTTTTCAATTGTTACTAAGTTGCATAAGAGACTGTACAGTCTTGGTCCATTTAAGCTAAGAAGTGTAGGGGCTTTCTTTTGTTCCTCCATATTGCTTGCATTACAATACAGTTCAACCCTCTCAATATACGATTCCCAGCCTTCATTAGTGCTATCAAATTTGTCAGCTTTCCCAAATGAAGCCATCACCACGTTACTTTCACTTTAAATTCTGCACGTCTTTCACTGTTGCTCACGCATTCCTTTGTTAGTGTCCATGATGGCTTTCTCATGCAGTTTAACTTGCTGTTTTGTCCCATAATGGTCGGTGCGGTTTGTGATGTTTTCTGTGTTACGTACCCCGTAACTGGGTTGCCAAACCAGCAGAAATGGATCACTCAGTTGGAGTCTGGAGTACTAGAACTAAGAAAGTTTTAT
Source organism: Mobula hypostoma (assembly GCF_963921235.1). Classification (NCBI taxonomy): domain Eukaryota; kingdom Metazoa; phylum Chordata; class Chondrichthyes; order Myliobatiformes; family Myliobatidae; genus Mobula; species Mobula hypostoma. The sequence goes on along the minus strand of NC_086101.1, from coordinate 83,912,618 downwards.
TAAAGAAACAAGCAACACATTAATCGAAAGGATAATAAATGCAACAGTTCAGCGATGATAAACGCACATGTGCACAGAATTAAGATAACAGCATCAATCAAGCTCTATCGTTGTCTAGGGGTAAATGACCAATTTCAAAATGACTCAAAGTTCAGTCCAGTTTAGTAGTTCAGTTCGCAGTAATCGTTGCCATGGCGGTGGACAATGTGGGGGAAGAGAGAGATAGAATAGGAACAACTCATCATTCAGAACGGCTTCACTCACAGACCAGCAGGATGGCTCACAGACCAGCGAGATGGCTCACAAACAGCTTTTTGGGCGGGTCCTTGGTGATGTCACCTGAGGTCACCGACTGTGACCCCTCCTCCAGATGCGGTCGATCCTCTGCAGTGAACCCGGCACCCAGGCAAGGGCGGACACACACCGGGTTCCCGCTGATCGTACCTTTCCACCCTGGTCGTTGTCTGGCACTTCTCACCCACTCGTGAGAAGCGTACCGCTTCCAGGGTCTCGTTACCTCGGGTGGCGTGTGTGTCTGTCTTAGCGAACCTGTCCCTTTTTATCCCCCTGCTGGGGTATCGCCTGTCCATCACTTCAAACAGTTCAGGGTTCAAAGGGGGGAGCCGCTCCAGACAGCTCTTCCTCCCACATCCCTTCATTACACATCTCCAGACGCTGCTCCATTGTTCCTTATCTCTCCTTCCCCTGAGGGCAGGTGGCAGACCAACTGCTGATGCCACTGATGCTAGCCCAGGCCAGCAAACATCTTAATTTTATGTGTATTCTCGTAACATCTGACATTCACATTTGTACTCATTGCCTATTTGTTGTGTCTGTGCGCAACTAAATGTCTATTAAATAAAAGCATGCACGCTGGAGATTGCTTTAACTAGGTATTCATATTGCAATGAGAGAGAATAAAGCTCATGCATAGACAACAGATCAGTACATAGTGCTAAGGGGAGGATCATTGCTCTAAAAGAAATAGATTCATACATTACAGCTTTCTTGGTAAAACAATCAGCACAGGTGGTTGAAATATGAAAAGAGAGAATAATGAAAAGTTCGCAAATTATCTGCGAGCGGAACAGAAGAAAAGGAAATACTGCATTTATGCAGTGATGCTTCGGATACTGGGGTATCAAACAAAGCCTTCTAGCCAATGAAGTAGTTTTCATATTGTATAAAATTGAATTAATGAGCAGAACCTGTTAGAGATCAAAGTCTTGCTTAATATTCAGAAGACTGTCCAATCATTTAAGTAAATTAGCACCATGTCTATATATGTTGGTGTGCTCCTTCAGTAAATTTTGGCAGGCACCTATTTGAAATTTGCAAACATGTCTAAATGTTGATCAGAACAGTTCAAACTGATCAGCTATCATTTCGGCAGTGGTACATTCCACCTCAGGTCAATGTCAAACAGGCTCTAGATAAACTGAGCAATGTAATCAAAAGTCATGAAACAGCAGTCCTAATGCCTTCCACATGATTTTGGGGTATTTTAACCAGGCGAGCTTGAAAAAGTCTCTAAATAATTATTACCAATGAATCACTTGTGGTAACAGAGGAACCAAAACACTGGACTACTGTTACACCAATGTCAAGAGTGTTTATCATGATATTCTATGCCCACACTTTGGAAAGTCTGATCACCTGGCTGTACTTCTACTCCCTGAATATAGGCAGAGACTGAAGACTGCATTACCAGTAGTGAGAACCAAGTAGATATTGGCAAGGGAAGCGCAGGAGCACTTACAGGACTACTTTGAATCAGTTGTCTGGACTGTATTCAGGGACTCATCAAGCCTGGATGAGTATGCTGCAGTTGTGACTGACTTCATTAAAACCTGGATGATTGTATGCTTATGAAAACTTACTGCACGTTCCCAAACCAAAAGCCATGAATTAACAAAGAGGTTCATCATCTGCTGAGAGCTAGATCTGCGGCAGTTAAGTCTTACGACCAAGGTCTTTTCAAGGAAACCATGTATAGCTTGCGTGGGATTATTTCAAGACCTGAAAAACAATTTTGAGTGAGGTTGGGGGCAACATCAGGTGAACATCAACTCTGGTCATTACTTACTACAAAGCGAAACCCAACATCATGAATGGCAGTGATGCTTTACTGCCAGACGAGCTCAAGACCTTTTATGCTCGCTTTGAAATGGAGAATAAAACTCCAGCTGTGATGATTCCTACAGCACTTGGTGACCCTGTGAGCTCTGTCTCGGAGGCCAATGTCGGTCTTTCTCACAGGAGGGCGAGCCATTGCTAGGTGGCAGACCCCGATGGAGTACCTGGTAAGGCTCTGAAAACTTGTGCCAACCAACTGGCAGGGGTATTCAAAGACATTTTCAATCTTTCACTACTATGGTTGTAAGTTCCCACCTGCTTCAAAAGGACAATAATTATACCTGTGCCCAAGCAGAGCAGTGTGAGCTGCCTTAACAACTATTGTCCAGTAACACTCACATCTACAGTGATGAAGTGCTTTGAGAGGTTGCTCATGGCTAGAATCAGCTCCTGCCTCAGCAAGGATCTAGACACACTGCAATTTGCGTCTTGCCCGAATAGATCTATGCAGACATGATCTCACTGGCTCTTCACGTGGCCTTGGATCTCCTAGACAATGCAAATACCTATGTGAGGGTGCTGTTTATTGACTATAGCTCAGCTTTTACAAACCATCATTCCTATATTCCTGATAGAAAAGCTACAGAACCTGGGCCTCTGTACTTCCCTCTGCAACTGGATCCTCAACTTCCTGACTAAAAGACCATAACCTGTGCAGATTGGTAGTAACATCTCAACCTCACGATCAACACTGATACAACTCAGGGATGTGTGCTTCGCCCACTGCTCTACTCTGACTATACCTATGACTGTGTGGCTAGGCATAGCTCACATGCCATTTCTAGATCTGCTGAGAATCTCATATGGAGATAAAGGGGGCATACAGTAGCGAGATATACAGATAGTAGTTGAGTGGTGTTGCAGAAACATCCTTGCACAGGACGTCAGTAAGACCAAAGAGTTGATTGTGGACTTCAGAAAGAGTAAGATCAGGGAACACAAACGAATTCTCTTAGAGGGATCAGAAGTGGAGAGAGTGAGCAGTTCCAGGTTCCTGGGTGTCAAGATCTCTGAGGATCTAAACTGGTCCCAACGTATTTGTGCAGCTATACAGAGAGCAGGACAGTAACTATATTTCATTAGGAGATGGAGGAGATTTGGTTTGTCACCTAGAATATTCAAAACCTACCATGGAGAGCATTCTGACTGGCTGCATCACTGTCTGGTATGGGTGGGGGTGGTGACTACTGCACACGATCAAAGTCAGCTGCAGAGTGTTGTAAAATTAGTCAGCTGCATCTTGGGTACTCAAGACATCTTCAAGGAACGGTGCCTCAGAAAGGCAACGTCTCTCATCAAGAACCTCCACCAGCTAGGGCATGCCCTCTTCTCATTGTTACCATCATGAAAGAGGTACAGAAGCCTGAAGGCACACATTCAGTGATTCAGAAACAGCTTCTTCCCCTCTGCCTTCTGACTTCTAAATGGACGTTGAACCTATGAACACTACCTCACCAATTTTTAAAATGTCTGTTTTTGCATTACTTATTTTAATTTAACTATCTAATATTGTATCATTTCTTAATGCATGCATTACTAAATGACAGTAAACGAGGACTGCGTGTCCTCATAATCTAATCTAATAACATACATGCACTTACAATAATTCATTTTTTCTATATTTATCATGTAGTGCATTGTTCTGCTGCTATAAAGTTAACAAATTTCACAATTGTCTGTGATAAATGTGATTTGATTTTGATACTATTCTGAATTAGCAATCATGTTAAGCCCAGCTATTTGCTCACAAGAAAATAAAGAACAAAGCATTTTCTGAAGTAACAACTGAGTCTCAAAGTCACAATCTGAATGTTTTGCAAACACATTTACATTTTGTATTCAAGTGTCTAATATGCACTGATATAAAATATCAGGAGCATTGAACTTATCCTTTACTCGGTTAATGTTTCTGCTATAAATATGGATTTTTTTTGTTATGTTTTAGTCGATAGCTAAATACCTCCTAATGTCTAGCTACCTGGACAATGAGATGTAATTTGATTTTACCTATATGTTCAGTGTCATCGCCTTTCTTTTCTTATCCCCATTTAAGCAGTACTCTGGTTGGTAATCTTCGTTTGAACAGATCTCTGTTCTCTGGCTTCAAATCTACTTCTCACTTTAAATTGATATTCTAGAACATATATCTAGGGGTACTAGTTCTCATTTAATAAAGGTGTTGAAGCAGATTAATTCAATACTTCAGTCTTGGTTTGTTGAGGCAAGTAACATTAGACAGTAACTGACCAACCAAAGAGTTTTCACTTGTTAACTTCAGTATTACTTTGTTGTTCTTCCTTTCCATGCCTTGTGGTGCATCGGGTGGCAATCTTGCCATTTCTTTAGCATTTTTGTCTGGTTTTTATGAGGCCGAATTGCTAGCTCAATGCTCAACCCAGCACAAATGGAAAGTGTGCAAATAACCAGCTGGATTCTTCCCGGGACCACCCACCTTGAAGTCTGGGGCTGATGCCACTGCACCACTGGTCGGCTAAGTTATTACACTGAAGTAACTTTTCTTTTGCTAAGCAAGAAGTAATTAAAATCAAAGGAAAATAACTTTGATTGTAACTTATGTAGAAAAAAAGAAATCTCCTAAAATATACAGTACTGTGCCAAGGTCTTAGGCACCCCAGATTTTTCAGATGATATGGCCTCCAGAAAGACCTAATCTCAACATCATCTAGGTTGACACATAAAAGTTGCTGGTGAACACAGCAGGCCAGGCAGCATCTCTAGTCCTGACGAAGGGTCGCGGCCTGAAACGTCGACTGCACCTCTTCCTAGAGATGCTGCCTGGCCTGCTGCGTTCACCAGCAACTTCTATGTGTCTTGCTTGAATTTCCAGCATCTGCAGATTTCCTGTTGTTATCATCTAGGTTGTCTGGGATTACCTGGAGAGGCAGAAGTAAGTGAGACAGCCAGAACAACAGTTGCAAGTTCTCCAAGATGCTTGGAGCAACCTACCAGCCGATTTTCTTATAAACTGCGTGACTGTGTGCCTAAGATAATTGATGCAGTTTTAAAAGCAAAAGGTGGTCACACCAAGTACTGATTTGATTTTTTTTTTACTATTTACAGCTCTTCGTAGTACGTTTTCTGAGATTTCAAAACTGTTCATTTCATTATTTTTGAAAGCATCTTCGCTTTACAATTTTTTTTTACATGTGCCAAAGACTTTTGCAGAGCACTGTACATGTTGCATCTCTCATGTCCTTTTTCTGTCCACTTAAAGGTCAGCCCCTTCTCATAGGCAAATGGAAAGGTCAGTTACCCTGAAAATTAATTTGGTTATTGCCCAACTAAATGAAGTTTTTTATCCACCTGAGGCAAATCTAATGGTCCCTTTGGAGATGTTCAGTTCCTTGGTACCATTTTCATCTTTATACAAGAGAGAAGAATTGTACATATACAATACTTTCTTTATTTCTGTTTGTACATGATCATGTGAAGACTGCCTAGGTCATAAGCTGACGGAAAAAATCTTCCAACAACGCTGCGTTAGTAAGTACCTCCGATGCTAACATGCAGCTAAGTGGAGTAATATAGATCTAACTTGAATCAAACCCCTTTACACTTTTATAATTTTGTAATCTAATTTCAGCCACTAGGAGCCAAAACACAATGGACTGAATCAGGGGTTCCCAACCTGGGGTCCATGACGTGAAAAAGGTGGGGAACCCCTGGACTAGATGAATGAAAAGTAAAAATAAAAGTGCAGTCACTGGAAGTTTGAAATAAAAACAAAAACTCAGCAGGTTAGGCAGCATCAATGTAGAGAGCAGTAAATTAAATATTATGGGTTGATAACCTTTAATCAAACTCAGGTCGAGGGGTAGAGTGCCAGGCTGAGTGGTCCACTGGACCTCCAGGTTCAAGGGTTCAGTTAAGGGCTGACAACCCTGACTGGTAAAACAGAATTGTTATGGAACAACAATGAAGAATCCTTCTACATCTGTGTGCAACGGTATTTCTGAGTCTTCACCCAGGACTTGCATGACTGACAGTAAACCAAGCGGAAGCTACTAACACGATGAAGGAAGCTGTGAATGGAGGACCTTCATTGTTGCCCTAAATGCCAGCAGCATAACGGGCAAAAGAAGAAGAATTATGAGGAAGACTGAATATAATAAAGGGATACAGATATATATGTGATGAGTACCGACCACTGGGTTGATTCAAGCCAAGGTTAAAAAAAAAACTGACAAACTTCAACTCCAACATCATTGAACTACTTCCTTTACCAGAAAACTAATAACTAAAGTTAGGTTGCATTGTGCAATTCATTCAACATTTATTTTATACTATTTTGTAGCTTGTTTGATAGAACTTGATTTCAGAGTACCACCATATTCCCAGTTGTTCTCGTTGTTCAATGTTCAAAGTACATTTATTATCAAAATGTGTGTATTTTATATGATCTTGAGATTCATCTCATTACAGGAGGCACAAAACAAAGAAACCCAATAGAACCCATTTTTTAAAAAGTCCGTCAAGCATCCAATGAGCAGAGAAAATAATAACAAGTTGTGCAAACAGGAAAAGTAAGCAAATGCATTCAGAACTGAAGTCCACAAAAGTGAGTCCACAGACACGAAGCCAGACATCATTGCAGCTGATTCAACAGCCCATTAGCTGCAGGCCGCAGCCTCAGTTCAGCGCAGAGATGACAGATAAATACCATGGAGCAGTGAGCTAAGCTCACTCTCTGAGACTAAAAGTTACTGAAACACCATGACTGAAATGGCTGACTGTAATGTTAGTGCAAATCACTTTTCATGCTAACTTGTTTATTTTCAATGGGATCACCTCGCCCTTAGAAAGGCAGGCAAGAAAGTCAAATGTGAGTTCAATGTTCATTTGCAAATAGTGAAAGCAATCACTTGTGGACAATATACATGTGTGAATGGTGATTTCATGAAAAAGAGTGACTGAACATGTGCAAATATGATTATGTGGAGTTTCATTAAATTGATAAGGGAGCTCTTAAAAACAGAGTATATACAAGATTGCTTCAAAATAAGTTAACTGAAACAAAGAGAAAAGCAATGTACTCATATTTTACACAAAATTAGGTCAGTTTATCCATCTATGCAATGCTACCTATGGGTTTATGTTTAGGTCTGGAGGCAGCTATTTTGTGTGTTAAAAAATGTGATGGAAATTTGCATTAGTCCTTTCATTCTGTACTCTCATGTGGCTCAAAAATTAGGCAATTTATTTTTAATAATTTTCCTTTACCTCCAAAAATGTGTGCTGGAGGCCAGATGAAATAAAGAAAACAAAAGGTTCCAAACATAATTGGTTAGGGAACAAACCTTAGAAAAGGGAGGAAGTATGAACAGAGTGAAATAATAATCCAAGAATTATAGAGCTGCAATTGTGTCAAATGGAGAGGTAACAATGTACATTTATTGAAATCATAAGTTCCTTTTGACCAAAGATATCAAACTGATTAAAATCCAGAAATGCAGCAAAGTATACGATTTCAGAAAATATGTGAAGCATTTCAGCTATTATTTCAAATCCAATGGGCTATTATTGGATTGCTTATTTACTTAGCGGATAAGGTTTAATATTACAATAAGGAATTACCCCTAGCTGCTGAGCAGTTTATTACAACATTGTCTATATTCCACGGTAAACTCAGTGGCCACTTTATTAGGTATCTCTTGTGCCCAATAAAGAGGCCACTGAGTATATGCTGTGCAGGCTGAGAATTAATTTTCCACAAAGAAATTGCCATTTCCCTGGATCTGCTAGCAATTAAGAGCCAAGCCACTGCAGCACTGATGCAATCTTTTTGGTGTGGCTAACAGGACAATGACTGGAACTTGTGTCTGTAAAAACGGAAACCTTGACAATGTTCGTCATTGTGAACAAGGGACCTTGATGTTTGTGAGGACAGCGTAAAACAGGCAGATATGCAAGAACATGTCGACGTTAAGAAAGATGTGCTGAGGCTTTAGAGAAAAGGTCAGGATAGATAAGTTCTCAAAGCCCAGTAGGATATATCCCAGGTTACTACAGAAAGCCCTTAGCAATGATTTTTATGTCCTCACTAGCCATAGGAGTAGCACCAGTTAATTGGAGGGTGACAAATGTTATTCCTTTGTTCAAGAAAGGGATTAGGGATAAACTTAGGAATTATAGACCAGTGAGACTTACTGTATATCAGTGGTAGGCAAATTATTGGATAGGATTCTTAGAGTCAAGATGTACAAGTAGTTAGAGAAGAATAGTCAGAATGGCTTTATGAGGGGCCGGTCATGTCTCATGAGCCTGAATTAATTCATTGAGGATGTGACAGAGCACATTGATGAAAATAGTGCGGTGGATGTGGTGTATAAGGATTTTACTAAAGTATTTGATAAGTTTCGCTTTGGTTGGCTAATTCAGAAAGTCAGGAGCCATAGGATCCAAGGAAACTTGGCTATGTGGATTCAGAATAGACTTGCCCACATTAGGTAGAGAGAGGTTCTAGATGGACTGCATTCTACTTGGACGTAGGTGATCAGTGGTGTTCTGCAGGACTCTGCCGTTTGTGACTTTTATAAATGACTTGGATGAAGAAGTGGAAGGGTGGGTTAGTAAGTTTGCAGATGACATGGAGGTTGGCGGAGCAAAGGAGGCTGAGAGTTGACTTGATAGAGGCATATGAGATGATAAGGGGCAGAGATTGAATGTGTAGCCAGAGACATTTTCCCAGGTAGGATATTGGGCATAATGTTTAGATGATTGGAGGAAAGTCCAACAGCGATGTCAGAGGTAAATGGTTTACAAGAGAGTGCTGGGTGTACGGAACGTCCTGCTGGGCTGGTGATACAAGTAGATACATTCGGGAAATTGAAGAAACTCTTAGGCTGGCACATGGATAGTAGAAAAATGGAGGGATATTTAGGAGAGAAAGGATAGATTGATCTTGCAGTAAGTTAAAATGTTGGCACATCATTACGGGCTGAAGGATCTGTATTGTGCTGTAATGTTCCATTATTATTCAATGTATTTGAGATCAATATCTGGTATCTTCACAGGTAAAGTAGCAAATACAGTAGTAGTTGTCCATGATACTTTATTCTTTTGTTGGAGTCTTCCTTGAGGCAATTGACACAAAATTAGTCATTTGACTGTTTGCACATTATTCTCCTTGCAAGCAATATTGATAGCACTGAGCCTTACTGGACAGGGTGTGTGACTGTTTTTGATCATATGCTGAGATATGAACACTGCAGAATAATCTTCCCAGCTCTCAACAGCTTACTCCTCTATCAAATTTGATATGCTGTCATAACAAAATTTTAAAATTCTATTGCTTAGAAATTCATCTTCAATGTGTTTGTGCTTACCTTGCTATAGATCAGGTGTTTTTATATGCCATGGACCCCTACCATTAACCAAGCAATCCATAGAACACAGGTTGGGAGCACCTGCTATAAGAATTATATTGAATTGTTCTGCATTTTCTCTTAACTTTGTTTCATGGAAGCCAATGAATTTGAATTTTAGAGGACAGTGCACCACATTATCACTATAAATAGTTCATTCACTACTTCTGACCAAACGTGGTTTTCCAGATAATATTTTCTAAAATAATAGAAATTGTATTTTATAGATTATGATATATATTTCAGTAAGAAATAATACACTTCAACTTTAAAGAACTCTGGTTAGGCCCCATCTGGAGTACTGCATACAGTTCTGGTCACCCCTCTATAGGATGGATGTTGAGGCTTTGGAGAGGGTGCAGAAGAGGTTTACTGGAATGCAGTCCTGCCCAAGGGTTTTGGTCCGAAACTTCGACTGTACTTTTTTCCATGGTTGCTGCCTGGCCCACTGAGTTCCTCCAGCATTTTGTGTGTGTTGCTGGAACGCTGCCTAGTTTAGAGTGCATGTGCTATTTTGAGAGGCTGGACAGAGATGAGTTGTTTTCTTTGGAGCGGCAGCAGCTGAGCATCTGATAGAGGCTTATAAGATTATGAGATGCCTAGACTGAGTAGACAGGGAGTTTTTACATGGGGTAGAAATTTCTAATACCAGAGGGCATGCATTGAAGCTGAGAGGGGGTAGATTCAAAGGGGATGTAAGGGAGAGGTTTTTTACTCAGAGAGTGGTGGATGCCTGGAATGCGCTTCCTGGTATGCTGATAGAGGCAAATACACTAAAGGCTTTTAAGAGACATTTAGATAGGCACTTGAATGTGAGGAAAATGGAGGGATATGGAGATTGTGTGGCTGGGAGGGATTAGTTTTTGGGGTATTTTGATCTGCATTTTAGCTGGTTCAGTACAACATTATGAGACAAAGAGCCTGTGCCTGTGCTGTACTGTTCTATGTTGATCTCATGTGTGATCCATTCTTACTTCAGTTACTCAAATGTGTTTAAAATGAGTGTTTTTTCACATCGTAGTCTCTTGTCTGTATGAATTTCTAAACCAAAACAGCTGCTTGGCCAAATTTGATGAAAGCAAACTTCTCTGTCCAAGGACGTCAGATGATGTTATACCTGAAAAGTGGGGATCCACCTTCTGGAATTTCTTTAGCACTTTGTAGTAAGCTTTTTCCAAAGTCAATGGCATATACTGACACATTGTTGCTGACCAGAAAATCTGGGCATTATTAACTGCAATTAAATATCTTAAACACACGAAACTGAGCCAATACTGTAAATCCAAAACATTACACACAAAATGCAAGAGGAACTCAGCAGGTCAGGCAGAATCCATGGAAATGATTAAACAGTCGACATCTCAGGCCAAGACTAGTTCGTTTCTGTAGATGCTGCCTAACCTGTTGAGTTCCTCCGGCATTTTGTGTGTGTTAATCATCCTAATTCCTTTAAGTCAGGCAGTAGGAAATTTTCTGTCATTTTGTCACAAAGTTTGGTTATTTTAACAGTTAGTTCACTAAACTGTTTGACTTGGCAGTGGAGGATCACTGCTTTAGTCATTATGACGATGGGGATTTGTCAGTAAATTCTGAAAAATAGCCGATGATGTATTTACCGACCACTATTGATATTGTATTCATAATACTTGTCTGCATTCAGATTTCTAGTTTAATTTCTGCACCAGTCATTTCAAAAGTGCATAGTCAGAGGCTGTCATGTTTGCTGAATCCTTTGCTGAAGCATTGGATGTACTGTCTGCTTTCTCATATAAACTTGTTCCAGTTTCGATTGGCAATTTGTACTGGCACAAAAGTTATTCTTCAATAACTTAAGAAATCTTAATTAATTTTGCTGAATTTCAGCAATGCTCTAGTAATAGATTGCTCAGAATATAAGACCATTTTCTTTTTTTCATTAACTAAAACTTGTCAGATGATAAAAACAAATCAAAATGGAGTGCTGTTTCAAATCATCTGGAACTTGTCAAACCTCACAGAAATGTAATGGCTGTTACAATCATTAGAAACAAAGGCAGGAAGGGAGTGAATTGAATGAGTGGAGCTCATAATGAGTGGAATGGAGGGCTGTGTGACACAACATCACACTTCCATTCAGTGCCTCAGGTGAATGCCTAGGTGTCATAGAATGCTTGTAATGAAAATCAGAGATCAGAATTAGGAAATAAAAAAAATGCCTTTTGAGAATCAGCAAAGTTTGAACAGAGTTGTTCCTGCCCAGAACACCACATGCTTGTTTCATAAAATCTAAAAAAAATCTGGCACTCTCACAGGCATCTGCCACTCGATCTAATGCCAGTCTATAGTATACTTAGAAACATCTGCTTCCCTGCACAAAAAGGACAGAGTGCGCTTGACAGGTCTGTGTTAGCAAGGCGTGCTGTGCCAGATATTTTTATATGAAAAATTCTAATGCTTCCCGTCAAACCATTAGCAAAGATACAATCAGCACAAACCCATTAAAGCATCAGTATCCACCTGTGATAAAGAAAGCCATTTGTTTTCTTAAGACTCACTTAATGTCCATTTAACTTAATTTGTCAGGAAATGTGGAACAATTTTCTTTCAGCCTGCAATTTGGTAACATTTTTCAAGTCAGAGGGACACAAGAATCTAAAGTCAAAGTGTTTGAAAATCAGGGCTGTGCAAGGGCTGTGTGGGATTGTTGACATCTGCTGAGGTGGGAGAGATCAGTAAGCAGGAAATGGGGTGTCACTCTGAGTGGTAGTTTGCCATTATCTTGGCATTCTAATGAAGTGTCTGCAGCACAGAGCCTCTGGATGGCATCTTAACGCACGGATAAGCAAAAGCACTTCTCCCCCTTGTCACTGTCATCCATCTGCATGCACCCCTACTGCAGCCAATGGGATGGAACCGTGCTACAACATTCAGTAAGCCATTTAGACTTTATGCATCACATGATTGGTCACACCAAATATGAAAAAAATTGTACTTTATCGGTCATTCTGTTGTAACACTGGCACCTAGAGTTTGATATGCTGATGTTGGCCTCTGCTAATGATTCTGAATAAATTCTGTATTAAATCACTGACAGAGAGCTTTAGTAACTGCTGGCAAAAACACAAATTGACGACTGTAATTTTACAAAACATGACAACTGTCTCATTTCTAGGCAGAGCATTAAATTATTCAATTAATAATGCACAATACAAATACCTCAGTATTCGGTTTGAATAATTTAATATTCAAATTATTTTCTGCTACCATTTTTTTCTATTGTTGTGGCACGTCAAAGTAAATAAAAATGATTAGCTAGATGGCGCAGTTGACTAAGACCTGGTTTCGAATCCAGCCGGGGTGTGTAAAAAGAAGGTGGTTGTATCCTCCAGAAGGTAAAAGAGTTTTGCTACAAAGCAGCCAAAATGGATTCAGCATTAGGTTCAAGTTAATTTGGGACTGTTGGACTCTGTGCAAACAAATATTATCTTCATAACATAGAAGTCAGTAACTCCTGACATAAGGGGTAGATGCCATTACATTTGAAGTTCACAACAGCATGCGTCCAGATGGTTATGCATGGCAACAAAATGATCCCTACCAGTACCCAGCAGTTACATGCATCGGAGTTTATGTCTTCAAATGTATCCAAAGAGTAACTTCATCATCTGCAATCCTGACTGGAACTTTGTGGCAGGAGTTAAAACCTACCACGCGTGAAGGTTCAGATCTTGGTGTATGTTGTGACTACACACCTGAAGCACTGTGAAGTCCACAATGCCTTAGTGTGCTGTTAGAGTCTGAGCAGTAGGGTAAGGCTAACTAAGGGCCCTGAAATGTCTTGAAACAAACTCAGTGCAGATTCGATTTATCCACTGGAATTGAGTCCATTTTGTTCCAGTCTATTTTCAAGTGCATTTTGTGAAGATTGCAAGTGCTTTTCTATTGACTGTATTACTGCAGTCAAAGGCTTTTTGAAATGTTGTTCCAATGGGCCTCAGAGAGTCCAAATGCAGCACAAGAACCACCTTCAGAAGCAATTTGATCGCATTTCAATTTTCCACACAATGGCGAGAGGAAATCTTAAGCAGGTTCCTCAGTCTGTCAGAGGATAAAGACTGGCCAGCACTCTACCTTTGTGGCTTCTGTCACTCCTGTATTTGGCATTCACTCCTGTGTGTAGAGGAAAAAAAAGACTGATAATTCTTGGCTAAATGGTCTTCAGGGACAACATCAGAACTAAGCTGCTTCATAGATGTAATGTGCTCTCAGGAGGAATCATATTCCAAGGTATAAGAAAACAGTTCAAGGATCTGTGCTTTCAAGTAAAAGACACTTTGATAATGTTAAATAGGTTTGCAGTACATTTTTTCTTAATATGAAATAGGAAAGCAAAGATCTTTTTAAGTCTTTAAATCTTTAATGCTTGGCACATTACATTGACATAAGATCTTTATGGAATGTATGGTGGTTGTCTATCATGTCTGACAATGACAGGAAACCTGTGCAGGAGAGTTTTTAAAGTAGAAAAGCTGTCACACTGGAGTAGTTCCACTCTCTTAACCTCAGAAGTCCAAGTCCAGTGGTATGAACAAGCATCACCATCTGGGGTCTTCCTTGGTTGCAGTGGATGACCATGACATCTTCTCCATGGAGCATTGCAAGAGTGTCTTCCTGGCTGTTGGATCTCACTGTAGATCTCATCCGCCCAGCCACTGACTTCTCATGCTGGGACAGGCATGTCCCTAACTCATCCTGGTATAAGGCTGCCATCTAGCCTCACCTGGTTTAACCAGCCTGTTGAAGCGGTGTACTGGAGCGTGGCCACTGTCACATGCAAACAGCTACTTGGAGCCACAGTTGAGAGCTGGTGGGGACCAAGGGTAAGTGAGCTGCCCTGGAATGGACACGACAAGTACCATTACCAGAGGTGCTACCCCTCCCTGGATACCCTATCCACCCCTGTAGAATGTATGGTCTTTACTTATTTGGTGTGATAATTGACAACAATCATATACTACAACAATACTCCTAGATTTAGCTTGATTTTCTACCTCAAGCTAAATGAGTTGTTTTACAGCCTGAGAGAAATAGGAAAGAAGGAAACAACTGGCTGGAATCATATTGAGAGAGCCTGTTTGAGCCATCAAGATGTTGTGAAGGGCAGTTTTTTTTTTGATGGACACTAGATCATGGTTTCTTTGGGGGCTTTGCTATTGCTTGCATGGTGGGTGGTGAGGGGGTCAGTGCTTTATCTGGAGCAAATAGGGTCGATGCTTTTACTGCTGCTTGTGCATGGGAAGGGGAGGGGGGACTTTGGGATCCTAACATTTTTGTCATTCATTCTTTGTTTTTCTGTTTTGTGCATGTCTGCAAAGAGTAAGAATTTCAGGTTGTACACCATATACATTCTCTGATATTATGACCATAACACTATAAGATATAGGAGCAGAATTAGGCCATTTGGCCCATCAAGTCTATTCCATCATTTCATCATGGCTAACCCAATTTTCCTCTCAGCCCCAATCTCCTGCCTTCTCCCTGTATCCCTTCATGTCCTGACTAATCAAGAATATATCAACTTCTGCCTTAAATATACATCAAAACTTGGCCTTCACAACTGCCTGTGGCAAAGAATTCCACAGATTCACCATTTGCTGGCTAAAGAAATTCTTCCTCACCTCCATTCTAAAAGGACGTTCCTCTATTCTATATTAAATTAAACCATTAAACCACCGAAGGTGAACTTCCTTTTTAACGTCAATCATAACAACCATCTGAATACAGCTGCACGAATTCCTCAGGGCAATTTCCTGCGACTAACAATCTTCATCAATGAACTTCCCTCTAACTAAAGTTCCAAAGTGAAATTATAAGCTGACAATTGCAGTCCATGCCCAAATGTAGAAGGACTTAGACAATAAGCAAGTATTGACAGATAATTGGCAAGTAGCATTCAAGATGTACAAGCACTAGGCTAAAAGCATCTCAGTAAAGAAAGAGTCAACTACAATATCTTGATATCAAGCTGTACTACCATCCCCAAACAGTCAAGCATCCGTATCCCAAGGGCCACTGTTGATCAGAAACATGACTGAAACAGCTACACAAGTCAGAAATTAGGTTGCCTGATTCAAAGTATTCATTTTCTGACACCTGAAGGTCCTTCCACTCATTTATAAAATACATGTTAGAATTATGAGGGAATACACTCCCAGTGCAAGGATAATTGTAACTACTGCAGCATTTAAGAAGCTCGAGACAATCTTGGGCAAAACTGTACACTTGAGTCATATCCAGTCCATTAGCAACTTACTCAACTATTGCGGTTGATTCAAACCTCTGAATCTCCATATCCAGCAGGGCTGTCAGAACACAGAGACTGCAAAAATTCAAGAAGATGACTCAGTGGCATCTTTTCATGGCAACTTAGAATGGATATGAAAGGTTACACTTTCCAGTGTTGTTCACATGTCATGAGTTTATAAGAAAAGTATGTCCTAAATATCTTGGAGCCAGAGCATCAGGAGTGGGAAGAAATATTCCATCCTATACCACACTTTGTCTAAAAATATCCAAACATTTCTTAAAAGCATGCAGCCCGAAGATTCGTCCCCAACATTTTTTTTGGCATTGGAATGGTGTTCACAGTTTCCCTAATGCTATTTGAAAAAGCCTTTAAAAATGACAGAATTGTTAATTCCAATTCCAAATCAGGGCTGGCAGACTCCCATGTGTAATGACACTCCACTTAAAGAAAAGAAAAGTGGGCTTTAGGGACTGAGTTTTCAGCATTATTCTATGTTTCCAACAGCTATGAATGCAAGTAGCTTTTAAAGTATCACACTATGGTTCCACTACTTGGAAGAACAGTTTGTGTATTAGGGTAATGAGAGGAAGCATTCTGAGTTCACCTAGAAGACAAAGGAACCTGCACAAAGTTCAACAAATCATGCAGACAGAGGCGCCCTCTATGTGCAAAGGACATTCATAATAGGAAGTTGTCTGATAGGTGGCAAAAAGAGTTCCTCATGAGTGCCTGCAATTTTGGGAGCCTTGCATCCAAAAAGCCCCTTCCTGATATGAGCATACAAGTCATCTTCATTAAACATGGAGAGCTTCGCATATTGCTGGTGCAGTTATTCTTCAAGTCTGCCATACAGTAGTATCATGAGCAGGATACATCAGCAGAGCCAGAGTATCTTGAGGCAAGGTTTCCAACTATGAAGTTAACATTGATTTTCGTCTGGCAGCAATGCACGCCCTTGTAATTGTTTGCTTCTTCAGGTTTTCTCTGATCTCTCCAAACTTCTAGCACAAGCTCGGATGAATCTATAGGCTCCCATCTGTAAAGTGGCCCATCAATATAGAACTACATAGAACATTATAGCACAGTACGGACCCCTCAGGCCTTGAGGTTTTGCTGACATTTTAACCTATTCAAGATCAATCTAACTCTTACTTCCCAATAGCCCTCCAGTTTCCTGTCATCCATCTAAGAGTTTCTTAAGTGCCCCAAACATATCTGCCTCCTCCACCACCACACCCTGACAGGGTGTTCCACGCACCCACCACTCTCTGTGTAAAGAATTTACCTCTGACATTCCTCCTATACTTTCCTCCAATCACCCTCAAAGTTATGCCCCCTTCTGTGAACTTCTTCATGGACTTCTTACTGCTCACATGACAAATTGTACTAATAGCATTACAGTTTTGCATTCTCTTTTCACACAGCTATAACATCAAAGCCTCTTTAGTTATTTGTGGTACCCACATTATTAAGTTAACTATTTTCAAAGAATAGTTTATCTGTCATGAGAATGAATCATATTTTACGCATTTGTTCTCATCAGATTGAAACTGAAAGCCATCACATCGAACATAGTTCCAGTTAAGAACATATCACTGATTTATTTATCTCGTAAATGAGTACAGTACTGTGCAAAGGTCTTAGGCATGCTAGATTTTTGATCTGCTTTCAGATGTTATGGCCTCCACAAAGTCCTGATCTCAAAATCATTCAGGCTGCCTGGGATTAGCTGGAGGGACAAGCAACTGAGATAGCCAAAGTCTGCCAAAGAACTGTGGCATATTCTTGAAGATGCTTGGAACAACCTACCAGCCGATTTTCTTTAAGAACTGCACAACAGTATACCTAAGAGAATTGATGCAGATTTAAAAGCAAAGGGTGGTCAGACCAAATATTGATCTGATTTAGTTTTTTTTAACTGTTTACTACTCTTTATGGTAATTTTATTGAAATTTACAAACTTTTAAATTCATTATTTTCGAAAGCATCTTCACTTTTCAGAATTTTTTTTTACATGTGCCTAAGACTTTTGCACAGCACTGTATGATGAACAGTTAACTAATTATGCTGGCTTGAAAGTGTTTTGTTTTCACTTAATTGTGTGAATAAGAATCTCGTTGATTCTAAGTAGTGGCAAATACAGCAAAACAGACCAGCAGTCTTCAGTCTCTAGTCATGTTATGAGTCATAAAAAGTTGAATGACGGGATTATAACAAGCTCCACATTTTGTAAGGACTGTGCCCTTCAGGTGAACATTTTCATGCTTTGTATCTTCAAACTTGGACTGTCTATTAGACAGATAAATAAAATACTCCATTTATGCAGGATTCAGACTTCAACACTTTGATAATTCTTTCTTACAGTGATATTTGTCTTTTATAAGTTTTAGAAGAAGCCTCATACTGTTCTTCATCTTGTATCAACTATATGTAACTCCCTAATTATAATTTTGCACCAATATTAAAGACTGCATGGAAGCACTTCGCTTGTAAATTTCAGAGCTGCTACTTTATGTCTCATAAATTTAAGTTCTGGGTGGCGGGGTGGAGATATATTTCCAGTAAAGGAGGTGTAAGGTGCTCCTCTCTGCTAGCCTGCAAGTCACTTTTGGGGAAGGTGTAACACCTGCTTAGCCTCACCCCTGATCAGGGTTACATTAGACTCCTGAACCAGTGTGGATAACTTCACTCACCCCTGATTCTACAACCTATGGACACACTTTCAAGGTCCCTACAACTCATGTTCTCAATTTATTTTTTATTTGTTTGTTTATTTATTATTATTATTATTATTATTATTATTATTATTATTATTGTCTTTGCACAGTTTGTCTTCTTTGGTTGTCTGACCATCTTTGTGCATAGTTTTTCATGTATTCTATTTTGTTTCTTTATATGTTATGTGAAATGCCTGCAAGAAAATGAATCTCAGGGTAGTACAGCAAATTCCAGTTAATTGGGCCATCGGTTAAAAAGGGCAACCATTTATTTGGGACAACTCTTAAAGAACAAAAAACTAAGAAACAAAAACAATAACTGGGATTCCCTTTGTTTGTTTGGGACACTACACCACTTAGTTGGGACAGGAGACTGTTGGAAAACAATTTCTAACTAGGGTCAGCCGTATGCACTTATGTGACCGTTAGACACTACACTGTGCTTAGAGTGAACAGTTTTTAAATAGCGACAGTTGCATGTGTTTCTGTTCAAAAAGCAGAGATTTTTATTACTGATAGTAGGCGAGAAATAGGCAGTAAGACATTTCTGAACTATTTTGCTCACTGCAGTTTCAAGCATTGAGGCTTGGAGATGCTAAGAGTAGCTGGGAGTGAAAATAAAATGATTACACTACTTCAACAAGGATTTGAAGATGTCAACAATCATCTTGGATGTTACAATGAAAGTGAAGATTTGGAGGATGCAATTGTTGAAAGTTTTTTTCTGAAGGCAGTCCATTATCTGAACTCAGTGTCTGGGCTGATTTTGTTCATTTGCATTCAATCAAAAGAACATGGCAGTGTACACTTGTTGAATTCCTCCATCAATAACTACTAGGAACTACAGCTTTATTGTACTTAGTAGTAGTAATAGTGTTCTAATTTATTATGTATTTTATTTAAATACATATTTTGATACTCAGTTAAATGGTAGTTTGTCCTTTTTATACCATTTTAACTACTTCCTTTTTAACTATTTGGCTAATTAGGGCAGCTATTTATCTGGACCAGTATGTATTGGTCCCAATATGTTGCAGTTTACTGGAAACCATGGTAAATGGTGACATCCTGTATAATAAATTTACTTTGAACTTTGATATTCTGTTTTCATTAAGAAGCCTTATCATTCAGAAAACTGTTAAGAACTTACAACATATAATTTACAATTTACAACATATAATGGCCAGATTAACCCTTCTTAGTGTCAAACGCTTAGGAACTAACGATATGTCATTATTCTTGAGTGGAATAAGCTTTGTGTAGTGGCTGTTCAACTTGAATCAGAGGGTTTAGTTTCAATCCTTTTGAGGCCATGGAATGAAAATGAACTCCAACATCTGAAAATTTTATTGGCATTCAGTAGGATATTTCCGACTGTTGGGAGATCACTGACTATTCATTTCAAGCAAAAACCAACTTCTCCGTACCTCCATTCCCACTTCTACCCCCTATGTCTATTTAGTAATTCCACCAGAAGCTGTTAACTATCAATCACTTAACAAAGGTATTTATTACATGGCTTAGAATATCATTAGCTTAAAATAGTAAATATGGAAAACAAAACTGACTAATTCAAGCCAATTGTCACAGAACGAAATATAGGTGATTCTCAATCGCGTCTCTTACTTGAACTGAATATGCTTGGGGTCTTTTGACGCCTTTGTGATTTGGCGTTTTGTATTCTGTGTTAGTTGCTCTTTTGTTTCCATTTGCATGATCTGTTCCTTTTTTTGTGCATCGCTGGGATGATGCTTTTCTTTGAATGGGTTCCACGGTTTTCGTTATTTCGTGGCTATCTGTGGGAATACGAATCTCAGGGTTGTATACTGGAAACATATTTTGATAATAAATGTACTTTGGATCCTATGAATTCTAGCTGGAGTAAATGAATATGTTTCCAAAGGACCAGGGCAATCTGACTTTCAACTAGATTAAACCAAATGATAAAGGCAGAATCTTAATAGCATTTTCGAAGGTTCACTGTTTAGTACTTTTATTCTGGAATTTGAATGTAGAAATCATACAGAGAATCATTTATTACAAATAGAAAAATAGCTTAGCAACGGTGGTGATCAGTGATGGAGACAAACTTATTACTGCTTCAAGTTGTTCATAGTCGACATTTGGAATTGAAAGTGGATCTAAGGAAATGCCATGAAATGCAGATGATACTGTAAATCACACTGTATAAATTGCAGACGTACTCTTAAATATGTCACTTAAATTTAAGAGGTTATTTTCTAATGCTGGATGTCTTATATAAATCTCTCTTCAATTATATACAGTGGACAATTTATTAGGTACATCTGTACACCTGCTCATTAATGCAGATATATAATCAGCTAATCATGTGGCAGTAACTCATTGCACAAAGGCATGCACGCAAACATGATCAAGAGGATCAGTTGTTGATCAGACTAGATCAGATCAAAATGGGGAAGAAACGTATAAGTGACTTTGACCGTGAATGATTGTTGAAACCAGACAGGATGGTTTGACTATCTCAGAAACTGCATGCACAACAGTCTAAAGTTTTTAAAGAATGGTGTGAAAAACAAAAACTTCAGTGAGTGTCAGTTCGGTAGGCAAAAATGCCTGTGAGAGAGGTCAGAGGGGAATGGTTCAAGTTGACAGGAAGGCAACAGTAACGCAAATAATCATGTATTACAATAGTGGTGTGCAGAATAGTAGAAGAGAATCTCTGAATACACAACACATTGAACCTTGAAGAAGATGGGCTGCAGCAGCAGAAAATGATGAACATACACTCAGTGTCCACTTTATTATATACAGGAGGTACTTAATGAGGTGGCCACTGAGTATTTGTACATACACACATATATGAACATGTAATCGAAGGGTAGTCTTCTGAAAAATAATTGTTTTTTGTTTACCTTGATATATGCTATCTAACATTTATCATTGCACCATATAAACATGGATATTTTATTCAGATATAAGGTCATCAGGAAGAAGAATGAAATACAAACAACACTTACATGACAGAAAATGGGTGAAATTCAGGAGAGCTAATGTGAGATTGACCATTCAGCTTGAACTCGGTACTGTTTCCATGAATCAGGCATTGTTGGAACAGGTAACTGAGTTAAAATTAAGGCAGCTTCCTGTGAAATAATCTTTAGCAGGACGTGCACCTGAAATGTGCAAATAAGCCAAGTATTCGGAGGCCATTGTCATTTTGATTTTGAACACTGTGCACAGAGCACACTTATCTACGAGATTGTGATCTTCCACTGCTAGATTCTCAGAAATAGAAACTCTGCTAATATTGAAAGCTCTCATAATGCACAAGGGAAAATTCAATTAAACAGAGCATTTATCACAAATTCTATATGTATGTCACCTATCTGAATTGCTATCTCAGTTTCTCCCTTCATTGATGCTGCCTGAACTGTTAAGTGTTTTCTGTTTTTACTTCAGATTTTCAGCATATGCATTTTTTTCTGCTTTTCTGTACAGATATGACTTTCATACTGCCCATTTTACACAAATATTAAAGAATATCTATTCCTTTAAGTCTTGTACCTTTATTCCTATACCTTGACCTCTGGCCTTCCAATATAATGTCTCGTGCATTAAGCACTTTACTAGAGTACTAACACATAAAATTTGACATCAAGTTATATAGAGGTCATAAGTATTTAAAGAACACTTGTATTTGCATCAGACCTTCCATGATTTCAGGTTGTCCCCAAATGGTTTACACTCGCTGAAATACTTCTCAAGTGTCGGCTTTCTTATAAGCAAAAACTTGGTCACAGTGATTTTTAAGGAGGCTTTTTAGTGAAACTTCCTCAAAGAAAAAAGAGCAGAGGGGATTAGGAGGAAATTCGAAATGTCTGTCTCAGCAAGCAAAAGTCTGTCTGCCAGTTGGGAAATAAGTAAATTCAAGAGGGCATAAGGCCAGAATTAAAGAAGTGCAAATGTATAACTGAAGGAGTTTATATTGGTAAGAAAGAAAGCACTGTTCAGAAACCTAAAGATAAAATTTAAAGCCAAAGAATAGCTAAACAGTGAACTCATATATGTCAAAGGATCCAGGGTGATGGATCAGCTGGACTTGGGCTGTAGTTACCAGAGCTCAGCTTTACTAGTGGTAGTAGCTGGGAGATGGCCAAGTAAATATTGGATTGTCAAGACAAGAGTTAAAATGGTTGCAGCAACTGGTGGTCAGAAACAGGGAGATAAATTGTTGGTTAAGAATCTGAAAAATCAACAAGAAAAGATAATCAGGGAGTTTTCCTGGTATGCTAGCCAACATTATCCATGAATTACTACAAACAAGAAAAGTGTATTAACTGGTCATTTATTCCTCTGTGGTTTATGATGCTGTCTGCCAATGCAGCAACAAGCCTTCAAGAAATAATTCATTGTGTGAGAATTACTTTGTGGGGTTTCACTATGAATGTGCACTTCCTAAACATGTCCTCTCTGACAACACACATCAAAGTTGCTGGTGAATGCAGCAGGCCAGGCAGCATCTCTAGGAAGAGGCACAATCTATGTTTCAGGCCGAGACCCTCCGTCAGGACTAACTGAAGGAAGAGTTAGTAAGAGATTTAGTAATCTAGAGATGCTGCCTGGCCTGCTGCATTCACCAGCAACTTTGATGTGTGTTGCTTGAATTTCCAGCATCTGCAGAATTCCTGTTGTTTATGTCCTCTGATTTGCTTGCATGCTTAATTCTCTGCCAATATCCCTGAATCTTTCTGTTAGTATTTGATTCTTCCTCTGCATTATGTCCACGTACATGTCCAATGTGTGTTTTTATTGCATGCTTAATCGCGTACTTGAGACATCAAGATGCTAATACATAGTTTACTGTTTCCTAATAAATCCCAATATACAACTATTTCCACTTCTAACAGGCAATGATGCCATGTACTGACTATGGTTAGACTCAACAGTTCATGGAAAGAGTAAAACGATTGGGAAATAATTAAGTCGAATAGGTCACTGAGAGGGCAGATTTATAACTTCAAATAAATTTGATTTAAACCTATGAAGAATCACAGAAGAATCTAGCAAGAAAAGGGTGGCTCAGTTATACAACAGTAATGCTAAAGGTGTGGGTTCAATCCTGCCTTCAGGTGCTGTTGGTTTAGAGCTTCTATGTTTCCCAGACAGGATTTCTGTCAGCTGCTTCAATTTCTTCCAGAAATTACTGGATGGGTGTGCGAGCAGGAATAAGTTGTAGGGCTACAGGAAAAGAAGAAGAGAGGTAATGCAGTTGATAGGATTGCTTGACTGGAGCTGGCAGTGGATTTGATGAGCTGATAGTCTTCCTTCTGTGTCATAAGTAAGCAAGTTTACCTCTTGCCCTGTTCAGTATCCATTTAAAGCAGCTTTATTTTCTATTTCAAATGCAGAAAAAATTATATGCTCTCTTCTTGCTCCTGCCAACAAGAAAACATAGAAAACAGAAAATAGGTGCAGGAGTAGGCCATTCAGCCCTTCGAGCCTGCACCGCCATTTATTATGATCATGGCTGATCATCCAACTCAGAACCTTGCACCAGCCTTCCCTCCATACCCTCTGATCCCTTTAGCCACAAGGACCATATCTAACTCCCTCTTAAATATAGCCAATGAACTGGCCTCAACTGTTTCCTGTGGCAGAGAATTCCACAGATTCACCACTCTCTGTGTGAAGAAGTTTTTCCTAATCTCAGTCCTAAAAGGCTTCGCCTTTATCCTCAAACCGTGACCCCTCGTTCTGGACTTCCCCAACATTGGGAACAATCTTCCTGCATCTAGCCTGTCTAATCCCTTTAGGATTTTATACGTTTCAATCAGATCCCCCCTCAATCTTCTAAATTCCAACGAGTACAAGCCTAGTTCATCCAGTCTTTCTTCATATGAAAGTCCTGCCATCACAGGAATCAATCTGGTGAACCTTCTTCGTACTCCCTCTATGGCAAGGATGTCTTTCCTCAGATTATGGGACCAAAACTGCACACAATACTCCAGGTGTGGTCTCACCAAGGCCTTGTACAACTGCAGTAGTACCTCCCTGCTCCTGTACTCGAATCCTCTTGCTATAAATGCCAGCATACCATTCGCCTTTTTCACTGCCTGCTGTACCTGCATGCCCACTTTCAATGACTGGTGTATAATGACACCCAGGTCTCGTTGCACCTCCCCTTTTCCTAATCGGCCACCATTCAGATAATAATCTGTTTTCCTTTTTTTGCCACCAAAGTGGATAACTTCACATTTATCCACATTAAATTGCATCTGCCATGAATTTACCCACTCACCCAACTTATCCAAGTCACCCTGCATCCTCTTAGCATCCTCCTCACAGCTAACACTGCCGCCCAGCTTCGTGTCATCCGCAAACTTGGAGATGCTGCATTTATTTCCCTCATCCAAGTCATTAATATATATTGTAAACAACTGGGGTCCCAGCACTGAGCCTTGCGGTACCCCACTAGTCACTGCCTGCCATTCTGAGAAGGTCCCGTTTATTCCCACTCTTTGCTTCCTGTCTGCTAACCAATTCTCTATCCACATCAATACCTTACCCCCAATACCGTGTGCTTTAAGTTTGCACGCTAATCTCCTGTGTGGGACCTTATCAAAAGCCTTTTGAAAATCCAAATATACCACATCCACTTGTTCTCCCCTATCCACTCTACTAGTTACATCCTCAAAAAATTCTGAGATTCGTCAGACAAGATTTTCCTTTCACAAATCCATGCTGACTTTGTCTGATGATTTCACCACTTTCCAAATGTGCTGTTATCACATCTTTGATAACTGACTCCAGCAGTTTCCCCACCACTGACGTTAGGCTAACCGGTCTATAATTCCCCAGTTTCTCTCTCCCTCCTTTTTTAAAAAGTGGGGTTACATTAGCCACCCTCCAATTCTCAGGAACTAGTCCAGAATCTAAAGAGTTTTGAAAAATTATCACTATTGCATCCACTATTTCTTGGGCTACTTCCTTAAGCACTCTGGGATGCAGACCATCTGGCCCTGGGGATTTATCTGCCTTTAATCCCTTCAATTTACCTAACACCACTTCCCTACTAACATGTATTTCGCTCAGTTCCTCCATCTCACTGGACCCTCTGTCCCCTACTATTTCTGGAAGATTATTTATGTCCTCCTTAGTGAAGACAGAACCAAAGTAATTATTCAATTGGTCTGCCATGTCCTTGCTCCCCATAATCAATTCACCTGTTTCTGTCTGTAGGGGACCTACATTTGTCTTTACCAGTCTTTTCCTTTTTACATATCTATAAAAGCTTTTACAGTCAGTTTTTATGTTCCCTGCCAGTTTTCTCTCATAATCTTTTTTCCCCTTCCTAATTAAACCCTTTGTCCTCCTCTGCTGAACTCTGAATTTCTCCCAGTCCTCAGGTGAGCCACTTTTTCAGGCTAATTTGTATGCTTCTTCTTTGGAATTGATACTATCCCTAATTTCTCTTGTCAGCCACGGGTGCACTACCTTCCTTGATTTATTCTTTTGCCAAACTGGGATGAACAATTGTTGTAGTTCGTCCATGCAATCTTTAAATGCTTGCCATTGCATATCCACCGTCAATCCTTTAAGTGTCATTTGCCAGTCTATCTTAGCTAATTCACGTCTCATACCTTCAAAGTTACTCCTCTTTAAGTTCAGAACCTTTGTTTCTGAATTAACTATGTCACTCTCCATCTTAATGAAGACTTCCACCATATTATGTTCACTCTTACCCAAGGGGCCTCTCACGACAAGATCGCTAATTAACC
Source organism: Mobula hypostoma (assembly GCF_963921235.1). Classification (NCBI taxonomy): domain Eukaryota; kingdom Metazoa; phylum Chordata; class Chondrichthyes; order Myliobatiformes; family Myliobatidae; genus Mobula; species Mobula hypostoma. The sequence goes on along the minus strand of NC_086101.1, from coordinate 83,886,334 downwards.
CTTCCTCATTGCTCAAAACCCAGTCTAGAATAGCCTGCTCTCTAGTTGGTTCCTCGACATGTTGGTTCAAAAAACCATCCCACATACATTCCAAGAAATCCTCTTCCTCAGCACCTTTACCAATTTGGTTCACCCAATCTACATGTAGATTGAAGTCACCCATTATAACTGCTGTTCCTTTATTGCACACATTTCTAATTTCCTGTTTAATACCATCCCCGACCTCACTACTACTGTTAGGTGGCCTGTACACAACTCCCACCAGCGTTTTCTGCCCCTTAGTGTTATGCAGCTCTACCCATATCGATTCCACATCTTCCCAGCTTATGTCCTTCCTTTCTATTGCGTTAATCTCCTCTTTAACCAGCAACGCCACTCCACCTACTTTTCTTTCATGTCTATCCCTCCTGAATATTGAATATCCCTGAAGGTTGAGCTCCCATCCTTGGTCACCCTGGAGCCATGTCTCTGTGATCCCAACTATATCATAATCATTAATAACAATCTGCACTTACAATTCATCCATCTTGTTACGAATGCTCCTGGCATTGACACACAAAGCCTTCAGGCGCTCTTTTACAACTCTCTTAGCCCTTATACAATTATGTTGAAAAGTGGCCCTTTTTGATGCTTGCCTCAGGACTCACACCACCAAGTTCAGGAACAGTTACTACCACTCAACCATCCGGCTCTTGAACCAAGGGGGACAACTTCACACAACTTCATTTGCCCCATCACAGAGATGTTCCCACAACCAATGGCCTCATTTTCAAGGACTCTTCATCTCATGTGCTCTAAAATGTATTGCTTATTTATTTATTTATTATTATTGCTTCTTTTTTATTTTGCACAGTTTGTTGTCTTCTGGTTGAACCCCCTAGTTAGGAGGACTTTCACTGATTCTGTTACGGTTCGTATTTTATAGATTTATTGAGTATGCCCTCAAGCAAATGCCTCTCAGAGTTGCATATGGTGACATATACATACTTTGATAATAAAATATACTATGAACTTTGAACAACAAGGGCCAAATTACATGTTCTTGGCCCATTCGCACTCACGGAATACTTGCAGTCACATTTACCTTTTCCACCCATGTGCCTCCCATTGGCCTTCCTGCCGCTGCTATTTTGCGACGTGTAGCGGCCATATTTATTTACTATTATTACTTTTCGTATTTTCACAGTTGTCTTATTTTACACATTGATTGCTTGTCTGTCTTCATGCATAATGTTTCATCGATTCTATTATATTTCTTTGCTCTACTATGAACATGCGCAAGAAAATGAATCTCAAGGTAGTATTTGATAATAAATGTACTTTGAACTTTGTTGAAGATACAGACAGGCATTTCAACCCTGAGAAATACATACTAATACCAGACGGCATGCATTTAAGTTGAGAGGGATGAATTTCAAAGGAGATGCAAGTTTTTTTTTTAGACGGAGTGTGGGAGCTGCCTGGAATGCACTGCCTATGGTGATGGTGGAGGCAGATACATTAGGGACTTCTAAAAGATGTCTAGATAGTCACATGAATGTGAGGAAAATGAAAGGATATGGACGTTCTTTAGGCAAAAGAGATTAGCTTAGTTGGCCATTTGATTACTAATTTAATTGGTTTGGCACAAAATTGTGGGCCAAAGGGTCTGTTCTGTGCTGCCCTGTTCCATATTCTATGTTCTTTAAACTTTACTCAAGGACCATTCCAATAGAAGACTAGTTCCACTGTTTCTAAAGAGCAGTAGAAAATAGTTTAAAAACTCGAACTTGCAAATAATACACTTTGAACTTATAGAACTGTTTAAAACCAACGTTAATTAAAATCAATTAGAAACTAATCACTTACTTCCTTTTCCCACTTCAGTGATTTGAATGGCAGATTTTATGGCTTTGAGGCCAGGTTCATGGATGATGGAGGGACAGGTAGTGTTGAGGAAGCAGGAGAGCTTAGACAGACTGGGAGAATGGGCAAAGTATGGCAGCTGGAATGTAGTGTATGGCCATACACTTTGGTAGAAGGAATAAAGGTATAGATAAATTCTAAATGGGAAGAAAACTCAAAAATCAGGGGTGCAAAGGGGCTTGGGAGTCCTCATGCAGGATTCCCTGAATGTTAACTTACAGGTTGAGTTAGTGGTAAGGAAGTCAAATGCAAGGTTAGCATTCATTTCAAGAGGACTACAATATAAAAGCGAGGAAGCAACTTGGAGGCTTTATAAGGTATTGCTCAGACCACAGTTGGAGTATTGTAAGCAGTTTTGGGCCCCTTATCTAAAAAATGGTGTGCTGGCACTGGAGAGGTTCCAGAAGAGAGTCATGATAATGATTTGGGGAATGAAAGGGTTAACATATGAGAAGCATTTGAAACCTTTGGGCCTGTACTCACTGGAATTTAAATGAATGATAGGGATGGAGAATCTCATTGAAAACCTATGAAATATTGAAAGGTCAAGATAGAATGCCTGTAGAGATGATGTTTCCTATAGTGTGTGAGTCTAGGATCCGATGGTACAGCATCAGAATAGAGAGATGTCAATTTAGAACACAGATAAGGAGGAATTTCTTTAGTAAAGGCATCATAGGAGAAGGGAGGAGGCAGGAGAATGAAATTCAGAGGGATAATAAATCAGCCATGATGGAATAGAGGTCATACTTAATGGGCCAATTGGCCTAATTCTGCTCCTATGTCTTACGGTCTTTAGTTTAAGTCATTAGCCCCATTCAATAAGTGATGTAAAACTGAGGATATGGATATAAAGTGTATCTAGACCCTCAGCTCAGGACATTTTTGGAGGACACTCAGATTCAATAGTGATTTGGAGGGAAAACCTCCAGCACATTCTATGTTGACACATGCTTGGTAAGTAAGTAACAATGCACTCTAACCCATTGTAACCATATGCAAATATACTCTCTGCTCTACAAATTTATGCATATCAGGAAGATACTACATGCAGTTCCTGGTTTTGATTACATTAATTATCTCAGCCAGGATGATGTTAATGGTTATTGTGATATAACAGACTGCAGAACTGAACCTACTCAAGTATCCTGAATGGAAATGCAGAGAATGCAGGGGTTGCTGAGACCTCGAGTTTATGTGGCTGTTGTGACTAATGGATACAGATGAAAAAATCAGAAAGAGTCACAACCAAACATCAAAGCAATATTCCACAGAAGCAGTTGTGATGCCTGGGGACAAAAGGAAAATGAGATGTCATTAGAGAAGGAAAACACAGGTGCCTAGAAAATAGAGTTCATTATCTTCAAGTTGAGCTAGATAAGAACCATCACCAATCGATGGCCTGCAAAAGAAAAACTGGAGAAACATCTAGTGAAAAAAATATATTTATGCATCTTTCACTCTGAATCTTATGGTAAAATTTAATCTGCAGGATTCTTGATGGTAACTGTGCACAGAGATCAAAGCTAATGTGGCATTGCATGAAATGTGATGGTGCTTGAGAGCACTCACCTGGAAAGGTGGCCAGAAGGCTGATGAAAATGGTGGTGTGGGGTTGGAGGTGCCACGTGTGCTGATGTGGCAATCCACACACCTGCCATGAAGTGCAATCTGGTCACAACATCTTGCACTGAGATGTATCGTATAAAGGTGATGCAATCATTATCAGTGATAGTCGTGAAGAAAGATAAAGATTAGACAGAAGAGGAGCACAGAAAAATGAGTATGTCAGGGACAGTAGGCAGCATTTAATTAATGTATGTTCACTGGGCTTGCAGTGGAACTTAATCCTCCTCGTAGAGAAAGATACAAGTTGTTGGAGACACCATTTTGACAGTCAATTTCTATCACTAAGTGCAGTAATAGTAACTACATACTAGGTGACATCTCCAGAGGAGCTTCTGACCCTGAGTAAATATCTAATGCACTAAGGTGAATTCTGTCTAGAAGTGCCTAGGCCAATTTCCTCTCAGTCAATAATTGACTTGGAAATGATGGCTAGCACAATCAAACGTGAACAAAATGGCTTTTATGTGTAAATTGCACATAAAGGCTATGTGCAAAGGCGTCCAATTTCTTAGCAGAAACAACAAAATAGATTCTGCATAGATTTTCTATCAGAATGATCTCTGAGGATTCATTAGCTCAGCGCCATCAACGATTGTTTTAGTTACTATGGTAAGCCAAAAATCCAGAGCTGACTGCACTTGACTTTACATTGTCTGGAGTAATGCCTCTCAAATACTAATTCACAATTACAAGCACATGAACATCCCATTCATCCCATGAACAATGGCAACCATTTGAGTCATTTAACCTGCAGTCTGCAATAACAGGTCTCAGAGCTATAATTAACCAGAACATTATGTAACTGAAATAATTATTCAAAAAAAGCGTAATTGTTGTTAATTACCCTCACAAACATGTACAATTTGGCATGCTCAGTGTACTAAGGCATTGACCTTGACTCAGTGGTAGCACACTTACCTCTGAGTCAAGAGGCCAGGGGTGCAAGTCCCACCCCAGGTACTTAAACATATCAGCCAGTCTGATAGATCAGTGGACTTCTAAGGAAATATTGCAAGATCTCTTACTTCAGATAGGGGTGTTAAACCAACTTCTTAGCTTTGCGCACAGGCAAAACAGAAAATGCTGGAAATTGTCAACTTGTCAGGGAGCAGCAAAAGAAGGAGGAACAGCATAAAGAATTAAGACTATTGACCTTTCACCGGAACTGTGATAGGATGAAAAGCAGGACAAATTAAAGGGTGAGATGCAAAGTATTTTTTAGAAACCCAAAGACCATAAAAATGTGAAATGATTACCTAAAGTTATGGAAAGTTGGAGGACTTTGGAGATCCATTGGTATTACTGTAGGACAGCATAGCATTTCTCCAATTGCTCTCCCAAATCTTCCCCTAAAGAAAGATGTCATGATCTCTATCACCTCGATGTGTGTAGGACCTTACTTTATGTAAGAGGGCTTCTGTGTTTCCTTTAGTATAAAAATGTGAAGCTGTGACAGTATCTCAAAATATCTTAATGACCTAAGGCATTATGATATATTCAGGGGATTTTGAAGGAAGCCAAAGAAATACAAGTTCTTTCATAGAGATAAAGCATCGTAATGCAAAATCTACAAATTTCTACAGATGTACCTTGGAGAGCATTCAAACTGGGTACATCACTGACTGATATGGGGGATGTGTATACTGCACAAGATGAAACAAAGCTGCAGAGAGCTGTAAACTTAGCTCCATCATGGGCAGAAGACTTCATAGTATCCAGGACTTCTTCAAAGAGTGATCAAAAAGGCATCATCCATCATTGAGGACCCCCATCACCCAGGTCATGTATGGATCTCATTGCTACCATCAGGAAGGAGGTACTGAAGCCTGAAGGCACACACTCAACAATTTAGGAACAGCTTCTTCCCCTCTGCCATTCGATTTCTGAATGGACATTGAACCATGAAAACTAATGCACTACTTTTTTATTTCTATGTTTGCACTACTACTATTATTATGTATGGCACTTTATTGCTGCCTCAAAGACAACAAATTTCACCATATATGACAGGGATATTAAACCTGATTCTGACTTTGATTCTTCCAAGCAAATTTACAGTTGCATTAGGATATTCAACGTTTAACATCTCAGTGATTGAATTCCACTCAACTACTTAAGTTCTGCTTTATCTATGAAGATGGATAATGCCCATTAGCTTTGACAGTATCACTCCACTCTGAGAGGCCCACACGCTAGCATAGTGGTTAGCACAATCGCTTTACAGTGTCAGTGATCACTGATCGGCATTCAATTCCTCGAATTGAAAGTGGCTACACAGGTCGATAGGGTGGTTAAGAAGACTTATGGAATGCTTGCTTTTATTAGTCGAAGCATTGAGTTCAAAAGTCAAGAGACTACATTACAACATTATCAAACTCTGGGTGGGTCACGTCTGGAGTATTGCATACAGTTTCGGGAGCCCCATTATAGGAACGATGTTGAGGGTTTGGAGAGGGTGCAGATGAGGTTGATAAGGATTCTGCCTGGTTTAGAAGGCATGTGCTGTCCCGACAGGCTGGACGAATGTGGGAGTTTTTTCTGGAATGGTGGGGGCTAAGGGGAAATCTGATAGTGGTGTAACCCTCTTACCAGGCTCATATGAAAACTTGGGTCTATAGCTAACTTGGCTAATAGCCACAGGACTCAGTGGTGAGAAGGCCACATTTATAAACAATATCTGTCTAGGGTCAGTATGGTTTGGGGTTAAACCGAACAGAAAAGTTGGGATGTTCCAATTAATGGAACCTCAATTTAAGCGAATGCTGTGTAAATACTCAGACTCTGTGTAAATACCTTACTCTGACTTCTCATCTTTTTTCTCCAGTTGCGATGAAGGGTCTCAACCTGAAATATCGACTGTTTACTCTTTTTCATAGATGCTGCCTGGCCTGCTGAGTCTCTCCAGCATTTTGTGTGTGTTACTTGGATTTGGAGCATCTGCAGATTTTCTTTTGTCTGGGTAAATACTGCCCATACATGATTATTCGTCAGCAAGAAATAACAGATCGTGCACTGCATAAAATTACAAAGAAAGTATATTTGCCAGTTTCAGCTTTATCAAATAGTTAATAGGAAAAAAAAAAGAAGAAAAAAGGGCCCATTACAGTTAAACCAGCCCATAACCGTTGGAGCTCATACTGGAGTATTTGGAAGTGAAAACACCTGCCACATTTTCGAACTTCCCTTGTAGACCATCTTGAGCAAACTGGCTCTATCTGTCTCGTTCTCTCTCTCTCTCTCTCTCTCTCTCTCTCTCTCTCTCTCTCTCTCTCTCACAGGAGTATCGCCCTTCCTCCTTGGAGTCATTCATCTGCACAAAGCACTTCTCGCGAAGGAGACTCTCCCTCCAACGGCATTCAATAGCATCTTATAGGTCATAGACATAGTCATACTTTATTGATCCCGGGGGAAATTGGTTTTCATTACAGTTGCACCATAAATAATTAAATAGTAATAAAACCATAAATACTTAAATAGTAATATGTAAATTCAGGAAATAAGTCCAGGACCAGCCTATTGGCTCAGGGTGTCTGACCCTCCAAGGGAGGAGTTGTAAAGTTTGATGGCCACGGGCAGGAATGACTTCCTATGACGCTCTGTGTTGCATCTCGGTGGAATGAGTCTCTGGCTGAATGTACTCCTGTGCCCAACCAGTACATTATGTAGTGGATGGGAGACATTGTCCAAGATGGCATGCAACTTGGACAGCATCCTCTTTTCAGACACCACCGTGAGAGAGTCCAGTTCCATCCCCACAACATCACTGGCCTTACGAATGAGTTTGTTAATGCTGTTGGTGTCTGCTACCCTCAGCCTGCTGCCCCAGCACACAACAGCAAACATGATGGCACTGGCCACCACAGACTCATAGAACATCCTCAGCATTGTCCGGCAGATATTAAAGGACCTCAGTCTTCTCAGGAAATAGAGACGGCTCTGACCCTTCTTGTAGACAGCCTCAGTGTTCTTTGACCAGTCCAGTTTATTGTCAATTTGTATCCCCAGGTATTTGTAATCCTCCACCATGTCCACACTGACCCCCTAGATGGAAACAGGTGTCACCGGTACCTTAGCTCTCCTCAGGTCTGCCACCAGCTCCTTAGTCTTTTTCACATTAAGCTACAGATAATTCTGCTCACACCATGTGACAAAGTTTCCTACCGTAGCCCTGTACTCAGCCTCATCTCCCTTGCTGATGCATCCAACTATGGCAGAGTCATCAGAAAACTTCTGAAGATGACAAGACTCTGTGCAGTAGTTGAAGTCCAAGGTGTAAATGGTGAAGAGAAAGGGAGACAAGACAGTCCCCTGTGGAGCCCCAGTGCTGCTGATCAGTCTGTCAGACACACAGTGTTGCAAGCACACGTTGCAAATCTGCCAGTCAGGTAATCAAGAATCCATGACACCAGGAAAGCATCCACCTGCATCTTCCCTTGTGTCCCATTCCGCAGCTCCCGCCAAAAGACCCCAAACCAGACACTGTATGTCACAAAACTCCCTCTGCCCCACTCTCTCTAGAACTTTCTCCTGATCCCACCTTCCGAATTGGCTGACATAACATTCCTAAGTTGAACAACATGACTTCTTATCTCTAGCCGAAACCAAAACATCCTACCAGTAGGACACACTACTTTTGCAGAAAGCTGCTAAAATGAAATACCTGAATACCTGCAGCATATCAGCAGAAATCGTAAGCAGGGTTTTACAGAGGTCTATAAGATTATGAGAGGCATAGATAGAGTAGACAGCGAGTATCTTTTTCCCAGGGTTGAAATATCTAATACCGGAGGGCATGCATTGAAGGTGAAAAGGGGTAGATTCAAAGGGGAGGTGAGGGGCACATTTTTTACTCAGGAGTGGTGGATGACTAGCAATGTCCCCTCTAAGGTGGGCGCATGCACACATTTTTTGCTACAAGCACACAAAGGAATTTAAACTGCGCACAAAAGGTTGTCGCCCCCTACCTCAATGGCATGTTAAGTATATCTCACGATCATCCACAATCACATTTCCTTTCTCAGTTTCTGATGCGGATGTGTTGCCAACGTGGAGTTTGCGATGATTAGACTGCAGATTTTAGAATTGGCTCAGTTATACTGTTTTTATTGAAGAAATTATTCAGTGCAAACATGTGGTTATCACTGGGCAAAAATATTGTACAGAGCAAGATTTATGCACCCACTGGTCATTACAAATTAGTGGGAATGTTGATGCCTGGCATGTGCTGCCTAGTATGGTGGTAGAGACAAATACATTAAAGGATTTTAAGAGACATTTAGATAGGCACGAATGTGGGGAAGATGGATGGATACGGACATTGTGTAGGTAGGAGGGATTAGTTTTGTTTTTTTTTACTTGTTAGCTGGTTTGCCACAATATTGTGGATTGAATGGCCTGTACCTGTGCTGAACTGTACCATGGGTCAATGTTTCTAATTCCTGCCAATGTCTGTAAGGAGTTTGTATGTTTTCCCTGTGACTGTGTGGGTTTCAAAGTGTAAAGTAAATGTATTATTAAAGTACATATATATGTCATGATACATTGTTCTGAGATACTTTTTCTTTTGGGCATACACAGTAAGAAACAAAAAAAACAAGCAAAATAATAATAATAAATAAATATGCAATAAATATCAAGAACATGAGATGAAGAGTCCTTGAAACTGTGTTCATAGATTGTGGGAACAATTCAGTATCAGGTTAAGTGAATTTGAGTGACGTTATCCCGTTCCGTTCAGCAGTCTGATAGTTGAGGAGTAATAACTATTCCTGACCCTGGTGGTGTGAATCCTGAGGCTCCTATAATTTCTTCCTGATGATAGCAGAGAGCAGAGATCCTGGCCAGGATGGCTCAGGTCCTTGATGATGAATGCTGCTTTCCTGGGACAGCATTCCATGCAGATGTGCTCAATAGTAGAAAAGGCCTTATCTCTGATGGACTAGGTTGGATCTATTAATTTTTGCAGGTTTTTCCACTCAAGGGCATTCATATTTTATACCAGGCTGTGATGCAACCGGCCAATTTACTCTCCACCACGCATCTATAGAAGTTTGCCGAAGTTTTATATGTCATGATGAATCTACACAAACTCCTAAGAAATTAGAGGTACTGCCATGTTTTCTTTGCAATAGCACATATGCATCCTCCAGGTGCCCTGATTTCCTCCCATATTCTAAAGACATACAGTCAGTGTTAGTAAGTGGTATGCATGCTATGTAGGCACCGGAGGTCTAGCAACACTTGCAGGCTGCCCCCAGAACAATCCTCGCTGATTTGATTAGAAGCCAAATGACACTTTTCACTGTATGTTTCGATATTTTGATGTACATGGGACAAATAAGGTGAATCTCTCCCGAAAGATTTTAAACCACTATTGAACTTTGCAAGTTACAATGAATCTCCTATGCTGTTGCTCATCCTAAGTCAAGGGATATACAATTTTAATGGAAGTGCAGCACTCAACATGTAATACACAATATGCTATTCTAACATAAAGTTGGGGTGATACATAAGCAGGATTATCATTTTTCTTTACCCCTCCTCAGTCCACCAATCACCTTCTAGCCACTACCCTTCCATTTCCTCCCTTATTTACGATCTCTACCTTCTCTCACCACTTTTTGTCATGCTGTAGGGTTTTAGCCTGAAACACAGACAATTCCTTGACGCCCTTAGATGCAGCTTGACCTGCTGAGTTCCTTCATCAGATATTTTTGTTACAACCTTCATCCTTTGTACCAGGGGTTCTTACTTAATCTTTTTAATGCAATGGGCCCCTTTGCAGTCATGTGAAGCCTATGGACCCCTTCTCAGAACAATCTATTTAAATATATAAAATAAAATACTTAAGGTTACAATAGAAACCAATTACATTGAAATACAGTTATCAAAATGTTAAAGAAAACAGATTTGTGATATAGTAATATAAGCGGTTATATTCATAATCGAAGGAAATGCTAAATTTTAGTTAGAAGTTAGTGAAAATAAAGATGTAAACTTTGTTCCATCCAAATTCATGGACCCCCGAGGGGTCCATGGAACTCAGGTTAAGAACCCCAGCTTTATATTGCTGGGTTTAATGTGTGCCATTTAACTGCCTCAGCTAAGCCATGCTGAGTAGAATAATTCAGATTACTGACTCTAGGGCCTCTCACAGGTTGCGTAAGGAACATCATATCACAGGAAATTAAATGGACGTTCCTCTGTGTCTTGTTGTAGATTTCCTTGAGGGTATTGGCATGGGATTAAGCCACAAGCTCATCATCTCGAATGTAACAATGTTGGCAAAGGAGTTGATGAAAGGAGCTTAGAATACATAGGAAAATGGGATGATATTTATTTAAAAGTGCAGCCAATTTTTTTTTAAATGTCTAACCACAAGTTACCATTTGACCTGAGTATTTCAGTAAAATATCAGATCATCACATTTATTTGTGTAGCAGCTTTTGTGTGCTTAGGTTGACATGAAATACAAACTCACCGGCCTGCAGATAAAGAGAATTGCGTACACTTAAAATCCAAGAAATTAAAGTAGGATGTCGTTTTTTTTCATTTGTTACTGACTTCAAAAAAGCCAGAAAAAAAAGGATAACATGATTGAAGGAAAGGATGTAGATTTAAATTGTGAAAGCTTCCTTCTTCTCTTTCTGAATAGGAAGTCCTTAGAGTTCTCCCCCTTTAGCACAAACACTTCATTATATTCAGCGGTGAGCTGCTGAGGTAACATCTTTAAAAATAATGGTCTATTTACCATTAGCTGAAGTAGTTGAAAGTTTTCCAGGAATCATTGAAATGGTGTCAGAAAAACTAGTCTCAGCAGGTTTGTGTGAAAGAACAAAATGTTGTGACTGGGTGATTTATAACAAACAAAGGTATCTAGAAAGCACAATTTTCTACCTAGCTGCAAACTATAATTCATACTGATCTCCTATCAAGATAAAGTACCTTTTCTCTGAATGACCTATGTGGTTAAATGCTTTTGATAAATGTCAGCACATAACAGGTAACTGCATTACAAGCAGCCAGAATAAACTGGATTTACTAGAAGATAAATTGCAAATTGTTCTTATCTCCCCACTTCCCTCCATCCCCACCTATGTTTAAACTCTATGACCTTCATGTCAATATTTACTATTGACTTCAGGTAGTGCCACGTTAATATCAGTCGCTATGATTTACAATGAGATAAAGGATTTCAGCTGCGCACAAGCAAAACTATATTTGAGACATTTTTTCAAGTGGCTGGAAAATATTTACTCTTTAGCACAGTAGTTCCCAACCTGGGGTCCACAAACCCCTGGGTTAATGGTAGGGGACCGTGGTATTCTAAAGGTTGGGATCCCCTGCTTTAGCAAGAAAACTTACAAGTCAATTTGCAACTTACAAGAAAACAAGCCAATCCTGTTACACTATACCAATTAAGCCTTCACAACAGGAAAGGGCCAAAGGTAAAATTAAATGTGTGCGTTTGAAGTTGGGAATATCCACATCATTTCATTTACCTTTCCAATCTAACTTCCTCAGGAAAACCTAGAAACAAGCTGTTGCAGCAGGTTTCAGAATAGAACGGGGATTGTACCTACTTTTGAGGAGGCGAAGGTAATTGTTTACCTCCTATTCCCACTCAAACTACTAAACAGTCAGTGATGGTAACTTCAAACAGTTATTGGTAAAATATGTCAAGTGACTTACTTCATTTACAAAGAAGAGTAATGGATGACAATTACTTCTTCTGAACAGAAATTGAAAAAGAGGAATGAAACTGAGAAGTGTAAAAGGCATCACACATAAAAGTTGCTGGTGAACGCAGCAGGCCAAGCAGCATCTATAGGAAGAGGTACAGTCGACGTACCACTTCCTATAGATGCTGCCTGGCCTGCTACGTTCACCAGCAACTTTTCTGTGTGTTGCTTGAAATTCCAGCATCTGCAGACTTCCTCTTGTTTGCGTATAAAAGGCATCATGGCCATTAGAAGAAATTGTACATTGTCTGAAATCTACATTAAAATTAAATATATGTATATACATCTGTTGTCAGATCTGATGAAGGGTCTTGGTCCAAAACCTCAACTGTTTATTCCTCTCCATCGATAAATCCATAACACATAAGAGCAAAATGAGGCCATTCAGCCCATCATATTTACTCCACCATTCCATTATGACTGATTTATTATCCCTCTCAACTCCATTTTCCTGCCTTCTTCCCCATTGTCTGACCTGCTGATTTCCTCCAGCATTGTATATGTGTGTGTTACCCTGGATTTCCAGAATCTGTAGAATCTCTTGTGTTTATTGCACACAACCCAATCCTAATAAATCTTTGCTTAAGATGTGCTGAAAGATTTCACAGATGAAACAATGGTTGGAATGACTTTTTTTTCCCCAAGGTCAAAGTGTTTAAGAGTGACATTAGGGTTGTTGACCATGAGTTCTGCTGGAAACAAACCATTTTGTGGAGAAAAGAGTTAGATGCAGACAAGGGTTCAACATATACCTAAATGGTAGTGCATTAAGCACTGCTGATGAACAATGACTCCGAAGTTATGTTCATACTTTCCTGAAAGTGTCAGCATAATTAGACAGGATGAGGAAGAGGGCATTATTGCCATGCTTGCCTTTATATGTTTAGGCATGAAATAGAAAAATAGGAATGTTATATTGCAACTTTACAAAACTTAATTTGGCTCACACAGGTTGTTATGTGCAGTTCTGGTTGTCACACTATAGAAAGGATGCAATTATGTTGGAGAGGGTATTGAGGAGTGTCACTGGATGTTGCCCTAGTTTGGAGGGCTGAAGTTATGGGAAGAGTTTATATAACCTGAACAACACGCACAAAATCTGGGAGAGTTTTGGTGAAGGTTCTCAGCCAGAAACGTTGACTCTTTACTCTTTTCCAAGAATGCTGCCTGACCTGCTAACTTCCTCCAGCATTTTGTGTGTGTTGCTTTGGATTTCCAGCATCTGCAGATTTTTTTTTTGTGTTTGTTAGATAGCCTGAGTTTGCTTTTCCTGGAGTGAAAAAGGCTGAGGGATAACCAGTTGAGACACTGCATATCAAGTTATGAGGAATTGGGAGAGTAGATAATCAGAATCTTTTTTCCCCCCATGGCACAGATATCAAAAACAAGAGGACATGGATTTAATGTGACAGGATGGTGTTTTAAAGAAATTTGAGTGTAAAGTTTTATTTTACAGAAAGCAGTTGATATTTTGGAATCTGCTGCCAAAGGAAGAGGTAGTGTCAGATGTAATCACAAACTTTCAGAGATATTTAGACAGGCACTTAAAGAAATAAGACAAGGAATGAAATGGACCTAGTGTGGGTCAATGGGATTGTACAAATGGTCATAAAGGCCAGCATGGATGTGATAGCCCACAGGCCTGTTTTAATGCTATACAACTTTATAACTTACCAATGACTATGTGTAAAATAAGCATAAGTCTTGCAAGTCTTCACCAAAGAAAAATGTGCTATGATGTTCTTGCAGCTCAATAATGGCAAAATTATTCCAAGAAATTCCAGGCCTATCAGATAAAGTTAAAGCATGCGCATCTAATTCTATTTTACTTCCAGCATGAAATAAACAATTTAACCACTTTAAATTAGCAAAACCTGCTGCTGATATGCTAGGCCTATATGTGTATAATACTACTATTGAGCATCATTTCAATCATATAACTTTTTAAGATTCTGAACAATGAACAACAGGTTAACGTCTTATTATATCTTGTATCTGATAAAATCAATTAAAATGAGTTAATTTGAGCTGACCAAAAGCACCAAACCTCTACATTTCAGATTCTTCTTTTATGTCTTTGTATTACAATAGACTTACTGTTTTGATTTAAAGATTCAGAAACAGAGCTGTGGAAAACTCAGATTGCAATCTGGGTCATGCCTGCCTTCCATCACTGTCATGAATCTCTTGTATTAAGTGAACAATGGTTTAGTTAAAGGAGTAAAAATGCATTCAGCTTCTCTCTTATTGTAGTTTCTTTACTCAGCTGTCACTGCCGCCTATGTATCAGAATGCAATAAATGTGTCACAAGGAACCAGCTGAGGAAAGATAATAGTATTAATCTATAGCGCCCTAACGGTAGTCATTTTCATCCAACAGAAAATCAGGATTACAACCAACGTGTTCAGTGTATTGCAAGACTGGTGAAGAAACTTCCTAAACCGAACCATGATACCTTGAGAGTTCTCGTTACACATTTACAAAAGTAAGCCTTAAAATACATTTCTTTATTTATTATTTATTGTAACATATAGGATTACTTCAATAGTACTAATTCCCTTTGCAAGAAGTAAAAAAGTCGAGTCTTTTCTGGTTCTTAAAACTACAGGAGGTAGGTTTCATCTGATCATTAATGCTTTTGTTACTAAAGTTTAGTTATAAGTTAAATGCATCTTTTAAAATACATTGAAGGAAGATTAAATGTAGAAAGTATTCCTGCCAGTCCTGATGAAGGATCTCAGTACTTTGTTTCTTTCCATAGATGCTGCCTGGCCAGCAGAGTTCCTCCCAGCATTTTGTGTGTTATTCCTGTCGAATTATTATGCTTTTCTTAGAGGGTTTCTATACTCTAGTCTAGGGGTTTCCAAACATGGGGAACAGTTTTGCTTAATGGTATTGGACCATTGGATAAAAAAGGTTGGGAACTACTGCTCTGGTCCCTGAAAACCAATGCGGATACCAGTTTCCAAAAAAACAATCAGAAAGCATATTTTTACGATGCCCTTCAAGAAGAAAATAATTCTCATTTAGGTGTGCCTTTCATAGTCAAAGCATAATCAATTAAAATATGCTCTAATGAAGATGCCAAAACCAAAATATGTACAGCAAAATTGCAGAAAAAAGCACAAAGGTAAATAATTTGATTATATTGCTGATACAAAATGTAACTACAATAATCCAGCATCTGATTGTTAGGGAATCCTGATAATATAACATCTGGCCCACTCGTTAATCCAGAATGTGAGCCAGAGGTCCAAATGCAAGCAGAGCGTATGGGCAGGACCAGAGGTAGGGAGTATCGCTATGGCCATGGCAGTCGTCTGGACAGTGGGCTAGGGTATGAAGGAAGTTAGGGCTGGGATCTCAGACACCAGGGGTCAGAAATGGTGTGTGGGTTTGCATCTGGAGTTGAGGTTCGGAATACTTGTTTGCACTGCTATTGTAAACAAAAGTAAAATCAAATTATAAGCACGAGTGCTTCGCAGATGCTGAAAATCCAGAGCAACACATACAAAATGCTGGCGGAACTCAACAGGTCAGGCAGCATGTGTGGAAATAAACGAACAGACAACGTTTCAGGCCGAGATCCTTCTTCAGGACTTCACACTAAAATAAAAGTGCGTGTGAGTATTAATGAGAGTAGCATCTAATATTAAAGAAGATCTACAAGTCCACTGCTATCAAAGTCCCAAGGATACTGGTTTATTGAATTTTTACTGAATTGGTTAAAGGGTTAGAGTTCAGGAGAATTTCCTTGCTCTTTTTTTTTGCATTATAACTCAAGAAATGATGAAATAGACAGGATCTACACCTAGAGCAGGGGTTCCCAACCTTTTTGATGTCACGGAGCCTTGCCATTAACCAAGGAGTCCGTGGACCTCAGGTTGGGAACGCCTGAACTAGAGCCTTATTCATGGAGTCTTACAGTATAGAGCACTAAAGCATAGAAACAGGCTCTTTGGACCATCAAGTCCATTCTGACCGAGATTTATGCCTACTCCCATCTACCTTTGTCTTCCATGCCCATTTTATCCATATAGCTATCCAAACTTCTCCTAAATTTTACAATTGAGCCAGCATCTACCACTTCCACTAGCAGCTTGTTTCACATTCACACAAAAAATTACTTTTCTCAAATCCTCCACTAAGAAGAATACAAAGTTGCTAACATTTGCAGGCTTCTACAAGATTCTTATTTTTAATTTTCATTCCTTACTAAAAGCAATAATTTGCTACAGTTATTAACTTGGAATATAGATCTCTATCTTCAGATTGGGAGATTGACATTGACCCTCCCATATTCAGCTAATAATCCTGCTGCGAAGATCTGAATTCAGCTGTGCAGCTTAAAGTTTTTGATTCAACATATGGCATTCACCGGTGGAACATTTCACACAAAAAAGGAATGCTTTATTACATTAACATCTATGACATACATTCCAAATGCACTAACTAAAATGGATCCTGTTAACATCAGCAGTTTTAGAGTATTTTCTCAGGGTAAGCATCTAGTTTCAGTTGCATAATTTCTTTCCAAGGACTTTGCTACTTTAATCAGAAATGATAAAGCAAAAATGATTCTCAATAATCAGAAAGCGATAATAAATATGTATAATAGACTGAGCCTGAGACTGTGGGCCTACTCTGGCTACTCCTGGCTTCATGGCTGCAGGTTCCACATCATTTTGCACTGCTGAGTGATGAACCAAGGCTATGGCTATGGGCCTGCTTTGGGCTTCATGTCTATGGATTCACTTTTGCTCTGAATGATGTTAACTTTTTTTGTTGCTTACATGATTTTTTTTTCTCTCCCTCTGCACCTTGGGGGTTTGTTGGATTTTTTTCCACTGGGTTTCTTGCTTTGCGGCTGCCTGTAAGGAGGTGAATCTCAAGGTTGTATAATGTATACATACTTTGATAATAAATATACTTTGAATTTTGATACAGTCAAAAGAAATCACTTTGAATTAATACTACTTAAACATAATTTGTAGACTGAGCAGACATAGGACATTTCTTCTCATCTGTGCTCGCTGCTAACTTGATTGTTATTTGATTATTTGGCTGTAAATGGGGTCAAATTAGTCCCAAAGGCTTGGATCTACACCTTCAATGAATCCCCAAAAATGTGCGCGGAACTATCACCTTTCTCATGTTGTGGAGGTTTAAAGAGAGTTGGTGGTTTCATTGGTGATTTTGGGAATTCTAATATCTGACTGGAGTTACAGTCAAATATCATAACAAATGAACGTGCAAAGCCAGATATAAACAGCAGGCAAAAAAAAACAAAGATGAGCAATCCAAACCAGAAACAGCTGGCAGCTGAATTGTAGCCAAAACTGTTGGAAACCACTAGGACTCTTTTGAGATGGTGTTATATCAGATAAGGCTCTATTGTGCACTGTTGAGACACGGACCAGATAAGTGCAGGTTCAATGAGACAGTGGGATTAAGTGTTCTGAGGGTGAAGTATGGAACCAGCAGATAATGAAAAATGTTTATGAATATAAAGTAAGAATTGAGGTCATATAACTCAATAATGACCTTTGTTCTGACATGCTGTACATGCATTCAGCTTGTATCATTTGCTAACTGAGATCCAGAGAAGAGAAAATATAAATGACATAAAGGCCGAAGTGGGAAAGACAAGTGAGATGAAATCTCTATCAAATGTTTTTAATAATGGTGTCAGATATGAACACAGTCTTGAATTACCTTTACTATCAAGAGAAATGAATCTCATGGATAAGTAGGTACCTGAATGTGTAAACAGAAATACATAATAGTGCATTGGTAGTGGTATTGGATATAAAGGCATAATTTTAATTTATCCTGCCAATTCACTATTGTATAATTTACACTATAGAACAAAGGATGAATTGTCCCAAAGGGAGTTAAGACCAACAGCAGCACTCGGGCAAAAAAGTATTAGATATCAAGGAGGATCATCATACTCCTGCAGTTGTAGAAATGATTCAGACCTCATTTTGAATGAGTGGTGTTAGTCTTATTTTAATTGGAATTTTTGTCTCTCAATGTATGACAAAAGCAAACATTAAACACTACTTGCTCTCCATTTATGACAAGAAGCAAACATGATTCAATTATTCAGCAGGTCAGGCAGCAGCTTCTATTGATCAATCATCAGCTTTAAACTAATGTGCTGCCTTTTCCAACCTGATGCCACCAGGATCTACACAGATTTGGCTGTTCAGAACTGTGCTGCCAGCTGCTACTATGGACTTCATGGGAAGCACGGGGTAGCATTTATTTTCAATGGCTTCCCATCTCTTGACCAATGTTATCAAACAGCACTTACTCTCAATAACCTACTCACCAATGCCCAGTTCAGCTGTCACTGGGGCTTCATAGCTCCAGTTATTGGTCTAAACTTATACCCAAGTTTTGGAGGTGTGGTGAGAGTGACATTGATTATAATGTGCCCTTAAGGCACTCAGGCCAATGGACATCATAGGAAACACGGTGGTTGGAATCATTCTTCACACAAAGGAAAATGGCTTTGACTGCCAGATGCCAATCATTCCAGCACCAGCACATCACTGCAAGAGCCTCTCAAGGCACTGTGTTAAGCATAATCATCTCCAGTTGCTTCATCACTTAACTTCCTTTCATCACACCAGAATTAAGGATATTGACTGATGGGTGCACATTGCCCATTTCTATTCCCAATTTTTAAATAAACAAAAACCAGACTTTACCTGCATTTAACAAGTCTGAAACAATATTTACTTATGCAATGAGAAGTCGCAAGTAACATGGCTCCAGAAAAGTACCATCTCCAACAAAAGAGATGATAAACCCTAACATTTAATAGCATTATCATCATAAAGCCTGCACAATCAATATCCTGCGATCATTACTGACCAGAAACTCATCTGGACAAGCCACATAAAATGCAGAAATAGGTCAGAGGCTGGGAATCCATTGGTGAATGATTCACTTCCTGACATTCCAAGGCATAAGTCATGAGCGTGATTGATTTCTCCACTTGCTTGGATGTATGCAACTACAGTAAGAAGCCCATTTGACTGGCAACCCCATCAACACACACACACACACACACATATTGCTGGATGTACTCAAACAGGTCAGGCAGCATCTATCAAAATTTTTCGGATGAGACCCTTTATCAGGACTGGAAACGAAAGGGAAAAATGCCAGGATAAGAAGTTTGGAGGTGGGGAAGGGAAAGACTACAAGCTAGAAGGTAATACTGTAGGTGAAACCAGGTGTGTGAGGGAGGGGTTGAAGTAAGAAGCTCAGAGATGATAGGTGGAAGAGACTGCTGAGTTCCTCCGGCATTTTGTGTGTGTTGCTCTGGATCTCCAGCATCTGCAGAATCTCTTGTGTTTATGATGCCAACCCCCATCAGTCACTCAAGATACAGTACTCATTCCTTCCACCATAGTGGATACCATCCATAAAATATACTACAGTTACTTTCCTAGAGCATTCCAACAGTGATTCCCAAACCCACAATCACTACCATCAGAAATGGCAAAAGTTACACCACCTCCTGTAGTTTTGCTGTCTGAGCTGTACCTTATTATAGCTGGAAAAGGTATAATTGGTCCTTTATCAACATTGCATTTAAAACAAGGATACCAAAATCAACAGCTATGTGGAAATACCTTCACAAGAATGATGGCGACAGTTTAAGAATATCACTACCATTCAAGGGGATTGGTGTTTCCATTCCAGGCCATGATGCAACCAGTCAATATCCTCTGCACCACACATCTATAGAAGTTTGTCGAAGTTTTAGATCTCATGCCGTATCTTTGGAAACTTTTAAGGAAGTAGAGGCCATACTGTGCTTTCTATGTAATTACACTTATGTGCTGAGCTCAGTACAGATCCTCTGAAATGATAGCACCGAGGAATTTAAACTTGCTGACCCTCCTCACCCCGATCTCCTAATGAGTACGAGCTCATGGACCTCCAGTTTCCTCTTCAGCTCCTTGGATCTTGCTGACAGGTGAGAGGTTGGTGTTGTGGAACCACTCTGCCAGATATAGGAGGGAACCAGTCTCCCTCCTATATGCTGATTTGTCTCTAGCTTTGATTTGTCCAATGACAGTGGTGTCGTCAGCAAACTTAAGTATGGCATTGGATATGTGCATAGCCTCACAGTATAAAGCAAGTAGAGCAGGGGGCTAAGCACACAGCCTTGTGGTGCACCTGTGCTGATGGAGACTGTGGAGAAGATGCTGTTACCAATCTGAACTGACTGGGGGTCTGCAAGTAAGGAAATAAAGGATCCAATTGTATAAAGAGGTATTGAGTCCAAGGTCATGAAACTTATTGATTAGCTTTGATAGTATTGAATGCCTAGCTGCGGCCAATAAAGAGCATCCTGTTGGATGCATCTCTGCTGTCTAGATGCTCCAAGGTTGAGTAAAGAGCCAATGAAATGATATCTGCTGTGGACCTGTTGTGTCCATTGGCAAATTAAAGTGAATCCATGTTGCTACTCAGGCAGGAGTTGATATGTTTCATCACCAACCTCTCAGAGTACTTCATACAATGGATCTAAGTGCTACGAGTTGATAACCATTGTGGCAGATTGCCACGTTCTTCTTAGGCACCAGTATAACTGAAACCTGTTTGAAGCAGGAAGGCACCTCAAACAGCTAAAGTAAAAGATATCGGTGAACATTCCAGCCAGTTGTTCAGCACAGATCTTTAATACTCACCCAGGTACTCACCCATCCATCTGAACTGGATGCTTTCCTGTGTTCACCCTCCTGAAGTATACTCTCAAGCTGGCCTCAGAGACAGGATCTTCAGAGTTTGTGAAGTTCCCTTCATGTTTTAACCATATAACAATTGCAGCACGGAAACAGGCCACCTCAGCCCTTCTAGTCCGTGCTGAACTCATACTCTCATCTAGTCCCACTGACTTCGATGGTCAAAGCAAGCATGGAAGACATTAAGCTCATCTAGAAGTGAAGACCTGTTGATATCTATGTGGCTTAGTTTCACTTCGTAAGAGTTATCTGTATTCAAGCCCTTCTACAGCTGTCAAGCATCCTTCAGTGATTCAGGTTTAGTTCAGGTTTACAACTTCACCCATGAGATCGCTTTCCAGGGACCATACCTGGACCCCTTGTATCTTACTTGGTCGCGAGACCTGAATGCCTCTGATTTGGCCTGAGCAGTTTATAGAACTCATGGTTCATCTAGTACTTCTGGTTGAGTTAGACTCTCACCTATGATTGTTTTTATAAAGTCCATGACAGCTGTGGTTTATTCATCCAGATCCTCAGATGTCATTGAACAAATCCCATAGCTGCTCCTCTGCCTGCGAAGACCACCACTTTGTTGTTCTTATCTCTAGAGCCTTGCTCTTTAGTTTCTGCCTCTATGCAGGTAGGAGGAGGACAACCAGTTATCAGATTTCCCAAAATGCAGCCTAGGCATGGAATGATAAGCATTCCTTATTGTAGTCTAGCGGTGGTCAAGTGTTTTGGATCTCCTGGTCCTGCAAGTTATATGCCAATGATAATTGGGCAGTAATTTCTTCAAAAAAGTGGCTGTTAGAAGAATGATAAGTGAAACTCTATTTTATTTAAATTATTGTGTCTTTATTTGTGTAAAACACTCATTTAACAGCAATGGCAGCGTTAATAGCGAGTCCAATGGTGAAGCTAAACCTGTTGTAAATGGCTGGCAAAGATAAATCCTACGCTACTGTGTGAAACTAAATTGTTGAGAGCTAGGCTTCCAGCAGAAGAATGCATCCAGGACCTTATTGGAAGAAGCAAAGTGGAACGGGGTGAAGTAGCCAATTATTTCAGAGCAATGGAAGTTCTCCTCCACTATTTCTATGGAGATTCTGGTTGATGTTTTAAATAGTTGCAAAATTTGCCAATAATACTTCATATACCTAAGATCCTCAGTACTAGGTCTGTACGTGTGATAGAAATTACCTTTATAACCTGGATTCAATGTAACAACAGCTTCTGTCACTGGTGACACTGCATAGCAAGCATGTAAAGGGAATTTCCATTATAAACTTGAATACAGGCATTTAGAAACATAGAAACACAGAAAATAGGTGCAGGCGTAGGCCATTCAGCCCTTCGAGCCTGCATCGCCATTCAGTATGATCATGGCTGATCATCCAACTCAGAACCCTGTACCAGCCTTCCCTCCATACCCTCTGATCCCTTTAGCCACAAGGGCCATATCTAACTCCCTCTTAAGTATAGCCACTGAACTGGCCTCAACTGTTTCCTGTGGCAGAGAATTCCACAGATTCACCACTCTCTGTGTGAAGAAGTTTTTCCTAATCTCGGTCCTAAATGGCTTCCCCTTTATCCTCAAACTGTGACCCCTCGTTCTGGACTTCCCCAACATCGGGAACAATCTTCCTGCATCTAGCATGTCCAATCCCTTTAGGATTTTATACGTTTCAATAAGATCCCCCCTCAATCTTCTAAATTCCAATGAGAATAAGCCTAGTCGATCCAGACTTTCCTCATATGAAAGTCCTGCCATCCCAGGAATCAATCTAGTGAACCTTCTTTGTACTCCCCCTATGGCAAAAATGTCTTTCCTCAGATTACGGGACCAAAACTGCATACAATACTCCAGGTGTGGTCTCACCAAGGCCTCGTACAACTGCAGTAGTACCTCCCTGCTCCTGTACTCGAATCCTCTTGCTATAAATGCCCGCGTACCATTCGCCTTTTTCACCGCCTGTTGTACCTGCATGCCCACTTTCAATGACTGGTGTATAATGACACCCAGGTCTCGTTGCACCTCCCCTTTTCCTAATCGGCCACCATTCAGATAATAATCTGTTTTCCTGTTTTTGCCACCAAAGTGGATAACCTCACATTTATCCACATTAAATTGCATCTGCCATGAATTTGCCCACTCACCTAACCTATCCAAGTCATGCATCCTCTTAGCATCCTCCTCACAGCTAACATTGCCGCCCAGCTTCGTGTCATCCGCAAACTTGGAGATGCTGCATTTAATTCCCTAATCTAAGTTTTGTAATGGAAAAGGCTATGTCATGACTGTACGCAAATTGCATTCTTCAAATGCTACTTTCCCACCTTCCCTTGATGTGGATAAGTAGTCAAATCAAAATAAACCCATGAACTAAAGTAGGTTTAGAGGGAGGATGGGAATAGAAAGACCAAATTTGGAGATCCAAGTCAGTTCTAAAATTAGATTTATTACATTCTTAGTATTCTTTTTATAGATTTATATTGTATTGAAAATTTGTAAATATTCATGATTACAATCACATTATGATTGTAATTTTAAGTATCATTTCCATTTTAAGTATAAATAAGTTAATACGGGATAAGTTGCTGACAGTTTTTTGTTTATCATAGATCATCTCATATAAAAGGTCGGTAAGTGAAAATCAATTTAACTTGATTAGCATAAACTGAACTCGAATCCCTTAGTCAAATGGAGCAATTTTTCAAATTGAAATGAAAGGTTTATTTTTACACTTTTAACAAAAAGAAAATTATATTGAGCAGTACTGCTTTTGAAATTGTTTCAACTACTCCGGAAAATATAAAACAAATTAAAATTAACTGCATGTGAAAGTATAGGCCATAGCTTAAAAGATGTATAAGCACTGAAACACTGCCTATGCATTTAATTGTATTTCCTGACAATCTTGGAAAGCCATCAAGCTGATTTTATCGTGCAGTTTACCTAGCAATATCTGGACTTTTATAATTTCCTTCTCAGGTAAAGCAGTTTGACATTATTGTCCAACCCATAATGTAGGTGGGGAGAGTACAGGTTAAAAGACCTTGAAGGCTGAATTCATTTAAACAACATTTTAATTATTTCATCACCCATTTCTTTTAATAGTCCTTTACCACATGGGGAAAAATGTCAGCGATATGCAAGGTTATTATTGAGATATCAGCTAGGTGAAGATTTAGATCTATCTACTATGCAAAACAACCAAAAAGACAACTCAGCTTTTACCTTTCCTGTCCATTTTTTTTACATTACCATAATTGCCACTCACTATTTTATCATGTAGCTGGTGTACAATTGCTCAATTTTTTTGTAGAATTACTCAGACCCCCTTTCATGTGTCATGAATTAACTGCATTACCATTGTGTGCCTGAAGCAAGGGAGCTGAGAATTGATTCATTTCCTCAGTAAAATACTGGTTGAGGGAGTGGGGAGGGGGTGGTTCATGAGAATGAGGGAAGAGAATGTGTTAAAAGGAGATTGAGAAGTGGGAGCAATAATTATAACTTTAAGTTGAGTGTCAGGAAAAGATTTTAAAATATGTTTCCTGAATTTTCAAATCTGGTGGGTTTTGCTAAACACATTACGTTGTTGCATTGCATAAACATGTTTTCAAAATTATTCCACATTTTTACTTCTACCGATCAGGGATACATTCCTTTGTTTTCAAGTTGATGATTGCAGGTGCTTACACCCACCTTCACTCCTCTCCTCAGCAATTACAGACTTTATAAATGGGTCCTCAAAAAAGGGATTCAGATTTAAGAATGAATTTTATTGTCGGTGGTAAGGGGCCAAGTTGCTGAATTTGAAGAAAGCTCCTCACAATAATGAGCTTGTCAGTTTCAGCACATGAACTTCCTCTTTCTCCACATTAGTTGCTGACAGGCATCAGTTCAAAAGGAACTTTGGTATCCAGTAAACAACAGGAATTCTGCAGATGCTGGAAATTCAAGCAACACACATCAAAGTTGCTGGTGAACGCAGCAGGCCAGGCAGCATCTGTAGGAAGAGGTGCAGTCGACGTTTCAGGCCCAGACCCTTCGTCAGGACTAACTGAAGGAAGAGTGAGTAAGGGATTTGAAAGTTGGAGGGGGAGGGGGAGATCCAAAATGATAGGAGAAGACAGGAGGGGGAGGGATAGAGCCAAGAGCTGGACAGGTGATAGGCAAAAGGGGATACGAGAGGATTGTGGGACAGGAGGTCCAGGAAGAAAGACAAGGGGGAGGGGACCCAGAGGATGGACAAGAGGTATTTTTCTTCCTCTGTCCCTCTGATTATACCTCTTGCCCATCCTCTGGGTCCCCCACCCCCCCTTGTCTTTCTTCCCAGACCTCCTGTCCCACGATCCTCTCGTATCCCCTTTTGCCTATCACCTGTCCAGCTCTTGGCTCTATCCCTCCCCCTCCTGTCTTCTCCTATCATTTTGGATCTCCCCCTCCCCCTCCAACTTTCAAATCCCTTACTCACTCTTCCTTCAGTTAGTCCTGACGAAGGGTCTCGGCCTGAAACGTCGACTGCACCTCTTCCTACAGATGCTGCCTGGCCTGCTGCGTTCACCAGCAACTTTGATGTGTGTTGTTTGGTATCCAGTAACTGTGATGTCATCAATGTGGCTAAGCACCCAATGCAATCAAATGTTTCTAATAGATCATCAACCAGGAAGGAAAAATATATACTTTTATTCAACTTTTAAACTTTGCATAGCAGATGGTGAAATATTATAATATATTTTAAAAGTAAATAATATTGTCAAATCCATTACATGTTGATATATACCCAGGAAAATTACTGTGCCTATGTATAAAATTAGATGCTTAGTGACAGTTTGTTGCTGATCTGTAATTATGGCTTGGTATAATTCTAAGAAATCACATACACCATGCAGCAATCCATAAAATTTTCAAGGATTTTACAGTGAAAAAGGATAGTGGGACTCTGAAGTTTTAATCAGCTCATTGACACAGGGAGAAGATGCTGAAAATCAATACACACTGCAGAGGAACACCAACTTCTAGAGTTTCATGTTCAAATCCACACTTTTTGTACTGCAAGAGTTAGTGCTGGTTTTTCTAATGTATATGATAGTAAATACTGACAACATCACAGCAATTACAATCAGGAAACCTAGGCCATTCAAGCTGCCTTATAGCTAAACCACTTGAAAGCAAAAACTTCACACCATAAAGCTAGCAGCAAGTGAAACTTCTGTTAACATTGAGCAGAGATTGTTGAACTGAAATTTTTAGTGTTTATTTTATCTCCAAAACAGGTACAGCGCATATAATTAAACCCGAAAATATAATTTAACCTGAAATTGAGGGACAGACATTTTGATGAAAACCTCTTTGGTGTGATAAAGGAAAGGAAGACACTCAACATTCCTTGACTATTAAGAGTATCCATTTCAAAATACCTGGCCTTTTTTTTAAGGAAGCTCTTTGCAGCCAGAGGTATAGAGATCCCTTCCTTACTCCACAAAATTGTGACTGCTAGACCCTGTCCATTATGCAGCATAACCCACTTATTGGAACTTACTAGGGAGCCTTATTCACTGACCTAGAGAGGGTCTTTCTGCTGACAAATGACCTGTGAAAGCACAGCATTGGTGTATCCTAATAAAACTGATTTCCTTCCATCTTCAAGTGTCATAGAACACAGAACAGTACAGCTCAGGATCAAGCCTTTCGGCCCAGTGTTGTGCTGGTTTAAAACTTAGTGATACAGTGTAGAGTAGGCCTTTTTGGCTCTTAGAGCAATGCTGCCCCAGCAACCCTGACAACCCCGATATAACTATCACCTAATCACCGGACAATTTACTAAGACCAATTAACCTCCCACTATGTGGGAGGAAGTTAGAGCACTTGCGGAAATCCCATGCATCCTAAAGGGAGGATGTACAGTCTCCTTACAGAGGACACCAGGATTGAGTTTCAAACCCCAATGCCCAAAGCTGTAATAGTGTCACACCAATCACTGTGCTATCGTGGCACACACAAAAATTAAAGCTAATGTTGCTGAGTTGTTAATACCTTATACCTGCACACGGTCGATATCCCTCCATTCGCTGCACGTTGGTGTGACCTCTTAAGTAGCTCAATTACACCTTCTGCCACTGCCACCCCTGGCAGTGTATTCCAGGGACCCACCACTTGGTGTAAAAAAATACTTGCCCACACACATCACCTTTGAACTTAACCCCTTTCACCTCTGATAATAGACATTTCAGCCCTGGGATAAAGATACGGGCTAATTAGTCTATCTGTGCCTCCCATCATTTCATAAACTCCAATCAGGTCTTCCCTTAGCATCCCCTCAGTGCCCTGGTTTGGATTCAAGTTGAATACCCAGAGCTTCCCAGTCATCGATACCAGTAGCCAACATGCTTAGATTAATTGTCTTATGTCACGTACAAACCAATGGTTTACTTTGATTTATGTCCTATAATTACCCATGTTGAATCACCACTGGGTATCCTCCACTTTGTTTCAGATGAAGAGCTGGTGGATAACTGAGTAGCCAAATTGTTGGCTCCCAGGAATACAAAGAATATTCACCACCTCCATTAAAGCCAAAAAGTTGTGTGTCTGCGTATTCAATTGTTCTTAGTGTGGAATCATCACTTTTTCAGACTGTGTCATCTACCACTTTCTTTAAGTTATGTGATGAGAAATTTACTAACACAGACTCCAATTGTATTACAAGCCTTCATTGGTGGATATGAATATCGCTGATTGTCTGATTGGCTGTGGAGCATTCCACAATGAGGGAGCGTCTCTCCTTCATTCCCTTTGTCAATTGAACTGAAGTTGGCCTGGACAATCTCAAAACTTGATTTCCAATAGTTCCATTGCAGCAAAGAATTTTGAGCTGAGAAAACTACCGAAATTATGAGGGGACATTATTCCTCAGCCTCACTGTTATTACTAACCATTCTTCATGCCCCAATCACAAGAATTTGGGAGGAACAAAACTAAAGTTTAAATACAGACAAGTTATTTTGCTGGGCCAATATACTGTGCATGTAGTAAATAGCATTGCAACTGGCAAAAGTGAAATTCTGTTATGGTCATGGCAGACAACCTGGCAATCATGGCAGGATTCATAGAAAATCAGTTGATGAACATAAAGTAGTGCAACAATTTTAAGTTCCAATGTCATATTAGATAGGCTTTTCATTTATAATTTGATTATTTGACCTGATAAGTCATGGGAAGCTTAAAGAGTGAGTTATGTTACTTGATAAGAAATTGATTACAGAACGAAAGGGTATTGGAATGAACCCAAAAGTGACTCAGAATAAGTGAACATAAAACACAATGGCATCAGTGAAATAGCATACACGTTAAATTCTTCACTAACCAGAAAATAGTATGAGAAACACGCTCTTGAGCAGCGGAGCAGCTAATAATCATCGTTGACCTACTTTATCCACCACCTTTATCCAGAAAGTTCAACTGATCATCTCAGGTCTAATGGTTTCATATCACCTTTAAGTTAAAAATAGACTATGTGAGACAACATTGTATTTATAACAACTCTCCAATTTCATAAGCTCAGGTGCATATCTGCCCCAAATGTTTCTGGGATACTATTTTTTGGGAGTGCTCCAGTAATGTGGGTGCCATACCCATACCTACTGATGTGGTTCAACTTTATCCCAGAAAAGCATGGAATTAAGCAACACTGGATTGTGTACATGGATACTTTTGATCTACGTAAATTGCATTCCACTCCCAAATTAAAAGCATCTGCATAAATGGGAAATGCTTGCTTCCTATGTCTGGTGGTAATAGAACCAACTCTTACAAGTGCATGTTCATGTGAAAAGAAAGATCATGTTGAGAAAAAACTCCAGGGACATACCTTTTACAGTTAGAAAAGTTTTAATATAATTCATACACATCTTTTAATCGTTTTAATGTTCTTTATGAAGAATTGCTTTGAATCTGCTGTAATATTCTCAAAGAACAATATCAGCACTAAGATTAATGAAGAATCTTGTTACTGTAGTATAATCAAAGCCATTTGAGAGATTGCACAATTAAATGTGATGCAATTCTTTTTCAACATAGATACATATGACAGTGCCAGTTTATTTAATGTGATGTGGGAAATGAGAAAATGTAGTTGAACAGTCTTTGAATATGTCTGATTAATTGGTTTGAGGCAGAAGGTAACTTCTGCAAGCTTTTCTACACTCTGTACTGTGTAGAGTTTGTAAAAGTGCCTATTTTCAGTGGACATTAAATTAACAGCAAATACATGCTTACCAATTTGCATTGTCCATTGTTTGGTGTTCATGGTGTTCAGATCATCAGGAGATGCTGGAGGCAGTGAAGAGGGTGAGAGAGATCCTCTGTGGAAAAAAATCCTGTGTCAAAGTGATCTTAAATATACCTACTGACCTTCAACATAGATGCTGTACTTATGACCCTAATGAGATGTGCCTAAGGGTAAAAAAGCATTGGTAACCAACTGCTATATCCTGTTGTATTATGGTTCAAATTAGATAATAATTAATTACCTGCAGAATCTTCAATGCTGCCGGTTAACATGTTGGATTGTTTCCCATTTCTGTTGGCTTCCACACCACCTCAGTGCCATTGGTTGGGTAATTATTTTTACATTATTAGCCCCTCTAATACTTAATATCTATTTTGAATCACATTATAGCTTCCATGTTTGTCTTTGTTAACAATTGTCAATCTTGATTAATGAACCTTCATTAATAAACATCCTGCTTTCTGGTTTCTACCTACAATTGCTGCTGATGCATGGAATCAATTAGTCTGTACAATGTGGTTTATTCTACTAAGATCTTGGGAGCAGGTCAAAGTTCATTGATGCTAATTGTAACAGTTGTGTTTTCATACCAGTAATAGTGCTTCACCTTTGGTGGATTTGAACAAAACATGCACCTTACTATTAAAATGATTGAAAGTAAACCATCTGACTATTCAAACTAATTTCAGTTATGTAAATCAGTCAGAACTCTTCCAGAACACGAAATCTTTGAGAAGAAATCAAGTTTAAACTTTTTTTGTGGATGTAATTCAATATGAAAGAGAAAAAAGTAAATTTCATTGCATCCTTCACAACTTCGGGATATTCCAAAGTACTTTGCTGCCAATATTTGAAGAGCAATGTATTTTGCAACCTAGGAAAGAATAGCTGCCAACTTCGTGCAGAACAGTACCTCACAAATAACAATAAAATAAATGACCCTTTTAATCTGTTTACTTTTGTCACATCGGTTGAGACACAAATACCAGCCCGAACTATCTTCTTACTCTGGTTTGAATGGTAGCATGGGATCTTTTACATCCAACTGAGAGAAGTTAGACAGTGTCTTGATTTTAAAATGCATCAGAAAGATGGTGCAGCACTTCCTCATTAACTCCACTAAACTGTCAGCCAGCATTACATGCTCAGTTCTCTGGAGTAGAGGTTTAAAACACAACCTCATGACTCAGAGGCAAAACTGCTACCATTGAGCCAAAGCTGACAGCTTGTTAGATTGCTTTCTAGTTGAATTTAATTGCACTCTCTGAAGGAAAGACTTGCAACACTTCCACAATGCTTTTGTGTTCAGAATCATAGTAATTATCAAAATGTTAAGTATTGTCAGTTTTATCTGCTCCGCTCTGCTCAGCTACATGACCTGTAACAGTATCTGTCAATAATGGGCGTAACTTTATGACTACAGGCCACCAGTGAGGAACTTGGCCCACCAGCAGTGCAAATTAAAAATCTGAATGACTTTCCAACCATTGGATGGAAAATGGTGGTCTGTGAATTACTCAGTTTCTGATTTGTGCTGCCAGCAGGTGAGGGTGTGTGTCAGCAGCATGTACTTGTAAATCTACCCCTGATGTATAATTAAGAACTGCTGAAAATAAATGAAGCTGCAATACAGCCCATTAATGCCTCCTTTCTTGGCACCTAATGAAGAATGACATTGGCAGTTCATTGGACCACACAAGATACTCCAGATAATGCCAGCTACCAGGCTGCACAAATTCATCATCATCTCATTCTTTTTTTAATTCATTGCCCTGTATATAATATTCCAATTTCCAATTAGTTTTTACATGGCATTTTTTCACTGACAATTATCTTTTTAAAGATTTGTACATTTCACCCCAGATTTTTTCAAGTATAAAATCTCCATCAAGAAATGAGAGCCATTGTTAACAAAGTTAATTGGGCAGTTTTAATGTTGAAGTCCCTGTACATCAGTTGTTATTTCATCATCAATATACTTAGCTTTTGTGCAGAATTCAAATGGAACTATTATTGCCACTTGCAAATCAGATCCAAATAATATACTTGTGCAAAACAATAGTCACAGCCTACAAGAGAGAGTGTACCTATACATCTTCGATATTTATTGCTTATCAACTACAGCTAGAAACTCAATCGAATCAATCACATATCAAGGCTACTATAGCAGTGCAGATGCTGTATATAGCGATGCCTAGTTAAGACATGAAAAACCCTCCCATTATCAACCAGACATTCAATCTGAATCATGATGAATGGAATAGTCATTACGATGATTTTTCATGCAAGGTAACTCAAGTTGTTCATCATTCCATGGACAAAGTATTGAGTACCATCCATGAATGTTAACATCTAGTCATTCCAACATTAGTGTACCATGGTTGTAAGACAAGGAAAGAGATATTGTGTATATCCCAATGTATGCACTCCCAAATTGGCCTCAAAGTTACTTGCAATTCTGACTTCGAGAGGTGCTGTCGATCCTTCAGAAATGCATGGTCAAAACCCAAATCTCCTGCACAAAACAGAGATCCTTTGGTAATGAAATCTGACAAGGAAGGGGCACAATCATTCATCCCAGGATAATGAAAATAAATGAGCTAGCACTGAAGATTTGCTTATACAATGTCCTTGGAGCCACACCTCAGGTTAATCTCTACCTATTACAACTTAGATGTCATATTCATGTGAGTCCAACATAGACTACATCTAGGTTAAAAATTCAATTGGATAGACAGACTTGATGTTATGTCACTCAACAGCGGAAATCTCAGAAGGTAGGCCAATTTATCTTTGTGATTCAAAGTAATAAGAGGAAAAAGTAATTCTCTCTTTTTTTTTGTTACATTTCAGAAGTAAGTATAGACAGAAAATCTGACTAACCTTAATCACAGAGTAGGTCAGAACCAAAGGGCTAGGTAAAAAATGTAAAATAATATGACATAGTTTATTATTTTTCTTACTCATGTGTTGAAGTTAAATGAAGGGATTCTTGATTATAATTTTCCTTCCATAAAATCAAGAGCTATTATTAAAATAAACCTGGTTAGCAACATTTATCTGGCCTTGACTCTCTCAGGTTTTCAATCTAGTAAACTTGGCTAGGTGTGCTGAATGCCATATGTGACACCCAGATCATCTAAGTTAAACCACAAGGGGGTAGTCTTGCTATGCCCTCGGGTCATGTGTTTGTCCAAATAGACCATGGATTATACGATATACTCCTTAATGCATCATACTATGTGGTCAGATCTTCCCAAATGCAAAAAAATATTGAAAATAAATGCAAAATTTCATATCAACTAAAATCACAATGTGTTTGTAATTTTTAATCCTAAACAACAAAATGATAGTTCTCTACCAAATAATAACTCATAAACCATTTTGCAACCTGATTGCAGAGGCAAAGAATACATTAGCTTTGATCTTCCACAACTTCCAAGATTCTAGAATTCCTTCCTTGATTTGGTAGGCATCTAATAAAATAAATGTTCAGTAGACTAAAGAGAGATAAATGCAAATTATTATGGTTTCAGTATAATATCAGTGAAGAAAAAAAAAACATCTTATCATTAGTTAGTGTACAAAATTATAACATGATTATGAAGAGGTGTCAATGTTTAATAAAAAGGAAATAATATCTCATAGGTTTTTGAAGTATTCTTGATGGCGAAACTGGCAGGGTGGATAAAGGGGAGCTAGTGGATGTGGTATATGTGGATTTTCAGAAAGTGATAAAATATCACATGATAGATTTGATAGATTCTTACGCAAAACTGGGCTCACAGAATTATTGATAATAGTAATATGGATTGTTATGTCTCCTGCTCGCTGTGAAAATGGGGGACATCTCCCTCTCCCTTGCCAGGGAGAGAGAGAAGCTATGGTTTGTCAAATGTCAGATGAAATGCGAAGGCTTTGGGGTAACTTTGGTCTGTGTCTTTGCTATTGCTTAGCAGAAGCTTGGGCTCGGTGATGGTTCCGATGTGCTTTATTTTTGCTGGTGGGGTGGGGGGGTGAGGGATCGTTGATTGCTGCCGCTTATGAGCAGGTGGGGGGTACTGGCGGGTGGACTTTGGTGTTCTCACATTTAACTGTTGTTCATTTTTGGGGATGTATTTCAGGATGTATATTGTATACATTTCTCTGATATTAAATTCAACCTTTGAACCTTTGGATTATTAATGTACTGCTGGACTGAAAATAAGAGGTAGTGTGTTATTGTGAAGATGGTAGACATACACAGATGTAAGTATTGGAGCTTTCACCAGAAAATTGCAATCAATATTGATGCCTTGGAAGGGAACTGATCATGATATATTTGCCAATAGTTCATTGCTGGGAGGAATGGCAGAAAGAGTAAGCATTGAGGAAGATCTTGGGAAGCTGCAAAACAATTCAGGCTGATGATATATATCAGCTGGCAGGTGCCTGGTGGCATATGATGTGGACAATATGAAATTATCCACTTCTGTTGGAAGACTAGAAATGCAAAATATTTTAAGATCTTTTAAAGTCATTTCCTGTACACAAGTGTAAGGAGAATTAAGTAATTGTTACTCCAGGTCCAATGCAGCACAAAAGAAAGCACAAAAGATAAAGACCACAATAATAATAACAATAAAACACACAAGAAAAGCAGTGAGTCAGAGAAACATTGAGCTTAGAAAAATCAAACATTATACTCCAATCACTGAAATCTTTTGAGAAGATACAGCAAGCAATTAGAAAGTGAAGTGATAAATTAGGTTTAATTAGAATAGGGTTCAGTGTAAATGTAAAGTAATACTTAATGCATTATCTTCGTTAGCCAATAAATCTCAATGTAGAGGGCTAAGTTAGATCCACACGTCATCTATGGACATATAATCACAATGCTGTGTACAATGCAGCTGCTAATTGAGTCTTGTGCAGAATTTACAGCTGGTCCACATCAAGAGTTCAAGTGAATGGCGCAAATGTGATTACACTACTTTTCCTACAGGGTAAAAATGTATACTGCTGTTCTTAATCTGTGCAAGAATCAAAATGATTCAGATCAGACTCATCAAAACAGTCTGATTCAACTAACCACTGGATTGCCACCCCCATGTTTATTATAGCACATACAGCAAACTCTAATGTTAGAGCTTGTGACACAACTTCTGCTTTTGGCGGCAAGGTACTCAGTAAGCAATGAAAATATTCAGTGAAAGAATGAAGCCAATGGACAGCTGTCCACAGGTGTTTTAAACATCAGTTTGGAACCATCCAGTATGTAGAACATCAAGTGGGGGGGGGGAATTTTTTCGCCACTGAACCATATGGCTCAAATGAAATCATGTACACCATTAAACCAGCCAAAGTGAGTTTTGACCATCAGATTTATCATTTGGATAGATCAACCATATATGTTTATACAATGATATTGGAGCCTAGAAAAATGCACTCAAAATTTCTTCCTGCACTTCAGAAGATCATCATCATAATTATTTGGACTTCTATGAACTGAATAAATTGGATGCATTATCCCACACCACTTGGTGATTGGATGATGAAACAATTATGATGTTTGGATATATTAGATACATAAACCACACAGACAATTGCAGAACTTTTATGCTTTAACCGCATATGGTATAGACTATAATTAAGATAACACATTCATTGATGTAGTAGAAGTAGTGAGATTAGTAACTCAATCAAGAACCATTTTGGGAATCTGAGGATGGGCATTATTTATTGCACATTAGGCAAACAAGGCTCCTACTCCCCATTTTAACTGCGTTTTACAGGAACACTGTTGAGACTGGCCTGACAAGTTGCATCTCTATCTAGTATAGGAGCTGTTGAGCATCAGACCTGAAGTTCCTACAAAGGACTGTGAGAACAGCTTAGAGGATCGTAGGGGTCACCCTACCATCCATTGAGGACATTTATCCAAAGTGCTGCATACGCAGGGCCCTTAGTATTATTAAGGATCCCACCCATTCATCCAGCAGCCTCTTTGACTTTCTACCATTAAGCAGGAGACTACGATGCATAAAAACAAGAATGGTCAAGATGAGAAACAGTTTCTTCCTCCAGGCCATTAGGCTTCTGAACTCCCGGCTGCATTGTATTGAAAGTAATATTAATGCACTTTAGTTTGTTATTTATGTGTGATTCATCAGTACATTTTATCCTTCCCTTCATAAGTTATCGTGTGTTATGTGTGTTGTGTGCTTTACACCTTGGTTCGAAGAAACATCTCATTTCTATATATATTATATACATGTATGTAGTAAAATGGCAATAAACTTCATTCAACTTGACTTGACATTCCTAATTGCCTTTGAGTAGGTGATAGTGATCCTCTTTATTGAAGTACTGGAATATTTTTGGTGAATACGTTTCCATAATACTATTGAGAAGTTGTTCCAGGATTTCATCAAAGCAATGATAAAGGAACAGTGATATATTTCCGAGTTAAAACGGCATTCTACTCAGTGGAGAATATGCATTTGACGATGTTCCTAGCACCCAAACCTCTAGCTTTTCTTTGTAGTATTGGTAACTAGTTTATCCACATTAAATACTTTAGCCACTATATGTCAATGGTGATGAAAATGGATGGCTGGGGTGGTGGAAAGGGTATCAATCTGATTTGCCCTGGATGGTGCTGAGATCTTTGAGTATTGCTTGATTCTTGATCTCCTGCTGATTGAAGGAAGTGGAGAAAAATCCAACATATTGCTGATGTCTGTGAAGAGCAAGAGTTTCAGGTTGTACATTGTATACATTCTCATATTAAATGGAACAATTGAACCATTGATTTGCTCTTTATGGATGGTGGGAAGGCTATGGGGTGACAGGAAATGAGTCACTCGCTGCGGAATACCCATCTTTTGAGCTGCTCTTATAGCCTGAGTATATATGTGGTTGACAGCTTAATGGCATCTCTAAATCTGTTTAGTGATGACTCACAGATGTTGCAAGCTCAGTAATAGTAATACCATTGTGTGTAAAAGATAGGTGTATAATTTTCCATTTCTTTTGATGGGAATTGTCACTTTTTTGCTCATTTGTAGGAAAAATGTGGCTTGCCACTTCGCAACCCATGGTGTATGCAAGCTATATGTCATTTACTGAGGGATATAGGTACTTACATTTTATAAGGAACTACAAATGGAATTGTACATTGCACAATCATCACTGTATATCCCCATGTTTGATATCATGTTGGGAGGAAATTGATGTATGAAGTAGCTGAATATCATTGTACCCTGGATGATTTACCTCCAACAATCACAAGCAACTTCCTTAGTGTGAGGTATGATTGCAGCCATTGGAATTTTTCTGCATTGCTTGACATCATTTTTACCAGGGCTTGTTGATCCCACACTTAGTAAAATCCTCTTCCGATGACAAGGATGGGTTTTCCAAATCTCAACTCTGGAACTCAGCTTTTTGGTCAAGGCTGTGATAAGGTCTGTAGTCGAGTGTTCCTGGTGAAAGCCAAACAGGATATTGCTGAGCAGGTCAAAAAGCAAACATCTGCAGCAACTGACACCTATCTGGTAATACTGAGACAAGCACTGGCAAATCAAAAGGAATGGAACTGATTTCAACTTCGCCAGAATGAGCACTCACATCCATGATTTGGTCAACCTCATATAGCCACAGTACTGCTGAGTATTATTTACAGTGTATGAAGAAATGTTTAATTTTCCATTTCTATACCTCTGTTCTTTCCAGATACTGTGATCAAAAAAACTCACTGTGAAAATACACTGACTTCTAGCTGTTGGCAGCAATAAGTAGGTATAATAGGCTAGTGTGATTATTTACTTTACACGGGGTGCATTTCTGAATAAAGGAAGATAGTTAAAATCTACATCACCCAAGCTTGTTTTTTGCTTAATAAAATGATTTTGATCTATTTCCTTTGAGTCTTCCCTGACCTTTTAAGTTGCGTATTTCTAAGTTTATATGGTTGATTATTAGGTGTTAATTCCTAGTATGCTCCTACAAGTTTGGTTCCTGAGTATGAGTTAGAACGATCTCTGTGAAATAATGGGCTAGACTCTAAATCTGATCAATTTTGGCTGATGTAGCAAAAGCATTGCTGACTGAACATAAAGAACAAGTGTGCGTAGATGTAGCACAGGAGAACAACAAAGGCTTTGTCTTTGAACTTGGTCCACTGGATGTGATGTCATGTGTACCATTAATAAAGACGGGAGTGGAGCTTGGCACACGTCTGCTTCTTAATACTCCACCAGCATCACGACTGTAATCCAAATGTTAGGGAAACCGTATTTCTAGAATAAAATGATTCTAACAAAGGATCACAATCATAATCACATCACAGGCAATTTCGGGTTTAAATGACTCAAGTTGGTCATTTAGTCAACACGCAAAAATTACCGGTTAGTTCATGTGATTCCTATTGAATGTTCTTGACAACATTTAACCATCAGCTTTTTGAAGCATTATCTGGAAAGAAAGATAAATCAAGAATGTGGCTTATGAGTTCGAAAGCTGCCACAGGTAACAAATCAGCACCATTTACTGAGCTCAGGTGAGATATTTTTACATTTGGGTAAATTCAATAGAGCTGAAAATAAATTCATTCAACGGGCAGGAAGTGGGGGAGGGGAGAAAATGCTTGATATTATGCCTTGGAGTTAATATTTCATTGAGGGATGGAGAGAGGCTGTGTACTGATCTAAAAAGCTCCTGCAACAAATAGGACAGCCTATGGGTTTTGCAAAGTGAGATTCGCAGATGGGAAAGAGTTCAGTCATGAAGTCTAACTGCACAAAAACAGCTCCTTTTGCCAACTATGTCTATGGAAAGCATGAAGAACCCAACTATACAATTCCCATTTAGAGTACTGAATCTGTACCTTTCTACGCCTTGCTGATCTAAGCTGAGGTCCCAACCTTAACATCATAGAATAAGATTTGTGCATACTTTTGGTTCCTCCATCCTCCTCTTGCAGGTCTACCTTGTCTAACTTGTTCACTATTACTAATCTGCTCAGTAGACTCTCAGAATGTCCTCAGAATCCAGATTAATCAGGACAAATTACATGAATTGCAGCTCTGATTCCAAAGATCACCCCTGCTTGTGAGTGCAGAAGCTGATGCAGAATGATATGAAAATGCAAAAAGTTTTATCTCATGCTCAGCAAGGCAAAAGTTTTAATCATGTCCTTAAACATGGAATTACAATTTAACGTTGGAACAAGTATGATTTTTTGTATATTACTAGATTAGACTCCATTCTCAAGTCCTTTGTTCAAACCTATTCTGCACATAATTCTGTGACTGTAGTATAGATCTCAACAAAAATTGATTCATATCAGTGTGACCATACTAAGGTCAGCATCCTCAAATAGATTCTTATCTGAAGCTGCGAATGATTTAATATTACAGTTATTGTGCCATCATCCATTTATACTTTAATGATGCACATCCAGGAACAATTAATAGCAAATTTCCTAGGCCAGATCGGTAATCCCAGCCATGATATTTATTCAACATATTAGTGAAGTTTGCATCTTTCAGTGTAACATAATAGAGTTTTCACACTAGATTCAATCACTGACTCTGATGTACAGTAGTTTCTTTTAAGTGTTTTCACTCAATTTTCCTACCAAAACCTTTTAAATATTGCCAGTGAAAATCTTCTATGAATCATCAAATTCTAAACTGTTTGGAAACAATTGCATTAAAATTATTGCTTAGTTCACTTAATACTGATAACTTAGAAAAGTATGAATAAAACATCTGAGAAATACAGAATCTCTTGGTCAGTCTACCAATTGTGAACAAACTGATACTTAAAAAAAATCAAGATGAATTTGAAAACCAGTATTCAAATGCTTGCTTGTTATAAAGGTCAACTACAAATATATTAATATAAAGATAATAACTTCAACACACATATTAAAATGCTTCTAAAACACTGCAATTGGTGAATTAGCACCTGGAAAAGAAAAAAACATATCAGAGATTCTTCAAGGGGTTAGAAAATGGAAATGTCGGAAACATGATTAATTCATTATAGGGGTGTGACGGTTTTTTTGGACGAGGCCATCTTGTGCAATGTGTTTCTAATCAAAGCAAAGTTTGTGGAAACTCAACATGCTGTATATGTAATTTTGTGCTTGAAATTCTGCAGGCTTTTAAACCATTTTGGATAATTTCATGCAAGCTACACTAAGAGCAGTGTGATCTAGCATGCACTCCAAGCACACTGCTATACTCAGGATATACCCATTAATTACCAAGGACATAATGGTGTCTTTAACATGGCTCTGTTTACTCTCATGTTTCTATATTACTTCCACCTATAATCTGTTCTGAAACCAGTAGTATTCTAATAGGAATAGAATAACCACTTTGATGTCCCTAGGGTTTCCAGGAATGATTACAAGGTATAACAAAGGGAACATCTGGCAGTTCTTCATCTACCAGATCTCTGTGGAATTAGTCCTATGCTTGCACTTCTGGGTAGAAAGCTAATTAGATTAAGAACTCCCACCTGGAAAAATGATGCTTCACTTAACCTTTCAGGGGCCTTTGCTGATTGTTTTGGCAACATTTTTTTTTCATACTTCAGTTCCAATCATGCCACCAAAGGATTTCCCAGTGGAAATTCTCCAGATGGATATTTTAGAAGGAAGATGACAAATGGGAGTATGTCTGACTGCGTCAGAGGTCTTCAGTACCTGTTCATTGGTATCCCAATTCCCTTCAGCCACCAACAGAGAGCAACATATCTTGTTTTGGCAGAGAACCAGTGCATGCAGAGACTTCAATTTCTAACAGAATCTGTGATGCCAGATTCAATGGCACAAAAATGCCACGTGAAGGTGTGACTGGCTAACACCACTGACAGTATAGTTGCTGGAAGCATCCCAGTCACAGTATGTCAAACTTTAACTGATATCACAAGCATAATGTTGTGCCAGGGCTCTCCACAGGCAGTTTAAACTGATGGGCCAGGTGCACAGAATGCAATGACTTGCAGACACTGGCACTCCCACCTGGCAAAAACCGTGGGATATTGTCATTACAGGTTCTGGGTCAGCAGTCGGCCAGATACACAGCTGTGCTGTTTTTTCCATGGATATCAGCAGGTACCAAGCTTGCTAGATTAAAAAAAGTAGTTAACAGTTCCTCAGGAATACTAAATGAAATTGTCAACCATTTTGTAAAGTCATGGTAGAATGATGAATGATCAAATAAAAAAAATTGAAGAGATGGAAAGCACAGCAAGATAAACAAAAGGGGAGATGAACTCAGCAGCAAAAAAATGAAGAAGGATACAGAAATAACAGCTCCATTGCATTTTGAAGGTGCTCACGCTTTTGGAGAAGCAAAGCCAAGCACAGAAGCAAAAGCACAAAATGAAGGGGAATTGACAGGAAAAGTTCTGAAAAGATCACATGGCTGAGATTTTCTGACTTTGAAGTTGTCAGCATGCAGTTTTCTAATATACACGAGCAGAAAATCATGTGCTGATACATATAGGGGTTGTAGTTAATAGACATTGACCCCAAATGTTATTTATGAACGTGCCTAAAATAAAGCACAGATGAGACACATGTACCAAGTTCTATTGTTTGTTCATTTCTGGCCTAAATCCATGACTGTAAATTTTGCTATAGTTAAGTAGCATATGCAATATTGAACCGTACAAATCTTCGCTTGATCTTAGTAAAGAACAGTAGAATATCAGAGGACTATTACTTAATAACTTATAATTTATTGTCATTGAAAAATTAGTAGAAAATGAGAAAACAATCAATTATTTATAAGTCAATTCCATCAAGCAGAATTTGTGCAACTTCTGACATGGTGAATGAAAGTGAAGGGTGAAAAAATTGCATAATTAAGAAATATGAGACATCCACCTATTCATAACAAAAGTTCAATTTATCTGCAAATTAATGATGATTTTAGTCAAATAATTGTGTATTCTTCCTTGATTGACTATTTACACTATGCTGAGGTTCAGAGAGAATGAATAAAGAATCAATCCAAATTTATATCGCGCCTTTGATGAACAGATCAGGCCTAGGAGAAAATTAATTGACAAGTCTTGATCTTCAGACACTTTTTCCCTTCAATTGACAAAGGCTGTGCTGGTGCTGAATGCGAAAGTCACACTTCAGGTCCATGCAACACACACAAAATGCTGGTGGAACGCAGCAGGCCAGGCAGCATCTATAGGAAGAAGTAAAGTCGACGTTTCGGGTCGAGACCCTTTGTCAGGACTCAACCCGAAACATCGACTGTACTTCTTCCTATAGGTGCTGCCTGGCCTGCTGTGTTCCACCAGCATTTTGTACTGCAGATTTTCTCGTGTTTGCGTTTTTAACTTCAGGTCCATGCTGGTTTATTCAACAGCAATGTTCCTTGCTCTCCTATATGGTACTGAAACCTGATTTACCTATCACAGATGCCTCAAAGCATTATAGTGTTATCACTGACATTAATTCAATAGTTCAATTGTTCCACTTAATATCAGAGAATGTATACAATATACAACCTGAAATTCCGTTCTTCACAGACATCCACAAAAACAGAAGGGTGCCCCAAAGAAAGAGTGACAGTAAAAATGTTAGAACCCCAAAGCCTCCCACTCCCCCCCCACATGGTAGCAGCAGAAAATCATCCACCCCCACCCTCCCCAACTTAGTTCAGCAAAAAGCATTAGCACCCTCCACCCACCAAGCAAGCAATAGCAACACCCTCAAGAAGGACCATGATCTGCAGTGCAATAAAATCTAATCATTCACCCAACAATTCGACATACCATGGGCTCTCTCTCCCCCTAATAAAGGGGAACGAGACAAAAAAGAACTTGATGATTTACAATGTTAGAGTATGCCACATCACTTATTTAATTCTAGAAAATGTTTCAAATTCACTGGTAAGATAACTGAACCAACCACAATGTCCTCTCTTGTGCCAACATCCTCAGCATTGAAATAATTGCAACACACAAACCAATCACAACCATCAGTAAGCTCATTTCAAGACCAAAATTCCACAACCCACATGGGGAGAACAAACACAATATATCAACTCCATGTGGAGACTGCCCCAAATGCAATGTAGGACAGACAGGGAGAAAACTGTCCACACGAACACTCAAAAGCACAGAAAAAACAAATCATCATTGATTTCAATGGTCTGACTATAACAGAAACTTGGCATTTCTAGGTCGTGTCCAATTTCCTGCTTCTATCAGCCTTCTCCCAATCATTTTATTCCATCCAGGTTCAGAGGAAATTAGGAACTATTAATTTTATTCTATCTGAATCTATAAAGTATAATTACTCATTTAAAATATAATTTTATAGACAGGAATCAAAACTATGAGCATTCCTTTACTTGTTTTTTGATAACTACTATGTTTTGTTTATTTATATTCCAACACAATAATTATAAGCTTTAACATGAGATTAAATAGAATTACTGTCAAAGATGATACAATTTATTTTACTTAAACAAATATTATAATTTTGCGAGGATTATATTGAACAACCTGATCTTTCTTTCAGATCTAAGGTTAATTGAATCTTTGATTTGAGTTTAACCCTATACATAGACATCAAGGCACACACTCTAAAATGTAAAATGCAAACAGAAATTTGAATAACATACAAAGAAGAAAAAGGCTTGTACAAAAATAGCAGAGTGGAGCCAAGATGGATTTGTTATATATAATTGTGGAATAACAATAAATTTTGAAAAACCTTGGAAGTAATTCTCAGCTATTAAATACCATCAAGTATCTGACAGACTCTTAGATCTCATGATGCAACAATGGTTAATAATACTTCAAACTATTCCTACAAATAAAGAATTTAAAAATTTGTACTATAATTATGTCTTTACCCATTGAGGCTTTTCTTCAGTAAATTATAATTGCCTCAATTTTTGTTAGGACCTTTATCAGAGATTTTGCTGACTGAGAAGTAGACATCTTAACACTTACAGTTGTGGTTCCTTAGACATTTAAAAAATTGCAAATATGTTCCTTGTGCTATATGTGCCTTGTGCTATGTATGTATGTTAGTACTGTGTTTTACATTTTCACCCTGGAGTAACGCTGTTTTGTTTGGCTGCATTCACGGTATTCATGTATGGTTGAACCGTGTTCAAACCATGTCATCAAGTTTGCAGATGACACAGCAGTGGCTGGCCTTATCAAGAAAGATGATGAGACAGAGTATAGGGAGGAGGTGCAGGCACTGGTGGATTGATGTGTGAAGTATAATCTAAGACTGAACTTGAAGAAGACAAGGAAATTACTGTGGACTTCAGGAAAGTGCAAACAAACCTCTGCAAATACATGGCTCCTCCGTAGAGAGTTAAGTGCACCATGTTCCTGGGAGTTCACCTCATGGATGACCTCACTTGGTCCCTTAATATCACCTCCCTGAACAAGAAGGCACAACAGTGCCTCCACTTCCTAAGAAGACTGAGACAAGCAAGGCTCCCACCCCTCCATCTTACCTCCTCCCTGATGGTAACAATGAGAAGAGGCAATGTCCCAGGGTGAACTTGAACTTGAAATTACCATTGTGAATGTTTCCTGATTGGCAGATTCCTATTGTTCTCAAAGAAAATTCCCACAAAGTATAAATTTCAAAATCGCCCAATCCCTCATTTGTTAATAGCAGGATATAGCAATCAAATATCAATCATTTAACTCATTATTCAGTAAGATGGGTAAGGTAGCTTTGAGTCTAAAATCCTAGCATGAAGACATTGTATCGCACTGTTACTGCTCTCCTCCATTCAGAAAAAGTATAAAAAGGAATAAGTACCTGGTGTCCTGCTACACTGTTATTTTGGGAAGTTGATCCCTGTTGGTTAATGAGGGGATGGTTGGCAATCATTAACTAACAGCACAAAGCTCTTAAGATCAACTTCAGTTTGCCAGGAAATGCTTAAGCCTAAGTAGGAATGTGGTCACAACAAGAATCAATGACTGGAATGGCTAAGACCAATAAGCTGGCAAATGCTTTATGATAACCCTGAGTAAACATACAAATAAAATCTTACTGGAATTTAGTACAAATCATTATTAACTGGGCCAAGAATGGAAATACCATATGTGCATCATTTTATTAAAGTCATAATACATATCACCATCCTATAGCTGACATATTGATTTCCATGTGCTGCAGGAGATCTGCATTAACTGGAACTACTTTGCCAAGATACAGTTACATAACTAAAGTAATTAACTTGACTAAGCCTTGAATCCTTT
The DNA here is from genome assembly GCF_963921235.1 of Mobula hypostoma. NCBI lineage: Eukaryota > Metazoa > Chordata > Chondrichthyes > Myliobatiformes > Myliobatidae > Mobula > Mobula hypostoma. The sequence goes on along the minus strand of NC_086101.1, from coordinate 83,841,747 downwards.
TGGTGCCCATCTGATCTTTGTGTCACAGACAATATCATATACAAGATGTTGGCAAGACAACTGCCAGAGTACTCTGTGCAATATCAGTCTCATTGTTTAAGGAAGGGTTTAACTGTTTTGGACAGAGATTAGAGAAGATTTACTAGAAAACTTTCAGTGATTTTAAATCACTGATTGAAAAACTGGGTGTTTGGTAAATTATAAGCATTAATAGTGGATTAAAAACGCTGTTAAGAAGTTTCTGAAGCAATCAACATGTGGTAAATGAGCATACATAGAAGAGGTCACTTGAGGTTTTAAAGATCTATTGTTAGTCACGCGTTTCTTTCTCATTATAGATAATTTCTAGAAAGTACTATTTTAAGGAGTAGCAAAAATAAAGGACTTTAAGAGCGCTCATTGAATACAACAGATGTTGGTAAAACGGTTAAATCTAGTATATATGGGACACTTGCCTGATAAACATGGACACAAATATTAAAACGGGTGGTTGACCTTTGGATCAAGAACTGTGTAGGAATAATGTCAAAACCTTGGAGAGAATATTTCAAGCAACAATATCAGAAATGAAAGATAGAAATTATGATGGCTGATATCCTGTGGCTTATGTTGAAAATGTAATTTTCTAACAATGTCTTCATCAGAGGTGCAACCCGTCCCTGGACACCCCATTAGTCGTGTACCTAATAAAATGGCCACTGAGTACATGTTTGTGGTCTTCTGCTACTGTAGCCCATCCACTTCAAGGTTCAACATGGTGTGAGTTTAGAGATGCTCTTCTGCACACCACTGTTGTAACACGTGGTTATTTGAATTACTATTGCCTTTCTGTCAGCTTGAACCAATCTAGCTATTCTCCTCTGGCCTCTCTCATTAACAAGGCATTTTTGTCCACAGAACTGTCACTCTCTGGATTTTTTTAAGCACCATTCTCTGTAAACTCTGGAGACCGTTGTACATAAAAATTCCAGAAAATCCACAGTTTCTGAGATACTCAAATCATCCCATCTGGCACCAATAATCATTCCGCAGTCAAAGTTACTTAGATCACATTCCTTCCCGATTCTGATGTTTGATCTAAACAACAACTGAAACTCTTGATCATGTCTGCATGTTTTTATGCACTGAATTGCTGCCTCATAATTGACTGATTAGACATTTGCATTAGCAAGCAAGTGTTGCAGGTGTATCTAATAAAGTTGCCATTGAATGTATTTGTAATTTTATATAGAATTATGATGTTCTGCTTTAGACATTGGTGAGATAACAGCTTGAATATGGTGTGCATTACCAGTCCTATTATTTAAGGAAGGCTTTCACAGTTTTGGAAGTAGACTAGAGAAGGTTTGCTAGATTTAATGACAGACACCTTGAATCAGCAGGTTATCTTGTGAGGAAATGTTGAGCAGTTTAGGCTGGTGTCCACTCAGGGTTAGAAGAATGAGTGACAACATGATAGAATTATATAAGTCCTGGCAGGGGTAGGTTTGCCTCTTTTTGGGAAAATCTGCAAGTAGATGGTCACTGTTTAAAAAATAAGGAAGACAGAGATGATGAAAAGGACTTTTTTTCTGTCTTAGAAGGGACTGAGTCCCTAGCTCTCTTATCCTCAAAGGGTGGCAAAAGCAGTCTTTACATCCCTTTAAAGCAAGGAGAGATATATTCTAAGTAAGCAATAGTGTGAAAGATTACCAGGCATGAGTGAGAATGATAGAGCAATCTCAAGGCCTACTCATTCATATTTTCAGACATAAATAGTTCCATGTTATTAGGAGAATGAGAACAGAGAAGACCGATGCCATCATGAAGGCAACTGAGGATGTAGATTCACATCACACTATTTCAATCATCTATCCCTTGTGCCTTGGATAATATTTATCTCTCAGTCAATGTCCTGAAGCAAAATTTACATGGTTATTATCATTTTGTTCTTTACGGGCTCCATCTGCTTGTAAAATGGCTTTTGCATTTCCTATAATACAATGTAGACTAAACTTCCAAAGCATTTTGCTGCCAGTGAAGTACATCTGGGCATTCTAAAGGTATGTGAGCAGCTTTATAGATGCAATCATATCTTTTAGGAACTTGAGCACATAATCTTCTGTTTGAACTGGAGTGTTCCTTGCTGGGAAGTTGGTATCAGCTGAATGAAATATTGAACCATTGCTGACATGCTCATAACATAGAAGGAATCCTTTCATCCCATCAGTTCATGCCAGCTCCTAGCAATCTTATGTCCTTTTCTCCCTAGGCTGACAGATTACGGTTTCTCACATGTCCATCAACTCTCCTTTGGTTCTGCTGCAGTTTACCTAATCTCAAAATAATTCAGCATGATCCTCTTGGACAATTAAATGAACCCTTGACCTTACAATCTTCTTCAGCATGTCCTTGGACCTCATTGTCTGCATGCACTGCACTTCCTCTGGAACCATAACAGTATATTCTGCATTCTGTCTATTTTTTTCCTTGTACAACCTCAGTGTATGAAATGACAGGTATGTATGGCATCTAAATCAAAACTTTTCACTGTACCTCAGCACATGTGACAATAATAAACCAATCACCAGTGAACAATTCACCTCATTTCTTATCTTTGAGAAAGAAAAGATTTTTTTGGCATTCATTGGGGAAGTTCTTGTATGTTTTCAAAGTCCTAATCAATGAACTTCTCCTGACCAATATCACCAAAAGCAGATTACCTGGATATTAAATCCTATCTGTGCATAAAGTAAATCTACAGTACTGTGCAACAGTCTTAGACACATGTAAAAAAATTATGTAAAGCAAAGATGCTTTCAAAAATAATAAAAGGAAAGGTGTCTAAATATTAAAATTATACTAAAAAGAGCAGTAAACGCTAAAAATCTAAATCAAATCAATATTTGGTGTGACCTTCCTTTGCTTTAAAACTGCATCAATTCTCTTAAGAACACTGTCATGCAGTTTTACAAGAAAATCAGCTGGTCGGTCATTCCAAACATCTTGGAGAACTTGCCTCAGTTCTTCTGAAGACTTTGGCTACCTCACTTTCTTCTGTCTCTCCAGATAATCCCAGACAGCCTCGATGATGTTGAGATCAGGGCTCTGTGGAGGGCAAAACATCTGAAACCATATAAAAGAACCTAGGTTGCCTAAGACTTTTGCTCAGTACAGCATGTAACTGTCTTTTACATTAAAAATAAATTGTTGGCTATAAAATTCTAAAGGATGTCTTTAGGACGAAATAATGCACTGCAGAAATGCAGACAGATTTCATTCCCAATATTTCCTCTGACTGAGGTTCTTTTACCCAAGAACCATTATATACCATTATGTTCTTGTTGATGTTTGATTTTTTGCAAAATTTAATTGCAAGACATTTGCAGCAGATTAGAAGGTACGCTGATGTGCATAACACAGCATTCAAACAGAGTTTGCAGTTGTGGGATTTTGTGGCAGATTGCTGCTTCTCAGTAGGAAACCAGCCTAGTCTAACCTGTAGATTAATAAATGCAAAATACCCATCTCACCAAATAATAATTTGCATCTAAAAGCAGCAGCCTTTAATCTAGTTGCAAGGTTTTTATTTACCTAAAAAAAAGTGACCACATAACTTATGTATGTAATAGCTTCTCTAAAATTGCAACATTCTTTCAGCTGGCCTTTGGAAAATATTACAAATAAGAAGGAGCCATGCTTGTATGTTCCAGCATCTTTAGCCTAGGATTATAGATTGTCTCTCTAATAATCTTAAATTGATGGATCACTGCTCTTTCCAGTTGTGCTTGACAAGGAATAGCTTTGGCATTTCCTTTCCCCTTCTTTTATGTTATTAAATTTATATTACTTTTCTGTCCGTTGCCAAAAGACTAATGGGTGTACAAAGCCTTCCTCTGTAAAGATGAATTCTTGCTTAGTGCTATTAAGCCATAATTTTTAAGAAGCAGCATCCTGTTTGTGTTTAATTTGGCATGTACTTTTTTTTTGGGATTCATATACAGTTCATTACTGAACACCCCACATATTTTATCTTTGACAAATTATTTTGTTTCTGCTTTGTATATCTATCTCATTCCAATGTTGCAGGCATGCCAGCAATGTAATCCAATTGATCTGTGCAAGTTTTATTTTAGTTACATTTTTTACTTAACTGCATACTGAAGCAGCAGTAAGTTTATTTCCCATTTATCTGCTTTAACTCTAAAGGTCTGCTAGTTATTAAAACATGCTGCTTAATATTTATCAAATATCCAATTGGATTCCATTTCTCTGTAGGATGCCAAACAATACATTACTACACCCTTCAAGGATACTACAGTTGTACTAAATGGTGAAGCCAAATTGTTAACATCGCCTCACCATTGTCGCAATTTCCTCTTTTTACGGTATCAGTCATATGTGTTGAAGACTGCAAATACTTAAACCAGGAGTACCATGATATGTGCAATTAGAAGAATTTTTTTTAGGAAACCTGGAGATACTCTGCCCAAAAACATTATGGAAGTACTTTCCACACAAGGACTGCAACATTTCAAGAACACACACAAAATGCTGGAGGAACTCAACAGGTCAGGCAGCATCAATGAAATAGAGTAAAACCAGCTGATGTTTTGGGCCAAGACACTTCTTCAAACTGAAGGGAAGGGGGAAGATGTCTGAATAAAAAGGTGGGGGCGGGGAGGGGAAAGAGGCTAGCTGGAAGGTGGATAGGTGAAGCCAGGTGGGTGGGAAAGGTCAAGGGCTGAAGAAGAAAGAATCTGATAGGAGAGGAGAGTGGACCATAGAAGAAAGGAGAAGGAGAAGGAGGAGGGGACCCAGGGAGAAGTAATAGGCACGTGAGAAGAAGTGGAAGATCAGATTGGGGAACAGAGGAATGGGGTGGGGGGGTAGATTTGTTCACTAGAAAGAGAAATCAATATTCATGCCATCACATTGGAGTATACCCAGACAGAATATAAGGTGTTGCTCCTTCACCATGATGATAGCCTCATCTAGGCACAATTGGAGGCCATGGATCAACATGTCAGAACAGGAATGGGAATCAATTCAAGAAGGTAGCTTACCACCACCTACTTATTGTCATTTAGGGATGGGCATTCAAAGTCAACTTTGACTTTGCTGTCCACACCACTGCAAACAAATTACAGTAAGTGTAGTAATGGACAATGCTATCTTAGTTGGTGAACAAAAGCAAAGATATTGCAGCAAATAGTTTCTGGTTAAGCAAAGTTAGAAAGTGGAGTCTGTACAAAAATGGAGAAGGAGAAGCTGCAATAACTCCTCCCTCTATTAATGTAGGGTCCTTTATTTTTAAAAAACATGCAAATGGAGAATGGTTATACTGAGTGCAAAACTCGGTCGTTTACACAAGGGTATCCACCAAGCTTGAGTGAGAGAGGAATGCCTGAAGATCTCCATGAGGGCTAGCTAAGTGTAGAGTCATTGAGTGGTACAGCACAGGTACAGGCCCTTCAGCACAATGAGTCCACATTGACAATGACGCCCACTCAGCTGGTCCAAATTTCCTGCATTTGGTCATATCCAAATATGCCTGGACTCTTTCGATTTTGTGTTTTATATTCTGTGTTTTTCACTTGTTTTTTTGTTGCCATTTGCATGATTTGTTTTATTTTGCGCCGGGTTGGGGGGGGGGGTAATATTTTTCTTTGAACAGGTTCCATGGTTTTCTTTGTTTCCTACCTGTCTGTAGGGAGACAAATCTAAGGGTTGCATACTCCATACATACTTTGATGATAAATCTTTGAACCTCTCCAGTCCCTGACCCTTCATGTAAATGATATAGTTGTACCTTGCTCAAACACTTCCTCTGCTGGCGCTTTCCACATTCCTACTACCGTCTGTGTGAACAAATTGATTCTCAGGTCCATTTTAAACATCTGTCCTCTCACCCTGCACATTTGATCCCAAGTTTTGGACTCCCCTAAGCTGGAGAAAAATTTTTGAGGCATCACCTTTCGAAGGTATGCTGGATGCTAGGGTTCATGAAGGAGCTGGCTGAGGTTACAACTTTCTGCAGCTTTTTCCAGTCCTGAGCAATGGCCCCTCCATACTAGACAGTGACGCAATCTGTTAGTATGCTCTCCAGGGTACATCTGTAAAAAGTTGCAAGAGTTTTTAGTGACATATTAACTCTCCTCAGACTCCTAATGAAGTAAAGCCACCATCGTGCTTTCTTTGTAATTGCATCAATATGTTTGGCCCAGGATAGATCCTCAGAGACCTTAACACCCAGGAATTTGAAACTGCTCACCCTTTCCATTTCTGATCCCTCGATGCGGACTGGTGGGGGCTCCTCCAATTTATCCTTACAGAAGTCCACAATCAGTTCCTTGGTCTTACTGCTGTTGAGTTTGAGGTTGTTGCTGCAACACTACTCTATCTTGCCTCATCACATCTGAAATTCTGCCAACAATAGTTGTGTTTGAGATGCACCCAGCCACACACTCATGGGTGTAAAAAGACTATAGCAGTGGGCTAAGAACGCATTCTTGAGGTGAGCTAGAGTTGATTGTCAGCGAAGAGGAGATGTTATTTCTAATCTGTCTAGACTGTGGTCTCCCAGAGAGGAAGTCAAGGATCCAGTTTCAGAGAGAGATACAGAGGCTACAGGGATTTGCATAGATATAGTTGTATTCTTGCTTTTAAAGTGCGCATAAAAGGCATTGAGCTTATCTAGGAGTGAAGCATCACAGCCATTTTTGATGTTAGATTTTGCTTTGTAGGAGGTACTATCCTGTAAAACTGTTAGAGCCAACGTATGTCCAATTCCATCTCTAACCTCAATCTGAATTGTTTCTTTACCCTTAACATAGCCATCTGTAGGTTGTATTTGGACTTCCTGTCTATTTCTGGATCACTGCTCTTCAATACCACAGATCTAGCCCTCAGCAGAATATCAATGTCTTGGTTCATTTATGGCTTTTGGTTTGGGTATGTCTGGTATGTTCCTGAAGACACACACTCATCCACACAGGTTTTGATGAAGTTAGTGACAACTGTGATGTATTTATTCAGACTCAAAGATGAATCACTGAATACTGTCCAGTCCACTAACTCAAAGCAGTCCTGTAAGTGCTCCTCTGCCTCCCTTGACCATACCTTCTTGGTCCTCACCACTGGTACTGCAGTCTTTTGTTTCTGCCTGCATGCTGGGATAGCAGAGATAGTTGCTATCAATGGAATTTTTTGTATAGTTGGAATAAAAATGGAAGGAAAAATCAACATTTGACAAAAGACAATCTGGTTTTCCTCATTTAATAGAACAGTGAGCAATCATATAGAATAATTACAATGACCATAGTAAAGACAGTTACTAACTAAGCCATATAAACCAAATAGTTTGCTACCTGATTATTACAGAGTAATGAGATCTCAGCCACTGAACAAACATATACACATATGTACAAGAATCTGGCAATGAAAATTTGCTCATTAATGCTGACCCAGTTACTGATGCTCACAACATGATCAAGCTCTATTTTACATATTTCTTTCCCAACCTGACTTCAAATACCTAGAAAGTTCTTCTCATTGAAATGCATTCTGCCATGCAAGATGAAAGTAGGCTTCCTTCGATACAATTGGAATGAGTGATGCTTGCTTTATTGTTTGCACAATTTGTTTTTTTCTTTCTCTCTGCACTTAGGGTGTTTGGCAGTCTTCTTTTGCTTTTAATAGGTTCTATTGGGGTTTTTTGTTTTATGACTTCCTGTAGGGAGATGAATCTCAAGGTTGTATAAAGTATATATACATTGACAATAAATGTACTTTGAACTTTGAGTAAGATAAAATCACCCTTTCCCTCTTTACACCACACATGTAACACATTTTTCCATTTCATTCAGATATTATTTATAGAGCTCAATTATATTATTTCCTTATTAATGTCATTTTTAGGATTTCCTTTTTTTATAGTATTCCTGTTAAAAAGAATCAATAACAATCATCTGACTAGCTAGGTGGAAATGTCCATCCCCATAGCATCTAACATTCTCCTTCCTCTTCATCATCATTTTTCACATAGGCATCACTACAAATAGAAATATAAAGCTGGATTACGGAGCAGCAACCCAATAGATATAATGCATTGATAAAATACATTAATAGGTTTGTGGGTTGGACTCTAAATCATATTATGATGAGTTTCTAGTTTTCTGGTCACCCTTTTTTTTTGTTGCTATTTTGGGCAATCTTGAATCAGCGTGGCCAGCAGATAATGAAGACTGAGCTGAACTGACATGTACCTTTTGCTTTTATGTTTTAAATACTGTGTTTCTCGCTTGTGCTTTTTTGTTGCCATTTCCGTGCTTTTTTTTGTGTATGGTGGGGGTAGGGCTGTTTGATGTTTTCTTTGAATGGGCTCCATGGTGTTCTTTGTTTCGTGGCTGTCTGTGGGGAAGACGAATCTCAGCGTTGTATACTGCATACATATTTTGATAATAAATGTACTTTGAATCCTTTGAATCAAAACTTCACCTTGATTCTGTTCCTTCCTGAAGACAAACTGACAAGCAGCAGTATAAAGTTCGATGAAAAGACCAAGTACCCTTTAGTCAAGAATAGCAAAGAACAAGATCTACAACATAGGAAATGCATGTATGTCAAAATAAAAGCAACAATGGTGCAATCAATAGACTTTCCCCTCAATGAGTATAACCATTAACTGCTGTAGTCAGTAAACCTATGTACCTAAGGCTGATCATAATTGGAAACAACATTTGCTCAATGTAGCCACTAGGGCAAAAGTGTTCAGTATGTAGGTAGCACATTTATCTTACCTACTTCCTGCCCATTATGCTGCTGGCATTTAGGGTAGCGATGAAGGTCCTCCATCTCTGGTAGTGTTCACGGCTTCCATCATCGTGTCAGTAGCTACCTCATGGTGTTCACTACAGTCAGTCACGCAAGTCCTAGGTAAAGACTCGGGAATACAATCACACTTAGATATAGAAGGATTCTTCATTGTTCTTTCCATAACAATTTTGTTTTACCAGTCAGAGTTGTTAACCCTGAGCGTAACCTCCGAACCTAGGGGTTCAGTGGACCACTCTTAGTCTGGTCTCTACCCTTTGACCTGTTTTGGCCCTAAAAAGAGCCTAAGCATAAAGCCCTGACTGAGTCATAGCTGTCTAGGTCACTGAAGCATGCAAGCCTTCAAACCACGACAAGGTTGTGGTCCTCTTGGAAGGTAGTATATTTAATACAAGTTCAATTCCAGTTCTCCATTTCCATCATTGAAACAACTTCTAAACCAAAGCTAAGGTTTTTCATCTTCTGTGTTTGATTCAAGTTTTGTTTTATTGTTTTCAGAGTCCTGAAGTCTTGTTTTGATTATCATTTGCCAATAAATGCCACATGGAACATTCTGTGCAGCTTACAACAGCTTGTTATTCTATTCTTTAAAAAGCACATCTGGTCCACTTCAGTCTTGTTTATAACTTGAAATAGCTAACGTGTTTTCTTTATTAATATTTTGTTTTCTTATTATAAATGTTTATTCCAATGTCTTCAATTAATGCATAATCATAGGGATTCTTTTTGAAAAAAGAATAAGCCATAGCCGATGTTTTATTTAGCCTGACTCATTTCTTTCCGTTTCATTGGATTTTCCTTCAACTAAGAAGGTGAGAATGGTCATGGCAGAAAGTGAACCAATGACCGTTACCGGAACCCTAGCGTGAAAGCTTCCAACAATTCAAGCAGGACATGAAAAACAGAGTCTGACAATGTCCGTATTTGACAACAAGCTGTGATCACTCAAGTAGACTGCATTGCTAATTTGACCCACTTGAATAGTACTTATAATGCACAAATCTATCTCAGAAGATCAAACTGTGATCATTTTGCAATACTGTATATACTTACAGTGTCTTTATATCAGATAGCCGGTGTCAATGAATTCCAGCCTCTGGTACCAGTTATATTCCAGGAAATTTGTCCCTGATCATTGATGCTAAATGTGCTAGCTGGAAGTGACTGCATATTGTGCACCACCCTCAAAAGTCAGGACTGTGGATAGCAAACAAGACTCAGGCATGAAAAGGCAATGTGTTCATTAAAATGCAAGAGGATTGAAAAACTGAGGTGCTATTTTTTGGATTTAACACCCATATTTAACATTAATACATAGCATCAATTAAAAGTCACTGCCCAGCAATATGCAACTAAGTGTGGAAGAGCACTAATAATAGGAAACTGGAATTATTTTTGGCCACTGTGGTGTTTTAAGTGATACCTGAGGTGTATGCATGTGTCCAGTCTTATTGAAAGATGTTAACACATGGCCGTAAATGTCTATGAGGTTCTAATATCTGTCATCAGGATTATATAACTAAGCAAAGATTCAGGAGGAGGAAAATTATGATCAAAGTATCACCATATATAACCCTGAGATTCACTTTCTTGTGGGCATAATCAATAAATCTATAATAGAATAATAACTATAATACAATCAAGGAAATCTGCACCAACTTGGTTGTTCAACCAGTATGCAAAAGACAACAAAATGTGCAAATACAAAAACAAAGAAATAATAATATTAATAAGTAAATAAGCAATAAATACCGAGAACAACACCTTGAAAGTGAGTCCATAGTTTGTGGGAACATTTCAATAATGGAGCAGGTAAAGTTGAGTAACGTTTAGTTCAGAGCCTGATAGCTGAGGGCTGAGAACTGTTCCTGAACCTTGTGTTGTGGGTCCTGAGGCTCCTGCACCTTATTCTTGATGACAGCGCCAAGAAAAGAGCATGTCCTCGGCGGTGGGGGTCACTGATGATGGATACTGCTTTCCTGTGACTCATGGGAGGGCTTTACCTGTGATGGTCTGGGCTGTATTCACTACTTATTGTAAGATTTTCCATTCAAAGGCATTGCTGTTTCCATGCCGGGTTGTAATACAGCCAGTCAATATACTCTCCACTACACATCTATAGAAGTTTTTCAAAATTTTAGATGTTATGCTGAAACTTTGCAATTACTGCACTGAGTCAATGCAGAATGTATGCAATGGGGGAGGCTCGGTGAGTTTTGTGTATTTTGACCATTTTCAGGGGCTTTCTAACATAGTCTACATGTGTTTAAATGTAGAATTTACACTAATCATCCTTGAGGCCTCTTTCAGAGAGGCTGCCAATTTAGTGCCAATTAGCACTGAAATATAGGCAGCTTTGTGCCATGGACTGAAACCCACCAGGAACCAACCTGAGATTGTTCGCTCATTAATTAACATTACTTTAACTGTCTTTGGTGCCCAAGAGCATTTTTACACATATAGCCAAGTCAGGTGTAAGGACATCCAACTTTACGAACAACATTTTTCTTATACTACAGACTCAGCCTTGTAATGCACGCAGTAATTTAAATAAAGGAGTGTCTAGCCAGTTTTTGTGATCTTGCGTTTGCTCAGACTGGTTCATACAATGCCAGATGGGGCCACATCTGAAAGTTCCAAGTATCAGTACCCATCAGGAGGCATTCACTTAGCAATGAACATTTCCCTCGTGCTGTAATTAATGGGCTTACTTAATATGCATAATAAGGACTAATAACCTCAGCCTGTTTGATGTGCATAAATGCAGACTTTCTCAGAGAAGCTGTTTTCCTTTATTTTCTCTTTCCTGTCCCACAGTTCCAGCCTAACATGGAGATGTTTCTGTCACATTCTCAAAAAGGCTCACCTTACCACCCTTCTAAGAATTTGATAAAGATCCTCCAATTCAGGAGGTTAAATTGCAGTCAGTAAGAGCAAGAATGCTACTGTTAGATTCTTTGACTAAAATTAACTTAAGATGAATGTCTCTGATTTGCTTGACAGCTTGTCAACACTATGAACAGAGCGTAGTGCGTGATACAGCAACTTGCTTTTTACGGAATAATTTGAATACTGTTAAAAGTGCAATGGTGCCTATAGATAGCGTCATCAGAAAAAGCCACTAGGCCACATGTGATATGTGGAAAATATCCTCTTGACGTATGTATTTTTTGTGTTACTCATTTTTTAGAAAATGCAGAAATATTCAATCCAGTAAATACAATGCCAAACTAAGCACAAATAGTCAATAAAATGGTTTCTATTCCACAGCAGCATGTTGCAGGAAAAAAACCTGCAAAGTACTCCTAACTGAAGTGTTAAGTCTCCTTTAATATTGCTTTAGTTTGCTGCAGGAAGAAGGCAATTTTCTTAAGCTGAATTTTATTTTAAGAGAATTTGCGCCATTATTGGTAGTTACCACCAGATGTGCATTTATAAATTCTGAGTTATTGTAATGATTGTTAGAGGCATGCAGTACTTTATGACACTTAAAAATGGCAACTTGGCTCAAGTGGGAGCACTGTCACCTCAGGGTCAAAAACTTGTTGGTCTAAACCCACCATTTTTTCTAATACATAATGCCGTCTGCTATTCCCAATGCAGCACTTTGAGAAACTTGCAACATTAGAGGTAATATTACAGATTAATCATTTCATTGTCCACCAGTTAAAATCTCATATTTGAAAAGAATGAAGCTCTCTTAGTGCTCTGGTCGACAGTTGCCTCCCAATCACCCATAATGATGTTCATAATCTTAGTTTCCATATCCAGCACTGGTTAATGTATTAAGCAATGTATTAAAAACAGCTATTGCACTTTTACAAGGTACTTAACTTTATGTGATTTTTTTCCCACATACATATTAATTAGAGTTGAGAACTGATTTAAAAAATGTATAGGTCTAAACTTCGTTAGATATTCCACAAATGAAACAAAAAAATTATCATTCTTCATACTCACTAAGATTTGGTATATTTAGTATAAATGTCGCGGTTGGTATGACGCTTTTAACAGCTGCAGGCACCAGAGCTCGGAGCTTAATTCCTGCACCATCTGTTTGTATGTTCTCCCTGTGACCGTGTAGTTTTCCTCCAGGTGCTCCAGTTTCCTCCCAGAATCCAAAAACAAACCACTTAGTAGGTTAATTAGTCATTGTAAACCGTCCTGTGATTAAGCTCATGTTAAATAGGTGGGTTGCTCGGCAGCACGGCCCATTCAGTGCTGTATTTCTAAATAAATAAATAAAATAACTGAAATACATACTATGCTTCATACAGACATGTCTAAAGCATATTGGGATGCCAAAACTATTCCCTTTTTCAGGGTCACTTAAGCACATGGGTTGGGCTTTTACTTAGGACTGCAGCATTGGAAACATAACAAAATAGTGATGCTGAAGGCTGATATGTGGAGTCATGCACAGCAATTAAATTGTATCAGAAAAAAAGGTTAATATCAATAATGGTTAAATAAAAGTATCTGATTTACTAACTTTCTTGAAGGAAGGAATTCCGCTGTCATTACCTGATCTAAGTTTGGATTGGTGTATATGTATCTCCAGCCCACTGATGTAATGCCTTTTGAATGAACTAAGCAAACCCTACTAGGTGGCAGGGTAGAGATACATCTCTACCAAAGGAGACGTAAGATGCTCCTTCCCCTCCACTAGCCTGCAGGTAACCCTTGGGTAAGGTGTAGCACCTGCTTAGCCCTCCCTCCCCAACCTCCTGATTAGGGAGCAGGAGGTAGATGGTCCTATGAGCAGCAGGTCCATATCACAAGTCCTGGTTATGCAACTGCAGATGCCAGACAGTCTCTAAAGAGCATTGATAATGGCAAGGGTCCCCTGTCTGGTAAAGACGCTGCCCAGAAGGCAATGGAAACCACTTCTGTAGAAAGATTTGCCAAGAACAGTCAAGGTCATAGACCATGATCACCTACATCATATGACACAGCACATGATATTGATGAGGCAAACCCTTCAGTTCAGAAAACAAGTGGGGATGAAGTCCCTACATTTGCATTAAGTGAACTAATAAATTATAAAAGTACATTGAATTGTCAACTGACTGAAAAAGACTGTGTGGTCCAATAGTAGCTTCACATAGAGCAATCTCAGCAGTCCTATACCCTGCTCTTTCCTTCTTTTATTTTCTGTTGAAGACTGACGGCCACCACCTCACATATCTGTATGTGAAAGGGAAATGTTGTTAACAACTGCTATTTGATCAGCAACAGGAGATCCCTTTAAAAAAGCCCAGAGATATCCAAAAGCCTTCGAGTAGACGGCTTGTCATATTCAGGACTGCAGTTAAATTTTTTTTACATCCTCTGTAGTTTCTAGGAAGATATAGTTGCTTGGGATGGGTAAGAGAATTTAAAATGAGTGGAAAAACATCAGCTGATGTCCTAGTATAATAGCCCAAGATTTCCATCTGTTTTGATGTAGTATTCTATACAGAGAATGCAAGGTGCATTCTGGTCTATTAATCTTTCATGAGTTCAGCTTTTATCTGGAGAATAGCACAATAACCTCAACAAATTAGGGTAAAGTCAGTTAATTTTCTTCCCACTCTGCGATTTGGATGTAAATTCTGACAAAAATGTATTTAAACAAAAAATTACGAAAATGTATTTCATAGACGTTTATTGCCTGGGGGCTTTCAAAGCATGTTACAAAGCCAATGTCATGTTTTATAAGTTCACTTGCGCTACAAGAAAAAAATCATCAAAATCTCTTTTCTGAGGTAGCTATACATTTGAAGATGATTCTTGGAAATCTGAAGAGCCTCAACTGAGTTTCTGAAAGTCATTTAAATGCTGATCATAATTTGGCTTTAGTGAGAATAATTTTACAAGAAATCAAAGATGACTATTTATGTTGTAATTTGTACTGTTTGCCTATAATTTGTATTTACCATGCAACATTACCTTATCTCAGATTTGGGATGCATCAGCAAGAAAGGAAGTATAAACTGTTATTCTGTTCTATACACTAAATGTGTAATGAAGTTGAGCCCCTTCTGATATGTGTTTTCTTTTCACTGTTATGTTGGAGGTTTAGTGTTGACCACAAAGGACAAATTTCAAACCTTAAATACCTACATACGCATTTAAACTGAGATGAGGAAGGATAGTGTTGGCCAAGGCTGAAGAATGCTTTTGAGATGGCCCAGTGAAGAATACAAGGGGATATGTTCTGTTTGTAATCACTTTGTTCTTGATCAACATGCTAGCACTAGCTTCTGAATTATATTTCACCTTTATGAGCCCATCTTCAAATAATTGGAGGAATACAGAACATGGTCTCAAACAGGTTATTGATTTATTCATTTAATTTCTTTTTTTTCTTTTCTAATTCCAGGATAATAGCAAAGGCACTGGTGAATTTGATGTCATCGCAGAGTTTAGGCATTGTATTTGGACCAACTCTCATGTGGCCTGAAAGGGAAACTGCAAATATGGCAGTGAACATGATGTACCAGAATCAGATTATTGATCTGATACTTTCCGAACACGCTGAAATCTTCAAACCCTAGGAGATGTGAGCACAACTTGCCTTCAGTGGTTAATATTATTCTCAGAAGACCTGACGTTTAGTTAAGTTGTGATTCTGCTGCTTGCACAAGGTCATCACCATTGTCCTTGCTTTTTTTGTTCTTTATCCCCTCACCATTTCATTTACTAGAATCCATATAGACAAAGTTTGCCTGGTATTGGTCTATTATTATTCTTTGTTTATAAATCACTGATTGACAGGCTCAGTTTTAAACTTTTAAGTACAATCTACTTGGACAAAAGAGCCACCACTCTCTGAAATATTAAATGTTCTGCTAATATTGATCAAACAGATTGCAGTCAGACTCAGAGCTGCACAATTATTTGTACAAACAATGATTAAAGACAAAACAAATCAAATACTTTGAATTACTGATCTCTAGTAAATCAAAAGGCATGTTTTTAAAGGAATGGTCTGGAGAATATCTCAGATCACTTAGAACATTTCAGAAGAGAAGTTAAGGAGCATCTCTTCATATACATAGTGTAAAAGACTATCCCATAGATGGATAGCTCAGGCTTAACTAGGCACGATGCAGTATATTGTACCTTGTGGG
This sequence comes from Mobula hypostoma, assembly GCF_963921235.1. NCBI lineage: Eukaryota > Metazoa > Chordata > Chondrichthyes > Myliobatiformes > Myliobatidae > Mobula > Mobula hypostoma. The sequence goes on along the minus strand of NC_086101.1, from coordinate 83,825,818 downwards.
GAATATAATAGCGTATGGATTTCAGGATCAGGTTTTTTTAAAATCACTGACATGTCATGAAATTTATTATTTTGTGGCAGAAGTAAAATACATGAAAATGACCACAAATTGCAATTTGAATATTACAAAAAACAGATAAATGTTGCAAAAAGAGAGCAAGATGTTGAGGTAACGTTTTTGGGTTCATGGACCATTCAAAAATTTGATTGCAGAGGGCAAGAAGCTCTTCTAAAATGCAGAGTTTGTGTCTTCAGACTGCTATACCTCCTCCTGGATAGTAGCAATAAGAAGAGGGGATATCCTGATGATTATTCCTTCATGATAGATGCCACCTTATGAGGCATCGACTTTTGACAATGTCCTCGATGGTGGGAAAGCTAGTGCCCATGATGGAATTATGGTGGAAGTTTACAACACTCTGGAGATTTTTCCTGATCTTATGCATAGCTGTAGAAATTTGCTGGAATCTTAGTACACTGTGGTATGGATCAGTTATGACTGAATGATGGAATGGACATAAGAAGTTGTAAGACCCTCTCCTGTTCCTTGATCCTCCTCCTCCCATGACCAACAGGTCCCAGCATCAGTGTTTGATTTTTCTCTACATTCATCTATCCAGTGCCCTATCCATGCTTCTCAGGTATTGGGATCTAATTTTTTACTTCTGGTTTTCTGCCAGTCTGAATAGCACAACAAACAATGACAATATCATCATTCACATTTCATCAGGTAATCTTTTCATAAAAATATGGCTCATGGCTCATTATGAAAGTTTTTCACCCTTTTGATGCATTTGGTTGGTGTTGGCTAAGTTGGTATTTATTGGCAAAATTAAATTTACTTGAACTGTGTGGCATCCTCAGTCATACTTTCTGGATGTATACTGATATTCTTTTTGTCTTGATGTGATTTTGTTGCCTAATATACGCCACAAGATTGAAAATTCACAGCAAAAGGTGAAGAATTAGCATGAAGTATTAGAGAGTGGCTGGCACTGATGATCAAAGTCACCTAGTGTTGATCTTGTAATAATTTTCTAATAACCCTATTTACTTGCACATGAAATATCCATTTAAAAAAACACACTCAAAAATACAATTTCAAGTTTGATTATTGGTTCATTCCATAACTTACTGGTAGATAGCTTCATTGCTCAGAGAGTAAGACTATCTGACAAACAGAAAAGCTATTACACATTAGATTTAAGATTGGGTTTCTCTACGTGCTATTTTACTTTTCAAATTTGCCAGGTTTTCTTTCCATTTCCTCTGACTGTCACATCAGCCATTAGGAGGTTTGTCTCCTGCCAGATAGTTTGTTTTATGTCAGACAAAATCCTGGCATTTTTTTCCCCTTGCTGAGGTGAGAAGCTTCTACCCACCTAGCAATTTGGCTTTGAACTGATAACACTGATCACACATAGTTGGTGGACTCAAAGGTGTGAGCCAGATAGATCTGAAACACACCCTATGCTAATGTTCTCATCAAAAACCACTTCGAGTAGGGTGTGAACTGAGCACTGTCTTAACATCCAGTTCTCATGCATGAATCACTTCCAACTGATTATTGATTGAGTCAACAAAAAACTCAATGAGCTTTGCACAACAGTTTAAAGGGCACTGCTGGCAGAAATTTATAGCCAGCAAGACCAGATTTCTCTTCAGCTTATAACAGAAAAATGCAACTCATTGAAGCAGCAGTAAACAGGTTTGATCTCCAAAGGTTCAATATAGAGAGATGATGAATGTAGAGTATGGTGCTTTCCTACAAAAGATAGAAAAATTAAAACCAACATTAACCATTGACTTCTGTTTGAGTCCTCAAGCCTTTGACACACTAAGTGGCAGCTGAGAAATTACCTCAATGTACAATCCCCAAATGCCTGCTCCCTCACTTATTAAGAGAGTATATTGAGTCTAGGTTAGTACTGCAAGCAAGAATAATTTTTGTGTTTTACTTTGTATTTATAAAAATCGAACATACGAAAGATATTTTTCTGTGTAATTACATTATCAAAGAGTAGGGCTACCTCTCAAAATGCATGTCAAGATATCAACAAAATCTGGGAAGTTATTGCGATATCAACACTGAGCACGTTTAATGATCACAGACTTCAATCTTTCTAAATTAGACCAATTTTTGAAGTCGGCCCAGGAACATGAGCTTGAAATCATCAAATGTGCTTGACAGTACTTGCAAATATTCACCAAGGGGCACAGAGGGAAAACAGTATTATTTACATTGTGCAGTTACTGCCTTTACGTTTGGAGAGAAAGAAAGGAAATTGAAGAGAAAATAATGTTCTGCAACTATGTAACGCATTGATTCTTAACAAGTTAAATGTACAGATAAACTATTTTCACCTGGTTGTTTGTGTCAAGATGTGAATACTGTGAAGACAGAGTTTAAAGAGGGTCCAGGTCTATTTCTAATTTGCTCTTTAGCATTGAATGCATGGACAAACTGACTGGAGAAAACATTTGTTTTCTGATTATTGTACAATTCAAAGGGGAAGTTTATGCTAGATTCTAAATTTAATGTGTATTACTATATTGTGCATATTGAAGTCCACTCTTATTTGAATTTCAACATTCAATGGAAACAAAATATATGCTCTTGAGTGACCAAAATATACAAAACGATCTTGGACTTTTTGCAACAGTCATAAATAAAATTTAATTGTTTTCCAAAAGTCTGCTAACTTTCCTATGAAAATTTTGTTTTCTTTAATTGTAAACAAAATTGTACAGCAACTTAATTGGTTTTTCTGTGCGAATTTTTGCCATTTTTTCCAGCATGTTAACTGTGTTGAAATTAAAAATAAAGTCAAAACTGCTTAAGCTACCTGCACAACACGTTTGCAAATCTGATTTATTTCGTGCTTTTTTTCTTTTAAAGGGGAGGGTATTTCATTCACAACTCTTTTTGCTTTAGACTTACATTATATTTATAGTCCAGGTTAAATGAATGGGCATTCAATTCTTCAGTTTTTGCAGATCTAACGCACATATGAAATGCAAAATGAAAGGACAAAAATATTAGCCTCCGCATCCAACACATCATTCTCTGAGCCTCCACATCCAACGCATCATTCTCCTAGTCCCTGCATCACTCTCCACAACTCCCGCCATCTTCAACGGGATCCCAACACCAAACACATCTTTACCTCCTGGCCTCTCTCTGCATTGTATGTTCCCTCCATGATTCGCTTATCCAGCCGTCCCTCCCCACTAATCTCCCTGCTGGCATACGTCATGCAAGCGACTGAAGGGCTATACCTGCCCATTCACCTCCTCCCTTACTTCCATGCAGGCCCACAAACAGTCCTTCCAGGTGAAGCAACACTCCACCTGTGAATCTGTTGGGATTATCTATTGCGTCAGGTGGTCCCAATTCCACCTCCTCTACTTTGCTGAGACCCGCCATAAATTGGGGTGTCAAGCACCTCCACACCATAGGCCAAAAATGGAAATTTCTGGTGGCCAACCATTTTAATTCCTATCCCCATTCCCATTCCAACATGTCAGTTCATGGCCTCCTCTTTCGCCACGATAAGTGGAAGAGTGGAAGAGCAACATCTTATATTTTGTTTGGGTAGCCTCCAACCTGATGGCATGAAAATCGATTTCTACTTCTGTTAATAATGTTTCTCTCCCTCTTTTTCTATTCCACACTCTTGCCTCTTAACTCTTGGTCTCATCCGCCTATCACCTCTCCCAAGTGTCTCTCCTTTTCCCTTTCTCCCAGGGTCCACTCTCCTCTCCTGTCAGATTTCTTCTTCTCCAGCCCTTTACCTTTCCCACCCACCTGGCTTCACTTAAGATCCTTCTGGTTAGGTCTCTTTCTATTCCCCTCACCTTGGTCTGAAACGTCAACTATATATCCATTTCCATAGATGCTGCCTGACCTACTGAGTTCCTCTAACATTTGGTATGTGTTGCTCTGGATTGTTTGCATCTACTGAATCTTTTGAGTTCAAAAATATTCTAGTTTGCTTTCTACTATCCCTTAACTTCAAATTACACCCAGTCAACAAAGTTCTTGACTAAATCATAGCAACTAATCTATATCAACCAGTACAGCCCCAAATATGGCCATGGGTGAATCATAGATCCAATGTTAGCTTTTCTTTCCACAGCTTTTTACATCAACCACATCATTCATTTGTTATGTTCTGTGTCATATGATGTGGGGGATCATGGTCTTTCCATGACCATGATTGTTCTTGGCAAATTTTTCTGCAGAAGTGGTTTGCCATTGCCTTCTGGGCAGTGGCTTTACAAGATGAGTGATCCCAGCCATTATCAATACTCTTCAGAGACGGTGTGTTTGGCACCAGTAGTCACATAACCAGGATTTGTGATATGCACTATACAACCGCCCACTTCCTGCCCCCATGACTTCACGTGACCCTGATCTGGGGAGGGCTAAGCAGGTGCTACACCTTGCCCAAGGGTGACCTGTATGCTAGTGGAGGGAAGGAGAACCTTACACCTCCTTTGGTAGATATGTACCTCTACCCCGCTGCCAAATCAACCACATGACTTTGTTAAATTGTCATATCCCATTTCCAAAATGTTACCATCTTAAAAAATAGTTCTCATTTGAATTTAAATGTTATTGGTGCTTCTATTGTCTTAGCAAAAGACTATTGCAGAGTTTGATATCTTTTTCTGCAGTTGAGTTTTGAAGTTATTCCATAATTCCATTATTCCAAACAAGGTGAAGTAACTCATTGTGGTGTCTGGTTCGAGAAACAGATATTGCTAAACTTCCCTTTAGCTTTCTTTCACTGACAAATAAAGAAAATGAGCACAAACCAAATTTTCATTCCCTTCTCTTGGAAAACATTAAGCTTGCATGTGATAATCTCTAATAAGAAGCAGAGGATGGTGGAAAAACATAGATTTAAGGTAAGATACATGCAGCTTGAAGGACAAAGATAATGGATAATAACATTATAAGATTATGAACAAAGGATAATAACATTGGGTTAAACTAACAGAAAAAATATGTTGATTTGTAGTCAGACATATTGGTATATTTGTTGTTCATAATTCCACCTTTAGTACACAACTTTGCATTGAACAACCATCTATTTAACTAGTTCAAGAAGTGATGAGAAAATAGATATAAATCATTTGCTCTGCTATAAGCAACATACATAAAAATTGCTGGTGAATTCAGCAGGCCAGACAGCATCTGTAGGAAGAAGTACAGTCGATGTTTCGGGCCAAGACCCTTCGTCAGGACTAACTGAAAGAAGAGATAGTAAGAGATTTGAAAGTGGGAGGGGGAGAGGAGATCCGAAATGACAGGAGAAGACAGAAGGGGGAGGGATGGAGCTAAGAGCTAGAAAGTTGATTGGCAAGTGGGATATGAGAGTATCATGGGATGGGAGGCCTAGGGAGAAAGAAAGGGGGATGGGGGAAGCCCAGAGGATGGGCAAGGAGTATAGTGAGAGGGACAGAGGGAGAAAAAGGAGAGAGAAAAAAATATATATATAATAATAAATAAATAATGGACGGGGTACAAAGGGGAGGTGGGGCATTAGCGGAAGTTAGAGAAGTCAATGTTCATGCCATCAGGTTGGAGGCTACCCAGACGGAATATAAGGTGTCGTTCCTCCAACCTGAGTGTGGTTTCATCTTTACAGTAGAGGACTCCATGGATAGACATATCAGAATGGGAATGGGACGTGGAATTGAAATGTGTGGCCTTCTATATATTGGCGAGACCTGACGCAGGCTGGGAGACCGTTTCGCTGGACACCTACGCTCTGTCCACCAGAGAAAGCAGGATCTCCCAGTGGAGAAACAACACCTTATATTCCGGCAGTAGCCTCCAACCTGATGCATGAACATTGTAACAATACTAGGGATGCGGGGAGAGAGGGGTGGAGGGGATGGTGATGAAGGTTGGGGGTTCGCTGGGTTAAACAGTCAAATGTAATTGGCAACTGGTTGTATTGAATGTAATTTGTTGGTGTTGCAATAAATAATTAATAATTTAAAAAAACATTGTAACAATACTCAGTGACATCACTGAATTGGTATCTCAATGCAGTTGAAGACTGGGGAATCTTTGAAGATTTGCAGCATCTATGAAGTATAAATCAGAGCGATATCTATTTAATAGTGTGAAGCTGGATAAGAAGTTAGTAAAGGCAGCAACACAAGCTCAAAGTTCAGATTGCATGACAAAGAACTAGATCTTATTTTTGCAGTACACCATATCGTCTTACTCGTCTTGTAATCCCCACCTCAATCTGTTGCTCTCTACTTACTTTGCTCAGATATCTATTTCAGTTTGGATACTGAAGATCTCTCACTCAAAATCTAAGCTACAGCACCTGACGATGACAAGGCGGCTCATCAGTTCTGATGCTTTAGAGCTTTGCAATCTCAATAGGTACAAACTAATCTTCTCCTTCTTCACATGAACTGAAACCTCATAAATTAATAACTTCTAAACAGAGGTCTTTCCAATTTTGCATATTTTCAAAAGCCTTCGGTTGAATCATGTGAGCATATAGGGAGAATCTGTGATTTGTTTTATGAGCAGTACATAGGAAAATTAAGGATACTTTAATGTAGACATTCCTAAAGGGCCTAATTAGTGGAAAGAACATATTGTTAGTTTAATGCAATTAAAACAGGCATTGCTGAACATGATTTAAGATTCACAGTGATATGATAAACCTTATTAACATGACACTCTTTAGTTTGATTTGATCCTTTTAACCAGTCTACCGTGTAAAAGGTACAGAATATTATTTTATACAATTTGAATCTGAATTTAACCCTCATTAGCCCAGGCAATTTAAAAGCATGCTTAAAGACATTTCTGTGATAGATTTATCTGACCAAAACTAAATAAACTGCAGTGAAAATCTGACACGGGGTTGCAGAACCTTTTTTGCAGAATGGTGCTGGGTTTGCATGTGCAGTTATTTCCAAGACTGCTATACAGAAAAGCAAAATTCTCCCTTTTCCTTGTCTTATTTGCAATCAAAATGTTTATTCTTAAAGGAGCATTATTCCAAGGCTATGTTATTGATTTCAACAAATAAAATGACGCAGCTCTGTCATGGTCACAATCGAGCATTTAGACAGCTAACTGCAGAAGAGGTTCAAAATATGGAAATGTATTTTTTTAAATGGAACACAACATCAAACAATACAAAGACATCACAACAATAGCAAACTCTTTGACTGTGTTAATATTTGTGCATTGCCCAGTAACAGTTCACTCCTAAAAGAATAGGGAAAGTGCAATCTACAATCTACAATCTCCCCATAACCTTTGACACACTTACTAATCAAGAACCTATCAACCTCTACTTTAAATATACCCAATCACTTGGCCTCCACAGCCATCTGTGGCAATGAATTCCACAGATTCACCACCCTCTGGCCAAAGAAATTTCTCCTCACCTCTGTTCTTAAGGGACGTCTGTGTATTCTGAAGTTGTGTCTTTGGTCTTAGTTTCACCCACTATAGGAAACATCCTGTCCATATCAACTCCGTCTAGGCCTATTCAGTAGGTTTCAATAAGAGCCCCCCTCATTCTTTGAAACTCCAGCGAGTACAGGCCCAGCACTATCAAACACTACTCATATGTTAACCCATTCATCCAGAATCATTGACATTGGGCGAAGTTTCATAAATCAGATCTTTTCCAGAATTGTATGTTTCAAGAAATTCAAAAAAATATCTTACAACTCAATCCCAATGTTGGCACCTCAATGACCCTAATCTTAACGATTAACAAAACAGAACTTGGCACCTTAGAATATGAAACTGCCAATAAAATCGAAGAAATCCTTTGATCAGGGATAAATATGATATGCTGTATTGTTCTTTTTTTGTATTTTCATTCCATTTCACCCCTTCACTAGTTTCTTCCGGCCATATTCTTAAGTCCTTATGTTAGTGTAGATTGTTAGCATGTTCTCAGCCCACTTTATGGCACTAGAGTGCTTGCTGAAACTTTATGCAAACTCTGAATTTCTGTAGTGATATGAAAGTGCATCACAGCCTGGAATGGATACACCAGTGCCAAAAGCCAACAAAAAGTAGTGGACACGGTCCAGTCCATCGTGGATAAAGACATCTCAGCATTGACCACATCCACAAGCAGCGCTGTTGCAGGAAAGCAGCATTAATCAAGGACGCATACTATCCAGGCCATACTCTCTTCTCACTGCTGCTATCAGGAAGAAGGTAGAGGAGCCTCAGGATTACCACCACCAGGTACAGGAACAGTTATTACCCCTAAGCCATTAGGCTCTTGAAACAGAGGGGATAACTTATTTTCACTTTCAAGAACCCTTCATCTCATGGTCTCAATATTTATTGCTATTTGTTATTAATTATTTTGTTTCCTCTTTCTTTATGCATTTACACAGTTTGTTGGGGGGTTTTTTTGCACATTGGTTGTCCGTCTTCTTAGGTGTGGTCTTTCATTGGTTCTATTGCATTTCTTATATTTGCCATGAATGCTTGCAAGAAAAGAACCTCAGGTTGTGTATGGTAATATATATGCACTTCGATAATAAATTTACTTTGAACTTTGAAATTAGTAGTTACTGGAAGATAAACCAGAAAAACCTTAGTTACTCATCAAACCATTGCCACACCTCACTGCACGTTCCATCACATAAAATAGCTCTTTTGAAATGAAGGAAGTCACAGGTGCACAGCAATTTCCTCTTTACCCTGTGGAGGAAAACCACTATACTCTGCATTAGTTCAATGTAACTTCTGATTTTATCGGCAAAATGAGAACACAATATTATATAAAATGAACAGTTGGTGGTGTGATTGCCACTCACAGCAACAGCATCACCCAGCTCTCGTGCCATAAAGGAATTACACAAACTGTCTATTCTGTTTCCATTGACCTAAACATATTTAATTCCAACAGTTAAGGAGATCTTGGGGTCATTACTAGAAGCTATGCAGTCAAGTTGGCCATCGTCTGGTCCTAAATATTAAAGACCATTCCACTGGAGCTATAAACAGTCCGCTGGAGGAACTCAGCAAGTCAAGCAGCATTCATGGTGGGAGAGGAACTGTCAACGTTTCAATTCAGAGCCTTGCATGAGTTCCTAAGCAGAATGTTTATTACATGTGATTCCAGCATCTGCTGCCGTTCTATAGAACCTTATTTATTTTTATTTAGAGATACAGCCTGGAACAGGCCCTTCAAGCTGCGCTGCCCAGCAACCCACCGATTGAACTTGAGCCTAGTCACAGGACAATTTACAATGAGCAAGTAAGCCACTATCGGTATGTCTTTGACTGTGGGAGGAAACCGGGGCACCTGGAAGGAACCCATTCACACAGGAAGATGGTACAAGCTTCCTTACAGGGGACTCCGGAATTGAACTCTGAACTCCTATGTCCTGAGCTGACATAGCATCGTGTGAACTGCTATGCTATCATGGCACCCTAATTATGTCTTATATAAGACCATAACATATAGGAGCAGAAATAGGCCATTTGGCCCATCAATTCGGTTCCGCCATTTCATCATGGCGGATTCATTTTCCCTCTCAGCCCCGATCTCCTGCCTTCTCCCTGTATCTCTTCATGCTCTAGCCAATCAAGCATCTGTCAACCACTGCCTTAAATATCATAAATGACTTGGCCATCACTGCCACCCTTGGCAACAAGTTTCACAGATTCACCACTCTCCGGCTAATGAAATTCCTTCTTGTCTCCATTCAAAATGGACGTCCTTCTATTCTGAGCCTGTGTCCTCTGGTCTTAGACTCCCCACCATAGGAAACATTCTCTCCACGTCTACTCTGTCGAGGCCTTTAAATTTGCAATAGGTTTCAATGAGATCCCCCCTCATTCTTCTTAATTCCAGTGAGTCCAGGCCCAGAGATATCAAACACCCCTCACATGACAAGCCTTTCAATCCTGGAATCATTTTTGTGAACCTCCTTTGAACCCTCTCCAACGTCAGCACATCCATTGACAACAGATCTCTGGAATTCCCTACCACAGTTTGTCCTGTGGAGGCTAGATCATCAGAGGTATTTATAGAGGAAGGAAATATGTTTTTGAAAGACAAGGGAATAGACATGTGAGAAACTGGAGGAGCAGAGGCGATGAGCAGAGCAGCAGATCAGGCAGTATTTTACTGAGTGCTGGGACATGCTTGGTGGGTGGGGGGGTTGTTGAATAGCTTACTCTATATATGGACTTTATGATAAACTTTAGTATTGCCAGTAGAAGTTGTAATGAAAATTTAGTATTTGCTACCCTGATTAATAGTGTGCTGTCCTGACTTTAAAGATCTTACTTAAACAGGAGAATATTCTGCCTGCAGATCTCCAGTATAATTTGTTTTAAAATTACACCATTCATTCTGGAGAAAGTTTGAAAGGTCTCTGGCAAAGACAAGCATCAAAGTGTTGCTAATTTTTTTCATTATAACTTACAAATCATTCTTTTTCAAAATTTACTGTATTTCCATTCTTTCCATCTAATTAATGATCTTATCTCTGAATCAGTCAAAGAGTGCTGCTTGGTTGATTGCAAATTTTTGAAACCAATCTGAAATTAACAAAAGTTCCTTGGAAGGTAAATTATGTTCAAAATGAAAGGCCTTCCTCAGAGTGTAAATTATCTGTTTATTCTGGAACCCCTTAACCTACAGAATTGTTCATTTATCATCCAGAAAATTCATAAAAGGAAACATTTCCATTTGACCAACCTCCCCCCTCGCATCCATTTGTTTTAATACCACAAATTATACTTGCCAATACATGAATCGAGAACTCTAGCAGTGGAAAAATGACCTGAACAGAGCAACATTGAGGAATTCTTTGCAAATAAGACAATAGATAAAACAAGTACTACCTTTGGAACTTTTAGTCTACAAAAGGTTTGAGTATTTGAGATATAATGGAAGTTGCTAATAAAAATGTCAAGGTATTGGAGCAGTATTGATCTGCATAATTCTGTACAGGCAAAATGTGCACCTATAGCAGTTTAGGTAATAATGTTCCGAAGTTTGGGGAAGATTTAACATTACTATGATACTTCACTTCAGATAAAACAGAAGGCAATCCATGATTAAATCAAAATGTTTCTCGATATTACTAATTCAGTATTAGCATGTTTGAAATGTGTTTGCAATTTATTTCCATTTCTAACTCTTTCCAATGTTACTGTGCAGAAACAACACAAGGTGAAAATATGCTGATGCAAGGAAATGATGCAAAAGAAATATCTTTTTTTGAAGTGTTCTAATCTAAAATCTGAAACCTAGAAACAGTTGATAATGATACATGTAATCAGCAGGCAACACACTAATGCATGCATTCCATTTGCCACCTAGAATTTTAGAGGATTCAGATTAAACAAAATATCTCAAACCTATGGTAAAGTATCTATCAAAGGAATATTATTTGAATGAGTTAATAATTTTTCTGCTGGTATCACCACTATGGTATGTTTGTGTCTAGGGCAGGGGTTCCCAACCTTTTTTCTTATATATGACATGGACTCCTACATTGACTGAGGGATCCATGGACCCCTGGTTGGGAACCTTCTGGTCTGGGGGGAATTACAAGGCATTCTTATGAAGAAGCCAACAATACATTCAACTTGCTATGGGATAAATCTAAACAAAAATACGAATACTGAGCATACAATTCAAAGTGAAATGGTTTAGAACCAAAAGTTTTTAGAATGATATTTTCAGTATACCACATCAACTTGAAATGATGACGATTTAAAATGAATTCAGCCAGGAAATGTTTAAAACAAATTCCGTCAGGAAATTCGGTCAAGGTCACATTGAAAACAAGAAAAATAAAAGGTGGAAAGGGGATTGAGGGAGATAAATAACATCAAAACAAGTAAAAAAGATATGAAATAGGACCGGACTAAGAGATAGCACCACAAAAGGTCAAAGTCAGATTTACAGTGTATGTATGTGAAGACAAGAAGCACACTGAAAAGATTTGTGAGCTACAGACACTATGAGCTATGTGTGATTGCAATGGCATGGCAGTAACAAAAAACAACATATAAAAAAGCAGTAAAGTGCTCTTATTGTTCTAGGATTCAAATTATCTAGCTGGAGATGAAGAATGTCCAGGAATGATCAAGAACAGAATCTATCCACAGAGAGAAAGAATAATAAGAGTATGATAACACATTAAGAACTATGTTATAGGCTGGCAATAATAGGAAATGGTTTCTTAAGGTTGTCATAGCCGAGGGAGGTAGTGGGAATGAGCTAGTAAATGCTCCCGATCGTATGTGTCTCACATAGACTCTGACAATCAAGTCCAGCTCCTGGCCTTCACATGTGGCTTAGCTATTAAGCCCAGCAATATTATTTCTACTGACAGGAGAAAACACAATGATAGATTACTGGGACCTTAACACCAGTATCTTCAGGCAGATGGGACTCATCAGATGCGGTTGGCAGCTCATCTAGGAGAAGGAAAACTCCTATCTCAAACCTCCTCTGCCTTACGGCTATACCCACTATGGGGAAGGCTTTGGGAGTAAACCCCGAGGAAAATTATTCAGCTGGTGTCTCTAAGGCACTCCTACGTTGAGTTCAATGCCGACTTCCAGCTTGTGCGACATTGTTCATGCCAAACTGTATCGATCTCTGCCATTCCTTTTGAATTCACGAGCTGCATGGTGAGGCGAAGACTGCTGCATGGGCAACAGCTTGTTCTCCATATCATACTGCTCTACTTCACATATCATGTACACATCTAGGATGCAATATCCATGTTCGACCCTGACCAACTGATGGCCTCACAGGAATAGCAGATAAAGTGAAGGACAAACTTGCAGAAAAATTATAAAGAAATGCTGAAGGCCTGAAGCAGTATTAGTGAGGATTCATTTGGTACCCATCTGAGATAATCACATCCTCCATAACTTGGTCCATTGTGCTTAAGCATTTCAAATACTCATCGAGAAGCTACTTGAAGCCATCAGTGTCCCTGCTTCTGCCATTATTGGAGAAAGGTCATTGTGAGTTGGATGAGAACAGATCTGATACAGTTTGTGGAAGAAAATTAAATTTTGAAAATTAAATTAAAGCTTGACTAAGTATTTCTCAAGATGTGGGTCTTGAGAGTGACAGAATAAGACACAGACTCTGTCTAGTTTGTGATAACAAACAATAGATTTTGCCAATAATAAGGCATTGCTGACCTTTGTCCAAGAAACAAGGTGACTTACAAAGTGTCTGCCTCATGCCAATAACGAGGTGTTGCTAACCTTTGTCCAAGTCTGTCTGGCTAATAGGGGAACTGAATGTGGACATGCAGTTCTAATTTTGCATACCACGCGGAAACTTTTGTAGACTGGCTGATACCTAACAAGTGCTTCTTGAAATGGCTGACCAAGTATGCCTAGCTGTTGGCTATTGCCCAGAATTTACTGTATAATTTTAAAATGTAACCTGACATTGGCAGAGCCTTGAAATGGCTCTCGATGATCACATATTAAAGGGTTAACCGTATACTGAGGTATGTGTTTTTATTTTTGTTTGATAATGGAATCATGTCTCTTGCAATAATATGGTAAAATGGGGTAAATTTTTGACACAGGTGAATTGGACGCAGCCAGGGAAAATGGTAAGTGAGTAATTGAAGCTTTTAAGGTGGAAGTGTTTCTGTCATAGCCTAGGTTAGGGGTTTCCAGCCTGGTTTCTACAGACCCTTTGCTTAATGTTAATGGTCCATGGCATAAAAAAAGTTTGGGAACCCCTAGCCTACGTACATTCCCTTAAGGAGAAGGGGAGAAAATTTAAAGCTCCATGCATGACCAATAATATAGAGGACAAAATACTTTAAAAAAAACGTACAACATAAATATCAAGATGACTACTGAAATCAGAGGGGTTGTTAAAAAATAAATGAGAGTAAAAAAGTATGAGAAAACACTGATATAAAAGGGAATTTGAAGATAAAATCTACAGGCACATGAGCTGGAAAAGCAAGGGGCTGATCAGATACCAAAAATTGAATCTACTCAGGAGATAAAAGATTTAGCCAGGGTCTTTCATAACACTGGTCTTTACAAAGGAAGAGGCTGCTGAAACCTCACCAAAAAAAAAAGCTATTGAGATTCTGGATATGATTAAAAATTGACAAAAAGGAGGAATTTCCCTGGATCCCTTCTCACTTGAGCTTCTGAAAGAGCCTACCATGGAGAACTTTTTCAACTTTGCACCACACTTAATATGCATAAGTTACCGAGTCCAGAAGGGACATGTATTGGGTTGCAATGGGAAGTAAAGTAAAAAAATGCTGGGTGCCTCAGTCATAATCTTCCAAAACTCAATGGATTCAGGTACAATGATCAAGATCTGGAGATTTTTTTAATGTTGCATCATTGGTTACAAAGAAAAAGGTATAATGATTAATTTAGTAACTACAGAGCAGTCAACTTCACAGGTAAAGAAAGTTACAGAACAAATATCATGAACAGAACCAGCAACCAATCTGAACTGGAATTGGTTTATTATTGTCATATTCACCAAGATGCAGTGAAAAACTTGTCTTGCAAACTATTCACGCAGATTAAATCATACACCTAGAGGCAGAGTGTATTGATTAACTGGCTGCATCACAGCCTGGTAGGGAAATACTAATGCCTTTGAATGGAAAATCCAACAAACAATAGTGGATTCAGCCCAGTCCATCACAGGTAAAGCCCTTCCAACCATTGAGCACATCTACATGAAACACTGTCATTGCAAAGCAACAGCCATCATCTGGGATCCCCATCACCCATGAATGCTCTTTTCTTGCTGCTGCCATCGGGGAGAAGGTACAGCCTCAGGACTTGCACCACCAGATTCAGGAACAGTTACTACCCCTCCACCATCAGGATCTTGAACAAAAGGGGATAGCTTCACTCGCCCCATCATTGAAACCAATGGACTCACTTTCAAAAAATATTTGTCTTATTTTCTCGATATTTATTGCTATTGCTGATTTGTTTATTATTATTATTTATTTATTTTTGTATTTGCACGCTTTGTTGTCTTTTGCACACTGGTTGAATAGCGAAGTTGGCGTGGTTTCATTGACTGTTATGATTATTATTCTATAGATTTATTGAGTATGGCCTCAAGTAAATGAATCTCAGTGTTGTATATGGTGACATATATATACTTTGAACTTTGAAAAACAGCATGATTTTTTGAAAGGCAAGTCATACCTAATTAACTTGATGTAGGCTTTTATTTAAAATAACAGATAAGGGAAATGTTAAAATATTTTCAATAAGACAGTTATTGAGGGGTTACATACTGTATAAGTTTATTCCTTCAGTCTTGTAAATAAAACCAGCTCTAGCAAAACAAGTGAAGATACATCTAAATGACAGGATATAGTGAGTTGTAGCAAAAGGTTTGGAATGGAAAGGTATACAGTGCGGTTCCCCAGGGCCCATTGCTGGGACAACTCAAAGTACATGTTAATGACTTCTGCTTGGATGTAGAGGGCACCATTTCCAAATGACACAATACTTGGAAGCTTGCTGAACTATGAAGAGAATAGCAAAGGACCACAAGGAGATAATAGAAATGTTATTGGCATGAATAGACAATGAAATTTAATGGTCAGAACTATAAAGTGTTACATTCTGGTAGTAGGAATATGGAGAGAGAAGATCAATTGGAGGACACAATTCTAAAAGGGATACAAAAGAGGTGATTGAAGGTACCAGGTCAGATTGAGGTGGTAGTGAAACACACTGTTTCGGACTTTCTAACTAAAAGCACAGCATTCATGAAGAAAGAAATCTTTGGCATTTATAAGACACTGATTGACCACAACTTAGCAATTCAGTGTGCCAAATTTTGGAAAACGTGGGTCCAGTGAGATCTTCCAACTCATTCTAATGATGAAGAACTTCAGCTATGCAGATAGACTGAAGCAGCTGAAATTAATATCATTGTTTATGAGAGTGTCTGATTAGGGTATTTCGAATCATAAAGGGTATGTACCAAATATATGGAAGGAAACTTTTCCTATTGGTGAAGGGGTCAAGACTTTGGGGAGATTGTATGAAAATTATTGGCAAAATAAGTGACAGGAGAAAACATTCCTTTTTACACTATGTGTGGCTAGAATTTAAAATGCATAGGAAATAGAGTCAAATTTAGTGTTCAAGAGGGAACTGAGTATGTATAAAGGGTAGTTAAGTCAATTAAGTGGCAATTGATGCCCAGATCCCAAATATAAAGTCGTGAGTTGGAGCCATACAACATGGAGATAGGTCCCTTGGACCGACCCCTCCATGCCAATCAACTTGCCCACCAGTACTGGTCTCATTTGTCTGCATTTGACCCATATCCTCTAAGCATTTTCTACCCACATACCTGCACAAATGTCCAAAGGTTCAAAGGTTCATTTAATATCAGAGAATTGACAAGTATACAACCAGAAACTTGTACTCTTCACAGACATCCATGAGAAAAGAACCCCCTAGAATGAATGTTCGCAGTCCCAGAGACCTCCCTTTGCACAAGCAGCAGCAAATATATCAACCACCCCTCTGCCTCCATTCAGGCCAACAGAGGCACTGACCCCACCCCCTGCCAGCATCCCCCCCATGGAAGCAACAGCAGAAGCCCCCAGAGGAGACCTTGATCCAGAATCCATCAAAACAATAGTCTGTAATCCAGCACTTCAGTATCTCAAACAGGCACTCTCTCTCCATCAAGGGAGGGAGAGATCACCTCTGCAACAACAGGAGCAGAGGCCTGCAATTTGCTGTTCCGATGTTACAATCTTCTGCGTTGCTTCTTCAAGACCCCCCCACCCCCACCCTGTCTTGAAGACCGACAGGCTGTCGCTCTCCATCAAAGAGAGAGATGGATTGCTCTCTCTCTTATTTATTAAAATGTCTTTTAAACATTGTAATTATACCCATCTCTATCGCTTCCTCTGGCAGTTTGTATGAAAAGGTTGCCTCTAAGATCCTTGTTAAATCTTTTTCCTCTCACCTCAAACTTGACGCACTCTAGTTTTAGACTCCTATACCCTGGAAAAAAAGTCTGTGACCATGCACATTATCTATGCCACTCATGATTTTATGTACCTCTATAAGGTCACCCCCTGGCGGATTTAGAGATTCTTTGTTTTGAATCGAAATTACCAACGGCATTATAATTTGTTAATCTGTTGCTTTGAATTCATTGCACTGTTTTACCTTAATTTTTTTAAGTTACCAGCTTTGCATTGAATAATTGCCAACAAAAATCATGGGTCCTTAAAATATATCAAAACCTTCACACTATCAATAAAGTGGCAGGAAGGAGTAAGTAATTAGTGAGTTCAAGGAGGTTACCACAGAAATGGGAACTACAATAACAGAGTTTTTTTTATGTAAGCATTTCACAAGACTAATCTATGAATGCCCAGACTATACTTTAATTGACTGTGACCCAACCAAAGATATTAAGAAATAGGCAGCTGTAAAATTAAAGCTGTCAGAAGTTCAAAAAAACATCTAGTGATCTTGACAGAGCAACAAAGACCACACATTATTATTGTTGAAATTGCAAATGTGCTGGATAACTGTATTTTGGAAAATGACTTTGACTATCCATTCTTTACCTCATGATCAGAATTGCAATCAACACAAAATGACAGCAAGCTTTGTGTATGATATCAATTTTATGAACCACTATGAATATTAGTACAATTTAAATGTTGTGGGTTGATATTTCAGCCAAAATGTTCAAGACAACTGCCGTACAATATATAACAAACTACTTCAATATGTCAAGCTCTTAGATTCAACACAGAAACTTCATAGGTTCGAAAGAATTGAAGGTCACTGATTCAAATGTAAATAGAACAATTCAATTGCTATCCTTAATTAAGGTGGTGCTTGGAAAAAGGCCTAGGAAAACATAAAGACATAGGACACAGGAACAGGAGAAGGCCATCTGGCCCATCGAGCCTGCTCTTCCTTTAAATAAGATCATGATCTGATCTTCTGGGATCAGATCCACCTATCTGTCTTTTCCCCATAACCTTTAATTCCCCAGCTATGCAAAAAATCTATTTCACTGTGTCTTAGTTATATTTAATGAGGCAACCCCTATTGCTTCCCTGGACAGAGAATTCCACAGATTCACTAATCTCTAAGAAAAGCAATTGCTTGTCATCTCCATCCTAAATCTAATCCACTGAATTTTGAAGCTAGATAACCTAGTTCTGGTCTCACTTATCAGTGGAAACAACCTTGCTGCCTCTATTGTATCGATCCCTTTCATAATTTTATATGTTTCTCTAAGATCTCTGCTCATTCTTCCGAATTCCAGCGAGTATGGTCCCAGGTGACTTAATCTCTCCTCATTATCTACCTGACCCCACCCCCATCTTCAGAATCAACCTGGTGAACCTCCTCTGCATTGCCTTCAGAGCCATTACATCTTTACTCAAAGAGACAAGGAGACCAGAACTGCATGCAGTAACCCACGTGTAGCCTTACCAGTATTCTGTACGGTTGCAGCATGACCTCCCTGATTTTAAATTCGTCCACTCCAGCAATGAAGGCCAACATTCCATTTGCCTTCTTGATATTTACGGCTAGTAAATATAATATAATTTCAGAGACATTTATTGGAATCTCATAAAACGTACTGCGTAGGAAGTTCTGTTTCGGAGCTGGACACCGTCAGTACAGGATGTTTGCCCTACAATGAGCCAACAGTTTGATTTGATTTGAACTCCACATTTCAGCATCTGCAGTTTCTTGTGCCGCCATTCACACAGTATGTTCAAGAATTAACACTTAAGGTTAGTTCCAAAAATGTTAAGGTTTTACATTGCAAGTAGAAATATCATTGTAAAGAACGTAGAAGAATCAGAATCGGGCATACGTTATGAAATTTGTTGCTGCGTGACAGCAGTACATTGCAATACATAATAATAAAAACTGTGAATTACAGTATGTGTGTGTGTGTGTATATATATTTTGTTAAATTAAAGAAGTAGTGCACAAAAGTAGTGAGGTAGTGTTCATGGTTTCAATGTCCATTCAGAAATCTAATGGCAGAGGGGAAGAAGCTGTTCCTGCATTGTTAAGTGTGTACCTTCAGGCTCCTGTACCTGCTCCCTAATGGTAGTGATAAAAAGAGGGCATGCACTGGGTGATGGGGGTCCTTAATGATGGTTGCCATTCTGCATTCAGGGAGCAATTCTGCAATCTGGCAATTCCAATGAATACCAACGTTTAAGGGCACCATATGTCAGAGAAATGGGACTCAGTAAATATGACTTTCAAATCAATTGACTAAAATCTGCCAGAACACATTTTCTGCAACTGCTATTCCTCAAAGGGAAAATCTGAATTATATGATAATCTCCTTTGTTCTCACAATAGTTTGTGGTTTTAATAAGGATGTACGAATATTGGAAAAAAATAATTTCCAAGAGCCCACTAGGCAGCATCAGAACTCTAATAAACTCTCTCAATATGTTAGTGATGCATTGCATCATTGCCAAGGCAAACTGACAGGAATTGTGATCACTCTTTAAAGTGGGAAATAGAGGAATGGTACATCTATATGTCAGGCTGGAAAGAAATGATATGATGATTATTTTCATATTTCTCGACCAAGGTAGGAATGATGATGAGACATAGTAGTGGAGATCTTACACCACGTGACATTAAAACAAATTGGTAGATAGATGCAATAACTAAAATTTATTGTGTGCCACATTAAGGTAGTGGGGTGGAGATTCATCTCTACCAAAGGAGGCGTAAGTTGCACCTTCCTTCCGCTAGCCTGTAGGCCACCTTTGGGTATGGTGTAGCACCTGCTTTGCCCCCCGATCAGGGTCATGTGAATCCATGAGAGCAGGTGGTGGATGGTCATATGAGCAGCTGGTGCACATCTCAAGTCCTGGTTATGTGACCACTGATGTCAGGCAGACAATCTCTGAAGTGTATTGATAATGGCCGGGGGAGGGGGGGGGGCGGGGAGGGTGTCACCCATCTTGTAAAAGACAGTGTCCAGAAGAAGGCAATGGTAAACCACTTCTGTAGAAAAAACATTGCCAGAAACAAACATGGACAAACAACACAGCACAAAGCAAACAAATGGTGGCGTAGCAGTCAGCACAACACTATTACAGCTCATGGTTTTCAGAATTCAATTCTGTAACTGTCTGTAAGTAGTCTCTGTACATCCTCCCTGTGGAATGTGTGGGTTTTCCTCAGATGCTTCAGTTTCCTCCCACAGTCCAAAGATATACCAGGTAGGTTAATTAGTCATTATAATTTGTTCTGTGATTAGGTGAGGGTTAATTGGAGTTGTTGGGGTTTGCTGAAGCAGCGAGGCTCGAAAGAGCCAAAGGATCCAACTCTGCGCTGTATCGCTAAATAGATAATAAATAAATACAATTTATGCAGAGCACTTTATTGATAATTTTCCATGGTCAGCTCATTAGGACCACAGTTGCAGACTTGGATGTATACAGAGACCACACAGGTGGTGGGAGTGGAAAAGTGTTTATGTAGAGGATTTAATGGGAACATTAAATGAGAAAGGTTCCTGTGTGCCAAAGTGAAGTTGGATTGCTTCTTTCTGCAGCCATGCAAATACTAGCAGAATCATATGTATCCTATCCTGTCTTATCTACTCATTAGTTTTATTTTCCTTGCTCCAAATCTAGTGCCAATGATGGTCCTGGAACAATTAGCTACAAAGCTCATGAGAACCCGAAGTACCATCATGAAAGTGAAAACTAAGCAATGTAGTTGAGAAATTTACTACACTTACTCGAAAGTGTAGCACCCTTTAAAGAAGAAAACAGAAAGCTGGAACAAGTGTCATACTGACGTTGTACAGCTATGTCGACAATACAGTTCCTTTTGATATTAAAAGAAATTATAGTTCTGCTGCATGAAGTACACTACACTCCACAGACACTTCATTACATACAGGAGGTGCCTAATAAAATAGCCACTGAATGTATTTCTGTATGTTTGTGGTGTTCTGCTGCTGTAGCCCAAAGATGAGAAAATCTGCAGATGCTGGAAATGCAAGCAACACACACAAAATTCTGGAGGAAATCAACAGGCCAGGCAGCATCTATGGAAAAGAGTCGATGAAGGGTCTCAGCCCAAAATGTCAACTGTACTCTTTTCCATAGATGCTGCCTGGCTTGCTGAGTTCCTCCAGCATTTTGTGTGAGTTGCTGCTGTAGCCCCCTCCACCTCAAGGTTTGACATGTTTTGTATTCAATAATGCTCTTCTGCACATTACTGTTGTAAAGTTTGGTTATTTGAGGTACTGTCACCTTCCTGTCAACTTGAACCAGTCTAACCATTCTCCTCTGACCTCTCTCATTAACAAAGCACATTTGCACACTGAACTGCCACTCAGTGGGTGTTCCTTTTAAATCACACAATTCTCTATAAACTCTAGAGCAGTGACACAGACTCCTTGCTCAATGGTATTGGTCCATGGCATAAAAGGGTTTGGGAATCCCCGCCGTAGAGACTGTTGTGCGTGAAAATCACAGGAGACCAACAGTTTCTGAGATACTCAAACCACCCCATCTGGCACCAACAATGATTCCAGTCATTTAAATCACCTTTCATCCCCATTCTGATGTTTGCTCTGAACAACAACTGAACCGCTTTGATCATGCCTGCATGTTTTTATGCATTGAGTTGCTGCCACATGATTGGCTGATTAGATATTTGTATTAACAGGCATATATGTGCATCTACTAAAGTGGCCACAGAGTGTATATGACTTTGTTCTTTTAAAGTCAAAAGCACAAAAGCAAATTAAGGGCATACAAAAGGTCAGTTTAACTTCCAGAGTTGGTAATAAATAAGCTCTAGAGAAATAGATGTCTGTTGTAATACAAGTCCCTGCATGTTATATAATATAGCGACTTTGACAATTAGCATTAACCAATGATTGTTTCTCAATCAATATTAAAGTTATTTAAGGTATTCAGAGGACAGTTTCTGCTTACACACGATTGAAACAGGCCAGGAGTGTATAATCAGAAACTTACTTAGTTTCACAAATTAATTTAACTTAATGGCCAAAAATAAATAAATCACAGGCTATAGTGCATAATTACTTGTCTGTGTGGAAATGTAAATACTCGCTCATAAGCTTTGAACTTATCAACAAGGTTAGTTAAAATTATACTAATTTCACTAAACAATACTTAAAATTGCTGGAGGTTTCACTCCATATGAGTACTCCAGAAACAATAGTCCAGCTGGATACGCCATATATATTGATGGTAGAAAATATTTTTGGGGGGGAAAAAACTTGAAATAAACGTTGGACACAGCACAAACAGTGATGAATATAAAGCTCCAGCCAACAAATTATTTCTGGCCATAAATAGATACTCATTAAGTAGCTCATAACTGATAATTAATTAATTTAATAAAACTTCAAAGTGAAAATTTTCCACTTACTTAATAAACGACGCTAATTGTTTTCAGGAGATGATCTGGAGCACTTGGTGACCCCAGTGCTGACTATCAGCTGCAACTTGTGGGAATCCAGGAGCTGTATGAGCCTGAAAGCAGAAAACAGATTGACCATTATTCAACTGAAAATTCTTATAATTAATCACCACTGCAAACTAATTGTATTAAATCTGATAATTACAGCCTTTTTCCATGTTTCTATTTCTCTTTATCATGAGGGAAATAATTTAGGGGGAAAAAAGCACTTAGCGCCAGAAACTAGACACTACCAGAATGTTTCTTTAGAATGAGAGTTCTGGAGGTGCTCCTGTCCAAACCAGCAAAGATATTACACTTGGATCCACAATGAAATCAAAGCAGTACCAGCTGTGCACAGGAGGTACAAGGTTTCAGCTGAGCTTAGTAGTAGCATTTGTGTCTCAAAGGCAACGTGCTTCAAGGCACAAGCATCATAAGACAAAGAAGGAGGAGTAGGTTATTTGCCCCTCATTCAATACAATTACGGTTGCTCATTTATCTTAGTGCCTGCATTAATCCATTAACCATCAATTCCATTAATATCTTAAAATCAGATAAAGATCTCCATATTGAATATACTCAGGCAAATGAGCATCTAAATCCCTCTTGGGTAGGGGATACTAAAAATTCTTCAAATCACATGAAATAATTTCTCCTTACCTCAGTACTGAATAGCAAACCCTTACTTGGAGATCAATCTCTGATTCCATGCACCCAACGCCCCCCCAGCCAAGGGAAACAACATCTTTGCATCCATCCTTTCGAGCCCCACAGGGCAGCAGATTCTCATAACTGTAAATCAGTTACTTTACAGCTTCAGCAGTTTGACTGGATCATGTCTTCTAATGCCTACTGTGTGCAGTTTATTGCTCCTTACATTTGCCTCTGAGGATCTCTGATCCTTCCACATCCCATAAACATGGGGAGAGTAGAAAAGGATTAATCTAAATAGATGTTTGATGTCAATATAACTCAAATGGGCCAAAAGGCATCTCGTCCATCAATTCTGCTTCACCATTTCATCATGGCTAATCCATTTCCCTCTCAGCCTCAATCTCCTGCTTTCTCCCTGTATCCTTCATGCCCAGATTGAGCAAGAATCTTTAAACCTCTGGCTTAAATATATCCAGTGACTTGGCTTCCACAGCTGCCTGTGGCAACGCATTCCATGGATTCACCACTCTCTGGCTAAAGAAATTCCTTCTCATCTCAGTTCTAAATGGGCGTCATTCTATACTGAAGCTGCGTCTTCTGGTCTTAGACTCGTCGACCATAGGAAACAACCTCTCCACATCCACTCTATAGAGGCCTTTCAACATTCGATAGGTATCAATGAGATCCACCCTCATTCTTCTG
Source organism: Mobula hypostoma (assembly GCF_963921235.1). Classification (NCBI taxonomy): domain Eukaryota; kingdom Metazoa; phylum Chordata; class Chondrichthyes; order Myliobatiformes; family Myliobatidae; genus Mobula; species Mobula hypostoma. Next base: position 83,801,953 of record NC_086101.1, on the reverse strand, counting down.
AATCCTAGTGATTACAGGCCTAGAGTAATCAAACACTCCTCGTATCATAAGCCTTTCAATCCCGGAATCATTTTCGTGAATCTTCATTGAACCCTCTCCAATATCAACAGATCCTTTATTAGATAAAGGGCCCAAAACTGCTCTCAATACTCACTCTCATTCTTTTGACACAAGATGCTAAAGGCCTTTGGGTGGCAAGGTGCTGATACTTCTCTACGAAAGGCACCCCTTCTCTCCTCTAGCCTGCAGGTCACCCTTGGGCAAGGTGGAGACCTACTTAGTCACTCGATCAGCATCACGTGAAGCCATGGTGCAGCTGATGGATGGTCATATGAGCAGCTGGTTCATATCACAAGTCTTGACAATACATTCACTGACGCCAGGCAATCTCTAAAGAGTATTGATAATGGCTGGGGCCATCCACCTTGTAAAGTCTCTGCCCAGAGGAAGGCAATGGGAAAGCATTTCAGTAGAAAAATTTGCCAAGAACAATGATGGCCATGGAAAGACAAATCTCCCAACCAAGAATCAGTCAGGTGAACTTTCGTGCACTGCCTCTGTTGCAGCTCATATGAAAAACTCTATATGTCCTTTTCAAAGAAAAATCAGGTCTATATTCCATAGTTGAAATGCAGTCTCATCAAGGTTTTATATAATTGCAATAAAACCTTCTTGTACTCTAATACTCTTGTAATAAAGGTAGTTACATCACTCAGTTTCCTAATTACTTGATGGACCCTCAACTTAATTTTCAATGAAGGGCATCCTGACACCTTTCCATCTCTCACCATTTAGAAAATAGTTCATTTTTCTATTTTTTTCTATCAAAGTGGATAGCTCACATCTTTTCCACTTTACATTCCACCTTCATGCTATTCCCTTTCCACTTATGTTGTTTTCATCTCCCAGAAACCTTTCAATGTCATCATCACAACACACGCTTCCCCACTGCTTTATACTTCCAGCAAATTTGGATGTACTACAAATTTAAAACTAAAAACAACACTGAAAATCCAAATGACACACACACAGCTTTTACTGGAAAGGCTCATTAGGTGAAGCTGCAACTGTAGAAGAGGGAAAACATGTTACCATTTTGGTCTGAACACCATTTATCAGTTCAAATGATCTTCAGCTTGAAATATTAACTCTGGTTTTCTGTTACTGATGGATATTGTCAACTATTCTGCATCGGGTAATAAATTGCTGGGACCCTGCATTGATCGCTGAGGATCTCTGCTAATCACTTGCTCCCAACCGAAAATATAATCCATTTATTCAGAGTCAGAACCAGGTTTAATATCACCAACGTATGTCATGAACCTTGTTGCCTTTGTGGCAGCAGTACGATGTAATATATAATTAATAGAAAAAACCGAATTACGGTAAGTATATATATGAAATCGCTAAATTTAATTAGAAGAAATATAAAAGTAGTGTGGTAGTGTCTATGGGTTCATGTCCATTCAGAAATCGGATGGCAGTGGGGAAGAATCTGTTCCTGAATCATTGAATGTGTGCCTTCGGGCTTCTGTACCTCCTTCCTGATGGTAGCAATGAGAACAAGGCTTGACCTGGGTGATGGAGGTCAATAATATGGATGCCGCTCATCTGAGGGATTGCTTCTTGAAGATGTACTGGATACTACAAAGGCTAGTACCCATGATGGAGATGACTAATTTTCGAACTCGCTGCAGCTTATTTCAATCCTATGTAGTAGCCTCACTGCACCCCCCTCCCCCATACCAGACGGTGATGCAGCCAGTTAGAATTCTCTCCATGGTAAATCTGTAGATGCACCTCTCCTTTATTTATTTTATCCTTCATCCCTTCCTTTTATTTGTTACCTAATTCTCAGTACACATGAGTGTGCTATCCCTCATTTTAGGTGTCTATCATAATCTTTAATAACACACACAAAATGCTGCAGGAACTCAGCAGGTCAGGCAGCATTTATGGAAATGAGTAAACAGTCGATGTTTCCAGCCTAGACTTCTTCAGGACAGAGAAGGGCAGGGGAAACACCAGAAGAGGAGAATGGATCATAGGGAAAAAGGCAGGAAGGGGGAACCCGGGGGAAGAGATAGGCAGGTGAAAAGAGGTAAAAGTTCAGAGTGGGGAGCAGAGGAAGAAGGGGAGCGTAAATTTTTACTGGAAGTGAGAAATCAACATTCATTCCCTCAGGTCAGAGGCTATAAAGACAAGAATATAAGGTGTCTGTCCTTCACCCTGAGGGTGGCCTCATCTTGACATAATCATTTGTCTTCTTTGTCTCATCAAAGAATCCTCAAAGCCCAACTACATACACCAACATTTTCCCATTCACGTGTTCTGCTACTTAAAACCTTAAGAATAACTAACAGATTTGTCACTCCTTGTTTCCATTCAATACATTCGTTTTAACTCCATCAACTATTACTGCTCTGTTATCACTTCCTAAATAATAGCTTCTAGCTTTTCCCTACACGAAACGTCTGCAGAAGATCAAAACTGATGACCCATTCAAAGGTGGCACTGATACATGGTTAGCTCTTATCTTAAATGTGATATTAAACCAAGGCTCTAATAGCCTCCCAGGTGTATGTAAAAGATCACAGCTGGTTATTTTGAATGGAAGTAAGAATGAACTGACATTACAAAAATGAGTATTTTAATTGACATTGAGTGTTAACATGGATTTGTGCAGACAGGACCATGAAAAACACAAGATACAGACTTCTAGGTGAGCCGAAAGTCATAGAGGATGGGAGGCCAGCAGCCATTACTGGCATAATCATTCCAAGATGGGTAAAGGCATCAGTAGCAAATGGCCTATTAGGCAACTGAACAGGCAATTTTATGCAGGGAGTTATAATCTCAGTTTAGTTCACAAAGTATAATTAGACCATAAACATTGGATTTGGCTGATAGTATTTCGAGGGTGAAGTGGGGTTGGTAGTGAGCTCATCACCCCCAAAAAAGGCTCTTAGAAGTTAATTAATATCACATTTTGGAATTCTTTGCTATTTTAGTGAGGGAAATAAAGGACACTTACAGCAAGTACAAAGGTAATTCAATCTTTTCAATATTTTAAGATTGGAAACTGTGCCTCATCCAAAATTCAGGATCAGCAGTGAAAAGACAATGAAAAGTACAGATGCCATCTACATACTCTCAGATTTTGTATCCAAGGACAAGTACTTGAAATAAAGTTGAGGGAGCCAAAAGTAGAACAGTGAGAGTCATCTGTGTGGTTGTTTCATGAAAATCTGGTAGAAATGCTCTGGATACAATTGGAAGGATATGAACAGAGTTATTTAAAGCCAGCTCAATTAACTTAACAGAAGATTTAAAAAAATTAGAAAACACCTGCAGATGCTGAAAATCTGTATGAAATATAAAAATACTGGAAAAACTCAGCAGCTCTTTGGCCTGAGACATTAATTTTGTTTTCTTTCCACAGGTGCTGCATGACCTGTTAAGTTCGGTTGGCAAGATCAAAGACTGAAGAGGGAATAATGAGTAGGCATGTTTGACTACAGTTATTGTCACATATGCTATTCACATATGATATAACAATTGAGTCAAGAATTCAAACATTTGGAGCAAATTTGAATTTCTTACTTTAATTGTTTTAATTCACACAGTTTTTCTGCCAAACTTGCATTTGGATCCACACCAAAGGCTCTTGCAAATCTCTACAGATGTAATTGGAGAGACTTCTGACTGGTTACATCACAGCCCGGTATGGAGACTTCAGTGCACAGGATCACAATAGGTTGCATAGGGCTATAGGTTCAGCTAGCTCCATCACAGGCATATCCCTCCTCACTATCAAGGCCATCTTCAACAGCTGGCGGCTAAAGAAGGTGAAATCCAACACTGAGGTTTCTCACCATCTGGGGCATGCCCTCTTCTTGGTACTACCATCAGGGAGGAGGTACAGGAACCTGAAGACCTACACTCAATGATTCAACTTCTTTCCCTCTACCTTCAGATTTCTGAATGTTCATGAACAGCACCTCATGAGACCCTGATGAAGGGTCTAGACCTGCAATGCTGACTGTTAATTCATTTCTACATATGCTGTTGACCTGCTGAGTTATTCCAGTATTTTGTGTGTGTTGCACTTAGACAGCGCTAAGCAGTATTGCACCCATATTGTACTGTCTCAGTACTTTTATATTTGTGTGCTGTAGCACATACTTTTTATTTGCAGTTATTTTGTAAATAACACTATTCTTTGCATTTCTGGTTAGATGCTAACTGCATTTCATTGGCTTTGTAACTGTACTCTGCACAATGACAATAAAGTTGAATCTAATCTAATTTCCAGCATCTGCAGAATCTCTTGTATCCTCATTTTTTCCTTTTTTAACACCATTTATTTTTGCAATTCATGGTAACTTTGTATCTTTACTCTGTACTGCTGCTGCAAAATAACAAATTTCACGTCAGAGATTTGGTGTTTTTACCTTCATCGTTTTTCAAATTATAATTTCAATACCATTAAAATTCATATCCCATCAATGAATTAAAAATACAGTACCTATAAAAAGTATTCATCCCTCTTGCAGATTTTCATGTTTTATTGTTTTACAACATTGAACCACAGCGGATTTAATTTGGCTTTTTTGACACTGATCAACAGAGAAAGAGTCCTTCATGTCAAAGTAAAACCAGATCTCTACAAAGTGATATAAATTAATTGCAAATATAAACCACAAAATAATTGATTGCTTAAGTATTCACCCCCTTCAAGTCAGTATTTAGTAAATGCTTCTTTGCCAACAATTACAGCCTTGAGTCTGTGTGGATAGGACTTTATCAGCTTTGCACATCTGGACACTACAGTTTTCCCCCATTCTTCTTCACAAATCTGCTCAAGCTCTGTCAGATTACACAGGGATCATGAGTGAAAAGCCTTTTTCAAGTCCTGCCACAAATTCTCAACTGGATTGAGTTCTAGACTCTGACTTGGCCACTCCAGAACATTAACATTGTTGTTTTTAAGCCATTCCTGTGTAACTTAGGCTTTATGCTTGGGATCATTGTCTCGCTGGAAAAAAATCTTCTCCCAAGTCACAGTTCCCTTGCAGACTGTATCAGGTTTTCCTCCAGGATTTCCCTCCAGAATTTCCCTGTAATTTGCTGCATTCATTTTACCCTCTACCTTCACAAGCCTTCCAGGGTCTGCTGTAGAGAAGCATCCCCATCATGCTTCACAGTAGGGATGGTGTGTTTTTGATGATGTGCATAGTGTTTAATCTGATGGCCAGAAAACTCAATTTTGGTTTCACCAGTCCATAGAACCTTCTCCCAGCTAACTTCAGAGTCTCCCACATGCCTTCCAGCAAACTCTAGCCAAGATTTTATGTGAGATTTTTTCAATAATTGCTTTCTCTTTGCCACTCTCACATTAAGTTGCGACTGGTGAAGCACGCACCCGGGCAACAGTTGTTGTATGTGCAGTCTCTCCCATCTCAGCCACTGAAGCCTGTAAGTCCTCTAGAGCTGTCATAGGTCTCTTGGTGGCCTCCCTCCCTAGTCCCCTTCTTGCATAGTCACTCAGTTTTTGAGGACAACCTGCGCTAGGCAGATTTACAGCTGTGCTATATTCTTTCCATTTCTTGATGATTGACTTAACGGTACTCCATGGGATAGTCAGAGACTTGGAAATGTTCTCGTACCTGTCTCCTGACTTGTGCTTTTCACTAACCTTTTCATGGAGTTGCTTGGGGTGTTCTTTTGTCTTCGTGGTGCAGGTTTTCCAGGATATAGACTCCCCAGCAGTTGGATCTTCCAGATACAAGTGTATTTTTACTACAATCAATTGAAACAACTTGACTGCACAAAGGTCTCCAAAAACAGATCTCCATTTGACTAATTATGTGACTTTTAAGACCAATTGGCTGCTCCAGTGATGATTTGGTGTGTCATGTTAAAGGGGGGGGGGTAAATACTTATGCAATCAATTATTTTGTTTTTTAAATTAATTAAGATCACTTTGTAGAAATCTGTTTTCACTTTGACATAACAGAGTCTTTTTCCATTGATCAATGTCAAAAAAGCCAAATTAAGTCCACTGTGATTCAATGTTGTAAAATAACAAAACATGAAAACTTCCTTGGGGGGGGGTGAATACTTTTTATAGGCACTGTAAATTAAGTTTTGTTTGGTTTCTGTACTTAAATGCATTGCTTTATAAGTCTTTATGCTCATGTCTGAGATACCCACTTTCAGGGCTGAAGCATTAAAGTCTCTCCAGCTGTCCCTCATATTTCACATGTCTGTCACCAGGGATTAACCTTGTAACTTTGGTCTACAGTGAATGTCTTCCTTGTTTGTAGATTCTAGTTTATCTTCTATTCTACTGCCTTACCAAATCTGAGAACATATGATTAATGTCCATTGTGTTTCTTTGCCTAAACTTTCGATATGAATTAGAAATAAGACAGATAATGCTATGACCAAAGACCGTAAGATATGGGAGCAGAATTAAGCCATTGAGTCTGCTCCGCCATTTCTACATGGCTGATCCATTTTCTCTCTCAGTCCCAATCTCCTGCCTTCACCCGGTATCCCTTCATGCCTTGAATAATGAAGAATCTATCAATCTCTGCCTTAAGTATGCCCAATAACTTGGCCTCCACAGCCGCCTGTGGCAATGAATTCCATCTCAGCATTAAAAAATATCTATTACTTGTCTATTCCTCAGTCGATTATTTCATCCAACACAGGTCTTGACCCAATTTGAAACTTCAGCTTAATTAGTATCTTTTTGTAAGGCTGCAGGAGCACCACAGTTAATTTGAACTGTTGTATTAAAAACAATTTAATCTTAGGATAGGATCCAAATCTTGATCTAGATTTAGCCATTTAGTGTTTAGAAATTAAAAGCCAATAATTAACTAGATGAGATGTTATCTATAGTAGTGCCTCTTTCAAACAAAAAGACAAAAGGAAGTTAATAAAGAGTGAAGATAATTTGGATAATTTGGTCAATTGGATCTACCTGCTACAGAGATAGAGTACATTTACAATCCTGGTTGTAATGACAATTGGTCTTTCAAAAGCCATGAAAGCTTTTGATAAGAATCTTGAGAAGCATCACCGGTCAATGTCAGCATTGCACAGAGAATGGATGGAAAATTGGCAATGTATTTTACACCACAATCAATTTTATTAACAGAAAATCAGCTGCTCGGTCTAACAGGCTGCCAATCGTAATTAGTCCATTTTTGTGCAAGTGACATTGACCAATTTCAACCGGTAACTTTTACTTTGCAGTGATTCAATTGAAATTGACAACCTGTTCTATAATATTACATAGATCCAATTTACTGCCCAGTTTATTAATCTTTCAAAAAAACACAGTAGCAAAAATATTGAGACTTTATTTTGGCAAACATGGCTTAATAAAACACAATCATCTAATTCAGCTTTGGAGTTGCTTCTCAGTCTACACGAATCCTAATGTAACCCTGTGTCTTACAAAATGATACATCACTGAACTGGACTCACTTTCAAGGACTCTTCATCACATGTTCTCAATATTTATTGATTATTTATTTATTACTGTTATTTTTTTCTCTTTCATTTTGTCTTTGCAGTTTGGTGATGCTTTTTTGCACATTGGTTGTGGTCTGTAATATTGGGAGTGGTCTTTCATTGATTCTAGTGTGTTTCTTGTATTGACTATAATTGTCTGCAAGAAGATGAATCTCGGGGTTGTATATGGTGACATATATGTACTTTGATAATAAATTTACTTTGAACTTTTAAATTCGAACTTGTTTTGGAACCAAAGCATGCACCTGGGAATAGTCAAGATATTTTGGATTGCAGTATATAGTTGAGATAATCTTCAGCATATTCTCGAAAGAACAAAGTCTTTTTATAAAGAACAATAATTATACTTAAAGTTTCATTAACACATTGTGATTACTGGAAGTATTTCAGGGGTTATGTTATTAACATATTGATTTAGAATGGATTAAAAGGACAAAGTACATAAAGTTATATCAAAATGTCTGAGTTTTGATTTCTTTGTACACCAACAATAATAGGGAGTGACTACCACAGCACTAATTTGGAACACTCCATTAATGTGCCACATTCAAAAATAGCTTAAATGTGCTTTATCGAGCTTCCGATGTTTAGTAATACCAATTGGAAACTTTGGCATTTAAACAAAGACTGATGAATAGAATTAGCATTTCAGCAAGCTCTCAGATTTGACCAATTTGCTCCCATTAGAGCCTAACAGTTTGAAGAATTTTGCCTAAAAGAAAGAAAAATAAATAAGATAAAATCAGAGGAAATCAGGGTTAACAATACCACAGAATTCCCCTGATTTAGTGTTCCATGCAAATTTCTATTGGCATTTTCTTCTGGCAGTAGACTGTTTGATAGTGTGTATATTTGAATGAGGTCCTAATGAGGTGTTAACGTTGCTCATGTAACTTCTTAATGCTCTTTCCAGATATTGGTGTTTTACAAATTTGTTCATATAAAATAATTATACAGAGTTATAAGTATAAATTCTTTTAAAGAGGTCTTATCTTATTGGAAGTGTTGCCTGGTCTTATTGTCTTTTTGATACATGATGCCATTGGCAGAGGTAATAGGGGGGTTATGTTGCCACACTGAACACAGAACAGTATAGCACAGTACAGCCTCTTCGTCCCATGATGTTGTGCTAAACTCCTGTCTTTTGTTAAGATCAACCTAACCCATCCCTTGCATATAGTCCTCCATTTTCTTTCATCCATATGTCTAAGAGTCCCCTAAATGCCCCACTATATCTGCCTCAACCATCACCCCTAGCAGTGCTTTCAGTGCTTTCAAACCCACTACTCTTGTGTAAAAAAAAACCTACTCCTCGCCCATAATCACCTTGAAATTATGCCCCCTCTTATTAGTCATTTCTGCCCTGGATCAAGTTTCCGGCTGTCCACCATATTTATGCCTCTTATCATCTCATGCAGCTCTTTCAAGTCACATACTCCTTTGTTCCAAAGAGCAAAGCCCTAGCTCACTCAACTTATCCAATAAAACATGGTCTCTCATCCAGGCAGCAGCCTGGTAAATCTCCTCTGCACACTTTCTAAAGCTTCCATATCCTTTTTATAATGAGCAGACAAAAAATGACCATAATACTCTAAGTGTGGTCAAAGCAGAGTTTTATAGAGCTGCAACATTACCCCACAGCTCTTGAACTCAATCATTTGACTAAAGAAGCCCAATGCATTGAGAACTAGCCATTGCGTTCCTGTGTCCATTCCCCTGGTTCTGATCTTTTCTCCCCAAAGCTGCACCAACCCCGATGGACCTCCTCCAAATGTCCTTTCCACTGATTCTGCCATTTGCCCCAATAACAACTCTCCCAGAATTGTCACTTCTGCAGGTGTCTCCTTTTTTGGAAATGCCTCTTCCCCACGTATCTGATCAGAGTACCGGCTCTCCCCTCGCTGGTGTACGTTCCCCTGATCACACCCCTTCACCCCTTCCCTAATGCTCCTTTTACAGTATACTGTCATAGAACAGAGAAACAGGCAGTCATTTTACAGTGAAAGTGACCGGGTTCAATTCCTGCCGCTGTCTGTAAGGAGTATGTACATTCTCCCCATGACCATGTGGGCTTCTTCCAGGTGTTCCAGTTTCCTCTTGCATTCCAAAGATATATGGTTTGGGTTAGTGAGCTGTGGGTATACTATGATGACAGCAGAAGTGTGTTGACATTTGTGGGATAGCCCCAGCATGATCTTCATTGATTGCTTTGACTCAAACAATGCATTTCACTGTACATTTCAATGTACATATGAGAAATAAAGCTGATCTTCTATATTTTAAAATTTATCTTATCCTTGGCCTTTGCCAACCATCAAGTACTGTGATGTCTTCCTTTTTTAAAGAAAGGGGCTTTCCTTCCTCCACTATCAACTCTGCTCTTAAACGCATCTCCCCCATTTCACGTACATCTGCTCTCACTCCATCCTCCCGCCACCTCACTAGGAATAGGGTTCCCCTGGTCCTCACCTACCACCCCACCAGCCTCTGGGTCCAACACATTATTCTCCGTAACTTCCGCCACCTCCAACGGGATCCCACCACTAAGCACATCTTTCCCTCCCCCCTTCTCTCTACATTCCGCAGGGATTGCTCCCTGTGCAACTCCCTTGTCCATTCGTCCCCCCCCATCCCTCCCCACTGATCTCCCTCCTGGCACTTATCCGTGTAAGCGGAACAAGTGCTACACATGCCCTTACACTTCCTCCCTTACCACCATTCAAGGCCCCAAACAGTCCTTCCAGGTGAGGCAACATTTCACCTGTGAGTCAGCTGGGGTGATATACGGCGTCCGGTGCTCCCGATGTGGCCTTTTATATATTGGCAAGACCCGACGCAGACTGGGAGACCGCTTTGCTGAACATCTACGCTCTGTCCGCCAGAGAAAGCAGGATCTCCCAGTGGCCACACATTTTAATTCCACATCCCATTCCCATTCTGACATGTCTATCCACGACCTCCTCTACTGTAAAGATGAAGCCACACTCAGGTTGGAGGAACAACACCTTATATTCCGTCTGGGTAGCCTCCAACCTGATGGCATGAACATCGACTTCTCTAACTTCCGCTAATGCCCCACCTCCCCCTCGTACCCCATCTGTTACTTATTTTTATACACACATTCTTTCTCTCACTCTCCTTTTTCTCCCTCTGTCCCTCTGAATATACCCCTTGCCCATCCTCTGGGTCCCCCCCACTTGTCTTTCTTCCCGGACCTCCTGTCCCATGATCCTCTCGTATCCCTTTCGCCTATCACCTGTCCAGCTCTTGGCTCCATCCCTCCCCCTCCTGTCTTCTCCTATCATTTTGGATCTCCCCCTCCCCCTCCCACTTTCAAATCCCTTACTCACTCTTCCTTCAGTTAGTCCTGACGAAGAGTCTCAGCCTGAAACGTTGACTGCACCTCTCCCTAGAGATGCTGCCTGGCCTGCTGCGTTCACCAGCAACTTTGATGTGTGTTGCCTGAATTTTCAGCATCTGCAGAATTCCTGTTGTTTGTTGTCCGCCACCTTCTCACCTTTTCTGACAGAACACAACAAACTTCAATCATCCCCACCCCACCCCTAGGTGAAAACATAATCTTCTTCGGATCATCTTTTAAAACTATTTTTCCTGACCTTAAGCCTATGCCTTTTGATCTTGGGTGCCTCGGCCAAGATTTTTTTAAAATATCTATCGTATCTATTGAGCGGAGATATGTCTCTACCAAAGGAGGTGTAAGGCACTTCTTCCCTCCATTAGCCTGAAAGTCACCATTGGACAAGGTGTAGCACCTGCTTGGCGCCCCCCCCCAACCTGATCAGGGTCATGTGAACCCATGGGGGTAGGTGGTAGATGGTTGTATGAGCAGTTGGTGTATATTACAAGTCCTGGTTTGTGACCACTGACGCCAGGTAACTCTGAAGGGTATTGATAATGGCTGGGGTTGCCACTGCCCAGAAGAAGGCAATAGCAAACTACTTCTTTAGAAAAATTTCCAAAAATAATCATGGTCATAGACCAAGATTGCCTGTGTCATATGACACAGCACATAATGATGATGACGACCTTGTCTATGCCACTCATAAACCTTTTTCAGTGACTGACTATTTTCCTGCTGCTGCCTTTTTTGAGAATTTTACTTCTCCTGAGACTGCCCCTACCGAATACCCATCCTCTCAAGACTGACCAAAGCAAACCAGCAATACTAAAATGATAAGGCTGGGGCGGGGTTCTGAGTTGGATGATCAGCCATGATCATAATAAATGGCGGTGCAGGCTCGAAGGGCCGAATGGCCTACTCCTGCACCTATTTTCTATGTTTCTATGTTTCTATACAAGATTTGTTTTTAGATCATCTATTCTGAATAGTCAGCTAAGGAACAGGCTACGGTGATTAGACATTGAGCAATTAGTCATAGTCATAGTCATAGTCATACTTTATTGATCCCGGGGGAAATTGGTTTTTGTTACAGTTGCTCCATAAATAATTAAATAGTAATAAAACCATAAATAATTAAATAGTAATATGTAAATTATGCCAGGAAATAAGTCCAGGACCAGCCTATTGGCTCAGGGTGTCTGACCCTCCAAGGGAGGAGTTGTAAAGTTTGATGACCACAGGCAGGAATGACTTCCTATGACGTTCTGTGCTGCATCTCGGTGGAATGAGTCTCTGGCTGGATGTACTCCTGTGCCCAACCAGTACATTATGTAGTGGATGGGAGACATTGTCCAAGATGGCATGCAACTTGGACAGCATCCTCTTTTCAGACACCACTGTCAGAGAGTCCAGTTCCATCCCCACAACATCACTGGAATTACGAATGAGTTTATTGATTCTGTTGGTGTATGCTACCCTCAGCCTGCTGCCCCAGCACACAACAGCAAACATGATGGCACTGGCCACCACAGACTCGTAGAACATCGTCAGCATCGTCCGGCAGATGTTAAAGGACCTCAGTCTCCTCAGGAAATAGAGACGGCTCTGACCCTTCTTGTAGACAGCCTCAGTGTTCTTTGACCAGTCCAGTTTATTGTCAATTCGTATCCCCAGGTATTTGTAATCCTCCACCATGTCCACACTGACCCCCTGGATGGAAACAGGGGTCACCGGTACTTTAGCTCTCCTCAGGTCTACCACCAGCTCCTTAGTCTTTTTCACATTAAGCTGCAGATAATTCTACTCACACCATGTGATAAAGTTTCCTACTGTAGCCTTGTACTCAGCCTCATCTCCCCTGCTGATGCATCCAACTATGGCAGAGTCATCAGAAAACTTCTGAAGGTGACAAGACTTTGTGCAGTAGTTGAAGTTCGAGGTGTAAATGATGAAGAGAAAGGGAGACAAGACAGTCCCCTGTGGAGCCCCAGTGCTGCTGATCACTCTGTCGGACACACAGTGTTGCAAGCACACATACTGTGGTCTGCCAGTCAGGTAATCAAGAATCTATGACACCAGGAAAGCATCCACCTGCATCGCTGTCAGCTTCTCCCCCAGCAGAGCAGGGCGGATGGTGTTGAACGCACTGGAGAAGTCAAAAAACATGACCCTCACAGTGCTCGCTGGCTTGTCCAGGTGGGTGTAGACATGGTATTATGGTATTATTCTTTGTAAAGGTGGGAAATAAAGTAATTTGAACTGACACTAGTTTGAACGGAACTGATGAAGGTAGGAGTGAGTGGGATGTGACAGATTAGGGAGAATCATTTAAAACAAGGGTTCACAACCAGAGGTCCATAGATCCTTTGCTGAACAATATTGGTTCATGGTATAAAAAAATGGTTGGGAACCCCTGATTTAAAGGCATACAGGAGATGGGGAAACATCATCATTTAAGAAAGGTGCTATCAGCAGTAGTCTGGTCTCTAGCACTGGCTCTGAGGCTCAGCGGAGAAAGGTGAGTCTAAGATAGTGATAGAAGACTCAATAGTGAAGTGGGAGGGCGGGGTGGGGGGGTGGGCAGGCAGACAGATGAGACACCTGGATGGTGTGTTGCCTCCCGGGTGCCAAGGTCAAGGATGACTGCAGAAAATTTGTGAGGGAGAGGGCAAACAGCCAGAGGTCAGTGTACATTTCGTTACATATTTGGAATTCGAGAAGGAGAAACTAAATTCCAATGTGTCGATATTTCAGCGGAATAAAGGAAATTACAATGGCATGGGAGGGGAACTGGCCAAGGTTGACTGGAAAGGGACACTATCGGGAAGGACAGCAGAGCAGCAATGGCTGGAGTTTCTGCGAAAGTGAGGGAAGTGCAAGACAGATATATTCCAAATAAGAAGAAATTTTAGAATGGAAGAAGGACACCACTATGGCTGACAGGTGAAATCAGAGCAAAAGTAAAGCAAAAGGGAGGGCATACAAGGAAGCCAAAGCTAATGGGAAGATGGAGGATTGAGAAGCTTTTGAAAACTTGCAGAAGGAAACTAAGAAGGAAGGAAAAGATGAATTATGAAAGGAAGCTCGCGACTAATATCAAAGAAGATACTAAAAGCTATTTTTAAGTATATAAGGGGTAAAAGAGAGTTGAGGGTAGATATAGGACGGAAAGAAAATGATGCTGGAGATATTGTAACAAGAAACTCAGAGATGGCAGAGGAACTGAATGCGTATTTTGCATCAGTCTTCACAGTGGAAGATATCTGCAGTATACTGGACATTCAAGAGTTTCAGGGAAGTTAAAATTACGACTGAGATGGTGCTCAGGAAGCTTAGTGGTCTGAGGGTTGATAAATCTCCTGGACCTGATGGAATGCACCCTCGGGTTCTGAAGGAAGTAGCTGGAGAGATTGCGGAGGCAATAAAAATGATCTTTCAAGAATCGATAGATTCTGGCATTGTACCGGATGACTGGAAAATTGAAAATGTTACTCCGCTATTTAAGAAGGGTGGGAGGCAGCAGAAAGGAAAATATAGGACTGTTAGCTGGAAATCAGTGGTTGGGAAGTTGTTGGAGTCGATTGATAGGGATGAGATTACGGAGTACCTGGATGCATATGACAAGATAGGCCAAAACTAGCATGGTTTCCTGAAAGGAAAATACTGTCTGACGAACCTACTGCAATTTTTCGAGGAAATTACAAGCAGGGTAGACAAAGAGATGCAGTAGATGTGGTGTACTTGGACGAAGGCCTTTGACAAGGTGACGCATGTGAGGCTGCTTAGCAAGTTAAGAGCCCATGGAATTACAGGGGAGTTACTAGCATGGGTGGAGCTTTGGCTGATCGGCCAAAACAGAGATTGGGAATAAAGGGATCTTATTCTGGCTGGCTGCTGGTTACCAGTAGTGTTCCGTAGGGGTCGGTGTTGGGACCGTTGCTTTTTATGATGTATGTCAATGATTTGAACTATGGGATTAATGGATCTGTGACTAAATTTGCCAATGGTACAAAGATAGATGGAGGAGCGGATAGTGTTGAGGAAACAGAGAGCCTACAGAGAGACTTAGGTAGTTTAGGGGAATGGGCAAAGTAGTGGCAAATGAAATACAATGTTGGAAAGTATATGGTCATGCACTTTGGTGTAAGAAATAAACAGGCAGACTATTATTTAGATGGGGAGAGAATTCAAAATGCAGAGATGCAAAGGGACTTGAGAGTCCTTGTGCAGGATAGCCTAAAGGTTAACCTCCACGTTGAGTTGGTGGTGAAGAAGGCGAATGAAATGTTGGCATTCATTTCTAGAGATATAGCATTTAAGAGCAGGGATGTGATTTGAGGTTCTATAAGGCACTCATGAGACCACATGGAGTATTGTGTACAGTTTTGAGCTCCTTATTTTAGAAAGGATATACTGACATTGGAGAGGGTTCAGAGAAAATTCACAAGAATGGTTCCACGATTGAAAGGTTTACTGTATGAGGAACATCTGGCAGTTCTTGGGCTGTACTTCCTGAAGTTCAGGAGAATGAGGGGGGAATCTCATAGAAACATTTCAAATGCCTGAACAGATTAGATATGGCAAAGTTATTTCCCATGGTAGAGGAGTCTAGGACAAGAGGGCACGACTTCAGGATTGGAGGACGTCTATTTAGAACTGAGATGGAGAGAAATTACTTTAGTCAGAGGGTGGTAAATCTGTGGAATTTGTTGCCACAAGCGGCTGTGGAGGGCAAGTCATTGTGTGAACTTAAGGCAGAGGTAGATAGGTTTTTGATTAGGCAGCGCATCTAAGGGTATGGGGAGAAGGCAGGGGATGACTGGAAGAATTGGATCATCCCATGATAGAATGTGGAGCAGACTCGATGGGCTGAATGGCCTATTTCGGCCATACGATATGGTCTTATATGACATGCATAGAATGAGGGATGAGGCCCTGCATTATGAATATAGAGAGCTAAATAATGAAGTTATGGCCTCAAAGGTAGTGACCTCTAAATTATTTCTAGTGCCACATGTCGTTGAGGTCAATTAATTTGTGGCTGAGGATGTGGTATAGGGGCAGGGATTCAGATTCTTGGACCACTGGGATCTGTTCTGTGGTGGAGATAACCTGTACAAGAGGGACAGTTTGCACTTAAACCAGAGAAGGACTAATGTCCTTGCAGGGAGATTTGCCAGTGTTACACAGAAAGGTTTTAACAAGATTGACAGGGGGTTGGGACTCTGAGGGGGGCAATCAATGGGATAAAGCAGCAGCCAATGAGACCAAGCCGAGTAATCAGAGTAGCCAGGGAGACAATAGCGGCAAGGAAAGTAATAATCAATTAAACTGCATTTGTTTCAACGCTCAAAGCTTAGTTGATAAGGCAAACAAATTCAGAATGTGGATTGGCTCTGAGGACTGGGATGTTGGAGATGTACAGTAAATAGAAATATGGCTGAGAGAAGTGCAGGACTGGTAGCTCAATATCTAATGATACAGATGCTACAGGCATGCAGGGCTACACATATGTGACAAAGGCATACTGGCTTTTTAATAAGGGAGGACGGAATAACATTACTCAGAGATGACCTTGTTGAGGGAATCATCCAGTGAACACATAGGGGTTCCTGCCTGAAACGCCGACTGTGCTGGAGTTCCTCCAGCTTTTTATGTGTGTAACCCATATGGGTCAAACTTAGAAACAAGAAGGGTCACTCTAGTGGGGCTGTGTTACATACCCCACTAGTCAGCAGAAACTTGAGGAGGAGGAGTGCAGAGAAATTTCTCATAGTGTTATAGCAAAATACAGACCCTTCAGCCCAACCAGTCTGTGACAAACATGATGACCATCCTGTTCAATCCAATTTTGTGTATTTGGTCCATGCACCTCTAAGACCTGCCTTTCCATGTATCTATCCAAATACTTCTAAAATAATACTATCATACCTGCCTCAAATACTTCTTCTAGCAGCTCATTCCATATACACAGCACCCCTCTGCATGAAAGATTTGCCTCTCAAGTCCTTTTGAACTCTTTCCCCTCTCAACCTAAACCAATAGTCCTGGTTCTGGACTCCCCTGCCCAGGGGAAACTACTGTCACCAACCATCTTATCAATGCTTCTTCCAATTTTAAGCATTTCTGTAAGGTCTTCTCCAGAGTAGGGGAGTGCATACTAGGGGGCATAGATTTAGGTGAGAGCAGGAAGATTTCTACTGAGACCTGAGAGGTAATTCTCTTCCCCACGCAGAGTGAAGTGAGTATGTAGAATGAGTTGCCAGAAGCAGAAGTAGAGGTAAGTGAAAGATTGTCATTTAATTAGCATTTGGATAGATACATGAAGGGGCAGGGCTTAGAACAGAGGTTCTCAACCCAGGATCCACGGACTCCTCAGTTAATGGTAGGCATAAAAAGATTGGGAACCCCTGCTTTAAAGGAACACTCATCATTCAGATACAAGAAGATGAAGGATTTTCTTTCTGAGATTATTCATCTTGCAGAATGCAACCAGATACTTATTAAAATCCTCCAAAATAATGGAAGGCTGGATTAGATGGAATTATTCATGATGTATATTGTACACTGCCTCACCATAAACCTGAGGTGGATGATCATACCTCAGCGTATCAGATGAAGCTTTTAAGCTTTAGTGTCTATGGTCTCTGTAAAGTAATGGTTATAATGACTTGTTGGCTTCTTCCTGCTCCACACTCAGATGCAGTTTGCTAGACAGCTGACAACTGTCAGAGGATAGAACAACTCCATCTCGATTCTGAATAGTATCTTGATATGTAAATACTTTATTGTTTTTGTGGCTGTTCATGTACAATACTAATCTTTCACAATTCTTATTCAGATCCCATTTTCAGGATTCCAGAAATAGTACTTAAAATAACAGCACAAGTATTTCCACAAACAACTACTTTAGACATAATTAAAGGTATTCATTACACTCCATTCTTGGTCATAATAAGCTATTTGTGGACAATTTGAAAACAGGTGACTATTCCACTGCAATTAAGAGAGGGAATGAGTCTTTGGAATGAAACCACAAAGATGAGACAATAGAAATTCCTGATTCAAAATAAATCTATCCTCGTAGGAGCACACAAGTTTAGAAGCTAACCATTTCAATCATACTCAAACCAGTTATTACCATGGGAACTGTTGTTGGCGATATGCTATCATATATCTGTAAGATTTTCTTACAGAGGCATAACAACCTAAAAGAGTAAGCAGGTCATTGGCAAGAGATTTGAAATTTACAACCGATGCATTGACATTAATTGACTTCACCTATGTTTACAAACTACCACATGGGGCCCAAGAGGCACCGTTGCCTTAAAAAGACTAGGTAGATTAACATTTAAACTACAAAACTATGCTCCAAACTCTGGACTAATTAATGCAACAGATTAAAAGTAAAAGTAATGTTGTGGATAGAATGTTTTACAAAATGGTTGTGATGGGAGTTATAAAATAAACCAATTTCAAACAGTGAAGCAAAATGTCTCCCATCGTCACTGAGGAATTTAAATGAAATAAAAATCTGGAATTAAAGCTGGTCTCATTCTCACTCATCAAAAAACATCTGGATTGTCATTAAATCTCACTGGGTTCACTAATATCCTTCAAGGAAGGTATTTGCTGCCATTACATAATCTTTCTCAATGTGTTTGACTTTTAGCTGCCTCTCAGTTGAAGGTAATTAAGGAAGGAAGCAAATACTGTCATTGGCAACAATGTCTCCTAATATAAGGATTAATAAATAAAAATACATTTTAAAACTCAAAAAAATGTTGATTATAGCATATAAGAATCATTTACCATATTTAATTTTCAAGTAAATTCCCAGGGCTGTCACTTAGCTGGGTCTAGATGACCCAGGTGTGTTGCAATGAGCGAATGAAGTGAACCCAAGTGCAGGACACAGGCACGGAGATTGAGTTAGGATGCTTACGCGGACATGAACGTTGAACAGAAAACAGGAGGGATCTTGACACGGAGCCTTGACACAGAGAGACGGAGTTTCATAGGTGAATCTGGAGCAAAACTTCGAACACACGGATCAAAGTGGTCGGGAAACGTTAATTACCACACAGGCAAAACAAACGATCTGGTGAGTAGTGGTTGTAACGCCGGGGTTCTTATGCTACAGGTCTTGATGGAAACCAGGTGTGCTGTCATCGAAGAGAATTAGAAGCAACTGGGAGATTAACGGTTGGAACCATGGCACAATCAAAGTAAGTTAGGAGAAAGATAGGGAATTAACGATTGGGACCGTAACAATGCCACCACCCCCGCCCAAACGGGAGTCCCCAGGTGAACCACCAGGCTTGTCCAACAAAGGGTTGACAGGTTTTAACTGGGAGATGTGGAACGTGGGATGAATGTGCATGGATCCGGGCAGTTTGGGTCTGACCACCGAGGGGTTGATGACACTCTCAATCTCGAATGGTCCCAGGTCGCAAGGGGCGAGTTTCTTGGGTTCACTCTTGAGGAGGATGTCTCCTGACGAGAGCCAAACCTTCTGCCCAGGCCGATAATTTGGTGCAGGAATTCGATGGTGATCGGCCATCCTCCGATTGCGGTCGGCTGTGCATCTTTCCAGATCTTGCAGCACCGGCGGAGATGGGCCTGGACTGAAGGCACAGCAATGTCATCTTCATGGGCAGGAAACAGGGGGGGTCTGGTAACCGAGGGAGCATTCGAAGGGAGACATTCCAGTGGCGATGCTGACCAGAGAGTGGTGGGTGTACTCTAACTAAGCGAGATGGGTGCTCCAAGATGATGGGCTGTTGGCGGTTATGCAGCGCAATGCTGCTTCCAAATCCTGGTTTGCTTGTTCTGTTTGACCATTAGTCTGCGGATGGAAGCTGGAAGGCAGGCTTACTGAGGATCCAAGGGCTTGACAAAAGGATCTCCAAAGTTGAGAGTTGAATTGGGGGCCCCAGTCAGAAATAATGTCAGAGGGAATTCCATGAAGATGGAAGACATGATGAACAAGGAGGTCAGCTGTTTCACGGGCTGTAGGGAGTTTGGGAAGGGCTACGAAGTGCACAGCTTTGGAGAAGCGGTCTACCACGGAGAGTACGGCAGTGTTCCCATGTGAAGGGGGTAGACCAGTAACGAAGTCCAACGCAATGTGAGACCAAGGGCGGCTAGGGACAGGTAGGTGACGAAGCAACCCAGCAGGTGGTCGGTGGGAGGCTTTTCCGTGGGCGCAAACAGAACAGGCAGAGAGAAAGGAACGGGTGTCAGCGTCCATGGAGGGCCACCAGAAATGTCTCTTCAGAAGGGACAGAGTTCGATCGATTCCGGGATGACAGGCAAAATAAGAAATGTACCCCCACTGGAGATCCTGAGACCGAATCGAGTCAGGCACAAAGAGGCGATTGGGGGGTCCATTGCCTGGGTCAGGTTGAGTCTGTTGGGCCTCTTTGACTACGGATTCGATCTCCCAGGTGAGGACAGCCACTACACAGGATGGAGAAAGGATGGTCTCAGGGTTGGGAAGGCCCTCCTCGGAGACGTATTGATGGGAAAGAGCATTGGACTTCCCATTCTTGGACCCAGACGATAGGTGAGTGTGTATCTGAAATGGCCAAAAAATAATGCCCAATGGGCTTGGCGGGAATTCAGGTGTGTGGCGGATTGGATGTATGCGAGATTCTTGTGATCAGTCCAGACCATGAGTGGGTGTCCCACTCCCTCCAGCCAGTGCCTCCACTCCTCCAAAGTGAGTAAGACAGCCAGTAACTCTTGGTTCCCTACGTCGTAGTTCCATTCAGCGGAAAGAAGGCGCAGGGATGGAGTTTTTGGTCTGGGCTGGAACGTTGGGAGAGCACCACTCCCACCCCAGAGTCAGAGGCGTCGACTTCCACAATGAATTGGCGAGATAGATCTGGTTGGACCAGGATGGGAGCAGAGGTGAAACACCTTCTCAGCTCTGAGAAAGCTGAGTCCACTTCGGGGGTCCAGTGAAAAGGAGTCGTAGGAGAGGTAATTCGAGTAAGGGGCCACCCAGCTGTAATCCCTGATGAAGCAACGATAAAAGTTTGCAAACCCCAGAAATCGCTGGAGTTGCCTGCGTGTTGTGGGTTTTGACTACTCCTAGTAGAGGAGAAGATGGCAGTGAGACACAGTGCACAGCGGCCACTCCGGTGATGAATATCTGTTATCTGTCAAGTAGGGTGCCATGCACAATCCTGATTTGATGGAGGCAAACGTGAGAAGCATGGAGGAACATCTGGTGAAACTTCTGAAATGCTTGTTTCGCCGCCGCTGCTACAGTGTGATCCAGAATCTCCGGAGGGGAAGGCCCCGAGTCCTCGGCTTTGCTTGTTGCTCGACGGCCGGGACAGGGTCGAAGCACTTGGCAGAGATGGTGCTCGGTGCTTGGTGTCGGTGGCTCAAAGTTTTCGGACGGACTCAGAGTCGGCTGTGGTCGGGTGTTTCTGGGGCTGCATCGGCAAGTTTGTGGCGCTGGAGGTTCATGGCAGGGAGGGTTTCTCCCTTCTACCGTCTGCATGAGTTGATGGGGCTATCGGAACTTGAGACTTTTTTTTACCGTGCCCAAGGTCTGTTCTTTATCAAATTATGGTATTGTTGTAACTATATGTTATAATTATGTGGTTTTTGTCAGTTTTAGTCTGGGTCTGTCTTGTGTTTCTGTGATATCATACTGGAGGAATATTGTATCATTTCTTAATGCATGCATTTCTAAATGACAATGAATGAGGACTGAGTGTCCTCATAATCTAATCTAATCTAATCTAATCCAAATTCGTGAGCCAGGAGCCCAAATTTGGGCCGTTGGTACCATCTGGGGGGAATAATTCTTATAGTGATTTTTGGTAAGGTATACACCCCTAGTGCTAGAAAATATGTGATAGCATTGCAGTGGTGGTAGCTTTCTGTGATCCCATGGTGCTTTGTCTATGATAAGATGAATTATGCCAGGTACCTGTCCCCTTACTCTGCTCAGATGATGAACCTCCCAGAGAAGGATCCTTCTGTGTATGAGGCCTTCAAGACCGGCCAATTCTCAGTGCAGCTTTCAAGTAACAACCCCTTTGGGCAGATCCCTGTGGACCAGGCTATTGAAGCCACAGTGAACAAATTCACACAGACTCCTGGAGGCACATCACGGTTCAGCCTGAATGCTGGAGCTATCAAGCGTTACTACATAACAGCAGAACACCACAGTGCATTCCTGGGACAGTTAAGGGAGATGATGCAAGGCAACAAATCAGAGCTTTGTCATGTGGAGCTACAGCGTTCAAGAATCCAGAAAGATGAGGAAGCAGTTTCAGCAGTGGTTAGCCTCATACATGAATGGGTCAACCCATTTGCAGAGAAACAGGACCTCATTAGCATCCCTATGGCAAAGGCAGCCCCAAGGACATTGCCTCCAACCTGATGAAGGCATATGAGATTGGTGAGCAATGCTATGCAACCTTCAAGGATGAGAGACTAGAGGAAGACCCACCAGCAAAGAAATTCCATGACCCAATGAAAACCAACAAGCTGAAAACATTCAGTGATATGTGTAAGAGGAGCTAAGTGAAATCAGATGGGAGGGTGATCATCTTGAAAGACAGGTCTTTGTTTGGACGCAACATAATGATGGCACAAGGGCGCAGTCTACGTATGGAGGATATCCTTTCTCATCCTCTTGGACCATTGCCCTGGGCCCTGTCCACACCAGAAGGATCGCTGAGAAAGACAAATAAAGCTACTTTAGGCTCAACCTTGCGGAAAAATGTAGCAGTAGAAAAGCAACTCCCAGGAAACTCTGCTACAGTGGTTGATGGATTGAACTTAGTCCAAAGAGTGAAAGGTGATCAAGTTACTTTCAGAGATGTTGCCACAACCATTCTGGGTATGGCTCTGAGGGAAGGCAGTCAGAGTAACAGAATAGATGTTGTGTTCGATACATACAATGAGAACTCTATCAAGAATAGTGAAAGATCTCGACGGGTGAAGAGACTGGTCATGAGTTGGAAGGTATCATAGGCACACAGATGGTGAGGCAGTGAAGGAGCTTCCTGACCAAAGTCAGTAACAAAAATAGTCTCATTAGCTTCATAATCCATGGATGGAGGAAGGTGGAGTACAGAGCAAAGCTACAGGATAAGATTCTGTATGCAACTGTGAATGACAAATGTTACAGAATCACATCTCAAGAAAGTGAGGAGTGTCAGCTCTTCAGTGTCAACAAGAAGAAGCAGATGTTCGCCTACTTCTCCATGCTGCCCATGCCACAAGAGAGGGATACCAATCTGTAGTGATCTGCTCAGAAGACACAGATGTCTTTATCATGTCTTTAGCATTTTGTAACAGGATTGAAGCCCCATTGTTCCAGAAGTGTGGCACTAGAACCCGTACAAGGCTTATAGACATCAAAAAGGTTGCTGCCACTGCTGGCATAGAAGTCTGTAGGACTCTCATCAGGTTGCATGCCTATACAGGATGTGAAACTGTAAGCGCTTTTGCAGGCAAAGGGAAGACAAGTGCCCTAAAATTTCTCACCAACAACAGGGAAGCTCAGGACACATTCTTAGAGTTGGGTCAGGAATGGGACCTCTCCCCAGAACTGATGGACAAACTGGAGGCATTTACATGTCTCCTGTATGCCCCAAAAGCATCAACCACCAAGGTCAATGAGCTCAGGTATCACCTTTTCTGTGCCAAAAAAGGTGAAACCGAAAGTCATCAACTCCCACCATGCAAGGACTGCTTAACAAAACATGCACAGCGAGCCAGCTACCAGGCTGGTATATGGAGAAGGCATTTGGAGAAGGACCCTCAAGTGCCAAACCCTGTTGGCAGAGGATGGAAGATGGAGAGAGAAGAGGAAGCAGAACAGTTGGTGCTGCACTGGATGAAAGGCCAGCCAGCACCCGATGCCGTCCTGGATCTACTGGTCTGTAACCGTCCAAAAAAATGTTCACTCCCAAGATGTATGTGTGTTGCAAATGACTGCAGGTGTACTGACATGTGTAGACTGGCAGACTGTGAGAACCAGGCATCCACCTCAGAGAGTGTGAAAAGTTCAGATGAAGATGTGGAAGACGTGGAAGATGTGAAAGACTTGAAAAATTATTATGATTATTAATAGGTTATGAAAGTATGGAAAACAAAGTATGGCAAGCAGTCTTTGATTATATATATTTATTTTACAACCAAATGGGGCCTAGATTATGGCTGTGTGGAGCCCCACATTTGAATTATCATACTGTAATTCTATATGCTATGACAAAAGCTTAAGATTGTTTTGATTTGATACAACAATATGGAAAATATCAGGACATTGATAAAACTCCAGAAATCTCTCCAAATGAGGTTTTTTTTTTTACCTGGGGTGGGGTGGTAACATTTTCTGCAGTACTGATGTTAATATGGAATATATACAAAAAGTGATTATTTATTTGAATTCCTGAATAAATTCTCCACAAATCCACGTGATCATATTTGTCCTAGGGTACTTATTGACTTTTCAGAAATAAACAACGGACAAATATTTTTCTAAAAATGAAATGATTCACTCTACTGAAATTGGGTACTGTACTGCGAGTTCCACCAATGACATAGTTTTTAATGTAGAATTTTATAACAACATTTGATGAAAAGTGCTGGAACTCAGGTATCATTGTGACAAATTTCAATGCTGAGGGCTCACTGATGACAAAATACTACTAGGTTGAATATATATGTTGTACTTTATATTGGCAACTTTTCAGAAATACTTATTTTAGGGTAGTTTTGTAAAATGCATGATAGCACACAGAAAGCTACCACTGGTGCAATGCTATCACATATTTTCTAACTCTAGAGATGTATACCTTGTCAAACATCACTATGAGCATTATTCCCCTCAGATGGTACCAACCAACCCTACTGGCTTACAGACTATCGGCCACCGCCCAGATCTTTTCAGGATCCGCCCTCACTTGCCCGCTCTCGATGATGTACCCTAAGAAACTGACAGAAGGGACATGAAAGTTGCACTTCTCAACCTTCATAAATAGTTTGTTTTCCCAAAGCCTCTGCTGAACCTGACGGACATGGTAGATGTGTTCCTGAAGACTGCGGGAGAAGATTAAGATGTCGTCCAAATAAACAAAAATGAAACGGTTAACAAAGTCCCTAAGGATATCATTTATCAGGGCTTGGAAGACATCGGGGGCATTGGTGAGACTGAATGGCATGACCAAGTATTCAAAGTGACAAAGAGGGGTGCTAAAAGGTGTTTTCTACTCATCTTTCTCCCTTATCCTGACCAGGTGGTAGGCACTTCGTAGATCCAACTTAGAGGAGATGGTGGCTCCCTGAAGGGATTCGAAAGCAGAGTCGATAAGGGGCAGCGGATACTTATTCTTTATGGTTATGCTACTCAGGTCCCAGTAGTCAATGCAGGAGTGCAGTGAGCTGTCTTTCTTCCCCACAAAGGGTCAGATAATGCCCGCCGCGGGACAGTCATTTAGGTAAGCCTCCATTGCATCCCTTTCTGGCCAGGTCAGGTCATACAGACGACTGGTGGGTAGAGGGGCTCCAGGGAGAAGGTCAATTGCGCAATCGTAAGGGCGATATGCAGGCAGAGAAAGGGCCTGTTGCTTGCTAAACACTTCTCCCAGATCGTGATACTCTACTGAAACCTTGCATAAGTCGGGGGTTTCAGCGGCAGAGGAGATCACGGTGACTTTCACAGGGGAAAGGGCCGATTGTAGACAACTGGAGTGACGGAACGGACTCCAGCTGATTATCTTCCTGGTGGACCAGTCAATGTGGGGATTATGGTAGCTTAACCCGGGGTACCCAAGAACTATAGGAGCTTGAGGAGAGGAAATTAGGTTAAATCGTACTTGTTCCCAATGGTTCCCAGAGAGAATACGAGTCAGGGGTGGTGTGCAGTGAGTGACTCGGGCCAGAAGTCTACCGTCCAGTGCCCAGGCTTCCAGAGGGGTACTCAATGGCTCTCAAGGAATTCCAGCCTGGGAAGCTATGTTTTCATCCAGAAGGTTTCCCTGAGCGCCGGAGTCCACCAGAGTTGATAGAGGCAGGGACTGTTGGTTGTAACATAAAGTAGCTTGGATCTGCATCCGGGTTCAGGGGACAGAAGGGAATGTTGTCTGGCTCACCAGGGTCCCCATTTCTAATGGTGAGCCTTCCCTTTTGGCCAAAGTGAACAGGTAGCACGGAAGTGGCTGGACTGGCCGCAATAGAGACACTCCCCCGCTCTTAATCTCCGGAGTCGCTCTGTGGGAGAAAGACGATTCCGTCCCAGCTGCATGGGTTCCTCTCCCGGGGTGGTGGAAACGGCTGAGCTGGGAGTTGTTCTAGGAGCAGGAGGAGAAGAGAAGTTTGTGCTGGTGGGAGACGATAATAAGTGACGTGGAGTGGCCAAAGTTGGTGGTCATTAGACAATAGACAATAGGTGCAGGAGTAGGCTATTCAGCCCTTCGAGCCAGCACCGCCATTCACTGTGATCATGGCTGATCATCCACAATCAGTATCCAGTTCCTGCCTTATCCCCATAACCTTTGATTCTGTTATCTTTAAGAGCTCTATCCATCTCTTTCTTGAAAGCATCCAGAGACTTGGCCTCCACTGCCTTCTGGGACAGAGCATCCCATATATCCACCACTCTCTGGGTGAAAAAGTTTTTTCTCAACTCCGTTCTAAATGGCCTTAAACGGTCGACCATTTCTTTCCCTATGGCGTTCTCGAAGACGACTGTCCAACCTGGTGGCTAGGGAGATCAAGGAATCCAGGCTGTCGGTGTCATCTCTTGGACCATCTCGTCTTTCACCGTGTCACTGAGACCATTCCAAAATACCCCTTGGAGTGCCTCATTGCTCCACCCCAAGTCAGCCGCTAACATCCAGAACTCCACAGAATATTTGGCAAAACTGAGTGAGCCCTGACGAAGAGTGAGTAGACTCTTAGTGGCATCTTTACCATGGACGGGGTGGTCAAAGATCTTTCTCATTTCTGTGATAAAGTTGGGGAAAGAAGAGCAGATATCCGGTTGATTATCCCAGACAGCTGTAGCCCACGCTAAGGCGCTTCCCCACAACAACCCCATGATATAAGCCACTTCGACCTGTCTGTGGGGTACGTGGATGACTGCTGTTTGAACACCAAGAAGCATTGCAGAAGGAAGGCCCAGCACTTCCCCAAATCCCCAGCATAGTGTTCTGGTTCAGGTACGTGCGGCTCTCTGGGCGGGGGTGTTGCTGACACGTACGGTGTTAGTCCCAGGAGTGGATGGAGTAAAATGAGTGGCTACGCGGTCCACCTAGTCACCGATCTTCATTACGTTAGCAGACAGGGAACGAAGATTCTCCATGACATCCCGGAGAAGTTGATCGTGCACACCCAGTAGGGAGCTCTGGCTGGTGAGGACTTGTTGCAGGGTATTCATGTTGGCTGGGTCCATTGTAGCCAGATCATTCTGTTGCAATGAGCAAATGAAGTGAACCCAAGTGCAGGACACAGGCACGGAGATTGAGTTAGGATGCTTACGCGGACGTGACTGTTGAACAGCAAACAGGAGGAATCTTGACATGGAGCCTTGACACAGAGAGACAGAGTTTCATAGATAAATCTTGAAACTGGAGCAAAACTTAGAACATACGGTTCTAAGCGGCCAGGAAACATTAATTACCACACAGGCAAAACCAACGATCTGGCGACTAGTGGTTGTAACGCTGGGGCTCTTATGCTGCAGGTCTTGATGGAAACCAGGTGTGCTGACATCAAAGAGAATTAGAAGCAACTGGGAAATTAATGGTTGGAAGCGTGGCACAATCAAAGGAAATTAGGAGAAAGATAGGGAATTAACGATCGGGACCATGACAAGGTGAATTTCCAAATTCAGAGTTCAAAGTAAGATTATTATCAAAGTACCTATACTGCCATTTTCTTGCAGGTATTTACAGTAAAAAAAATGCATAGAAATTTCCAAAAAAACTATACGTAAACAAAGACTGACAAACAACCAATGAAACCAATATAAGAAAAACTGCAAATAAAATAATACTGAAAATGAGTTGTAAAGGGTCCTTGAGAGTGAGTCTGTATGTCGTAGAACTTGTTTCGAGTAATGGTGAATGAAATTAGTGCTGGTTCTGAATGAAATTAGTGCTGGTTCAGATTTCTGGTGTTTGTAATAACTATTCCTGAATCTGGTGATGTGGGAACTAAGGCTCTTCTAACTTCTGCCCAATGGTAGTAGCAAGAAGATAGCAAAACCTGGATGGTTGGGGTTTTTTCATGATGGATGCTTCTTTCTAGCGGGAGTGCTCTCATAGATGTGCTCAGTGGAGGGCAGGGCTTTGCCTGTGATGGTCTAAGCCATTTACACCACATAATATAGTCTTCTCCATTCCTGGGCATCGACATTTCCCTACTAGGCTATGATATAACCAAATAACACGTAAAAAATGCAGCAGATCAGGCAGCCTCTATGGACTTAACTAAACAGTTGACATTCAGGGCCAAAACCCTTCTACCCTTCTTCAGGAATGAAATTGAAGGGGGAAGATGCTAGAATAAAAAAGATGAGGAGGGGGTTGTTGAGAGAAGGAGGAGGAGGCTAGCTAGAAAGTGATAGATGCAGTCAAGTGGTTATCACCCACTTGCAACTAGTTAGGACACTCTCCACTCTGCGCATTAATAGAAGTTTGTCAAAGTTTTTGGTGACATGCTAAATCTACGCAAACTTGGTCTCGCCACGATAAATGCTCTTGCCCCAAAATGATTGTTTAAATCCCTCCATAGATGCTGCCTGACTTGCAGAGTTTCTCCAACATTTTCTGTGTATTTGTTGCTCAAGATTTCCATAATCTTTGTGTTTAGGATTAGCTATAGTTCTGTTTAAGAGTGGGCAGGCTTGCATGGCTGAATGGCCTGTCCATGAACACACCTTGTTATTTGTCTTCTGTACTATTTAATTATTTCTGTAAATATCGTACTTTTTCTGTCTTGTACTATATTGTGGCCACATGACAACAAATTTTATGATATATGCCAGTGGTAACGCATGTGATTGTAATTCTGCCCCTTTTCTTACTTTCTGTATTTCTACTCAGATAGGATAATGAACTTGCACCAGGATCTAAATAACATACTGTTCCAGGAAATGAGAAATAACCATGTCCACTAAAATGATCATGTTAAATTAGTGTGCAACCAGGGTGATAATAGATGTTACTAACTCACCCCAGAAAATTTAAATAGCATCCATTTAGCCAAGTCCCTTACAATCAATGCCCTGTTAGTTGTTTAATTGGACCCATGTTCTTGTTAAATTGGACCAATCATATCAACAGAAAGAAGATAATGGAATCCTCACCTCTCAGAGTGCCCAACCATAATAAAGAAGTTGACACTATCCAGGATGCAGCCATTTGCTTCATCTGTCTCTCTTACTAGAATCAATTTCCACACTCTCTGCCTCTTGACGGTGTTTGATCGCTTTATTGGTCCAAATTGGCCATTGTGCATACGTTTACAACTTTAAAATGGAAAGTACCATATCACCTCAACTGTAACTTATTTTGTGAAATATAATTTCTTTGAATAAACCTAAAATGTTCACTACAACAGAGGCAGGAACAATTTCGAAGAGGTCATTTATCTACTTCACGAAAGATACTTTGCAGATGTATTTCATATTGATTTTTCCTATGTTCTATGTAACCTAGAGATGGCCATTTGACCTACTGAGTCTATGCCAATCCTATTCCCCCAGTTATTTCCCTCTAATTATTCTCTCATACCTGTTCATTTTACACTTCCTTAATTCTTCCAATAGCTACATGCACTTAAAATAATTTATCGAAACCTACCAACTATTTGGCTCCGAAGTAGGTTCTGTTAATTGATTTGGCCTATTGGAGGGGTTCCCAACCCTTTTTAAGCCATTGACCCCTATCATTAACTAAGTGGTCAGTGGATCCCAGGTTGGAACCCATGCTTTGGTGTGTCTCTTTTAATATTTACTCTCAAGTCACCAGTCAGATTCTTCTATTGCTATTATCAGACTTAAGTGGTTATTTGCATCAAAGATAATAATACAGTCAGTGTTCCTAGTACCAATAAAATAAACGTCTTCATTTGTCTGATTTTCTTCCATCAGTATTGGGAAGAAAATTTGATGCACTACAATCAAAATTATTCCCACAGACTTTGTTCTTCATGTAACTATAAGCAGATATTGTATGTATCTATGTAGTGGAATATATGTTGTTTTTTATTGTTCATCTCCATTGAGTAGGAGTCACACTGCTTTTGGGGGATTGACTTGCTTTACTGCCTTGGTCTTTAGAAGTGCAACTGTATTTTCTTTGAGCTCTCTCTAAGAGCTGTCTTTGCAGACACGTGCTTGAAGTAAACACACTTCCTGTGCCATCATTCAAATCATCAGAAATGATTCCTTTTCTCAATATTATATTCCGGTTTATACCTGTAACCCTGTGTGTTTTTTATGTGTGGGTTCCTGCAATTTCTTGAAAACACTCATTGACTTAGCCTGCATTGTATTCTGAGTTTGAGAACTTCACAGGTTCACCCTTACCTCAGTCCTGAATGCCTTATTCTGCATTCTTGTACTTGGTAATGTCACACTACTAACTTTTACGCACTTACTTAATTAAACTTTAATTCTAAGGTTATTTCAAAATGGCTGGGTGGTGGATTAGAACTATGGTCTCCACCAAAGAAGGTGTAAAGCACTCCTTCCCTCTGCTGGCGTGCCGTTGACCCATGGGCAAGGTGTGGCACCTGCTTAGTCACCAGTCGGGGTCACGTGAAGCCATGGGAGCAGGTGGTGGATGGTAGTATGAGCATTTGGTGCATATCACAAGTCCCGGTTATGCGACCACTGACGTCAGGCAGATAATCTCTGAAGAGGATTGATAATGGCTGGAGTCACCCGTCTTGTAAAGACACTGCACAACAGGAGGCAATGGCAAACCACTTCTGTAGAAAAATTTGCCAAGAACAATCATGGTCATGGAAACAACATGGCACATAATGATGATGAAGATTTTAAAATGGAATTACAATGTTCATTTAAAGCACAAAGGATAGACCAACTAGTAAACCAACAGATTAATTAAGGTAAACAAATGTGTAACTTGAAACAGCGAAGAATGTAGATGAATATGGGTATTTTTGTGCAAGATCATCAGGAAGTTGTTTTTAACATATGTTTATATCTGGTGCCAGTTTTAAGTGGTTTGAATTGGAATTCCAAACTTGCAAGCTGCAATTGAAAAGATAATTGAACGTAATTTATGTATACTTATGGTAACTTTAAATTGTTACCATGGAAGCATCCTCTGTACACATTATATAGAAAGCGTTTCAATGATTCTTTGTCCATTAAACTGGGGTTGATTTTTTTAACCCTTTCTGATACCTATATTTTTAAATGCCATTCAACCAAAAACATTCATACATTTTAACAATGCATATTTGAAATCAATGCCATTTATATAATTTTGTAACATTAATACTTTGTATTCACATGTTATATTTGCCTTGAAATGTTCATCCTATCAAAATTTACACTATGTCGCTATCTAGCTAAGACTTTGAAAGAATGGAAAATAAATCAGTACAGTAGACAGCTCATCCTAAAATGACTTGTGTTTTTGATCATCTGACTGAAAGACTTTCAAAACCAAATGTATATTCAATTCTTTGTGTCCTTGACTTGAAACCAAGAACATATTTTTAAAAATGTGAGCAGATCTGAGGCTTTGGACTTCTTCCTGGGAATGAATCCATTTAAAAAGCATAACCAGCATCACAGTTACATATGCAGTGTTTTGGAGAAATGATCTAATCTCAACGATTCAGCACGTTCAGAGTTTACAATTTTAAAATCAGTAATCACACAGAGCAGATGAACAATAATATCATGAGAGTGAACCTGGAATTGAATGCCACTCCTAATGTAGCTAATGAACTTCTGTCTTCTTTGCGTTCAAATACTGAATATATGCTTTGCTTTTAGGTAGTTGCACGGTGGGATTTTTTTGGGGGGTTTTTTTTTCTTTTTTTTTCCATTGATATATATAAAATCTAGTATACTATTATGTTATCTTGGTTTCTTATGCTTAAATTACATTGTTTGTAGTATTTTCTTTTTGGTATTGTTATCTTTTGGAATTTTATTGTACTTTAACATTGTATTAATGTTTATATGGCTTACCTTTTTTGTATACTTACTCAATAAAAAGATTTAAAAAGAAAGAAATACTGAATATAATGGTTATACCCTTATTATCATCCTTTCAACTTAAAACAAATTGAAGAAATTTTAACCTTATTTGCAAATATACTTGGATACAGAAAGCAATGGGATAGGAAAAGCTAGAATCATGCGTCACTCAATCTACACTTATATTGTGCGTGTTGACTGGAATTTTGTAGTCAGAGCTGAGCTGACTATGGGTTTAATTGACCTTTGTGATTCTTGGATGATGCTGAGATACCATAAGACCATAAAACATAGGAGCAGAATTAGACCATCTGGCCCATCGAGACTGCTCCGCCATTCAATCAGGGCTGATCTTTTTTTTTTCTCTACTCCTCAAACCCAGTTCCCGGCCTTCTCCCCGTAATCTAGAAGATACATCCTCGGATGCACTGGAACTCACCATCCGATGAAATCCTCATGGTGCAAGGTCTTCTCCTTGTAAATCTCATCATGTGTGGTTGGTGAAGAGGGCAGGGTGGAGGACAAACTCTGCTCATAAAACTGCAGGAATTTTTTAAATAGCTAGTTAAAACATTAGCCCTGACTTAGCCATATGTCAAAAGGTTTGAAAGTTTATAAATATATTTAACATTCAGGAAAAAAAGAACAATGAAGTAATTCAAGTCACTTTTTATTAAAAACAGGGACATAGAACACTAATACTTGAAAACATACAAATCAGCTCAAACAAAATTATCTAAATATACTTATGCTTATGCTTATCTTAACAACTTGCAGTTATGCATCTCCAATTAACTCAAAGGAGAATATTTTATTCCAGGTCAATCCTAAATCAGAAATCCAAGTCCATTCCTCAACATATTTTCCAGCCAATAAGCCTGAATTGCAAACTGACTCCAAGTACTAGACATGAATGGCTTATATCAAGAATGGATAACAATAAGGACACCAATTTTCATTTATTTTTGTGGTCGATTATGCTGCTTCTTATGGCCTCAACATAAATAGGAAGTAATTTAGATTTAATAGGCAAATCCTGTCAGATGTCAAATCAGTTGGGACAAACAATTTGCACTTTACACTGAAATTCTCTGAAGACATGTTCAGGCAATCAAAAAAAAAACTGTTTAAAATACCATAGGCTCAAAATTGTAAAGTTAATTTTAAAATCGTCCACACCAGTTCTGCCAACAACACATGATTGATGACAAGTAAAGATTTACATACTTGGGCCTTTTATTCTCAAGCTGCCCCATTGTAGGTATCATGGAGGAAACGGGTTGAGCCATGGACTGAGTCTGTGGGAGGTGAGAGATCATGGTAAAGAATGAGTAGATTGTATGGTCACCAATCATTTGGTTCTAACTACAGAAATTCAAGAGAATAGTTAATGGATATGGAAGAAAATTAAAGAGTAGAAGATCAGAGCAGAAATTCAGTTGGGATCAGTGCAGAGTTTGATCAGGGAAGTCATTAAGAGGTACTATAAAGGATACAGCTATGAATACTTTAATAAGCTTTACCATTGAGGAAAACTAATTCTAATTTATAGCCTTGTTTGAATAAGTTATAAGATTGTTGTTTCCATAGAGAAACTCAGGTATTTAACAAATCATTGAAATCTGAACCTCTGTCAGCTTACAGGTTTTCCATTTGCTAAGATGGCCAGGGACATACACATACAGTATTACTACCAGGGAAAGACAAACAACCCAACTCTGTTGATGATACATACACTTGCTCTACCACAAATACATTGCAACCTCTTCATTATATCTGTTTTTAATTAGTGGGGGGGGGGCATTCACTCTGAATGCCTGTAAAAAAAAATCAAGATATTTCTGGAATTTATGACAATATGGAGGAAGTTATTTATGTACTTTTTTAGTGAAGAAAAAGTGGTCCTCATCAGATAAGGAGGTGAAAAGTACAAACATTGGTAGAAAGGTCCAACAACTATTCTGACTCACGCTTCTGATACTGCACATTCACCCTCCTTTCCGAGAACAAACTTCTCAAAATTTCCGCCAAAGTAAAAAAAATTCAAAATGAATTTATTATCAAAGTACATATATGTTACCATATACAACCCTGAGATTCATCTTCTTGCATGCATTTACAGTTAATACAAGCCCAGCATAATCAATGAAAGGCCACATCCAACAGGACAGACAAACAACCAATGTGCAAAAGGCAACCAACTGTGCAAATATAAAGAGAGAAAAAAAATAACAGCAATAATTATTGCTATTGTATGTGGCTAAGCACAGTACCAATTACATATTCAAGTTTGCAGATGACGCCACTGTTGTGGACCAAATCAAAGCTGGTGACGAATCAGCCTGTAGGAGACAGACTGGACATTTGGCTAAGTGGTGACATAACAACAACCTCTCACTCAATGTCAGCAAGACCAAGGAACTGATTGTGGACTTCAAGAGAGGGAAGCCAGAGGTCCATGAGCCAGTCCTTATTGGAGAATTAGAGGGAGAGAGGGTTAGCAACTTTAAATTCCTGAGTGTTACTATTTCAGAGGGTCTGTCCTGGGCCCAGCACACTAGTGCAATTGTGAAGAAAGCACAGCAGTGCCTCTACCACTACCTTAGGAATCTGAGGAGATTTGGCATGACATCTAAAATTTTGACAAACTTCTATAGATATGTAGTGGAGAGGATATTGACTGATTGACTGGCTGCATTATGCCTGATATGGAAACACCAATGCCCTTTAATAGAAAATCCTTCAAAAGGTTGTGGATTTGGCCCAGTGTATCATGGGTAAAGCCCTCTCCACCATTGAGTACATCTACATGAAACGAGGTCATAGGAAAGCAGCAACCATCCTTAGAGATCCCACCACCCAGGCTATGCTCTATTGTCCCTGCTGCCATCAGGTAGAATGTACAAGAACCTCAGAGCTCGCACCACTAGGTTCAAGAACTGTTATAGTTACTATTCTATAGATTTGCTGAGTATGCCTGCAGGAAAATCAATTTCAGAGTTGTATATGGTGACATATACATACTTTGATAATAAATTCACTTCGAACTTTGAATTTCTTAATAAATAAATTAGTAATAAATATCAAGAACATGAGCTGAAAAGCACTGGTTAAGTCCATCAGTTGTGGGAGCAGTTCAGTGATTGGGCAAGTGAGGTTGAGTGAAATTATCCCCAGAGCCTCATGACTGAGGCTCATGAACCTATTGGTGTATGTCCTGAGGGTCCTGTACATTCCTCCTAATGGCAGCAGTGAGAAGAGAGTGTGGCCTGGCTGATGGCGGTCCTTGACGATGGATGCTGCTTTTCTATGACAGTGTTCCATTTAGGTGAACTCAATGATGAGGATAGCTTTACCCGTGATGGACTAGGTTGCATCCATTACTTTTTGAGCATTGGTGTTACTATGCCACCAGTCTATCAGACAGCTGTAGAAGTTTGTCAAGGTTTTAGAAGTCATGCCAAGTCTTTGCAAACTTCTAAGGAAGTAGAACTTACTGCTGTGCTTTCTTCATAATGGCATTTAAGTGACAGATCCAGGACAGATCCTCTGAAATGATAACACCAAGGAATTTAAAGCAGCTGACCCTATGTAGCAGAAGATTGCATGGATGTATAAGAATCATGCTGGATATGATGGTTACAGTCATTTTAGTGTGATAACCAAGTCAAAGCTATCTTCTTCATAATATTTTATCAATAATTCTGATATTTATACATTAGAGTGCATTCACACAGTAATATAATTGAGTCTTTTAGGTATCATTATAGCTGAACATTGTAGTAATGGACTATTTCTTTGCTATCAGATATTAGTTTTAATTTTATGTGGCAATGTTATACCATTTTAGAACTGTTTGTGTGCTGACAGCAACTACCAGTGCCAATGGTAACTGTCAGTGTACTCCATGTCGTAGATGCATGAAGGCACCCACACAACAGGGACTGACAACTGTGATATTATTACTTCAAGTTGATTTAGAAATAATCCAAAATTAATTAATAGAAAAGGCAATGTTCAAAAAATATTCAGTAAAAAAGCTATAGGTAAGCAAGAAAAAGGCAAAAGAAGCAATGACAGACATGAGGTGCTTAAACAAGTTCTATACATCACTCAACATCTGAACCTATCCCTGTTTCTCATTGGTATCAATATCTTGTTATTCCTTCTCACCCTATTTTCTTCTGGGAGGGGAAGACATTTTGATCAGTTTATGAGCAGGTTTGGACTGATAAAATTTCAAAAATTAAAAATATATCAAGCCATCCTCTTAAAAGTAAATAATTGGGAAAAAATGTCCTCACTACAGCTCAAAACATTGCTAATGTAATCAATGATGATATTAGTGTCGTTGGCACTCAAAAATTATTGATCAGCTGGTTCACTCTCATGTTGTTATTGGTGACTAATAACATTTTTGCTTCCTTCATAATTTTAATAACGCCAGTGGGTAAAGGAAAAGGGACACATAATAATGCAATTACACAAGCTAAATCATCGAAGCAGTGGGCAGTTAAGACTGATGCAAGTACGGAGCAGATCTGATTCTGCGCAGAGCACAGCCTTTGGAAACAGCAGTAATCATGCAGGGGATGAAAAGACTGATTTTATAGGAATTAGCATGATAAGCGAGAACACAAAATCAATCCCCATCCTTGTGAGGATGGCTCCGATCGCTTTGAACTGTCAAAAAATGGCAGAATCAAATATAAAGTGCTCGAGGTTACAGGAGTGATTTGTTCAAGAAGAGATCGCTTGAGCAATTGACACAGCTCTTGAGACAATAATTGGGTTATCAAAGAGAAAACAGTTCAAGTACCACAGGGGTGAAGGCTTATTTGCATTACATTTTCATACAGTCAGACACACCTCCATTTTTAAGCATAAAATATACAGTATATTATAGAAGATCTTAGTGTGCCCACAAAATTACATCATTATCAGATAAAGCTTTGCAAATGATAATTCCACAGTTTAGTAATAGCAGCAATAAGACTGAAAGATTCAAAGCCGACTTTATTTGCTTGTAGTGGACAAACAAAGGGGTCATAGACTTTACTTGCTCTGTTTTACATAATGGGCAACTCAGCTCAGGATTGCCCTGCAAAGATTAGCACTAGAGAAAAAATGTTCCCA
Organism: Mobula hypostoma; assembly: GCF_963921235.1. NCBI lineage: Eukaryota > Metazoa > Chordata > Chondrichthyes > Myliobatiformes > Myliobatidae > Mobula > Mobula hypostoma. Next base: position 83,764,682 of record NC_086101.1, on the reverse strand, counting down.
TGATGATATAATCTTCCCTCTCATCAACAATAAGATTGTTAACAATGAATATCATGGAAGAGCAGTTCAAATTATATTAAAGGATTGGAATACCTATAAAATACCAATGTAATGTGAAACCATAATATTGAAATGCTTCTACAAAACTTTGACAAAATATTATTTTTCCTTTTATAAAACAGTATCCGTACATTTAGAATAGAGTAAGTCACTGAACATCCATGGAAAATTAAATTGGTCCAACTCAAATTCTGAACACTATTATTATTTGACTGTATAGGAACAAGTGCTTCTCCATTCCATATGTCACACTGTGTCAGCTGTACGTATTTGTGTCAAGTTATTTTGTGTGCCTGAGGAGAACTCTGTCTGTGTTAGAAGATTACAATCAAGCTGTAAAACGCTTCACCAGTTTTATAGGCTTTTAACCAAGATCATGGAGCTGAAGAAATGTTTAAGTGTTGGTGCCTTTTGACATATGTTCTTACCTGAATTTGGAGGTTGATGCACATGGGCGATTTTTCAAGACTAGTTTTCAAAGGAACACAGCATCTTGAGAAGGAATTTAAGTTTAAGGCTCGATGAAGTTATCAAAAAGCAACACTCATTTATTACAAGATTCCACTAAATCATTCTTTCAAATCAGAAAGCAAAATGATTGTCTGTCACTGAAGGGGCAAATGAGCATTACTTCCAGAGGGAGTGGCATGGTTAGCACAACGCTTTACAATACAGGCAAACCAGGTTCATCTCCTGCCGCTGCCTTTAAGGAGCTTGTATATTCTCCCTTCTTCCCATGACCGTGTGGGTTTCCTCTGGGTGCTCTGGTTTCCTCCCATAGTCCAAAGACATACCAGTGGGTAGGTTAATTGGCCATTGTAAATTGTCCTGTGATTAGGCTAGGATTAAATCGATGGATTGCAGGGAGGCGTGGCTCAAAATGTTGGAAGGGCCTACTTCACACTGCATTTCAATAAAAATCTCTGTGATGCTAACAATTCACTGAAAGTGATTAATTTGCAAATCACTGTTCATGTACAGTCAAGCAGTTCCCTAATCCTTAATCCCAGCAAACTTCAAGCCATGCATTAGCACCAGAGACCCTGTCCCAGGTGTTGATCACATGAAGCTCATCGTAAAGGTTTCAGCACAAAGAAGTGCTAACAATGGACGGATTAAAGGTTATATATACATACTCTGAATGTCATTTTCAAAATAAATTACTATCAGAAAAGGCTAATGAACAATGTTTTCTGATAGAAGCTGTAGGGTCACTGAGTAATTGGGGGAGTAGGCCAAATCTAACCAAACACATGCATGAACAAAATAAATATTACAACATTATTTCAGATTGCTGAATATGCGCTTTTTAGATTATTAATTCTGGTAATGTCAGTCTGTGAAGAAATAATACAGATTAACTCCAACAGTACCCAACAACACTAAACATATTTATAGAATTTACAATTGTGCAAGAAGCTCGATAGTTGTCACCCTGCTGCATATCATGTTAACTTATACAAACAAACAATGCAGTCCTTGATCGATTTTACACATGCCCTGGCAAGTGCTGGTTGGTTTGTACAAAAAGCCAGCACTATTTAAGTATTACAAAGCATCAATCTTAGCAGCACTTTCATCTCTAATTTTGAACGTCATTAGTTCAAGCTATCCTTCAGATGTCTGTAATATAAAATGATATTTCGACAGAGTACTGAGGGAATGCTGGAAATTCTGACTGTTGAATGAGATATAATACCATCTTCCCTCTGGTCTTTGAGGTCAACACAGTCCCAAGTCTCAATTCAGAAAATACTACAGTTTTTTTAGGAAGTGCTTATCCCTCAACTAAAATCATTAAACAGATTGATAATTTGGAGTATGCTGAAAACTTGCTGTACATGAAGGTTGCCTTGTTCTCCTGCAATACTTCACAGGTTATTCGGGGCATTGGAGGTTGAGAAAATAGCTGCAACTTGTAAGTTATTTAATATCAAGTAACATTGGTCATTGGCAGATTTATAAAATGAATGATTACAAACTTGCAACTGACTATATGTTAAGGTGTATGTGTGTGTTCTACTTTAAAAGACTTTTTTTGCTCTGAACTTCTGTCTGGGTGTATCTATCATTCTGTTCTTTCTGGTCTTCCTTGGCATTTGTGTTCTGGCTTATGACAGGACTCATTAGCCTGTGATCACATATTCCCTGTGCCACACAGGCAATCATTTCAATGCATGAGTGGAAGAGAAGAGGATTAAAGTGCGGCTCTCGATAAACCCCTCATGGCATGCTGACCTTCTTCAATCAGGGCATTCAATATAGAAGTCAGGATGTTATGCTGCATTTGTACAAGACATGAGATGAGGCCACATTTGGGATATTGTGCTCAGTTTTGGTCGCCCTGCGCAGAAAAGAAGCTATCAGTCTAGAACGAGGGCAGAAGAGATTTATGAGAATGTTGCCAGGACTTGGGGGGACTGAGTTATGAAGAGAGGTTGGGCTGTCTAGCACTTTTTTCACTAGAGCATAGGAGACTGAGGGGTGATTTTCTAGAAGTGTATAAAATTAAGAGGGGCGTAGTTCGGGTCCAGTTGGGAAATCAAGAACTAGAGGACATAGGCTTAAGGTAAGAGGAAACAGACTTACTTGGAACCTGAGGAACGACTTTTTCATCCAGATGATGGTCAGAATATGGAATGAACTTCCAGAGGAAACAGTTGAGGCAGGTACAATAACAACATTTAAAAGATATTTAGACTGGTACATGGACAGGAAACATTTAAAGGTATATGGCCGAAACTCAGGAAAATGGTACTAGCTCAGATGACTATTTTGGTTGGCATGGACCAGTTGGGTCTAACGGTCCATTTTCATGAAATTATTGCTATTTTCTGTCAATCTAAATGCATGTACAAGAAATCCCATTTGGGAAATCATCTGGGGTTTTCAACTGAAGAGGATAAACCAAAGAAGAGGGCTCGGAGATGGCGGCAACAGAAGAAGAGCTTGGGGTCGCGCAGGTGCGGAACTCACTGAGGTGCGGGCAAACGATGACAACAGTAAGGCACTTGCTGAGGACAAAACGTTCTATTTCAGAGACAGGAAGGTCAGAGGGAATGGTGAAGACACTGCAAGGATTAGAGCTGGGATCAGAGGAAAGAAAAGATTTGGTGGAGCCAGAGAAGAGGGGAGAGCTGGGGTGTTCAGGGAAGTTGGACAGGGTGGAAGATGGAGGTACCGACGACTCAAGTGGTGACAGTAGGGCCTGAGGGACCTGGGTTTGAGAAAAGTTGTGGGGGTCGGGGAGAATTTGTACGTAAAGGAAGCCCAGGTTCCTGGTGCAGCCAACAGTTCCTTTCCTTTTCCTTACATGCTTGGAAAAAATAATAAGCTGATTGCAATGCTTGAAATGGATGTCCATGTCCTGTATTATGCATGGCTGCTCTGTCACTAGACTTGGAGACACAAGAGACTGCAGATATTACACTCTGAAGCAACAAGAACACTGATGAGGAACCTAATGGGTCGAGCTGTATCCATGGGAGGAAGGAAATTGTCAACACTGGAAACACTGCATCAAGACTGAAAATAAAGAGGTAAAATCATCTCTGTCATTTACCTGCCACTGTCTCCCAGTTTAACCTCTGCCTACTTGGCACAACCTGTCCATCAACGTACACCTATTCTCAGTCAACCAATCCTAATTGCCTTCTGTTTCAACATTCCCCTTTGCTGTTTATAATAGCTGCCTCACCACTAAGCTCACAGTCCTGATGCATGGTTTCAACCTGAAATGTTGAAAATTCCTTTCCTCCCAAAGGTGCTGCTCAACACACTGAGTTACTCTAGCAGATTGTTTGCTGCTGTCATTAGACTTCCTTGCTTATGTCAATGCTAGGCAGCCGCAAATGCCCCAGAGCATAAACATTGAAGGAACATGTAAACGTCATTTGTAGCTAAAGACAAATGATGTGCTGGGGATCAGTTGATGCTACAGTAATAAATGTATTTCAGCAACGCCTACCTCTTCACTGAAGAATGTCAGAGAAAGAAATCTCCATAATGCATGGGCTCTTCGCCCAGTATTTCCTGTCATGAATTGTAACGTCCTTTTTTCCTTCTGTTGTTCTTCCTCCTCATCATCTTCTAATCCATGAATCAGATTATCCTAAACTGACTTTTCATAGATAATGCAGAACAAAGATAGGACTGAAGGTTCGAGAATTCATTTATCCACTAATTTACAAAAGCAGCCCCAATGGTCAGATATTGTGGATAACTCAAGACAATTTGCACACAGATGGGAGAATTTGTGTGTTTGTGGGGGGTGAGGGGGTGGTGTTGGTGGAGTTGTTCGGAGTGCAGCGAGGATAAAACGGGATAAGTATAAATGAATGGTAGGCTAGAACTTGATGGGTTACAGGGCCGTTTGTATACTTTATGACTCATTGATTCTCTAAGAAACACCTTAATGAAAGCCACACCTCAGCAGAAGAGAGCCAAGCTCCAATTTCTATTCTGGAAATTTTATAGCACATAGACAGCCTAATTATTGACAGTTGCCATTAAAAGTTACGCAGAGACAAAAAATTCATTCCTTCCATTCTTTGAGAAAAAAAGCACTCTAGTCATGTATTTTATATTCTTTCACAAGTTCTATTAGGTGCTGGCCATTCCCAATTACCTCTGGAGCTGAACCATTGGCTATGATTTCTTAGAGTGACCTTTACATATCAACCACACTACATAATTGAGTATGTGCCTTTGAGAATGTATTAAACTTAAAGCTGAGGGCTAGATCTGCGGCATTCAAGAATGGCAATCCAGAGGACTACAATATCCTTGTGGTCAGGTTTACTGTTCGGGAAGGTTTAAACTAATTTGGCAAGAGGATGGGGTCTGGAGTGATAGGGCTAAGGACGGGGCTTTTGGTGTACAAGTTGATACAGTGTGTATGTAATGAGACTGTGAGGAAGGACAGGCAATTGAAAGGGCAAAGTTGCAGTCAGAATATGAGGTGAAGTGTAACATAGAGGCAAAATCATATAGGGTAGCGAAAACAGGACTAAAGATGTTATATCTGAATGCACGCAGTATACAGATTAAGTTAGATTATCTTGTGCAGTTAGGGATCATGGTATGACACTGTGAGTCCAACATTGTGGGCATCACTGAGTCAGGGCTGAAAAAAGATCATAGTTGGAAGCTTAACATCCAAGGATACACTGTATATTGTATCAAAAGGACAAACAGGTAGCTGGAGAGATGGGTTGGCTCTGTTGGTAAAAAATTAAATCAAATCCTTAGAAAGAGATTACACAGGTTTGGAAGATATCGAGCTATTGTAGTTGAGTTAAGAAACTGCAAGAGTAAAAAGGCCCTGATGAGAGTTATATACAGGTCACAGGCCAGGATGTGGGATATAAATTACAATGGGAAATAGAAATGGCATGAAATAAGGGCAACGTTATGATAGTCATGGGGGATTTCAATATCAAAGTAGATTGGGAAAATCAGGTTGATGCTGGATCCCAACAGAGGGAATTTGTAGAATACGTACAAGATGGCTTTTTAGAGCAGCTTGTGATTGAGCCCGCTAGGCAAAGGCAATTCTGGATTGGGTGTTGTGTAATGAACCAGATTTGATTCAGATGCTTAAGGTAATGGAACCCTGAGGAGGCAGTAATCATTATACGGTATGTTAGAATTCATGTTACAGTTTGAGAGGGAGAAGCTAAAGTCAGATATAATGGTATTGCAGTGGAGTGAAGGGAATTACAGAGAGATTAGAGGGGAGGTGGCTAATGTTGATTGGAATGGGATTCTAGCAGGGATGATGGCAGAATAGCAAAGGCTGGAGTTTCTGAGGGCAGTTCGGAACACACAGGACAGATACATCCCAAAGGTAAGGAAGTATTCTAAAGGAAAGATAAGGCAATTGTAGCTGACAAAGGAAGTCTAACACAGCATAAAAGAAAAAGAGAGGGCATATAATATAGCAAACATTAGTGGGAAGTTAGAGGACTGGGAAGCTTTGAAAAACTAACTGTAAAAAGCAATTAGGAGAGAAGAGATGTATTTTGAAGGTAACCTAGCCAATAATATAAAAGAGAACATCAAAAGTTTCTTCAGATATATAAAGGGTAAAGGAAGCAAGAATGCATAGGGTTAGGGAGCAGAATTGAATGTAGTTACAATTATTAAGGAGAAGGTGCATGAGAAGCTGAAAGGTCTGAAGGTAGATAAATTACCTGGTCCAGAGGATGTACACCCCAAGGTTCTGTAAGAGATAGCTGAAGAGATTGTGAAGGCATTAGTAATGATCCTTCAAGAATCTATAGTTTCTGGAATGGTTCCGAAGGACAGTAAAAATTGCATATGTCACTCCACAATTTAAGAAGAGAGGGAGGCAGAGAAAGGAAATTACACACCAGTTAGCCTGACTTCAGTGGTTGGAAAGATGTTGGAGTCCATTATTAAGCATGAAGTGTCAGGGTACTTAGAAGCACATGATAAAATACAGCAAAGCCAGCATGGTTTCCTGAAAGGAAAATCCTGCCTGACAAACCTACTGCAAATCTTTGAGGAAATTATAAGCAGGGTAGACAAAGGAGATACAGTAGACTTGGTGTACCTGGATTTCCAAAAGGCGTTTGACAAGGTGCCACACATGAGGCTGCTTAGCAAGATAAGAGCCCATGGAATTACAGGGAAGTTACTAGCATGGGTGGAGCATTGGCTGATCGGCAGAAAACAGAGTGTGGGAATAAAGGGATCCTATTCTGGCTGGCAGCTGGTTACCAGTGGAGTTCCACAGTTGGTGTGACCGCTGCTTTTTATGATGTATGTCAATGATTTGGACTATGGTATTAATGGATTTGTGGCTACATTGCTGATAATAAAAAGATAGGTGGAGGAGCGGGTAGTATTGAGGAAACAGAGAGCCTGTAGAGAGATTTCAAAAGCTTAAGTGAATGAGCAAAGAAGTGGCAAATGAAATACGATGTTGGAAAGTGTATGGTCAAGCAACACACATCAAAGTTGCTGGTGAGTGCAGCAAGCCAGGCAGCATCTGTAGGAAGAGGTGCAGTCGACGTTTCAGGCCGAGACCCTTCGTCAGGACTAACTGAAGGAAGAGTGAGTAAGGGGATTGAAAGTAGGAGGGGGAGGGGGAGATCCAAAATGATAGGAGAAGACAGGAGGGGGAGGGATAGAGCCAAGAGCTGGACAGGTGATAGGCAAAAGGGGATACGAGAGGATAATGGGACAGGAGGTCCGGGAAGAAAGACAAGGGGGGGGGGGACCCAGAGGATGGGCAAGAGTTATATTCAGAGGGACAGAGGGAGAAAAAGGAGAGTGAGAGGAAGAATGTGTGCATAAAAATAAGTAACAGATGGAGTACGAGGGGGAGGTGGGGCCTTAGCGGAAGTTAGAGAAGTCAATGTTCATGCCATCAGGTTGGAGGCTACCCAGACATAATATAAGGTGTTGTTCCTCCAACCTGAGTGTGGCTTCATCTTTACAGTAGAGGAGGCCGTGGATAGACATGTCAGAATGGGAATGGGAATTTAATTCTGGTTGGCTGCCAGAGATTAATGATGTTCTGCAGGGGTCAGTTTTTGGAAACGATTATTTTCACATTATATGTCAATGATTTTGATGATGAAATTGATGGCTTTGTGGCCAAGTTTGTGGACGACAAGAAGATATGTAGAGGGGCAGTAAGTGTTGAGGAAGCAGGGTCTGCAGAAGGACTTAGGTTGGGAGAATGGGCAAGGTGGAAGATGGAATATAATGTTGGGAAGTGTATCGTCATGCACTTCGGAAGGAGGAAAAATGGCATAGAATATTTTCTAAACAGGGAGAAAATTCAAAAATTTGATGTGCAAAGGGACTTGGGAGTCCTTGTGGAGGATTCCCTGAAGGTTAATTTGCAAGTTGCGCCAGTGGTGAGGAAGGGAAATGCAAAGTTAGCCCTCATTTCAAGAGGGCTAAAACGTAACAACAAGGATTTTATGCTGTGGATTTATAAGGCATTGGTCAGACTGCACAAAGAACTGTGAGTTTGGCCCCCTTATCTAAGAAGGGATGTGCTGACATTGGAGAGAGTCCAAAGGTGTTTCATGAGAATTATTCCAGGAATGAAATGGTTCCTTTCTCAGAAGAGCTTGATGGCTTTGGGTCTGCACTTTCTCAAGTTTAGAAGAATGTTTGGAAGGATATAATTGAAACCTATCAAATATTGAAAGGAATAGATACAGTGGATATAGAAAGAACGTCTCCTTTCCTGGTTGATTGGTGAACCAGAGGGCACAGCCTCAGAATAGAGGGACATTTATTTAGAACAGAGATGGTGAGGAATTTCTTTAGCAAGAGGGTCGTGAATCTGTGGAATTCATTGCCATGGATGGCTCTGGAAGCCAAGTCATTGAGTATACTTAAAGCAGAGATTGAGAAGTTCTTGATTAGTCATGGTTATGGGGAGAAGGCAAGAGGATGGAGTTGCTAGGAATAATAAATCAGCCATGATGGAATGCCAGAACAATAGGCTGAAAGGTCTAATTCTGCTCCTATGTCTTATGGTCTTATGTAGGTCCAGGTATAACCCTTGGTGGGTTATCATGAGAGCCAAAAGGCAATTCCTTGTGAAGGCAAAGACACAGTCAAATGCACGACAGCTATGGCAGGATTTTCATGGCATTACTTCCTATAAAACAAAATCTAACTGCATAAATAGCAGTGATGCTTCACTCCCTGATGAACTCAAAGCCCTTTACGTATGCTGAGAATGGGAGAATAAAACTACTCCTGTGTTGATGAATTGGTTGGAGTATGCAAGGACATCCTAACTGCTGCACTCAGAAGCTCCCAACTACTTCAAACGGACACTGATCATACCAGTGCATTCGAAGTGCTGGGCGAGCTACCTCGATGACTATCACCTAGTAGCACTGACCTCTGCTATGATGTAGTGCTTTTAGAGAATGGCTATGGTTAGAGTTAACTCCTGCCAGAGTAAGGACCTGGATCCACTACAATTTGGCTACTGCCACAACTGGTGTACAGAAAATGCAAACTTACTGCCTCTTCACTTGGCTTCAGCCAACAGCAATAAATAGATCAGTCTGCTGTTTATTGCTTCCACCTCGGCATTCAACACTAACATCTCCTCAGTATGAATCAAACATCCTCAAAACCTGGACCTTTGCATTTTTCTCTGTAACTGGATCCTTGACTTCTTCATTGGGAGTCCACAGTCAGTGCAGATCAGTAATAATATCACCTCCTCACTGACAATAAACACAGATGCACCTCAAGTATACATACGTGCTTAGCCTGCTGCTCTACTCTCTCTCCAGTCATGACCGTGTGGTAAGGCACAGCTCTAATGCCATTACAAATTGATACCAATGTTGTTGGCAGAACCTCAGATGTCTCACTCAAGGTCAGCAAGACCAAGGATCTGATTATTGATTTCAGGAGGAGGAACTTGGAGGTTCAGGGGCCAGTCCTCATTGGGGGTCAGACGTGGAGAGGGTCAGAAACTTTAAATTCCTTGGTGTTATCATTTCAGATGATCTGTCCTGGGTCCAGCACTTAAGTGCCTTTATGAAGAAAGCACAGCAGTGGTTCTTCTTCCTTAGAAGCTTATGAAGATTCATCATGACATCGAAAACTTTAACATACTTCTCTAGATAAGTGGTGGAGAGTAAATTGGCTGGTTGCATTACAGCCTAGTATGGAAGCATTAATGCACTTGATGAGAAAATCCTGCACAAAGTAATGGACGCAGATCAGCCATCACAGGTAAAGCCCTCCTCACTATTGAGCACATCTACATGGAGCAGCATCTGAGGAAAGCAGCATCCATTATCAAGAAATGCCCCCCCCCCCCATCATCCAGGTCATGCTCTCCTTCTCACTGCTGCCATCAGGAAGAAGATACAGGAGCCTGAGGATCCAAATCACCAGGTTCAGAAACAGTTATACTCCTCAACCATCAGGCTCTTGAACTAGAGAAGATAACTTCACTTACCCCAAAACTGAACATTTCTCACAATCTAGGGACTCACTTTCAAGGATTCTTCATCTTCTGTTCTCAGTGTTTATTGCTTATTTATTTGTTGTTATATAATTTTTATTTGCTCAGTTTGTTGCCTTTTGCTCATTGGTTGTTTGTCCATTCTGTTTGGTACGGTCTTTCAATGACTTTATTATGTTTTTTGGATTTATTCTGTATGCCCACTAGAAAACAAATCTCAGGATTGTATGTGGTGACATGTATGTAATTTGAACTTTGAAGTGGCATACAGCAGTGAGATAAATCACGAGCTGAATGTTGATGCAACAACAATCTTGCATTGAATGTCAGCAGAACCATGGAATTGATTATGAACTTCAGGAAAGGGAGGTCAGGAGAGCACACACCAGTCCTCAGTGAGGGATCAGTGGTGGAATGAGTAAACTGCTTCAAGTTTCAGGTGTCCATATTTCAGAGAGTCTCTCCCGGTTCCAATACAGGCAGAATACATCCCACCAATGAGGACATTTCCCAAAAGTGGTGTCTCAAGAAAGTAGCATCCATCATTAAGAGCTCTTAACATCCAGGATCTGCCCTCTTCTCATTAAGGGAGGAAGGACAAGAGGATGTAGACCCTCATTTGACATTTGAAGAACCGTTTCTTCCCCTCTGCCATAAGATTTCAAATAAACACTAATTCACTATCCCTTTTTAGTGCTATTTATTTGTTTGTAACTTATATAACTTTTATGTCTTGCACTATATTGCTGCTGCAAAACGACACATTTCAGAACATATGTCAGGGATAATAAATCTGATTCTGATTCTGACATTGATGGACCTAAAACCATATACATGCCAGCTCATGCAAGAGTAGCAGAGATTTCCCTATCAGCGGATTTTTGAACAATCCAGTAGATTCATATTTGCTGTAACCGAATAAACATTTATTCCAGGTTTACCTAATAATTGGAATTAAAACTTCATGAAACTGGTGGGATTTGAACCGTTTCCATCTCAGCCTTTTCACTCTAACCTAATGGTTTAAATGTTCAATGGTTCAAATGGTTCTATTTAATATCAGAGATTGTATATAGTATACAACCTGAAATTCTTACACTTCGCAGACATCCACAAATCAGAAGAGAACCTCAAAAGGATGAATGATTAAAAAGTGTTAGAACACAAAGCCCTTTATCCTCCCTCTGCCACACAAGCAGGAGCAAAGTATCAACCTCCACCCCTTCCCGACAACTATTTCAGCAGAAATGTCGACGCCCAATCACCTCCCCGCCCCATCAAGCAGCAGGAAAGCCCCCTGATCTACAGTCAACAAAAACTATTGTTTAGCCAACATTTTAATCTAACACAGTTTCTCCGTCTTACTAACAAGGGCCAGAGAGATGTCACCCATTTTATTTCACAGTGAAAGAGGAGACCAACAAACAGTCGTTGTTGTAGTATTACCATGTTATGGTGTTTCGTGGGCCCCGGCGTATTAGCGGGGGACCAATTGATTCGAACAGAGAGAGAGAGCTTCGCAGACTTCGAGGAGAAGAATTTTAAGAAGGAGCATTTTGCGTGGCTCGACACATTGGCAGCGGACCAATCACTTCGCAGAGAAAGCAAGTTTCGCACAGGTCGGGGAGAAAAGTTTAAAAAAGGAGAGTTTCACGGGGATCGGCACGTTAGCGATGGACCGATCGAATTGAAGAGAGAGAGAGCTTTGCACACGTTGGGGAGAAGAGTTTAAAAAAGGAGTGTTTCACGGGGATCGGCACATTAGTGGTGGACCGATCAATTTATGATTCATTAGCGGGAGTAAATCAAAATAAAGCAGGGTCAAAGCAGAGCAGCCATTGTGTGAGGGGATCAGTTTAAGAGTGGGAACTTGAGACTTTGGCGAGGAGGCACAGGTAAGTAGCAAACAAGGCTTTTGTATTGGTTAAATTTAAAAAAATCACTAAATTACAGCTAACTAAATATAGGGATGATGCAGGATCCGGTGATGTGCTGTAGCTGCATGATGTTTACTATACACCATCAGAATTGGTCATCCCTATCACCATGAGAGTCTCTCAAAAGCAGAGGTGGAGGAGTGTGCCTCATAATCAACTCTTCTTGGTGCACAAATATATCTGTGCTGTCCCAGTTCTGCTCACCAGACCCGGAATATCTAGCAGTAAAATGCAGTCCTTGTTACCTACCACGGGAGTTCTATGGGGTCAGTTTACATTCCACCTCTGGCCAATGTCAAGCAGGCTTTAGAAGATCTGAGCAATGGGATCAACATGCATGAAACAGCACACCCTAACACGTTCACCATTATTTTGGGAGATTTTAACCAGGCCAGTTTGAAAAAAAATCACTAAACAACTACCATAAACAAATCACTTGCAATACCAGAGGAAACAACACACTGGACCATTGCTACACCACCATCAAGAATGCTGCTGTGCTATTCCACACCCTCACTTCAGAAAGTCTGATCACCTGGCTGTACTTCTACTCCCTGAGTATAGGCAGAGACTGAAGACTGCAACATCAGCAGTGAGGACCAAGAAGGTATGGACAAGGGAAGCACAGGAGCACCTACAGGACTGCTTTGAATCGGTGGAATGGACTGTATTCAGGGATTCATCTTCATAGCTGGATGAGTATGCTGCAGTTGTTACCGACTTCATTAAAACCTGTGTGGATGAGTGTGTGCCCACAAAGACTTACTGTACATTCCCAAACCAAAAGCCGTGGATGAACCAGGAGGTATGTCATCTGCTGAAGGCTAGATCTGTGACATTCAAGTCTGGTGACCCAGACCTGTACCGGGAAACCAGATATGATTTGCAGAGGGCTATTTCAAGGGCGAGGAGACAATTTCGAATGAGGTTGGAGGCAACAGCAGATGCACAGCAACTCTGGCAGGGTCTGCAAGACATTACTTCCTACAAAGTGAACCCCAATAGCATGAATGGCAGCGATGCTTCACTACCAGATGAACTCAACACCTTCTATGCACGCTTTGAAAGGGAGGATACAACTGCAGCTGTGAAGATCTCTGCTGCACCTGATGACCCTGTGATCTCCGTCTCAGAGGCCGATGTTAGGCTGTCTTTAAAGAGAGTGAACCCTCGCAAGGTGGAAGTTCCCGATCGAGTACCTGGTAAGGCTCTGAAAACCTGTGCAGACCAAGTAGCATGAGTATGCAAGGACATTTTCAACCTCTCACTGCTATGGGCAGAAGTTCCCACTTGCTTCAAAAAGGCAGCAATTATACCCGTGCCTAAGAAGAATAATGTGGACTGCCTCAAAGACTATCGCCCAGTAACACTCACATCGGCAGTGATGAAATGCTTTGAGAGGGTGGTCATGACTAGAATGAACTCCTGCCTCAGCAAGGATCTGGACCCATTGCAATTTGCCTATCACCACAATAGGTCAACAGCAGACACAATCTCAATGGCTCTCCACACAGCTTTAGGCCACCTGGACAACACGAACACCTATGTCCGGATGCTGTTCATTGACTATAGCTCAGCATTTAATACCATCATTCCCACAATCCTGATTGAGAAGTTACAGAGCCTGGGCCTCTGTACCTCCCTCTGCAATTGGATCCTCGACTTCCTAACCAGAAGACCACAATCTGTGTGGATTGGTGATAACATCTCCTCCCCGCTGATGATCAACACTGGTGCACCTCAGGGGTGTGTGCTTAGCCCACTGCTCTACTCTCTATATACACATGACTGAGTGTCTAGGCATAGCTCAAGTACCATCTATAAACTTGCTGAAGATATAACCATTGTTGGTAGAATCTCAGGTGGTGACAAGAGGGCGTACATGAGTGAAATATGCCAACTAGTAGAGTGGTGCCACAGCAACAACCTGGCACTCAATGTCAGTAAGACGAAAGAGCTGATTGTGAACTTCAGGAGGAGTAAGACAAATGAAAACATACCAATCCTCATAGAGGGATCAGAAGTGGAGAGAGTGAGCAGCTTCAAGTTCCTGGGTGTCAAGATCTCTAATGATCTAACCTGGTCCCAACATATCGATGTAGTTATGAAGAAGGCAAGACAGCAGCTATACTTTATTAGGAGTTTGAAGAGATTTGGCGTGTCAACAAATACATTCAAAAACTTCTATAGTTGTACCGTGGAGAGCATTCTGACAGGCTGCTTCACTGTCTGGTATGGAGGGGCTACTGCACAGGACCAAAAGAAGCCGCAGAAGGTTGTAAATCTAGTCAGCTCCATCTTGGGTACTAGCCTACCAAGTACCCAGGACATCTTTAGGAAGTTGTGCCTCAGAAAGGCAGCATCTATTATTAAGGACCTCCAGCACCCAGGACATGCCCTACTGTTACCATCACGTAGGAGGTACAGAAGCCTGAAGACACACACTTAGTAATTCAGGAACAGCTTCTTCCCCTCTGCCTTCCGATTCCTAAATGGACATTGAATCTTTGGACACTACCTCACTCTTCTTTAAATATACTGTATTTCTGTTTTTGCTTTTTTTTTAAAAAACTATTCAATATACATAATTGATTTACTTGTTTATTATTTTTTCTCTCTGCTAGATTATGTATTGCATTGAACTGCTGCTGCTAAATTAACAAATCTCATGTCAGGTGATAATAAACCTGATTCTGACTCTGATTTGCAGTGGGAAGGGAAAGATCCAGTTGTTATGGTCCATGTGAGTACCAACAACATAGGTAGAACAAGGGAGGAGGTTCTGCTGATTGAAATTTGAGCAGCTAGGGACTAAGTTGAAAAGCGGAACCAAAAAGGTAGTAATCTCTGAGCCACATGCAAATTGGCATAGGGCCAAGAAGGTTAGAGAGTTAAATGCATGGCTCAAGGATTGGTGTGGGAGAAGTGGGTTTGAATTAATGGGAAATTGGCACCAGTATTGGGGAAGAAGGGAGCTGTTCCAATGGGCTGGGCTCCACCTGAACTGTGATGTGACCTGGATCCTAGCAAATCACTTAACTAGGGCTGTGGATAGGGATTTAAACTAAACAGTAGGGGGGTGGGTTCAACAGTTTGGAGAAGTATGGATAAAGAAAAAAAGGAAAAGTGTGGATAAGGTTAAAGAAAAAACAGAAGGTAAAAAAGAGAAAAGTAAGAGTGGAGGGAAGAAAAGTCATGTTCATATGAGTAAAAGATTACAAGATTTTAAAAGCACAATGAGTGTAAGGGCACTTTATTTGAATGCCCATAGTATTTGAAACAAGATCAGTGAACTTGTGGCTCAAATCAGTACAAAGAGATTTGATTTGGTGGCCATTACAGGGACGTGGTTGCAGGGTAGAGAGGATTGGGAATTAAATCTCCAAGGATATCAGGTATCATAGAAGGATAGGCATGAAGGTAGCGCTCTTAATTAAGTATGAGATTAGGGCAAAAGTGAGAGACAATATCAGATCTAAGGAGCAAAATAGTGAATCCATCTCGGTAGAGACTAGGAATAGTAAAGGGGAAAAAATCACTGGTGTGAGTTACACACATCAAAGTTACTGGTGAATGCAGCAGGCCAGGCAGCATCTCTAGGAAGAGGTACAGTCGACGTTTCAGGCCGAGACCCTACGTCGACTGTACCTCTTTCTAGAGATGCTGCCTGGCCTGCTGCATTCACCAGCAACTTTGATGTGTGTTGCTTGAATTTCCAACAACTGCAGAATTCCTCATGACTGGTGAGAGTTGTCTATTGGCCACCGAATAATAACACAGTGGCACAGGCAATAAACAGAGAAATATCTGAGGTGTGTAAGAATGGAACAGCAGTTATCATGGGGGACTTTAATTTGCAGATAGATTGGATGAATCAAGTTGGTCGAGGCAGTCTTGAGGAGGACTTCATAGAATGCATCCATGATGGCTTTCTTGAACAGCATGTTACTGAACTTACAAGGGAATATGTTATCTTAGATCTGGTCCTGTGCAATGAGACTGTGGTAAACCATATATATATATATGTTGTAACCGGGTTAACTGTCTGGACACGCCCCTCTGCTGACTGCTCCTGTGGCTCCTCCCACAGATCCCTGAATAAAGGCGATTGTGTCACTGCTCCTCCCTCAGTCCAGGACGGATACACAGCATGGACGTTGGTCCATTTACAGTTAATAAAAGCCTTTCAGTATTTACTCTACTTCCAGTCTTTTGGAGTAATTGATAGTGCATCAGAGACATATAAAATTAGTGATTTCATAGTTAAGGATCCTCTTGGAGAGGGTTATCACAGTATGATTGAATTTCTCATACAAATGTAGGGTGCAGTAGTTCAATCTAAAACCAGTGTATTATGCCTAAACAGTGGAATGAGAGAGGATTTGGCTAGTGTAGACTGGAAACACAGGCTATATAGAGAGACAGTTGAGGAACGGTGGAAGACTTTCAAAGAGATCTTTCACAGTGCTCAACAAAAGAATATTCCAGTTAAAAGCAAAGACAGTAAGGGTAGGGAGAGCCAGCCTTGGATAACCGAGGAAATCAAAGAAGGCATCAAATTAAAAGCTCGTGCATACAACGTTGCCAAGATTAGTGGGAAACTGGAAGACTGGGAAAACTTTAAAAAGTAACAAAGTACCACTAAGCAAGCAATAAAGAAGGGAAGCTAGATTATGCAAATAAACTAGCACAAAATATAAAAAAGGATAGTATTTTTTTAATAATTATATAAAGCAGAAAAGAGTGGCTAAAGTGAACAAATGTCCCTTGGAGGATGAGAAGGTGGGATTGATATTGGGTAATGAGGAAATGGCAGAGGCTTTGAATGACTATTTTGTGTTGATCTTCACAGTGGAGGACACATCTAATATGCCAAAGGGAGATGTTATGGATGTAATTGGAGGTGAGGACCTTGATACAATAGCTATTACAAAGGATGTGGGCCTGAAGATAGATAGGTCCCCTGGTCCTGATGGAATGCCTCCCAGGGTACTGAAAGAAATGGCAGAAGTTATAGTAGAGGCCTTGGTGATGATTTGCCAAAATTCTCTGGACCCTGGGCTGGTCCCAGCAGATTGGAAGACAGTGAATGTCACGCCACTGTTCAGAAAAGGATGCAGGCCAAAGGCAGGTAACTATAGGCCAGTTAATTTAACAACTGTATTTGGGAAAATACTTGAAGGTATCTTTAAAGAAGAAATAGCGAGGCATTGAAAGAAATGGATCCATCAGGCAGACGCAGCATGGATTCAGCAAAGGCAGGTCCTGAGTGACAAACTTACTGGAAGTTTTTGAAGATATAACGAGCACAGTGGATAGAGGGGAACAAATGGACATCATTTACTTGGATTTCCAGAAGGCATTCAATAAGGCGCCACATAAAAGACTGATCCATAAGATAAGGATGCATAGAGTTGGGGGTGATAAGGTAAACTAATAGAAAGCAGAGAGTTGGGATACACGATGTACTGCAGGGGTTGGTGCTGGACCCACAACTGTTCATGATATACATTAACAATCTGGAAGAGAGGAGCGAGTGTAGTATATTGAAGTTTGCTGATGATACTAAATTGAGTGGAAAAGCAAATTGTGCAGAAGATACAGAATGTCTGCAGAGAGATATAGATAGGTTAAGTGAGTCGGCAAGGGTTTGCCAGATGGAGTACAATGTTGGTAAATGCAAGGTCATCCACTTTGGAAGGAAAAATGAAAGAGCAGATTAGTATTTAAACGGTAAAAAAATTGCATCATGCTGCTGGGCAGTGGGACCTGGGAGAGCTTGTGCATGAATCACAAGAGGTTGGTTTGCAGGAACAGAAGGCTATTAAGAAGGCAAATGGAATGTTGGCCTTCATTGCTAGAGGAATTGAATTTCATAGCAGGGAGGCCATGCTGCAACTGTGCAGGGTACTGGTGAGGCCACACCTGGAGTATGGCGTGCAGTAGTGATCTCCTTACTTGAAGAAGGATATACTGGCTTTGGAGGCGGTTTATCAGACTGATTCCAGAGATGAGGGGGTTAGACAATGAGGAGAGATTGAGTCGCCTGGGACTGTACTCGTTGGAATTCAGAAGAATGAGAGGAGATCTTCTAGAAACATATAAAATTATGAAAGGGGTAGATAAGATAGTGGCAGGAAAGTTGTTTCCATTGGTAGGTAAGACTAGAACAAGGGGACATAGCCTCATGATTCGGGGAAGTAGAT
Source organism: Mobula hypostoma (assembly GCF_963921235.1). Classification (NCBI taxonomy): domain Eukaryota; kingdom Metazoa; phylum Chordata; class Chondrichthyes; order Myliobatiformes; family Myliobatidae; genus Mobula; species Mobula hypostoma. The sequence continues at coordinate 83,746,494 of NC_086101.1, read as the reverse complement.
TTAGAATGGAGATGAGGAGGAACTGCTTCTCCCAGAGAGTGGTGAATCTGTGGAATTCTCTGCCCAATGAAGCAGTGGAGGCTACTTCCGTAAATATATTTAAGACAAGATTGGATAGATTTTTGCATAGTAGGGGAATTAAAGGTTATGGGGAAAAGGCAGGTAGGTGGAGATGAGTCCATGGTCAGATCAGCCATGATCTTATTGAATAGTGGAGCAGGTTCAATAGGGCAGATGGCCGACTCCTGCTCCTATTTCTTATGCTCTTATGTTCTTTTGTATTACATTCTGCCATGTTGCTTTTTATTCCAAGATTCTCCAACTCAAAAATTGGCAGCATCGAGAGACAGAGACAGAGAGAGAGAGAGAGAGAGAGAGAGTGATCACTCAGCTACAGAGACATCCACCCGCAGTAACACTGAGACAAAATCCTGCTGTTCCTTCTCCTGCAATGCCTCAGTCAGTGGCACTGGCCTGCAACTGGTCATCCGTAGGGCCACACATTTTCCTGGAGAAAGTCGGAAAATTCCGGTTGATGAGCTCCAAGAGCAGGAAATCATCCACTGTGAAAAACCACAGTTTGAGTGCTGTTACAGATCATGGACTTTGATAGAACCCCAGCAACCTTGAAAAGAGACATTAAAGAGAGGGTATTAAGCTGTTTCCACGTAGGAGTTCGAAGAAGTGGACATTTGATGCAATCTTAGCTCTGCCCCAAGCATCCACCATGAAGTTTTGTGATATTTCCAAGGAAATAGAACATGAATGATCACAAATTTTTAAAAAACAGGTGAATGATATTGAATTTTCTCTAACAAGTATTTCCCTCCATGTCATGTCAAGAATAATTGCAGCTCAAAAGCAAAGGATAAAATAAAAATGCAATAAAATAATAGTTTTGTAATTTTTGTGTTTCTCAATGGGTATCTGAATCTACTTTAGTTAGTCAAAATACGCACATCTTTTAATATTTTCAGAAAGGAACACTGCAACAGGACCTAGAAATGTCAAATGATGAAAAATTGATTACAGGTTTGACCATGCCCAAGGAGGAAGCAGTCAAGATATTATGCAGATAGAACGATCACCATATACAGAACTTATTATGAAACCAAACTCATTTTACTCTGCTGTGAGTTGCATGTACATACTCTGATTACTCAGAATATATCTAATGAAAGCAAAATAATATCATAGATGGGTTTTGCCAATGAACCCCAAGAAAGGATATTGCGTATCAGACAATTTCAGAAAAAAAGTAAGTTTGATTCTGCGATATTTTTAAACAAGCTTGAGTTCTTCTTTAAGAAACTATCATTCTGAAACTGAGGGCTTTTCCAAAAGTAGCCTGGATATGTAAATATAGCCTTTTAAAAAAATGTGTGCAACTTGTTTATTGCCTTCCATCCATTCTTGCTAAGAGTGCTTTCTTAATTATGTTCGTTTCACTTTTTCTCCCTCAGACCCTCCACACTGCTTGCCCCCTTTAGCTGGTGAAGGTGTTGGCAGCACTTTGATGCCAATGTCATTTTGTTTGCATTCAATAGGAAATATACTTGCTGCAGGGTACAATGCAGTATGTCGCATTTTACCTCCCCAAGGGAAAGTGTTCTGCCACCACAAGGCTTCCTACCTAGTGACTCAAATGACAACTGACAAAACTCATTCCAACTGTGACTGACAGATTCAATTGTCAGGCAGCCTGGGGATGAGAACCCAGGTTCAGAAATTGTCTCACAAAACAGAGTGACTTAACCATTATGATACCAGCCTGGTAAACAGGCCACCTTATTTGGTGGTTTTCACATCAATTTGGTTAAAAAATGATTTCAATGGATCAATAAAACTTCTGACAAATGCCTTTGACTTAGAAGGGGATATCCATCAAAATATGATGCACAATATGTGGGTGTGTGAGGATCCTTGCTTCCATTTTGGATTCTCCTTTTAGCCTGTGATGTCCTATACTGCCCTCATACTATTATCTGCTGCATCCCCAATAACTGATTTTTATCCTCCTCCATTCTCTCATCCACAACTTACTCGTTGGTGACATCATCTAAAAATAGTTCAGATTCTACAACTACTCTAATAGCAATAATCAACCTGAAGTTACAAGGACAGCAATTAAGCTTGTTTGAAGTAACCTCAGCCCAATCACTTTCAGTATGTATCAGGGGTCCCAAGAACCACTGCTATACTATAACAAGGCATGATTACCATTTCATGGCCAGACCACATTTCGGGAATCTGATCACTCTGCTGTCCTCCTAACCTTCATACAGGCAGAGTCTAAAGGGCAAGGCTCAAGAGATAAGGACAATAAGGAGGGGTTGCGGGAAGTAGAGGAGAGGCTATGGGATTGGTTCTAATTGGTAGACTGGGTCACGTTCAAAGACTGATAAGAGGATCTGAGAGAATACACCATGGTTGTCACAAACTTTTTAAAAAGAGTCATAGGTTAGTGTATCCCCACAAAATCATTCAGAGTATTCTTCAGCCAGAAGCTGAGGATGAACCATGATATCACAATCACCGAGGGCCAGATCAATAGCATGCAGGTCGTGTGACCAAGATACAAGAGGTCCAGGCATGATCTCCAGAAAACCATCTGATGGTGAAGTGCCAATTCTGAATTAAACTTGAATCACTGAAGGATGCTTGATAGCTGTGGGAGGGCTTGAATGCTATTACCTCTTACAAAGTGAAACCAAGAAACATATGTGACAACAAGGCTCAACACCTTCTAAGCTCACTTTGATTGTCAAAACATAGGGGAAACTTGGCAAAATCCCACAGCACCAAAGACCCTGTGTTTTGAGTCTTTGAGCTGAAGTGAGAGCATCCTTCAGGAGGGTGAACCTACAGAAATCATCTGGCCCAGATGGAGTACCTGGCCAAGTACAAACATACAAAAGATACAAAAGACTTGTGCTGATTAATTAGTTGAAGTGTTAATTGATTATCTTTAACTCCTCACCTCAATCGTTTGAGGTACCCACCTGCTTCAAGTAGGCTTCAATTACACTGGTACCAAAGAGGAACATGGTAACCTGTATCAATACATATCATCCAGTAGCACTTACATCCACTGTGATGAAAAAGTGCTTTGAGGTTAAACATATCAATGCCTGCCTGATGAGTGACCTGGAAGCAACTCGGATCCTGATCCAATTTTGCCTAGAGGCACAATAGATCCACGGCAGGTGTCATTTCATTAGCTCTTCTCTGAACCATAGGACATCTGGACAGCAAAGGTGCAAACAAAGATATTGTACATCAACTACAACTCAGCATTAAATACCATCATCCTCTAAAAACTAATCAATAAGCTTCAAGACTTTGTCCTTGATGCACCCTTGTGCAATTAGATCCTTGATTTCCTCACTTGCAAACCCGAATCATTTTGGATTGGCAACATCTCCTCCACAATCTCCATTAACACAGGTGTATTACAAGGCTGTGTGCTTAGCCCACTGCTCTACTCACTTTCTACTTATGACAATGAGGCTAAGCACAGCTCCAATGCCTTATTGAAGTTTGTTGAAGACACCACTGTCATTGGTCGAATCAAAGGTGGTGACTAATCATCAAAAAGGAGGAAGATTGAAAATCTGGCTGAGTGGTGCTACAACTACAGCTTCTTGCTCAATGTCAGCAAGACCAAGTAGATAATTATTCACTTCAGGGAGAGGAAACTGGAGGTCCATATCGGGGGGGGGGGGTGGAATCAGAGGTGGGGATGGTCAGCAGCTTTAAATTCCTCTGTATTATTATTTCGGAGGATCTGTCCAGGGCCCAATATGAAAATGCAATTACAAAAAAAGCACGGCAGCACCTCTACATCCTTAGAAGTTTGTGAAGAATCAGCATGACATCTAAAACATTGACAAACTTCTATAGATGTGTGGTGCAGAGTGCATTGACTGATTGCATCACGGCCTGTTATGGAAACACCAATGCACTTGAATGGAAAAGCTTACAAAAAGTAATGAATACAGCCCAGTCTATCACGGGTAAACCCCCCCATACCATTGAACACATCTACATGGAGCACTGGCGCAGGAAAGCAGCATCCATCATCAAGGACTTCCACCACCCAGGTCATGTTCTCTTCTCACTGCTGCCATCAGGAAGAAGGTACAGGAGCCTCAGGACCCATGCCACCAGATTCAGGAACAATTAATACTCCTCAACTATCAGGCTCTTGAACCAGTGGGGATAACTTTACACAATTTCACTCACTCTATCACCGAACTGTTCCCACAATCTATGGATTCACTTTCCAGGTCTTTTCCTCTAATGTTTTGATATTTATTACTTATTTATTTATTATTATTATTTTTTTTTCTTTTGTATTTGCATAGTTTCTTTGTCTTTTGCACATTTGTTGTTTGTCTGTCCTGTTCGATGTGGACTTTCATTGTGTTTCTTGAATTTACTGAGTATGCCCACAAGAAAACAAAACTCATGGCTGTACATGGTGAGATAGATTTACTTTGATAATAAACTTACTTTGAACTTGGAAAAGAAACAGCTCTGTCTGTAGAACACAGCCTGCTTCCCCACAGCAAGGAGCTGGCTGCTCAAGAAATACATTGTAGGACAATGGAGTTATGTTAATTAGACCTGCTTCAAACTAGACAACACTGGCAAAATTAAAACACGAGGAAATCTGCAGATGCTGGAACTTCAAGCAACACACACACAAAAACGCTGGTGAACGCAGCAGGCCAGGCAGCATCTATAGGAAGAGGTACAGTCAACATTTCGGGCCGAGACCCTTCGTCCTGACGTCGACTGTACCTCTTCCTATAGATGCTGCCTGGACTGCTGTGTTCACCAGCATTTTTTGTGTTTGTTACTGGGAAAATTAGTTTGCAAGGAAGCTTGCTGACCAGACTGAAACAAACACTTAGCACATCAAATAGCTGATCACCAAGTAGTTGGAAGATTTGTGCATTCAGAGAATCAGCCCTCACAGCTTTAGTTTTGGCTGTCTGAGATCTCTGTCCCCAGAAGCTTTTAGACCATCAATGTGAATTTCCCAGCCCAGGGTTCTGAACAAATATCACATTTCTGTGAAGTCACCAAGTAGCAAAAATAATATGAATGTAAGAGAGCAGTCAGGCTTATTAGGAATGGTCATGAAGTGACAAGAATGACAGAAAGACAGGGTGATTAGAACCATTCCTCTGCCTACGATTTTCATAGGACCATAAAATAGAGGAGCAGACTTAGGCCCTTTGGTCTATCAAGTCTGCTCCACTATTTTATCATGGCTGATCCAACTTTCCTCTCAGCCCCAATCTCTTGCCTTCTCCCTGTATCACGTCATGCCCTGACCAGTCAAGAAGGACCAAGAATCTAAAGACTTGGCCATTCTATTCTGAGGCCATGTCTTCTGGTCCTAGACTCTCCCACCATAGGAAATATCTTCTCTACATCTACTCTATCAAGGCCTTTCACCATTCGATAGATTTCAGTGAGGTCACCCCTCAGTATTCTGAATTCTAGTGAATACAGTTCCAGAGCCATCAAACGCTCTTCATATGACAAGCCATTCAATCCTTTTAATATTAGATATTGCTTTTATATTCTAGTCTTCTTGAAATCAATGCTAACATTGGATTTGCCTTCCTCATCACAGACTCAGCCTGTAAATTAACCTTTAGGGAATCCTGCACAGGGACTCTGAAGTCCCTTTGAACCTCTTTTTTTTTGTATTTTCTCTCCTGTTAGAAAATAGTCAACCTATCTCTTCTACCAAACTGCAATACCATACACTTTCTGACACTGTATTCTATCTGCCATACCTTTGCCTATTCTCCTAATCTGTTTGTTCTTCTGTAGCTCTCTACTTCCTTCAATCTACCTGCTCCTCCAACTATCTTCATATCATCTGCAAACTTTGCAACAAAGCCATCAATTCCATCATCCAAATCATTTACACATTAACGTAAAAAGAATTGGAACACAGACCCCTGTGGAACACCACTAGTCACTGGCAGCCAGTCAGAAAAGGCTCCCTTTCTTCCTACTCATCGTCTCTTGTCAATCAGCCACTGCTTTAACCATGCTAGAATCCTTCCTGTAATACCATGGGCTCGTCGCTTGTTAAGCAGCTTCATGTGTGGCACCTTGTCAAAGGCCTTCTGAAAATTCAAGTACGCAACATCAACCGATTCTCCTTTGTCTATCCTACTTGTTACTTCTTCAAAACATTCCAACACATTTGTCAGGCAAGATTTTCTCTTGAGGAACCCATGCTGACTTTGGCCTATTTTATCATGTGTCTCCAAGCACCCTGAGACCTCATCCTTAATAATTGACTCCAACATCTTCCCAACCACTGCGGTCAGACTAACTGACCTATAGTTTCCTTTCTTCCTCCTCTCTCCCTTCTTGAAGAGAGAAATGACATTTGCAATTTTACAGTCTTCCAGAACCATTCCATAATCTAGTGATTTTTGAAAGATCATTACTAATGCCTCTATAATCTCTTCAGCCACTTCTTTCAGAACTCTGGGGTGTACACCTTCTGGTCCAAGAGACTTATCTACCTTCAGATCTTTCAGATTCCCAAGAACCTTCTCTCTACTTGTGGAAACTTTACACACTTCATTCCCACACAGGAACTTCCACCACATAGCTAGTGTCTTCCACAGTGAAGACTGATGCAAAATATTTATTCAGTTCATCTGCTATTTTGTTCTCCCCCATTACTACCTCTCCAGCATTGTTTTCCAACTGTCCAACAACCATTCTCACCTCTCTTTTACACTTTATGTATCTGAAGAAGTCCTGTGACTTGTTTGTTTGCAGCTCATTTTTAGCTTATCAGAATTATACCTGTGTTTTGGAAATTCTTTTTGTGTTTTAGAAATCATTTGTAATTTGGAAACCTTTTATAAGATAGAAATCCTCTGTAAGCTTTAAATGTAGTTTAAGAATTTTATCTAAATATCGCTAAAAATAAATGAACTCTGTTTAAAATACTTGGTTAGATGGAAGTATCTCCTCCTTGGCAGGGAGAGGCACCCACCACTCAAGTACATGGAGGATAAACAGGTAAATGTTAACAGGTAAACAGGTAACTGTTGAAAGGTAGGTGGGCATAGTATTTCTCCCTTTACTGAGGGTACTCATAGCTTTTTACATCGGATAGGGTTTGAGATCTTCACTTTGAGTTCAGAACTTCGCGGACAGCAAACGCAATACCATCACATGAGACTATATGCCATTTTGATCTGTCTTTTCTGTTCCTGAATCACCTGTTCTATTTTTGGTCATTGCCTGAAGATGAGAATTTGTAAGTCTGTGCTATTCAATTGAAAGTGAGCTTCTCACCCTGTGTCCACTTGTTTATCAGGCCGTCAATTTTCCACCTCTGTAACATCGACAGTAACATGGAAACCTTACCAAACTCAAATGTGAATGTGCAGTTGGTGTCAAAACGTTCTTGGCCATAATCTAACTCATTGTCCCATTGATTCATCACCTCTATGCTTTTTGAGTAATATTAGTGTTTAAGGTTCAACATAAATTTATTATCAATGTACGCATATGTTATAATATACAAACCTGACATTCATTTTCTTGCAGGCATATTCAATAAATCTATAATAGAATAGTAGCTATAATAGAATCAATGATTACCATCGAATTCAGCAATTTCTCATTATTTCCCATTCTTTTCTGACTACTTCTCCATTTCTAATTTTAATTTCCTCAATACTCAACACAGCGTTGCTCATCTGACTGTTGTTTCTGGAATTCCCTCCTATTGCATCTGTTCTCCATCCTCTCTAGCTATTTATATTTTACCACAATGTCCAAGACCCTTATTGCTTGCCTCCAACACAGCATTTATATATTTTTTTGTCAAATTAAATGTTATACAATTTCTCTGAAATGCTTTGAGATGGCTTATTATATATTTTTTAAAAAAATTAAATAAATACATATCATCCAATGGGCTTCACCAATCACTTTCCAACTAGCCTCTTTCCACACCCTCCCCCAAACTTTTTATTCAGGCATCTTCCCCCTTCCTTTTCTGTCCTGATGAAGGGGCTTGGCCTGAAATGTTGATTGTTTATTCATTTCCATAGATGTAGCATGACCTGCTGAGTTCCTCCAGCATTTTGTGGGTATTGCTTTGGATTTCCAACATCTGCAGACTTCCCCGTGTTGGAGATGTCACTGCTGCTGTGATAATTTTGTCTCTCATTGGAAGGAATATTCTTCAAGCCATTTATTACATGACTTTTTCTTAAAACAGCACCTTCATTTTGTATTTACTTTGCACTCTGAAACCTCATCACACCTCACAGAGAGTCCTCATCGAACTCATCCTTTAAGCAAACAATAGATGGAACTATTAAAGATGTAAGGAAAAAATCCTAATCTATGCAGCTACTTAATTTCTTAGATGGTAGTTTTGTGAGCCAAATGCTACAAATAAATTCTAAATTAGTGTTCTAAATTGAGACCTTTGAAAACCAAAATGGATTCCCTTTAACAGTACATATTTTATTAACTCTCAAAAATCCTTTCACTTGTTTGAATAACATTCTGCCAAAGCTTATTGCCTTAGTTCTATAGTGGCACACAAAATCCTTCAATTTACATTCATACATTTTTCTCAACCATTGGAATCACTGACTTCTGACCCACAGAGACCCCATAACTGCCAGGCTCATTCCCTGAGCTACTCCAAACTACACTATGGAAATTAAGAGCAAGCAAATGAAAAATAAATTCACACAAAATGTGCTGATTTTGTATTGATTGCACACTTTAATGATGTGGAGACTGGCTGGATTCCAATCTAATTATAAGTGCTGCCTCTCATCAAAGAAGTCAGGGCATTCATGATACCTGTTCTGTATTTATTCTGATTTCCACGGCAACACCTATGATAGAGTGCCCATTGAAAGTTATTAAGGCCAATGATAATTGAAATGTCATAAGCAAAGTCAGAAGTCCAGTTCTATGCAGGATGCTTAAATTGACCTTGACCTTTGGACTTGAAAGGCATTTTAACTTCCTGACAAAGTGCTGTAAACAGTTATACATTAAAACAATCCTATTAACCAAATGTATTTGGTAGTGAACAGCTTCCTTGCCTAGAGTCACAAATAACACTTCTGTGTTTCATTAGGAAAATGATACTTTAATCTATAAACTGACTAATCACATGATATAAAATGGCATTCTTGCAGATTTAGGCGGCCAGTGTTTTCAGGGCTTTACATAGCTCAGCAAGGCAACATAATTTTAATGTTTATAGATTCGCGTTTTGAAGTCTTTGATATTCTAAAGAAAATGAAAGTTTTGTCACTTTCCACTGCAGAATGCTTTCTGTAATATTCATAGTCACAGAAAGTGAAAAAAATAATTCCCTTTCTCTGAGGTAGACAATATAAACACCATATCGGTGGACCCCACAGTCACTAAGTCAATTGATATGGGAGAAAGCTGCAACGTGACATTTTTGCTTGTGGTACACTTTGCATTCATGGTGACATAAAGAACCTTTGGACCGTTTACACAAATTATTTATTTTAATCTGATTCATACTATTCAAAAATGTTCAAACATGATTGTGCTGCTCTTCAAATTATTTTTAAACTTTTCTTTTCGAATGTAGTATTAAAAGGGTTCTTTGGTTAATGAGCTGCTGTTTTCTCCTGCAGGCAAAGAATGTCTGAAGAAGGTCACAAGTTTTACCATGTAATCACTGAGCCAGAAGAAAATAAGTGAAGGGCTGCTATATGTAAAATTTTTAACTTCATTGTCTCCAGCATCCAGCTGCATTATTTTTTTAGATCTTCTTATAAGTGGCAAAGGCATTTTGAATGGGGATAGACTCACTTTTCCTAACCTGTTATTTAACTTCAACAGAATGATTTGAGAAAAGAAATTGGAATTCTCGTCTACTATTTGAATATACGCAAAGCTAATTAAAGCCTGATTTCTTGATTTTAAGCCAAACAGTAACTATTTATGGATTCATTACACATATTACCTAAGGTGTAAATGAAGCCATGTTTCTGCACATTGTTGTCAATATTAAAGATTTTAATTTAGAGCTCAACATTCATATTTCAACTGAAAACAGGAGAATACCTGTTTTTTTCATAATTAACGCCTCCCTAATGAAATTACATGGCTTTAAAATGTGTGATTTCTGAGAATGAGATTTCATTAGTGATTTGTTAATTATGGAGAAAAAACAGCTTTCTCCCATTTAATGTTAAAATAAAGAATTACAGCCCCGAAGGAGTAATTTGGTATTTTGCACTGTAATCAACAAGAAGACCATATCTGAACCAATGTAGAAATTGTATACCTGCAAGCAGAGAAATCATTAAATTCAACAATTAAATTACTCGGTTAGCTAAAACTATATTCAGCTTCTTGTGAATATTTGACTCCAGCAAAAGTTGTCCCACTTCATTCTATACTGAAAAAGGATGATTAAAGAAAAACATTTATTTAATTCAGTAACATAAATGGGGAAGATGACAATTATTAAGGCATATTTTACTAAATTCAGAGTTTATTATTAAACTATGGGATTGATGAATTTACTTGGATAATTCAGGTAGTCACGTCAAACGTGGAAACACTAATGCAACCCATCTTTGAATGGTAGTGATAATTGGGCTACTTAAGAGTGCCACACACAGGCGCTCTCAAGAATTATTTCTGGGATCAAGGTGTCTGATGTTATAAGAAGAGATTGATTTCATAGGAATGAAATTCAGATGTCCAGCATGCTGATATGACAATATGTTGTTGTTTGGCATAAATGACCAAAGATGTGTTTCCACACAAATTACTTAAAACAGCTGTGGGCATATCATTTGCTACTATTTGAATGCAAGGATCAATTTGCTTATATTTACTTAAGTAAAACAACCTTAGCATATGTTTTTTTGCATAATATTGATCAAACTTACAAACAATACGCTTGAAATTCTCAAGTCTGGTTTCACTTTGGATCAAAGAGAAGAAACAGAAAGCAAATTGCTCAATCAAGATTTAAAGAATTTTATACATAATTACAAAAAGTTAAGCACAAAATCAAACTATCACTAAAATCCAAAGATACAAGAAAGATTGGGAGTGTGCTAGAATGGTGAAATGGCCAATGAGTCGTTCAATGTCAACCATGACAGTTTTTGGAGCTTAGGATCTCTTGAAACATGACTCATACTCTATATGAGCCATCATTACAGCACCAGTTTTCAATTAACATGATTTACAATTTTATAACCGGCATTTTTTTTATGAAGTGAGGCCCTCCGTTGGTTATATAACTAATTATAAAACCAATTAAAAAGGATCTGCTGTTCTCTTTGTCTGACATATGCCTGTCTCCTGAAAAATGGTATGATATGATCTAAAATTGTGGGAATGGTAACATTTCTTTTACAGCTGTTTTCTGTAAGAAAATAGCAATCGAGGGGCTTTTTTTTTGGCATAGTTGCCAGCTCTGTACAGAGATGACAAGAAACATTTTTGTGGTTAGGCACCAGTAAAGGAGAAGCACCATGGAAGGATCCTTCACTTTGTGACCCTCAGCATGTTAGCAAAGAGCAACTTTCTTAGCAAAGATTAACATACTCGGCAGTTCAATTTATGATTAACCATGCAGTAACCATATGATACAGAAGAGTCATGTGCCTAAGAATTTTGAGACATTTTTGAAATCCACAAACATAAGCTTAAAATATCACATCAAGGTGGAGTTGAGAGGATGTTAAATAAATTGAACAAGTAGTATCAAAATCACATTGTCAAATCTTATGAATGAGATACCACGGGAAGTTAAATTAGATAATAATCATATATTTTCTATCTATTTCCAAAGTAGAAGCTACACAGAATAAGTAAAAAATGGTCTAATGTGAATGGAAAAGATAAATAAAAAATAAAAGTAAAGATAAAGTACAAGAATGGGGTTAAAAGTCAAGAAATAACTGAAACAGATATTAGAGCAGATATGTACAGAGATTACAGAAGGTGTGGAGGAAAAAACAAGTTTGTTGTGGGTGATTTCAACTTCCATCAATATAAACCTCCTTAGTGCAAAAGAATCAGACAAAGCAAAATTTGTTTGGTGGATCAAAGATGATTTCTTAAATCAGTACGTAGATAGTGCAACTAGAAGAAGGGATATGTAGGACCTGGTACAGGAAAAAAGCCTGGCCAGGTGACTGATCTTTCAGAGGGAGAACAGTTGGGAACAATGATTACGACTCCTTGACTCTTAAGATAGCTATGAATAAAGAACCAGAGGGACAGTATTGATTTGGGGCAGGGCAAACTATGAGACAATTAGGCAGGAAACAGAGAGCTTCAAATTCCAGGAGTTAATATCACCAACAGCATAATCCAGTCCAACCACATTTACACCATCGTCAAGAAAGTGCACCAGTGCCTCTACTACTTCAAGAAGCTCAAGAAAATTAGCATGCTCCCATTGACCTTACACAGAGGCTAACAGGTTAATAGGGTGGTAAAGAAAGCACACGGCACATGTGCCTTGATTAATCGGGGAACTGAGTTCAAGAACTGGGAAGTTAGGCTATATCTGGAGTATTGCATTTAATTCTGGTCGTCCCATGTTATGAAGGATATTGAGATTTATGAAAGGGTGTGGAAGAGATTTACCAAGATGTTGTCTGGATTAAAGGGCATGTGCTACAAAGTGAGGCTGGACAATCTTGGGTTGTATTCTCTGGAGCAGCATAGCCGGAGGGTAGATTTGACAGAGATTATGAGAGGCATAGATCGAGTAGACAGCCAGTACCTTTCACCCAGAATTGAAATGTCTAACATTTGAGGAAACACATTTAAGATGAGATGAGATAAGTTCAAAGTAAACGTGCAGGACAAGTTTTTTTTTCCAAGCACAGAGTGGTGGGTGCCTGGAATGCTTGCTTGGAGGCAACTATGATAGAGACATTCAAGGGGCTATTAGATAGGCTAATGAATGTGCACGAAATTGAAGGATATGAGCATTGTGTCGGAAGAGGGATTAGAGGAGATATGAATTTGTTTGCTTAATTAATACGTACAGCACAAATTTGTGGGGCAAAAGGGCCTGTTACCGCGCTGTGCTGTTCTATGTTGAAATGTCACTCCACTTTTTAAGAAGAGAGAGAGGGAGAAGAAAGGAAATTATAGGCCAATTAGCCTGACATCAGTGGTTGGGATGATGTTGGAGCTGATAAATAAGGATGAAGCTTTGGGGTACCTGGGGGCACATGATAAAGTAGGCCAAAGTAAGGGTCAGCATGGTTTTCTGAAGGGGAAATTGTGCCTGACAAACCTGTTGGAGTTCCTTGAGGAACTAACAGGCAGGATAGACAAAGGACAGTCAGTGGATGTTGCTTATTTGGATTTTCAGAAGGCCCTTGACAAGGTGCTGCACCTGAGGTGACTTAACAAGCGAACAGCTCGTGGTATTACAGGAAAGATGCCGGCGTAGATAAAAGATTGGCTGACTGGTAGGAGGTAAATAGTGGGAATAAAAGACGCTTTTCTGGATGGCTGCCATTGATTAGCGGTGTGCTGCAGGGGTCAGTATTGGGATCAATTCTTTTCATGTCTGCAACAGGGAGGATTTCCTGGTGGCCAGCCATTTTAAATTCATTCCCCATTCTCATTCTGTCATGCCTGTCCATGACTTCATCTATTGCCATGATGAGGCCACTCTCAGCTGGAAGGAGCAACACCTCATATTCTGTGTGGTTAGCCTCCAACCTGACGGCATGAACTTCGATTTCTCCAACTTCCGGTAATTTCTCCCCTCCCCCTTCTCTCCTTTTCCATTCCCCATTTTGACACCCCTCTAACCCCTTCTCTTCTCCTCTCTGGTGACCCTTCACCTTCCCTTTCTTCCAAAGTCCACTCTCGTCTCCTATAAGATGCCTTTTTCTTCAGCTCTTTACCTTTTCTACCTATCACCTCCCAGTTTCTCACTTCTCCTTCCTTCCCCCATCCATTTACCTTCACCCTTACTTGACTTCACTTATATCCTTCCAGCTTGTACTCTTTCCCCTCCCCCACCTCCTTATTATAGCTTCTTCCCCCTTCCTTTCCAGTCCTGATGAAGGGTCTCAGCCCAAAATGTCGACTGTTTACTCTTTTCCCTCCATGCTGCCTGGCCTGCTGAATTCCTCCAGCATCTTTTGTATGATGGAATGGTGGAGCAGACTGAATGGGCCGAATGGCCTAATTCTGTTCCTATGCCTTATGGTCTTATGCTCTATTTTTATGGGTGCACAAGTTTTTATACTTGCATCATGGCAGCTACTCCGCCTGAGACTGTAAGAAACTGCATTGTGCATCATGGACTGCACTTGATCTCACAATCTACCTCATCATGGCCTTTCACCTTATTGTCTTCCTGCACTACAGTTTCACTGTAACTATTATTCTGCATGCATTTGTTGTTTATCTTTGTATTATCAGAAGAAGATGGCACTAGTGAACAATTAGACCTAGAGCGACATCCTCCAGGCAGTTCATGAAACTATTTTTTTCCTAGTTCTTTTATGTCTTTTTTTTTTCTTTCAAATGTGGCTCTGCTACTGTTGGAGACTGTGGTCTACATTTTAGTGGTGTGTTTTCGGGCCGAGTGAATGACCTGGCGCTTTGCTGTCTCCTGGGTGTTCTGTGAAGTTTCCAGCCTCGAGGCCAGGAATCGTAGAGATGGGATGCGAGCCCACGATCGACTCCATTTCTCGTTAATTTTGCTGACTGAAGCAGCAAGGAAGGTGGAAGTCATCGAGGTGAGTGCAGAAGAAGAGCGGGTGTTCAGTGCCATCTTGCTCACTGCTGCCAGAGGGAGGTGTCTGCATGTGGTGGTTGTCTCTCTCTCTTTCTCTCTCTCACCCCCCCTCCATTTCACTCGCTGCTTCTGAAGGAAAGTCTCTGCAGCCAAATGATCTCGCGCTCTCTCTCCCTTGATGCTGTTGGAGGATGGTGCAAAGTTCTAGGTCTTGGGCAAGGTTTAATTGATGTAGCTTGTAGATTGGCCTCTGGAGTTCACATTGTGTTGTTTTTCTGATTTCTGCTTGCTCCTTTTTCTCTTACTCTTTTAGGTAATTTAGAATCAGGGCAGCCTGCAGATAATGAACACTGAGCTGAAATGATTATGCCTGGACTCTTTCGATTGTGTATTTTATATTCTGTGTTCTTGGTCTTTTTTTTGCCGCTGTTTACACAATTAGTTTTTTTTTGCAGGAGGAGGTGTTTGATGTTTTTCTTCGAATGGGCTCCATGGTTTTCTTTGTTTCATGGCTGTCAGTGGGGAAGACGAATCTCAACGTGGTATACAGCATATATAATTTGATCATAAATGTACTTTGAATGTTTGAATATACCGATGTGATGAAATGATCAGTATGAATGGCAAAACCAAGTTTTTCTGCTATACCCTGTTGACAATAATAAACCAATTTACCAATTTAAATGGGAAGTCTACATCTGACATGTGGACCACATGCAATGAATATGGAACAAGGATATTCTAGTAGAAGGAAGGACAAAGTTGGAAAGGCAAGGGAACCATGGATTAAGAGATCTGGTGGATTTAATGTGGAAGC
Organism: Mobula hypostoma; assembly: GCF_963921235.1. Lineage (NCBI taxonomy): Eukaryota > Metazoa > Chordata > Chondrichthyes > Myliobatiformes > Myliobatidae > Mobula > Mobula hypostoma. The sequence continues at coordinate 83,730,865 of NC_086101.1, read as the reverse complement.
AAAAGGAAGTATATGTAAGGTTTAGGAAACTAAAAATCAAAGGGAACCCCTGAGGATTAAAAAAAAAGTTAAACAAGATCACATAAAAGGAATTAGGGGAGCCAGAAGAGGAGAGGAAAGAACTCTTGCAAGTAGGATTAAAGTGAATCCCAAGGTACTCTACACATACATCAAGAGCAAGAGGGTAACTAGGGACAGGGTAGGGCCAGTCAAGGATAAAGGAGCAAACATGTCCTTGGAGGCAAAGGAGAGAGTGCAGAAGAGGAGTACCAATATAGTATGGGTTAGAGGGAATATGCTACAAGGAGAGGACGGACAAACTTGGGTTGTTTTCTCTGGAGCCACAAAGGGTGAAAAGGAACCTGATAGAATTTGATAAGATTATAGATAGAGTAGACAGTTTTATTTCTTTCCCACGTCCTTTATAATCCTCATAGGTCCTATCTGATTTCAGTTTTCTACAGCTTACATACACCTCCCTTTTCCTTTGAGTCAATTTACAAACTCTCTCAACATTCAAGGTTCCCAAACCTTACCATGTGTGTCTTTCATACCCACAGCAGTATGCGTGTCCTTAATTTTGACCAGTTGGTCTTTAAACAACTCCACAAATCAGATGTGGACTTCCCCAAAAATAGCCATTCTTTAACTTTCCAAGCCCTTGATTTTGTGCCTATTGTTTAAACCTACTTCAAGCTCAAGCTATCCCGTCTCCCACATAGCCCTCCATTTTTCTTTCATCTATGTGTCTATCTCAGAGTCTGTTAAGTGTCCCTAATGCATCTACATCCACCACCACTCCGAACAGTGCATTCATTGCAATTACCATCCTCGATGCAAAAACCTTCCATTGACAACCCCCCTACATTTTCCTGCAATTACTTTAATAGTACGTCCTCTCACATTAACCATTTGTGCCTTTTTGCCTTGGAAAAGGGATCTGTCTGTCCATTCTGTCTGTGCCTCTGAGCATCTTATAGACAACTCTTTGATGCCACATAGTTTCTCTCCCCCAAAAGTTTTGAATGCAAACTACTGCATATCAAATTATGAATATCAGGATGAATAAATTCCTCAATTTTATTTAATTTAATTCAATTATTTTTGCTACCAATTTTTCTACTGAAACCCTCAATAGTATCCTTTTATCATCTTCCCTCAAGAAATATCTTTAGGATAGTGGCTAAGGAGTTGGTGCAGGAGGGAGTGCTTCATGTTTCTGGACAGTTGGGCCTTGTTCCAGGGAGGATGGGACCTGTTCCGATGGGATGGGTTGCACCTGAACTGGAGGGGGACTAACATTCTTGCGGGAAAGTTTGCTAGTGCTGCTCCAGGGGGTTTAAACTAGATTTGCAGGGGGAGGGGAACCAGAGTGTTAGAGCAGTTAATGAGGTGGAGGAGGATAAAGGTCATGCGAGAACTGCAAGCATAGTGCATAGAGTAAAGACAGATCTAACGTATAAAGAGGCTTTGAGGAAAGAGAAGCAGAATAAAGAGTGTAAAGGTACGAAGGTAGAAGGGCTAAAGTGTGTGTACTTCAATGCAAGAAGCATCAGGAACAAAGGTGATGAACTGAGAGCTTGGATACATACATGGAATTATGATGTAGTGGCCATTACAGAGACTTGGCTGGCACCAGGGCAGGAACGGATTCTCAACATTCCTGGATTTCAGTGCTTTAAAAGGGATGGGGGGGGAGGGGAGGAGGGGTGGCATTACTAGTCAGGGATACTATTACAGCTACAGAAAGGGTGGGTAACGTAGCAGGATCCTCTTTTGAGTCAGTATGGGTGGAAGTCAGGAACAGGAAGGGAGCAGTTACGCTATTGGGAGTATTCTATAGGCCCCCTGGTAGCAGCAGATACCAAGGAGCAGATTGGGAGGCTGATTTTGGAAAGGTGCAAAAATAACAGGGTTGTCATCTTGAGTGACTTTAACTTCCTCATTGGCACCTGATTAGTTCCAATGGTTTAGACAGGGCAGAGTGTGTTGTGTGTGTCCAGGATGGATTCTTGTCACAGTATGTTGACAGGCCGACTAGGGAGAATGACATACTAGATCTAGTATTAGGTAACGAACCGGGTCAGGTCACAGATCTCTCAGTGGGTGAGCATCTGGGGAACAGTAACCACTGCTCCCTGGCCTTTAGCATTGTCATGGAAAAGGATAGAATCAGAGAGGACAGGAAAATATTTACTTGGGGAAGAGCAAATTATGAGGCTATAAGGCTAAAACTTGCGGGTGTGAATTGGGATGATGTTTTTGCAGGGAAATGTACTATGGACATATGGTCAATGTTTAGGGATCTTTTGCAGGATGTTAGGGATAAATTTGTCCTGGTGAGGAAGATAAAGAATGGTAGGGTGAAGGAACCATGGGTGACAAGTAAGGTGGAAAATCGAGTCAGGTGGAAGAAGGCAGCATACATGAGGTTTAGGAAGCAAGGATCAGATGGATCTATTGAGGAACATAGGGTAGCAAGAAAGAAGCTTAAGAAGGGGCTGAAAGCAAGAAGGGGGCATGAGAAGGCCTTGGCGAGTAGGTAAAAGAAAACCCCAAAGCATTCTGCAATTATGTGAAGAACAAAATGATGACAGGAGTGAAGGTAGGACCGATTAGAGATAAAGGTGGAAAGATGTGCCTGGAGGCTCTGGAAGTGAGCGAGGTCCTCAATGAATACTTCTCTTCGGTATTCACCAATGAGAGGGAACTTGATGATGGTGAGGACAATATGTGAGATGTCCTGGACCATGTTGATATTAAGGGAGAGGAGGTGTTGCAGTTGTTAAAATACATTAGGATGGATAAGTCCCCGGGGCCTAACGGAATATTCCCCAGGCTGCTCCACAAGGCGAGGGAAGAGATTGCTGAGCCTCCAGCTAGGATCCTTATGTCCACATTGTCCACAGGAATGGTACTGGAGGATTGGAGGGGGCAATTGTTGTCCCCTTGTTCAAAAAAGGTAGTAGGGATATTCCGGGTAATTATAGACCAGTGAGCCTTACATCTGTGCTGGGAAAGCTGTTGGAAAAGATTCTTAGAAATAGGATCTCTGGGCATTTAGAGAATCATGGTCTGATCAGGGACAGTCGGCATGGTTTTGTGAAGGGCAGATCATGTCTAACAAGCCTGATAGAGCTCTTTGAGGAGGTGACCAGGCATATAGATGAGGGTAGTACAGTGGATGTGATCTACATGGATTTTAGTAAAGCATTTGACAAGGTTCCACACGGTAGGCTTATTCAGAAAGTCAGAAGGCATGGGATCCAGGGAAGTTTGGCCAGGTGGATTCAGAATTGGTTTGCCTGCAGAAAGCAGAGGGTCGTGGTGGAGGCAGTACATTCAGATTGGAGGGCTGTGACTAGTGGTGTCCCACAAGGATTGGTTCTGGGACCTCTACGTTTTGTGATTTTTATTAACAACCTGGATGTGGGGGTAGAAAGGTGGGTTAGCAAGATGCTGACGACACAAAAGGTTGTTGGTGTTGTGGATAGTGTAGAGGATTATCGAAGATTGCAGAGAGACATTGATAGGATGCAGAAGTGGGTTGTGAAGTGGCAGATGGAGTTCAACCCGGAGAAGTGTGAGGTGGTACACTTTGGAAGGACAAACTCCAAGACAGAGTACAAATTAAATGGCAGGATACTTGGTAGTGTGGAGGAGCGAAGGGATCTGGGGGTACATGTCCACAGATCCCTGAAAGTTGCCTCACAGGCAGATAGGGTAGTTAAGAAAGCTTATGGGTGTTAGCTTTCATAAGTCGAGGGATAGAGTTTAAGAGTCGCGGGGTAATGATGCAGCTCTATAAAACTCTGGTGAGGCCACACTTAGAGTATTGTGTCCAGTTCTGGTCACCTTACTATAGGAAGGATGTGGAAGTATTGGAAAGGGTACAGAGGAGATTTACCAGGATGCTGCCTGGTTCAGAAAGTATGCATTATGATCAGAGATTAAGTGAGCTAGGTCTTTACTCTCTGGAGAGAAGGAGGATGAGAGGAGACATAATATGAAGTATACAACATATGAAGAGAAATAGATAGAGTGGACAGCCTGCACCTTTTCCCCAGGGCACCACTGCTCAATACAAGAGGACATGGCTTTAAGGTAAGGGTTGGAAGTGCAAAGTGGATATTAGAGGAAGGTTTTTTTACTCAGAGAGTGGTTGGTGCGTGGAATGCACTGCCTGAGAGTGGTGGAGGCAGCTACACTAGTGAAATTTAAGAGACTACTAGACAGGTATATGGAGGAATTTAAGGTGGGGGGGTTTATGGGAGGCAGAGTTTAAGGGTCAGCACAAAATTGTGGGCCAAAAGGCCTATACTGTGCTGGACTGTTCTATTTCTATGTTCTATGTTCTATCGTTAAAAGAGAAGTAGGAACTCAGCTCTGGGGGAGCTCAGTACAGAGCCAGCACTTACAGACAAAATCCTTATGAATGGAAGCATTATATCGGAAATATTCTTTGTTAGCTTTTGTGATTTACATGGAATGACTAGGGTTCCAGTTCAATAAAATATGTATATCGAACAAATGGGCTTTCATGGTTTTATATAATGAGGTTATCATTTAAAGATATGATAAATGAAATTGCAATGAGGAAGCAATCACAACAAACAATATTGATTGGCTTCAACATGAAAAAGAAAATCCCAAAGAGGGGTTGAACAATATGCTTTAATCCTCCTGCAAGCCAGGCTGTTTTGCATTTGCAGTTACTAATTGTAATAGAGCTACAAGAACAGATCAAGGCTCATTGGATATTCTTTACTGAAGTATTCTCAAACTATTTTTATTTTCCCAACTCTAAAATGATTTGTCTTTCAGTTAACTTCAGTAGCCATATATTCTTCTTTTTGGAAGGTTGGTTGGGGGGGGTTGGGAAGACGGGGAGAAAGCCCATGTTCTTTCGACATCCATCAGGCTCTCTCTCTCTCTCTCTCTCTCTCTCTCTCACTTACAAGTGAGAGGCAGTTATTGCTCCTTCCACAGCGACAAGGAGACAACAGTCGCTATTTCAATGTTACAGTCAGTCTGAAGCATTGCTTTTTATTTCGAGTTCTCCAACTCGAGAATTGGCAACTCGATTACTGAGTGCAGAGCCATCCGACAGCCACTCTCGCTGTCTTCAGTGTTCTGGTTCCTGGTACGCTTCAGTACGTGACATGGCACCAGTGTAAGTCACAACGTCACCCAACTTCAGGCTGAACCTGGACATGCCAAAATGCAGCCGATCGGTGAGCTCCAAGAACGGGAACATGCCATTGTGCAGAACTGCAGATTTGAGTGTTGTACATAAAAGACCCTGAGAGGACCTAACCACCCTGAAAAAGGAAAATAGAGACGTTAGAATAAAAAGAATTTAATAGTTTTGCTGATGAATTGGGAGAAGTCGCTCACTGGTGTCATCTTTAGCTCCGCCCTCCTTGCGATTTCAAATTTCTCACACTAAAACTAATTGATGAAGTGTGGTTAATCTGATTATCGATCATTTAATCCTCTAACTTCTTTGCAATTCTGGAGATAGTCACTTTAATCATGCAAATAAAGGGAAAGTTGATATGATGGAAAATTCTGGTACTTGCTTATTGCCCATTATGCCTGCTGGTGTTTAGGGGAGCAATGAAGGTCCTCCATCTCTGTCTGTCCTTGGCCAAAACCAATTTTGGTCTCAGTCTTGGTGGTATTCAGGGCTTCCTTCATCCTGTCAGTAGCTTCCTCTCGGTTTTCACTACTGTCAGCCATGTAAGTCACGGAAGGAGACCCTGTTGCACTCAGATTTAGAAGGAGTAGCATTGCTTGTTAGGGAAAATATTACAGCAGTGCTCAGGCAGGACAGATTAGAGGGCTTGTCTATTGAGTCCTTATGGGTGGAGCTGAGAAACAGGAAAGGTATGGCCACATTAGTGGGATTGTATTACAGACCACCCAATAGTCAACGTGAATTGGAAGAGCAAATCTGCAGAGAGATAGCAGGCAACTGCAGGAAACATAACATTGTGGTGGTAGGGGATTTTAATTTTCCATATATTGATTGGGACTCCCACACTGTTAGGGGTCTAGATGGTTTAGAGTTTATAAAATGTGTTCAGGAAAGTTTTCTAAATCAATATATAGAGGGACCAACTAGAGGGGATGCAATATTGGATCTCCTGTTAGGAAACGAGTTAGGACAAGTGACGGAAGTCTGTGTAGGGGAGCACTTTGGTTCCAGTGATCATAAAACCATTAGTTTCAACTTGATCATGGACAAGGATAGATCTGGTCCTAGGGTTGAGGTTCTGAACTGGAAGAAGGCCAAATTTGAAGAAATGAGAAAGGATCTAAAAAGCATGAATTGGGACAGGTTGTTTTCTAGCAAAGATGTGATCGGTAGGTGGGAAGCCTTCAAAGGAGAAATTTTGAGAGTGCAGAGTTTGTATGTTCCTGTCAGGATTAAAGGCAAAGTGAACAGGAATAAGGAACCTTGGTTCTCAAGGGATATTGCAACTCTGATAAAGAAGAAGAGGGAGGTGTATGATATGTATAGGAAACAGGGAGCAAATAAGGTGCTTGAGGAGTATAAGAAGTGCAAGAAAATATTTAAGAAAGAAATCAGGAGGGCTAAAAGAAGACATGAGGTTGCCTTGGCAGTCAAAGTGAAGGATAATCCAAAGAGCTTTTATAGGTATATTAAGAGCAAAAGGATTGTAAGGGATAAAATTGGTCCTCTTGAAGATCAGAGTGGTCGGCTATGTGCGGAACCAAAGGAAATGGGGGAGATCTTAAATAGGTTTTTTGCGTCTGTATTTACTAAGGAAACTGGCATGAAGTCTATGGAATTTAGGGAAACAAGTAGTGAGATCATGGAAACTGTACAGATTGAAAAGGAGGAGGTGCTTGCTGTCTTGAGGAAAATTAAAGTGGATAAATCCCCGGGACCTGACAGGGTGTTCCCTCGGACCTTGAAGGAGACTAGCGTTGAAATTGCAGGGGCCCTGGCAGAAATATTTAAAATGTCGCTGTCTACAGGTGAGGTGCCAGAGGATTGGAGAGTGGCTCATGTTGTTCCGTTGTTTAAAAAAGGATCGAAAAGTAATCCGGGAAATTATAGGCCGGTAAATTTAACGTCGGTAGTAGGTAAGTTATTGGAGGGAGTACTAAGAGACAGAATCTACAAGCATTTGGATAGACAGGGACTTATTAGGGAGAGTCAACATGGCTTTGTGCGTGGTAGGTCATGTTTGACCAATCTATTGGAATTTTTCAAGGAGGTTACCAAGAAAGTGGATGAAGGGAAGGCAGTGGATATTTTCTACATGGACTTCAGTAAGGCCTTTGACAAGGTCCCGCATGGGAGGTTAGTCAGGAAAATTCAGTCGCTAGGTATACATGGAGAGGGAGTAAATTGAATTAGACATTGGCTCAATGCAAGAAGCCAAAGAGTGGTAGTAGAGAATTGCTTCTCCGAGTGGAGGCCTGTGACTAATGGTGTGCCACAGGGATCAGTGCTGGGTCCATTGTTATTTGTCATCTATATCAATGATCTGGATGATAATGTGGTAAATTGGATCAGCAAATTTGCTGATGATACAAAGATTGGAAGTGTAGTAGACAGTGAGGAAGGTTTTCAGAGCCTGCAGAGGGACTTGGACCAGCTGGAAAAATGGGCTGAAAAATGGCAGATGGAGTTTAATACAGACAAGTGTGAGGTATTGCACGTTGGAAGGACAAACCAAGGTAGAACATACAGGGTTAATCGTAAGGCACTGAGGAGTGCAGTGGAACAGAAGGATCTGGGAATGCAGGTACAAAATTCCCTAAAAGTGGCGTCACAGGTAGATAGGGTCGTAAAGAGAGCTTTTGGTACATTGGCCTTTATTAATCAAACTATTGAGTATAAGAGCTGGAATGTTATGATGAGGTTGTATAAGGCATTGGTGAGGCCGAATCTGGAGTATTGTGTTCAGTTTTGGTCACCAAATTACTAGGAAGGATATTATTAAGGTTGAAAGAGTGCAGAGAAGGTTTACAAGGATGTTGCCAGGACTTGAGAAACTCAGTTACAGAGAAAGGTTGAATAGGTTAGGACTTTATTCCCTGGAGCGTAGAAGAATGAGGGGAGATTTGATAGAGGTATATAAAATTATGATGGGTATAGATAGAGTGAATGCAAGCAGACTTTTTTCCACTGAGGCAAGGGGAGAAAAAAACCAGAGGACATGGGTTAAGGGTGAGGGGGGAAAAGTTTAAAGGGAACATTAGTGGGGGCTTCTTCACACAGAAAGTGGTGGGAGTATGGAATGAGCTGCCAGACGAGGTGGTGAATGTGGGTTCTTTTTTAACATTTAAGAATAAATTGTACAGATACATGGATGGGAGTTGTATGGAGGGATATGGTCCGTGTGCAGGTCAGTGGGACTAGGCAGAAAATGGTTCAGCGCAGCCAAGAAGGGCCAAAAGGCCTGTTTCTGTGCTGTAGTTTTTCTATGGTTCTATGGTTCTGTGATTCTTTATTATTGCTTCTGTTAAAGTTTGGGTTCACCAGTCAGGGTTGTTTGCCCTGAGATGAACCACCAAACAATGAGAACTGGTGGTCCACTCTTAGTCTGGCCTTTACACTTTCACCTGTTTGGCATGGTTAACCCTACCAAGAGTCCAAGCATAAGGCTCTGATTCCAGACGACATGGCTCTCCAGGTCATTGAGGCATGCAAACCTCCAAACCACAACAAGCTTGTGGTCCTCTTGGAGGGGAAAACTCTAGTGAAAGACAAGTAATGGTACTTCACCTAACACTGTAAAATAACCACCTTATCTTGTAATACCACCCACAATGAATTAATTCAAGTTCATAGATAATATTTCTATTTTACTCTTGATAATACCAGCCTATTGAAGCCTGATATAGTAAACCACCTATTGCAATATTCCATCACTAGTTAAGCACATTTGATTTAAAGGCAAGATTAAAACAGGGAATTAGAGACTATCAAGAAGATATTTTTCTTTGATTGCCATGGCTGACCACACGGAGCAGCCGCCTTCACACATTGGGTTCCTCTGAAGATAACAGATCAGTAAGTACAGTACTGTGCAAAAGTCTTAGACAAATATATAAAAATCTCTGTAAAGCGAAGATGCTTTCAAAAATAATGGAATGAAAAGTTTCTAAACATCAAAAAAATACTATAAAGAGAAGTAAACAGTAAAAAACTAAACCAAATCAATATTTGGTGGGACCACCTTTTGCCTTTAAAACTGCATCAATTCTCTTAGGTACACTTTCATTCAGTTATATAAGAAAATTGCCTGGTAGTTGTTCTTAAGCATCTTTGGAGAAATTGCCACAGTTCTTCTGTAGACTTTGGCTGTCTCACTTGCTTCTGTCTCCCCAGGTAATCCCAAACAGCCTCAATGTTAAGATTAGGGCTCTGTGGAGGCCATACCATCTGAAACGATATAAAAATCTAGGGCGCCGAAGACTTTTGCACACAACTGTAGCAGGTAAATATAACTAACATTTCATATTCTGATTTGATTAAAGTTATTCACCATAGATAAATTGTTTGCCTGCCTTGTATCTATTTGAATAAAACAACATTAGGCTTTATCTATGATATTACCATGTGATAGGATTGACTAAATTCTACCCTGCCCAATGATTTACTAAGCTATATCCTCGAAAGGGCAATTCTTACTGCTTCTATAGTACCTTCTTCCTTTACAAACTAGGCTTCCTTTCTTCAACCGTTCTGTGAACAGTGCCAGACTAAAGACAGTTTTATGCTTTGTTTCATTCTGTTTAAGAGCATATTGGAATGTGAACATGCCAAGCTCATGACAGATCAAAATGCATTGACTAGAGCCCACCAGTTCCAAAAAATGTCAAAATATTGGGACACTGAAAAGAGAGGGTGCATTTGCACCGATGTTTCATAACGCAGTCTTTTTGTTCATATATTTATTTTGATTTATAATTAACACCACTTCAAAAGGTTCAGTCCCCTGTCTTTTTGATTATATTTTGAGCTTCTCATTGTAATGAATAAATTACAGCACTCGGCACTGAGCGGTTTTGGTATGCTCTTGGATATACTTTGTTCGCAAAACAGTTCTGAATAAAAATAAAGTACTGTTTGGAGTTTTGTTTTATTTTCCAGCATCAAAAAGCAATGCTTAGATTGGAAAATTTGAACCATTGCAGTCATTGCCATTGGATATCCACAATTTAAGTAACAAATTTGTACCAACACACCCAGGATTCCTTCCTAACTAGGGGAAATCACATAGTTTCCCTGGTGGGCAACTTGTCACTTATATAGAGTACAGATAGATGGCTGGCAGTCAGGTCCAAAGCAGTACTTCCTTGCATCAGTTAAGATAACATCATAAATTGCAAGAGCAAAACTGCAGCAGTTTTTAGATCATCAGCAGAAACCTAAGATGGAATTACTGCCATAAATGTAACATATTGTGCATTAGATATTTTTAAAATAAAGTTAATTTTATACCCTTGGCAGAAACACTGACTGCAACAGAGGTGGCCTGGTATGTGCAAAGCAATAAAGAATGATAAAGCTGATTGTAATGTAGGCTTCCTGAGATATATAGCATCTTATCTCCGAGCTTCCCAACTGCTGCACCTGCTGGCACGGACTCAGCACTCATTCACTCAGGATCCTGAATTCATTTCAGCATAGTATTCCACTGAGCAATTGAATACACACATACACACAATACTCTCTCACTCTTCCTACACAATACAACTATCCCAGTGCCACAATAACTATTTCACAGTTCCACTATTTTGCCTTTTTTGTGAAATCAGCAGGCTCCTCTAAAGTTTCCTCCTCCCAAAAATCCCTTGTAAGATATCAAAATGTAGTAGAGAATTACTTTTGATGTGAATTCATGATCTAATCTTGGCAACTGTAGCTGCTCAGAATGGCTGGAAGACCAAGATTTTCCCTGTAGAATGGGATGCAGGGGATTCGTTGCTACATCTATGACCAGTCTATTGAAGAAGATGGGGGTGAGGGGTCACTCCCTCCAACAAGCAATCAAGTCCTTGTCAAATGCAGCAGAAGAAAGGAGCAATTGGATTTGTATTAAAAGAAAAGACAACAACTGGGGCTGCAAGATAAAGACAGGAGGGTATGGAACTGAGAGGGTGTATCTGGGATGCCAGGTAGCACCGTTGAGCCCTCTGGAGATATTGTGGGCTTATCAACGAAACGTCAAAGAAGAAGGGTGCCCACCTGATGACCCCAATGACGTACCTACCCTCCCTCCTTGTCACCACTCCAAACCCACTGCCAATATCAAGAGTGCCGACTCACCATAGGGATTGAAACATCAAGTCCTAGTAGCTCTACTCTACTGTTCATCAAATCAACACCACATTCTAGAAAGAAGCAAGATTATAGTGTAGAGCAGCGGTTCCCAACCTGGGGTCTGTGGATAGAGGTCCATGTATAAAAATGGTTGGGAACCCTGACGTAGAAGAATCTCCCTATTGTTCCTCAACCATCTCCCCTCAGTGGCCAATGAGAGTTGTCGTGAATCAGAGGGTGTATTCTATCTATCGAAAGATACAAATGGAAGCCTCTGCACTGCCTAACTAGTGACATAGAGAACAACGTTTCACATAGTCCTTCTCAAACTCACAAATGATGACTGTTAGGGCCTATTCAGGAGTTATGATATATAGCAAATACTCATTTTAACAGCTGCCCTGAATGCGGATTGTAGATTGAATTTAAAATAGAGCTCTGAACAACAATATGCCTGGAGCCGGAGACTGATATTGATTGCAAACCAGGCAATGTTGATTAAGATACATTTTGGGTGTCTGGAGTGTGGGTGTGGAGAAGGAGGCGTTTGAAAACTGTTTGTAATTCAAAGGAAGCATTATAGATACATTGCAACTGTAGAATTATCCTGCTGTTACCTTTGATCTTTAGCATATAAAACATCATGTAATATTGGGTCAAGCAAGCTTCTTCTTCCAGGGATGTCTCAATATGGTGCCGGAGGCTTGTTTTTGCCGAATAAAACACTTCTATATCAATTAGCTTCAGTATCTCTTCAAGTGACTTTGTACACACTACAACAATGACGACATCAAGATAATGGGTTATATAGAATCTTTCTCAACTTCAGCTATTGCTAGAAATTCATTATTGTTCTATCAACTTACTATCAAAGTATGTACATTCAACATATACTACCTTGAGATTTATTTTCTTGCAGGTGTTTACAGGAAAATAAATACAATAGAATTTATGAAAAACTATGACTAACAAAGATTGACAAATAACAAATGTGCAAAGGAAGACAAATCATACAAATAATAAAAAACAAACAAATAATACTGAGATCTTTATGACATACAAGTGTGATTGTAACCTATATGTTTACCAAACCTAGATCATTTCACTCATCTACTTCCTAATTTTCTTTCCTGCACTACTGCAACTCACTTTGAAAAAGCCTCCCACAAAGTCTATAAATTCTGAGGGACATGGATAAGATGGACAATCATAATCTTTTCCTTGGGATTAGGGAGTGTAAATGTAGAGGGTACAAATACAAGAGGGGAGAGATTTAAAACATACCAGGGAAGTAACTATTTCCACACAGAGGGTAGTAATTACCTGGAATAAGCTGCCGTAGGAAGTGGACAAGGTAGATACATTTACTGTATATAAGAGACATTTGGATAGGTACATGAAGGGAAGTGTTTGAAGGGCTGTGGGTTAAACATGCAGAACTGGAACTAGCTTTGCTCAGAATGGATCAGTTGGGCTGATAGGCCTGTTTATGTGCTGTAGGATTCTATGACTTCATCACTTCAATGAGAGTACCAAAATTAATCGTTGACTTGCAGTGTCCCATAGATTTTTGCTGTTGTGCACATTCTGAAGTCGAGCCCCTCATCATCACCTCCTTAAATGAGAGGATAATCTTGCGTTAAATATTCTGAAAACAAAAGTAATTTATCAAACTTGTCCCTGCCACCCAAATCTGTCCTTTTCTCAGATGTTCAGTATACATGTCAAGGTTGTGCAAGACATTTTTCAAGTCTCAGGAACCATCATTCAGTTAAGACAGGCATCAATGATGAAATATTGTACACAAATGTCTTCAGTACACTGGCACAGCTTTCAGTTCACTGAGTAAAAATGTGTTTGAAGACCAGGATAACAGACTTACCATGCAACAGCAATTGCCATTACACTAATATTTTGGTTCATGCACAAAATAGTTTATGCACCAAAGATTTGAAGCAGTTGCCTTAATGAAATCCTCCAAAACTACTGGCAGAACAAGTGAAGCAATATCAGTCCAGTCCTGATGAAGGATCTCAACCTGAAACATAAGACTGTTTATTCCCATCTATAGATGCTGCCTGATCCGCTGAGCTCCTCCAGCACATTGTGTGCATTGCTCGGTATCATTTTCCAGTTCAACATCTCAGTGTCAGGGCAACATTCACAAAGTGCTGGAAGAATTCAACAGGCCCAGCATCAATGGCAAGGAATAAACAATGATATTTCAGGACTCTGATCATACTCAGCTGGCTCCTGCTGATGAAGCACATCAATTTCTTGCTTGACAACAAACTTCTGATCCAACAGTCTGGCTTTGTGTAAAGAAGGGGAGATTTCCAGGAGGGACAGAAAACAGTTTGAGGACGTCCTCATTATCTCCTCATTGATTCATAGGTATTGACCACTCAAAACCGAAAATGACTATTCCAAAAGACATCGAACACCTTGAATCTCCGTGAGAGTAGCGCATAGACATCAGGTGCAAACAGGAGCATGCTACATTCTAAACAATCCACCCACCTCATGCCCATCAAATACTATATGTACTACCTGCAGGAAAGTCCTTCGATTCTACAGAGATTTCACCAGCCTCAGACTCCAGCAAACTGGATTTGAGGTAATTTATCCTCAACCACAAGGGAATGCCAATGTGAAAAGTATTCAATTACATCCATAGAGCTTGAAAAAAAATGTTACTGAATAATCAAGAAATAAAGTAAATGTTATAAGTAGCTGATGTTAAATGGAAGGTAACTGGGTGAATCTCAATATTCCATTCAAGAATTACTTATTGATTGTACATAGAAGCACTAACCATTGTAACTAGTGAAGCGAGCAACTGAAGCTAATTAGATTTGAATCAGGCACTGGCTAACAAGGCTTGTCAAAGAACAAATACTGAGGAAGCCTACAGTTATCCAGGGCAACATAGACAAGAATCACACAGCAGAATTTCTGGGTTCCTAATTCTCATTTAATGCTACAAGTGGCAGATGAAACTCTAGCAAGTCAAAACTGGGCACAGTAACTGCAGCAATAAATTGCTATCCAGGAAGGTGTCATTTGAGCTTAAGTACAGAAATATAGATGAGCCTACCCTTCTGCTCCTCTAATCCTACTAATTGCTTATCAAAGACTGTTTAACTCTATATTTCTTCTTTTAAATGCTGATCAAACTAATTGTTTAATTAACAAAGAGAGGCTGCAACAGGAAGTTTGTCAAGTGGAAGAAACAATTAAGTGAGTGCAGCAGGTAAATTTAATGGTGCATTGCTCAATTTAAATTTCCAGAAGACTTTATTTAATTGTACATTCAATTTAACTTTCCTTTAACATTAGGGTCTTTTTGCCTTATTGATATTGCCAAAAATTTGACTTTTTCATAATTTAGAGAAATAGTAGCAATTTAATTTTGCCTTTCTTTTCACTTGACTGCAGATCTCATTATAGCCTTAGTTCAAGTGCAGAAGTGAAGGCTATGTTAAGGAGTGAATTGGGAAAACTGCCTCAGTATCAGGCAGGTGTAGACTGAATCCCAATAAAACTAAAGGAAATAGAGATCTAGGAAGAGGTTCTCCAATAATATGAGTCCTCTTTGCACAAACTCATAACTCCGTAATCTTTACAACCGCAAGTGCAAGGAAGTGTTACTAATCTAGATTCCTTTCCAGAATATCTACCATTCCGATTAAAATACATACCTCTTTGCCATAGAGTGAGTATCACTGAATGTCCTCCATAAAAGTTTTGTGAGAGTATCTTCACTGGAAGAATTGCAGAACTGTGCCACACTACCAATTTTAAAAAAGTGAAGGTCTCACTCTACATAAGAACTGGAATTTAATTGTAAACAAGGTGGGAGAGAAGAAACCTGATTCGTTAGTCCTCATCAAATCAGGAGGGACAAACTATGGAAGTATGAATACCACCTGACTGGAAATGCCCAGGCACCATCTCTGAAGAAGTTGGCAGAGTTTGTCATCAAAACATCTGTTATAATCCATACCTGTACCCAGATGGAAGCTTGAGAAGAGTTTATTCACCTATGTGACCTCTTTATCTCCCCCCCCTCCATCCCCACACACCAAACCCCATCAAATTTCTTCTATCCTGGTGACTGACATACTCTCCACATTTTGTGCCTTGGTCTCTATGGAGCCAGCATTTCTCTATAGTAGCATAGTGGTTAGCACAGCACTTTACAATATAGGCAACCCTGGTTCAATTCCTGCCGCAGTCTGTAAGGAGTTTGTATGTTCTTCTCATGACTGTGTGGGTTTCCTCCAGGTGCTCCAATTTCCTCCCACAGTCCAAAGTCACACTAGTTTGTCGGCTTATTGGTCATGGTAAATTGCCCTGTGATTAGTCTAGGATTAAATCGGGGGTTGCTGGGCAGCATGAATTGAAGAGTCAGAAGGGCCTATTCCATGCTGCATGTTACTAAATAAATAAATGAACTTTCGTCCTCCAACTCAAGTTAGACGACTCAAGCAATAGGTTTCAATAGGGACATTTAATGTCAGAGAAATGTACACAATATACATCCTGAAATTCTTTTTCTTCGCAAACATCCATGAAAACAGAGGAGTGCCCCAAAGAATGAATGACAGTTAAATGTTAGAACTCCAAAGTCCCATCCCAACTTCCCCTCCCACGCACAAGCAGCAGCAAGGTAATGACCACCCTCCCCCACTCCACCACCAGCAAAAAAGCATCAGCACCCTCCACCGAGCACCCAAGCGTGCAGCAAAGTATCAATAGACACACAGACTTGCAGTACTCCAAAGACCATTCATTCACCCAGCAATTCGGCATACCACAGGCTCCCTCTCTCCTTATTAAGGGAAAAAGAGATGTCCCTGTTTCACAATGAGAGAGGAGACATAACAAACAACTTACTGGTTTATGGGGTTAAAAGTCTGTTGCGTTGCTTGTTCCGAGCTCGGTGACCAATGAACTCGGGTCTCTGGGTACACAGCCAGCAGCCAGCTCACTGCTTTCGATCTTCCATGTACTCCCAGGGCACATCAGGCCGCGGCATTGACCTCGAATCAGCCCATCTCCAGAGTCACGAAAATCCGGCAACCTGAAGACGTGCTGGTCTCCCAGGCCACGTCCTTGGCGTATCGAAAAGTGACTGGTCGTGAGACTTTGAGAGCAGGTCCCGTTTCTGCAAGGAACTGAAGTTAGCGTGTAACTCCAGGTCAGGGTCTTCAAAAGAACCTTGAAAGGAAATAAAAGAGATATCAAGGATAGAAATAGAGCTGTTTCTGAAGATGCAAGCAGAGGAGTCGTCGTTAGGCACTGCCATCCTGAGCTCCATACCCCCAAGAGGCCTTTCCTGCAATTGTAACCTGGGATGAAATACTGTCCACATATAGCACACCCATATCACGACTAATACCCTTTTCCTTTTACTTATGAATTCAGCAGAAAAATTTAAGTGATGAATTATGTTTGGAATTTGTAGAAACTCTTGATATCCACATTATGTTTAAAAGTGGACTTAAATCTGATTTTAATTTAGTTACAATAAGTTAAAAGCATAAATTTATTTCCTAGGAATCTGTTGTCTTTAAGATTACTTTCTAAGTTCTTTATAATTGTCATTTGTTTTATTTCAACTGCTTCAGTTTCCATTCTCTTTACCCACTGGGCCATCCATATTAACCATTGCTGTGAGTCTTTCTGGTTTCTTGCTGTATAGTTCTTATTTTAAAGTATTCCATTTGTAATGCCCTGATTAAGATTTCTACTGCTATGCTGTGAGATATTTTATTTTAGCAGTTTTTTGTAAAAGCATGTCCTACTGGTAGAGGGTTTTGGTTTCGCTCAAGATAAAGAGCTGCGCTGTTCGACATGGAAAGTTGTGTCATCCAATCAGGATGATGGGATGGAGAGAAGAGAGAGCTGGGCAGAGAGAGGTTTCTGAAAGACAGTAGTAGAGATCGGGGTCTTTTGGCGGGAGAAGTGGAAAATAGTGGATCAGGGAAGATGCCCGGAGGATCCTACTCAGAGGAAAGACTTTAATGCAGGGAGTGTTTCACGAGACAAAGGAGTCCCAGATGGGAAGTCCTACCTGTGATTGGTGATGAGAATTCAGTGTTGTGTGTAAAGCAGTACACCCAACCACTTACAGACATGAGCTCCAATGCTTATGTGCATATTTAGACTGGTTTAATTGTACTTGGCCCTTTTGTTTTGCTTTCTTTTCTTTTCCTATTAACTGTTTGATAAGGCTGTAATGTGGTAAATATACTTTTTTAAATAATTTTATGCTGGCAGACGATCTGTCATTTCTGGGCTACAGATAACGGTGCAGTATTTACACAACATTTGATGCAACCCATGTTCCTTAATTGGAACATCCTAACATTCCTGTTTGGTTGAACCCCAAATCATTCTGATCCTAGACGTATATTGTTGTGAAAGGTGGCCTGCTTACCGCTGAGTCCTGTGGCTGTTAGCAGAGTTAGTGTACGAGTCCAGGTAAGAGGGTTGCACATTCTTCTGTGCTCCATAACTTCACAATGAGTGAAAGTGTATTTGCTGCTCATAATATGCCCAAATATGTGAAGAATATTCCATGCAAGAATTTCATTGACCTTTATGAGCTCCATTCAACAAGAATGCTTTAAAAGTAGAGCCATGATGCCATACGGACTGTTGGATCTCTGTTTAGTTTCTGATCCTCAGGATTCTTCTGGGAGTCAAGAATGATGACCAGTCTTAATTCCAAGATTTCTGTTTATTTTAGAGTACAAGCAAACATGCAAATACTAAGTAAAGAGCTGAGAAACAAAGATATAGGTTGAATGTGAAGACAAAAGACAGAAAAGAAAGCCAAGAAGCCAAGATGCCACCTCTGAAAAATCCATCACTTTTTTAGATAAGGCATTCCTTAGATAGGATAAAATTAGTTAATAGGCTGCATAATGAAAACAATTGCATCACATGAGTAATGTGGTAATACCTAGCCAAGGAAAAATGAGAAAAATGATAAACTGTTAGTTTAGCTGTTACACCAGTGAGTGTGAAAAATACAAGTTGGTTAAAAAGTACAAACTTTAGAAAAGGTATTATTTTTAAAAATCCAGTCGTTTCCAACAGGAGATACAAGAGCTTCTGAAGATGCTGGAAATCATGAGCAACGCACACACAAAAGCTGGAGGAACTCAGCAAATCATGTAGCATCTGTGGAGAGAAATGAACAGTAAGCATTTTGGGCCAAGGTCCTTCAACAGGACTGGAAAAGAAAAGGGAAGAAGTCAGAATAAATAAGTAGGGAGGGTGGGATGCATAAGCTGGCAGGTATTAGGTGAGTGTAGATGAGAAAGGGAAGGTAGGTAGATGGTTGAGGGAGAGAGGATGAAAGCAGATGATGTGAGAAGCTAGGAGCTGAGGCAAAGGGTTGAAGAAGAAGGAGTCTGACTGGAGAGGACAGTAGACCATGGAATAAATAATGGTGGAGAACCAGAGGTGGTGATGGGCAGGAAGTAATATATATAAATAAGGGTAGAGGAAGGGAAAAGAAGGAATAAGGGTAAACAGAGGGAGTGGTTGCAGTAAGTTAGAAAAATCAATGTTGATCCTGTCAGGTTGGAGATTACCAAACCAGGATATGAGATATCACTTATCCAAACTGCATCCAGCCTCATCATGGCAGTTGAGGAAGCTGTGGACAGATACATCATTGTGAGAACAGGAAGTGGAATTGAAATGGGTGGCTACTGGTAGATCCTGGCATATGGGCAGACAGAGTAAAGGTGCTTGTCAAAATGCTCCTCTCCATTACCTGCCAGCTCATGCTCCTTCCTGCTACTCTTACCCTTTTATTCAAGCTTCTGTCCTCCTCCTTTCCAGTCCTGATGAAGAGTCTTGTCCTAAAACGTCGACTGTTCATTTCCCTCTATTGATGCTGCCTGATCTGCCAAGTTCCTCCAGTTTTTGTGTCCGGTGTTGTTAAGTAATACCAGACTGCTCTCAGACAACAGCAAATTTATGAAATATCCTTTTTGGATTGCAAGATCCCTCCAAGAAAGATCATTTGGCTTATTTTAATTTGTTCATCCAACAAAAAAGTCTTCCTCTGGTATAGAGCGACAGTATATCTGATTGGCTCCTATGCTAAATGATTCAAAATTACCAAATCTATTTTTTTTGTGTCTGAAAGTCCATTTTTGACTGAAAATGTCATATTTCACTGGTAAGTTAAATGAAGCTCCAGAAGCTCTTTTAGATGCAGTCTAAAGCTCCACAGAGGTATTCAATATTGGGCAGTTCTGAACAATTTGATTTCCCTGTTCACTTTGATTACTGATTGTCTCTTGCATTTTGAAGATTCATGATCCAATCTATAAAGTGAAATGTTTCAGTAGACAATTAAAAATAGAGGTATTGTTCTGAGAAGGGGCAGCTGTACTAAATGAAAAACATAAAAATCATTATAATGCCTTGTGACCTTTCCTTGCACATGTGTAGAAAATTACGTTTGCCCCAAAAATTCTGACCTAAATATGACTAAATGATCATTATGTGAATTGCTTAGAGCTGCTCTCTATGGCCTGAAGCTAAGGTAAGAGATCGATTAGTGGATTTTTCCATAGAGAAACATCAATTCTACCAGATGGTCAACATATTGTCCAGAATTGGCACCCTCAGAAAGGCAAAAGACTTTCAATTCAATTTTCTCCGTCTTATTTAAGTGTAAGCATACAATATGACATGTTTGATCAGACAATGAATTACATCATCTTGCATTAGTTAGTCCACATGCTTATTGATCAGAGTCAGAAGAAATTATAGATTATAACCTTATCACAACTTACAAAAAATAGAACAGTTCAAATTTTATTTTATCACTACTGACAGCTTCTGGATGGCTTGGTCCAATTTAAAAAGATGAAAGTGTACATACAGTACTTGAGTTTAAAGGTTTTAATTTACAAAAACAAAATCTAAAAGGGAACATAAAATATTCTGCTGGGTTGTAAAATCTATACTGAAGCAGTAATATGTGTTGTGTGGAGTAATAGTGATAAGCAGGAGCTGGGAAGAGTAGATTGAAAATGGCTGTTATTGGGCAGGTCCACATCTGACATGTGAGAGTCGTTTCAAAGCCAGATGGTCAGAATTTAGAACCAATATTTTCCTCTGAGGAAGGAAATCAAAGATGAAAAGGCTCAGGAGCTTCAGATGTTGAGAGATACTGCAACTTTAGTCAAGAAAAGAAGCATATGTAAAGTTTAGAAAGTTAAAATCAGACAGGGCAGGGAATCAGGGGGGCTAAAAGGAGCCACAAAATAACTTTGGTGAGTAGAATTAAAGGAAATACCAAGACATTTTATACATATATTAAAAACAAGAGGGCCGCGAGATAGATTGTAGGCTTGCTCAAGGGCAAAGTGGGAAATTTATGCCCAGAGCCAGACCACGTGGCAAGCTACTTTGTATTGGTATTCACCAACAAGATGATAGCAATAACAGGGAAGTGTATGCTGATATTCAGGAAAATGTTGATATCCAGAAGGAGGAAGTGTTGAGTCACATTAAGTAGGGTAGGTCTTTAGGACCTGATGAGACCTGTTCTAGGTTACTGAGAAGCAGGAGAGAAGATTACTAGAACCTTTAAAGAGGTCTTAGTATCCTCTGTAATACACATAAAGTCTAAAAAGACTTGAGAATGGTTAATGTTGGCTCCTCTATTTATGAAGAGCAACGGAGACAAACCAAGTAGTTATGGGCCATTGAGCGTTATATCAGTGGTAGGGAAATTATTGAGGAAAATTCTTGGGATAATACCTACTCTCATGTAGAAAAGCATAGACTTATTAGGGATGGTCAACATAGTTCGATGCACAGGAGGTCATATCTCACAAATGATTGAGTTTTTTGAGGCAATGGCAAAGATAATTGATGAGGGTAGGCAAGTGCATGTTGACTACAACTCCCTCATGGTAGACTGACTCAGGCAATTGAGGTACCTGGGATCCATAGAGAATTGGTAGATTGGATTCAAAACTGATTTGGTGATGTAACACAGTGAGTAGGGTTGGAGGGGCATCATTATGACTGAAGAAACACAAGCTTCTGCATATGCTGGAAATCCAGAGTAACACAGACAAAACATTTGAGGAACTCAACAGACTCAAGCAGCATCTATGGAGAGGAATAACCAGTAAACATTGTGGACTGAGACCCTTCATCAAGACTTCTTCATTAGTTCTTCCAGCACTCTCTGTCTGATATTATGCCTGGAGTTCTGTGACCAGAGTTGTTCCACAAGGGTCAGTGTTGGAACCTCTGTTTTTTGTGATTACAGTGGATCCAGATTAATTGGGCCACTGGTTAATCAGGGCAGACACTTATTTGGGATAACTCTTAAAGAACTGAAATTAATTAAGAAAAGAGCCAGGATTCCCCTTGTTTAGTTGGGAAACTGTCCTGCTTAATTGGGGCAGGAGACTGTTACTGAACAATGTCTAACTAGTGTCAGTCACATGCACTTCTGTGGCTGTTAGACACTACACCATGCTTAGAGCAAAAGTCTTTGAAATAGTGTCAGTTGCATGAGTTTGTTTTCAAAAAGCAGTGATTTTTGTCGCTGATAGTTGGCAAGAAATACGGTAAAGCAGTAGCACAATTCATAACTGTTTTGCTCGCTGTGATTTTGTGCTTTTAGGCGTGGAGATGACGGAAACTGTCGGGAGTGAAAATGAAATGATTTCACTACTTCAACAAGTTAGGAACTACAAAGAATTAGAAGGTATCAACAATCCTTTGAATGCTACAATGAACCTGAGATTTAGAGGAAGCAGTCGTCGAAAGCATTGTATGAAGGCAGTCCATTATCTGCACTAGGTGACTACACTAATTTTGTTAATTTATGGTCAATAAAAAAGAACATGACAACATACACTGGATGAATTCCTCTGTCAATGACTATTAGGAAATAATACAGTTTTATAGTACTGTAGTGATATTGGTCATGTTCTAATTTGTTATGTATTTCATTTAATTATGTAAATTGTTACCCATTTTGTCTTTTTTGTGCCTCTTTAACTGGTCCCAATGTGTCCCAATTAACTGGAATCCACAGTATATATAAATGATTTGAATGAAACTTAAGATGGACTGATTAGTAAATTTGCAGATGACACAAAATTGAAAGAACTGTGGGTCATGGGGAAGGTGGTCATATAGACCAGTTGGAAATGTGGACAGAGAAATGGCAGATGGAGTTTAATTTGGACAACAGTCAGGTGTTGCAGTTGGGCAGGACAAATGCAAGAGGAACATATACAGTAAATGGCAGGACCTATGAGCAATGTTGTACAGAGGATTTTGGAGCACAAGTCCATAGCTCCCTAAAAGTGGCAACTCAAGTAGATAAGTAGGCATGTGACAAATATGGAATGTAAGAAAAGAGAATGAAAAGCATATCTGGGTAGATTTTCTAATGTAGATCAATAGTCAAACTTTTGAGTTATTGTAAGTAATTAATGATATTGATGATGAACTTCAGACAGGGGCTGGCTGTTGATGTTCTCTTGACATTTTTTGTTTAAAATGAACTCTTGAAGAGCAGAAGTCATACTTGATCAGCTTCATTAACTCCTTTGAAGAGTAATAGAGAAACAAGCAGATGAAGTATGTCCAGATTTCACAAATGTCTTCAATAAGGTGCCACACTAATGACCAGGGGTTCCCAACCTTTTTTATGCCATGGATCAATACCATTAAGCAAGGGGTCCGTGGACTCTAGGTAGGTAACCCCTGCATAGACCAATGAAGATTAGAGCAGTTGGAATCAATGGAAAAGTAACAAAGTTGATAATAAGGCACAAAAATGGAGTAGGCTCACCTGCACAGAAATAACTGTTTTAGCAACAGATGGTCAAAAGTTGCCTCCATCATAATTTATATTAAAATTAAGGCACAGCAATCAAAATCACAATTGTTAAATTTGCTGAAAACATTATGGAATATGGGTGCAACAGTGGTCAGGGTTAATTAATGCAGAGAAGGAACATATTGGAAATAAGTTTCAATAAACTTGAGGAATGGAATCAAAATCAGAAAAATACACAGAAGTACATATGACAATTCTTTACTTCACCTCCTCCCCCAAATTTCACCTATCACCTTGTGTTTCTCCCTGCCCTCCCCCCACCTTCTAACTCTGACTCCTCATCTTTTTCTCTCCAGTCCTACTGAAGGGGCTTGGCCCAAAACATCAACTGCACTCTTTTCCATAGATGCTGCCTGGCTGGCCTGCTAAGTTCCTCCAGCATTTTGTGTGTGTTGCTTGGATTTCCAGCATCTGCAAATTTTCTCTTCTTTGTAACTTATCTTAGGAAAGCCTTCTGTGAGGAATTTCCAGTCTTGATAGTATGAGGGTCATGAATTTGCATTAGGAGTTAACACAACGTGATCTCCCCTTAGAATGCGATGCACCACTGCTGCTTGCTCACAGCAGAAGCCTCCCAAATTTCTCTCAGTACTATTACCCATATGATGTTACAAACTCTCTCAAAAGCATCCAAAGAAAATATAGTTGAGGTAACCATCAGCCCTATCTGAAAAGAAAAAAAACTGTGGGCCAAATAGCCTTGACTTATTTCTCAGTTCCTCTTTTTTCAATAATCTTGTTTAAATTAATATTTTATTTAGGTGCACTTGGTTGGCTCTGATGTTTCTGCTATATCACCAATGGCTCTTTGGGATTTTACTACTGAATATATGATGTTCAGGTATCAAAATATTATGATAATTGATCACTTCAAATGAATGATAAGGTTAGGGAAATGCTACAGATCAAAATAGGCTTTTTTTTTTCTAATACAGATCTTCCTGATATAGTCTGCATGTTGTGGGAATGTAATTTAGCATTATTTTGACATAAAGAGCCATGGTGACCTGTGAATAAGAACAGTACATCTTTTATGTTAACCAGCCGCAATAAGCATATCATTGGAATTCTAAGCAATATTCAGAACGAAAGAAAACGAAACACCCTTATTGTCTAGATGTTGCAGAATGGTTCATAATTAGAGTCTTCCATTCATCTTTGGGCTTCACTGGAAATTATTCCACAATATTCTTGTAAATTTTGGGATGCCCTCCATATAAAAAAAATCACTAGCATTTGCAAAAATACATGTTGATTTATTTACCATGTTAAAAATAATACTGTTAGTTGTTTATTTAATATTTCAGTAATACTTGAGTAATATTGTAAATATATTGTTTAGTAAGCATTCTTTGTTGTATACATGATTCATTACGGTTATATGTATGAAATACGTGAATGGCATATGTCATTATGACATCAGGTAAAGACGAACTTACTTTTAGTATGTGTCTCACTAAAAGTAAAAACAATGAATGCACATTATCCTAGTTTCCTATATTTTTCTTTCAATAAATTTCTGTAGTTACAATAATCAACAATGGTGATGAGTAACTTTTAAAACAAACTCGAGGTGGCTACCTACCCTTGGATGTGTGGCAAGACATTTGAGTTAAAAAATAAATGCAGCAAGTTTGTTTTTTCTGGAATGGGGTAATGATCGATTTTAAAAAACGGCAAGAAAATGGATGAAATTCATAGGTTCACAAACAATGAATACTGGGTGATAATAATCCTAACGTTTTAAAAAAACAGCAGAAATGGCTGGCTACATTGGAAAGATAGATGTTTTTGATTGCACAATGGATAACTGGCTGAAGTACAGTATACTGAGCAAATTGAGCAGTATTTTGAAGCAAATGAAATAGCCAATAAGAAACAAGTGCCATTTTTGGCAGAGTTCAATTGGTGGAAGAGCATTCGATTTACTTATAAGTTTGGCTGCTCCAACCAAACCAACTGAAATTAGCTTTGCTGCCATCAAAAAAGTAGTGTAGGAGTATTTAGAACCAAAACATTTTTGATTGCAGAACGGTTTAGGTTTCACTAAGCAGAATCAAAAGGAAGGGGAGTCAATTTCAGCATGTATTGCTGAATTGAAGAGATTGTCTGAGCATTGCCAGTCCAGTTAAAGGCTTAATGATGCACTAAGAGATCATTTAGTTTGTGGAATCTTACAAGAAAGCATTCAAAAAAGGCTCCTAACTGAAGCACAACTCACATTTAAGAGCAGTTGAAATCAGTGTATCAATGGAGGCAGCAGATGGAGATGCAATTAGGTTGTAGTCAGGAATGAAAGTGAGCATTAACAAAATTGCAATGTCTAAACATAAACTGGCCTGGCTGAACAAATTGTGTTAGCATTGTGGCAGGGGCTCACATGTACCAGACCAATGCATGTTTAAGGACAAAACTTGCAAAAAACGCAATAATGTCAGACAGACAAATATAAATAGACTGCACAGGGAAGAGAAAAAGATTAAAAGTCAAGTTGCAGTTTCAAATGGAGTATTGATCTACATGCTGGATGAAAAATCAGATAATGATGAGAGTGACACAGGACTAGGTAGCCTTGGGATTTACGTGTGAAAACTAATGAGAGAAGTAATATGGCTTACACCAGAATTGAATGTCAAATTAATTTAAGTGGAATTGGACACTGGCTCAGTTGTTTCAGTCATTCCAGAGATTGAGTTTGAACAGCATTTCAAAGATACTGAACTGAAGCCTGCAGTTATCCAACTAAGAACTTATACTGGAGAAAAGATAACTCCTGTGGAATGACATTTGTAACAGTGAAGAACAACCACCAACAAGCCACATTGAGTTTGTATGTGGTAAAAAGAGGAGGGCCAGCATTGTGGAGCCATGATTAGCTAAGGCAACTACAATTTGATTGGGGATGCATCCACTATTTGCATGCCACAACCCCTGCAATAGAGTCAACTGAATGCGAATTAAGGAAGGCACTAGATGATGGCACAGCAGTGTTCAAGGATGACTTTGGAGAACTCAAATATGTTAAGGTAAAATGGTGTTAATTGATAATGCCACACCCAAATTTTACAAACCCCATCTGGTTCCTTGTACCATCTTTGATGAAGAAGCCAATGAGATAGATCACATGGAGGCTGAAGGAATTATTTCAAGGTTTCGTGGAGGCCATGGACAATGCCAGTTGTCCCAGTAACCAAGAAGAATGGGTTTATAAGGATCTGTGGTGGTTTTAAGGTCACTATC
Source organism: Mobula hypostoma (assembly GCF_963921235.1). Lineage (NCBI taxonomy): Eukaryota > Metazoa > Chordata > Chondrichthyes > Myliobatiformes > Myliobatidae > Mobula > Mobula hypostoma. Next base: position 83,704,403 of record NC_086101.1, on the reverse strand, counting down.
AACCCAGTACTGAAAGTAGATCAGGATAGAGGATATCTCTACAAACCTTTCTGGGGGAAAACACTTCAGCAAAATGGACTTAGCTGAGGCCTACCTACAGATGGAGATGGAAGAAGATTCCAAAGTTTTTTTTTACCATAAGTACTCACATATCACTATATAGGCTTTTCGCTATATTGTAATAGGCTTATTTTCAGAGTAGCTTCTGCACCTGCACTCTGGCTAAAAGCTGTGGACCAGATGCTACAAGGGTGCCCGGGCGCTCAGTGTTATCTGGATGAAATCATTGTTACCGGTATGTTTGACAAGGAACATCTCCAAACTATCAAGGTAGTGTTAAAAAGATTAGAAAATTATTGGCTCAGAGCATGATATGACAAGTGTGAATTCTTTAAACCACTTACTGTGGTCATACCAATAACACACAAGGTTTATACAAATGTGCTGAGAAAGTTCAAACAGCAGTGGATGCCCCAAGGCCAAAGGACATGTTAGAGTTGCAATCCTTTATAGGATTTGTCAATTACTATAACAGGCTCCTGCCAAACCTGGCTACTGAGCTTCACCCCTTGAGTTCATTACTATGGATTGGGAAGGAATGGCAAAGGACAAAGCAGTGTGAGTTGGCTTTCCAAAAGATAAAGGAAATGGTGACATTAGACACTGTATTTACACACTAAAATCAACATCATCCAATGAAGCTTTCCTGTGATGCCTTGCCTTATGGCAGTGGTCCCCAACCTCTGGGCCGCGGACCAATACCGGGCCGCGAAGAATGCAGCGGTGCAGCGGTAGCCAGAATGCACCCAGCACATCTTTAAGAAAAAAGCTGAAATAAACAAGCTAATTAATTAGCTACCGCCCAGCGTGTAATTAATTAGCTTGTTTATTTCAGCATTTTTCTTAAAGATGTGCTAGGTGCATTCCAGCTATTGCTGCACCGCTGCATTCTTCACGGCCCGGTATTGGTCCGCGGCTCGGACGTTGGGGACCACTGCCTTATGGTATAGGTGCAGTCATGTCACATGCTATGAGTGATAGAAGTGAATGACCCATAGTCTTTGCAACACTTGCCCTTACCACTGCAAAGAAAAATTATGCACAGATTGACAGAGAGGCCTTGAGTCTGGTATGGGATATAAAACATTTCAAACAGTACTTCTATGGGAAAGAGTTAACACTTATTACTGATCATTAACCATTGGTGTCCATTTTCAATCCACAGAAGGATGTTCCACTAACAGCAGCAGCACAAATGCAGAGATGGGCTCTGTTTCTTGGAGACACAATCGCAAGTTTGAATTCAAGTGGACAACTAATCATAGAAATGTTGAAGGATTGTCCCTTGGAAAGGAAATATCTGAAAAATAAACAAAAGAGGACTCTCCCTTTGACGTATTCTCCCTAATGCAAATTGAAAGTCTCACCATTATGGCAGAGATGATCCAGAGGGAAACCAGAAAAGACCCCACGCTATCTCAGGTCTACATAGTCACCCAAAATAGCAGAGATATTCAGCAGAAATCTGACTTCCCCAATTTTTACCAGCACTGGGATGAACTTACTCTAGAAGGAGGTTGCCTTATGTGGGGATTGAGAGTTGTTGTACCATCCAAGCTGAGAGCTAAAGTGTTGGAGGAGCTACATGCCGGTAATTTAGGCATGGTCAAAATCAAAGCATTGGCTCGAAGCTTTGTCTAGTGGCCTGGGATAGATCAGCAGATCACGCAGCTTGCCATGCACTGTTCAGGATGCCAACACATCCAGAAGGTGCCAAAAGTAGTGCCTCTCAGTCTCTGTGGATTGCCTGCATTGACCTGGGAGAAGAGTTATCTGGATTTTGCCAGACCATTCATTGGTAGTAATGGATGTAGCTATAAAGTGGCCAGAAATCTTCCCAGTAGCCTCCACTACAGCCTCACACACTAGTGATGAGTTGAGATGTCTCTTCTCAGGGACTGGTGTTCCAGAAAATATTCAGTGACAAAGCACTACAGTGTGTTGTAGAACAGTTCCAGACATCCCCGAAAATGAATGGAAAAAGACATATTACAACTGCACAGTACCATCCAGCTATGGAAAGTTGGAGATACAATTGCAAGTTTGAAATCAAGAGGACAACAAATCAACTAATTGCTTTGTGAAAAGTTTTATCTAGAATTTAAAGAACATACTATAAGCAATTTCAGCAGAACACAATCAGAAGCTCACTAATTTCCTCCTTACCTGTCACAATGCAGTACACTGGACAATGACAACTCACCAGCTATGCTGTTCCTAGGCCGTCACTTGTGCTTACAATTGGATCTGCTCAAACCCATTCTCAGGAGTATGCAGGACAGATGTCTGAGACAAATTGAGGGCTTCTCAAACAAGGAGGTTCAATGTTTCACTCTTGGACAAGCAGCTCTGGTGAGGGACCACAGAGGTGATCAAAAGTTGGTACTTGGAAAGGTTAAGGACAGAATTAAACCACTCTCCTACACGATGGAGATTATATGTGATGTCACTTGGAGACAATACATCAATCAGTTGAGGAGAGCGGAGTCAATTGTTAAAGAAGGAAGGTGTCTTGAGGTGTCAGAACCACTTCCAGCAGTTCCAGAGCTGACTCCAACAACCACCACGGAGGAGGCCTCAAAACCTGAGATTATTTCATAGCCTCAAGTCTCGCCTGCCAAGCAAAGTGAACAACCCACCCTCTCCCCCACCAGGTCGGGAAAGACATTATCCCACAAAAGTAAGAAATCCTCCACAGAAATGAAATATTTGGGTCTGAATGGGACAATTTAAAATCTATAATGCTGTGGATGTCTACATAGTAGTTGTATTATATAGTATACTGTCTATACAGTACATATGCATATAAGTTGAGATGCATTCTATATTGTGTTGGAGTTTATAGCTATGCAGGGAGCAGTGTCATGTATTTAATATTTCTGTATTATTTAAGTAATATTAAAGTACTATTTAAGTAATATTTTTATTAAGCACTCTTCGCTGTTTACATAATTCATTATGAGTTATGTATACAGAGTATGGGAATGACATATGTCACTACGCCACCACGTCATATGTGCACTCCTCACTAAATGTGAAAATGAAGAGTACACGTTTATCCCAGTCTCACAAGTTTTTCCTTCAATTAATTTCTGGAGTTTCAAAACATAACACTAGTGCAATAGCAAATGGTGTTAAAGTGTTATATTAATGTAGGGATCTTGCCTGATGATCGAGAGACACAAGTCATAATGAGACTTTAAAGTGAGGCATGGCAGACATTAAAGATCTCATGGCAAAATTTCAAAGAAGATTAGGAGAATTATGACAGCTGTCCCAGATGATACTTAACCTTCATTCAGCATTAATAGAACAGATTCTGAGAGTTTACTTTGGGTAACATGCTGTTTTCCCCCGTTTAAAAGTAGCTTATTGGTTGTAAATTGTATACAGATATGTGAAAGACACTATTTAAATATTAAGTCCGTGTTTCTTTTGAAATAAATAGCATTTTTCACATGAAGCAGGAGGCATCACAACCCCCTAACTGCTCAGCCAGATGCTGATCATCATGGAAGCACAGGTTGAATCATGCCAACTGCTACTGGGAGATGCTAAGTGTGTAAGGTCTCATAGCAGCAGTTTTAGCAATTGTAAAGTGTTCCACTTTGGGAAGTCAAATGAAAGGAAAAAGTATACAGTTAATGGCAAGTCCCCACAATAGCACTGAAGTATAGAGATATCTTGGGGTCCTGGCCCAAAGTTTATTGAAAGTGGAGACACACTTGGAGAAGAAGATAAAGAAGACATATGGTATGCTTTCTTTCATTAGTAGAGGTGTTAAGCATAAGAGGAAGGAAATCATGCTGTAGCTGTATAAAACGTTAGTCAGACCGCAGTTGGAGCATCATGTGCAGCTCTGGTCACACCATTATAGGAAGGATGTGGAGAATGTGGAGAGGGTGCAGAAGAGGTTTACTAAGATACTGCCTGGATTAGAGGGTATAAGCTATAAAGACATGTAGGACAAAATAGGCTATAGTCTCTAGAGTGTTGGAGGCTAAGGGAAGACAGGAAAGAGCTTTTTTTTTAACTATGAAAGGTGAGGGGTGATTGATAAGTTTGTGGCCTAAGGTAGAAGGAGTCAATTTTAGAAAACCTAGCACATTTATTTTTTGCTACATTTACACACTTAGTCCAGCAGTCGTGAAGCATATGGATCCCTTCTTTGTAGAAGTCCGCATCTTAGACCTCCAGAAGTGGTCCACAGCAGGGGTGATTGATACGTTCGTGGCCTAAAGTAGAAAGAGATGAGGAGAAACTTCAAACTTTCTGCATTTTCACTCAAAGAGTTGAACTGCACGTGCATATAATGAGAGCTGTATAACTCATCTCCTTCTACCTTAAGCCACGAACTTATCAATCACCCCTGCTGTGGACCACCTGGAGGTCCAAGATGCTCTAGCTACATGCACGTGCAGTTCAACTCTTTGAGTGATAACGCAGAAAGTTTGAAGTTAATAACTCATCTCCTTCTACCTTAGGCCACAAACTTATCAATCACCCCTGGTATAAATAGGGTAGACATTCAAATTCTGTTCCCCAGGTTAGAAACGTCAAATACTAGAGAACACGCTTTTAAGTTTAGGTGCAGAATTTTCAAGGCAACATGAGGGACAAGTTGTATTTTTAATGAAAGAGCGGTAGGTGTCTGAAATGGGTTACTGGGGTAGTATTGGAAGCAGGCATTTTAGTGGATTTTGAGAGGCTTTTAGTGCACATAAATATGAAGGAATGGGATGATAAAGAGGAAGACATGTTGGCATCAAGAGTGGCACAACATTGTGGGCTGAATGGGCTGTCCAGTGTTGTGCTGTTCTATGCTCTATGTAGAGCTTGAGACAGTCACCTGTGGCCTGAAACTCAGCTGCTGCTCCTTCCAGTCATGCCACCATTTTGACCAATGGTGATGACAACATAAAGCAACACGAACAGTGTTCACAAGTACGTGTTGCAATGTCATCGCCTATCGGAAACTTTCAAAAACCATGCTGGTGTTCTCTGTCATTTGTCTGCGAACACATTCTCCATGAGGTGTCCAGGGAGGGGTAGCATCTCCAGTGAAGGGGCTTGTCATGTCCTTTCTGGGGCAGCTCACTCACCCTTTGGTCCCCACAATACACTCAGCTCTCACCTGTGGCTCTAAGTAGCTGTTTGGATGTGACAGCTGCCACCCCGGTACACTGTTTCAACATGCAGGCTAAACCAGTTGAGGGTAGAGAGCGAGACTCATACCCCGGTGAGATAGAAACGTGTCTGTCCTAGCACATGAAGTCAGCTCCGGCGCACTCGGCGTATGAGATCTACAGTGAGATCCAATGGCCAGGAAGGTGGAACTGTAACGCACCATGGAGAGCGAATGGCATGACAGGGCACAGAAGACATCATGGTCATCCACCGCAACCAAGGAAGACCCCAGTTTGTGACTCTTGTTCATACCACAGTACCTGGACTTCTGAGGTCAAGGGAGTGGAGGTGCCCCAGTGCAATGGATTTCCACTTTAAAACTCTCCCGCACATGTTTCCTGTCAACATTGGACATGATGGACAACTACCGTATCCTCTCATCAACAGCATTGTTCCCTTTCATTCCTCTCTGGCATCTCTGAATCCTCTGTGCCTTTTGTTTCAAAACCATCTGCTGCTTGCCCATTTCAAGCTCTGATAAGGTTTTCTGCCTTTTGGTCCACCTACAATGAAATTCTCATTTGTTGATCTATCCCTTAAATTCCCTGACAGGCACTTTTCTCACCTGTAAACTACAAACATTTGCAAAATCCATCTCACTATTCAACTCCCTATTGCTCTCAGCTTGGCATGCCTTAAAAAAAGGGTTTTTTTTAAAAAATTAAGCTTTATAGTTGCAAACCAACTCAGAGTTATGTCCTGTTTGTAATCAAATCATTTGCAACAACACACAATAAAATATTGTTAAATACCACACCACAATTTGACATTTCCATTAGGGAACATAATAAAATGTTTATAATTTGAGCAGGAAGAATAGATTTTATGGGTGTGCAATCAATGTAGTCTGTCATATTTGACATCTCTACCAGTTTCTGTTTTGTTCTTTTGCAAGCTTGTAGAGTCACGTTGTTTAATTTTTAAAAAAATCAATATATTCTTCACCATAATGAAGCTTGTGAAATTTGTCCTCTTGCTTTACTTCAAATAATTTTGAAGAATAATTAAGTAGATAGTGTTGAAAGGTGAAAAGGAATGAAGGTTCAGGAGGCTGACTCGATAGTATTGATGTGCGATGAGAGATTTTGCACCTGATAGCAGCTAAGGAAATGGTAAAGATGCTAAAATTGGCCCAGCAATTTATGCAAAAAGATCATCATTCTCTGACTCCATTGAGTTATTTTCCCCAGTGGAACTCTTTCAGGAATTGTATATAAACCTTCCTAATTTGTCATATATTTGTGCTGAAGTGCTAAGAGTAAGGGCTGAAGAAATGGTTACTCCATTTATATTCTGATAAAATTTTTGAGAAAGAAAGCTACTGAAGATGTTTGAAATCTGAATTAGAAACAGAGAAGGTACTGAAAATATTGAGCAATTAAGGCAACATTTGAGTAGAGAAATCATATAACATTGAACAGTCCGGTTGAACAGCAAGGGAACTAATGTGGTGCTGAACTATTAATCTAATACCTAACCAAACAAATTTCCCCCCTCCCTGCACAATGTCCATATTACTCCACATTCATGAGCTTCTTGAATGTCTCTATTTTTGTCTCCAATATCAGTGCATTCCTGGTACTTACCACTCTGTGCAAAACAAAAATTTTGCCTCACACATTTCCTTTGAACTTACCACTTTTCACCCTCTCAGTATCTTCTATTATTAGTCATTTAAACCCTGGGGGAAAAAAATGCCAGTTGCCTGCTGCATCTAGCCTCTCTCATTATCGTCATCACCATTATGCGCCGTGTCATATGACGTGGGCAATCGTGGTCTTTACTTGAACACGATTGTTCTTTCACATTTTTCTAGAGAAGCAGTTTGCCATTGCCTTTTTCTGGGCAGTGTCTTTACAAGATGGGTGACCCCAGCCAATATCGATACTCTTCAGAGATTGTCTGCCTAGTGTCAGTGGTCACATAACCAGGACATAACTGCTCATATGACCTGCATCATGTGACTCTGATTAGGGGGCAAAGTAGGTGCTACACTTTGCCCAAGGGTGACTTGCGTGCTCATGAAGGGAAGGAGTGCCTTACACCTCCTTTGGTAGAGACACATCTCCACCCCACCTCTCATAAACTATTTCATACACTATCAGGTCTCCCCTACGCTTCCACTACTTTAGTGAAAACAATCCAAGATCATCCAGCCTTTCTTTATAGCAAAAACAGCATCCACTCTAGAGATCGCATCCTAGTAAACATCTTCTGCACCTTCTCAAGTCAAGTCAAATCAAGTCACTTTTTATTGTCATTTCAACCATAACTGCTGGTGCAGAACATAGTAAAAATGAGACAACATTTTCCTTCTTATAATGGGGTGACCAAAATTTAATATAGTACTGCAGATGTGACCTAACTAGAGCTTTATAATGTTATCACAGTACTTCCCAACTCTTGAATTCAGTGCCTTGACTAATAAAAGTTAACATGCTATACACCTTTTTTAAAAATCTTATCAACCTGTGCAGCCACCTTCAGGGAGCTGTGGACTAGAGAAATTTTAGATCCTCGATGAGAAGGTGCAGCACAGTAGCGTAGTGGTTAACACAGCACTTTACAGTACGTACCAGCGACCTGGGTTCAATTACTGTAGGTGTCTGTAAGGAACATTCTCCCCACAACCATGTGAGTTTTCTCTGCGTATTCTGGCTTCCTCCCACAGTCCAAAGATGTACCATTTGGGAGGTTAATCGGTCACTGCAAATTTTCCCATGTTTAGGCTAGGGTCAAGTCAAGGGTTGCTGGGTGGAGTGGCTTGAAGGTCCAGAAAGGCCTTTTCTGTACTGTATCTCAATAAATACAAAATAAAGAATTAGGAAATGTTAGGAAACAGTCACATTTTAAGTCACAGAGAAGGGGAGGAGTACAGAGAACAGTGCTAATAAGGAAACAGCTCTGTCAATTCTCATCAACCTGTAATGTTAACTCACTTTTCCTCTTTCTACGTCTGCTACATAACCAGAAGAGGTCTCCTTCCAGTGACAAGAAAGAAGCTACCAAAGAAAGATGAGAGAAAAGAGAAAGATTCTTACTTATTTTTATGACTTCACACTAGACAGTTTATAACAACGTAAGTTAACAGACCATCAGAAAGGAGATTGCTCTGCATAATGCTGAAGAGCCCTATGCAGATGAAGCTCTCCCGCTGGACTCCATCTGAATACCTGGCATCTTGTGTGCAGGAGTCTAAGACTTGCTTAATTTCCAACAGCAAAGTCTGGACCCATGGATTCCAGCTGGTTTATTTGCCCCTTTGTCCTAGAGGAACTTTAGACAAAACAGTATAAAGGACAAAATCTAAAAACTATTCAGGCAGTGAATTCCAGGCAATAGTCAATACTGTGGCTTTGCTAATGTCCATTAACTAATCGAGCTTCATTCTCACAGTTTATGACATTATCTGATGAACCGAATTAGTGCTGTGCAACTTATTGACTACCATCTATTATCTACATGTAGATTATATAGAAGCTTCTAGTTGTAGGACCAGGAGAGGATCCAGGCAAGTTGAACACGATATCTGCAGCAGGCTGACATAAATTCAGAATGTGAATGTTCTTGTCACTTACAATGAGGAACAAAAGGCTAAATCATGTTCTAGGTTGGTAATGTCGTATCTCACCGCACTTGAAAAGAATCTAGGGAATTCTTTGTGAAATCTACAGGAAATCATTTTCACTGTAGATTATCTTGATTGTTATTTCTGTGTGGTCCACAATATAAATTGAGCACGAGAGAAATGTATAGCGTTTTACACAGATTTCTTGAAGAAATAAACTATACCTGCGCAAATACCCTCAAGTATTACAGACATTTTAAGTCCACTGTAACAAAATATTCACATTAAAATTCAGCAAATGCTTTAACATAGTTAGATATATGCTCTTATACTGCACAGTTAAAGAAAAACATGATATTCAATAGTCATTCTCCCAAATTGCTGCATATGTGCTCTTTCAATCCTACAAATTTAGTTGATACACAAAAGTTTTTAAATTGTTCACCAGTAAAGAAGCTGCTCTCAGCAGGTCTCTTGATTACTTTTATTATAATCATTCTACTCTTTTAAATAGCAATTCTAAGTGTTAGAATCACTAACAATGTTCTCTTAAATCTGCTTGCAGGTCTGGTGATTTTCCAACCACCTGAAGTGACCAACGTTCCAACTCAACTCCTGTCATCCTCTCTCCCCGTCCCCCCAACGGGAAGAATATACAAAAACTGAAGAACATGTAACACCAGGGTCAAGGACAGCTTCTATTCTGCTTTTATCAAACTCTTTAACAGACTTCTCAAACACTAAAGGTGAACTCTTGATCATTCAGTCTACCATATTATGGCTCTTGCACTTAATTATCTACCTGCTCAGCTCTTCCTCTGTAACTATAGCACCATTTTCTTCATTCTGTTTTCTTCAGAGTACAAAGTAAAATGAATTTAAAAAGTACATATATGTCACCCTACGATTTGTTTTCTTGTGGGCATACTCAGTAAATCCAAGGAATGTAATAGAATCAATGAAACAACAACAAAATGGACCAATAGCCAATGTGCAAGGGACAGCAGACTGTGCACCTTATTGGCTAGATGGCTGATGTAACTGTTCAGGAACAGCTTAGCTCGAGTTCTTATTAGTTCTGGAGTTGAACCAGACTCAATCACTAACTTGATTTTAAGGCAATGTGCAGATTCAATGGTGAATTTTCAATGTTACAATCATATCTGAACTGCAACTACAATAGTTTGGGCTGTACTGAGATCATGAAAAATGTGATTTAAATGTGATCTTGGATCATGCTTTTGTTCATATATCTGTGTTTTATTCACTTTATTTTGTTTGCTTATTTATTTATTTATTTATTTATTTATTTATACAATGCAGAATTGGCTCTTCCAGCTCTTCAAACTGTACCACTTAGCAACCCCTGACAACCCCCAATTTAATTCTAACTGATCACGGGACAATTTACAACCAGTTGACCTGCTAGCCGGTATGTCTTTGGACTGTGGGAGGAAATCAGAGCACCTGGAGGAAACCCCATGCATTCCACGGGGAGAAGGAGAAACCTCCTTGCAGAGGATGCTGGGATTAAACTCTGAACTCCGGTGCCCTGATCTGCAACTGTAGCACCCTGTTTTTTGCTTTGTTTTCTGTTAAAGTCTCAACTCTAATAACCAGGTTTGGTTTATTAGAATGCTTTAGGAATTTTTTTTCATGTAATTGATGAGCAAAATGTATTGTTGTGATTTTACTTATGCACTATTCCTCAGGTTTTGTTTTATCAGGTGGTTTCACTGCCTCCTGTTGACTTGGCTCATGAGGAAATAAATAGTAGATCACAGGAAACAAGTATTAACCAAGATCCACCATAGACAAGATGACAAATTAACATACCTTGAAATATAAATAGATCAAAACTACAATACCAGCCATCCATTAGAAGCCCTTCCTGATATTTAGTTTAAATGTAATTATCATTCATCTAATTTGATTTCCTCAGTTATATGTTCCCCTTTATTTCATTTGGACTCAGAACCCACACTAACAAATAAGCCACTGGTAGGATGAAAGTGAGTTCTTTAAAGCTTTATATCTCAACCAATTGGAAGGCAGGAGCCTGTAAAATTAAAACAGTAGTGTTACAAATGCCAATTGTGGTATCTCACCTGCAGCATTCTGAGGGTTAACTGTTTATATGAATAATCAAGCTGATGGCTATAATTAACAAGAACATTCTGTAACTGACAAAGTAACTAATCGGCATTTATGAGAGCAGCTGCTGTTTCCCCCAACTCTTGTAAACAATACCCCATAACACAGTTCATTAAAATATATAAGGTTCTTCACTGTGTGCTTTAGTTTATTTTTTAAAATCAACCATTATAGTAACTTCCATATTATTTTTCTAATTGTGTGCCTCCAACATCATATTGTTACCAATATCTTCTCGTCTGTGTTCAGAATCCCTTTGGGCTTTGTTTTCTTGAGTTCCTTTTCACTTCTATAATGTACTACCTCCCACAAAAAGCGGCTAGATGCTGATAGAAGGCTATACTATTATGACTGCAAGGTGCTCAGCTCTTTCCAGAGAGGAACATATCTGAAAGGATTTTATGTTGACAAGGAATAAATAATAGGCATGATATAAAAAAAAGTCTTCACAGCCAAAGTTCAAGGTGAGGGGTTTACAACTGCAAATTGCAAAGATCGAGGAGGCTAAATGGAGGATATCAAGAGAATAGAGATTGAATAACCAATCCACAATCATTAAACAGAAGGAACAAAGAATCAAGAATCAGAATTAGGAGAACATGTACAGGGAGTGGGCACTGGAGGAAATCACTAAGGTAGCTTGAGATGTAACAAGAGAAAACTATGATGAAAATGTTAGAAGTTAACTTTTGAGATCCTTGCTTCATCATTATATATTATATGATGTTGGGTCCATTAGAAGCAGAAAAAGATGAACACAGTTATATTCCCCTGCATCATAGTAGGTCATTCTATGCAGTGGGACTATGTCAGTCTCCACTCAGTCCTCTATTAACGCCTCAAGTTTGTTCTGTCTCATGAATGCATCGAGGTTTATTTAAGCACGTAGATACCGTTAGCTTCTGTCATTCTGTGTGCCAGTTACATCCACACTCTCAGTGCTATATGAGTAAGGGAAGTCCACAAATTCTTTCATTTGTCAGGTACATCTCCAGCCTTTTGGCCTAATGGAAGATTTTCCATATTTGTCAAAAAAAAATCCACATGAAATGGCCTTCGAGTCTTCTCTTTTCCGAAGAAAGGAGCCCTGATTCTCCTCAATCTTTTCTTATAAACTTTCACTTCTGCCAAACATGTTGGGTTCTTATTTATCATATTTTATGTATTCATATTGGCAAATTTTTTGGGCCTCCACTCCATTTAGTTACCTTTCAAAGAATAAGTGATCTCCTTGTTTAACTTAACACAAAAAACTACCTCACAGTTGGCTTTATTGAATTTCATTTGCTATTTATCTTCCCACTCTGGAAATCTGTTCTTTTTTGTTTGGCCATTGGTAGCATAGCCCTTCTCCAAGTATCATCAACATATAGTGGTGGACAGGCTTGTAGGTTCCTGAGAACCCAAGAGTGATGCCACCTGGAGTTTAGCCATCTGGCACTTAGCTCCTGGTAGGGTCACCCATGGTAGTAAGGTGAAGGGGGAGGTTCCAGCCAGAGTCTGATCCAATCAACGGTGGAGCTGTCAGAAGATGATGACACACCACAACGGCAGTGAAGCTAGAGGAAGGCTATGGCAGTGAAAAGTCCACAGCCTTCTTGCATTCCATGCCATTAGAACTTGACCTTGATCTATTGGGGACCTTGTAGTGGTTGCCCATGCATCAGCCTCCCCATGTTAAGCAAAGTCAGCCACAGGCATTCTCTATTAAGGAAATCCACCCTAACATCCCGAACATCAACCCATTAGCTGAACATCATACTCAACTTAAGTATGCTGCTTTAGTATAGTCAAAGTGAAATTCAGCATAGCAATGATAATTGGGAAGATTCTGTCCATAACCATTCAGTCTGAGGTAGAGGGATAAAGATGATTCAGTCACTGTGAATAGCAACAAAGAGTTCAGAGTGAGCCCGTTTGTCAAGTCGCGAGGTAAGGTGTAATCCAGTATCCATTTATCATGGTTATGTAAACAGTTTGGGAAGGTCTGCCACTCAGATGTCAGACTCTTCTGCGATCAAGCAACATATTACACCTGCTTTCATCAATGAAGATATTGGGCAGTATCTTCTTTCAATATTGCCAACATTGCACAAACCAGTACCATCATCTCCACAAAGTTTAGTAACCCACAGTTTCTCCTTCCAGCTTGGCCTTATCCCAACATCATATTATCTTACAGGCTCACATTTCATTATCAGAATCAGAATCAGGTTTATTACCACTGACATACAGTATCTCCTGAAATCTATTGTTCTGTGGCAGCACTACAGTGCAATACATAAAATATACTATTAGATGCAATAAGAAATATGAATAAATAGTGGAAATGAGTGCAAAATAGTGAGATAGTGTACTTGGATTCGTGGACCATTCAGAAATCTGATGGCAGAGGGGAGAAGATGCTGTCCTAAAAATTTGAGTGCTGTTCTTAATGTGGATAAACACTGCCTTTTATATTATCAGTCTCAGACCATAAGGTTCATGGAGAAATCTTTCTTCAGCAAGGGAACTTTGGTGAGTATTTGAACCTGCCAAATGCACAACTTGCTGCATCAAATAGATTCAAATGTAAATTACATTTTTAGATGAAGGTGAGAAAAGCAAAGAGTGCACTTCTGACCAGTAACTTTCAACATGACTCAAGTAATGTTTCTCCTTTGCTAAACAGATTATTTGAGTTTTATAACTAATCATTATAAAATATCTGCATTGTTTCTCCCTTGTAATCCATTTATTGCAAGCTACCTCCCGGTGGCCAAGCATTTTAATTCCGATTTTGTTTCCCATGTTGACATGTCGGTCCATGGCCTCCTCTACTACCACATTGAGGCCACCCTCAGGGTGGAGAGGCAACACCTTATATTCCATCTAGGTAGCCTCCCTCCAGATGGCGTGAATATCAATTTCTCCTTCTGGTGAAAAAATCCTACTCCCTCCATCTTCCACACACTGGCCTTTTACCTCTTCTTTCCTGACTATCACTTCCCTCTGCATCCCCTCCTTCATCTCTTTCTCCTACAATCCACTCTCCTCTCTCATCGGATTCCTTTATCTTCAGTCCTTAACCTTTCCCACCCACCTGGCTTCACCTATCACCTTCCAGCTAGCCTCCTCCACCTCCCTCCCACCTTTTTATTCTGGCACCTTCCCCCTTCATCTGAAGAAGGATCTCAGCCTGAAAAGTCAATTTCTTATTCATTTCCCTAGATGCTGCCTGACCTGCTGAGTTCCTCCAGCATTTTGTGTGTGTCAATGAAACTCAAGCTGATAATGTCTTCTGTGAAACAATTCAAAGAAAGCTGGTATGTGCAACCTTTTAGAAATGCTTTTGTACCAAATAGAACATTGATTACTAGTAATGCAAAATGTAGTACAGTTCACCATGAGGCAGAGTACAGTAGTTGACAGTGGTATTGTTTAAATTTATAGTTTTTTCACACTATATAGCTCTTACACAGCACTCTGCATATTGAGTTACTGATAGCTCTCTGGAACCTGTCGCTCTGCACCAGGATCCATGATACCCTCATTGGGAGACCATAGTTGGTGTAGATTGGTAATAACATCTCCTCCTCTTTGACAATTAACACCTCAGGGATGTGTGTTTAGTCCACTGCTCTATTCTCTCTTCACTAATGACTCTATGGCTAGACTCAACTCAAATGCCATCCCCAAATCAAGAATCAGGATGAACTTTATTCACTATATACATTTACAAGTATAGGAATTTGCTGTGGTTTGTTGGTGTAACATGCAAAAATATCAACAACATTTAACATTTATAAAGAGTAAGATACTTTATAGAAATCTGCTGATGACACCACTGTTGTTGGCAGAATCTCACTTGGTGCCCTGGAAGTATACAGGAGCGAGACAGATTGACTGGTTGAGTGTTGTCATAATGACGACCTTGCACACAATGCTAGCAAGACCAAGGAAATGATTGTGGACTTCAGGAAGGGGAAGTCAGGAAAAAACACACACAGAGACACACACACACACACACACACACACACACACAGGCTGTACGTTCTGTGCACAACTGGTAGCTTTTTTCCCACTCTTCGGACAGGATATTAGAGTGAAAACAGAAAATTTTGAAAATACTCAACATATCAGGTAGCATTTGCAAAGAGAAAATTTCTCTTTTTAGTTTGATAGATATAGTTTGAGCTGCTGAATATTTTCAGCATTTTCTATCTTCAGAAATGGCAGCTGCAGGTTTTGTTTCCTTTCAGATAGTAAAACAAATGCTCATTAGAAGCACCAATGTTAATCTGAAGAAACAATTCATTCAGTATTTATAGAATCTGCCCTGAAATGAACAGAATTTTTTTTAAAAAGCTTGGTTGATTATGGCCAAATATACATGGGCTGTCCTGCTTAATTATCAATGAAGAAATTCTCCCAGATGAGCTCAATCGCTTTTATGTTCAGTTAGATGTTGCTAACTCTGAGCCTCTGAGGAAAGCCACCACTACAACCTGCAACCTGGTCATCTCTGAGACTGAGGTACGCAGATGTCTCCAACGAGTGGACAGTCACAAGGCTGCGGGACCGGACGGCATCCCAGGGTGAGTACTCAGGATGTGCACAGCACAACTGACAGGTGTGTTTACAGACATTTTTAATCTCTCCCTCCCCCAGTGTCCTCCTGCTTCAAATTATCCACCATTGTCCCTGTACCAAAAAAGACCAAGGTAACATGCCTGAATGACTGGTGTCCTGTAGTACTCACCTCAATAATAAGCAAATGGTCAAAGATTACATCTGCAGCTTGCTACCACCCAAACTGGACCCCCCACAATTCACCTAGTGACACAACCAATCGACGGACAATGCAATAACCATTACTCTTACATATCTGGAGAAGAAGGATGCTTACGTGAGAATGCTGCTCTTGGCCTATAGTTCATCATTCAACACCATAGTTCCATCCAGGATCAACAAGAAGCTCAGAGACCTCGACCTTAACACTGCCTTGTGCAGCTGGATCCAGGACTTCCTGTCAGATTGCCAGCAGATTGTAAGAGTGGGCTCCCTCACCTCCACCTTTCTGACTCTCAATACAGGAGCCCCTCAGGGCCGTGTACTAATTCCCCTCCTTTACTCCCTGTATACCCATGACTGTGTCGCTACCCACAGCTCTAATCTGCTAATTACATTTCCTGATGACACCACATTGATTGACCTTATCTCAAACAATAACGAGGTGGCCTACAGTGATGAAGTCATCTCTTTGACACAGTGGTGTCAAGAAACAACCTCTCCCTCAATGTCACAAAAACAAAGGAGCTGGTTGTGGATTACAGGAGGCATGGAGATGGGCTAACCCCTATTGAAATAATAGATCTGGGGTTGAGAAGGTAAACAACTTTAAGTTCCTCAGAATCCACATCACCGAGGACTTCACATGGTCTGTACACACCAGCTGTGTGGTGAAAAAGGCACAACAGGGCCTCTTTCACCTCAGACAGTCGAGGAAGTTTGGTATGGGCCCCCAAATTCTAAAAATTTTCTACAGGGGCACAATTGAGAGCATCCTGACTGGCTGCATCACTGCCTGGTATGGGAACTGTACCTCCCTTAATTGCAGGACCCTGCAGAGAGTGGTGTGAACAGCCCAGTGCATCTGCAGTTGTAAACTTCCCATGATCCAGGACATTTACAAAGGCAGGTGTGTAGAAAGGGCCTAGAGGATCATTGGGGACCCGAGTCACCCCAACCACAATCTATTCCAGCTGCTACTATCCGGAAAATGGTACCACAACATAAAAGCCAGGACCAACAGGCTGTGGGACAGCTCCTTCCACTAGGTCATTAGACTGAGTAATTCATGCTGATTTGAGTGTATTCTATGTTACATTGACTATTCTATTTATTATAAATTACTATAAATTACTATGATTGCACGTTGCACATTTAGACAGAGACATAACGTAAAAAAATTTTTACTCCTCATGTATGTGAAGGATGTAAGAAATAAAGTCAATTCAAGGAAATATTTATCCCATTTTGTCAGGTTCAGCATTACTAGTTGCCTTTGCAATCAAAATTCACATTCCAAATAATGCAGAGTGGAACTTTACTGTTGAACATAAAATAAAAAAAAGAAAAGACCTAGCAGGTCAGGCAGCACCTGTGAAACAGGAAATAGATTTAATGTTTTGGGTCAAAGACGTTATGCTCAATATCTAGCCAAATGAAATCAAGAGCTGGAAAATGCAACAGAAACCCTTGTTCCATGTTCCAGCTACTGAAATGTCATGCGCATCTTCTCTCATATTAAAAAACAGGTCAATAATCACTCAAATGAGATGAATTAAAACTGAAAATCAATATATGATTTATTTCAAATTATGTTTATTAGAAAGTAAAATACTCTATTGAGAACATCTGATCCTTTTTAATAAAGCCACCTTAAAGGCCAGGAATTTCATGGCAACAAGTTTCTTTACCTTTAATAGATCCTTTATCAGCAACTACCTTAGTGAACTTGGCTGCTAGCTGGTCAACAAGACCAATCCAAAATTAATGACATCTATGTGGTAGAGACAGATTAAGTCATATCCACAAAAAATGCTATCACAATTGTAAGATAATAAGATATATATCTGAATGTCCTTTGATCCCTACTCTTGCAGATCTGTAAATAAGACTAATTTCATTCTTTATGGTCCAGTCTGAACATTTGTCTGCATAAGCTTCTGTGATGCGCCTCACGACTTCTTTTATTAAAGGTGTTATATCAATGCAAGATGTGAGGCGCTGTTTTTGTTTCAAGCTAATTGGCAAGCAATTTGATACCACCTTCTGTTTGAGTACACACTTGATTATGTTAAATCCCTTTCAGTTGTGACAATTGGTATCCAGAAATTCAACTGAGAACATTAATAACATTTGACATATTGTAAAAGTAAAAACAAGCATGTTCAGAATTAGTTTGCAGGTTCCAATTAACAACTGATTGGTCCCATATTTTTGACAATTATACAGAATAATTACATATTTTTTTTATTTTGATCCTCAGAATTTTGCCCTATTTCTCTAAAGTCAGTAAACTTTGGATTTTGCCTGTATTATCAAAGATAAAATTTATGTGGTACAATAGTTCAATAAAACAATGTGTAATAGTGGGTATATGAAATAAAGTGCTCTAGCCTTTGCTCTTTTGACTGTATCATTGAAACCTCACAAGATATTACTATGAAACATACACATCAATAACTGTTAAACACAGTTTATTTCTGCCTTCCAATCAGATGGCAGCAATCCAGTCAGAGAGAAACCAGTTCAATATCAAATTTTGTTTGCTTTCTCTCTAATTTGTATATTATTTCTTGTCGCATTTTAAGGGTGGCGGATTGGAGATACGTCTCTACCAAAGGAAGTGTAGGGCGCTCCTTCCCTCTGTTAGCCTGCAGGTCACCCTTGGGCAAGATGTAGTACCTGCTTAGCCCCCCAGTCAGGGTCATGTGATGCCATGGGAGCAGATAGTTCATATCACAAGTCCTGGTTATGCAACCACTGATGCTAGGCAGACAATTTCTGAAGAGTATTGATAATGGCTAGGGTTTCAACTGTCTTTAAAGACACTGCCAAGAAGAAAGCAATGGCAAACCTCTGTTGTAGAAAAATTTGCCAAGAACCAATCATGGTCGAGACCATGATTGCCCATGTCATACAACATGCCACGTAATGATGATGATGTCCATTTAAAGTAAGGGTTCCCAAACTTTTTTATGCCATAGACCAATGCCATTAAGCAAGTGGATCCTACATTGGGAAACCCTGATTTAAAGCTGCATTTTACAGATTATTCTGTAGAGACCAATTTTACATCCATCAGAAGTGTATTTAACCCCAAAACAACTTCTTTGCTTTAAAGGAGCAAAATCTCTTAAGGTACTTCAAGGAAGCACAATCAGGCAAACAACCTGAAAATGGATGTCAATAGAACAGACATGGACAGGCATTGAGAAAGCCTTAAAAGAGAAAAGTGGAAAGATTATAAATGAGATCCAGTGCTTAAAACCTAATAAAGCCCAGATGTCTGAAAACACGAACACTTTTACCTGAAGGGTAAAGGAAGTGTGATTGAAATAAGGATACACAGGGGGTCAGAGTTGGAAGAAAGCGCACATTCTGAAGGGTTGAAAGCCAAAAAAAAACTATAGAGGCAAGTCTATGGGGAGATTTAGATGGGAAATTGAATTTGTTTTTTAAATACATTGTTATAGGTAATGTTGCAAGATTAAGTGTCATTGGGAGCCAGGATATCCATGCCAAAGTTTGGGGAAATATTAAATTTGAATTTTATTTCACTAAAGATGGTTAAATGTGGCCAGAAAACTGAGGGACAGTACACTAAGGAGTTGTATAATGATTTGGAAGGGACAACACTCAAGGAGAGGTAACATTTTCATCATAATCTTGGTCAAAAGCCAGAAAAAAAAGATGAATGGTTAATAGTTTCATTGGTGATAAAACTAAAGGAATAACAATGAACCACATGAACACAATGCGCTTGGAAAAGGAATTACAGGAGTTTGGAATGACTAGACTGAGCTTGCAGAGGAACGTTTTGGGGGGATTTTAGTATGATCAGGAAGGAGAAGGAAAACTTGTAAGAGAGGAAGTTGGATTGTTAGCAACACACTCAAAATGCTGGAGGAACTCAACATCTACGGAAATAAATAGAGTCAAGGTTTCAGGCTGAGACCTTTCTTCAGGACAAGAAATTATGGCGGAAGATGCCTGAATAAAAAGGTGGCGGGGAGGAGAAGGTGGACGAGCTTGGTTAGCACAACAATTTACAATACGAGTGACACAGGTTTAATTTCCGCCGTCGTCCATAAGGAGTTTGTAAATTCTCCCTGTGGGGTTCCTCCAGGTGCTCTAGTATCCTGCCACGGTCCTAAAATGTACCAGTTAGTATGTTAATTGCAGATCGTCCTGTGATTAGACTAGGGTTAAACCCGTGGGTTGCTGGGCGGCGCGGCTCGATAGCCAGAAGGGCCTGTTTCACGCTGTATCTCTGTAAAAAACTACTCCTCCTTCCCTCCCCCCACCTTTTTATTTTGGCATTTCCCCCTTTCCTTGCAGTCCTGATGAAGGGTCTTGACCTGAAACGTCAACTGTTTATTCATTTTCATAGATGCTGCCTGGCCTGCTGAGTTCCTTGAGTATTTTGTGTGTGTTGCTCTGGATATTCAGCATCTGTAGAATCTCTTGCGTTAATAGTTGAATTGTTAGTCTTATAATTATTGATGAAGCATCACAAAGTCTTTATTGCAGGGCTCTTCTGTTTGCTATTGAGGTGCAGGTGGAATACTTAGAGGGTTGAGATTATTTTTTGCATAGCTGGGCCATCCTAAAGCAAGAGTTCCCAACCTGGGATCCACAGGCCCTTTGGTATTAGTCCACAGCATAAAAAAGGTTGGGAACCCCTGTCCTAAAGTAAAACAAAGACAATTTTCACAGAAGACAAGAATACCTACTGCACTGAAGCAGACCTTACTAGAATTTCAAGACAACGCTAAGATTCAACACATAAATTCAATGTGGGCAACAGTTTACTGGCGGTTTTCAAAGCAAGAAATATGACTAAACACTCTAATAATAATACATCTTATGAGGAAGATTGTGATAAACGAACACTGCAAACAATGAAGAGACGACGAAGGCCCGGATCCTAGTATGGGGGATGACCCAGTGCTTAGACAGTTTAAACGCCAGATGGACTGAAAGGCCAGGGTGTTGGGACCAGAGGCTAGGGTCAGGGCTGGTTCTGATCCACAACGTTTTACTCTGCTTTCCTCAGCACTGAGGCTGAGGCTGTGCCATGCTTCAGCTGCTCTAGGCTTAGTATCTGCAAGCTTTGTGGCGATTTGCCCCACCGGATGATGAGCTGAGACTGAGATTATCAGCCTGCTTCAGCTGCTCCGGGTTTTAGGTTTGTGGGCTCAATTTCATTCTGAATGCTGATGCTTGCTTTAGTGTTTGCATGATTTGTTTTTTTTTCTCTCTCCCTGTGCACAGGGTGTTGGTCTTTTTTTATTGGGTTCTTTTGGGTTTCTTGTTTGTGGCTGTCTGCAAGCAGATGAATCTCAAGTTTGTATAATTTATACATACTTGAGTGTGTTTGTTAAAATTTAAGATTTTAATGCAATAAAAAGTAACAAATCTCTAGGCTAAAAGTCACTAAGTATTTTTTCATCTTCCACTTTATCACATAATTTTCTATAGGAATGCCTTAGAGTAAGAAGATAATAAAGCTTTAATAGCTGCTTCTTGATTGTTCCATGACAATTTCAATCCTGTTTGGCTATGCTAGGGATGAAGAAGATGTGAAACAAATGCTTATGCTCCATAATTCTTTCCAGAACTTCTACTTCCTCCTAACACATCTTGAATGCATGGATCAAAGAAGGCTTAAGAAAAATGGATTTCTATTTATGGATTCCTATTTAAGGAGCACAGGCACCAATATTGGAGAAAGAGGGAGTTTCTTCTCTGTGACAGGTTTCACTTGAATCTACCCAGGTTGTGAACAAAATACTTTAGAGTGTTGGATGGGTGGATTGGTTTCTGCTGCGAAGGAAATCTAAATAGAGACGGCAAAGCAATGGTGTAGTGTATAGAAAAAAATAGTGGGGGGAATGAGATTTTATTAGCCAGCTTAGGCTTGATCAAACTTTTTTTCTATCATAGGGGAAAATGTAAACGTATAGAAATTCATCTTAGTGTTTGAAAGAGGTGCCTGTGGAGATAGTGAGAGCATTGCTTGCTACCTTACAATATATCATAGATTTGAGAATGGTTCCATGGATTGTACGTAGAAGATAGCAAACATAACCATACTATTTCAGAAAGAAGTGAAAGAAAAAATAGAGAATTAGAGTTTAGTGAGTCTGACATCAGTAATAGATAAAATGTTGAAGTCTGTTATTGAGGTGAGCATAACAGGACATTTGGAAAATTGTTACAGGATTAACAGAGTCAACAGGAACTTGTGAAAACGAAGTTATGTTTGATATATCCATTAGAGTTTCTTCAGATTGTAACTAGCAGAATAGCTAAGTGTGAGGTGTGAAGCATTTGATGTGGTGGAATTGTACTTTCCGCAGACCTTCAATAATTTCACATTCATCCTCGCCTGTTACTTGAAATCCAATGAGAGAATTAGATAATTCATTCTCTTTGATAGAGAGAAAATAGAAAAATATCTTTTCTAGATGATGCTGAATTGGTGTCTAGAGGGCCAGGATGTCCTGGTATATAGAGCAGTTGAAGTAAATGTACTGGTCCAATGAGAAATTAAGGTGACAAAATGGGTATTGGATTCTATTACAAGAGGATTAAGTAAAAGTGTAGTGCAGTCTTGTTCCAATTAGATGAAGCACTGGAGAGTTTGTCTGGAATATTGTGCACAAGCCCAATCTCAGTACCGAAGGGAGAATATTTATGAAATAGCGCACAGCAGATCCCCTTACTATGTGTTGTATGAGGTGATATTAAGAAAAATTGATCTATAAGCACACGTGTTAAGAAGAGTGAGAGATGATCTGATTAAAAAACATAAAATCTTTGAGGGGCTTCACAGGAGAAATGCAGAACTGATGCTTCAAATGGCTGAGGTGTTTCGAACCAGGGACAACGACCCCAATATAAGAGTTCACCCATTTAGCGTCATAGAAAAGTACTGCACAGAAGCAGGCCCTTCTGCCCATCTTATCTTTGCCAAACCACTTAAACTGCCTGTTCCCATTGGAATAAGATGAGAAGAAATTCCTTCATTCGAATGGGATACCTTGTCACCGAGTATATTCAAGGCAAAGATCAATATGTTTTTTCAAGATACTAAGTGAACTGAAGTTTATAGATTCAGTACAGGAAAGCAGAATGAGGCAAAAGAATCAGCCATAATATTGTGAGTGGTGGTACAAGAACAAGCGGCAGACTGTCTATTATCTATTTGTTTTCATGTTCTTATAAGTGGGGCCATCAAATGATCACTCATTTTTGTTGCAAGTTCTTGTATATTTTTAAAAGGATATAGTACAATAGTGGCAAGTAGGAGATACAGTACGTCTCAACTAAAGTAGATGTAAGGCACTCCTTCCCTCTGCTAGCCTGCAGGGCACCCCTGGGCATGGCGTAGCACCTTCTTAGCCCCCTTAGCAGGGTCACATGATGCCATGGGAGCAGGTGGGGGATGGTCGTATGAGCAGCTGCTGCACATCACAAGTCCTGGTTACGTGACTACTGATGTGAGGCAGACAATCTCTGAAGTGTATTGATAATGGCTGTGGTCACACATCTTGTAAAGACACTGCTTAGAAGAAGGAAATGGCAAGACACTTCTGTAGAAAAAAGTGCCGAGAACCATCATCTAGAAAGACCGTGATTACCTACGTCATATGACATGGCACATAATGATGATGAAGATGGTACAAGACTAAAGTACAGATAACCCCCAAATTATTATCTAGTCATGTTCAACTTTCATTAGTTTGGTGTGGCCTAATTCATACCCAAAAGAAATATTAGCAATACTATGCATTGGAACAAAATTAATCTGAAAGGAAACATCATTGAGCCTTGCTAGGGGAGTGTAAAATATCAAGATTAAAATATTCTGAGATCTAACTAATGCATATTAAAGATTATATACTTTAGCTACATCATTCAGTGCTTAGCATTTAGCATATCCCACACATTCCAATCACATCAGGGGCGCACCATGTTTATTCAAAACACTGTTTGTTTCAAAATATCCACACACACATTTTCTTTTTACCTTTACAACAGTTAACTATGGTTCTTTCCCCTATGTAAATAGAGTTGGAATGAAAAAAAGTGCATTTTAGTAGTTTGAACAAGGCCAGTTAATCAATTTGATGAACTAATTGATTATAAATAGTAAGTGACAGCTAACAGAGTCAAGTAATTGGGCTTTAGAACGTAAGAATATTATGTGCAAAACATAGCTCTTCCATAACCTCTGAAAAGTTGTATTGATGTAAATTTATTTTTAAATTTGTACCCAAACTCTTAAAGTTAGAAATATGCAAGTGACAAAATAAATTCCAAATAGAGTCAATATAGTGAGCAGTCCTAGGATAAAACATTTAAAAATTCCTCAAAGTTTACAGTTTGCCTAAAATGTTCACCACCATGAATTCTAAAGTGCATTATACCTCAATACTTTTGCGGTAAATGCTTTGGAGTTCAAATCTGGTTCAGATAGATATGAATCAGTTTTATCTGTGGACACTTGTTGCAGAAAGCAATTTCAGAATCCATCTGTAACAGAGAAGCTACTTAGATTTGGATATCAAAATGCCTCCCCTGTATTGAAGGCTTGCTTTCAAATCTATTTGACTCTTCAAAGAAAAGCCAAAGTTAACCCATTGAACCTGATCAGTCATATAGTGCCCTATGGGAATGTGCCTCCTGCACCAGCACAAACTCTTGCATGTTACAATGTTTTGCCACAGCTTTAAAAGGACAGTTTAATTATCAATATTTCCTCAGTCACTATAAAATTTGTTCTACATAGAAACTGTAACTAGTTTTAATGGAGAAAGTAAAAAGAAAATAATTCAGATGAGATCTTTCATCAACAACCTCTTCTCATTTCAACAAAAGTGAAATTCAGAGCAGCAGTTCAGTTTGTGGCCTCTGATTTTGAATTCAAAATGTTTTTATGCAAAATAAGTTATTGACAAAGTTTAACAACATAAATACAGTTCATTTTAATTGTTAGTCTACCAGAATTGCAGACAGCTGGATGGAGTAACAGTGAAGCTTGGTATTTCCAAGTGGTTCTGTACAAGACTGTTAAGCTGACACAATGAATGTCTGTCATTTAATGATTCTTGTCCACACTCCCTATCCATGACCATTTCTTTTTACCCTCGCATGTATGCACACACACACATAAAAGAAAGTGAGTCAAGAGCTCTATTCTCATTTGCAGCAACTCAGAGGATTCACCCTGGGAATATCAGGCTATTTTCTATGTTCAACAAGTGATAAAGTAGATATTCAAGGTGAGGAGAAATAATCATATTTCATACACCCGTCCATAATATCAATAATTTTTAGAGATGCACCAGAGAAAGCATCCTACACAGATGTATCAGTAATGGCAGCCGCTCCGGCCAAAGCCATAAAAAATGTAGCAAATTGTGGATATCACATCATAAAAACCATCTGTCTCCGCATAGACTTTGCCTACACTTCTTGCCAGAGTAAAACAGCCAATGTAATCAAAGAACACTCCCACTATAGAATCTTTCTCTATTTCCCCCTCCCATCAGGCAGAAGATAGAAAAGCCTGAAAGCACATACCACCAGGCTCAAGGACAGCTTCTATCCCACTGTTATCAGGCATTCAAGCTGGTGCCTTGGATGATAAAGTGGACACTTGTCAATACAATTTACTTCATCATGGCCTAGCACTCTGTTGTCTACCTGCACTGAACTTCCTCTGTAAATGAAACACTGTGTTATTGTTTTTCCGTTGTTTTACTTGATGTTCTGATCTACATGAATGGCATGCAAACATGCACCATGTACCTCAGTACAGAACAGTAATATACCAATTTACCAATATTAAATAGCCTAACTTTCAATTAGGTTGAACCTACCTAAAAATAATTCTAATCAACATTAAAATTACTTTGACTGATACCATTTTTGAATTTGCAAAAATATTTTCCAGTTTTTCTTATTAACCTACATACAATTTGCTTCTCCTGCATTGAAAGTGGTCAGGCCATGGTGAAGAGAAGTAAAGGTATGTTATGTAGGACTAGATGTTACTATCCCTTACTTGCACTCCTGAGACGTGCTGCCTAGACTCTGTGGGGTGGCCAAGGGAGTGGTGGCATCTTCTGGGTTATCAAGTGGGCGCCCTCTTTCCTCAGTGTTTCGCTGATGGGTCCACGACACCTCTGGAGGGTTCAGCAGTGAATCCCGGCATCCCGGGCTCACCCCCCCTAGATTCCTTTCACTCACCTGGGGGCCCAGATGGAATCCTTTCTCTTCATCCAAAGCCACTGACTACCCTTTTCAGTAGATCTGGAGAGGTCTTTGACTGCTTGTCGGTGTGTCTTCCCTCGCACTCCCAACTCCCGGAGTAGCCTTGATGTTGATGTGGCTACAAATTCTCTGCAGCCTCCTTCGACCGGTCGGACCCTTGCTTTCCAGCCACGTTGTTGCACATCAGCTTCAAGCTCGGCATACCTCAGCTTCTTGCGCTCGTCGGCCTCCAAAGTATAAGAATGATACTGTGCAAAATTCTAAGGCACATATATATATCTTGGGTGCCTAACAATTTTGCCCAGTACTGTGGTAATTTTAAATATTGCTCAGTACTGCAGCTGTTAAAAAAAAACAAATTTCATGACAGATGTGATAATGATAAACTTGATTCTGATATGGGTCTCTATTGTGCACTGAGAGAGGGAAGGGTGTAGGGAGAGGGGAATCGTGGTTGGGAAAAGGAGAAGGGAGGAGGGAGGGAATGGGAAGTAACATAGAAACACTCTGTAATGATCAATAAACCAATCATTCAGAATCAAATGACCCTGCCTGGTGTTTCAAGGCTGGGTGTGTCTGCATCCGCGCCACCCCCTGCCCCTGGCACTCACTCTTTGCCACCTGTCCCACCCCCCTCCCACAGCGGTCCACCCTCGCAATTCCCAACTTGCTTTGCTCTAGCTAGATTTACAAATGCACTCTCTGCTCCACGTTGACAAATACAGTATTGTGCAAAAGTCTTAGGAACCCTAGCTATATATGGCCAAGTCCCAGAGTATATTTAAAGTGGAGGTTGGTAGGTTCTTCATAAGTAATGGCATCAGTGGTTGCAGGAAGAGCAGACACAACAGACACAGTGGGCCAAATGTCTTGTGGTCATATATGTGCCTACTCCTTTACAGTACTGTAGATACTTTACCCATGTTGTTAATTGAAAACTGCTAAGTTCCTTTATTTATTATCCAACCATAAACAACCTAAACAAGCCTATTCCTTTTGTTTGCAAGGGTTATCTGCTCCTGGCCGAAGTTGACGTTAACTGAGTAAAAAAGAACTTTTTTCTGCCTGGTTAATTCAATGAGACTCTTTGTACCTGCATAGTTTGGTTGGTGGTTATGTTTTACTGTTTTCCTACAGGGATCAGAATATGAGCAGTCTGGCTTGCCCAAAATGAAGGATTGCTGACAGTCTGACAAGGGTTACAGTAGACTGATGATTAAGTTACTGAACCATTAGACCTGGACAGATGGTGCATTCAAATCCCTACATTACAGAGGGAAAATTAAATCCTCTAAATTAAATAATCCACAATATAAAGCTTGTATCATTAATGGGGAGTGGGAAACCACTGGACTGCTGTTAAAATAAAAACAAGATCCACAATGTACATTCATACCTATTCTGATCTACATGTGAACCCAGAGCTACAGCAACGTGGTTGCCCTCTGAAGTGGTCACGTAGATCAAAGAGAATTAAAAGTGGGTAATAGATGTCAACACTGTGAGCAACAGCCACATCCAGAGAACTAATAAAAACGTACTTTTTAAAATTTATTTACACAATATGGGCATTGTGGACAAGGCCAGCGTAAGTTGAATGATTATTCCAGGTAGGTGTGATTTCAGAGTTGAGATGAGCGTGATCACATTAATTGGTTGATGAGTCAGAGGAGCCAAATAGCCTTCAAATGTGTATGTTCATATGTTAAAGTTACTTATTGAAATCTGGATCTTATTCCCACATTGCTCACAGCATGGAGCTTTTGTCTTAATTTCTGGAAGGTTCAGGATAACTGGTAGGGGTTGAAACTCCAAAGCATGGGAGGATGGGGAAAAGAAAAGAAATGAATTTCAATTGCAAAGTTTACGAAAAAGATCTAAAACACTTTTATTAGGCAAAATAAGATAAATGGCATATCGGAACAATGTTTTACTTTTAACATTGCATTTACTATTCATTTAGCTTAGATGGGCTATTTAGCTTCTAAGGTCCATTCTGCCAGTTATTCAAATCCTGGGTGATCTGTCCTCTAATTCTATGTAACTTTACCACTTCCCACTTGATAACTTTGCCTCTCAAACTCCAACCCGATGTCCCCATCGTGAAAGGTGGAAACAGCTAAGGCTGGCCAACAGGGCTTTGGTCAAACTGTACAGGCCAATCCCTTGCACAGTGGATGCAATGGATTACAGAAGTGTTGATGAACTCCAACCATACCATCGACTTCAGAGAAAATGGAGACGGGGGTCATCTATGGCCTATGCTCTACTTAGGAGCTAAGGGCCCAGGTAAGCAAATAAGTCTTGCTAACTTTGGTTAACATAAATTACTGATGTCCATTGTGGCACAATTCTAGATATAAAATGACAGCTGAAGTTTCCGCTTTTTGATCATTTCATCTTTCCATAACACTTTTACAATCTATGTAAATAAATTTGGCATCCTCTTGGGACCTTCACAATTTCTATCTTTTCATCACATACAGTGACAACAACTAGCTTCCACTCCAGTTCTGTGGATTCTGAGATGATGCATAAGGTCAACATCAGACTTACAGACTCTACCATAGTTGGGTAGGAAGACCCTTCAGGGTTGGTTGGTGGATGATGTGTTCCTACAATTACAAGGGAGTTCTGACTTAAAGTTTTCAGATCAATTCCAATTGTTCCATCTCCACTTTAAGCAATCGTGGATCAAAGATTTCCAGGGGTCAATAGGGATGCTTATTTTATCAGAAGGCATTCAGCATATTCTTGAATCATTTTCTCAGGCTCTTATTTATGACAGAGCTTGTAAGAGAGTGCATGTTCCAGGAGTCTCATGCCAGGTATGGACATAACATGATCTCATATTTGCTTATGTTGAAATCCATTTGTCACAGCATTGGTGGCTGCATAACCATCTGGTATGGGGTGGTGGTGGTGGGGGGAGGGCTACTGCACAGAATCAGAATAAACTGCAGAGAGTTGCGAACTCAGTCAGCTCCATCATGGGCACTAGCCTCCCCAGCATCAGGACATCCTAAAGGAGGGATGCCTCAAAAAGGGGGAATCCATCAATAAGGAGCACCATCACCCAGGTCATGTCTTGTTCTCAATGCCACCACTAGGAAGGAGGAACAGAAGCCTGACGTCACATACTCAATGATTCAGGAACAGCTTCTTTCCCTCTGTCATCTGATTTTCTGAATGGACTTTGAACTCATGAATATTACCTCACAATTTTTTAATTTCTATTTTTTTGCACTACTTATTTTATATATGTATGTGTGTATGTGTGTGTGTGTGTGTCTGTCTGTCTGTCTCTGTCTCTGTCTCTCAATCTCTCTCTCTCTCTCTCTCTCTCTCTCTCTATATATATATATATATATATATATACATTTACTGTAGTTCATCATATTTTTCTATTATTATGGATGGCATTGTACTGATGCCGCAAAGTAACAAATTTCATGACATATGCTGATGATATTAAAACTGATTCTGATTAATAAATTTTTGTAACTACATGCTGTGTCTGCACTGTGTACAACAGACCAATCACTATCATAAAGTCATATAGCACAGGAACAAGCCATTTGGCCCTTCTTGCCCATGCTGAACGAGATGTCAGTCTAAGCTAGTCCCATTTGCCCATCTTTGACCCATACCCTCTCCATCATTGTCTCAGACTTGAACACATGGTTAAATCATCTTATAAGACATTAATAAATAGGGTAAATAGTTAATGGCCCAAAGCAAATGCTTGCTCTAAGGTGGAGATTAGTAGGCTCTTGATTAGTCAGGGCATGGAAGGTTACGGAGAGAAGACAGGAGATTGGGGTTGAGAGGGGAATGGAGCCATGATGGAATGGCTGAATAGACTCGATGGGCTGAATGGCCCGATTCTGCTCCTATGTCTTATGGTTTTATTAGTCATGTATACATAGTGGTGTAGTGGGTTAGTTAGCTGGATGGCAGCCAGAGATATGGACCACTGTTTCAGAAGCAACACTCTGATTCCATCATGGCAGCTAGGAATTTAAATTCTAACAATTAAATAGATCAGAAATTTAAAAGAAAAAGCTGATTTCAGTAACAAGGACAATTAAACCACTAGATTGTTGTGTTAAAAAAAAACCTTGTTTACTGATATCACTTAAGGAGGATATACAGTTGTTTTTATGTGGTCTGGTCAATATCTAGGTCCAGGCCCACTTGTAACAGTCTCATCAAGTCAGTGGAATTTAGGTGTGGACAATAATTTGCAACATTGTCAGTGCCAACCTGTAAATGAAAGTTCAAAGCTCAAAGTAAATGTTAATATAAAAGTACATATATGTCATCATATACAACCATAAAATTCATTTTCTTGTGGGCATATGCAACAAATCTATCGAATAATATTTATAACAGAATCAGTGAATGACTGCCCAATTAGGGTGTTCAACCAGAGTGCAGGGGACAACAAACTGTGCAAATGCAAAAAGAAGAAATAATAACACATAAATAAATAAGCAATAAATATCCAGGCTGGTGGTGCAGTGACATCAGCGCAGGACTCCAGAACCGATGTTCCAGGGTTCGAATCCAGTCGGGCTGCTCCTGAGTACGCTTTCCATCCATGCCGGGTTGAGTGTTGAGCTCGCAACTCAACCTCGTAAAATAAAGAAAAATACTGCAAAATATCTGTGCGAGGAGTGACGCCCCACACAGTCTTCCGATCCACACCTTGTAAGGCATGAAAATGCCCGACACTGGCCTCTCAGGCCCGAGTCGATGTCATCATCATCATCATCAGATATCCAGAACATGAGGTGAAGAGTCCTTGAAAGTGAATCCATTGGTTGTGAGAACATTTCAATTGAAGCTGAGTGAAGTTATCTCCTTTGGTTCAAGAGCCTGATGGTTGAGGAGTAATAACTCTTCCTGAACCTGGTGGTGTGAGTCCTGAGGCTCCTGTATCTTCTTCCTGATGGCAGCAGCATGAAGAGAGCATAAACCGTGTGGTGATGGTCCCTGATGATGGACGTTGCTTTCCTGCAACAAGGCTTTGTGTAGTCGTGCTCATTAATGGAATGGGCTTACCTGTGATGGACTGGGTGGTACCCATTACCTTTTGTAGGATTTCCAACCAAAAGATGTTTTTTTTTGTATGTATAAATCTCGTTCTCAGAATATCTGAGGTTCCCAACTGATTAATCCAGACTTTGTTATGATAACATAAGTCTTAACAAAAGCTAAACAAATTTTCTATGCTTTACATGGTATGATATGCTTTAATTCCATTACAAATTTTCACAGTAGAGCTGAGATTGAAAATACTGAGCATTTTATATTTGGGAGTGTCCCAGAAGAGATTTAAAGGTGTGTTGAGCTTTATTATAAATTTATGTGATATAATCTATTTAAGTACATTACATGTTACCCTGCATTTCAAGTGGTTAAAATATTCCTTCATGTAGATGAGGATTTCTACTCGCCCCCCTTCCCACACAAATAATCTTCTTCCTTTAAAATAATGATTGCGAGATTCAGGTACAGTACTAAGAAGGCAGCCCAGTTACTAAATCAATCATCCTTATCACAAGAACTTCGAGAGAACTGGAATTAGTTTTTCTGGTT
This sequence comes from Mobula hypostoma, assembly GCF_963921235.1. Classification (NCBI taxonomy): domain Eukaryota; kingdom Metazoa; phylum Chordata; class Chondrichthyes; order Myliobatiformes; family Myliobatidae; genus Mobula; species Mobula hypostoma. The sequence continues at coordinate 83,672,776 of NC_086101.1, read as the reverse complement.
TTCTCCATATTTCAGAGCAGAACAATTCGTCCATTCCCTGATTTTCATTAAGTCATGCATATAGTCAGCTTACAGAGAGACGAAATACCATGGAATAGTATCAGTTGTGCTTGTCTTCCTGCCTAACTTCAGGGTGACTGATATATTCTGAGGTTTAGTGAGCCTTTAGGAATAACTAGATTCTGATCCTCATGTATACTGGATTATTCAGAAAACCTACAGCTGCAGTTTAATTTTGGAAAAATTCTAGGTTGAGCATTTGAGAAGGAGGGAAAAGGTACTTGAATTGAGTAGGTCTTAAAATCTAGAAAGGGTTACATTTCGCCCCATATCAACCAGCAGTTTTCAGTATCAGTAGCCAAGGCTGTGAATACAGGGTGTAAGGCAAACAGTTGGACAGTGCTTTACAAAGTTGGATTGTAATAATATTCAAATTGAATGAAAACACAAAATGGAAACTAATACTTTTGAAGTGCGATCTCAACAGTAAGTTTTGCATTTAAAGATAGACCACTATCAGTGAAACGAAAGTTAACAAAACCTCTGAGCAATACGTATATTCATTTCATGTTTGGCCAACACGACAGTATAAATCCCTTGTTAATTTATAGTTGAGGGCTGCGCGACTTCAATCTAAGTGGCACTGACTGATCTCCTTCCATCAAATGCTGGGATTACAATATTTCAAGCCTGGTGCCAGTCTAAAGCCATCTGTGCATCAAACTGACTCAGATCAGATTAGACAGGTGTAAACACTGACTAAGTTAAATCCCCTCATTCAGTGTTATCCAAAGGAAATTCATAATATCTTTCTTAATCTGTCACTTGAATGGGTTTTCATGTACAGAAGGCGGTTGTAAAAAAGGTAAAGAGTTTCCTTGTTCAAACTACGTACCATGAACCTGTGCAGAAATGCGCATCGTCTAATTAATCAACTGCCTAAACACTAGTTAGTAATGCCCGCTGCATTTGTAATGGTAATCTGTTAAATTGCAACACAGCACTAAAAGCATGATCTACTGCAGGTGTTCCCAGCATTTTTTATACTGTGGACCTCTACCATTAACTGAGGGGTCCATGAACCCCAGGTTGGGAACTCCTGTTCTGCAGCAACGGTATGTAGAGAATATCCCATTACTGATGGATAACTTTAAAGCTCTGCAATCGTACTTTCCATTTTCTTCAACGTTTAAACAAACTTCTAGGCGATGAAGATTCGAGTTATCTCCACACTCAGTGATGGTTGGGTGTAGCATATGAACATCAAGGATAAAGTAGAAGCTACCACTAAACATATCTTTACCTCCCCACCTCTCCACTTTCCACAGAGATCACTCCCTCCATGATTTACTTGTCTATTTGTCCCTCCCCACTAATCTCCCTCCAGACACTTATCCCTGCAAGTAGCCAAAGTGCTACATTTGCCCACGCACCATCTTCCTCACTTCCATTCAGTTCCCCAGAGAATCCTTCCTGGTGAGGCAACACTTCACCTGTGAATCTGCTGGGGCCATCTATTGTGCCCAGTGATCTTGATGCAGCCTCTGCTACATTGCTGACACTTGTCATAAATTGGAGGACTGCTTCGTCGAGCACCTTCGCACCATCCATCACAAGCAGTACTTCCCTTTATTTCTTCTCACTTGCCTATTACTTCCCCCTGGGTCCCTCCTTCTTCCCTTTCTGCTATGGTCCACTCTCATCTCCTATCAGATTCTTTCTTGTCCAGCCCTTGACCTTTCTCACCCACCCAGCTTCACCTATCACCTTCCAGCTATCCTCTCTCCCATCCTCCACCTTTTTATTCTGGCACCTTCCCCCTTTCTTCTCAATCCTGAAGGAAGGTCTTGGATCAAAATGTTGACTGTTTATTCTTTTCCATCGATGCTGTTTGACCTGCTGATTTCCTGCAACAGATTGTGTTTGGTGCTAAGGGAGAAGTGTCTGCAACCATGTTCAAACAGAATGCTAAGTGGGTGATCCAACTCATCTTCTTCTGGAGGCCCATGCTAGTTTTGACTCCTTGCATATGAAATTAAGAAAGAGTTTAAAGTGCACAGAGCAAAGGGCGTGAGGCCAGACAACGTCCTTGGTGTGCTGTCAAAGAACTGCATATCAGAGCTACCTGCAGCTGAAGCTTAGCAGTTTCAGCACACTTCGTTCAATTTATTTCATTGAATTGTACCTGACGATGTGGAAATTTGTCCAAATTTGTCCTCTCCACTAAATGTAGAACCAATCCAGTTTAGCTAATTATTGGTATTAGTCTGCATTTACTTATCAGCAAGGTGCTTCAAGAAGTGCTTACACCAATAATTCCCTTGTTGCTGTTCACTTTGGATTCTGCCAAGACTTCCTGCTTCCAAACTTTATTAACGATCTCATTCAAACATGGACAAATGAACCAAATCCTTGCTGTGCATCAGGAGGATTGCCTTGAGTGATATTTGACAGATGATGTCATCAATGAGCCAGATAAAACTGGTCAAAGAGAAGGATAAAAGTGGGGGAAAAAAATAGAAATAGGAGCAGTAGTGACAATTTGTCTCTTCAAGCCAGAGTCAGCAACTAACACAATCATGATAGCTATTCTACCTCATCAGGGAACTGTAGATTCTCCTCCAAGCTAAACACCATCTTTGCCTGCAAATACTGCATATTGCCAATTCTGGAAGTCTATATCCAGCAGTGCGGGGAGAATCCTGCAGAACAATCGCAGGAGTTCATGGTGCTGTCTCACTGAAATTTTTCAAGGAAAAGTGGGAATGGCCACCAACACACATCTATCCCTCAAATAAAATCTCCAATAATATATTTTCGCCAGATTCAACAAATAAATACAAGCTGGCAAACGCGGTTCAGATGAACACAATTTGAACTAGGTGTGTACATGAATGACCTGCTAAAAGTAGCAAAAGACACAAACCCTGCAGGCCAGGGAGCATCTGTGGAAAAGAGTAAACAGTTGATGTTTTGGGCCAAGTATGAGTCTTGGCCTGAAACGTCGGCTGTCAACTCTTTTCCATAGACGCTGCCCAGCCTTCAGACTTCTTCGTGTGTTTGCCTTGGATTTCCAGCACCTGCAGATATTCTCGTGTTTGTACTAAAAGTGGCAGATTTGTTTATAAAGAACTTCCTTTGAATCTTAAAATTTGCATTCTGAATTCACACGTGAAAATATATTTTGTTTTTCTATAAAATACAACTCTATTACAAGAAACATACATGTGAGAGAACACTCACAAATAATTTCATTTCAAAGAATTGTTATCATTTCCAAACTGCTGCTTCATGCCCTGGAAAATGATTGTACCCCAGTGGTAGAGAACAAATACAGGGTATTTCCATTTATCAATGACTTTGTGAAATGAATGACAGTTCCTTAGGGATCAGATTCAGGCACCCTAATCTTTTGGAATTTATTAGCCCTATGTGGCGGAGTGTAAGTACACACAGAGTGTAACAAAGAGTAGTTAAAACAGGATTGGCAAGTGTTGCAAGTGATAAAGTTTAACAAATTAAGCCAATGACTTTAAGTTTTAGATTAATACCTAACAAGACGCTCCTGTTTCACAAGTAATGAATATTCCATGAACAGCAAGGGAGTGCTGTCTGCTGTTTGATGTCACTGACATTGAAAATTTAGGAGAACAGAAATTTCATCATTGTTCATTTGTATGCAAATTTGCCTGTTACACAAATTAACCCTTGAACCCCATGTCACTTCTCATCTGGAGGAATTTACTTGCAAGCATCACACAGTGAAGTCTTGTTATGATCGCGGGGTCATCAGGGCTTCCCTGTGCAAAGGAGGGCCAAAGTCACAAAGCCAGGCTTTTGTTTATCCTCGTTATTTGTGGATAAAAGAGTAATTGCAACAGAGGCACGTTGTAAAATGCACATCTGCAATGCTGACTCCTGTGTACCACCGTAATTGGAATGCAAAATGCAACTGTACCTCTTTCAATGGTGTGCTTTGTGCTAATCACTTCCACTAGCTTTAAGGTGAAACATCAGGACAATATACAAATCCTATTACTCTTCTTTTCAACTATGAAGTCTTCAACTCTGAAAGTCTTTGTTATTTATCACCTTAGACAAATGCCACTATCTGCATGAGAAGGCCGGAATAGGCTGATGGAGCTTTTCTAATTGATGTGGATTTAATTATGCTAATTTGGCCAGCTGTAAAGCATTTTTCAGTTTGTGCATAATGTGACCAGCAAATACAGGTGTCCTTTCACTGCAGGCGTTTAATATTTAACCTCATCATTTTTACTGGGGATGGGGATTCAATACAAAGGTTAAAATGCACAGTGTTTGGTGTGTGTGTGGGTCTTTATGGTGTGCGTGACCAATAGCAATGAAATTACAGTCAGCCACTTTGTAAGTCCACACAATGACTTTCTAAAACATTCTGAATCTCTTTTTCCTTTTCATTTTTTTTCAGTGACTTACTCAGAATGGAAAACACAACAGTAACCTTAAGGCCTGGAGCAAGTCAATTCAAAAATAGGAGAAAGTAGGACAAAATTAACTCCATCAATATATATACTGTTGACAGTAGAGGGCATTCTGTAGATTCCATTTAACCCACTTTAGAACTTGGAAACAAACAACATTGAAAGTGTAATCTTTAAAACTTTTAATAATTGAGGCAGGTTCCAGACTTCTTTAAATGAATCGCGCCAAAAGACCTGATTGTTTAATTCAGGAGGAAGAAACCGGATGCCTATGAGCCAGTCCTCATCGGCAGATCAGAGGTGGGGCGGTGGGGCGGGGGGGGGGCGGGTGGTCAGCAACTTTAAATTCCTCTGTTTCAGAAGACCATTCCTGGGTCCAACATGTAAGCCAATACAAAGGAAGCATAGCAGCACTTTGTCTTTCTTAGAAGTTTGAAAAGGTTCTGCATGACATCGAAAGCTTTGACAAACTTCTATAGATATGTGGTGGAGAGCATATGGCTGCATAATTGCCTGATATGGAAACATCAATCCACTTAAACAGAAAGTCCTACAAAAAATAGAGGCCAGTCCATCATACAGCACATCTACATGGAGCACTGTCACAGGAAAGTATCAATATCATCAAGGACCCCCACCATCTAGGCATTGCTCTCTTCTTGCTGCTGCCATCAGGAAGAAGATACAAGAGCCTCAGGACCCACACCAGCAGGTTCGGAAACAATTATTACTCCTCAAACACCAGGCTCTTGAACCAGAGAGGCCATCACTGGGACTATGGACTCACTTTCAAGAACTCTTCATCTCATGGTCTCAATATTTATTGCTTATTTATTTATTATTATTATCATCATCATTATCATTATTACTTCTTTTTGTATTTGCATAGTTTGTTGTTTTTCTTGCACATTGGTTGTTGTCTGTCCTGCTAGGTGTGGCCTTTCGTTGATTCTTTTGTGCTTTTTGTATTTACTTTGAATGCCTGCAAGAAAATGAATCTCAGCATTCTATATCGTGACATATATGTACTTTGTTAATAAAGTTACTTTGAACTTTGAAGATATACATCTCATGAAATTTATATATATATATATAGAGAGAGAGAGAGAGAGAGAAAGAACAAGAAAATTGTAGGGGTTAAGCATGAAATGTTCACATTTACTGTAAAGGCATAATTTAAAAACATGGACTTAGAAGTTCATTTCAATATGCTTGTTAAAAGACGATGAAATACAGGTTTCATCTGTGCTTCATTTGGAGAATGGGATTTAAGTGCCAAATGTTATTGTTTACATATTACAGCACAGAAAGTCGTATCTTCTTAGCAAACAACTGAGCCCTAAGATGCACTCTTGAGCCTACCTGATATGACTTTTATGTGTAATTATACATACTGTACATTCATTAATTTGAGTTACTAATAAGATTTGATCACTCAGCCTCTTGCTCTTGCTTAATGATTCAATAAAGTCTTAGCTGATGTGACTGTAGACTATTTATTCTGTATTCCTGCTTCTCTGGGAATCTTCAATCTCCTTGCTTACTAAGAAGCTTTTTACTTATGACTTAATTTTTTTCTAAGTATTTGCTACCACACTCCTCGAGGAAGCGAGTTCCAAATGCTCACAGCCCTCTGAGACCAAGACTTCTTTTCTAAATGGGTGAAACATTTTTAGATAGTTACTTCTAATACCAGATCCACACACAAGAGAAAGCATAAGTATCAGTAAGATAGAAAGATGTATTTAAAATGCACAATAGTTTCTCATCCCTTTGTGTAAGCTTATCGGATGTGCTACTATGTGGAAGTGAATATCTTTATTACCTCAATCAATAGTCACTTTCATGTTTCACGTGTTTGAGAGAAAGTGGTTCTTAAGCAGGTTGCTGTTCTGATAAAAGGTCTTGGCCTGATACGTCAGCTGTGTATTCCCCTCCATAGACGCTGCCTGACCTACTGAGTTCCTCCAGCATTTTGTGAGTGTTGCTCTGGATTTCCAGCATCTGCAGAATTTATTGCAGTCCCAATAGATTTTCAATGCATTGTATATTGAAGGAAGATAATTAGAACATTATATAAAAGCAGAAGCAAGCATTAGATTAATTTCTCCTCAAAAGGTTCAAACTTACTTGTAATTATGAAGCAATCTTGCACCAACACAACAATTCTACTGCAGTCATTTTACTTTGTAATTACATTATATTGATAAAAATGCTTGTAAAAATAAATTATGAAGAAATTTCCAGGATCTGAAAATGTAACTTCTTTTATAAATTCAAACTTTAGTCTAAGCTATTTTTTTGCCCCCATCCATGAAGTGGTTGGCAACTGGGGCAATGTGTGAAATTACTGGATGGACGGCATGATCCCAGATCTCCAAGTGACGAGCAGCAGACTAATGGAAATAAGGTTGGTACATTGTTTCAAGGCACAGCCTTTTCAAAGAACTCCATTTAAAAAAGGAAATAACAGCAATTATCAGTTGTTGGGGATTGGATGGATGGAGTGATTTTAGGGGCGTATGGTAGTTGTCAATCAGTCAGCCAAAGGACACACAGTACATTCTTGTGATTTATTTATTTAATTGGCATCTATCAGATTTTTCTCTTCCCCAAAATGAATACCCAACATTTTAACTTCCTTTCCTGTGAGTAAATTAATTTTCTTCTTCTATGTCTTGGTGTTCATACTGTAAATAGGAATGGTGACAGAAGATAACATGGACAAAACTGCTTCCAGCTTGATCGCTCTGTATTGTGTTGAATGGATTTGATTCCACCAGTTAAACTGAACACATGAATATAGTTAGATGTAGCCCCTTTTAACTTCTTCAATCAGTTTGTGACCCATTTGGCAATATAATCCAATAAAAATAGGGAAGATGTCTATTTGAAGAATGAATTGTATAAAACACCAGGTACATTTAAGTGCTACGTACAACCATTTTTACCTCACCACAGGAAGAATATATCTTTAGAGCAGGTTGGGGAGATGTGTTATAGCTGCAGAATTATAGTTTAGCGGAGAGAAGGACTAGGCTGAGATGCCTTTCTTTGAGACAAAGAAGATTGGTGAAATGTTTAAATGAGATGTATAAAATTATAAGAGGACAAGACAGTGAAAAAAACAGCATCATGTTCCTTCATAAAAAAAGATAACAATTTAGATAATTTATGTTAAGGTCAGGTATAGGAAGGTCAAGTTTTTTTTTAACCTATTGGTAGCTGGACCATACTGCCTGAATGTGTAGTAGATACACAAATTTTCATTACACTTGAAGGACATTAATATACAAGGTTAGAGACAAGAAAATCAAATAGCACCAATATAGGCATTAGAGATCAAAATGCTTTCTTTACATAAATGTCGATGACTGATTAAACAAAATGGTGATATAACTCCATGGCTGAGTAGCCTGTCCTTTCACTATAAATTTCACATTTTATTTAGTTCAGACTTCAAAAGTACTGAAAGAATATTATAAGGCTAGGAACCTTTCATAAAATGGGTCCTAAAGACGGGCCATGGCCAGAAACATTGACTGTTTCTTTTTTCATTTCCACAGATGCTGCCTGACCTGCTGAGTTCCTCCAGCATTTTGTGTGTATTGCTCTGGATTTCTAACATCTGCAAATGGTCTCGTGATTAAAATGGGTTAACTGGGAAATATAACAGCTCAAATCTACTAGCTGTGAGCCAGTCTATATCAGCACCTGTTTGCTGCCTTGATTTAATCACATCAACGTCAGCCCCTTGATCCTGTTGTCTGCACTTTTTAAGAAAATTGGATTAGCTGGTAAAATGGTAAAGAAACTATCATAGTTTCATTTTCAAAGTTTACGATCAATGGCTGCGAACTCCAGGCGGAGTCATCTATCGAATGTTTTTTTCTTCTAATTGGTTCTCATTGCTTAGACACAAATACGTGAAGATTTTAAGAGTCATTGGAAAGTACAGCCCTGCCACAGGTCCTTTGGCCCATCTAGTCTGTGCCAAACCATTTAAACAAATGAATTTATGTTGACTGACATTTTCTTTTCACTGATTTTATGAAAATAATGAATATTGGAGCAGCAGATAGTCATGGTAATATAGTTCTTTCTTTGATTATCCAATTTTTTTCCATGCTTACACAACTGCAAGTTTAATGTTTGTCCTGTCCTAACTCTTGAGCAAGCCATTGAGATTCCAATGGAAATACACATTTGTACTGCTAGAGTACGTGGGGCAAGACCTTTTAAGGAAAATGCACTGCTTCCCATCCGTGGATTGTTCACCACAACTCTTGCTCTAGCTGCCTTTATCGCTCATAGGAAAACAATGATCTTCAGCATACTTTTTGGAAATTGGCTACCCATTTGTGTTGTTACTGGCTGACAGAAGGAGTGCTTGCCAAAAAAAAGTGATTGAGTTGTATCAGCTTTTCTTGCTTATTAGGCAGAATTCTTTCCTATCCAAAGACCTCTAGCATCGTATGTGATACAGAGAAGACTCTCTCTAACAAGAAACCTGTCACTTGCCTCTTCAAGCAGTAGGAACCAACTGAGTACCCTAAAGCTCAAAAACAAATGTCCCAATTATTCTTCAGCTGTAAGATTGTGCGAAGCAGTCTTTAAAAATACCACTGCATGCTGAAGGACTGAACATTGACTAATATAAAACATTCCCCTGTCTCTAATGTGGAAGAATGTTCAATGTATTTGTAATCTGTCTGCATTATTTCAACATTACCAATGACAGACTTTCGCCTTATCTGCTTGTTTTTCATTGTAAAACCTTTCTCGTTTAACTTTACCAAAAATGTTGATTAATCTTCGTACTGGTTGGTTAAATATATGAGTCCAAATGAAGGTACTGAAATAAAATAAATGAACAAAAGGTCCACATGCACGCTTAAACTAATTTTTTTTTAAAAGGTAAAGAGGCAGGGGGTGTGGGGAAGCTCTTTGTCAGTGTGATTTGTAACACAAAACAGTAGGGAACGATGCATGCAATGAAAGTTTAAGACTCACTCAATGAGCTTCTATGCATCCTATGTCTGAAGGTATTAAGGTAGACTGGGGTGTAAAGATGACCCCCTGCTCCTTAGCTCTAAATGCAGATAGCAGGAAATGAGGTATATGGACTTCTTTCTTCCTGGTTACTTATTTCCAGGGGAATATAGCTCCCATATAAAGCACCTTTGGCCACTCGAGAGATGCACAAAAAGTACCCTGAGACCCCCTTCTGTCCACAGGAACAATAGACTATGTTGGAAGACAACTAAAGTCTTCAGGTGGGTCTATTCAAATTCCATGATGTGGGGGTGCTCAAGAATGGGTGAGGATTTCACTAGCCCCAGCAGGTTTAGGATCAAAGGTCCAGTTAAAGAAAAGACATCAGGAAAATCTTAAATCTCTTTTGTAATGTAACTTTATAAACCAAACACAAAGGATCCTTAGATTGAGGCCTATTATACGGAGAACAAAGAATGCACCAAAACTGATTTGATTGATGGAAGTAGTGGATTGCCTCAATCAACTGATCTGATTAATACCTTTTAATCACAGAATTTGGATTGAGGAGCGACTACCGCTGTGGTTATCCTAATACGTTTTGCTGGTTAACTTTACTATTCAGAAATGAAATCATCTTGTAAGTGTGCTATGTGTTTCATTGCAAAACACTGTTAAATAGTGAGGAACACACTCGCACACACATCCAGGATTTTAATACTTTATTAAAATAAACAACTGTTTAAGTTTAATAGAAAACCAAGTATAAAAACAAATTCAGTTGTTGTACTAACACAAATATATCCAAATCAATATATATTTAAAGACGACTCTAAACGCAAGGTCAGCAAAGAGCCATTTTTAAAAGTGAACAAATCGTTTTAAATGGAGTCTCTGTTCACATTTTTTTGTATACATTCCACAACTACTTGATAGCCCATCAAGGGTTAACTATATACTGCTGAATTAAAAGGAGCCACCACTCTTGCTTTCTGAGCATCTCATGCTCTTGTGATTTGTGAGCTTATAGTCTTACCACAACAAATGTGTATATCTGAATCGGAATGACACTTTCAGTCATGATGAAAAAATTGCATTAATGTCTTGCGGTTTCAACATAATAACCAGGTGAAAGGATTTACGCAGGAACTGAATTTCTTTCCGCCCTTTCTGTAGGTGTTTTTCAATGTGGGAAGTGTTTATATTTTACAATAAACTAAGGCTCATTTAATTATGAATTACATTTGTGTACGGTGAAAGCACCTACCAAAACTTCCCAGGACTGGTATAATGTATTATTCTCGTCCTTACACTTGACTACCGTGATCCCTTAGTAATATTTGTCAACTCCGACGGCAGCCACAATGAAGAGACTATACACAGAATTCCTAATTACAGATTAAAGACAAAGAGAAACCTACACTACAGTTTCCATGTGGCAGCTGATGCGAGGTACAAAGGAACAAAGAGTGCAAAGTCCTCCTCTTTTTCATCTGCACAAATGTAAAATGCATTAGATAGTGACTGTGGGTAGGTGTGCCTGGGGCTAAATTGCAGCTGCACGCTCTATCGTGTAGGAGGACAGTTTTGTGATGTACCCAGGGGCCTGAGTAACCTCTGCGAAGTCTATTAATGCCACAGTTAAGCACATTCTGCTCCTAACAAACAACATTACTCATAAAACATTTTTCCTTAAAATTAACTACATAAACTAGAGATTCATTATGCCCTATCTCGCCAAGTTTTTTTTTAAGCTGCTGCTTATATTTTCCTGGCTTGGTGTCATACAATCAGCGTTCCAGAGTAAAAAGCCAGGTCTATCTAAAAGCCAAAAAAACATTGCTGTAAGCGACAGAGACACACTATCACTGAAGAGATGCTGAGAAGAAAGCTATGACCCCAAAAAAGCACTACTGCATGATTTAAAAAGAAACCTTTGCATCATGACACAGCTGAGAGATATCTGAGAAGGGCTCTATTTGCCGATCTTTTGGGGAAAGTGTTAATTAACACTGCAATGCTGATGCTGAAATTTTCTGGACATTTATTTAGTATTTAGTAAACCTTTAGTCCTTAATTGTGTTTTTCATTCAAGTACTTCAAGCCACATCTGCTCGCAGCTATAATCAGTTATGAATCAGTTCATTGGCGGTAGATTTTGATAGTGTCTGGTAGTTCACTGTCTGTAACGGGAGGGGGCTGAAAACATCCCTGCCTTTGTTGCTTCAAATAGCTTGCAACACACAGCATACTCTCAACATTAGTTTGAATTACAGCTGTTTATCTTTCAGCTTTTCTTAAGATTAATTAATTGCAAATGCAACACTGTGAATCAAGGGAATACCTGCCAGACTTCTTATTAATACCTTTGCTAAAGAATCCCTGCATCACACTGATTAATTCACAATAAATAAAAAAAAGGGAGAGACTAAAGCAATCTTTGCCTGGAAACAATTCATGGATGGCTGCCCAATTAGTCCACTAGCATCCTGATCCTCCTTTCAGACCCTGTGGCCCTTTGAGGACATGACAGGACTTTAGCGATAACCTGGCAACCTAGGTATAAATACAGCCAAGTGCAAGCTTTTGAAGCTGCAGCTTGGCTGCCATCAAGTCCACAAGAAGAAAGTATTTAGGCACCATGTCATACAGTACAAAGGATAAAAACAGATTCAACCGGAAATTCAATGTGGCACCACATATGGGATACATGAATGTGGTTGCACAACAGGCCACATATTTTTGAGCAGATAGTCTCCTGCATGTGAAGCAGGGACATGTGTAACCATCGTAACTTCACTATGAATCTGTATTTAATTTGGGCTGGGGTGGTGGCAGGGATCGAAGATCTAAAGCCGCCACAGGTTTGTGGCAGATGGCTCTGTGTCAGCTATGACAAGCAGCCAGGCTCAGCTTCCTCTGCAGATTTTCTTTCTCTCTGATCAGGTAAATATGGGCACACTCTGGAAACTTCCACAGATTCTGCCTTAGGCTGCAAGTTTGTGACTTAAACCCATCTGTCACAAATCTTCTCTAGCTTCTGCTGCAAGCAGAGACCTGAATTTGCCACGAAGAACTACCCAGGAAAAGCGGGCCAAGTTAACCTATAGAAAGGAAAAGAAACTTTTTTAAGAACAAAGGCATTTCCTTTTATATCTTTACATCTTTGAAGCACTAAATAAAATTTACACGGGGAAAAAAAACCCTGCATTTTCACGTTACACATTTTCATCCTAAGATGCTTTTTTCCCCCCACAAACAACAGCTTAATACCAATGGAAAATCAGAAATGGTAAGGAATTGGTAGCATCATTGGAAAGTACTTACCTCAAACTTCCATGGCTACTGGTTCACCTACCAACCCATTCATGAAAGTTCATCTAGTTTGGCTCTGTTGTTCTGACAGCCAAACAGCAGGACACCCTGGCTTGATGCATGCACTCAGTGAGCATGACCATTCCTTTGACTGGCCTTGCCTAGGTTGTTAGGTGTAACGACACCTTGGCAACAACACTGCTTCATCACAGAATGAATGGGAGGGAAAAGGAGTCTTATTCTCCAGTGCGGAATAAATTTTCGTCAATTAATGGATTATGGTAGCATAAAAGCCATTGTCCAAAGCTTGTTCTTTTTCCAAGCAGGACAGCAATATTGAAAGTGCAGTTATTAAGTAATGTACTTTGCAGTGATGTAGTCAATATGAAATAATATGAGGAAAATGTAAATAGCTGCATGGATGTGCAAAACACTGCAACGGAATCCTTACATTAGGCAATGGGGACAATTTCAGCTGATAACATTGACATTCCCCTATCTTCAAGAAGGCAATTTACTCATTGCATATGTGTCAGACTCACTGGCCTACTGTAGTTAATGAAGTTAAACAGAAGTTAGCAAAGTAACGTTGCAGACCGACTTTCAGCTGCATGTTTGCAATAGAGTGACAGAATTAACAGGAATGGTGACATCTCTGAGCACTTCATCCTGGGATGCAGCATGTTCAGATCAGAATGCAATCTTAATTTCTGCAGTACTCTTTACACGCGAGAAGGAATGTTAAAACTTCACCATGAATGAAGTGTCGGCAACAGTTGAGAAATTAAGAAATGATTAATGGGGTGGAGGGAGAAGCAGGGAGTAGGAAAGCATGTTGCAAAGCGGGGGCAACTGGGAATTCCAATGGTAGAAGAGACAAAATAATTTTTAAAATATACATCCTTGAAAGCTTTCACCAGTTGTTAACATATACATCGTGACAGTAATATTAGGATATTAAAATTCTACAGGTTAAACATCTATTTGACTATGTGCTCACCCAGATGGAAGACATGGGGTTCACAGCAAAAGTTGAAGCACAATTCTATGATCAGAGTAATTAAACTAAAGCGAGTTCATGTGTTTGCCATGTGGCGTTCATTACTATGCTCAGAAGTATTGCCAAGGAGAGCGGGATAACTGAATCGACTCTGGGTATAAAAAAAAGGTTACACAAGCTACCACATTTGATAGGTAAGTAATTTAAATAGCTACCAATGACAATTAGTTTTAATTTATTATATTATGTTTCACAAAACTTATTTTGCAAATGTAGATCAAAAATTAACTGAATATTGCAAGAGATGAGGGGAAAAATCAATTGCAGAAGGTTGTCAATTCAGAAATTTGGAACTTTTAATTAACTAGATTATACAGGAGGTTAGCAGACTGCTCTTTATAGATGCATCCACTCAATGCATCTGATATTGAAATAGAACAGTACAGCACTGGACAGACAATTCAGCTTAGAATGTTGTCCCGATGCTGATGCTGATTTATACTATATGTTTTCCTCCTGTTTATCATCCATATCCTTCCTTTCCCTTCACATTTATGTGTCTACCTAAAGGCCTGTTAAACTCCACCAAACAGCCTGGTTCCACTACTACCTGGTAACCCATTACAATCCCCTTCCGTATAAAAAAACTGGCTCCTCACATCACCTTTAAACATCCCCCCTCTAACCTTAAAAGCATGTCCTCTGGCATTTGGCATTTCTACCTTGGTGCAAAAATTCTCACTGCTGATTCTATCTATGCCTCTTATAATTTTAAAAACTTCCATCTGCTGTCCCCTCAGCCTCCGATGTTCTGAGAACAAGCTTATCCAACCTGTCCTTATAGCTCATACTCTCTAACCCAGGCACCATCCTGTTAAACTTCTTTTGCATCTTTCTAGTCTCCACATCCATCCTATAATGGAGCAACCAAAGATGCACACAAAACTCCAAGTGTGGCCTGACTGAATTTCTACACTGACGCAGCATGACTTCCTTACTCTTGTAGACAAGACCTTTATCAATGAAGGCAAGCATTCCAAACACCTTCTTTACCACCTTATCCACTTTATGGCCTCTTTCAGTGAACTATGGACCTGGACCCCAAAATCTCCCTGTAATTGAACTGGAGACATTTCACGTGTGAGGTGAACGTGGTAACTATTACTGGAGCCAGATTGGGAGAGTCAAAGAGTAGCAAGCACATATATACATATTAGTTCAAATGAATAGAATGGTATCTTGTTCTTTCATTTGAGACTGGGCCAGATCTCAGTTGATTTACTTGTGCATAAAATGTGCCATGATTTGATGATAATTGGCACTGTTGGCTCTAAGGCTGAAAACAGCTTCTAATCCTTTTTGGGGAAGCACTGAGCATTCTCCAGACAGAAACCTTCAGAAGATTGTCTCGGTTTTTTGACAGTACAGAACAGGGTGGGAGCAGGTCGCCCAATATCTTGCAAATTATTTAAAACCAAGGTGCTTCAATAGACAAATCAATAGATTCTATTTTTAAGGAAATGCATGCATCAATTCCAGTCAAGATTATGTAATCACAAGACTGGAAACTCCAAAAAAACCCAAAATCTAACATGGTATTTAATTGCTGCACAGCTGTATAAATGTTATGAAAAGGCATTTTAATGGGATTTGTTCTGTTCTACTACACACCTTCTGGTATGGCAGGACTTAAAAGGGGAAGGTATAGGCTAAGAGCTTCCCACTTGGCTTGGCGCCGACAAGAGTACCCCTCATGAAGGGTCTATAGGTAGAGTTTATTCCACTGAGGTTGGGTGAGACTCAGAAGAGAGGTCATAGGTTAAGGATGAAAGGAGAACTATCTACAGGGAACCTGCAGGTGATCTTCTTCACTCAGAGGATGCTGCAAGTGTGGAATGAATTTCCATCGTCAGTGGTGGATGCAGGTTTGATCTCAGCATTTAAGAGAAGTTTCAAGATTCAAGAATGTTTACTGTCAATTCTAGTACACAAGTCCAAGGAGAATGAAATAATAGTTACTCCAGATCTGATGCAGCACAGAATACACAAGATACAGAAAACAATATTTTTTTGAAAAATTTCAATAAATACATAAGATAGCTTATATACAGAGACCGATGGCATGTCTATAAAATGACAACCAGACAGAGAAGTGCCTATACATAAGGTGACTGACAGGAAATGATAAAGTAGGGGTGGTTGGTGGTGTGGAGCTGTTGATCAGCCTTCCTGTTTGGGGAGAGTAACTGTTTTTTTGAGATTGGTGGTCCTAGTGTCGATTTTAAGTAACCTCCTACCTGACAGGAGTGGGACAAACAGTGAATAAGCACTGTTGGTGAGATCCTTCATATGCTACTAGCCCCTTTTCCAGCACCTTTCTGTATACACGTTCTTGATGGCAAGTGCTGGTGATGCATTGGGTAGTTTTGACTACCCATTGTACAGCCATCCTATCTGCTTCAGTGCAGTTCCTGTATCAAGCAGTGATGCAGCTTGTTAGGATGCTCACTTCTGTGCGTCTGTAGAATGATGTGATTATAGTCTAGCTCTCTTCAACCTCCTCCAAAAATAGAGATGTTGGTGAGCTTTCCTGATTATGCAGGATGTGTTCTGGGACCATGAGTGGTTGTGCGAGATGTGCATTTCCAGGAGTTTGAAACCGCTCGCAGTTTCCACTGCTGTGCTGCCAATGCAAAGAGTGATTTGAGTGGCACGAGTTCTCCTGAAATTGATAACCATCTCCTTTGTATTGTTGACATTAAGGGAGATGTTATTTGCCTGGCACCAGTCTCGAGCTCTTCCACCTCCTCTGTATAGGCCATCTCATCGTTGTTGGTGGTGAGTCCAACCATAGTCGTGCATTGTCAGCAAACTTGACAATGTGATTACTCCAGTGTTTGGTCGGACAGTCATGTGTGAGCATAACGTACAGCAACAGGGTTAGTACACAACCCAGGGGGGCACCCCTGTTGCAGATGATGGGGAGGGAGGAGCGGTTGTGTAGCCTGGCTATCTGAGTTCTGTCGGTTAGGAAGTCCAAGACCCAGTTGCACAGTGGTGTACTTAGAGTGAGGAGTACTAGTTTGAATAAGTACTGTATATTAATGGGAGGGCTATGGAGGACAATAGTATAGGTCAGGACTAGGCAGAATAACATTTCAGGATGGATTAGATGGGCTGACGGGCCTGTTTCTGTGATGTAGTGCTCAATGAGTCTTTGACCCTTTCAAGAATTTTCCTAATGGTGGTAAGGGATGTTGGAAGGGAAATATGCAAAAGTGTTGAATATTTGGGGGTTACTGTTGGCATCTCACTGTTGAATGCAAACTCTGAGCTAATTATTATTCCCAAAAGTTGGTTAATGGATTTGCGTGGAAACTTGCAAATCACAAATTCACTTTGGAAAACTTGAAGATTTTGAGCACAACTTGCACTCACTCTTACGGATGTATCTAAAGTAGAAACCACTCTCATATTCATTGCATAGTAAATTGTTCACGATTTCAATGTAATCTTGAAAATTATCCAAGTTGGGCAAATCAAGGATGAATGTATTACTTTGTTAGTTCTGTCAAAAAATTTAAGAGGTCGACTATTTTAAGATTAGTTATGTAAGGCAGCATAATCACACATAGTATAAAGAAAGGTTTTGGCATAGATGTCTGATTGCCAGAATGATTGCCAATGATATTAAGATATCACTGGAAGTTTATATTCTTCTCCTACCATCAAAACCATGTCTGTAAGTATTTATATTGGCTGATTGTACTTCATTTTCACTCATTGCATAAGGTTATTTAGACCTGATTGAGACTAAATTATGATATTAGTCAAATTTCAGCTAGTGGTTATTGGGATGGTCCCTATAAATTTAATGAGAAACTAAGACAGGAAATATAATATTAAGATTATACATTCAGTGGCCGCTTTATTAGGTACCTCTTGTGCCAAATAAAGTGGTCACTGAGTGTATGTTCGTGGTCTCTGCTGCTGTAGCCCATCCACTTCAAGGTTCAACATGTTGTGTGCTTAGAAATGCTCTTCTGCACACCACTGTTGCAATGTGTCGTTACCTGAGTTAGTCACCTTCCTGTTAGCTTGATCCAGTCTGGCTATTCTCCTCTGACCTCTCCCAATTACAAGGCATTTTTCACTGGTAGAGCTGCTTCCCACTCAAATTATGCTTTTTTTTGTTTTTCCACACACTTCTCTGTTAAGGCTAGAGACTGCTGTGTATAAAACTCCCAGGCGATCAGCAGTGTCTGAGATACTCAAACTGTCCCCATCTGGCACCAGCAATCATTCCATGGTCAAAGTCACCTGGATCACATTTCTTCCCCATTCTGGTACTTGGTCAGAACAACAAATGAACCTCTTGACCATGTCTGCATGTTTTTATGCATTGATTTGCTGCCAGACAACTGGTTTATTTAATATGTGTATTAACGACAGATGTATAGTGTTCCTAATAAAATGGTCACTGATTGAAATCAGATATAGTCCGGTCACCTTATTCACCACTGCACCAAATGACAGAAAATGCAAAACTAACACCAAAAAAATTAAGCATTCAACGCAATTCTTGTTTTTTATTGTTGATAAGCTGATGATGTTGTGAACATTACGGAGACATTGCAATATTTTGCTATATCCTACACTCGATTCTTTAAACAGATATATTGTTCTAAGCTCTCCCATGGGAAGGGATTACCCAGATGGACAGAGGAAAAGTTTCAAGGATGCTGAAAACCTTCTTGAAGAAATGCGAACATCCCCATCTCATCTCTGGCCCATGACTACTTTATATGGAGGAACATTCGGGATGGTATTGAAAACCTCAAGTACATGCATTTGGAGAGGTCCTATATAATGGCAGAACCAGTAGTTCATCTCAACAGGCCCATCAGCCACTAATTATCCCATCAGCTGAAGGGCCTGTAGTTCCTACATAGATCTCCTTAGCAACCTCAGAACCCACGAATCTGGACAGCAAGCAAATTATTTTAAATCCTGAGCAATGGCTAATAATGTTTCAGTGTTGCCCTAGTATACAATAATTCATGTAGTTCTGAATAGTCATTCACTCAATCCAACTTACCCATCTTTGTGACAGAGGCAATTTTTCATCAAATTCTCAGTGATAAATAAGATGCAAGCTGTCACATTGATGTGAATTCAGTATAAGACAATCTGCACATCAATCCTCTAACAGAGATGAAAATGCTTCAAGGTCTCCTTGGCCATTCTGCAGCTGAATGGGTACTTCTGTTTTTGTTATGTATTCCACTTCCTCCATTCTGATCAGAGATTTACCTGTCCTCCCTTCATCAATATTCTATAGTATAATTTTGTCTGACCAGCATCTACTTTGGATGATGTATGCAGTAATAAATTGTACATCACCGTCATAGAGTATTTATACCTTAGTCTGGTCATTGATGCTTTCCTGATTAAAAAAAAATCAACTCAGAGAATGAAGAAAGAATATGGATAGTGATATGCATATTGCTGAAACCAGGATAAATGCCCTTTAACTCTGATGAAGCTGGATGCTTGTTGTGTAATATAAAATTGTTATTACATGCACCATTATACTACAGATTTTATCACCCCCAGGCCCTTTATCATCTTCTACATTTTGACATCCATAATGGCTTGTTTGTAATAAGCAATAGGTTTTAATCTATTCTGTGCCACTTCACCCCTGGTACTATGCCATCTGTTCAAGGTTGTCTTCTTCTACGTTGCTTAAGATTTAATTCTACACAAAGAGCCAGATGACTTTACAGCACATAAATTAGTAGTTCGAGTCAGGGAGAAGATGGTGCTAGTGAACAATGCAACCAAGTACAACATTCTTCAGACAGTTCACGAAACGACTTCCTTCATTTTACATTTTCTTTGAAATGCGGTTCTGCTACTGTAGCCTGTGATCCACATTTTGGTGCTGTGTTTCCGGGCCGATTGAGTGATCTGTCCACGAGGGGGTTCAGCGAGGTTTCAAGCGAAGCATGTGGCAGGCAGGCCAAGAAGCCTGGAGATGGGGTGCGAGCCCATGATTGACTCCATTTCTTGCTGATCCTGCCGATTACAGCATTGAAGAAGATTGAAATCAACGAGGATGAGAGCGGAAGATGGGTGGATGTTCAGCCCTGTCTACCTGCGCAAGAATGGTCTCCCTCCCTCGCCGCTCGCAGAGGAAGGTGCCTATATATGAACAGTCTCTCTTCCTCTCTCTTTCTCGATGCTGCCAGAGTCAATAGATCTTGGGCAAGGTTCAATCAAAGTGGTTTGTGGATTGGGGGGACTCTGGAGTTCACATTACAACGTGTTTCTGGTTTCTGATCACTCCTTTTTTTGTTGTTGCTTTGTGGTATTTTGATTGGGTGGACTGGCGCGACACTGAACTGAACTGAATATGACTGGACTCTTTCAATGCCTTTGTGATTTGGTGGTTTGTATTCTGTGTTTCTTGCTCATCTTTTTTTGTTTGCATGACTTGTTCTGTTTTTGCGAGGTAGGCATTTCATGTTTTTCTTTAAACAAGTTCCATGGTTTTCTTTGTTTTGTGGCTGTCTGCGGAAAGACGACTCTCAGGGTTGTATACTGCATGCATACTTTGATAATAAATGTACTTGGACTCTTTGAGTAAGTCAAAAGTGTGTATTCAATAATTTCACCAGTGTTGAGGGTGAATGTAGTGGAGGTGTTGCACCTTAAACTTGCTGATTGTGGTTTATCACATGTTCATCAAAACCTACAGTTCTGATCACCCCATTATGAGGCTTTGGAGAGGGTGCACAAGAAGTTTACCAGGATACTGCCTGGTTTGAGAGCATGAGAGGCTGGATAAACTTGGGTCATTTTCTCCGGAGCAGCGGAGGCTGAGGGGAGATTGATAGAGGTTTACAAGATTATGAGAGGCACAGATAGTGCAGACAGAGGGTGTCTGTTTCCCAGGGTTGAAGTGTCTAATATCAGAGAGCATGCATTGAAGGCGAGAGGGTTTAGGGTCAGAGGGGGATGTGAGGGTTAACAAAAACAACAGGAATTCTGCAGATGCTGGAAATTCAAGCAACACACATAAAAGTTGCTGGTGAACGCAGCAGGCCTTTTATATATTGGCGAGACCCGACGCAGACTGGGAGACCGCTTTGCTGAACATCTACGCTCTGTTCGCCAGAGAAAGCAGGATCTCCCAGTGGCCACACATTTTAGTTCCACATCCCATTCCCATTCTGACATGTCTATCCACGGCCTCCTCTACTGTAAAGATGAAGCCACACTCAGGTTGGAGGAACAACACCTTATATTCCGTCTGGGTAGCCTCCAACCTGATGGCATGAACATCGACTTCTCGAACTTCCGCTAATGCCCCACCTCCCACTCGTACCCCATCTGTTACTTATTTTTATACACACATTCTTTCTCTCACTCTCCTTTTTCTCCCTCTGTCCCTCTGAATATACCCCTTGCCCATCCTCTGGGTACCTCCCCACCTCCTTGTCTTTCTCCCTGGACCTCCTGTCCCATGATCCTCTCGTATCCCTTTTGCCAATCACCTCTCCAGCTCTTGGCTCCATCCCTCCCCCTCCTGTCTTCTCCTATCATTTTGGATCTCCCCCTCCCCCTCCAACTTTCAAATCCCTTACTCACTCTTCCTTCAGTTAGTCCTGACGAAGGGTCTCGGCCTGAAACGTCGACTGCACCTCTTCCAAGAGATGCTGCTTGGCCTGCTGCGTTCACCAGCAACTTTGATGTATGTGAGGGGTAAGTGGTGGATGCCTGGAATGCTCTGCTTGGTATGGTGGTAGAAGCAAATCCATTAGAGACATTTAAGAGACTTTTGGATAGACACATGGATGCAAGGATGATGAAGGGATATGGACATTGTGTAGGTAGGAGAGATTAGTGTTTGGGTGTTTTTGATTTTCAGCTGGTTTGACACAAGATTGTGGGCTGAAGGGTCGGTTCCTGTGCTGTACACTTCTATGTTGTATGTTTTAACACAAACTCTAAGCCAACTTGCTGAGTTAAGATGGAGAAGCAGTATGGTTGGGTCTACGTCTTATGACTCTTCATTTTCAGTGATTTTTCACCATCAACACTTAAAAACCTAAGACTTGTGTATTGTGCTTCACCCCCAGTATGGCTGCATCAGAATTTAGGCTAACAATATTCACAATGTGGTTGAAATGTCTGCAATCTCATTGGATGTTATTTCCTTGCCAGATTTATAATGTTAGGTAATAAAAATCAAACTCACTTACCAGCTATAAATTGCTTAACTTTTCTGCAAACTAGATGTATTCTTCAGCATATTGTTCTGAGCGCAATGGGGAAATAAGCTTGCTTATATTGTGTTGCTCTCAATATGAATGACTGTAAGTCTCTTGGACCCTCAAATTAAGTGAGTTTGCGAGTGTATTGGAAAATGGGGTTTCTCTTTCACCTTCCATACCTCCTACCTTCATCACTAGAATATGCATATTTTATGGCTACATATCCCGTGAGACCATAAGAGCTGAATTAGGCCATTTGGCCCACGAGACTGCTCCACCGGCTGATCCACTTTTCCTCTCAGCTTCAATCTCCTACCTTCTCTCCCTGTATCCCTTCATGCCCTGACTAATCCATAATCTATTAATTTCTGTCTTAAATATACATAAAGACTTGGCCTCCACAGTCGCCTGTGGCAACAAACTTCACAGATTCACCACACTCTGGCTAAAGAAATTCCTCCTCATCTCTGTTCTAATTGGACATCCCTCTCTTTTGAGGCTGTGTTCACTGGTCCTAGACTCCCCCTCCATAGGAAACAACCTCTCCACATCCACTCTTTCGAGGCCTTTCAACATTCCATAGGTTTCAATGAGGTCACCCCTCATTCTTCTGAATTCCAGTGAGCACACGATTATTCCTTAGATTATAAAATATAATACAATAATCCCACTTCCAACTCACCCAAAAGACTGTGCAGCACAGATTTCCCATTGTTATCATGCATGTCTCTTTCTGAATGCATGCTCATTTTGTATACATTTGTTGTCTCCCTGATCTCCTAGAATGCTATTAATATCTAGCTGTGTGTTCCTGTGGATGTGCTAAAAGGGAGGGCGGGGGGGGGGGGGGTTAGTTCTCATCATGTAATCAATGCAAAATGAGTAAATTAAACACTGAGTTGAAAGGGAAACCATAGTTTATCTTATAATATATTCCAAGGAAGTTCCATTCTAGCATATGCTATCCAAAGAAAATGCTAAAATTAATGCCCTTAATGTAATGAATAATCATGAAACAGTACCAGTCATAACTCTGATGATCTCACCCACGATGCCATGAAGAACAATTATGGTATCAAATTATGATGCAGATTGATAGTAGTTTTCTAAAGATGTGTGAGTCAGAATTAAGCAATGATGTGAGTTTTCAAATTATGCAGAGTGAAAGGCTTCAATCAGCAAATATTTTGGAGTGATTTAAATTTTCCTTATCAGAAGAGACTAACTGTCTGAGATTCAATGGGTCAAATGGCCACTTCCCATGCTCTTTTAGTCTTTGCATTTCTATAGATTATTAATATAGCTGAATCATAGCAAAAATAAAACTCTCCTAGGCTAATGAGTAAGATAATTAGTAATAGTTGGAAATGAAATGGAAAAGTCATCTTCATTAGGTCAAGTCAAAATACCTTTCATTCATAGTACTCAAAAAATTATCAGAAATGTTATAAATAAAGCCAAGAGTCTTTGTCAAATATCCTAACACCAGTTCCTGGAAAAGATATTATCAGGTTGATCACAGAACATACTAGAAATCAGTCTACTAGATTATAGCTCTGTAGTTTAAAAATCCCTCCAAAGGTGTGTTTGCTCCATGCTAAGTAATAACTCCAAAAATTCATTGTTCAGGATTCTGTTCAGAAGTTAGACCCTCTATGTACCTTTTAAGGAAAAGTCCAAATTATTCCATGATGGCCCAAAAGTGGAATTTTGTTCTATTTTTAAGAGATATTGAAAAAAATATACTGGCTACAAGTTCTTAGCATTAAGAAATACACAACAATACTGTAGTGTATTCTGATAAAAGTGAATTTAAAATGCTCCCACAAGTGCCTGGGATGTTTGTGTCATTCGTTAAATCTAGGAAGTTGTCATTCCTCCTCTCACCACTGTAATTCGTGAGTATTGGTAATTGGACCGATCATAGTTACAACATTCATTTAGCATACTAAGGCCAAGAATTGTTTTGGAGCTGGAACGATAGAATGATGTTTCTCTAGGGTTGATGTGAAACAAATAGAATGGGTCTAAATTGTCACGTGGGCCATTACTCAATTACTTCAAAACCCAATATTTAAAGCCTCATGCAAGAAAATCCATTTATTTCTCACTAAAACCCTTCAGGCTATCTTTCAATTGATAACACATATTATCCAAGAATCAATGTAATTGAAATGACCATCAGAACCCATTGAGAACACCTCTCCAGTGATGTTAGCAATATGGACCCCTCAGCAGTAACTCTGTAACAAAAGAATTAAGACAACTATAGCAATTTCTGGATACATATGGGAGAGCATCCTAAACATATCTGTGCAACTAACTGATGATTTCAGGACTTGGTCCCTTTATTCCTTTATTAAAGTACATGAAATGTTACATGGGTATTCTAATGTTAGAAATTAACTTCTAAGATCTTCGATTTTCCCGCTCGATATCAATAATACCCTATTTCAATTGGAGAATGGAAAATAAAGGAGAAAGTGAAACCAGTAATTACTGTTGAAGATGCATGTAAATGAACTATGTTAAAATCATCCTTACCTACTGTTGTACTAATAATATTCCTTCCTAGTTTTATTCTTTTTAATCTCAATAACATATGATATTGGAAATATATCCACTAGAAATTTGCAGATTTCTTATAATGATCTTAATTAACCTTCCAGTTCACCAGAGCTTATACTGTACCATTGTACATAGGTCTGAAAATTTAAAGAATTGAACTGTACCCTATCATAAATAATACAGAATAAGCAGCAGGTAGTTGAATGCACCATCTGAGATGCACTTGATTGAACAACTGCATTGTAATGGACTCACAGTCATCTATTATCTAATATTCTATACCTAAACAAAAGTCATAATTTAATGAAAGAAAGCCCATTAATTCTATCTAAAACTTCCTACTTCTCTTTGATATGGACACATATTATTTCCCAATAGAAACACACCGTTGTCATAATCTTGTAAAGCCGCACTCCTCCTGTCACATGATTCTAAGTCATAATGTTGAACCTTAGCCTGTGGTAATTATAGATATGAAGACCAAAAGGAATGCTTTGAATCAGAAAATACATGGAGGGTTGTATTGAAAGGAGAGAATTAAAATAGCCTGGAGTGTGCTCAAGTGTTTAATGCATCCTAGAATTTGGTTGAAATTTATCAGCTTCTCGAATCTTATGCACAGACTTTAGATGTCATTAACTTTGCCAGAAATATATTCCAATTGTTATACTCTGTATATGTTTCTGACTGTTCTTTTCTATGTTATCATTCCTTAATATTCAGTTCAATTCTTAGTGTAAGCTACAAAATAGAGTAATGATCATAACCTTTCTCCCTCTCCAGTTGCATGACCTATTGTATTTTCCAATCACAGGTACATACAAACACCAAAGTACAAATAAAAGCCTTCAAAATTACCATCTGATCAATAAAATCAGCTGATCAGCTAACATCAATTTTCTCAATCAGAAGATAGCTTGTTGTTAACCACAGGAAACCAATTTCCAAAATTAGATCTAAACCTCTAAATCAAATAATTTATCTTGATATTACTCAGTATCCTGTTGTCACGCTTCTTGCCATCTCACCTTGGCTCTCTGACTTCATATTTTCTGAAGTAGCAACAAATGCAGCTATCCAGGCATAACGGTGACAATGTAGAATCATGAAAATCTATCAAAGACAAATCTAATTCATCAAACCACTTGGCAAGTATTTTAAAATCCTTTCATCTACAATCGTTTTCTCATTAATACAATATTATGAGGGGTACAGATAGGGTAAAATGCAAGCAGGCTTTTTTCATTGAGGTTGGGCGGGACTGCAACTGGAGATCATGGGTTAAGGGTGAAAGGTGAAAAGTTTAAGGGGAACATGAGGGGAAGTGACATCACTTCGAGGATCGTCGGAGAGTGGAACAAGCTGCCAGCACAAGAGTCACATGCAAGCTCCACTTCAACATTTAAGAGAAGTTTGGATAGGTACATAGATGGGAGGGGTATGGAGGGCTAAGGTCCGGGTGCAGGCTGATGGGAGAAGGGAGTTTAAATGGCTCGGCATGGATTAGATGGGCCGAAGGGCCTGTTTCAGTGCTATATTTTTCTATGACTCTAATTGACAATTTTTAACGTTGAAAACAAATGAAAACAGGCTGTCAACCTAAAGCAATGGATATCTCTGTCTTCCTCCCACAGATGCTGCCTGAGCTGCTGTGTATTTATAGTATCCATAGTATTTTGTGTAGTGTCTATTATGGAGTCAGTCATCATGGTCCATGTTGTAAAAACAAAGCCTGATCCTATGTAGGCACAGATTTGACTTACATTCAAAAGGATGACTAAGTGTATTTCTGGAGACACGAGGGAAAAAAGATAGGTATTAAGGAAAAGACAAAGCTCAGCTATCAGTGAAAGCGTTAAATATAGCCACTAGGGCTGTAAAGGTCATCCAGGATATATTATTGCATGCACAGGTTACTTATACTTTAAGGGACAACACTTTAACATTTCTATCTCGCAAATGTCAGTCAGTATTTATTTTCCCCCTTGGCTACAGTTTAAGTATCAGTTCTTTAATAAGATTTCATACTACCCAAACAGTATTTCAAGGAGCAACGGTATACAAATTTGACCATCTTGGAGATTGACAGTATTAAATTATTGAGCGATTTATAAATAATAATGCTCAGAGCCCAAGGATATTATTACATCATCAAATTCACTAACTTCAATGTGAAGGTAAAAACTTTAGCTCCTATAACTAGAGAATTATAGTCAATAATGCTTTTACTCCTGCCCTTTGGGTTCAATCGCTTACCAGAACTTCAACCTCAGTAAATACTTTGATGGGCAATAGACATTGTGAATCTGTGCTGTCAATACTGGGGAATAGAATATTTTTCTGCTCTTTTGTTTTAGCATAGAAAGACCCTTTCGGCATGGACACCATACTATATGTGCATAGTAAAATTCCAAGTCACACTGAGTTGATGGAATAAAACAACAGCTTAACATTTCCATTTCTTCCACAGACTCTCTCCATGATCGGCGAGAGCTTGACAGGCAGTTTATTATCCAGCTGCATTGAATGTTGGGCAGTTCTGTGGTCTGGGTAAAGTATCGCGAATCGTGTTAAGATTGTTTTTTATTAATAAAACTTTGCGTTTAAGACGAGTCTTTACTTGCTTAAGCAACTACGTTTGGAGCATTTGATTGAGATGTTGACCGTCTCAGCCTCCTTTATGTTCAACCGAAAGAAAAGTAAGAACCTTTGTTCAACATTTTCATTTGAAAGACAGAAACTTCAAGAATGCAGCACACAGTGCTAAAGTAGAAGGGCTGGGTGTGTGGAGTGGGGACTGAGCAGCCTTCACCTTTGAGGCCCCAGAATTTATTGGTGAACAACAAACTACTCCTTTATCAAGGGTACCATGTCTGACTGTTCTTATAACTCTGTTCTTTTTCATAAAATCCAACTTTCACAGCAGCAACAGAACTGTGAACTTTTAAGAACTAACAGAAGAGCACCAAATTGCTTGTTTTAACATAAATAAACAATTTGATTTATCTAATACAGAGAATACCACAGATTGTGATTCTGACAAAGATTTTTTTGTGTTCTATCCTTTTTAATTAATAACTAGATGTTAAAAATCTTTTGAATACATACTGACAATCTACGTACACTTAATATATCAGGGCATAATGAGTTAATAACAAAGCATCTTCTCATTCTCATTAGGTTCCATTGATTGAGTAAAGTGGGAAGTATGACAGGTTAAGACATATGTAGTCCTGATGAAGGGTGTCGGCTCAGAATATTAACTATTTATTCATTTCTATAGATGCTGCCTGACTTGCTGAGATCCTCCAGTATTTTGTGAGTTTTGCATATGTTGAAACATTCTAGGTGGACTCTTTGTTGCTATATCTAGCTCATATCATTAGGAAAAATACATTTGCTATCAATCAATTATTCTTTATTTGACATGTCTCCTTTCCTAAAGCTCACAGGGTTATTCTTCTAGAATTATTCTTGAACTGAGTTTCCTATGATAAAAAGTAGATTCCAGCAACATCACTGATATCACCCCAGTTATGTCTCAGGCATGTGATCCTTAACCTTAATATACTCAAAATTTGGACAGCTTTCTGCTACTAAAAATGTTCAGCACAGTTTATTTTAAAACTATCCAAAGTAAATTTACATAGAAACCATGTAGGGGGACTTTCAACCCAACAATATGGGTTTACCTCTAACACAGGTTCCAAACAATATACTAACACCCTGCACTGCCGAGTCGTTATGATTAGTCTCTTTCATCACTCACTATTGGAAATGTTTCGAGGACATATAAAAACAAAAAATTCAGTTCGCAGTGACCTTCCTGTCAATCGCATTTATGCTTCAATGCCAGAGTTTAACATTCTGTTGCAGGATAAGCAGGTACACAAAAGAGAGACCTATTACTGGAAATGCTGTACGAAACAATTGACTAAATCATTCATTCGGGGAAGTAGCTTAAATAAAAAAAAAATGCAAGAGCACTGTTATTGAATTAGAAAAGTTCAAATACTGGATGCAGCTGGAAAGTTGACAACAATTTCCCTTTTAAAGCTCAAATTTATCCAGAAGAATGTGCAGTATGCAGCATGCAGGAATGATGAGGGACTGAGGAACTGTGCACTCAGCATTCTTAAGTATTATGAGCTGGCATCTGAACCATTGCCAAGTTAATAGACATTGAAAGATAATGAGTTTGAAATTGTGTGTTAAATTGAGTTTTTGTTTCGCACATTTTTGACCTAAATGACAGGGGCTTACCATTTTGCAGAGTTAAACTAATGGGATTTTTTAATGTTAAACTTTCATTTAAATGGTTACTTGAAATTAGAGTGATAGACTAGTAAAAAGCTGTCAATAATTAACGGTGCAGATGTTTTAGTTAATAAAATACTAAATGATATTCGAAAATGCACTTCCGTTTAAGCTGGTTGGTTATCCAGTTCCCTCGACTTTAGCCAAGACAATATTCTTCTGAAGAGAAATTCCCTTTGGGAATCCAGTTTGAATTTTGAAATTAGTTTTCTAGATGTCTTATTATATCTTACACATGCGGTTAAAACTCAACAGGACTCCATATGATGCCAGAAAATAACAGAAGCAAATTTAGATTCATAATTATATAAGGCACAGTAAATTCACCTTAATATTTAGTATTCTAACATACAAACTGGGTTTTAATACAGCATAAATATTGAAAGATATGTTGTACCAAGCAATCGTATTGTGTAGAACAGTACTTAACTATCATACTACATCTCTTTATTCCCCATCAGAGTCTAGTGGAACTATCATTCCCAAAGCATATTTAAAGTATTATAAGAATCTAAAGACTCAGAATATTAACATGCATGTCCAGCATCTGAATGTCAATTCCCGATTCAATTAGTTCATTTATTATTTAACCAGTTGGATATCTTTATTTTAGTGGGGAAGGTTATTTATTTTTGAAAATCCTGTATCATTGATGCTGGGGTTTATTTTGCACTGGATGCTAATCAAAAAAGTAAGATTTCTACAGAGACTTCTGAGAATCTAATTTTGGTACTGTATTCATATTCAATACATAACATTTCATCAGTAATATAAAGCATTTTTGACATTTAAATATTTTAGTACTTTCTTTGAATTTTCCAGACATCCTTCAAGATATTTTTATCTGTTACATCTATTGTAATAAGCTGATGTTACCAGACTTAATTTATAAATATGGCAAGTCAAACGAGCCCTTTGGTTAACCTATTAGCTGTTAGGTGTCCATACTAATTTTGCGATGGATTAGTCAGCTTAGCTAAACATTTGAAAACATGGGTATGTTCATAATCCTTTTAGAAAACCTCAATTCCATGGGTTTGAGAACCTACAATAAAGGCGAAGTGGATTTCGTTTCACACACTGTCAGTGTCTGAACTGCGTAAAATGCAGCCAGTGTTTGAAACATTTATTGTCGTTGATAATTTCTTTCGAATCAGCCAATCCCCATTCTTGGAGTGCCCATACCATTGGTTTTCTTATTCATTAGAATCATAGCAAAGTACAGCACAGGAATAGGCCCTTCAGCCCATCTAGTCTGTGTCGAGCCATTTAAACTGTCTACTCTCATTGAACCGCACTGGGACCATCACCCTCCATACCCCTATCATCCATGTGTCTATGGAAACTTTTCTTCAACGTTGTAATCGAGCTTGCATGCACCACTTGCACTGGCAGCTCATTCCATACTCTTACAACCCTCTGCGTGAAGAAGCAGCTCCTCTTGTTCCCCCTAAACCTTTTACCCTTAACCTACGACCTCTAGTTGTAGTCCCATCCAACCCAGTGGAAAAAGCCTGCTTGCATTTACCGTCTATACCCCTCATAATTTTGTATAGCTCTATCAAATCTCTCCTCGATCTTCTACCTTCTAAAGAATAAAGTCCTTGTCTGTTAATCTCACTAAACATTACATATGATTATCCACATCTTCCGTCCTTTAAAGACAAAGCTTATTTCAATTTTTTGCAAATCATAATGTGCAAAGTTGCATTTTGAGTTGCATCATTTTCTGAGTATTGTAGATATTTGCATCGCTTCTAACTTTTGCACTTACAAAGCTAAAAAAAAAATTACATTCAGTACTTCAGCAAGTGATAATATAGACAACTATTCATGCAGAAACACAGAGATTCTGCAGTTGCTGGAAATCCGAAGCAACACACAGAAAATGCTGGAGGAACTCAGAAGGCCAGGCAACATCTGTAGAAATGAATAAACAGTCAATATTGTGGCAGAAGGGTCTTGGCCCGAAACATTGACTGTTTATTCATTTCTGTAGATGCCCTGCTGAGTTTCTCCAGCATCTTATGAACTATGCATGCATGCACCCTGTAGTTTTTCCTGTGTTAATTAATTAAATAAGTTACCTCAACAGGCTTCCTTCTTATAAGGTCTGGCCTCTTGCAGAAATTCTGAAGCTTCTTAAACAGCTGCTGAGCAGTAGCGTAGAGATACATCTCTGTTAATAAATCATATGGATTTTTTTTATGAACAATAGCCTGTACAGAATGGTTACTTCATTGATAAATACCACGTGGTTTAGATTAATCATGGCTGGATGGTGATGGACCCAGACTGCCTTCCGATTGTTAATGTGCAGGTGTTGTGGGATAGACAACGCGTGGGGTGCACCTAACTGACCCTTTCTATGCAGTGAGGCGACAAAGCTTCAGAGTGATCAGGACTCAGGCAGCATTACTATGAGACCATGCGTTGGTAAACAACATGGTGTGAAGCTTTGCTTTCTCTCAAAACTGTCAAAGGTTTTCATTATTTTTAAATGTTTCTTTAAAAAAATCACAGAAAATGACAAAGTGAATTAATAAAGAAAAAATCTTTCACATATTAAATAGAGCAAATTAATTAAGACATTAAACTAAAGTAAAACAATTTGTAAGATGTTTAGCTTTTCCTTTATTCCCACCATGCTTGACCTGGAGTATTTTTTGAAGTATTGTGAGTAGTTTAAAGCCCCACATTTAAAAAAGGATGTGCTGGATTGGCATTGGAGAGGGTCCAGAGAAAGTTTAGAAGAACGATCCTGCTAATGAAAGAGTTAACCTTTAACGACTCTGGGCCAATACCCATTAGATTTTAGAAGAATGAGAGGGGATCTCATGGACACTTACTGAATATTGAAAGGACTAGATAGAGTGGGCATGGAAAGAATGTTTCAAAAGTGGGAGAAACTAGAATCAATATGGAAGGATGTTCCTTTAGAACAGAGGTGAAGAGAAATTTCTTTAGTCAGAGAGTGGTGAATATGTGGAATTCATTGCCATGGATGGGTGTGGAGGCCATGGAAGCCAAGTCATTGAGTACAGTTAAAGCGGAGTTTGATAGGTTCTTAATTAGTGAGGACATCAAAGGTGTGGGGAGAAGGAAGGGGAATGGAGTTAAGAAGGAAAATCAATTAGTCATGATTGAATGACAGAGCAGACTGATAGGCCAAATTGTCCAACTCTGCTTCTGTGTCTGATGATGGCATTATTATTATGGTATGGGATTGGACAACGCAAGGTTGAGACATCAGATGCATTAAAATGAATATGGTAAAAGCAGAATGTAAATTTAATGCAATTTATCTAGGTCATGTACGAGATCAATTGAAGCCTCTCATATAAGGGAATGTTTTAAATAGTTAACTGTTGTACTATTTCTCAGCCTGCAACTTCATATCAAGGACAGGGTCAATCACAGTCAAAAGCACAGCTGAGTCTTCCTCCAATCCACTTCTGCTCAGCGGTATTTGCAGCAATATAATAACGATGGACAAGATGTCTCCAACAAAGAAGTCCCTGCACTGTGCTTTTTTGGACAGGCTTTAGACAGCATCATCAAAATTAACTCACTGGTCCACTAAGATGCCAAGCTAAATGAATTATCGTGGGAATAATATCCTGGCTTGGTATTTGGCTACAGTTTACTCTGTGTCTGGATTCACGATGGCATCAGACCAACTACTTAAAAGAGTTGAGGGTTTGAAGGTGAAACTACAGTGTAAAGTTTGGCAGGTTTGTTGTGCAAAAGGAGCAGTATATATTGGATTAAGCCCAATACAAACTTGCTAGATGGAAGAATCTTGTAATCTCTAACCAACACCATTTTTTTTCTTTTAACTTCGTCTACGGAGATTGAAGGTTTTGCAGCTCTCTATAATCTGCAACTGCTCAAACAGAAATTCCTGCACTCAAAAAAGCTATTGCTTCTGAAGTGTCATTTGTTTCTTATGTGCCATGTCGTATGACGTGAGCGATCATGCTCTTTCCATGACTATGATTGTTCCTGGCAAATTTTTCTATAGAAGTAGTTTGTCATTGCCTTCTTCTGGGCAGTGTCAGAAACATAAATAAATTAAAACAATCTGTTTGAGTCTTGATGAAAGGTCTCCACCCAAAACGTTGGCTCTTTACTCCTCTCCATAGATGCTGCCTGACCTGCTGAAGTTCCTTGAGCATTTTGTATGTGTTGGCCTGGATTTCCAGCATCTGCAGAATCTCTTGCATGTTTGTAATAAATCTGATAAAGCTTCTATGAAGCCAATATAGAATTCAGGCAAAAGCTCTTTACCCAGAGAGTAGTTAAAATATATAACTTTTTCCCACTTGCTATAACTGAACAATTAATGTAAACGTAAGGACAGCTCATTTAATTGAGGCAAGCAGGATATATACTTAGGGTAAGTAAATATACTGGGAGGAGCCTGACATCAGCAAGAGATTACATTGCTTAGATGCAGACTTACAATGTAAAATCTACATTATTACAAATCATATGTTTTTATATTGTTTTTCTTTACAAGTGGAGAACAGAATTACTATATGGAATACAATTATGTTGTGAAGGATAAGAAACCATGTACACAGATTTTAGATCACCATCGAATCCCAACCACTTAGATAAATGTTATTCTTTTTTTGATAATCAATAGATCATTTACATGTTGTCCTTATAAATAAACATAAATCCGTAAAAATCATGCAATAGAGGAAAAATACTTTGGATATATTTTCTTCTTAGGATCTTTTATCTTTGCATGGCTAAAGCTTCTTAAAATTCTATATTTTTCATGCTTTTCTTCATAATTTTCAGTTTTAAAAATGGTTAATCTTTGCTTTTGTGCCATATTCTTCGGTCATAATCCCTAACTAAACCATGAATCCACAATGCACTGAGGCCTGGTGCAATGTGTACAGATTCTAGTCACCTTTAAGAGAAGCAGACTAGATCTTGCCTGCAGCTGCGATCACATCATATTGAAGTGAGTTTCTTTGATCCATGTTGTCTTTTGGAATAAATTTGGTCACCAAAAAATTGGTAAGAGTTGATTTGAGAGTTTGTTTCCATAGCCATTTTTCCAACTTCTTATGTAAACTGACCCACACTGGCTTCCAGTCTGGCAATAGCCCAAACTTAATATTCTCAGGCTTGTTTTCAAATCTCTCCATGGCATTGACCTTCCATATTACTCCAGCTCTCATCCAGTTGTGCCTTTTTGAAAACCAGTTATAGCACATCTTTTGAAAATATCTAACACCTGTTGGAAATCTTTAAAGAATTACAGAAAATGCTGGAAAAACTCAGGTCAGGAGACACCTGTTCTGGAAAAGACAGAGTTAATGTCCAATCACAAAACAAGAGAAAATCTGCAGATTCTGGAAATCTGAGCAACACACACAAAGTGCAGGAGGAACTCAGCAGGCCAGACAGCGTCTATGGAAAAATCCTGCCGAAGAGGCTCGGCCCAAAATGCCGACTGTACTCTTTTCCGTAGATGCTGCCTGGCCTGCCGAGTTCCTCCAGTGTTTTGTGTGTATTGCACAGAGTTAATGTGTCAGATTGAAGATCATCATAAATAGCGGTTGTAAAAGTAAACATAATGAAACTTTGCTCATAAAATTAAAGATTGTAGATTAATGTAAAAATACAATGTGTATAGCATTTAGTCAGGAATTCAGCAAAAGTAATTTGTGCTGGAGCTCTTTGTTCTGACAAGGGGCCTTTTATTTTAAATGTTAACTCTGCCTCTCTTTCCACAGATGCTGCTTGAAGTACTGAATATTTCCAACATTTTCTGTTATAATTAAGCCATTGTTGGTTTCAGCTGATTATTTTCAGCAGTCTGGTCCACAAGGTCAGGAAGAGTGATTACCCTTCAACCATCAAGCTCCTGAACCAGCATGGATGATTTCACTCACCTCACCACTGAACTGATTCCTCAACCTATGGACTCAGTTCCAAGGACTCTACAACTCATGTTCTCAGTATTTTTATTTATTTACTCACGTATTTTGTGTATTTGCACAGTTTATCTCCTTCTGCACATTGTCAGTTTTTATGTGTAGTTTCTTTTCATTGTATCCATTGTATTCCTTTGTTATACTGTGAATACTTGCAAAAAATGAATCTCAGGCATATGGTGGCATATACATACTTTGATAATAAATTTACTTGGAACTTTTGAACTTTGAAGGTCTTGAATGACTTCTACAAACATCTCTGTCACTCTATTCTCGCACGCTTAAAACTTTGACCACTAATTTGTATTAATTTTTCTTTTTACAGCTGACTGTTAAATTTAATACATCTCTTACTCCTGTGAATCACCAGTAGAACTGAGTGTTGTATGTAATTCATGTTGTTTCTTCCCTCTTTCAGGAACTGCCTTGGTAGTAGTGGAGAGGGAAGAAATGTGGTGGGTCATAGAACTGGTAGAAGATGAAACAACGCTGGCTCCGCATCAGTTTCGTAAACAAAAATATGTCCATTCAAGTAACTTACCTGGAAAGATCTCCGGATAGACTAACGCTTTAGGGCACAGTGGGTGGCAACCACAGTGAACAGCTTCCAACCTAGCAAAGTAAAGAATTTTAGTTAATACAAAAAAAAAGTGACCTTAGTAACACGTGTAAAATGGTGAAGGAACTCAGCAGGTCAGGCTGCATTCATGGAAATGAATAAACAGTGGACGTTTTGGGCTGAGACCCTTCTCCAGGACAGGAAAGGGGAAAAGTCCAGAATAAGAAGGTGAGGAAAAGGAAGGAGTACAAGCTAGAAAGTGATATGTGAAGCCAGACGGGTGGAGGAGGGCGGAATGAAATAAGAAGCTGTGGGGTGATAGGTGGAAAAGGTAAAGGGCTGGAGAAGGAGGTTTCTGATATGAGAAGAGAGTGGACCATGGGAGAAAGGGAAGGGCACCAGGGGAGATGATAGGCAGGTGAGAAGAAAAGAAGAGGTAAATGGTGAACAGAAGGGAGGAGGGGGAGGGGGAATCATTACTGGAATTTAGAGAAATCAATGTTCATGCCATTAGGTTGAACGGTTGCCAGATGGAATGAAATATTGCTTCTCCATCCTGAGAGTGGCTTCATCGTGGCAGCAGAGGATGCCATGGACTGACACGTCAGAGCGGGAATGGGAATTAAAGTGACTGGCCACCGGGAAATCCTGCTTGTTGTGGATAAAATGAATGTGTTCAACAAAGCAGTCCCCCAACCTACATTGGGTCTCGCCGATGTAGAGGAGGCTGCACCAGGAGCACTGGATACAGATGACCTAAACAAATTTTCACGTGAATTGTTGCCTCTCCAGGAAGGACTGTTTGGGGCTCTGAATGGAGGTGAGGGAGAAGGTGAAAGGGCAAGTGTAGCACTTCTTCCACTTGCTGGAGGGAGATTATTGGGGAGGAACAAATGGACAAGTAACTGTATATCTCAATGAAAACATACATGCTTCCTGGGAGAAAAAAAATCAAAGTGTATGGTAATCTGTAAACTCCTGTTGCTTGCTGTCTTATTGCAGGCACCATCAATCTAAGGCAACATTAAGATCAGAATTAGTACCTTCCATTTGTTCAAACGTTTTGGAATAACACTATTTTAAACTTTCTTAGATATCTGAATTCTATATGGACAGATTGCACTGAGGCATACGATTTTAAAAAAAACTGCCTGTGTTCTATTTGTTATAGGGAAGTGGTCAGTTACTGGTAGAAAACCAAATTTTCCACACAAGACTGTGGTTATTTTGCTGGATACAAGTTAACCAAGAAAAGGTAGACCTTGTGATTGTGGTTTGCATTCATGTAATGTCAAATATTTCAGCATTAAAATGGATTCACCTTAGAACAGTACAGTCTTGTAATTATTGAAGCAATAATCAGGAAGAGTTTCAGTACATAACTGCAGGCAACAATGACCTAAATCTTGTTCTCTTTTGCCGGCAAATCTGAATGAAACCACCTGCACTTCTCAGCATAAATGCCAAGCTTTGGGGCTCCAGTGTGAACATGGAAGTCTCAAACTCACTGGCTGAACTCCACTGGCCATTTCCCAGCTGCACTCTGTGCTGGATTCCCTCAAGTGGTGAAGTGTACACAAAACCTAATCTTAAAAATAAAACAGCAAAATTGGCGTGCAAACACCATAGGAAATTCCATACGTTTCTATTGGGATTTACTGGGCCTCTGAGATCAGGTCCTCCATACCAAAGAAAATTTGGAGTGATGCATTCCACAACTGACTATGAATGTACAATGTATTCATTTAACCTGTTACTCAAGCAATCAATGATCAGCCCCAGCAGCCACCTGAAAGGAACAACAGGGCTCAGAAATAAGTTTCTCCCTTGAAATGAAATAGTATGATTTGTTCTTAATATTCTGCTCCACAGGTTCAGAGTGGCAGCTGAGATCCATGTCATGAAGCTGACAATGCATAACTATGTATTAATCTCTGTCAAATACATTTAACAAGCAAGACATAAGACTGAAACCATTTGACAACATACTGAAACAAGTAACAAACAAGCTGAGTTGAATCAGGATTATAGTCAAGCATACAAGTTTGAGTTTTGAAACACTTATCAAAAGAAAGGTGATAAAAGGTATCAAGGACCTTATAACCAGAAGTAGATTGAACATAATCACAC
This sequence comes from Mobula hypostoma, assembly GCF_963921235.1. Classification (NCBI taxonomy): domain Eukaryota; kingdom Metazoa; phylum Chordata; class Chondrichthyes; order Myliobatiformes; family Myliobatidae; genus Mobula; species Mobula hypostoma. Next base: position 83,635,187 of record NC_086101.1, on the reverse strand, counting down.
AAAGGGGTTCTAGTCTCAAATTACATACAACATGTGCAAAGTATTATTGTGTCTCAGCAGTACCTACTTGACCAACGACCTCAGATTTTGAAATTTTAGGGGCTTGTACTATCATTTGCTCTACCAACAGAGACTTAAACCTATTTCTTTTAATGCCTGATAACATAAGCAATAACGATATATCTACTTTTGGATCTTCTACCAAAATTGATAACGTAGATTTACCTTTCATTGTCAGTGTTTTAGTCCTTTGTTGTCGTTCTTACTCTTCACTATGTAAATATACTGACTCCACTGGTAACTACGAACACTCAGATCAGCATTCAACTCTGAAGGATCGATGCTTCTGATTCGTTTCCATACCTCCTCTGCTCTAAGTCATCCACAGCAAGAGTGGATGCACAGACACGTTATCCATAAGGCAGCTTCTGGATTTCCTCCCTCAAGACAATTATACCTTGGCCATTTGCTTGTACGTGTTTCAAGCCATCACACCTGCATTGACAGTACTGGGCAGTGTCACAACTATTAAAGCTGTTGCCTCACAGCACCACAGACCTGGGTTCAAGCCTGACTTTGTGCGCTGTCTGTCTGCTGTTTATATGTTCTCAGTGTGACCAATATGGATTTCACCCAAGTGTGTTTGTTTGAGGGATTGTTACTACTAAATGCTGAACCTTTGCTTCAGAAGGGCAGCAGGAGTAAACCAGGTAATAACTGTCTGTTGAGTCCATCAGGTTCGGGAAAGTGTTGGAAAAGAATATGATTAACCTGCACATCGAAACAGAGTTAATCAAGAATAGTCAGTGTTGCTTTGTTAAGACTCATTTCATAGAATTTCTTTGAAGAAATAACTAAATGTGTTTTTCAGGGTAGTCCAGTTGATGTAGTCTCCATTGACTTCAATATGGCCTTTGGCTGGAAGATGAGTTTGAAATGCAAGCACCATTGTACTTTCTCCTAATTTTGTTCTATCTAAAAAATGTGGGATCTCGGGCACTTTGGATCAACATCTGGCTTGTTGATAGGTGGCAGAGAATATCAGTCAAGAATAGTGTTTGCGATTGTAATCCTGTGACCAGCAGTGCACGACAGGGATTGTAGCCAGGAACTTTGCTGACTGTTAAATCATTAACAACCTGAACACGAACATAAAAGTCAGCAATTTTCAGATAAACACAAAAAACTGGTGTTATTGTTAATAACGAGCATGTTAATAATGTTGATGAGCTGGTCAGAAGAGCAGAATTTAATCCTGTAAAACATCAAGTGATGTGTTGGGAGGATTAATAAGGGGAGGTGCACATAAAGAATGGAAATAATTTTGGTGTACGTGTCCAAACTTCCCAGAAGGCAGTAGGACAGGTTGATGAGGCGGTTAAAAAGAGATATGGCTTACTTGACTTCATTTGCCAGGTATTGAATGCAAGAGCAGAGATGTTACAACACAACAATATAAGATGTTAATTGGACCACAGGTGGAGTGCTGTTTTCAGTTCTGGTCAACATACTGTGGAAGAAAGAGGTTGCACTGCAGACAATGCAGGTGACTAGGATTTTCAGACTGGAGGGAGACATACAGTGGAACGCCTCAGGAGTTGTTACTAGTTTGACAGAGATCTTAACTAGGACTACTGCTTTCAATAAAATAGATCAGAAATTTGGACCCAGGCACCAAAGCACAATTTCCAAATATGATGATAGTACAAAACATGAAAATGTAGTGAACTGTTGAGAAGATAGATGGATAGATACTTTATTGGTCCCAAAGGAAATTACAGTGTCACAGTGGAATTATAAGTGCACAAATATGCAAATATTAGAAGAAAAGTAAGAAAGAATAAAAGATAAGTTATCTCAGTCTAACAGGAGCGGATCATGATAATGAATGCAATGCTCTTCTCTGGAGTTGATATGAATGCGACAGGCTGAATGGCCTTCTTGTGTGCTGCAACCATTCTGTGATTCCATCTGGATTAACTTCAAAAGGAATAGGCAATTTCGAAACATGTACTGTGATAATGTAACATTTTCATATGCCATTGAGTTCTCAGAAACTATGCCAGCTTCAGTGTTAGATTAAAGCCAAGGGAATGCTGCTGAGGAATGTATAACCTATTTGGTAGTCTCACTCGAGGCTGATGGGCACAGTACAGTTCCTCTATACTAATCTTTTTAAGCCTGTTTTTATCACAACATAGTATGAGTTTATCAATGTATACAAGTAAACATTCACAATTTACAATTTTTTGAAAGTACATCTCGACTCTAAATTTTAGGAGAATGGAAGTGACTGCGTAACACATAATACCAGAAGACACTGCTGAGTTAACAGAATCAGTATGTATTATTACAGAATTGAAGTGTGATGAAGTACATTTTGTCTGGAAGAACAGTCTTCTATTTATTTATTTACTGAGATACAACGCAGAATAGTTCCTTTGAGCCATTCCACCCAGCAATCCCCCAATTTAATTCTAGCCTAATCACGGGACAATGATCAATTAATCTACCAACCAGAATGTCTTTGGACTGTGGGAGGAAACCTATGTGGTTACAGGGTGAATGTACAAACACCTTAGAGGCAGCCTTGGGAAGTGGATTTGTGTTGCCTGTACTGTAAAGCGTTGTGCTAACCAGTATGCTACCGTGCCATCCCTGTTCAAATGTGGCTCTTCCGGTAATAAAAATCTAAATGGGTTAGAAATTTATAATCTGTTGATAAAAGTGATGCAGGTCTGACAGAAATAATGAACAAATCATTGAGTTTTATAACTGGAGGAATAAAATTGAAAAGTGGAGAAGATAAATTCATGTTAAACTCATGATAAATTCAATTAAACATTGTTCTGATGGATATTTCATAAGAAGATCACGTGGAAGCAATAGAAAAGAAATAAAAAAGATTCAGAAGAATAATAGAGGCACAAGAGACAGCAGATACTTGAATTTGCTGGAGAAAATCAGCAGATTGAACAGCATTTATGGGAGGAAAGGAACTGTCCACATTTTGGGTCAAATCTACCTCTATTAGCACACACACACACACACACACACACACACACACAACCTTTCGTACCATCACGATGACTCAAGAAAGCAGCATCCATCATTAAGGACACATCTTCTTTTCATTATTATCATGGGGGGGGGTGGTATGGGGAAACTGAATACTTACACTCAGAGTTTTAGGAACAAGTTCTTCCCATTCATCATTAGATTCCTGAATGGTCCATGAACAGTATCTTTTTTATTTATTTATTGCACTATTAACTGGGTTTTTGTATCTTATAGTAAGTTTTATGAGCTACAAAACATTTCATGACATGAGTCAGTGATAACAAGCCTGATTCTGAACTTTGCATCGGGGAACTCAGCAGATCATGCAGTGGGAGAAAAGGAATTGTCGACATTTTGGATCGAAACTTGGCATCAGGCAGAGTTTCCAAAAAGTCAACAATTTCTTTCCTCCCAACGAAACTGCTCCACCCTCTGAGTTTCTGCAGCAGATTGTTCTTTTCAGAGGAATGATGTCAGATTTGAGAGTACACATTTAATGGGAAAGGATGAAGGCTGAGAAGTATTCTTTAAAGAAGGGTGCAAAGTGACCAGTTTGAAGATTTTAAGGTATTTTGATAACCAAGGAGAAAATGTTTCAATCCTGGGGAGTGCAAAATTACTATTAAAAAATAAGAACTTCAGGTGAACTTTCTTTACCTGAAGAGGTGAAAATGTCGAAGTTGTCAATACAAGGAATTGTTGACACAAATACCATACTGTAGGTGTAATTATGGGATAATTAGAAGAATACATGAGGGAGAAAGGAATCCAAAGATTGTGATCAGAAGAGGAATGGTTTGAAGAGGCTCACAAGGAGTTAAAACCTACCAGAACTGAATAATAAAATTTTGTCTGCTGTATAGACAATGTAACAGTGGAATAATAGTTGATATATTCAATAGGAAGCACTCAGGCATAGGGATGTAGAGACTCGTTATATATTGGGAGGCCTCTGACACACCTTCCTAACAGAATACTCAAACTTCTTTCTACGTTCTGCTTTTCTGTGTTTGGAGGATAATGTAAACTTAAGTAGTTCTTTCTGTTGATTTGCTTAGACCTTATTCACCTAGGCAAGAGAACGTGGAATTACTTGGGATTCAATAAATTGAAATGAAAGACCACTGTAAGCAGCACAGACAGTGTGAATGAATTGTTACATCACCATGGCGGCATCTTATACTATATCTGCTTTGTGTGTGCCTGATTCACACCCATCTGCATAACCTAAATCTTCAGAATAAGGCAACAGCCAAAAATGTGGCATCCACATAGAATAATATATCTCTGGGAATGAAGAGAATAGTACTTCACAAATCACAACAATGAACTTCATCTGGTTTAGAATTGTCATTTAAAACCATAGATTGAAACACTATGTAGTATTCCTCCAGGCGAACAATTCAATTTATGCTGCTTGTTCTGTGGGTGATTTTACTAAATCTATGAGACTACAGGGATGAAACGTGAAGATGCTGTGGTAGCATTGTCAATGTTATTCTCTCTATTTCTCTTTCGCACTATTTATCTATCTATTTATTTATGTTTGTGACTTATAACTGTACTGCTGGCATAAAACAACAATTTTCATGGAAAATCTCAGTAATAATAACCTTATTGTGATTCTGTTATTGATGTGAAAATGATACAAAAGATCATGAGTGACCTCTCTTACAAATAACCCTCCTCCATGAAAGTAATTGTTAGCATATGGGAGCAGTAAACTTGAAATGAGGTTTCAAGTCTTAAATAAGATTTTTCACTTAATTTTTTGCATTGATATGTACTCCTCATCACAAATGCTAAACTGTGGTATCAAAATATGCCAATAAATGGCCATAAACCCAAATTATTAACTGCTTCTCTTTCTACAGATACTATGTTGCACCGAACCAGCTAAAAAGGAAATCAAAAATGCTAATTCCTCCTACCTACACAATGTTCATATCCCTCCATCTTCCTTACACCCACATGCCTATCCAAATGTCTCTTAAAAGCCCCTCATGTATGTGCCTCTACCACCGTACTAGGCAGCACATTCCAGGCATCCATCACACTCTGAGTAAAAGAACACCTCTCACATTCCTTTTGAATCTACCTCCTCTCATCTTCAATGCATGCCCTCTGGTATTAGATATTTCTACCTTGGGGAGAAAAATACTTGCTGTCTACTCTATTTATACCTCTCATAATCTTATAAACCTCTATCAGATCTCCCCTCTGACACTGCCACTCCAAAGAAAATAACTGCTCTAAACCAGGCAGCATCCTGCACTCTTGCCAAAGCCTCAACATCCTTCCTATAGCAGAGCCACCAGAACTATATGCAATACTCCAGATGTGGCCTAAACAGAGTTTTGAAAGTTACAACATAACCTCGTGACTTTTGAACCGCCCAAATTAAATTGGTAAATTGGTTTATTATTTTCACATGTACTGAGGTGCAGGGGAAAAACGTATACTGTTTGTTCATACTGATCAACAGTGCGTTGAGGTAGGAGAAAGGTAAAACAATAACATAGTCAGAATAAAATGTTACAGTTACAAAGAATGTGTACTGCAGGCAGAAAAAGTGTAAGTAGATTGTATGTTGAGGATGAGTCTACCTCATCGTACTAGGGAACCATTCAATAAACTTATAACAACGGGATAGACACTCCCTTTGGATATGGTCGTACCCTCTTTCAGCCCAGCAATTTCTGATTTTGTTTCAGCTTTCCAGCATCTGCAGTTTTCATCCTGTTTTACTCTGCTTCAGTCATTCACCTGCTTAGTTACAATGGAATTAACTCAAGAGGCAGAATACAAAGGGAGAGGTGCGAGGCCCGGCAGCGCGGGCCGATTGGAAGCTCGGAGAGCGGAGAGGCGGGGCGTACCCAGTCTGGCAGTGCGGCGAGTGGCAGGCAGAGTTGGAGTTTGAGAGAAGCGAGTGTTTTTAAAAAAAAAGAGAAAAAAAAAAAGAAGAGGCAGAATACAGTCATAATAAAGCATGCTTAAAACCAGCTGGCCAGTGGAGTAGTGTCACCTGCACCTGACTTCAGGACAAGGGGTATCGGGTTTGAATCCAGCTGGCTCCCTGTATGCTTTTCATCCATGCCGGGTTGAGCTACAAGCTAGCAACTTGGGGTTGTAAAACAGACGAGCGCTACAGAAACGGCAAGGTTGCTGCCCAATGCGCCAGTGAGGCAGGTGAGGAATAAATTCCTACCCATCAGCACTTACAATACAATGAATTCTAAATCATCCACACAATCCCTAAAACAGGCAACACCAATATTAAGCTAATTTATGAAAGGAAGAGGAATGGGCATTCAATCCATTGAGTTCTATTCTCTTAATTGGCCGAATAGATAAGTTTTAGTCACAATTCCCATTGTTTTCTCCATTTTACTCGATTTGAGCACCTTCCTTTTAAACAAGTCAATTGTTTTGCCTTTCTATGCATTCCACATTCCCACTACCTCGTATAAAATAGTTTTGAATTTACTCTTAATAAATCTCGTTCTCAGTTTTAGTTATGGAGCATTCAAACTGGGATGCGATTTCTGAATGGACATATAACTTAACTATTTAATATATATTTATATATTCATAGTAATTCACAGTTTTTTCTTTACTATTATGCATTGCATTGTACTGCTGCCACAAAATTTAAAAAAATTCACAACATATGCTGGTGATATTAAACCTGATTCTGATTCTGAACTTTTGGTTCTTCTGTAAGAAGGGAAAAGGATAATCCTGTCTACTCTTATCAATTCAGTTCATTATTGTTCCTCTTGAAAAAGTGGGAGCAGTCTCTTTCAGAGAGCTGGCAAGGCGTAACAGTAAAAGAGATATGATACACTCTCTTCTTGATAATCTTGCTCCTCACAATGGATTGGGACTGTCCTGACACTGTTATACCATTGCTTCAATGTTCAAGGGACCTTACACTTATTGTTATCCCAATCCTGATCAAGGAATCTCAATTATTTAATGGTGCATGTTCATAAATTCAGGAATCTCAATCCATATGTCAGTTGGGAATTTATGTGGTCTCTTGAAGAGAGAATATTGAATGGAACAAGAGGAGGAGGTAAAAAATCTCACTGAAAAGGGGCACACCAAGTTTAGAATACAGGTATGTAAACACACAGTGTTTTGAATGAGAAAAATGCACAAACAGCATTTGGGAAGAAAGGAAATGTGCTTAAAACCAAAAGTGATTGGGCATGTTATATTCATTAAAAAAGGGGAATGAAAAAAAGGAGGAGGAGTGGTGGTTCTATTTACAAAAGGTATTTAGTGTTGGAAAGGGAGGATATCCTCGATCAGGGATGTGGTCAGAACTGGATTTATTAAGGTTTAGAAACATACTAATAGGAGAATTCCGCACACCTCTAAATAACAAGAGGAAGGTAGAACGGGAAGTCTGCAGTGTAATTAAGGTGATGTGCAAGATCCATAGAGTGATAATACTGGGGAACAATAATGACCCAAATGTCAAGATTCAAAAGTTCAAAGTACATTTATTATCAAAGTATGGATATATTCATTATACAACCTTGAGATTCCTTTCCTTACAGCCAGCCACAAAACACGAAACTCAGAAGAACACATTTTTAAAAAACTGACAAACTGCAAATGTGCAGAGAGAAAAGAAAGAGAGAGAGAGAGAGAGAGAGAGAGAGAGAGAGAGCGAAAGAAAGAAAGAAAACACAATGGTAAGCAGCCGGACTCTGCACAGCGAAATGCGGATGGAGTAAACATTGTAGAGCAGCAAGCAGAACCATGCCGACTCTCGTCTCTGGTCCCGACACCTGCCTTTTCAATCCATCCGGCCTACTGTTTAAATCATCCAAACATCAGGTTATTTACTCCTCAGTCGAGGACCCCAGCCCTGTTGCACCAATACACTCAGAACCTGGACCCCGCCGCCACATTTCTAAATCAGCCTGGCCGATTGCTAACATTATCCCAATTGAGATAACATTAGGAGTAAACTGAAAGCAGGGGGAGCCATTTTTAAAATGAGTCCCTTGACAAGTACAGATTGTTCTTCATCAATTAGGATAGAGCATTGCTGGAGAATTTCAAATAAAATTTGGTTTAGAAATGCAGAAATGTCTGGGACAATCTAATGTACATAGGGCTAACCAATAGGATGAAAAGGTATAGTTGTCAGGCAAAATGGAACCAAAGCTAGACAGGAAAATATAAAAATCTGATACAAAATATTGGGAGATCTTTAAGGACTATAGCTTTCAAGTGATGCTAAGATACATTTTCACAAAGGTCGAAGAAATCATAGGGGTATTTGGACAAAGAGGGAGATAGATAAGGTGATGAAACATGCCTCTTCTTTAAGCAAGAGCACGATAAATATAGATGGTTGAGAGTAAGATAAGGTCGGCAAAGAGTAAATAAGAAAACAACAATTAATATTAGATAGACCTAGAAAACTCTGGGTACATAAATGGTAAGTTGGTTGTGATCTATTGGGATGTACTGAGAGGGCAAAGTTAGGATACTTAATAAATACTCTATGTTTATGTGTTCACCAAGAAAGAGAACATTAACAGGATATTGACAGAAGTGGAAACAATAAAGATTAGAGATCGGATGTAAACTGATAAGCAGGGAATGGTGGGAAGTCTAGCTGTACAGTGAGTGGAAAAGTTTCCTGGTCCAGATAACTTGCATTTTGCTTTGCTGAGAGAAGTGTGGATTGAAGGTGGTGGAAAGACCTGCCATTAATCGTTCAATTTCACTTGATATGTCGAGCGTTCATTGGAGGATAGACTCCCTTGTTTAGGAAAGCTTGTAAGGAGATTACAGAATTCACAAATTCATGAGTTTACAATCAGTGGTGCAAATACTTTTAGAGACAGCAATCAGGTTATAAAAAAGTAGCTTTTTGTGTTGATTAAGCATTTCTTAAAAGCATATTGTGTACAGCTGAACATTTTGATGAAATACTAGAAACAAATAAAGGAGGAATTGAGTGGTTGTTGGCTATATAAATTTTAAGAAAATGAGTGACAATGAGCGACATAAAAAAAACCAGTTAACAAAACTGAGGCGATGGAATAAGAGGTCCAGTATCGGCTTTGATACACAGAAAGCAGCATGTTGTGATAAATGGCTGTTTTTCGGGATGGATGACAATGGTATTCCACAAGGTCAGTGCTCAGGCCGCTGATTCCTGTGATTTATATAAATGACTTGGATATTGGAAATACAGTGCAAAATTTCAAAACTTGCTGATGATACCAAACTTAGGGGCGTGACAAACTGTGAGGATTATACTGACTGACTGCAACAGGACACTAATACGGTGGCATGCAGAAGCTGACATTCAATACAGAGAAGTGCAAGGTGATGCATTTTGGCGGTTTGATAGGAGAGGCAATATAGAGTTTGCTACTAAATCCATAGAATGTACATGAACAGGCAGAATTTGGTATTCATGCGAATAGATTTTTGAATGTGGAAGGACAAATCAAGAGTATAGTCAATAAATCATATGGGATCTTGGGCTTTATAAAATTAGATACTGAGTACAATAGCAGGGTTGTGATGTGGAGCATATTTAAAACTCTGGTTAGACCACAGCATGAGTACTGCATCTAGTTCCAGTCACCAAACTTTAAGAAGGATATAACGATATATCAGATATGATTCAGGATGGTTCTGGTAAAGAGAAAGTTTACATACAAGTTTAGATTAAACTTGGTAACCTTTACCTAGGAGTAAAGTTGGTTAAGGGGAAATTTGACAGTGGTATACAAGATTGGAACCGTTTAAGATGGTACAAAGAATACACAGTTGTAAGGTGCCAGAATAGGCAACATATTTTCATCACAGAGTGGATAGACAATTGAGGAAAATAACCTTGTAGAGCTACAAGGACAGAGCGAATAATAGGATCAATTGGATTCTTCTACAGTTAGGCTGCATGGATTCCATGTGTTGGGCAGTTTCCTTTGATGTCCTAACTGTTCCATGAGTCTACTCCACACAAAAATCAGATAACTTCCAAAGTTGTCAACTTTCCACTGACTAAAAGTCCAAATAAAATGTCAGACTGATTTTAACTCAATAATGTTCATTATAAGACAAATTGAGTTAATGGAGAAAAGTTGCTATGTAGCCTGTGCTCAGCTCAGCAAAGATTCCTGAATCTCAGGAAATAACCAACTTGGTTCCTGAAACACAATCCTGTAAATCAACTTAATGCCAGGTAATTAGTTTAATTAATTTACAATTAAAATGGCAATAACATTAAGAATGGTTAACATTAAGAATGGTTTGCAGCAAATTCTAGAGCACCGTTAATAGAGCTAGTTCCATGTTAATCACTGTCATTCCGTATGGGGTAATGGCACAGCAGCGTAAAAGTCACAAGAAATGATAGCACAGTACAAGCAATGCAGAAGTACTTCAAATATTTTCAAGCAAAAGTTTCAGATGAGGTATAAAAGATACTTCAAATAATTATAGACTGGGTTGATTTGATATCCTACATTCTTATGATAAATCACAGCATCCCATTTGCTTTCTTGATTGGATTTTTCACTTGTAAGCTTCTCTTTCTGACTGATTACCTGGATTCCGAAATTTTACTTTTATAACTACTAGCCCACCTCCTTGTGTTTCTCAATTTAGACTGTATTTCCATCTGCCATTCCTACAACCAAAGTGTGCCATCTCACACTTCATTACGTTAAATTGCATCTGTCATCATAACCCACACTCAGTCAACGTACTTCTTTAATGTTCTGCTCTCTACTTCACAATTCAATGCACCATCAAGTTTAGTATTTGTAAACTTGAAAATACTTTCCTCTCTCTCCAAATACACATCAGTAATACACAGAATGGGAAAAGAGAAAGTACAGCACTTCAGAAAATGAGAGAAGTAATGAAACTAAAGCCAAAGAGAAAATAAAAAGTAATGAAATGCTAAAATCCTGCAAAGTCCACTTCCAATTTTGGGGGTTTAAGCAGTTATATATTGATGACTTGTTAAAAAACTAAACAATGATATGCCCATACATTCACTAATACACCTGGGAAATATCTATGCGTCATTTCTAACATCAGCTACCTTAAGTCCTTCGGCTTATCCTGTATGACCAGTACTTTATGTATGAGGGTGGATTTGTATTTTTCAGTAAGCTGATATCAGAGACCTTTAGTATTACCATGTTGTCAGTAAAAGAATTAATTATTGATAGAAAAATAAAAACAAAATCTTCATGCTAAAACCATACAACTATATTTACTTCCATGCCCATGGTTCTCATATTGATATGCAGAAGATAAAGGTGATCAATAATTTGCTTGCGCTGTCATGCTGGAGTATAGCTGCTGGTACAATAAATTAGTATAAAAGAAAACTGCAGCTGCTGGACACCTGAAATAAACTTTTAGAAACTTTCTACCAATCAGTGTGTGTCTAAGAAAGAGAACAGAGTCAACACCCCAGGTCAAAGACCCTTTGTTATATAAACCAAAGATGCTGGAAACATTTGAACTGGACAGGCAGCATTGGTGGAAAGATAAATAGAGTTAATGTTTCAAGATAATGACACATCATGAACTTCAAGAAGGGTCATTGCCATGAGACGTTAATTCTGCTTTTTTTTCACAAATGCAGTTCGACCTGCTGAATGTCTTCTTCATTTTCAGCTCCTACTTCAGTGTAACTTTCCCAAATGATCACTACTGATATACTTTGAGAAATGGTACATTTTTCAAACTACCTATGTGAGTTGGGAAACTATTCTCTCAGTCTGATCACTCCGTTAACACAGGGATGAACAAATAAGCTATAAAGCCATAGGATATAGGAGCAGAATTAGGCCATTCAGCCCATCGAGTCTGCTCTGTCATTCTATCATGGCTGATCCCGGATCCCACTGAACACTATAGACCTGCTTTCTTGCCATATCCTCAGATGCCCTAACCGATCAGGAAACAATCAACTTCTGCCTTAAATATACCCACAGATTTGGCCTCCACCATGGTGCATGGAAAAGCATTCCACAGATTCACCACTCTCTGGTTAAAAAAAATTCCTCCTTACCTCTGTTCTAAAAGGTCGCCCCTCCATTTAGAGGCTGTGCCCTCTAGATCTGGATACCCCCACCATAGGAAACATCCTCTCCACATTGACCCTATCCAGTCCTTGGAGAAAGTCCAATGACAACACATCCTTTCTGAGATACGGGGCCTAAAATTGTTGACAATACAAGTGCGGCCTGTCTAGTATCTTATAAAGGCTCAGCATTTTATTATCTTCTTGCTTTTATATTCTATTCCACTTGAAATAAATGCCAACATTGCACTTGCCTCCTTTACCATAAACTCAACCTGTAAATTAACCTTCTGGAAGTCTTGCACAAGGACTCCAAAGTCCCTCTGCACCTTTGATGTTTGAACCTTTTCCCTATTAAAGAGTGGAGTGGCATTTTCCCTTACAGAAACCATGCTGACTTTGCCTTAATATATCATTAGTCTCCAAGTACTCCGAAACCTCATTCTTAATATTAGACTCCAACACTTTCCCAACCACTGAGATTAGGCTAACTGGCCTATAATTTCCTTTCTTTTGTCTTCCTCCCTTCTTAAAGAATGGAGTGACATTTGCAATCTTCCAGTCCTCTGGGACCATGCCAGAATCAAGTGATCCTTTAAAAATCATCACCAATGCGTCCGTTATCTCTTCAGCAACCTCTCTCTGGCCACCTGGCCCTGGTGACTTATCCACCTTAAGACCTTTGAGTTTGCCTAGCACTTTTTCCTTTGTAATAGCAATGGTGCTCACTCCAGCTCTCTGACACTCATGGACCTCTGGCACACTGCTTGTGTCCTCCACAGTGAGGACAGACGCAAAGTTCCCATTAAGTTCATCTGCCATTTTTTTTTTATCCCCCATTACTACCTCACCAGTATCATTTTCCAGTGGTCCAGTATCAACTCTCTCCTCCCTTTCATTCTTTCTACAACTGAAAAAACTTCCAGTATCCTGCTTTATATTATTGGCTAGTTTGCCCTCATATTTCATCTCTTCCCTTCTTATAGCTTTTTTAGTTGCATTTTGTTGGATTATAAAAGCTTCCCAATCATCCAAATTCCAACTCACTTTTGCTACCTTATATGCCCTGTCTTTGGCTTTTATGTAGTGATTAATTTCCCTTGTCAGCCACGGTTGCCTTCCCCAGACATTCAAGATCCTCTTTTTCTGTGGGACATATTTGTCCTGCACCTTGTGAAGTATTCCCCGAATCTTCAGTCATTTCTGCTCTGCCATCATCCCCAGCAGTATCGTCATCCAATCCATCTGAGCAAGCTCCTCTCTTATGCCTCTGTAATTCCCTTTATTCCACTGCGATAAAGAAATTTTAGGCTATAAGACCAAAAGATACAAGAACAGAATTAGGCCATTTGGCCCATTGAGTCTGCTCCTCCATTTTATCATTGCTGATCCATTTTCCCTCTCAGCCTCAATCTCCTGCCTTCTCCCCATATTCTTTCATGCCCTGACTAAACAAGAATCTATAAACTTCTGTCTTAAGTAAACCCAATGACTTGGCCTCCACAGCAGCCTAGTCTTTTAACTGACTTTATATTCTTCAGTCCACAAGCAGCACAGTCAGTTGCAACCCTCCTACTGCCATTTCAACAGAGACAGGCAATGTGGCATAATCTTTCCCAGGAATTTTGTTGGACGGCATGGCTTAGCTACAGTGATGGCCTCCTAACACACACCACCTTTATTGTGGCAATGCATTCCAAGGCTCTGGACAACTCCTCATCAGATAAACTCACTGAACCAATACTGGAGCCTTACAACAACTTAATTTGTTTTTAAAAAGTCTGCAACGTTACCTAGTCTCGCCATAGAAAAAATTGATTACAAGAGCCAGAAATACAGGTCAACCATATACCCCAACCTGGTACATGATGTCAAATTGGGCAACACTTCAGATCGAAGAAGTTCAAACAGATAATTATTAGGATGATTCTATGGTTAATGGGTATGCAAATAGACTAAAGTAGATGAGGCGGTTTTCTGCAAACCAAAAATAAGAAGACTAAAAGAGTTGTTTAAGATCTTCCAATGACTCTCGGGTCAACAATTAATTAGAACAGATTTAAGGTGACTGGTTAAAAAAAACAGAAGCAACATGAATTAAGACTTAACAAACGCTGATAAGGAAATAGAAAGCACTGCCTTATATAGTGTTAGAAAAAGTTTCGGTGACAGCTTACTTAAGGGAAATAGATGAATAATAAAAGCACAAAATGCTATTGTGAAATGGAGAAATAGAGAGTGGTGCTACATCATTTCAAGGTTTCTGTAATTATTTGTTTTGTACAATGTTACACATCATATCCTGCAGGAAATTGAGTTAATGATGAACAGGTCAGGTAGTTGCAGAAAGTGTGGTTGGGATGGTTAAGATGAAGTCTGAATGACACCAGGTACCATAAATAGATACTCTATTCCAAGCTGCATCAAGTTATGTGATTACCAGTAAGAGTGATGAAGATGCTCTCAGATCCTCTTAGAAAAAGTGTTATATTGCCACCAACTGATTGGAATCCATGACTCAAGATCTAAAATTCAAGACACAGCATTCAAGACTGAGAAGCTGGACTGCATTCTTCAAGAAGACGTAGGAATCCAGCAAAAAAACCCAAAGAAAATAAAACACACTTTCTCCCAAACCACCAGCCAAATGTGGAAGACTGTAAGTTCCATATTAACCTCATCAACTATCTCAAAAGCCAGGGAACTGAAGTGAAGACAAACTATTCTCAATCCCAAGGGACTACTAAAAGAAGACTATTCCATGATTGAACAACCCAAAAGCATCCCTATTTAAAATAGCATAAAGCTTTTAGAGCTGTACTATGCCACATTATATTACAAAACACTAGTAGTTATGAAGATAAATTGTGAAAGAACTAATTAAATCACTACAAAAATGCTGTATGAACACTGAGTTCCCACATTGCCCTGTCTATTCCTTAGTGCGTGAGAACAACTGATGAAACCAATCACTTATTTGATTGTACAACTAACAAGGCTCATCTGTGAAGTGTTTGCACTGATTTATTTGTGATCTGCCTTATTTATGATGACGTACCATACTCGAACAAGATTAGATGTGCCGCCTAACCTTGGTACTATATCACTGCAGAACTGTACTCAGCTGCTGCATTTAAGTGTATGTCAAGAGTGAGGTGATCTGTCTCAGTTATTGAAGGATCAAATAAAACACCATATTTTGTGTTTTTACCAGATTTACTGAACTTTTACTGGCAAAATGCAGCAGGATGGTACAGTGGAGATTATAGTATTATGACAAGGAAATGAATCCAGGAACTTCCTAAATTAAACACAAGTACCAAATTTATAAAGTTTACAACACTGAAGCTAATGAGAAAGTTGGCATTCAGGGTAAATGAAAGCACAAGCTCAGAAAAGCATAAGCACAGAAAATTAGTTACATACTGCTGATTTCTCTGGTGTCTCCATGACCCTGCCCAATACCACCGAAGCCCTGACCAGAAAACCCACACTCCTGCACCATTCGAAGTTGTTCCTTCTCTGGTGCCTCCATGACCTTGCCAAATATCCCCGAAGCTCTGACCAGAAAACCTCCTCTCCTGCACTATCCCTAGCTGTTCTGATCACTTCATTCTCTAATTGCCCAAGATGCTGATAATTCTTTGATTTCTGACCACTCTCAATTCTTGCTCTCCCATCACGATTTTAAACCATGATCTTGCTGATTATCCACCTCCCCCACTCACAATCCACTTACCCTAACCACCCAACGATTCCTTCCACTCATTCCTGGTCATAACACATCTCAGTCCTCTTCATTCACTCCTGCAGTTTCATCCCTGATCATCCTCAACTCAACTCCTACCTCATCAATTTCTTGAATCTTCTTAAACTTTCCAATTTACTATTTACTGTCCTTTATTTAAATGAATACAAACTTACTTGCAACAAGTCCTACTATTTTAACCTTTACCTCGGAAATAATTGTTCCAAAATAAAGTTCTTCAATTGATTACAATCATTTTATGTGAATCGAAGGTAGTATATTTCATAAACTAAGATTAAAATGTGTATCTGGTAAACTGATTTATTATTGTCACATATACCAAGGTGTGCAGGCCAGTGGTGTAGTGACTTTGAGGCGAATATTTCCGCGCTCGAATCCCGCTGGCTCCTTGCATGCTTTCCATGGGTTGAGTGTTGAGCTAGCAACTCAACCTTGTTAAAAAAAAGACAAAAAATTCTAAAGAAACTGCAAGGTTGCCACCTGATGTGCCACAAGATGTGGAGAGGAGCAACGTTAACAATACAAGGTGCAGTGGAAAACCTGTCTTGCATAACAGTCATTACAACAATGCACTGAGGTAGCACAAGGTAACACAATAGCAGAGTGCATAATAAAGTGTAACAGCCACAGACAGAGTGCAATGTAGAGAGGTCATAATGAGCAAGACCGTGAGGTCAAGAGACTACTTCATCTTACTGGTGAACCATTCAGAAGAAGCTACATGTGCTTTCAGTCGTAAGTACCTTTTGGAAGAGGGAGTATGGATGGATGAGGGAAAATTTATTGAGAGCATGGAACAGGCCCTTCCAGTCCAATGAGACACACCAACAGCACCCACCTATTTAACCCTAGCCTAATCACAGGACAATTTACGATGACCAATTGACCTACTAACCGGTACGTCTTTGGGAAGTGAGAGGAAACTGAAGACTGGAAAATTCCAAATGTCACTCCAATCTTTAAGAAGGGCAGGAGGCGGAAGAAAGGAAAGTATAGGCGAGTTTGCCTGACTTCAGTAATTGGGACGACGTTGGTGTTCATTATTAAGGGTGAGGTCTCCGGGTATTTGGAGACACATGATAAAGTAGGCCAAAGTTAGTATGCTTCCTTCAGGGGAAACCTTGCCTGAATTCTTTGAGGGATTAACAGGCAGGATATACAAAGAAGAGTCAATAGATGTTGGATTTATAGAAGGCCTTTGACAAGGTAACCCATGATATTACAGGAAAGATACTACCATTGTATAGAAGATTGGCTGACTTGCAGAAGACAAAGAATGGGAATAAAGGGGACCTCTACTGGTTGTCTGCTGGTGACTAATGCTGGTCTGTAGGGATCTGTGTTGGGGCTACTTCTTTTCACGTTATATATTCATGATTTGGATGACGAAATTGATGGCTATAAAAATGATGATATAAAAATAGGTAAATGGACAGCTAGTGTTAAGGAAGCAGGGAGTCTGCAGAAGGACCTAGACGGATTGGGGCAATGATCAAAGAGGTGGCAGATGGAATAGAGTGTTGGGAAGTGTATGAAGGAATTAAGGTATAGATTATTTTCTAAACAGGGAGAAAATTCAAATATCAGTGAAAAGAGTCTTGAGAGTTCTCGTGCAGAATTCCCAAAAGGTTAACTTGCAGTTTGAGTCTGTGGTAAGGAAGGCATATGCAATGTTAGCATTCATTTTGAGAGGACTAGTATAGAAAAACAATGATGTAATGCTGAGGCTTTATAAGGCATTGGTCAGGCTGCATTTGGAGTATTGTGAGCAGTTTTGGGTCCCTTATCTAAGAAAAAATGAGCTGGCATTGGAGAGGGTCCAGAGGAGGTTCATGGGAATGATTCTGTGAATGAAAGGGTTAACGTATGAAGAGCCTTTGATGGCGAGCCTGTCCTCGCTGGAGTTTAGAAGAATGAGGGAAGGATCTCATTGAAACCTTTTGATATTGAAAGGCAAAGATGAAGTGGATGTGGAGAGATTGCTGCCTATAGTTGGGGAGTCTAGGACCAGAGGGAGGTCCATTTAGAATAGAGATGAGGAGTAATTTCTTTAGCCAGAGGGTGATGAATCTGTAGAATTCATTGCCACAGAAGGCTGTGGTGGCCAAGTTACTGGCTATATTTAAAGTGGAGGTTGATAGAATCTTGATTAGTTAGGGCATGAAAGGCCACGGGGAGGATGCAGAAGAATGCGTTTGAGAGAGATAATAAATTAGACTTGATGGGATGGTGGAGAAGACTTGATGGGATGGTGGTAAATTTGCCTTGATGGGCCAAATGGGCTGCTTCTGCTCCTAAGTCTTACAGTCTTATGATTGACTGTTATTATATTTTTTCATACTACCTTTAAGCACTACATAAAAGGCTATACCTACCTCCATCTTATCAGGCATAACTTGCATTTGTGTCACATTACTTTTTAATACCAACATGTATAGCAAGTTGCATTGTACTAATGTTTCAAACATGTCTTTTCGGAGGGATAATGCAGTCAAATCTCATTTAACACAAGCAGCATTCTAATAGCATAAAAACCCTTGTCGGACAAGTAGTGTAGACTACTCAAAGTGCTCTCACTGAACTAAT
This sequence comes from Mobula hypostoma, assembly GCF_963921235.1. Lineage (NCBI taxonomy): Eukaryota > Metazoa > Chordata > Chondrichthyes > Myliobatiformes > Myliobatidae > Mobula > Mobula hypostoma. The sequence continues at coordinate 83,616,687 of NC_086101.1, read as the reverse complement.
CTGGAGGAACATTTATTTCTGATAACAAGTATAAAATATTCAGGTCCATCAAAATTCATATTAATGAGACTTGTCAGTAAATGTAAAATCTTGGCTATTCAGTATTAAGTATACTTTAATGAAACCTGATAACTGCACATCTTGCACATTTAAAAAATAACTGCTAGCATTATCTTTCTGGCTGAGACTTTGACCCTTCACATTAGAGTTCCAATTACTTTTGCCAAGTTAGCTTTGTATTTTAAAACAGAACTTCCAAACACTTTAATAAACTTTTGCATTTTTGACATTGAGATAATACAGGTTCTCAATAAGCATAAGATTACTTGGGAAGAATCTAGTCTGAAATTCTAAAGCCTGGGCTACACAGACAAGAGCATTAGACAATGGGAGGTCAGATACAATGACACCGATTGACAGCATTAGTCAAAAGCACAGCAGGAAAGCCTACATATGCAGGTTCAACAGCTGGGGCAACAAATGCCCTTTCACAGGTGTGCAACATTTGTCCTATTACAATTCTATAATCAGTCTCTGTGCTTTCTTTATATCAAACTCGAGAGCAGATTCTCTTTTATCAATGTATTACACCTCAAAGAATAACTCTGCACTTGTATCCATTCCAACTGCACTTCTTAAATAATTTAACAGCCACCGATTCACAACTGTCATGTAATTCAGTGCGAATCAAGACCTGAAATTAGAACAACATCACCATTTCAGAGACCACAATCAACTTTCCTTTCTCAGGATGGTGATAGGAAATTACCCCCATGAATTTTAAGAGAAATGGTAATGATGAGAGGGTGACAAAAACAATAGTTAAAATGTAACTCATTCTATGTACAGCTCTGAAGATTGCTACTACTTATTAATTACTTTGCTGGCTCTGGTTAAAGATTAAGTAACCAATCACTTCTACATTGACAAGCATGTTTTCCACACACACAAGAGGTTCGTACTGCAGATGCTGTAAATCTAGAGCAACACAAACAATGTGTTGGAGGGACTCAGAAGGTCAGGCAGCATCTATGGATGGGAATAAACAGCTGATGTTTTGGGCTGAGACCCTTCATCAGAACTGATGAAGACTGCCCTGGCTATTGTGCTCAGTGTCCATTAATATGAGTAGGTTTTGGGCCTACTCCAGGGTTCAGATCTGAGGACGCATTTTGGTTTAGAATGTTCTTACTCATTTCTATTGTCTGCATGATTTGTGTTTTTTCCCCTTTCTCTGCGCAGTAGGGGTTTGGTCTTTATTATTATTTCATTGCGTTCTTTTTTTTGCTTTGTGACTGTCTGTAGGCAAACAGATCTCAAGGTGCAGGCTTTGGTAATATATCTACTTTGAAACTTCGTTTATTCCCATCTATAAATGCTGCCTGACCTACTGAGCTCCACCAGCACCTTATGTGTGATGTTTTCCATAATTCTCGTTTACAGTTGCTATATATTATATATACCCTGCCGATTAAAAAAAAAATAAGTTTGCAGTCTCAAAATGTAGTTTTATTCAAAACATGAAAAACAGAGGTGAGTAATTTCTGGGGAAGTGACTTCAGACCTAATAACTTTGGAATAATTTAATATCATATACAATCCTGAGTAATTTGTTGCAATAGTAAAGTATACATAGTACGAAAGTAAAGTGCTTTAAACATATTCATACTTCTATTTAAGAATGTGTAATTTTTGGAATACACTTTGGAACACAGTGGGGATTACCAGCCCAACAGATGGATTAGAGTGGTTAAGGCATGTGGCTCATTTTTAAAGAACGATGAGGGACAGGCAGTAAAGATTGCCTAAAATCTAAGTAATGGGAAAAAGCACAACTGGTCCACTAATATTCATTAATTTCTTTCGAAGTTGTTTTGAGAATATCATTGGGAATTTACTAATCTAAATGTATACAAATCAGGTGGGAAGTGGATAAAAAAGGATGAAACAATCCAGCAGAGGTGAATTTGTTACACAAGTAGCATCATCTGCAGGACAATAATCGCTATTGTTTCACTGTTGAACTCTTCTTGGGTACGAGTGTAAATGTGGAAAAGTATGTCAATATGGTGTAAGCATGAGTGAAGAGAGAGAACAGACAAACTATACGAAACAATCACTTACCTGCTGTATTAAAATAAATACCTCATTACATCCAACTGTCATAGTTAATAAATGTCCAAGATTAACAAAAGTATTTAACTATGCACAAAAGCAATGGTAAGTATTATTAAATTAAAACTCCCATACTTACTGTATATAAATATAATAAAGCACAATGTATGTTGTTAGACATGAAGATATTTTGGGTTAATATTGAGCATCTGTCACAAAAGCAATACCATGACCTTTATTGCCAAAAGTGCTAATTCTATGAATCTTAAAATGATGATCTATCCCTCTTCAGTTCCTATAATTTATTTGCAAATAGTTACTGGGATTCTGATCCTACATTTAATTAGCTGATAATTTTTCTTCACTGAATTATTTTACTGCAGGCAATGGCACTCAGTCACGTTGTCCAGCAATAACTGTTCTGATAGGTGGAATACTTTTTTTAAACTATAATGCAGATGACACAGGCTTTTGAGACCTGACTTGAGTTGGAACAGTAAAACACTAATTATTGATAGCACCTTTTTTTTGAAACCTTTGAAATCAGGGAAATATAGCCTTATAATTATGTTTTTCTCCTATTTTTAAGTAAAAGATAATGTTAATTATTAATGACAAAAGGAGGGTAAATATAAAGCAGCATGATTAAAGCATTGCTGCATTAGGGATATTTTAATTAAGTGAAAATGCTAATGTTGTTATACTAAGCAGATCAGATTAAAATGATCCTCACTGTGAGTTATTGTAACCCATATTTTATGTTACATTACCAATGACATGTAAAAAAAAGATGTACAAGATATACCACTATCCATAAACGTTACTACAAAAATGCCTATATATTAAATGACAGGGACTAATAATTGTTTTTCATATTCTTTTGCGCATCATGACTTCTTTTATGTTTTACATTTGCAAAAGGAAATAGCGTGACAGTCACTTTAATTTCTAAAGAAATCATTTCTCCCTCAAATGTTTGCAGAGATCTGCATTTCAGTTGACAGTAATTAGCATTAACTAATAAAGAGCACTCACATCGCCACTCCAAAGAATTCGTGTTTTGCTGTTGATATGACAATGTCTGCCGTGCACAGAACTTTGAGGTAGTCGTCTTTGCTGCTTTGGTAGCCCCAGTGCAAAACAGAGGAACCCAATTCCCTTCTGGCCTCAGCAAAGATGTCTTTAATGAGAAAAAAATATTCAACAATTCAATATGGTGCAAAATTAACTCGTATGTCAGCTTTGCCTCGTCTAAAGTTCAGGTTAATTAGCTTCTGCTTATTTTATAGAACTTCTCAGAGTTGTTTGCTTGTATAATCAAGGCAAGGAAGCAGAACCAAATGCTGAGGTGCAAAAGCTGACAGAAGCGAGGGCCGCCTCAACATCCTCCCCTCTATGAAAAGCCAACTGTCTGCTTCATAAAACTCGCTTAGCAGACAGTGAAACAAAATGGACTGTAAAGTTCGTTAAATGAAAATATTAAAAAAGAATTAAGCTAATGGAGATAAAATTAAAAGAAATGAGGCAACAAAAACATCACACCAAAAATGGCATCACTGTGACAGCTAAGTTTCCTAATGACGGACTGCATTCGGAAAAATTAAATGGCATTCCACGCTTAAATTTCTTTGGAAAGTAATGATCCATGAATGATGCTCACTCCAGGCATTTAGAAGTGGGAAAAAAATGCTCAACAACAACAAAGAGGTTTCTGAGACTGACAGAGATTTTTGCAACATTGAAGGTGTTTATTTTTGTGTGGTGGGGAGGGGGGGGAAGGGTTGGGGAAGGAATGCTCTTATGTCTCAATGAAGCAATACCTGGTATATCTGTAAAAGTCTCGCCAAGGACAGAAACTTCGAAGGTTAGTCCATCCTCCTTCAGCTTCAATAATGTCTTAAAGAAGAGTTCAGGGTCTTTGTCATGCTCCCTTGAAACAAAGCAAGATTCAAGGTGGTGAGAGGGCTTTGTAAGTTAAATAAGGTGGCACTTGGCATGTCATGAAAATAAAATACCCCAAATCGAGGCTCCTTACACTTAGAAACTACTTTTCCTTTTAAACCTTTTGAAAGATAGCCGAATAGAATATAGCTAAGTTGTTAAGAGTCCCTTATAATGCTTTGCATGCATTTGTTCATTTATATTGTGTCCATGATAATAATGAGAAAGGTAGCTGAAAGGAGTTATGAGTCTGACAATGTGAGGGAGAGAATTTAGCATACACAGTTGAAATGTTGAAAATGTTGTAACTAATGACTGTGTTTTTGCTGATGCTAATTTAGCTCCCTCACACTGTCAAGTTCCGAACTCCTCCAGCTTGGTTCACTGATGAAGTCATCAAGACTATTTGTTTATAAAGTAAATTCATCTCTTGCCCTCCCCCTTAAAGAAATTGTAGGATAATAAAATTCATCATGATTCTCTACAACTTCTTTATCAAATATTAAAAGGAGTAAAATGAATCCAAGGAGAAGAAATTGATCAACCCTAATAGTGTCCCAATAGTAATTGGAAACATTTTGAATTGCATCCAATTATCTTCCCGCATCAGCATACCTAGAATTTAACTGAGGTACGTTGTATCACGATCATCTCTGGCACATTAAGAGTTAAATTTAAACATATTGATGAAAAGAATTTCTGGTGTACCAACTATCCTGATTCCTCAACAGTTCTGACAACACAAGTTTAGATACACAATATTAAATTAGACTCTGATTACAAAATAACCCTTACAATATTATTTTTCTACTTAGTGGAGCTCTGTATATTTTTATTGACAAAATAAATCATGTTAGTTGATAGCAGTTAAGGATATTTTAACTCCAGAACAATCTGGCTCCGGGTTGAGGTAAACATTGGTTGGAAAAAAGTTTACTACTTGCAATTTATGCAGAGTAGGATGTTAAAAAGTGCAGGGAAATCCTTCAACTTGATCTTGTGACATGGATCAAATAGAACAAAGCAAATAATAATTTAGCAGTATAACATTGCTATTCATTCTTGGCAATGTTTTAAAGGAAAAAAACTTCTAATAAAATCTATTCCATTTTAATTATAAATACTGGGTTTCAATAGAATTTTTACCCTTGGTGAAATTTTTACTCAAGTGCTAATTAGTGCAAGATGCATTCTCAGTTTTACTGCACAGTTCCCTATCACAACATTAATCAATCCTGCAATCAGAACTTATTAATTTTTTTTTAATTTTAGCACTTGTCCAAGTTACATGAAATTCACATTAACCCTCAGAGTGCCATCTATCTGCCATGTACGCCCACCTTTTTCAAACATTCTGAATATGCAATGTGAAAATGCTAAACGAGAGGTGGGTAGTCCAATATATACCTCCAATAATAGAGATTTCTGTGTGCAAGTTAAAATGACATTTTATTTGTACGTGTTTATACATCTTATGAATACTTGTGAGAGAAAAAAAACTAATCACATGGTTTGCAAGGTTAAGGTCCAGACTCAATGTCTAATCTATCTGAAAAATACAAAACTAATTCTTTTGTATGGAACAAGAACATCATCATTTACAAGGACTGTGAATTTAGACTACAATAGCTTCTTGCTGAAGGTCAAATGTCTCTGTTACGTGTTAATAATAATCTAAAGCAGCACCTCCAACTACACTATTTCTGCAGGGTTCATATTAGGCTCCTAAGGTGTGGTATTAACAGAGCTTATTTATTTTAATTTGAGAGGCTCTTATTTGTCCATTCCCTTGTGGCAAAACTGATTTCCATGATGATTCCCTTCTTAATTTTAATACCCTTTTTACTCATCATATAGACATTAGAATTTTGCAGAAAATAATGGAACTCCTGCGCAGGAAGAAAAGACAACTGAAGGGATGATAGTAAACTAGCTTTTGCAATTAATTGGTGTATGGTAGTGCACGTGTATGATAACAGAATTTTTCACCAAGGAAAGCGAGGTTAATTAATGTACGAGCTGCATTCACCAAGATGCTGAATTTAGTATTTTTCCCCCATGGTGTCTTAAGTGCCTTGATTTCTCAGTAATGACCTAGTTCTCCTAATGAGTAACATTAACCCCTGGCTGTATCTGTCCAGGACTTAATTGTCAACTGAAGCTGAAAGAGAAGAGTTTGCCGATCAGCAGGTATGTGGTACATTAACACATGTCAACTCAGGTCCTAATAAATAAATCTGTTGCCATAGGAATAGTAACATCAGCAGCACTGCTTTTCCTCAATTTTAAATAAATATCTATCAAGAAATGAAGAAGGTGTTAGTGGGAGTGAATGATATGGGGTGGAGAGCATGAGAGATTGAAATACAGAAAATATGTAAGTAAATTTTTTCTAAATGCAGTTTTCTCAGGTGATTCTTTAAAAATGCCAAGATAGTTATTTTTTAAGTTATCAGTTTTTCCTTCTAGTCGTATTACGACCCCCACCACCCTCACACTTCAATAGCAACTTCTAATTCTGATTAAGTCCACCAGTTCTATCCTTTTATTTTGGGCTCTTGTATCCCTTAATTAACAAACCTGACATTAAAGTAACCAGCCAGCAAGTGCACAGAACCGGGTGGCATTTAAAGTGTTTTATCATGAAATTATCCCAACAGAGTCCATCCCGCAAGATAACATCATCATCAATACTCCATGCAAGACCCAACAGCTCGAGCACAATATTGCCTGCCATTTATCTGTTGTCAGCATAGGTTACAAACTGTAATCCTTGACTGCCTTGGAATTAGAATGTCTTTGATGTCCCCACAAGAGTTTTTGCCTGAAGGCTTTACCAATGCTCTGCAGCTCAATGTTTATTCCTCGTAATCTTCCTCTCATCTCCGGGCTACTGGTGACAGATGGTTATGTGCACACAATAGTGTTAGAGTTTGATATTTTTTTGCTCCCTATACAACAAATATCTATCAGATGTGGGCCAAGAAAGCTGACATAGCTAACTTAGGTAATGGCAACAAACAGCTTGAGTTGATGTTTTTGTCTTTTCTTCCCTTTTCCCCTGCTTGTTTCCTTTCTAAAATTCTCAAAGGTAAAGTATATTAACCTGGCTGGCTTTTACAAAAAAACACATATCAAATGACAACATCTTTTGTTTCCAAATATTAATATATTCAATTTATAATACCAGTACTTCAATTAATAGATACAGTCATGAAGTGAATAACTCGCTTGTCTGTGTTTACCCTTGATGACCTGAAGCAGCACTAAAATTTACTGTGCCCTCCTGATTTTTAAGGATGCCCTAGACATAAGCGATGCTGGTATACATGTCTCCATCTCTACTAATGTTTAAAAACATTAATTTTATTTCTGGAACTACTGCTTGCTCTATATATTGTACTGATTAAACATCCCGTTACATAATAAGAGACTTGAACTAATATGTAATCATGGATCAAGGATTTCAGGTATAGTTGCTGCATTTCCCAACTCAGCACCATTAAATGATAAAAAGAATTATGAAAAGAATGACTTTTAATAATAAATGTTAAAAAAATCATGTTACAACATGATTTGTAAACTAATTCTGGGTCAATTCTTCCTTTACACTATATCACCAGAAATTTCACATTTTGTTTCTTAAGGCCCCAGAGTCAAAGATGAAAATCCCTTTAGATACCAGCTGCTGCAGATCAACTATGAAAGCTTCTGGAGTTTTAATGTACTGGAAGTCAAATCTGTGTAAAGACGATTTATTTTCCTGTTGTGTGCACTAACTGATTCACCTGTAAACAGTTGTTCAATAAAATCTGACCTACTGATCCATCCCAAGCGCCTCTTCCAAGCACTTTATAATCTCAGATGAAGTAGACTCTAATCAGGCCACATGCAGATTAACCAGGCTCAGAGGTCACTGAAACAAAATGTTCACATCCATCTCTGCAAAAATACTAGGTGCTAGACATCCCTCTGTATGTTCACCCTCACACCTCTTCGCTACTGCATTTTAATCCCAATATATTCCCCTCTAACGGCACTGAAAACTGAAGTTTATGACTGTATACTTGTAGCAATTAGCTGAGCTGCAGATTCTGCTCTGTTCAGAAGAGATTACAGAGTCCAGCTTTGACAGTGATAATATGTCAAATGTGCCTCTGAAAAGATAGGGATGATTTACGTGTATAGATTACCCCAGATGTATATTACTCACCACCTGTGTGGCCAGACAATGTGTAAAGGTTTATACTGGGAAGCCACATTGTAATTTTCCTCTGAGTTGCGACTCAGCCTGCTGCAGAGGTTAAAGGCCATATGTTCCTTATCTTCTCCTCCGTGATAAGCACTTGTACCTTCACTTTTCTTGATGTGGTTCAGCTCCTCGAGTGACTCTGTCGGGCTTGATAGCCCTTCCCGCCTCTCAGCAGGGTGAGGTTCCAGGACAGAACTGTTTCTCATCAGTTCATCATCGTGTTTATACTTTTGCAAAGCAATCAGGCCCACTAATCCTTTACCATTTTCAATGTCTTGAACACCAGTCATCTGAGGAGTTTGGCAAAGTTTATGTGCTGGCAGAAATCTGAAGCAAGAGATTAGATTGCGATGTAAATGTGGAATGGAGAAATCATAGAAAATATACAAACAGCAGCAACAACAGAAGTTCAATGCAATATGAAAGATCGCCTGTAGTGTATAAAAAAGTTAAAGAAAACAATTTAAACTAATATTACATGCATTTTTTCCACTTCAAAGGATTCAATCAAAAGAATGTGTTCAATGCATTATTGTTAGCATTACTTCTTGTTATTTTTCGTCACAGGTTATGATCAGCTAAGGAAAGAATCCTATATGTACAGCAATGCAAGGTCTCAGTTACATAGAGTTAAATAGTGTAAATGACAGAAACAGATCATTCAATAAAACTCATCCATGCTGGTGTTTATTGGTCAATTGAGTGCCTTCTTGCTTTGCTTTCCTCAACTAAACTTATCACTGTAACACCATTTTCTCTTCTCCCTCATCTCCCAGCCTCCTCTAAAATCCCACTGTTGTAGTCATTTGATGTTGTAGTGTTCGACGAGCCTAGCAATTAGCTTACAGATGTTTCATCATCAGTCAAGGTGACATCCTCAATGCACAGCTGTTGGTGTTACTCTCCGGGAGTGCTCGTGTTGATATAGGCCCCCTGTTCACTTGCCTTGGTCCTAATTGGCTACCCCTTCAATTAACCATTGAATTCTATTGGCTTGTGTTTCTTTGGCTCTTCACCATCACCCTAAACGATTATAGTCAACACAGCTAGCTCCTTTGGGAGTCATTTCCACACTTCCACTATTCCTTTGGTAATGAAATGCCTTCCAAATCCTCTGCTAGATTTACAGAATTGTTACAGCACCAAAGGAGGCTATTTGGTCAATAAAGTCTGCGCCAACTCTTTGCAGATTCAGTTCCTTTGTAAGTATAGTTCTTAGCTCAGTTCTCTGCTCTTTCCCCTTAATGATGCAAACTTCTTTCTTTCAGCTTAGTTCTGACTGGTACATTGGCCTTTTCCCGTCCACCTGGTACAGAACTCCACACACTAACCACTTGTGGGAAAAAAATATTCTTCACTTTTGGTTCTTATTCTAATCAATTTCATTTTATGTCTCTTGATTCTTGGACTTCCTAACAGTGAATACATTTGCTTTTTTCACACCCTCTGAGATTTTCAATTCCTCGATCAGTTCTTTTTACATCCTCCAAGGAGAACAGCCAAATTTTATCTAAATAACAAAAACTCTCTTTCCACTTTCTCTAAAGCAGGGGTTTCCAACCTTCTTAATGCTATGGACCCCTACCATTAACCAAGGGGTCCATGGACTCCAGGTTGGGAACCTCTGCTCTAAAGCCTTTACACCTTCACTAACGTCCAGCATTCAGAACTGGACATTAAGCTCTGGGTACAGTCAAACCGATTCTCTGGGAATCCACTTCATTGAAACCTTCTGTAATTTTCAAGGCTCTTTTAGGTCACCAAGTCAGTCCATCATTCCCTGAGAATGTGTATTGTCACATTTATGGGATTATCCTTGCAAATTATCTCTGGGTTCTCTCCAGTGCCTCTTATAATCATCACCATTCTGTGCCAAGTCATAAAATGTGGGCAATCCTGGTCTTTGACGTATAATATAGTAGCCAAAACTATATGCAATTTTAAAGCATTTACAAAGCTTTAAAACAAATAATAAAATTATTATTTCCCATTTCGCTTAAATATTTTCAAAGAGTTCATATTAAAAAAGCAAGAACTTCCCTAAGAAAAACAAAATAGTCAAACTGATAGTCTGTGCATTTATACATGATCAGCAATAAACAACCAAATAATCCATTGCCCAGTTACACCAAACAAGATTCTCCAAGTTCTGCTTTCTCAGAAGAGTGAGTAATTTTGAACTTTTATTTGTTCTGGGGGTAGCATGTTGATTTTCTTCAACACCGTCAAACACTTAAGATTCCAAGTAAAGCAGCACTGTTAATAAGAACAGCTCTGTTTCAATCTTTTCATTTCAGATTCTTTGTCTACCGAGATAGAGCTCATACTCAAAATGTCCTTATCAAGATTACAGACAGGCTTGTAACTGAAGAAGAAATTTTCTAGGATAATGGAGAACCGCATAAAATAACTGAATGCACTGGCATTTCTATCAAACTGAAATGTCTAGCTTTCACCCTCATGAAGAATGACTGCAATTTTATATACAAGTATTTTATTTTACATGTAGAATGGGTTAATCCGGTGTTTCTGCTGACATTAAAAGGAACACACTGTCTGAGGAAATGTTTAGTTAAACTCTTTACTATATGCTCACTTTTAGGATTAGTCCCAGTATTTTTATATTCTTGAAAATATACTTGTGGAAAGGTCTGCACTATGTCATAGTTACACACAGACTCATAAAACAAAAGCCACAGGTCTTTTCTTTAAGGGTTCATTCATAATTTTCCAGCTCTTCATCCACATGAGAATTTTACTTTTGAGTATATATGTCCTTGGAGAAAGGGGGCAGATTAGGGAATTAAAATAATGCATAATTTACACTGGGCAAAGCAGCAATTTTCTTTCCAATATATGGCATATTCATAAAACTGTAAGACGTGGGAGCAGAATTTGGCCATTTGGCCCATCAAGTCTGCTCCGCCATTCAATCATGGCTGATCCTTTTTTCCGCTCTCCTCAGCCCCACTCCCCGGCCTTCTCTTTGTAACCTTTGATGACTTGGCCAATCAAGATCCTATCAATCTCCGCCTTAAATACACCCAACGACTTGGCCTCCACAGCTGTCTGTGGTAACAAATTCCACAAATTCGCCACACTCTGGCTAAAGAAATTTCTCTGCATTTCTCTTTTAAATGGATACCTCTCTATCCTGAAGCTATACCCTTTTGTCCTAGATTACCACATCATGGGAAACGTCCTTTCCACATCTACTCTCTCTAGGTCTTTCAACATTCGAAAGGTTTCAATGAGATCTACGCTCATCCTTCTAAATTTCAGCGAGTACAGACCCAGAGCTATCAAATGTTCCTCATATGATAACCCTTTATTCTCGGAATCATATTTGTTAACCTCCTCTGAACCCTTTCCAATGCCAGCGCATCTTTTCTTAGATAAGGAGTGAAAACTGATCATAATACTCAAGGTGAAGCCTCACCTACTCTTATATTCTAGACCACTTGATATGAATGCATTTGCTTTCCTCACCATCAACTCCACTGCAAGTTAACGATTAGGGTGTTCTGCAAAAGGACTCCCAAGTCTCTGTGCATCTCAGATTTTTGGATTTTCTCCCCATTTAGAAAATAGTCTGCACATTTATTTATTCTACCGAAGTGCATGACAATGCATTTTCCAACTTTGTATTTCATTTGCCACTTTCTTGCCCATTCTCCTAATCTGTCTATATCCTTCTGTAGCCTTCCTGTTTCCTCAACACTAACTGCCCTTCCACCAATCTTTCTATCATCTATTCCATCTGCGGAACACCACTAGTCACTGGTAGCCAACCAGAAAAGGATCCTTTTATTCCCACTCGCTGCCTCCTACCAATCAACCAATGTTCTAACCATGCCAGTAACTTAGCTGTTATACCATGGGTTCTTAATTTGGTAAGCAGCCTCACGTGTAGCACCTTGTCAAAGGCCTTCTGAAAGTCCAAATATATAACATTCACTACATCCCCTTTATCTATCCTACTTGCAATCTCCTCCAAGAATTCCAACAGGTTTGTCAGGCAAGTTTTCCCCTTAAGGAAACCTTTGTTGACTTTGTCCTATCTTGTCCTGTGTCACCAAGTACTCCATAAACTCTTCCTTAACTATTGACTCCAACATCTTCACAACCACTGAGGTCAGGCTAACTGGTCTATAATTCCCTTTCTGCTGCCTCCTTCCTTTCTTAAAGAGTAGAGTGACATCTTCAATTTTTCAGTCCTCTGGAATCATGCAGAGTCTAATGATTCTTGAAACATCATTAGTAATGTATCCACAATCTCTACCGCTACCACTTTCATAACCCTAGGGTGCAGTTCATCTAGCCTGGCTGACTTATGTACCCTTAGGTCTTTCAGCTTTTTGAGCACCTTCTCCCTTGTAATAGTAACTACACTCAGTTCTCTTCCCTCACTCCCTTCAACAACTGGAACACTTCTAGTGTCTTCCACAGTGAAGCCTGATGCAAAATACTCATTCACTTCATCTGCCATCTCCTTGTTCCCCATTATTATTGCTCCCCATTTTCTAGCCACTCCCAACTCTCTCTTTATTTTTTAACATACTTGAAAAAGCTTTTGCTATCCACCTTGATATTGTTTGCAGGCTTGCTATCATATTTCATCTTTTTCCCTCCTAATGATTCTTTTAGTTGCTCTCTAGGTTTTCAAAAGCTTCCCAATCCTCTATCTTCCCAGTCATTTTTGCTTTATTGTATGCACTCCCTTTTGCTTTTATATTAGCTTTGACTTCTCTTGTCAGCCACTCGAGTATTTCTTTGTTTTGGGAATACATCTATCCTGCACCTTCCTCATTTTTCCCAGAAACTCAAGACATTGCTGCTCTGCTGTCATTCCTGCCAACATCTCCTTCCAGTTTACTTTGGTCAACTCTCCTCCCATACCACTGTAATTTCCTTTACTCCTCTGAAATGCTGTTACATCAGATTTCACTTCCTCCCTATCAAAATTCAAGTTGAACTCAATCATTTTGTGATCGCTGATTTCCAAGGGTTCCTTTACCTTAAGCTCCCTAATCACCTCCGGTTCCTTTCCTCACACTCAATCCAGTTTCGCTCATCCCTCAGTAGGCTCAACAACAAACTGCTTAAAAAGCCATCTTGTAGGTATTCAATAAATTCACTCTCCTGAGATCCATCACCAACCTGCATGTTAACCAATCTACCTGCATATTAAAATCTCCCATGACTATCATAACATTGCCCTTTTGGCATGCCTTTTCTATTTCCCATTGTAATCTGTAGTCCACATCCCAGCTACTACTGGAGACCTGTGTATAACTGTCATCAGGGTCATCAATCATTTTTGTCACCAATGTGCTTGCAAATTTGGTTACAAAAAAGCTTTGAATTCAAAGACCATATTTAGAAGTTACCTAAATATTGTTAATGGTGAAAACACAAGGAATTCTGCAGATGCTGGAAATTCAAGCAACACACATCAAAGTTGCTGGTGAACGCAGCAGGCCAGGCAGCATCTCTAGGAAGAGGTACAGTCGACGTTTCAGGCCGAGACCCTTCGTCAGGACTAACTGAAGAAACAGCTAGTAAGAGATATAAAAGTGGGAGGGGGAGGAGGAGGGGGAGATCCAAAATGATAGGAGAAAACAGGAGGAGGAGGGATGGAGCCAAGAGCTGGACAGGTGATTGGCAAAAGGGATATGAGAGGATCATGGGACAGGAAGCCCAGGGAGAAGGAAATGGGGGGGGGGGGAACCAGAGGATGGGCAAGGGGTCTAGTCAGAGGGACAGAGGGAGAAAAAGGAGAATGAGAGAAAGAATGTGTGTATATAAATAACAGATGGGGTACGAGGGGGAGGTGGGGCATTAGCGGAAGTTAGAGAAGTCAATGTTCATGCCATCAGGTTGGAGGCTACCCAGACGGAATATAAGGTGTTGTTCCTCCAACCTGAGTGTGGCTTCATCTTTACAGTAGAGGAGGCCGTGGATAGACATGTCACAATGGGAATGGGATGTGGAATTAAAATGTGTGGCCACTGGGAGATCCTGCTTTCTCTGGTGGAGAGAGCGTAGGTGTTCAGCAAAATGATCTCCCAGTCTGCGTCGGGTCTCACCAATATATAGAAGGCCACACCAGGAGCACTGGACGCAGTATATCACCCCAGCCGACTCACAGGTGAAGTGTCGCCTCACCTGGAAGGACTGTCTGGGGCCCTGAATGGTGGTAAGGGAGGAAGTGTGAGGGCATGTGTAGCACTTGTTCCGCTTACAAGGATAAGTGCCAGGAGGGAGATCAGTGGGGAGGGATGGGGGGGATGAATGGACAAGGGAGTCATGTAGGGAGCGATTCTTGCGGAAAGCGGGGGGGGGGGGAAGGAAAGATGTGCTTAGTGGTGGGATCCCGTTGGAGGTGATGGAAGTTACGGAGAATAATATGTTGGACCCGGAGGCTGGTGGGGTGGTAGGTGAGGACCAGGGGAACCCTATTCCTAGTGGGGTGGTGGGAGGATGGAGTGAGAGCGTCTGTGCGTGAAATGGGGGAGATACGTTTGAGAGCAGAGTTGATGGTGGAGGAAGAGCAGTCCCTTTCTTTAAAAAAGGAGGACATCTCCCTCATCCTGGAATGAAAAGCCTCATCCTGAGAGCAGATGTGGTGGAGACGGAGGAATTGTGAGAAGGGGATGGCATTTTTGCAAGAGACAGGGTGAGAAGAGGAATAGTCCAGATAGCTGTGAGAGTCAATGGGCTTATAGTAGACATCAGTAGATAAGCTGTCTCCAGAGATAGAGACAGAAAGATCTAGAAAGGGGAGGGAGGTGTCGGAAATGGACCAGGTAGACTTGAGGGCAGGGTGAAAGTTGGAGGCAAAATTAATGAAGTCAACGAGCTCAGCATGCGTGCAGGAAGTAGCGCCAATGCAGTCGTCGATGTAGCGAAGGAAAAGTGGGGGACAGATACCAGAATAGGTTTGGAACATAGATTGTTCCACAAAGCCAACAAAAAGGCAGGCATAGCTAGGACCCATACGGGTGCCCAATAGCTACACCTTTAGTTTGGAGGAAGTGGGAGGAGCCAAAAGAGAAATTATTAAGAGTAAGGACTAATTCCGCTAGACGGAGCAGAGTGGTGGTAGAGGGGAACTGATTAGGTCTGGAATCCAAAAAGAAGCGTAGAGCTTTGAGACCTTCCTGATGGGGGATGGAAGTATATAGGGACTGGACATCCATGGTGAAAATAAAGCGGTGGGGGCCAGGGAACTTAAAATCATCGAAAAGTTTAAGAGCGTGAGAAGTGTCACGAACATAGGTAGGAAGGGATTGAACAAGGGGGGATAAAACCGTGTTGAGGTATGCAGAAACGAGTTTGGTGGGGCAGGAGCAAGCTGAGACAATAGGTCGGCCAGGACAGGCAGGTTTGTGGATCTTGGGTAGGAGGTAGAAACGGGAAGTGCGAGGTGTGGGAACTATAAGGTTGGTAGCAGTGGATGGGAGATCCCCTGAGCGGATAAAGTCGGTGATGGTGTGGGAGACAATGGCCTGGTGCTCCCTAGTGGGGTCACGCCAAAGGAGAAATTATTAAGAGTAAGGACTAATTCCGCTAGACGGAGCAGAGTGGTGGTAGAGGGGAACTGATTAGGTCTGGAATCCAAAAAAAAGCGTAGAGCTTTGAGAACTTCCTGATGGGGGATGGAAGTATATAGGGACTGGACATCCATGGTGAAAATGAAGCAGTGGGGACCAGGGAATTTAAAATCATCGAAAAATTTAAGAGCGTGAGAAGTGTCACGAACAAAGGCCGGAAGGGATTGAACAAGGGGGGATAAAACCGTGTCGAGGTATGCAGAAATGAGTTCAGTTGGGCAGGAGCAAGCTGAGACAATAGGTCTGCCAGGAAAGGCAGGTTTATTGTTAATGGTAGTTATTTTCCTTATTTGATTATTTCTGTTCCTTTAGCCTCAAAAAAAATTAAGATATCCAGCTGAAGTTAAAATATCTGTGAATAAACTATGCACACAACTGACATTAATTCAGGTCCCTTTAACTTCATGTTGTTAGTAGGTGTCATTGAATCATTGGGCAGAGAAGATGTTAGCTCCCATTTGTCATGACTTGGGTCAATGCTGCAGGAAAATATTATTTTTAGAACACATAAACACTTTACAGTAGATAGCACATGCATTACTCTCATGTCATGGGTGATAACTGGAGCATCCTATAAGGTTCCCTTTCCTCCTTGTCTCAGGAGGTTGGATTTCAGAGTGAGGAAAACTCTCTCTTCTCCTTCACAAGCTAGCTTTCTCTATTGCTCAGTATTCAGACAAGACTTAAGATTGAAGTACATTTATTATCAAAGGATGTATAAATTATATAACCTTGAAATTTGCTTGCTCACGGGTAGCCACAAAGCAAGAAACTCAAAATAACCCAATTCAAAGGATAAAAAAGTATAAAAATAAAAATAAAAGATCTTCACTCGTGGCACAAGAGAAAAAAAAATACAAGTCATGCAAACAATTTAAACAAACAACAGCATTCTGAACCAAAAATGAGTCCTCAGATCTGAACCCTGGGACAGCTCAGAGTAGGCCCGAAGCCTTGCCTATTCCTCAGTGGGCACGGAACACAGCATCCAGTGCCGCCTTAATAGCCACATTGCCATGGAGATGTCCACCGTGCAGAATGAGCAAAATCAGCTCTGGTCTCAACCTGTCTGTTGTTCGGTCTATCTGGACCGGCATCTAAGTTGACCCAACAAAGACTGCCCTGTCTGCTGTATTTGGTGCACGCTGATAAGCGAACCTTTGGGCTGACGTTTTGGGCCAAGACAAGTGGCATATGATCTTCATCATATGTTATAGATACAAAATTTACCACATGCAACAAAAAAAATGCATTAGCTTATTGGCATGTTGGAACAAATATACCTCCAAAGCATTTTTAAATGTAAGCAGCCAGATCCACATGGAAATTCTCAAAATCTCAAACCTCTTGGCATTCTGACCTGGATTTATTGTCGAGTTGTCACACAGATGCAGCAACACATTTTTTTTCCAAGAATCCATTCTGAGTGACTGATGTAATTACATTTGTGGATACCACATATTCAAAGAGATGAAGAATATGAATAATATTTTATTTATGGAAGAAAAGTACCCCTTGAATCATCCAAAATGTAACCTATCAATTGTTGCACAGAACTAGAGGCCAATTCAAGTGTCCAAAATGCTGATGTTGATACAGTTCTATGTTGATTTGCCAATAAATCAAATATTTTAAGGTAGATTTTATATACCTGATAGAATGCTAGGACTGCAAGACTAAAATCTCTAAATAAGGGGTTCCCAACCTGTGGTCATCAGACCTCTCAATTAATAGCAAGGGTCCATGGCATAAGAAAGGCTGGCAACCCCTGCTCTAAAAGCATTTGGCTTCAAATTAATTCCAAATCAGTTTTACCTTTTTCAAAATAAGCTTAATGTTCAGTAGTTGGTGAATAGACTGATATTAATCAACTGAAGAAAGTTCCAGTGGATAAAATTTATTGACCCGAAGTATCATAGTCCAGGTTTTCTTTAGAATCATTTAGAAGATAGAGTAGTACAGTACAGAACCGGCCCTTCAGCACACAATGTTGTGGCAAACTAATGAAAATAGCAATCAAATGTCCAACTAAAGCAATATCCATATCCTTCTATTTCTTGCACATCCCTGAGCCTATCTATTGTACTTACCTGCACTATTACCCCAGCAGCACATTCCAGGCACCCATCACTCTCCACGTTAGAAAAAACTTGCCCGTCGAATGTTCTTCATCCCACCTTAAATGCACACCCTCTGGTATTTGAAATTTCAACCCTGGGAAAATGATACTGGCTGTCGACTCTCTCGAAATCTCTCATAACATTATCAGACCTCCCCTCAGCATCTGCCACTCCAGAGAAAACAACCCAAGTTTGTCCAGCCTCCAGTAGCATATTCCCTCTAATCCAGGCAGTAACTTGGTAAATCTCTTCTGCACCTTTCCCAAAGCCTTGACATCCTTTCTACAATGGGGCGACCAGAACTGTATGCTGTACTCCGGAAGTGGTGTAATTAAGAGTTTTAAAAAGCTTCAAGATAACTTCTTGACTCTTGAACTAAATTCCTCAACTAATAAAGGGAAGCATGTCATGTGCCTTCTTTAAAACCTATCATTCCCAAACTATATCATGTCTAAATTCAGAAAAAAATCAGGTGACATTTTTTATCCTTCGGTTAAATTTGAAGAGACTTGGAAACTATTTATTCAACATTTTCATATGATGTAATTTGACCTTTCCGAATCCTTCTTGTTAACTTAAAATATATGAATAGAGAAGCGGAGTTGACGACATTACTGAACTTGTTCGATTTAAGATATTGGTCCAGCCTTGTTTTGTTCCGTTCGTTTTTTTTTGAGGGGTATAGTATTTAGTTTCTTTTTTTTTTTGGTTTTTTTGAAGTTTTTCTTTGTATTTTTTCTTTTTATTTCTTTTTTCTCTATAATTAATTATATTAAGAGTTTGGAAGTCTATTATACCTGTATTATTTAAAATCTTTTTTGTACATGCTTATCGACAATAAGATTATTCCAATGTCTCTATCAATATTGTTCTTCTGTTTATAATTTTGGAAAATTAATAAAAAGATTTTTTTTAAAAAAGGAAGAAAACCTATTAACCTGTGCATGCACTTTCAGGGAGTTAAGGACTTGGACCACAAGATCCCTCTGCACATCAAAACTGTTAAAGGTCTTGCTATTAACAGTACACTGTTCCCTTCTCCTAAAGAGAACACTTCACATTTTGCTGGTTTTAACTTCATCTGCCATTTCTCCAGCCATTATCTGCAACTGATCTATATCCCACTGTATCCTTTGCCAATCTTCTACACTATCAACAACACCACCAATGTTTGTATTGTCTGCAAATTTACTAACCCACCTATCTTTATTTTCAGCCAGATCAAATTTATTAGATATCACAAATAGCAGAGATCCCAGTACAGATCCCTTTGGAACACCACTGGTAATAGACCTCCAGTGAGAACCTACCATTAACCACTCCACTTTATCTTCTATAGGTAAGCCAATCCTGAATCAAGCAGCCAATTCACCATGGACCTCATGCATCTTAATCTTATGAATGAGCCACACAGGGGACCTTGTCAAACCCCTTACTAAAACCCATGTAGGCAACATTCATAGCTCTGTCTTCATCAATCATCTTCATGACCTCTTCCAGAAACTTAATCAAGTTAGTAAAACACATCTAGCCCCACACAAAGCCAGGTTGACTGTCCCTAATTAGACTATAGTTTTCATTGAAGCAAAGACGACTAAAGAGAAATTTGATTGAGGTGTATTAAATTCTGAGAAACTATGCAGGGTAAACAGGAAGGACCCATTTCCTTAATCAGCAAGTTAGTAACGTAGGGATAGGGGAGTGGGAAGGAATAGATTTGAATTAATTGATAGAAGAATTAGAGAGTATTGGGAGAAAAATAAATTATGGGATGCTGGAGATCAGGAAGTGACGTCCTGAAGTATTTGTGGAAAAATAAAGCTTTGGCCGCTTTCAAAAGCACCTGGTTGAAGACTTCAAGGAAGCAATACCAATACCAGTATACAAGGGGTCCATGGACCCCAGGTCTCGAGCCAGTGTTTGGCTGGCACAGATAAGATGTGCCAAATGGCCTCCTCCTGTGTCTTCAATTTCTGAATCCATTCACTTTCTGTACTAGAACTTCCACTCAATTGACTAGTCTTCTGTAAACAACTACTACCATGTTCACCTACATCAGCAGTACTTAATTCTTTTCGAATTTATATTTATAAATTTTTTGCCAATGGCAAACATCTTTAAACTGTCATCTCCGTGGTTAAGCTGCAGTACTTCTATTTCTTTATAGTTATAAAGTATGCAATATAATCTTCGTGAACACTTTTGTGAAGAAAAAAGCCATTTCTTCAAATATATTGGAGTAATCATTCAATTAATAATCATATTTATTGCAAAGATTAAAATTAAAATGAAAACACAAATTGAATTCCATATTTAAGAGCACAAGGGTTACCACAGCACCAACTTGGCAGTTGTAACAATTTGAAAGGCTACTAAGAATGCCGATGGCAAGACTTCAGTTGCTGCTTCTCCTGCCTGGGGAACAATCCTCCACGGAATGAGATCGCCTGGAACTTTGTCCCTGGAGTGCATGTTCATTTAACCAGCACTTGCCGAAGCAGAATTACCAGGGTAAGAACCAAGCTGTTGAATATTTCCAACTGACCTTGTACCTGGCCACTCTAAGTCTTTCATCCTCTCAACAACTGTCAAATCTGAGGCATCTGTTTTTTGTTGCTCTTGCCTCCAGCTGTACCCAGTCCTGCCAAATATTATTCAAAACAGAAAGCCCCTCAAAGGAGACCCATGGCTCAAGTGAAAGCTCGTGGGATCCGAAATGAAGTTGGAAATTGGATTATCAATTGGTTAGATAATAGGGCAGCTGTGACCCATAAAATCCCTGAAGGATTGGTCTTGAATATTTATTAAGAACCGCAGAAAAGCCATTGTGTAGAGAAAGGTTAAGTTTGTGGATAATGGTAAGTTATGAGTCAAAGTAATAAAATGGTTTAAGAATAAAAAAAAATACAAGCCTTGCACAACAGGATAAAAAAGATGCAGAAAGAATAAGTCATGTTCTCAAAATCCTACATAGGTAGGATTTGTGGCAGGTATTAAGGTCCCATACACCCCCTGTAATCTTGGTGTGAGTCCAGCCTACACTCCACCACATTGCTCCAAATCCCTTTCCCAACCCAGAAGTTCTGCATCCTGTGTTGGGAACCACCGTAATATGTTACAGCCAGTTTAGAAATTATTTAACAGTTTGAAGATCATGTATAAGAAAACGAACAAAAATGGAAAGCAAAATACTGGACCATACAGTGCCTTGGAAAAGTATCCAGCCCCCAGCCCTTTGTTCACATAAATGAGTATTACAACCAGGGATTTCGATTAATTTAGTAGAGAATTTTTATTTGTGAAACGTACTCTTTCTTTCCACCAGAGGCCAAAAAAACACATAAAATTGTAAATCACGAAAAACTAAAAATTCAAAAACTGACTTGTCAGTAGTTCAAAAGTATTCATCCCCCTTTGCTCAGTACTCCGTTGAACCACCTCTCACAGCTATTACAGTCAGTAGACTTTTTGTATAAGTCCCTAATAGCTTTGCTGAATATGATGGAGCAAAATTTGCGTATTCCTCCTTGCAAGATTGCACAAGTTATGCCAGGTTAATTGGGAAACAGCAAGTACACACTAATTTTGAGATCTTGCCAGAGATGTTCGATTCGGTTAAGGTCAGGACTCTGACTGGGTGACCCACGGATATAAATTTTCTTCATTTGAAGCCACTCCATGGTTGCTCTGGCACTTTGCCTATTTCACGTCACATGCCGGTGATAATAAATCTGATCCTGATTCTGGTTGCTTTGGGTCGTTGTCCTGCTGAAGGATGAACTTCCTCCCCAGTTTAAGCTTTCTGGCAGAGGTTACGAGGTTTTGGTCCATGATCTCTCTGTATTTTGCAGAATTCATTGCCCCATCAATCCTGACCAGATTTCCAGTTCCTGCTGCTGAAAAGCATCCCCATAGCATGATGCTACTTCCGCCATACTTTACAGTGGGAATGGTGCTAACTTGCTGACACAGTATTAGAGTTACACCACGCATACCACTTGGTGTTGAGGCCAAAAACTACTTCTTTACACCTTCTTCCACATACTTACAGTACTTCCTAAATGGCACTTTGCAAAATCTTTACGGACAAGGATATGCTTTTTTTGGCCAGAGATTCTTCCTTGCCACTCTTCCATACATACAATTTTTATGCAGGGCCATAGGGATTGTGGAGCCATGAACTTCGCCTCCAGTTGCAGCCAAACTTCTGCATCTCACTCAGAGTGACTGCTGGCATCACAGCAGCCTCTGTTACAAGTAAGAGAAGATCTGCAGATGCTGGAAATCCAAGCAACACACACAAAATTCTGGAGGAACTCAGCAGGCCAGGCTGCATTAATGGAAAAGAGTACGGATGACATTTCAGGCTGAAACCCTTCATCAGGACAGGAAAAATAGCTGAGGAGTCAGAGTACGGAAGTGGGGTGAGAGGAGGAAGAACCACAAGGTGATAGATGAAACCGGGGGAGGGGGGCAGCGGTGAAGTAAAGAGCTGAAAAGTTGATTCGTGAAAAAGATACAGGGCTGGAGAAGGGGGGAAATGATAGGAGAGGACAAAAGGCCATGGAGAAAAGAAGAGGGAGGAGCACCAGAAGGAGGTGATAGGCAGGAGAGAGGGAAATGGGAAAGGGGAATGGTGAAGTGGGGTGGGGCATTACCGGAAGTTTGAGAAATCGATGTTCATGCCATCAGGTTGGAGGCTACCCAGACGGAATAAACGGTGTTGCTTCTTCAACCTGAGTGTGGCCTCATCACGACAGTAGAGGAGG
Source organism: Mobula hypostoma (assembly GCF_963921235.1). NCBI lineage: Eukaryota > Metazoa > Chordata > Chondrichthyes > Myliobatiformes > Myliobatidae > Mobula > Mobula hypostoma. Next base: position 83,593,874 of record NC_086101.1, on the reverse strand, counting down.
CTGTGGACTGACATGTCAGAATGGCAATGGGAAGTGGAACTAAAATGTGTGGCCATTGGGAGATCCCGCTTTTTCTGGCGGACAGAGCATAGGTGCTCAGTACTCTTACAAGTGCCATTCTTCTCTGGTGTTTAGAGGGGAGGCCTGAATAGACACAGTGGCTGTGGTTTTATATTTATTCCACTTTTTTTTTTACAATAGACTGCACTGAGCACCAAGGTACTGTATGTTCAGTGCCTTTGAGATGGTCCTGTACCCTTCCACAGATTTGTGCCCCTACGATCATTTTCCTGACTTGTAATGAATGCTCTCTTTGGTTCATCTTGGTTTGGTCTGTTGAATATCTACCATTCTGTTGCACCTTACAGAGAGACTGCGTATATATTCTTATGAATTCATTGAAAACAGATGTTCCTCCAGTTTTGTATATCCACAAGTTGTGCGAGTTGGTAAGGTAATATACAGAATTGCTCCTGAGGAGAGTGTATTGCCCCTGAGGATGAATACTTCTTCAGCTTCACAATTTTAGTTTTTAATTTTCAGTAACTGCTGATAGGTTTTGGAATTTTTCTTTCGATTTGATATGATGCACAATGTTTTGTAGATTAACTCAAAAATTCCTACTTCAATATACAGTATTCTAAATTTAGAAAATGAGACAGTAAAATGTGAAAGTAGCTGTGGGGACTGAATACTTTTTCAAGGCATTGTACATATAACATTCAAAATATCTTACATAATTTGAGGATTAGAACAAATCCAAATCTTTGAAAGAATCATGCTTGGAATATCATAGAGGCGTAACAGTAATAAGCAGGGACAAAAAGTCTACAAATATTGGGAGAGATGAAGGGCAGATGGAACCATATTGGGGAGGGGATCCAGTGTGGTATTAAGTGGAGGAAATGGTTGATGGGGTCAAAAGGAGGGGAGAAAACAAAAATGGAAGGAAAGATGGAGTATCAGTAGCAGAGAGAAAGGAACACAGGAATTATGGGTCAACCAAAATTAGACAATTCATTGTTCAATGACATGCAATCTGGAGATCAGGGTGACCATTATGGACTGAGCACAAGTGTACTGACAACTGGTTGTATAGTCTGTGCTTGGTCTTGCTAATGAAAGCACCAAACATATTTATTGAGATACAGCGTGGAATAGGCAGGCCCGGCTCTTTGAACCACACTGCCCAGCAATCCCCCAATTTAACCCCAGCCTCATCACGGGACAACTTACAATGACTAATTAACCTATCAACTGGTACATCTTTGGACTGTGGGAGGAGACCGGATCACCCGGAAGAAACCCACACAGTCACGGGGAGAACGCACAAACTCCTCGCAGACAGCAGCAGGAATTGAATCTGGTTCGCTGGTACTGTGAAGCCTTGTGCTAACCATTACATTACCATGCTCATAGATGTGGTAGATGAGCTTGAATTTTGCCTCACCTGCGAAGTGTTACTTAGGTCCCTGGATTGGTAGTCAGGGAAAAGGTATTGTACCTCCTTTGCCTGGCTCCTTCTGTCCATTATCCCTCACTCCTTTTCAGTCCATCTGCTATCTACTGACCTCTGTTTCTCTCCCACACCAACCTCCTTATCCCCTTTATACCGGCTATCTTCCTTCATCCCTCTTGATGAAGGGTCACAACTCAAAATGTCAGCCTCCAGCAGTGTTTTTTGTTTATCATTGGGGATATTACAAACAGAATATGAAACGGCGATTACCGCTTAAGGAACATTTAAAGAATCGCTACTCTAAACCAAGCATATTTAGTCATACCAGGATTCCATTTAGCAAATTCAGATCACCTTATTACAGGAAGGATATAGTAAGTTTGGGGAGGGTGCAGAGGAGATTTACCAGGATGCTGTCTGGATTGGAGAGAATGTCTTAAGAGAATAGGTGATCTGGTGTTTTTTTCTTTGGAGCAAAAGAGGATGAGGGGTGACTTGATAGAGGTGAACAAAATGATAAGAGGCATCAGAATATTTCCCAGGGCAGAAATGGCTAATACAAAGAGGCATCATTTTAAGGAGAATGGAGGAAAGTAAAGGGATGGTGTCAGAGTAAGTATTTTTTTAATCCAGAGAGTGATAGGTGTGTGGAATGTGCTAACAGGGGTAGTGGTATGGGCAGTTACATGAGGGACAGTTGAGAAAGTCTTAGATAGGAATATAGATGATAGAAAAATGGAGGGCTACGTAGGAGGAAAGCGTTAAGATTGCTCTTAAGGGTAGGTTAGAAGGTCGACACATTAGGGGCCGAATGGCCTGTATGTTCCATGTAAGTGGATTTTGGTTATCTCCATTAACAAAATGATTTACCGAGTAAACAGCATTTTATTAATTTTAAAGTACTGAATAAATCACAATTGTGTATAGGTCTTCAATGTCTTAATATTAAAAGTGGCATAAAAGTAATAAAAGTTATCTATGCGATTCTTAGGGAAGGGAACTAAACAGCAATTGAAGAACAGATGTTGAAAAAGTTATTAAATGGGATAAATATTTTGGAAGTTCAAATGAAATGTTAGTGTAAAAAAAAGAAAGATTTTCCATGTTGGGAGCACCTTTGAATTCCAGCAGCAAAGGAAGTGGTCAGCTAAGATTGTACAAGAGACAGACAGAAAAGGAAGCTCTGCTCATTGTAATCTATCTGGAGATTTTATGCAGCCAAATGGCTGTTTATCTTCACTTCTTTATCAGAAGATTCAGAAGGGTAATTAATCCCTTGTGGACATTTTGAAGGACTTTATGATTGATTATTGTACTGTTATGGTCTTGCCTAATCCTATTTCTGATCCTTCTGTTCCGTAAACTGTAAATAAGTATGTTAGTTAATTAACCACAATACAAATCCACATAGTCCAATGCACAGATTACTGTATGTGGAGCAAATACTGTTGGCCCCAGATCATGCAATGGTCTCCAAGGGTAGAATATGTAAATGTACAGCTTACAGATCAAGGACACCGAAATATTCATATAATTACATCGGAAATGTGTAACTAACTTGCACAAATGAAATTGGAAGAATAATATAGAAATTCTGACAGCATTAGATCATGGAGTATGACATAATTTGAAAATATTGTTACTTGTCACAGAATGGGATAACAAGAACTGAAAGATGAACATATAGGTTCACATCGTTCTTAATATTTTATTGACTTAAATTTTGCAAATAGAAAAGAAAGCTTTACCTTAAAAATATGATGCTAAAGTTCAACAACTCAAAGTTCAAAGTAAATTTATTACGGAAGTACATACATATCTCCATATACAACCCTGAGATTCATTTTCTTGCGAGCATACCCAAAAAATCCATAGCATAATAACCAAAACAGAATTAATGAAAAACCGCACCAACTTGGGCATTCAACCAGTGTGGAAAAGAAAATTATAGAAAAGAAAAGGATCTCTCATGACCTCAGGACATCTGAAATACCTTAGTAGGAATTTTGATGCGTGGATACTCTTGTCATTAATTATCAAAAAGTGATCACAAAGGGAAGCAGAATCCTTTGTTCTTTATCTGGGGCTATGGGGGCAATTTTGAACATACAACATTGTACACAGTTTTGGGCTTGCATTTATGTTAAGAATATAAAGGTGACGGGAAAGGTACAATGTCAAGCTCTTAGGGCGTTAACAGGTACAGTCAATTACTGTGAAAAAGCCTGGAAAAAATAACATTTTCAAAGATGTTTGAGCTCAGAAGGTGAAGGGTAAACAAATGGTATTTTCAAAAGAGCTATCAGAAGGCAGATAATGAAGGACTGCTTCTAATGGTTGTCAAGATAGAACATATTCTAAAAATAATTACATGAAGAATTAAAAGGGATGAAGTTATTTTTAATATATACAGATATTTAGAACATGGATTCTCTACAATTGTAACGTTGGATTTCTTAAAAAAGAGAATTGCTCGTTAACGCTGTAAACATGTTGAAGTATGAAACTAGAGTGGCAGCTCCACATGAAGCAAAAAACAATCTTTATCAACTAACATATTTCTGCGTGACTGTGTTCACACGGCAACCATTTTCAGGACTTGCTTCTTAAGTTCTCGTTTTTAGCTATTGCATTAAAAGAGCATCTCAGAAAACGTGCAAAAAAAATCCAGCAGAAGTATAACAGCTTACAGCAAATCATCATGGTAATCATTCGATTTTGTACGTTATTTGATCTGATCCTTAGAAGCAGTCAGTTGCACATCAAACTTTACAGAATATGAAAAGTATTTATAACTCAAGTCCTGTGATTACATATCAGATAATCTGCCCTTTTGTTTCTCATACTGCTGCACTTTATAAGCTAGTGGAAATACTCATGAGATAAAAGTAGGCTACATTTAACTATTTTTAACACACAAAGTTTGAACTAATATTTGTCTGATAATAATACTGTTTTAATTCACTGAAATCAATAGGCAACTAGATATCTTTTTGATATTTAACATCCTAAGTCATGGCTTTCTGACGTGCACCACTAAAGATGAGGAAATTGTTTATCTCGTTACAAGGTCGCTTATTGTCTGCAGCCCACTGACCTACATAGTTACAAATTGTTATAGTCATTTGAATATTTGGATGTACAGTATCTCCTTTTAAGTTAAGATGCATACTCATATGGACTCCTCAATCATTCAAGGCAGATGTTCACAATAGAGAATCTAATCTGATAGAAGCCTAAAATGATCTTCAAACAATGTACTAAATATTTTATGACAGGGTTGCATGAAGCCAGTTTGAATGTGGGCTTTCAGAAGTCTGAATTTCCTCTCTTTTCTGCTTTGATTATTTTGTACCACATGCTTGTCCTCAAACAATAGATCATTAAATCTATTTTTTGACATCTATTAATTCTGCTACCAGGAAGACTGCAAGAATGACAGAGGCATACATTCTCCAATATTTATCTTGGGAGCTTGTTTTTTTTTCCCTCTATGTGGCATCTGCATTCCTTAACCAATCAGTAAGTGGTTTCAAGCGTAAATTGCTGACTTCCATAAATTGGGAAAAGATCGGGTACAGATGTTCAGCTAATCTGAACTAAATAATTTTGGATTTGTTGGCTACTTTGAAGTTTCTGGCATGTTTACTGGCCCCTGCTAAATTCTCAGGCAATGTACACTCACAATGCTGCTAAGAGATCATATAGAGCAGCATTTTATCGGAAGAAGCTCAACATCATTTGGACAATGAGGCCTGCGTGCGTGGCAATTCATCTGATACCAGCGCAGCAGTGTGCACCATTTATATGCTTCACAGCAGATCAAATACCAATACCATGGTGTCTACCAAAGATAAAGATCTTTAAAGATTTGTCACATGTACATTGAAACATAAAGAGAAATAGGTTGTTTGCGTCAAATCAAAACAGCGAGGGTTGTGCTAGGCAACCCACAAGAGTCGCCATGCTTCTGGTGCCAAAATAGCATGCCCACAACTCACTAACCCTAACTGTGTGTCTTTGGACTGTGGGGGGAAACTGAAGCACCTTGAGGAAACTCAGCTGAAAGATGAGTGGAACACCAACATATGCAAATGTCCATCCAATTTACACACCATCACAAGCTGAAAAAATATAGTGTTGCAAACCTGTCATCCATTTATCTACATCCTGTACTACTTACCCAATACAACAGTGGGAGTCCTTCATGAGAAAAACTGTAACAATCCATGAAACTGACTCACAGTCATCTTTCAACTAGAGATGGCCAGCAGCACCCACATCAAGTGAAAAAATACATGCAGGTCACAAATGGTTTAGATACAAACCACACATCAACTAAATTTGGAGGTGATTATAAACTATAGAAACTAGAGGCCTACAATAGAATGAGATTAATTTGTAACATCGATGAAATTTAATAGCAGAAAGTATTTTGTATTCTACACTGTATTCTAACTGGTTGCATCACCACCTGGAGTGGATGGGCCAGTGCACAGGATTGGAAAGAGCTGCAGAGGGTTTGCAAACTCAGCCAGGTTCACTGCGGGCATCGAGGACACCTTCAAAAGACGATACTTCAAAAATCCGGCATCCAACATTAAGGATGTCCACCATCCAGTACATGCCCTCTTCATATTGCTACTGTAAAGAAGCCTGAAGACACACACTCAGTGTTTTAGGAACAGTCTCTTCCCCATCCACCATCAGATTTCTGGACACACAATGAACCATCCCATGAACACTACCTCACTATTTTTTGCTCTCTTTTTGCACTACTTACAGTAGTTATTTAATTTATGGGTATGGGGTGTCCAGGAAGGCATAGCACCTCTAGTGAAGGGGCTCATCATGTCCACTCCAGTGTAGCTCGCTCGTTTTTGGTCCCCACTGGACACTCAATTCCCACCTGTGGATCCAAGTAACTGTCTGCATGCGACAGTGTTGCACCAGGTGAGGGTAGTCGGCAGCCCCACATGCCAGTGAGATAGGGACATGCCCATCCTAGCATGCAAAGTCTGCTCCGGCGGACTATGCGAATGAGTTCCACAACGAGATCCAATGCTCCGTGGAGAGCGGAGGAAATGACAAGGCATGGAAGACATCGTGGTCATCCACTGCAACCGAGAGAATACTCAGTATATGAAAGTACGTCTTGTAACATCAGTATATGAGAGTATGTCTTGTAACATCATTCAGAGGCAAAGCATTTCAGTAGGGGAGGTTATATTTAAAAAAAATTCCTGAGTAAAGTCAGTTTAAGATCAAGATAAAGCTTGATCAAGGCTGATAGGATGGAGCTGGAGATACTGGGAGTGTGTTTTTTGTAACAGGAAGCATGATTGGAGGTGTTGGAGGTGATAGCTGTGGGAATCTGTGGATTTATAACAGATGCTGGTCACTGATATATCCTCTCTGATGGAGATTAGTAAGGAAAAAGTCAAAGATTTGCCATGCAAAAGTGAAAGCAGGAAGGAAATTGACAGCAAACGTGATGGAATTTGCAGAGTCAGAACAAAAAGTCATCAGTATACAAGAAGAAATGGTGAGGGGTGCCTAAGAAAGAGTGAAATAAGGACAGTTCCACGTATCCCATGGAGATAATGTGCCTTTGCACCTTCACCCCATAGTAACACTGTATCATTTGGCTGTATTCATGGGTATTCATGTATGGTCAAATGGCAATTAAATTTGAATTGAATTGAAGCACTATGGACCTATGTGAGTTCCCAGGGTGACACTCTTGATTTAGAGAAAATGGGTGAAGTCAAAAAAGTAGTTCTATGTGAGAATGAGTTCAGTCAAGCATAACAGGATGGTCTTGGATGGGATTGGATAGGTCTTTATTAAAGTATGAAGGAAAGGTTATTCAAATGTGTCTCTTTCTTCTGCTCTAGCTTTTCACCTTCCCGTGGGATTCCTTTTATCATTTAACATAGAACATAGAATAGTACAGCACTGTACAGGCCCTTTGGCCCACAATGTTGTGCCGACCCTCAAACCCTGCCTCCCATATAACCCCCCACCTTAAATTCCTGTCTAGTAGTCTCTTAAATTTCACTAGTGTATCTGCTTCCACCACTGACTCAGGCAGTGCATTCCATGCACCAACCACTCTCTGAGTCAAAAACCTTCCTCTAATATCCCCCTTGAACTTCCCACCCCTTACCTTAAAGCCATGTCCTCTTGTATTGAGCAGTGGTGCCCTGGGGAAGAGGCACTGGCTGTCCACTCTATGTATTCCTCTTAATATCTTGTATACCTCTATCATGTCTCCTCTCATCCTCCTTCTCTCCAAAGAGTAAAGCCCTAGCTCCCTGAATCTCTGATCATAATGCATACTCTCTAAACCAGGCAGCATCCTGGTAAATCTCCTCTGTACCGTTTCCTATGCTTCCACATCCTTCCTACAGTGGGGCGACCAGAACTGGACACAGTATCCAAGTGTGGCCTAACCAGAGTTTTATAGAGCTGCATCATTACCTCGTGACTCTTAAACTCTATCCCTCGACTTATGAAAGCTAACACCCCATAAGCTTTCTTATCCACCCCTATCTACCTGTGAGGCAACTTTCAGGGAGCTGTGGACATGTACCCCGCCGATCCCTCTGCTCCTCCACACTACCAAGTATCCTGCCATTTACTTTGTACTCTGCCTTGGAGTTTGTACTTCCAAAGTGTACCACCTCACACTTCTCCAGGTTGAACTCCATCTGCCACTTCTCAGCCCACCTCTGCATCCTATCAATGTCTCTCTGCAATCTTCAAAAATTCTCTACACTATTCACAACACCACCAACCTTTGTGTCGTCTGCAAACTTGCCAACCCACCCTTCTACCCCCACATCGAGGTCGTTAATAAAAATCACAAAAAATAGAGGTCCCAGAACCGATCCCTGTGGGACACCACTAGTCACAATCCTCCAATCCGAATGCGCTCCCTCCACCATGGCCCTCTGCTTTCTGCAGGCAAGCCAATTCTGAATCCACCTGGCCAAACTTCCCTGGATCCCATGCCTTCTGACTTTCTGAATAAGCCTACTGTGTGGAACCTTGTCAAATGCCTTACTAAAATCCATATAGACCACATCCACTGCACTACCCTCATCTATATGCCTACTCACCTCCTCAAAGGACTCAAATTTACTTGAGGACCTCCAATGGTTGGGGTCGACCATGGATGTTGCACTCCAGCTGTCAACATGGTACTCAAGCCAGGGCAGTATGATATGGAGAGCAACCTGCTGCCCATGTGACAGTCTCCCCTTCTCCATGCAGCTGATGAACCCAAAGGAATGGCAAAGACTGGTACAGTTTGGCACCAGCGGCATCACAGGAGTTGCCGGTCATCACTGAACTCAATGTAGGACTGCCTTAGGGACTCCAGCTCTGGATTTTCCCCTCGGGGTTTACTCCCAAAGCCTTCCCCATGAGTGGGTCTAGCCACAATGCAGCAGAAGTCTGAGATCAGAGCTCTCCTCCTCCTAGATGAGTTGCCAACCTCGGCTGATGAGCCCCATCCGCCAAAGTGACTGATTTTAAGGTGCCAGTAACCCACCTTTGCCCCTTTTCCTGTCAGAAGAAACGGTTCCACTGGGCTTAGTAGCTAAGCCACATATGAAGGCCAGGAGCTAGACGTGGTTCTCAGAGGCTATTTGAGACATACGCCGTTGGGATCATTTAGTAGGTAGTGGGAGCTTCAATTCAATTCTAGTTTAATTCTCATTTAACCACACATGGACACAGCCAAATGATACAGTGTTTCTCTGGGGTGAAGGTGCAAAGGCACATTACAGACAGTCACACACAAGATTATGATCATGTAATAAGAGTCCCACGTCCACCTCCCACCACCCCCCCCCCCCAGCAATGCTTTGGTTTGATGCATATAAGTCAACAAACCTATATGGAATATCAGTAAATACAACAATGCATAATATGCATATATGTATAATCTAGAACCCCAGTTTATCACTATTACCACCCGGTTATAAGAACTGCAAGTAAAGTTATTCTTACCTTCCACCCTGCTGCACTCTAGATTCAGCAGATAACCTTCCCTAACTTCTTCTCTTTCCTTTCAATATTCTGAAGGGATTACTCACAGTACAACTCCAATTAACTATTTTCTTTCTCTCAATACTCATTCCCTCTTGCACAGCTCTTTCCCATTCATCAGACGAAAGTGCAATACAGTGCCTTGAAAAAGTATTCAGTCCCCAACCGTTTGATCACATACAGTAAATGAGTATTACAATCAGGGATTTTGATTAATTTAACTGAGATTTTTTACTTGTGAATCACATGCTCCTTTTATTACAGTAGAGCCAAAACAACAGGGAAAATTGTGAAACATGAAAAACTAAAAATTCAAAACCTGAAATGTCAGCAGTTCAAAAGTACTCATCCCTCTTTGCTCAATACTTAAATTGAACCAGTTCCTAATCCCTGTCACCATTATTTTCCTACCCACACTTAACTCTGCTCCCTCTGACTTCAGCCTCACAACACTGCACTAAAACAGGCCGAATTATTCTTAAGGAAGGTCACTGCTTCTAATTCAGATAGTGAGTCATTCTAGTTTGTGTCACACTAGTCAGTGCAAACTCTGTAGTCTGAAGAACCTATTTCCTTGCAGTTTCTTTCTACAACTCTATTAAGCTTTCTTTTATATAATCTGCAGATTATATACCCATATAGAACTGAATATTTTATTCATATTAGTGTATTGTTAAAAATGCAAAAAACTTGAAACAAACTCTTGGTTATCTTTGATGAAAGTCGAAGTATGTAAAATTGCTATGTAGTCAATGAATTTACCTTGCTTTTCATCTGCACCTGTAGGTGGCTCTGGGCATTTCTGAATGAATACCTTGAAACATAATTCTCTTCAGTTTCTTGGCTTTTCTGGCATGCACTGCTGCAATAGTTTTGCTGATGAAACAAAAGATCTCTCTTTGGCTCTATGACAGATTATTTTGGTGGCTTGAGATATTTTTCTGGCACCAACAGGCTATCTGCGCAATTTCTTTTAATAAAACAAACGGAAAGATACTGATGTCATTGTAGGATGAATGAAAACCACATTAGAACTACTGGCTCTGCCAACAATATTTTTAAAGTGAATCGATTTATGATTGAAAGAGTTCTGGATTACATGTTACAGAGTGTCATGAACAGTTTCCCTACCAACCAAAAATGGGCTAAAAATAAGGACTAAACATGAAGAGAAGCTGCATCCTGGAGCCAGCACAGGTTGTACCTATTAGGGTGATGAGGCAATGAAAGTAAATTGCATTTTTGTGCATTTCTTTTTCATTTCTCCATTGAAAGCAAATGGGGTTCATATAAGCACTTCAGATATTACTCTCAAACTATTACTCCCCGTCATTTCTTTCTGCAATCTATTCCCACCCCGCCTGCAAGGAGTTTGTATGTTCTCCCCATGACAACGTGGGTTTCCTCCGGGTGCTCTGGTTTCCTCCCACAGTCCAAAGATGTACCAGTTACGGTAGTGGGTTAATTGGTCATTGTAAATTGTCCTGTGATTAGGCTAGGGTTAAATTGGGGATTTCTGGGCGGCGCAGCTCAGAGGACTGGAAGGGCCTACTCAGTGCTGTATTTCAATCAATCAATCAATCAATCAATAAATCAGAGTCAGATGCAGACTACTGGAACAGCATAATGAAGTACAATAGGTTGACTTTAAGTCCAGTGGGAGATTGAAGAAAAGAAATATTGAAGTGTGTAATGCTAAATTTGCAATGCACTGTAGGAAATAATTACTGAATTAGATTTCACACTGTCCTGCTGGAAGGTTTCAGCCCGAAACGTTGATTACTTTTTTTCACAGATGCTGAGCCTGCTGAGTTCCTCCAGAATTTTTTGTGTGTTGACTGCATTACACTTCATACCTGATCCCTGATTTTTTTAAGCTTGTGGACTAATTATAGCAAGGCAATGTCAAACCTGCACATCCTACTGGAATATACAGCACTGTAACATGCAGGAATATACACACTCAAGTGGCAACATTATTAAGTACCTCCTGTATCTAATAAAGTGGCCACTAACAGCATGCCCCTGGCCTTCTGCTGCTGTAGAGCATCCACTTCAATGTTGGATGTGTTGTGCATTCAGAGATGCTCTTCTGCACACCATTGTTGTAACATGTGGTTGTTTGAGTTACTGTTGCTTTCTTGTGAGCTTGAACCAGTACGGCCAGTCTCTTCTGACCTGTCTCATTAACAAGGCGTTTTTGAGCACATAACTGCAGCTCACTGGTTATTATATTATTGCACTGTTTTCTGTAAACTCTAGAAGCTTTTGTGTGTGAAAATCCCAGGAGGTCAGCAGTTCCTAAGGTACTCAAACCATTATTCCACAGTCAACATCACTTAGATTGCATTTCTTCCCCAGTCTGATGTTTGGTGTGAACAACTGAACCTCTTGATCATGACTGCATGCTTTTATGTATTAGGTTGCTGTCACATGATTGACTGTTTAGATATTTGCATTAATGTGCAGGTATATAGGTTAACCTAATAAAGTGCCATTGAGTGCCATACACACACACACACACACACACACACACACACAAAGAACCAGTTTAGTTCTTGCACATGCAGATAGCCTGAGATTAATGTTGCAGGGAGGCTTCAAGGAAATACAGACTATTCATTGAATGAGCAATGGATTATTATGAAAGGCTCTCTAGTTTTGTGGAAAAAGTAGTCCAGCAACTCAATACTGTGTATCTACAAGTTGCTGTTACAAGTAATTGCAGCTCTAATTTACTGTAATCTAGCATCTCATAATCTGATCTCTTAGTCTTTCAATACAATCATGCTAGGGGATCAAAATGCAGAAAGGCATGCCAAGAACACCAGCAAACAAACTTAAAATAGAGGTGTTAAACTAATGAAGTCACAAAACAAGTGTGGAAAACAGTGAAAGCAGCATGCGATCGAAAGATCCAAGTGGTCCTACAACCCATCGATCAGATTACAGCTCAGCAGACCTATTGCATCTAACTGCGAATGGTGTTGGAATGGGAGGAAAAGCTTCCAAGAGCAGCCTCACCCTCCATGACGACAAGGCCCAGCATGTGGGTGGTGAGGACAAAGCTGAACCATTGACAAATATGTTCAACAAAAGAGGCCAAATGGTGTTTTATTTCAGCTTTCTCAAGTTCCTCAACATACAGAAACCAATCTTCAGCCAATTTGATTCCCGCCACTTGACAGCATTGAAGGAGAGAGAGTACTGGCTACAGAAAGGGTCTTGCAACCAGAAAACATCCTGGCTGCAGTAATGGATGCTGTACCCCAAAACTAGCTGAGAACTTAGTCAAGCTGGTCCACTACAGCTACAGCACAAGGATCCTTCTGATAATGTGATAATTTGCCCAGGTATATCCTGTCTATGCGAAAATATGACAAACACAGTATAACTAGATAACCACTATCCAGCCAATGCATCCCAATTACTAACAAAATGACAGAAACTGTTGTTGAAGTGCTACACCCTCACCATCTAGGCCATGCTCTCTTCTTGCTGCTGCCATCAGGAAGGAGGTACAGGAGCATTAGGCCCTACATCATCAGGTTCAGGAACAGTTATTATGAAGCTCCTGAACCAGCTAGAAAACTTCACCTACCTCAACAATGCACAGATTCCACAATCTATGGATGTACTTTTAAGGACTCTCAACTCATTCTCAGTGTTATTTATTTACTTATTTATTATTATCATTATTATTATTATTATTTGTATTTCTGTTTGTATTTGCAGTTTGTCTTCTTTTGCACATTGATAGCTTGTCAGTGTTTGTGTATAGTTTTCAGTGATTCTATTGGATTTTTGTTCTGAATGCCTGCAAGAAAATGTTTCTCGGGATAGTATATGGTGACATATATGTACTTCAATAATAAACTTACTCTGAACTTTTAAAATGGCCAATCCTCACCAATGATCTGCTCCTCAATGTCCAATTGGGTTCTGCCAGGACCACACCACTACTTGGGTTCCGCCAGGACCACACCACTACTTGGGTTCCGCCAGGACCACACCACTACTTGGGTTCCCTCTGTAGGCTATGATTTTCTCTTCCATCTTGAAGTCATACGGCTAATAAGTTTTCCTGACTCTATTGATCAGTGGTAAAATCTGGGGGAGTTGATGAGAAGATGTGGAGAATAAAATGGAATTTGTGTAGAATTAGTGTGAATGACTGCTTGACACTCAGCATTGAGTTGGTGGGTTGAAGGTCCTATTTCTGTGCTGTGCACATGACATTACCATTTTATGACTCTAAATGGAAATTGGAATGCTCCTGATGATTGCACAATGATCGGTTCCATTTGCAACTTCTGACCAAAAGAAGCAAATCAAAGTATGACCCAAAATTGCCTTACAAAGACCATCTCAAAAGAAGACAGTCTAATTGCGTCATCATCATTATATGCCATGTCGTGGGCGATATTGATCTTGACCACAATTTCTCGTGCAAAATTTCGCTACAGAAATGTGTTTTTTTTTTGCCATTGCCTTCTTCTGGGTAGTGTCTTTATAAGACAGGTGACTCTGGTCATTATCAATATTCTTCAGAGTTTGTCTGGCGTCAATGGTCGCATAATTAAGACTTGCGATATGAGCCAGCTGCTCATATGACTATGGCTTTGTGAGATCCTGATGGGGGGGCAGGGTAAACTAAGCAGGTGCTACACCTTGCCCAAGGGTGACCTGCAGGCTAGCAGAGGAAATGAGCTCCCTGCACCTCCTTTGGTAGAGATGCATCTCCACACTCACCTAATTGTCTGTCCTCGATATTAATGACAATACCCACACCATACCTGTACTCTTAGTGTGACCACTGATTGGAAACTCAACAAGGACAAGCTACAAGAACGTGAAGGCTGCAGCAGCAGAGCGGAGGCTGTGGCAAGCAATTCATCCCTTGCCACCTCGAGCCCCTTCTACCATTTACAAAACATAAATCAGAAGCATAATGGAGCACTCACTGCTCACTGGATAACTGCTGCATGAATCTCCCCAACAGTAGGCATCTTCAGCCCCCCTGTATGATGCCTCAGTCTCCAGTGTAAGCATGCATTTCTTCCACCATTGCTGCAAAGAATGCAATCTAACCATTGCAGAGGCCTATTTATCAGACTAGTAATCCAGAATCCTGGGCTATCAGTCCACAAGATCCCGAATACAAATCCCATCATCAGGGCTGTAGAACTTAAATTGAGTTAATCATGCAGAATTTTAAAAAGTAGTCATTATTAACGGCAACCACAAAACCACTGGATTGTTATTTTAAAAAAGCATCTGGTTCAAAGCACGATCCATACTTCATCTGGTTTAAATGCGAGCTCAGACCCACCCATGTAATTCTCTTAAATGTTTTCTGAAGTGGCAGGGCAAGTTCAAGGGCAATTAGGGGCAATCAATAAATGGTATTCATGGAAGTGATGCTTAGGTCCTAAAAACAAATAAATTAAGTAAAAAAAATTATCCTTCCTGGCAGTATAAACTCAGTTATAAGAAAGTACATGGTCCAGAATGGCATGCTTGTTAACTCACATATGAGGAATGTGGTTTCTGTTCCCCGTGAATGATAAAGCAGTCAAGTCAAAAACAACTCCCCCAGAAGGCATCAGCAATTAATATCAAGCACAGTGCTTTCATTTTCATCACAACTGCCGCAACCAGGGCTAATCCCCCTTGATAGCCATCTCCAAACATTCAGCGACCTACAGAGTGATTCTGCACACCTGATGTGAAAAAAAAACACAAAATAAAACAACATGACAGACTTCCTTTTCGTGGATTAGTTCATATAATGCTAATGAAAACCTTCAATGAATATCTGTAAGCACGTTGTAGATTTATTGTAGTGTAATGAAACTAGGAGCTTCAATTACATTAATAATTCTTGATACTCAGTCATTCAAGGAGATATTATATGAGGAGGCTTGTCATATGAGGAGGGTTTGATGGATCTGGGCCTCTACTCACTGGAATTCAGAAGAATGAGGGGTGACCTCAATGAAACCTATTGAATATTGAAAGACTTTGATGGAGTGGATGTGGAGAGGACTTTATAGACAGGCAATTATAGACCAGTTAGTCTGACATCAGTGGTGGGGAAGTTGCTGGAATCAATTATAAAAGATGTAATAGCGGCATATTTGGCTAGCAGTGGCAGGATAGGTCCGAGTCAGCATGGATTTACAAAGGAGAAATTGTGCTTGACTAATCTTCTGGAATTTTTTGAGAACGTAACTATGAAAATGGACATGGGAAAGCCAGTGGACGTAGTGTACCTGGACTTTCAGAAAAACTTTGATAAGGTCCCACATATGAGAACAGATTTTCTCAATCTACTTTGACTATATTTTTTATGGCTTTAAGTACCATAACAGTGTCTGGTTCATGGAGAATGATGCCAGAATCATTGGAATCAATTTACTACATCTCCTTTACAACCACCCCAAATCTTTCCTCTTTCTCAAGGTGCCCAGAATGGGAAATAATATTTTAGTCATGGTCAAACAAATGTTTTTATAAAGATTCCTGCAGCTTCTTTGATCTTTCTATGTTTCCATTTAAAAAGCTCAGAATCCCATATGTTTTTTAATCACTTTCTGAACCTGCCTGCCTCTTCCAATGAGCACTGTGCATGTAGTTTCACAACACTCTGTTTCGTATCCATATCCCTTTCAGGGATACAAGAACATCGCACTTCAGTTCCTATTATCTCTTTTCATTATTCCTAACAAAAATCAGCACTCATTTCATCTGCCATTTATCTTTCTATTCTATCAGCCAATATCTAATTAAAGTCTATTACTATGCTCCTCACAGTTCATGTTGCCTCCAAGTTCTGTGATCTGCAAATTTGGAAATTATGCCGGTTCATCCGAGTCCAAGATTTTAAAGTGCATTCGGAAAAGCACTGGTCATAGCACCAACCACGTGGTGCTCCACTGTATCCTTCCTTCAGTCTGAAAAACAATCTTCCACTACTATTTTCTGTTGTTTGCTTGTTATCCATGTCATCACACCCTGTCATTTTGCGACTTTCAGCCTTAATAACACGCTGATACAGTAGTAGATATTCAAAAAGGTTTTGGTAGTCTATAAATAAGTCCATCACAGCTTCTCAGAGTGACATGGCAGAAACGTGCTGGGCCCATAATCTAGAGGATGATAGTTCGAAACCATCTCTGCTCTATCTCTTGTTGACAAGGAAAATTTTTCATCTGTGGATATTTTACAGTAAATACATCACTTTACAGCCCCAGTGATCACCTATCAGGGTTCAATCCCCAATACTGTCTGTAAGGAGTTTGTATGCTCACCCCTTGACCACACTGGTTTCCTCCCTCTCAGATTCCAAAGATATATGGTTAGGGTTAGCGTTAATGAGTTGTGGGCATGCTAGTTGGCGTCAGAAGCATACCAACATTTGCGGGTGACCCCAGCAAAGCCCTCCCTGATTTGATTTGACACAGATGATACATTTCACTGTACATGTGACAAATATAATTAACCTTGGATCTTACTTTATCACAAAATAAGAAAAATTTGGGGATCAGCAGGTGGCATTTGTAAGAGAGACAAAAGACCTTATCTTCCTTCTGTTCAATATTTAGTTGGAGGAAATTCTAATCATCTGGTTCTGCAAGTTAGGCAAGACAATACATAAAAATCTTAATGAGATGCGAATGTGTGTCATCAACATTACAGTGGACACTGAGGTTTTAGATGATGTCACAAAAGACAGTGAGCAGATGAGAAATATCAAAGCACTCAGGGAATTTTTGCCACAGAGCACAGTAGAAATATCAATCTTGTGATAGCATATAGTTAATACGGGAGGGTGGAGGGGAATCAAAATGATACTGTTGTCCAAGCTCATGTACAGCATGTGAAGGTAAGGAGATATTGGTATGGTGGAATATAGAGGAGATGTGAAGATATTTCTCTCAGGAGCAAAACCTAGCTAGTTTGCCAAATTGACTGTGATTAGAGGAGAATCCATTGGTAGAGTTTCTGTTCATGTTGAAATCTGTAGAATTGCACTTCAGTCCAGGGAAGTGAAAGTCCAGCCAGGAACTGGACAGTGACCAGAACTAACAGTAAAGTAATAGGTCCAGCAGATACATGCAGTAAAATTAGGTTGTAAAAGCCATTTTAAAGTTAAAGCAACCAGCCTACAGACTAGAGATGTAGCTTTTATGTCCTATGATTTTGCCCAGAGCATGATCATAATTTTGATGCCAAGGAAAATCTAGGAACTTTGCAGCCGCATCTTAGAATGAGCACATGTTCAAAAAACAGGGCAGGCATAATTGCACTGGGAAAGGGGCCAAGACAAAGCGAATGAGTGGGAATGACAATTTGATCTTGTAGATAGGGCATCCATTATTATAGATGAGGACCTCCAACAATGGTAAAGAGAAGACTGGGGGAAAAAAATATGCGAGCACCAATGGGTGAGGATAGACACAAACAGGATGAATTTTCCTATGCATCTGAAGTGAAGATACTATCCTGAAGTTAATTCCGAACAAAAAACTGCTCAGGTCTTCTGTTTTTAAGGCTGCATTATGTTAAAAAGAAATAACAAACCAAGTACAGTATTTGAAAAGTAGTAGGAAGTCCTGCAGTCTAATCAACCTGGACATACCTGAATGCATCTTTTACTAATAATTTCTTTTCTTGTACTTCTTGACTTGAAAATATTGTTGATACAGTAGTTCTTTAACCAACTTAATTTTCTGCCACTATGATGCAAATATGAAGAATATTGGAATTTATGTAAATTCATCCACATTAAAGGCATATGAATGTTTCACGGCTACCAGACAACAATCCAAAGCAACATTCTGTGCATTTTTAGTGCAGTGAGAAAGATTATCATTAAACTCAATTTTTGAGTCAGCCTAGTTCAGATCCAGATTCAGAACTATTGATCAGATGTACACTGAAACATGCAGTGAAATGCATTGTTTGTGTTAACAACCAAAATACCTGAGGATGTGCTGGGGGCAGCCCGTAGGTTTGCCACACGTTCCAATGCCTACGCAGCATGCCAACAATATCTGGCAGAACAACATACAACGCAACAAGCAACAAAAGAGCAGCAAACCTGTTGAACCCCATCATTGCATTCTGTGTGGTACGCTTGCACAGTCATAGATGAGAAGAAGGGGACTTTGTATAAAGTAGGTTTCCCATTATTATTTAGGTCAAAATTGTCAGAAAAATTAGCAAATAAAATGAGTTGAGAAATTGTAGGTTTTTCTTTGACCTGATCAGTTTAAATTGAAAAGTTGCTTCATGGTTGCATAGTTACATTTCAATTCTTTGTCTATACAACATGTAAAGGGCCTGACTATTTTTTCACAAGATTACACTAGGTGGCTCACATGAAAATTATCCATTAAAGATTAGAACAGCAAAATACTGCATATATTCGTGTAACATCTTATGATTCCAACTTATATAATCTTTGCAGTCACATAGGTTATGCTTCAAAACTCAGGTTTTTTCTGGGTAGCTCTTAAAAAAAATACCAATAACTATCTACCTGGATAAATAGTTAAGTAAATACCAGCAAGAAAGCACTTCAAGGGAAAAATCCAACAGAAATTCTCTTCTTTAAACAGAGTTTGCCATGCTTAATTATTTTTTCTTTTCCCAATGGTTTTGAAACTATTGTGCGGTAGAACTCTGCTGTACATTTCAAAAGTTACTCAACTATACAAAACATACATGGATTTAAAAAGAAAACTTGTGGTCAAGATTAAACCATGCTTTCATCTAGGGCATGAGCTATTTTTCTTCCCTTAACAATCAATAACATTTTAGATGCGTTAAGCCCTGAATGAATCCACATAAAATACATGTTCGATAAAGACTTGCACAAAAATTTATAACAAGTTATCAAAAATTCAGACATCAAACAGTAGCAAACTTCAGAATTTCATATCTCAACATTTGCTACGGAATGTGGTTTTCAATGTACTCAGTGATCAAGGAAGCACATTTTCCCTGTGCTAATACTGGGGCTTTTGTTTATCAGTTTTCTATATTGACATACTCTTAAAGATGTTTAAAAAACTCCTTTAAAATTTGGGGTTACAGTAGTGAAATGCTTAAGCCAGATAACTGATATAACAAATTGGAGACAGTTGACTGCCTCATTTCTTTAAGTTTATGGTACCTCAGAGACTATAATGTCTCTAAACACATAGATCGGTCTGGGCCTGTCTATAATCACTAACCTTATTTATAGTCATAGTTAAATTCTTTTCTGTACCTATTTCCCTATGCAGCATGTTGAAATCCTGGTCAGATTTTATTCTGTAAGTTTTGATAAAACAATCTGTAACTATTCCTTTGCAATATTAACTTAATTTTTGATGTGAAACTTTGTAAAAGCACTTTCCAAAATTCATTAGAATTCCAGTCCTTGCTCTGCCAATACTGTGCAGCAGTAAAACTCATGAATTTCAATTTATAAAAGCAGGATACTATTTTTTTGAAAGATACTGTTATGTTTTGTAACTTCAAAACATTAAACTAATTCAAAGGAAGACAAGGGAGTCTAAAATGTGAGTCCAACTTTGTGTTTTAGTTTAAACAAGGGGCGCACCTATCTTGTGGTAGTGTGAAGACGTACATGATTCACATATTTATACATATAACCCATAATGAATTATTTAAACAAACAAGAATGATTAATCAACCCATGTATATATAGATATACAGGATTACTCAAATATTACTGAAATATTAAATATACAGCACTCCTTCCTGCTTAGCTGTCAACTCCAAATCAATGGAAAACATATCTCAACTATATATACACAATATAACATATAATACAACTACTATATACACACATCCACAGCATAGTGAATTTTGAACTGTCCCATTCAGACCTAAAGATTTAACCGCTGTGGAGGATTTCTTACTTCTGCGGAATAACATCTTTCCTGAATGGGGGGGTCACTCTGGTTGACAGGTAAGATTTGGCTGTGAAACAATCTTAGGTTCTGGGGCCTCCTCAATGGTGTTTGTAGGAGTTGACTCTGAAACTGCAGGAAATGATTCAGATAGCAGTAGCCAGCTTTCTTCTTCTAGTTTGTGCACCTTGATTTTGGGAAGGTGCATTTAATTCATTGGAGTAATCTCTTATTAATCCTTCTATTGCTCCCTTTATGATCTTCTCTTGATTTGCACATCCACAACATCATCTGATGAATCTTCTGTTTTTGTATCTCCATTGACTTCTGTCTTTCTGGCCTTCCATTCATCCAGCTGGGCTTGGTCTTTGCATCTACTTTTACAAGCAGCTTTTTGTCTCCCACTTGAAGTTCATGCAATAAACTTAATGCACACAGAGTAGATTCTGGTTCTTTATGCTTAAAAAAAAATCAAATGCCTGCAACTTTCCTGAAGCTCCTTGAATTCTCTTCCAGCTTAAAACCAAGCCACATTTCGCAAGTAACTGCCTCATTAACATGTCAGCTTACTTAGATATGTTGCCTACAAAAACTGCTGTAGTTAGACCACTACTCCATCACTCTGATGATTCCTTTCAGCAGTGTGGTCTTTCCTTGGTCCAGTATGTTTTCCAACCAGAGGCACAGAAGTTGGCACCAACACCTGTTTGTCCTCTGTTGGGATGGCTCATGGTGTTTGTCATGGAGACAGTTGTGCATGATCTAGTACATTTTTAAAATTCCTTTTTATTTGATTTTATTGCAGGGATGTGGTATGCAAATGATGGATGGATTTCCAAGCAAGTTGTAGTTGTCTCGGACATTCATACCCCCACAATGCTAGCTCTTCTGTCCTTACCACGTACAAGCTCAATGTGGCTTGATACTTGTTGTATTTCACTGCTACAAATGTAAATCCCACAGGAGTTACCTTTTTTCCAGTATTTGTACAGTATAAGTTCTTTGTTAAATATCTGTGGACTTCAGTTCAATATCTTTGATATGCCATTTAAACTCATTTTGTGGAATAACTGAAATAGCTGAACCAGTGTCTAATTCCATTTTAATTAATTTACCGTTCACTTCTGGCATAAGCCACATTGCTTGTCTATTGTTAATTTTCACATTGTAAATCTTAAGGCTAAACAATCCTCTGTCACTTTCATCATTGTCAGATTTTTCATCAAAAGCATACAGATCTGGCAAATCCTCCCATGATGCAAATGAATGTTGGTTCAAAAAAAAAGTCTGCAGTGTGTCACAGACAAGGTCACAGAGAGAGAGAACTTTATGTATTGAAAAGTGGAGGGCCAGCAATTTTCAGATGTGGATGGTTGAGAAAAATCCAACTAGACTGGCACTCAAAGCTCCCAGTGTGACATCAACAGGCAATGGCAGCCCAAATGGTAGCACCAACCGGAGGACTGGTACAGATGCTTAATGCTAACGAGAAGGTGTTTGTAAAGGGGATTGATCAACTCAAAGGCATGAAGGCCAGAATTGAATCGAATGAAGCAGCAACACCAAGGTTCCACAAATCTTACGTCCTAAAGTGGATGCTGAACTGCAGGGCTTGGAGGTGTCTGTAATTCTCTCCAAGTTTGATGGAGCGATAAGGTGATGTCCACTGTCCCGGTGATCAAGAAAGGGAAGGCCAGAGCCATTTGCATATGTGGGGATTTCAAGGTGTGCATTAACCCAGTGCTGTGTACTGTACAGTATCCTCTGCCACAAATAGAAGACAGTTTTGCATCTTTGGCAGAAGGGAAGAGTTTTTCAAAGGCTGACTTGGCACAGGCCTATCTGCAAATGGAGACTGAGGAGTCAAGCAGGAATTTCCTCACAACCAACACTCACAGGGGGCTGTTCCAGTATAATTATCTCGCCTTTGGCATCTCATCAACTCCAGCAATTTAGCAAACAGCAATTGGCCAAGTGCTCCAAGATATCCCAGGAATACAATGTTACCTTGTCATTGTGACTGGCAAAAATGATGAAGAGTACCTTCAAACCTTTGTAAAGTGCTTAACAGGCTGAGTGAGTATGGACTGTGTGCAAGGAGAGAGAAATGTAAGGTTTTCAAGAATGAAATCTCATATTGTGGACATGTTATTGACAAGCAGGACTTACATAAGTCACAAGAGAAGACTGAAGCAGTGCTACAGGCACTCACACTAGAAAATTATCACAGCTCAGGTCATACTTGGGCCATGTAAACTACAATCACCTGCTTCTCCCAAATATTGCTACAGTGCTGCATTCATTGAATGCGCTGCTACAGACAGGAGCGAAGTGGGAGTGGTCAGAAAGATATGAAAAAACATTCAAGGAAACAAAGAGACTAATAACATCCGAGGAACTGCTCACCCATTATGACCCATCCTTGCCCACCAGACTGGTGTGTGATATGTTCCGTTATGGCATGGGAGCTGTTCTGTCACACATTATGAAAGATGGACCTGAACACCTGATCGAGTTTGCTTCAGGATCACTGACGAGCGCAGAACACAACTATGCACAGATCAACCGAGGGGCCCTTAGTCTAGCATGGGGAATAACGAAGATCCACCACTACCTCTACAGAGAGAAGTTTACACTGGTGACAGACCACCAGCCCCTTGTGTCCATTTTCAATCCCAGGAAGGGAATCCCAGTGATGACTGCTACCCAGTTACAACATTGGGCACTATTCCCAGAAGCCCACTCTTATGACATAGAGATCAAGGGTACCAAACAACACAGCAACACTGAAGGCCTGTCATGTCTTCCACTAATGGCAACTTGAGAAGAAAAGTCTTCATACTGTGCCCCAGCAGAAGTGTTCCATGTCGCATTGGTGGACCAGTTGCCGGTGACAAATTCCAAAACACGAAGGGAAACAAGGAATGACTTGACATTGTCAGAAGTCTATGAAATCACCATGCAAGGATGGCCAGCTCAAGGTAACCCTATGCTTCCAGGGTTCTTAGCGAGATGAGACCAATTGTCAGTATGATGTGTGGATCTCATGTTGTGGTTCCCTCTGAACCATGTACCGGAGTGTTAGAAAATCTGCATGAAGGACACCTGGGTACAGTCAAGATGAAGAGTCTCGCCCAGAGCTATGTGTGGTGCCGGGAATAGATAAACAGATTGAACACTTGGCTGAAAGCTGTTCGGGATGCCAAAAAGTTTAAAATACACCTGCAAAAGTGTCATTACACCTGCGGGAGTGGCTGTCGTCACCATGGCAAAGAGTACATATTGACTTTGCTGGGCCAGTCATGGACCTCATGTTTCTGACAGCTGTGGATGCTCATTTGAAGTGGCCGGAGATTATACCAATGAAGTTAATGACTTTAGAAAAGACTGTCTCTGTTCTGAGAACTATCTCCGCCAGAAACAGCTTACCAGAACACACTGTGAGTGACAATGGACTAATATACACCTCAGAAAAATTCCAGCTGTTCATGAAGAAAAATGGCATTTGACATTTCAAGTCAGCTCCTTGCCACCAAAACAATTAATGTGCTAGCTGAAAAATGTATCCAAACTTTCAAGAAGTCCATTAAAGTGATGGACAAGGAGGACAATCTCCTTTTTGTGTATCAGAACTCTGTTCATGCGAAGACAATTCAAACACCTGCAATGCTGTTCGTGAACAGGAATTTGAGATCTTGCACAGACCTCCTGAAACCAGGTCTATGGAGGGAAGTGCAGAATAAGTAGTTCAGCCAGTTGCGAAGTGAAGCAGCAAGGAGGTTTGCGATTGGACAGCAAGTCCTAGAGCGTGATTACCGAGAAGACAAGTGGACACCCAGTAGTTTAGTTACAAGAACTAGAGCATTGATGTACACCGTGGATGTTGAAGATCAGACATGAAGATGTCATGTGGACCAGGTGTTGAATGCTCAACCGAAGAACCTACCTGAGTCAATTGCATCCAACAAGACGGACACATTACAGTCACTGGACTTACCTCTCAGTGATGATCATGTCACTGACAGCAACGTGACACCAGAAACCAAGAATGTTGTCTTAGACAAGACACCTACCAAACCTGATGCCTCTCTACAGGTCCAAAGGCACGATGAGAACCTAATAATTGACAAAACACCTGCCAAACCTGATGCCACTCCACAGGTCCAGATGCACTATCCTAAAAGAAACAGAGTGCCACCCAAAAGACTAAACCCTTTAGAACTGTGAAGTTAGATCTAGACTTGTGAAAGCATGTTAATTTGGAATATGGGTTTATGGAAGGGAAATAGAATGTTTTGTACATATATAGCAATAATCTACAGAGGGAGGAAGTGTGATGTATAGATCTATTTCTTTTAGTGCAATGACTCCCACCCTTAGCACTACATATTGATCTGCTGTCTGCTCATGCACTGTTGTACAGTCAAGTGCAGTGCTCTCTTTCACTCTCGCTGCAATGTAAATACACCAATTAAAGCCATCTTATTTAATTGATATGTAGTTGTGCACAGACACAATAGAAAGGGTTATCTATTCAGAAGCCTCTTATAAAGGATATTAAGTGAAATGGGTCTGTGCAATCACAATCTGGTTCATTTCTGACCCAAGTTTATGCCATCATTTTCCATCATTAATATTCAAACTGCTGGTTTTATTCAACCAAGCTAACATAGGGGGAGCTGGCAAAGAGAATTATGGGTGCTGGCTTGAAGCTGAAAGAATAGTTTATTAATGGAACTACGTAAATGTAACTGATTAACTAACCCATGATATGCTTGGAGTTACTGTCCACTTGCTTTTAAGTCAGACAGCCCAGAAACTTTAGAAATTGTAAATCAGACTGATTTTTTTTTTCTTAATCCATTACCATGAAATTGAGAAATGTGTGACTGCCATACTATGGTGCCATTGCAATGTAAGTCTGGGAAATAATGCACAAAATGCTGGTCTCCCAAAATCCTCAGGCAATGTACTGTTAGAATGGGACTTGGACAGAAATGATTCTGACTCAGACAAGAATGCCACCATCTCAACCACCATGCCAGTTCAAAGACATCGCAGACAGATTTTTATCAATATTGGTTCAAAAAACAATTACATCATTCTTTGGATTAACTGTGCCAAACCTGGAAATTTTTAAAGCAGACAATGACTGATAAGATGCAAAATGCTTGTAAATATTATAAAAAACACACCAGTGGGAAAAAAAGGACTGCCATTGGAAATAATAACAGTCACTGTCAAGGCATTGAACACATTTGCTTTACTTACCAAAGTAAACAAGACATCAATAATTGGCACTTATTGTAACCTGATGGAAAAAGCTAGGTTTTCTCTATGCATAGGACATCCAATTGTCAACCAACAACTTTGTTTCATCGTTGTTGTTGGACATCTTCAAAAGTCATTGCCTCAAAAAAGCAGCATCCATTACCCAGAACATGCCCTCTCCTCGTTGCTACCATCAAAGAGGAGGTACTTTTTTAAACTCTCTTTTGCGCTACTTATTTAATTTAATTTATATATATATATTTCTTATTGTAATGTATAGTTTTTTATTATGCATTGGAAAGTACTGCTGCTACAAATCAATAAATTTCACAACACATGCCAGTGATACTAAACCTGATTCTGATAAAAGCCAAAGAGACCATTTTCTGCAGCTCACATGCATTCTCATCCAGCTTCAATTTAGATGCACATCGTACATAGGCCATAAGATCTAATAACAGAACTAGGTCATCAGCCCATTGAATCTGCTCCACCATTCCATCATAGCTGATTATTTTCCCTTCTCAACTCCATTCTCTTGACTTCTCTACCTAACCTGAGATAGGCTGACAAATCATAAACATTTCAACCCTGATTTAAATATACCCAATGATTTGGCCTCCACAGCTGTCAGTGGCACTGAATTTCACATATTCACCAACACTTGAAATTTCTCCTCATCGCTATTCTAAATGGGTGTTCCTTTATTCTGAGGCTGTGCCTCCTGTCTGCTGGACTCCTCCATATGTGAAACACCCTCCCTACATTCCCTCCAAATAGGCCATTCAATATTCAATCGGTTTCAATGAGATCCGACCCTCATTCTTCTAAACTCTAGTGTGTATAGGCCGAAAGCCATCAAACACTCCTCACATAACACTGGTTGTATGTGCAAAAATCCTCCAAAGAATTAAGCATAGGTTACTCTCCTATATTAAAATTAAACAAAAATGTTTTACAGGATAACAACTTGAACATAACATCAGCAAACTTTATATATTTAGGAAAAGTAACTCTAATCAAACATACCAGATGTACCAGATGTACTACCCATGTGATCCAGTGACTCCTTACTTGCCTGAAATATTATTTATAATGTCAATGCATAGTACAGGCTGAGAATAAATGGGGAAGACATAAAACAAGTAAAGAACTTTTGCTACTTAGGAAGCTGGGTGACATCAGATGGCAGGTGAGACTTGGACATCAAAAGAAGAATATGGATGGCAAAAGACACCTTTACGAGAATGAAGACTATACTGACCAATACTAAACTAGGCATGACAACCTGCGTCAGAGTACTGAAATGTTACGTTTATCCAGTTATGTTATATGGCTCAGAATGTTAGACAATATCTAGTAACATGAGGGAACGAATTGTAGCAGCAGTGATGTGTTTTTTGAGGAGGATGCAAAGAATAT
This sequence comes from Mobula hypostoma, assembly GCF_963921235.1. NCBI lineage: Eukaryota > Metazoa > Chordata > Chondrichthyes > Myliobatiformes > Myliobatidae > Mobula > Mobula hypostoma. Next base: position 83,566,736 of record NC_086101.1, on the reverse strand, counting down.
CATGGACGAAACGAATATCTAACAAGGATGTCATGAACAGAGCAAACACAAAAAGAGAAATAATGCATGAGATCATGAAGAGGCAACATAACTTCATTGGACATGTGATTAGGAAAGAAGAGCTAGAATGCACGGTAATTATGGGAAAGATTGAAGGGAAGAAAGCAAGAGGAAGACAAAGACAAATGATGATGGAGACAGCAGCCAGAGAATTGGAAATGAATACCAATGAATTGATCCACTTGACCTGAAACAGGAGGGTGTGGGCCAGTACAGTCAAAGCTCAAACTGGGCATGGCACCTGATGATGATGATGATGATGATGCATAGTATATAGCACAGAAAGTTATAAAATGGAGACCTTATAATGACATACATTATATGACAGCCAGTGAGAAAGACTCTTATGAAGATAAGTTGAGTGAGCTATGGTTTTCCTCTTTGGAAAGGAGGCGATGACCGGTCACTTGATAGAGGTATACAAGATGACAACAGTTGTAGATAGCGGACAGCCAGAGATTTCCGAGTTTGGAAATAGCTAATGAGAGAGAGCATAACTGTAAGTGGAATGTGTTTGGAGGAAAGTACAGAGGGATGTCTGGGGTAGGTTTTTTTTTACACAGAGAGTGGTAGGAGCATGAAACACGCGGCTGGGGTGGTGGTAGAGGCACATCCGTTGGGAACATACAATTAAAGTGACCAGCTCTTTTATTAGTGCCATCATGAACTATCATTGCACAGGCTGGAGAAACTTAGATCATTTTCTTTGGAGAACTGAAGGCTGAGGAGCAACCTGATAGAAGTTTATCAAATTATTAGAACCATAGAGGGTGATAGATTAATAACACAGTAATGAAACAATATTGTAGTTCATGGGGCCGGGGGGGGGGGGGAATTTTAATCTCTACATGATTAAGGATGTGTTAGACACAAGGAAAAATGGCTGGTATCACTTAGCACTTTAGTGCAAGAGTATTTAATAGGTATGTCAAAAATCAAACTTATAAAAATTAGCAAAAATAGTGAAAAGATAACTGCCAATATTACAAAAAGTTATCTGGCAGAAAATACACTAATAGCTCCATACTATTCTTGCCATTGTGAACTCCTGCCAGCCCCTCTCTCTCTCTCATTGAGGGCGATGAGCTCCTTTTTATTCGGCACCAGGACATACCGTCATCAATTACCCACCAAGTTAAGACAAGACTATGCATGAATTAGAATATGATGCACTCCACAATGTAGATACAACCATATTACAAAATAAACAGAAGTATCTAGGTTAAATGCAGCACATCTCACATGGTCTGTACATACCGGCTGTGCGGAGATAACAGCACCACAGTGCCTCTTTCAGCTCAGACGGTAACAGAAGCTTGGTGTGCCCCCAACCCCAAATTTGAAGAGCTTTCTATAGGGGCACGATTGGGAGCATCCCGACTGGCTGCATCACTGCCTGGTATGGGAACTGTATTTCCTTCAATCGCAGGACTCTGCAGAGAGTGATGCAGACAGCCCAGCGCATCTACAGATGTGAACTTGCCACTATTTAGGACATTTACAAAAGGGCCCGAAGAATCACTGGAGACACGAGTCACCCCAACCACAAACTGTTCCAGCTGCTACCATCCAGGAAACAGTACTGCAAGCATAGAATTCATGACCAACAGGCTCCAGGACAGCTTCTTCCAGCAGGCCACCAGACTGCTTAATTCATGCTGATGCATCTGTATTTCTATGTTATGCTGACTACCCTGTGGGTACATAATATTATTATAAATTACTATAATTGCACATTGCAGATTTGAACGGAGATGCAACGTAAAGATTCTTACTCCTCATGTATATGAAGGATGTAAGTAATAAAGTCAATTCAAATTCAATTCAAACAACATATACACATCCCCATTACTAAAGAAATTGAATATTGCACCATGTATGGCGGGAAACACACCATAAAGCCAACCTGAGTGCATGGGTTGGTTTTGGACCAATTATGAGAATGTACTGGGGAAGATATTGAAGTGTTTACATTCCGCAAAACAACAGCAGAATGACAAGGCAATGTTCATGTGTGAGTGAATGGTGTGTGTAAGGACTGCATTTACCAAGTACTCTCCATCACAGTTTGCCTTTCAGTTTGGTTGATCCAATTCTTTCACAAAACCAATTTACCTTATTCTCATTACAGCATTTAGCTATGCTTTCTATATTTCTCACAGCTCATCCAGCTAATGCAATGATCCTCACTCCTGTCATAAATAAGTTCTTCAAAACCCCAAAGCAGGTTCAGTTAGGAATGTGGCAGGGCTTGCTGGGAGCAGCAACAAGCACTCTAACCTGGTGAGACTGCAACAGAGGGCTACGTGTGTGCTAAACAGCAAAACAGCATGAAACAGGTCGAGAGAAGTGATACCACAACATCAATAGATTAGACAATCTCTGCATTCGTACCATATCTAGTGCTGAATGGTGTCAGGTAATTAAGCGATTCACATGAAGATGCTGGAAGAATATCCCCACCTCAACAGCTTTTCCCACAGCACCAAGGGAATTCCTTCCCTAAAAGGGCTGCAGCACTTTACCTTTGTTCACCTTCACGTTCTCAAGGCCAATAAATGCTGGTCTGGCCAAAACAGCACACATTCCCCGAAAACATGAATGTATAACAATTCTGTACTAATTTCGCCCAAAGCCCTGGCATACTTATGTATTCTGTCAGATCTATTACACTGATTCTTCTCCGAGGATCATCACCTTGTCATGGGGGAGGGGCCTGTAGGTTCCTGAGATTCCCACAGTAATGCTGTCTGCAGTTTATCCATCTGGCCCTTTGCTGCTAGTATGGTTACCCATGGCGGTAAGGTCAACGGAGAGATCCTAGACCAACCAAGACCGTAACAGTGGAGCTGGCAGAAGATGACATCGCAACGGCAGTGAAGGTGAAGGAGAACTGCAGAAGTGAAGGGCCCCGAGTTTTCCTGCATTCCACGCCACTGGACCATGACCTTGATCTGTCAAGGACCGTGTGGTAGCTGCCATGCATCAGCCTCTCGATGTTAAACAAAGTCACACACAGGCATTCTGCTTTAAGGGTATACAACCCCTTAGGAGAATATCACACTTGACTTGACTTGATTCCACTACAATTTAAACTGGCTAATACACTATATGTCTTTGAAGTGCTTTAGTTCCATGGCTGAAGCCCATTGCTAAAGTTTCCTGTGAATTCATCTACCACTGAGGATCAACATGATTGCAAATGCTTGCACTTCCACCTTATGCTGTAATTGATTAAATAATACACAATATACCACTTAAGACTTGAAATGCACAAAACTGTAATCTATTAACTGTAAATTTAATTATGTCAGCAAGGGAACTGTTGAACTTTGTCTCAGCAGGAAAGAGGTTATTTTAATCAAATGTTTACATGTTCAACAAACAAGTTTTATGGTGTGGATTTTTGAAAAGTAATCTGTTCTTTCCTCTCATCAGTTCTGCATTTATAGTTGTTGTCCGAAATCTTCCCATCACTTTATGACTCTCTCTTAACCATCACCATTACGTGCCGTGTTGTATGAAGTGGGAGGTCATGGTCTCATAACCAACATAGTTCTCGGCAATTTTTTCTGAAGTGGTTTGCCATTGCCATCTTCAGGGCAGTGTCTTTAGAGGACGAATGACCCCCGCCATTATCAATACTCTTCGGAGATGGTCTGCTTGGCGTCAGTAACTTGGGGATGTGCACCAGCTGTTCATATGACCATCTACCACCTGCTCCCATGGCTTCACATGACCATAATTCAGGGGGGGGTGGGGGGGGTGAGCAAGTGCTACACCTTGTCCAAGGTTGACCTGCAGGCTACTGGAGGAAAGCAGTGTCTTACATTTATTTTGGTGGAGATGTATTTCAACACCAACATCCAGCTCTCCTAAATAGTATTTAAATAAGTATACCTATTATTACATTGCACATCTGATTTTCGGAATTGACTTTCAACTGCATCTCCAATGTTCTTCCATTCTGGATCATTGAACGGTTTTCTTCACTGTCCCTTCATCAGCCCTGTCATATTTTTGCATTGATTAAATTATCAAGGTAACCTATGGATAGAATGAGCCTGATGGGTCCAATGCCACTTTCACAGTTTAACTCTGTACATCTTTAACTGTAACATCCATATCTTTCAAACCGAAGCTCGCCTAGCACTAAAGCCAGGCAGCGAGACTAAAGTCCCCTGATTGTCAATGAGAAGCATGAGGCATTCATCCCTTCTCAATGGCCAAACATCCCACACCCTTCATGTTACAATCAGAATTCCACATCCAAAATAGAGATTAAATAAACTGTCATTGCCCTGAAATTTTGTTCCTCACTTCACAGATGTAGCCTGAAGTACTTCTGAGTTTCTAGCATTTTTTTTGTCTTTTTTCAGGTTTCCAGTATTTGCTTTGAAGCATTTTTGTGTGATTTGTTTTATGCTTTGATTCTAATTTCTTTAATAATAAATATATTATTCCTCAAACGAGGTATATTTACATTTTTCCTTCAAGAAATAATTGCACTTTGAGTAATTTCCCTAAAGGAGATGGTGTTTCTGAATTGCTGTGGTTGATATCTGTGTGCAGTTATTCCTACACTGCTGGGTTATGTGACTTTGACCCAGTGACACTGAATGAACAGGAATATATTTCTAAACCAGGCTGACTGTACTGGCACCCGAGCAATGACAGGTGTGTGAAATAATACATGTCAATGTTCACTATGGCATAGTGGACTGAATAGCTCCTTTTCTGTGCTGTATGCTCTATTCTGTTCTATATAATAAACATTCCTGAGGTAGATAGAGTAAGTCAGCACTCACCCTCTGCAAGCAGACCCTGGCAGAAATCTAATCAAAGGGCCAAGAATCAATTGCTTATTTGAGGAACATTCTCAACACCACAGAAAATTATAGGATTAAGGTATGCCATTTGTAAGTCCAGAATTCTATTTTTTTTAAACATTACAAACACTTGATATAGAGTAGTGCTCTTCAGAATGAAAATTATCAGGAAATAAAATAATTAATATTTACTGGTTCTACTTCTCTACAATCTGTTAAAATGATAAAGAAATTATCATAATAAATTTTCCAAACTGATTAGTTTTGCAAAATATCAAACAAGGCTTGCTGATATTTATGTCTGAATATGTTTTAAACATTTTTAATCATTTACCTTTGTGAACACTTAATTAAAATTACAAAACCAATTCTAATCTCGAGTCCAATTAATATGCAAATAAATGCAAATGTGGTAAAACTAGGTGGTGATTAAGTAGAGGACAGTTTATTTCATGTATACTTCAAATGTAAAAGAAAACAGATCTGCCACACTTCTAGTGATTTCATTGGCACACTGTTATGTTTACAGAATGACTATGCAGTTTATAGTAAATCTGCATATACTGTGACAGTGTTAGTACGAAGGATGTAGACTCCAGAAACATTATGCTTCCAGGCTAGAGACCGGATATGCTATGAAGTCATTCTTCTTTCATATCTCAAATCTCGGTAAGGTCAATGCAAAGTTAAATTTCAGGGTGCTTATTTACATGGTCATATATAATTCAAATCACTCTATCTCTGTGAGGCTGCATTGATTCAGATTGGTTTTACTTTATAAAACAAGTCTTTGAATGACTCTGAAAGAAAGGGTGTCCTTCAAAATTTCCTGTGTTTAGAAAAGGCCAATACATTTTGGATACCCCATTGGCAAAAGATGCATCCGCACAAGTGAAGTGCAAGAGTATATTTCACAATCTTCTGCACACCCTTCTCAATAGACCAACATCTTTATACATTTCAAATTCAATAATACTTACAATTAATAAGTTAATCCTCAGGGGGTGGAAGGAGCGGGTGGAATCTTAATTTGATCCCACGTTACTGCATTGATATTAACATCAAAGATCTCTTAAATCGACTTTTAAACAATCGTCAAGAAGTCTCTGTGTTTAGCAGACTTTAGAAGTTAATATCTCTGCAGCAAAATGGAATCCAATCAAGGGACTTGCATCTGATATATTTATTAATGGTAGGCACTGCACTCTTCGAAATTTATTGAAGTTTCTAACTGTGGGGGATATACTGCATTACACAGTTTCCCTGACTATGAAATTCTACAAGTTCACATTAAAAATAAAGAGATGGCTGTAATTAAAAACAGTAGGATTTCCTGAAATGTTTCCCCTCTAATCAGTTTTGTTTATTCATCACTTAAACTTTAGTTTCAGTAATCTATTCAATGATGCATCAATCTAAAAAAAAAGATAAAAGAACTAAACAGCTCGTAGTCACTGCAATTATCATTTGGTTGAATTTTAATTTTCAGAACTCGTCTGAATGCAATGAGAAAGAGCACTGACAAAGCATTCCTTAAAAGGCCATTATTGACTCCTTAAATTCATCCTGGTCATGCTGGCTAAGCACCACTTACAAGTTGTGAGCAACATTTTAATCAAAAAGCATAAAACATAGCTGAAGATGCTGGAAATCTGAAATAAAAATATAAGATTCTGGAAATATTTAGTAGATCAGGTCGTGAGGTGGAGAGAGAAACAGAGTTAATGTTTCAAGTTGATAAGTACTCATCAGAATGGGGGAAAAGCTAAAAATTAAAGCAAGTTTTTATTTGCAGAGCGAGAGGAAGAGACTGAGAGAATAAGAGAGAATTCCAGCTGACGTGGTAAAGACCAGGGAAGACCAAATCACAGAAGTGAATGTGGCACTAGCTGCAAGAATGCGCTAAAGGCTTATGAGTAACCAAAGTTATATCCAGAGAAGATGTCAATTATATGAAACAAATAAAGACTGGAATACTAACTGAGGAGATTTTAGGAAAACAAAACTGTACACTTAAAATACGAGATACAAGACTGGACTGGCTGATTATGTGAAATTTGATGTTGAATACTGAAAGCTGCTATATACCGAGTCAGAAGGCGAAGTGTAGTTCCTTGACCTCACGTTCAGCTCTGCGGGAAAAGTATAAGAAGCTAACAGCAAATTGGTCATGCTTGGTGAGTGGGTTGAGAATTAAGTGGATGGTTCAGGGTCATCTCTGAAATTGAACGTAGGTAAAAGCAGAGAATGTTGAAAACAGTGAGCAAGTCAGGCAGCAATTATGGAAAGATTAACAGAGTTAATACATCAAGTTGATTAAACTGGGAAAAATTGGTAACATGAATTTGGTCAGTTACCTTGCTTTCCATTTATTGAAGGCAATGTATAATTTAATTATTTTCTTACCGATTCACCAAAATGCTGCCTAGACTAGAGCCTTGGTTATAAAGGGAGATTAACCACATTGAATTGTTATTCCTTGGAGCATAGGAGGATGAGCAGACTATAAAATCATGAGGGGCAGGTTCAGGGAGTCCAAAACCAGAAAGTACAGATAAAAGATGAGAGTGGAAGAGATTTATAAGAGAACTGAGAGTTAACTTCTTTATACAGAGAATAATGAGTACCTGGATCAAGCAGCCAGAGAAAATGGCCGAGAGAGTCAACAACTGCAAAATTCAAGAGGCTCTTGCATAGGTAAATGGAAGAGAATGGCTTGTGGGCTCTGGGTCAAACGCAGGCAACTGGGACTAGCATGGAAGATGCTGTGGTCAGCATGGACCAGTAAAAGGCTTGTTTCCATGCTGAATTACTCAATGACTTAATTTTCTACATGTTTTATCTTGTCTCTACCCTTTTCTAAATTATTCTACTATTAATAGCTTTACCATTCCTGGTACTTTTGTAAGGTCATCCATTCACTGGCCTTCGACCCAATCCTCATATCACAATACCATAAAACCATAAGACAAAAGCTATTTGGCCCATTGAGTCTATTCTACCATTCAATCATGGCTGATCCTTTTGTTTTCCCTCCTTAGCCCCACTCTCCGGCCCCCTCCCTGTAACTTTTGATGCCATGTCCAATCAAAAACCTATCGAGCTATGCCTTAAATACACAAAATCACCTGGCCTCCACAGCTGGGTGTGGTAATAAATTCCACAAATTTACTACCCTCTGGCTGAAGAAATTTCTCAACAACTGTTTTAAATGGATGACCCTCTAACCTGAGGCTGTGTCCTCTTGTCCTAGACTCCCCCACCACGAGAAACATCCATCCCTCATCTGCTTTCAACATTCGAAAGGTTTCACTGAGATCCTCACTCATCCTTCTAAATTCCAGCGAGTACGAAACCCAGAGCTATCAAATGTTCCTCGTATGATGACCTTTTCATTCCCAGAATCATTCTTGTGAACCTCCTCTGCACCCTCTCCAATGCCAGCACATCTTTTCTTACATGAGGAGCTCAAAATTATTCACAATACTCAAGGTGAGGTATCACCAGTGCCTCATAAAGCCCCAGCCTCACATCCCTGCTCTTGTATTCTAGACCTCTTGAAATGAATGCTAACATTCTATTTGCCTTCCTCAGCCACTGACTCAACCTGTAAGTTAACCTATAGGATGTTCTGCACAAGGGCTCCCAAGTCCCTTTGCATCTCAGATTTTTGGATTTTCTCCCCGTTTAGAAAATAGTTTGCACATTTATTTCTACTATCGAAGTGCATGACCATGCATTTTTCAACACTGTCTTTCATTTGCCACTTCCTTGTCCATTCTCCTAATCTGTCTAAGTCCTTCTGCACCCTATCCTTCGTATCATTTGCAAAGTTGGCAACAAAGCCATCTATTCCATCATCAAAATCATTGATATACAGCATAAAAAGAAGCTGTCCCAACATTGACCCCCTGCGGAACACCTTTAGTCACTAGCAGCCAACAGAAAAGGATGCTTTTATTCCCACAAGAACCCTAGTCATTTTGACTTCTGTCCTTTCTTACCCCCTTGCTGATCTATTTTGCCAGGACCTGTTTGGGAGTATCCATTTTCTTAATCTGATATGTAACTTGCACTTCACTCCAGCAAAGGAATCAGCTTTAGGTCCAAGGCAGATTATTGCCAATTTTAGTTCAAATATCCTGGGTTTCGAAATCAACCCCCTCAATAGATATCTGACAAATCAGCTTTTTTGAACTACACTCCAAAACTGTGCAACTCAATACCTAAAACTACAAGGGATGCAGACTCAGTTGACACTTTTAAATACCAGCTCAAATCTATTTATTTAACCTTGTTTTTAACAACCATCTTTTTGGTTTTTTTGTTTGTTTTCATGTTTGCACTTCATCATATTGTAAAGCACTTTGAACTACATTGTTTGCATGAAAAGATCTCTAAAAATAAGTTCTTATTATCACTTTCTGGATAGTTGGTAAAAAAAAATTTCCAGCGTTAAACTGCCATCCTGCCACAGCATAGTCCCCCAAACTTTTACCTTTTTCTGAGAGATTAGTAAAAAAAAATAAAGTACTATGCAAAATAGCATGCAGTATATGTATAGATAGGGTGCCTAAGACTTTTGCATAGTACTGTAGTAATTTTATGTATTGCACTCCGCTGCTGTCGCAAAGAAAAAAAATCACTGGCGTATGTAAACGATCATAAAGCTGATTCTGATATTAGTCTCTATTGTGGACTGAGAGTCGGAAAGGGGCAGGAAGAGGGGAATCATGGTTGAGAAAAGGGGAAGGAAGAGGGAAGAGAGCCGGAAGCAACAGAGAGACATTCTGCGAGGATCAATAAACCAACTGTTTGCAATCAAATGACTTTGCCTGGTGTCTCACGGCTGGGTGTGTCTGCACCTGCGCACCACCACCACTCCTCACCCGCTGTGACTGGCACTCCTCCTCTGCCACCTGTCCCACACCCCTCACACAGTGCTCTATCCTCACCGTTCCCAATATCCTTTGCTCCCGCCAGATTTACAAACTTGCTCTCTGCTCCACATTGACCAGTACAGTACTGTGCAATGTCTTAGGCACCCTAGCTGTATGTTTGTGCCTAAGACATTTGCACAGTACTGTATTTCCACTGAGATAGGGGATTTCAATGCTGTAAGTAAAAAGACTAATTCTAAATCAAAATGGACTTACACAGGCAAGAGGCCAACATCAGTTTCTAGATCAAATCAATGTGAATTATAAAGCAAGTGCAGACTGAAACAGAAACGGATCAGATTTTGCCTGAAATTATGCCTTGATTAATACTCTACCTCAAAATGCCAAGGAATACACTTGCATGCCTGCTGATATCCTATAAAGACATTCATAAGCATTGTTTTTACATACAAGCAACCAGGATTCTGTAAGTGTATATACAGTGTTGGATTACACAAGAGAATGCAACAAGACCAAGATGCCTAACAGGGGAACCAGTGCATCAGATATCAAAAGAAGTCAAAGTCCGTGCAGCAGTTTACGAAAAGACAGTCTATAATTAACATAGATTTAGGTCAAATCTAGTAAAACTATTTTTGCTCATAATTGAATACAGCATACACTGTAGAATTTTCTGGTCATCAGTTGCAAATTGTTTGTCAGAAAACTCAGTAAATGATGGGCTAATTATTAACCCTCATGCATGTCTGTACAACAAGGGCAGAAAGCTAAATGAGCAGGTAGTACAAGCTTGGAGAATAAACTCCAAAACTGAACTAAAGGAAATATCTCAACACCTGAAATTAAAACCATATACCAACAGATGCCAAGGAGCAATTTTAAAGAAGTAATCTAATCTGTGGGTTCAGATGACTGTCATAAATCACGAGAGCTTCACCCTTATGGTTTATAATTTCATTTGAAACTCTTGATTAGTTTACTGCCTTGTAATCACCCCCAGGTACCCATTATGCTCTACTTCAAATATGCTGATTCCTACTGTAAACAGAAGTCCTTTCTGCTTGAGTGATACTAGCTATCACCATACTTTATCTAAAATAGTATAATTGACACAATTTAACATTGGACTGTCCATTGAGTTTTATTAGTATTCTTTAGAGCACATTGGTAAGCTCAATTCTAAATTCTGTGATCACTTGATGACGCACAACTGTTCCCACCTCCTTCTACTATAAACTGTGATGTTACAGACCTCTAGACAGCTGGAGGTTGAGTTATAGCTTTCACTGGAAGTAGCTCGCTGTGGAATGTGTTGCACAATAAAAACATTTGGTTCAAGTTTCGACTCAGTTAGAACTACTTGGTATGTACTGCACTTAGAAGATGCTTTAGAGACATGAAATGCCACCGACTGAATAATGGTTCAAATCCAAACAGAAAACTCAGCACCCAGGAGGTAGCTTGTATCTTAATTTCACAGACACAGCTATCAACAAATAGGAGCTTTAAAAACAATTTTCTGTCTCTCTGGAATATTGTAATTTTTAAAAGAAATATTGTGTTTATGTGACACCTCTCTCCAAGTCCACTAGAACAACGATCACAGTAGTCTTCTTATATTATTTAGTGTCCCTTTGGATTGTCTGAGGAATGAGGTGACGTTATAGATAAAGCGGCATTAAGCACTTACAATCTGCTTAGTCCACCCACACTGAAAGTGCTAGATTTGCTGGGCAGAAAGAATTATATCCTGTAACAAATGAGCTACAGATTTAACTGTTATGGACATTATAAGTCTACAACATAACAATGTCAATTAGAAGACAATGCTTCTTTAAATGAAACTGTTGCAAATAGTCTAAAAGGTGTTTTTAATGACACATCAGTGCAATTGATGAAAGAAATCTGCGTCTCACTCAGTTGCCTCCACTCTACAGCGTAAATAAATCAGACACCATAATCCCAGTTGCATCCTAGACCCACTAAAATGTAGGACTAGAACTCAGTTGATGAGATAAGGGAGCAATCTGTAACAAAATAAATGCTGGAACCATGCAAACTGACATTGGAGTCCCACAGGCCAAACAAGACAAGCAACAAATTTTCTCCTTTTGCAATAGAGAGAAAAAAACAATTTAAATCTCAAAAGGAAAACAAATGCATATTCTTATCTTCTTAAATTTTGTTATTTTCCTTTTGTATACAAACCAACTTCTTTACACAGAGAAGAGTGAGTGCCTGGAACCAGCTGATACGTCGGTCCACGGCCTCCTCTTCTGCCACGATGAGGCCACTCTCAGGGCAGAGGAGCAACACCTTATATTCCATCTGGGTAGCCTCCAACCTGAAAGTATGAACATCAATATCTCTTTCTGCAATTTTTTTTTCTTTTCCTTTCCCCCTTCCATCTCCATCTGTTCCCCACTGTGGCCTCTTATCTCCTCTCCTCACCTACCTATCACTTTCCCCTAGTGCCTCTCCTTCTTCCCTTTATCCTATGGTCTACTGTCGTCTCTCATCAGATTCCTTCTTCTCCGGCCCTTACCTTTCCCAATCACCTGGCTTCACCTATTACTTTTTACCTTGTCCTGCTTCATCATCCACCTATTTATTCTGGTGTCTTCCCTCTTCCTTTCCAGTCCTGGAGAAGGGTCTCAGCCTGAAACGTTGACTGTTTATAAATTTCCATAGATGCTGACTGACCTGCTGAGTTCCTCCAGCATTTTGTGTGCGTTGCTCTGGATTTCCAGCATCTGCAGAATCTCTTGTGTTTCTTCCTACCACTGGCAACTGTCCACCTTATACACAGTGATCGCCTTAGGCCCATGACAAAATGACCTAAAATATTTTGATACCGCCAGCCCCCAAGCAGCACCCCTCCTCCATGTCAAATCTGATGAAGTCTAATATACACTCAGTGCCCAGTTTACAGGGTACATCCTGTACCTAATAAAATGGCTAGTAAGTGCATGTTCTTGATCTTCTCTGCTGTAGCACATCCACTTCAAGGTTCGACATGTGGTGCATTAAGAAAAGGTCCTCTGCTCACCACTGTTGTAAAGAGTGATTATTTGAGTTCGTTACCTTCCTGTCAGTTTGAACCAGTCTGGCCATTCTCCTCTTATCTTTCTCATTAACAAGGCACTTTTACCTACAGAACTGCCACTCACTGAATGTTTCTTTTTGTTTTTCACACAATTCTTTGTAAACTTGAGACTGTTGGGCATGGAAATCTCAGGAGGTCAGCAGCTTCTGAGACACTCAAACCACCGTCTTGCACCATCAGTAATTCTACGGTCAAAGTCACTAAGATCACACCTTTTTCACCATTCCGATGTTTGGTCTCAAAAACAACTGAACCTCTTGACCACGCCTGTATACTTTTATACAATGACTTGCTGCCACAGGATTGGCTGATTAGATATTTTCATTAACGAGCGGGTGTACAGGCATACCTAATAAAGTGGCAACTGAGAGTAATTGTAATGTTATACTGTATAGAACTATGGATATTATGCTTTAGTTATACATCATATTTTCTACAATTTGTCTATGATAATCAACCTGGTTCTACAATGAGTGATGTTGTGACAGGCCATTATCTGAGAGTCCAAAGTAGTGAACATGACTTGTTCTGGGGCTAATTTGCGGACTAAAACTTCTGCCTGCATGTTCATCAACATTATCATCCAACTTAATGACCAACCATCAAGCTATATTGACAGCACTGCTTTGGGCAGGTTGGTTAATTTTCAGGTTTGTTCCATTTGCATTTTCATTCCTTTGGCCCAGTACCATTTAATTCACTTGAGAGCCAGGTGAAGTCAAAGTGAGGGGTACAAACCAGTCTCTCATCAACGTGGTTCCCCCAACGTGCTGTGGCATGGTAGCGGAGTGGCTTGTACAACACTTCATAGTACCAGGTGACCTGGGCTTAATTCTCACCACTGCCTGTAAGGAGTTTGCATGATCTCCCCATGACCATGTGGGTTTCCTCCAGGTACTCTGGTTTCCTCCCACAGTTCAATAATGCATTGGTTGGTAGATTAATTGGTCATTTTAAATTGTTCTATAATTAGGTTAGGGCTAAATAGGGAGCTGCTGGGTCATGCGGCTCAAAGGGCCAAAAGGACTTATTCTGCACTGCATCTCAATGGAACTAAAAGTATTAGCTCAATTCATAAATCTGAGAATTCAATATAAAAAATAATTCACACTAACTTAGTATAAAAGGTAAGCATTTGTTTTAAAAATTGTGGAAAACAACCTCTTTCAGATTTAAACCATTCAAGTGCTCTTTGAGTTGAAAGATTTCATGCTTCTTGTGTTTCTGCTTTAATACAGAATGAAAACAGGTCAGGGTGGATACAAGAAAATATTGCAGTAATTCACTTTCAATATAAATTAGGATTTCAGATGAAAGTTTCTGGAGATTACATAACAGCCTGTATCATTTCCCAAATCTGTGTTCATTTGATTGCATGTAATGAGAGTATGTCTGAGAGGCATTTATGTTTGAACAGTGTACGGTACCTCATTTTGATCATACTCTTTGAAAAGACTGTTCTTGCATCCCAATCTCCTCACAATTCCCCGATGCAGTTAAGGACTAAGCACGAAAAAGAAAACAAAATAACTGGAAATATTACCCATAACAACAATATTTTAGTGATTCTTTGAAAATATTTTGCAGTCCTTCACCATTCAAACTAAAATTCTGATCTGGGAGATCTGATTTGTGAGACAATTTATAAGGCTAATGAAGGGTCTCGGCCCGAAATGTCTCATGTTTACTAATTTCACAGATGCTGCTGGAACTGCTGAGTTTCTCCAGCATTTTGTGTGTGTTGCTTTGGATTTTCAGCATCTGCAATCTTTCTCGTGTTCAGGAATATGCAGACCAGATTGATGGTTTGATGCCATCAATTGCACTTTGAGGCTGGTGCTACCAATTAATTTCCAGTTAGTTTTTAAAAATATAAACGCATTTCAGGGAACAAACTGTCAGCACTATCTATAGCACGCTGCTCTGCAAATGTTAACCGAAAGCCGACATATTGGTATGACAGAGTAAGTTGTATAGCAGATGAGCTTCTTAAATTCATTTCGATTTTAGCTAGGGGTTTGCATTACAAATGCAGGTCGGGGAAGGCCATGGATAAACCAGAGAAGATGTTTAAATTCACGTAGAATAGTACAGCACCAGAAAAGAACCTTTGGCCCGATAGGTCTATGCCAACCATGATGCTAAATTAAACTACACCCATCTGTTTACACGTGATCCACATTCCCCCATTCCTTGCACGTTCATGTGCCTGTCTGAATGCCTGTTCTTGAATACCTGGGTATCCAATGGTACTTTGGATGATGATTATGTGGCCACTCATTTAAGAAGGAAGTAAGATGTTGCATACTAGATAATAAGTGGGGATGCTCTCAATTCCTGAGTGTAGCAATGGGAAACACCAGCAGGAAAAAAAAGAGGAATGGGAGCTTGGGTGCAAATTAGAAATTGATGGTATTACCATGGTAGACATTAAAATAAATCATCAAAAACAACTAGGGAGAAGAAAAGAAAATATGCCAAGTATCAGAGAGTGAGTTGGGAAGGGAAAGCAGTATTTGCTGCTGTATTTTTAAAAAATTGTATTTTCACAAGTAAATGGATTTATAGTACACTTGGAATATCAAAACTGTTGCCATACTGTCACCATCGCAAACATTGTTCAGCCCTGCTTTTGGAAGAAAGTATTTTACAGTTAAGCATTTCCCAAAGGTACATACTTGAGAACTACTGTATGCACGATAATGCTTAAACAGGCTGTCTTTTGTTTTTGATTCACTATAGGAGAAAATGAGAGATTTTTAATTTGGGAGTGGAACATCTAAAGTAGCTGGACTGGCAGACTCCATGAATGAGAAGGGTTAAGCGGACCCATTTAGAGGAACAATGAATGGATTTGTATTTACAAAGGTGTCGTTTGCTACCTAAGTGTGTATTGGAAGAATGGGCTACAAAATAATACTGTTAAGCTAAACCTATCCTTACCATTATCAGAGGGTCTATGATGTTATTGTGAAAAGCTATTCAGCATCACCCTCCAGGTCATCACACTCAATGGCATAGGCTTCCAAAGAAATGAATAGGGTAGGGAATTTAGGCTTTTAAAAATGATACACTTTACCGAGAAGTGGAGTAGAGTGTACATTCAGAGACAGACCAACTCAAGAGTGCTATTCTCTTTGCACTTGAGAACACAGGGAATTTCTGTTTTAAACCGCCACCAAATGGTGCTCCTTCATTGCTGAGAAGCTCTGAACAATTAGGAGTACCATTTGCTACTGCAAAATGCAGGTTCCAAACCAATACTCTCGCTGAAAGAAAAACAAACAGGAAAGAATGAGCGGCGTCCATGTATTCTTTCATAGCTGGGAGAAGGCGTACTTCAACAACGAGAGAATGAGCGAACACTATCAAGAAGTAGTGGGGCGGGGGGGGAGTGGTGTTGAGGTGTGGAGGAGGGGAAAGATCTGAACTGTTAGTGGTTTTGGGAAAAATCAGCACTCATTTAAAAAAAATCAACAAAGCCTATAAATTTCCATTACTAAATAATTAAAAGTTATATTTGAGCTTGCATGCCAGGGTTATTACTTCAAATAAAGCATCTTATTAATATTTTCTTCTGAATTTTTCCTATCCAAGAGGACTAAGGTTGTTCCCACATTGTTACTAAGGTGCCCCTTGAACTATTTTTTAAAATGGTGCAAAAAAAAATATGTGCCACGGTAACATAGCAGTTAGTATGTTGCTATCACAACTCAGGGTGCTTTGGAGTTCAGAGTTCAATTCCAGCACCCTCTGGAAGGAGCTTGGACGTTCTTCCTGTGACCGCATGGGCTTCCTCTGAGTGATCCAGTTTCTTCCCACAGTCCGAAGGTGTACTTGTTAGCAGGTAAGTTGGTCATTGTAAATTCTCTTGTGATTAGGTTAGTGTTAAATAGATGGGTTGCTGAGTGGTGCGGCTTGTGGGCCTCAAAGGGTCTGCTCCGCAGTGTATAGCTAAATAAAAGTAAATTTTAAAAATTAGTTTTGTGCTTCTTTCAAAGCTCAGAGATGAAGAGATTGCAACAAAGGTTCACCAGACGGATCTGGGGTATTTCCCCTGGATGGAGTGCCTAGAAACAAGAGTCACAGTAAGGGTTCAACTATTCAAGACCAAGATGAGTAGAAATTTCCGCATCATAGGTATTGAGTCATCAGAATTCACTACCTAAGAGGGTTGTGAGGCTCACTTGCTGAGTATATTCATGAAAAAAGATTGATATGCTTTTGGATAATGTGGAAATAAAGGAATATAAGCTTAAAACAGGAAGGAGGCATAAGGTAACGATGATCCAGGTTGTACTTTGGGATATTTATTACATGCTTATTATTGTGATAAGGAGTTTGGTGTGTGGATCGGTGACTATTAGTCTAGAGCAGGTGTTCCCAACCTTTTTTTATGCCATGGACCCTTACCATTAACTGAGGGGCCCTTGGACACCAGGTTGAGAACCCCTGGTCGAAAGCCTATATCAATTTGGTAACACAGTTTAGAATGCCAGTCCCATGCCAATATGCCCCTTTACTCTAAAATCAATTCATTATTTGCATATCTAAAACACTGTAGTAACCAGGAAAATAAACGATCAACATGTGCCAAAGTTCCTACTGGATTTGATTAGTGTAAACTCTGAAAATGATGGCATTCTATGGCAAGGTTGCATGCAGTTGCAGCCAATTTTTCTCTCTGACAGGAAACAATTACTTCAAAGTAGTACATTTCAATTACTCCATTTCGAACAGACTCCAACATTTGGGCAAAACCAGCTATGAGCAACAATTTACAGAGGGAAAGAGTGGTGGGCTGAAATTTACATTTCATACAAGTTTTATTAATGCCTTTTAATTTATACACAAGTAATGTTTAAAACTGGAATTTTACTTCTGAGCAGGAATTCCTGAACAACAGATTTTTGTTGCCCAGAATATTAGTCGATAAAACACTGATAAGAAATATACATGCTCAAGACACACAGCCTGACCATCCCCTGCACTTAAAAGTAGATGAAGACACAAAAGCTGTGCCAAACTTTGAGCGGAACATGTAAAGAACCTTCCAACCATTATGAATCATTCAAACATGATTTTTTAATACAGCAAGAATAGATTGCAAGTATCTCCAAGTAAACCTTATCATGTAATTGCATTAAAGAATAAAAATAATTTAAAGCAACTCAAATTAAAATTAACTCCTTTTTGAAAGAAATATATAACTTGTAGCAATCTGTTCAGCATCATTAATAAAATTGCCTCATATTGCTCTGAAATGTTGTCTTAGTGCATAAATAAATTTGCTTTTGTGGATATTAATTAACAAGTTTCTCAGAATCAGGATGAGAATTACTGGCATACGTCGCGAAACCTATTGTTTTGCCACAGCAGTATACTGTAATACATAATAATAAAAAACTATAAATTACAATAAGCATATATGTACAAAAATTAAATTAAATTAGTGCAAAAAGAGAGAAAAAAATAGCGAGGTAGTGTTCAGGGAATCATTGTCCGTTTAGAAATCTGGTTGTAGAGTGTAAGAAGCTGTGCTTGAAATGTTGAGTGGGTGTCTTCAGGCTCCTGTACTTCCTCCTTAATGGTAGCAATCAGAAGCGAGCATGTCCTGGGTGATGGGGGTCCTTAATGATGGATACCACCTTCTGAGGCATTGCTATATATTTTTTTAAGAGATACAGAGAGGAATAGGTTCTTCTGGCCCTTCGAACTGCACCACCCAGCAACCTCTGACAACTCTGATTTAACCCTAATCAAATCACCAGGCAATTTACAATGTCCAATCAACCTACTCAGTACGTCATTGAACTATGGGGGAGTGGGGGGGAACTAGACGACCTATAGAAAGCACGCATTCCACAGGGAAGGTGTACAGAGAATCCTTACTGAGGACACCAGGATTGAACTCCCAACTCCAACGTCCCGAGTTGTGGTTGCGCCTAATACCCACTACACTATCGGGACAACCAAGTGGATGTGACCTCAGAACTGGCGAGTTTGTGCCTACAATGAAGTTGGCTGAGTTTATAACTTTCTGCATCCTTATCTGATCCTGTGCAGTGGCCCCTCCATTACCAGATGGTGATGCAGCCAGTTAGAATGTTCTCCACAGTACACCTGTAGAAATTTGCATATGTCCTTGGTGATATACCAAATCTCTTCAAACTTCTTCTGAAATATAACTACCATCATGCCTTTATTGTTATTGCATCAATATATTGGGCCCAGGATAAATTGTCAGAGAACTGGAAACTATTCACTCTTTCCACTGCTGATCCCTCAATGAAATCTTGTGTGTGTTCCCTCGTCTTCACCTTCCTGAAGTCCACAATTACCTCCTTAGTCTTCCTGCCACTGACGCAAGGTTGTTATGGCAACACCACTCAACCAGCTTATTTACTTTGCACCTGCATGCCTCCTCATCCCCATATAAAATTCGGCCAACAATATTTGTATAGAATGTATAGATAGCACTTGAGCTGTACCTAGCTATACAATCGTGGGTGTAGAGAGAGTAGAACACACAGCCTTAAGGAGGAGATGCAAATTCCGATTTGCAGAGACTGTGGTCTCCCAATGAGAAAGTCAAAGATCCAGTTGCAGAGAGAGGTACAAATGCCCAGGTTTTGGAGCCTGTTGATTAAAATTGAGGGTCTGATTGTGTTGGACGCTGAGCTGAAATCAATAAATGACAGCTATCTGACTGCTATTAGATCACAAATTACCTTACTTCCTCACTGATCATTCCTTTCCCACTCCTTAGAAGTTTGAGTGTTAAGCTTGTCTCATAGGTGAGTAAATTTCCAAATACTCTTTCTGGGCTTGCTACAATACTATTAGCTCACACTTCTAGGAACTTTTACTGGACAAAATGATTTCAAGCTGAAGAACAAGAGGAAACCATAAATAACAGAGCCATGTGACGCTCTCCCACCCCTCCAGTAAATCTGGGCTAATGAGATGCAACAGTTTTAACTGGTGTTTGATTACATCAATGAATGCTTCTAACAATGCAAAGCAAAGGCAAAAGGACCCACAGCTAAGTTGCCCATGCATCACTGTGTCTGTAAGAATGCCAAATAACTTCAGAAATTTGGCTGGAAGACTGACCACAGTGTAAGAAATGTAAAGTCATGTATTTATTTTGGCCAGACTCATTTTAAAGAACTGTTGGGGCTGCAGCAGTGACAGGAGCAGCTGCAGCTGTTGAGGTA
Organism: Mobula hypostoma; assembly: GCF_963921235.1. Classification (NCBI taxonomy): domain Eukaryota; kingdom Metazoa; phylum Chordata; class Chondrichthyes; order Myliobatiformes; family Myliobatidae; genus Mobula; species Mobula hypostoma. The sequence continues at coordinate 83,546,620 of NC_086101.1, read as the reverse complement.
GTGAAGCAACAGCGGTAGAGGCATGACGTCCGTCAGATGATTAAGAGCTATGTGGCAGCAGCACAATGTAACACGTACATCCTTATGATTTACCTTGGAGCATCTATGCCCACTACGGTCAGCATATGCCAATTTCCTTAGAGTTTAATGATGGTGGTGGAGAGGGCAGTGTCGGAAGCATGGGATGTTAGAAATTATACTTTACTTTCCACAATGACTGAAGATTTTGGTACGTCGAACAACATGATCAATCAACTGTACAATTCAAGGCTGTCAGAGCCGATCAGACAAATTCCAAAGTGGGCTCAGAAGCTGTTAGAACTGTTCAATGGGGTACCACTTTTCCCCATTTCTGGTCAAGAGGGAAAAGCTCAAAGATGAGCCAACAGCTTCAGCGAGCTGCACTTCCAGATGTGTTTGCTCTCAAAGATGCTAGACATGTTGAACAAGCAGCTAAACTGTACTTTGAGACTCAGTTCTTTTTCCTCAAAAGGAACATTTTGAAAAATACTCCACTGCAGTCTTACGCAGACATAGCCTATGATTTGCCGGTATATTGTAAATGCCTTTTACAAAGTTAGTCTTGCTCAGCAAGTAAACTAGCATGTGGCTTTCGACAATGATATGTCCTAAAACAATTAAAGTAAAATTCTTGAATTTAGGATTTTCATTTCAGCATTCTATAGATCTCAGAGTTGCTGTTAGAGCCTCTGAGAAATCTTATTTTAATACATATTGTTAAAGGATTGGGAAACTTTTAAAGAGCAACAGAAGATAACTAAAAAGGCAATACGTGGCGAAAAAATGAGGTACGAAGGTAAACTAGCCAAAAATATAAAGGAGGATAGTAAAAGCTTCTTTAGGTATGCGAAAAGGAAGAAAATAGTTAAGGCCAAAACTGGGCCCTTGAAGACAGAAATGGGTGAAATTATTATGGGGAACAAGGAAATGGCAGACGAGTTGAATAGGTACTTTGGATCTGTCTTCACTAGGGAAGACACAAACAATCTCCCAGATGTAATAGGGGCCAGAGGTCCTAGGGTAATGGATGAACTGAAGGAAATTTATATTAGGCAGGAAATGGTGTTTGATAGATTGTTGGGTCTGAAGGCTGCTAAGTCCCCAGGACCTGATGGTCTGCATCCCAGGGTACTTAAGGCAGTGGCTTTAGAAATCGTGGACACATTGGTAATCATTTTCCAATGTTCTATAGATTCAGGATCAGTTCCTGTGGATTGGAGGGTGGCTAATGTTGTCCCACTTTTCAAGAAAGGAGGGAGAGAGAAAACAGGGAATTATAGACCGGTTAGCCTGACGTTGGTGGTGGGAAAGATGCTGGAGTCAATTATAAAAGATGAAATTATGACACATTTGGATAGCAGTAGCAGGATAGGTCCGAGTCAGCAAGGATTTACGAAGGGGAAATGGTGCTTGACTAACCTTCTGGAATTTTTTGAGGATGTAACTATGAAAATGGACAAGGGACAGCCAGTGGATGTAGTGTACCTGGACTTTCAGAAAGCCTTTGATAAAGTCCCACATAGTGGGCAAAATTAGAGCACATGGTATTGGGGGCAGAGTACTGACATGGATTGAAAATTGGCTGGCTGACAGGAAACAAAGAGTAGCGATTAACGGGTCCCTTTCGGAATGGCAGGCAGTGACCAGTTGGTTTACCACAGGGTTCAGTGCTGGGACCGTAGCTGTTTACAGTATACATTAATGATTTAGAAGAAGGGATTAAAAGTAACATTAGCAAATTTTCAGATGACACAAAGCTGGGTGGCAGTGTGAAATGTGAGGAGGATGTTATGAGAACGCAGGGTGATTAGGACAGGCTGGGTGAGTGGGCAGATGCAGTTTAATGTGGATAAATATGAGGTTATCCACTTTGGTGGTAAGAACAGGAAGGCAGACTATTTCTAAATGGAGTCAAGTTAGGAAAAGGGGAAGCACAACGAGATCTAGGTGTTCTTGTACATCAGTCACTGAAAGTAAGCATGCAGGTACAGCAGGCAGTGAAGAAAGCTAATGGCATGCTGGCCTTCATAACAAGGGGAATTGAGTATAAGAGCAAAGAGGTCCTTCTGCAGCTGTACAGGGCCCTGGTGAGACCACACCTGGAGTATTGTGTGCAGTTTTGGTCTCCAAATTCGAGGAAGGACATCCTTGCTATTGAGGGAGTGCAGCGTAAGTTCACAAGGTTAGTTCCCAGGATGGCGGGACTGTCATATGTTGAAAGATTAGAGTGACTGGGCTTGTATACACTGGAATTTAGAAGGATGAGAGGGGATCTGATTGAAACATACAAGATTATTAAGGGATTGGACATGCTGGAGGCAGGAAGCATGTTCCTGCTGATGGGTGAGTCCAGAACCAGAGGTCACAGTTTAAGAATAAGGGGTAGGCCATTTAGAATGGAGTTGAGGAAAAACTTTTTCACCCAGAGAGTTGTGGATATGTGGAATGCTCTGCCCCAGAAGGCAGTGGAGGCCAAATCTCTGGATGCTTTCAAGAAAGAGATGGATAGAGCTCTTAAAGATAGCGGAATCAAAGGTTATGGGGATAAGGCAGGAACTGGATACTGATTGTGGATGATCAGCCATGATCACAGTGAATAGCGGTGTTGGCTCGAAGGGCCGAATGGCCTACTCCTGCACCTATTGTCTATTATCTCCAGATTAACCTTGGCAAAGAACAAAAGATCCGTACAAATGAGATGATAAAATTAGTGATAATGCCACTTAATGGAACAGATTTTCTGCTTAAAATTAGGCAGCTCAATTTAGCTTTGCTGGGCTTCATTACTTAACTGGGTGAAATTCAGGATATCCAAGGGCAAGGAGGAGTTCAGCCGTCCAATCAGTTAACTGCTACACCCAGGAGTCCTGTGCAGCATCACTCGATTCCTAGCATCACGGTCACCTTCAAAAAGTGACGCCTCAAAAAGTCAGCATCGCCCAATGATGGAGGTCCTTAGTAAAGTGCAAGGTCGTAATGAGGTAGATTGTGAGGGAAAGAGTCCATCTTATTTTACAGGAGGTCCATACAAGGGTCTGATAGCAGTGGGATAGAAGCTAACCTTAAACTTGGTAGTACAAGCTATCAGGCTTTTGTATCATCTGACCAACAGAAGAGGGGAAAACAGTGAAGGACCCCCATCGCCCAAGACATTGTTGCCATCAAGGAGGATGTACAGGAGCCTGAAGACACACACTTAATATTTCTGGAACAGCTTTTTCCCCTCTGCCATCAGATTTCTGAATGGACTACCTCACTATTTTTTCACTACTTATTTAATTTAATTTTTATCTATATTATTTTTTATTAATATCTATTGCAATGTTGTGCTGCCACAAAACAATAAATTTCACAATGTATGCCAGTGATATTAAACCTGATTTTGATTCTAACAGTGAAACCCAATAACAGTCTTATCAGTAAATCTCTGAGGGCAGCCTCATAGTAAAATGTGACAGTTTGGAGTCTAGACAGTGGAATACATTAGTTATGCTTGTAGAGGCCCTGTGCTCAGAAGGCCAAAGAAATTTGACATGTTTCCATCAACTATTACCAACTTTTATCAATTCACCAACAATGGTTTGGTAGGAAAACTGCTGTGCACGATTCTGCAGAATGCTGTGGACACGGCTCAGGACTCCTTTGGAACCAGCCTCTCCTCTATGGACTCTGTCCATCCTTCTTGTCTTTGTAAAGAAGTCAGCATTATCATGGACCCTACCCATTCTAGACAATCCCTCTTCTCCCCTCTCCTATCAGTCAGAAGATACAGAAGCCTGATAGCTTGTACTACCGGGCTCAAGGTCAGTTTCTATCCCACTGCTACCAGCCTCTTGAAGGGACATCCTGTAAAATAAGATGGACTCTTTCCCTTACAATCTATCTCATTTTGATTTTGCACTTCATTGTTTACCTGTACTGCAGTTCTTCAGTAGCTTTTACTCTTATTTTACATTGTTACTGCTTTATCTTAGTCAAGCTCAATGCACTGCGTAATGATTTGATCCATATAAACAGCAAGCTTTCTAATCTATTTTTGGTACATATGACGAATGTAAACCTATACCAATACAAGTATGTTGGGCCTTTATCAGTGGGGAACAGGTTTCCTTCTGGAACAATGTAACAGGAACATGCTCCAAGAAAAAGCAGACCCCAAGGCACACAACTCACAAGATTTGGTGGTTCACTGCTCAGAAAACACATGGGTTTTAACAGAAGCATTAACCATCTTAATTCAAAATTATTTCTCCTCCACTAAAATCATTGGTAGTCCTGGAAATACATCTGCAGAATCCTTCTCTGATTAAAATGGCATTTGTAGTCCAAAAACAATGTGGTGTACAGGATCATCTCTGGGACAGCAACAAGAACATCAGCCTGAAAGGATGTAATCTCTCAACTTGTTCACGGAAACATAAACTGGTGGGACAGAGAAACGATCCACTGTCACTGACCTCGGTCCATGAAGACCTAGAAGGACACCACTTTGACTGGGGCGCTGCAGAGGTTCTGGCGCAGGCAAAGATGAGTGTGTTTTTTTTTTAAAGTGTGCCTCTCTTATGATAGCTCCATAAACAAACATATTGAAATGGACACAATCAAAGAAACAGGGGCCAATAGAATTCAAAGGTCAACTGCAGAGGCAGCCAATCAGGACTGAGGCAAGTGAACGGGAGTCCATATACACACAAGCACTCCCAAAGAGAAGCCCCAACAACTGTACACTGAGGATGCTGGCTCGACTGGTGATGAAACCTCTCCAAACTAATTGCCAAGCTCAGCGAACAGCACATCAGACGCCTCAATCCGAGCTACCAATACTCACCACCATCCTAAACTCCAAAACAAGTTACTCATTAACAGTGGTGCTCTGACATGGCTAGAGAGTTTACTCATGTAATATTACTCTATTTCAAAAACAATAAGTAGTCAGGTGTCACCAATAAGAAGAATAATTCTTATTAACTGCACAGTATATATTTGGTGGTACAGCAAACAGAACTGCTTCCCCACAGCTCCAATGATCTGGGTTCAATCTCGACTTCCAGTGTTACACTGGACAACAAAGGTCTTGCTTCCTGAATACTTTTGGGTGCATCTTATAGATTTTGGGCTGCTGATCATGAAAATCACCCTGAAATGTCCCTGTCATGCATCATTCTTTTTTGCATTGCTTATATTTGTTACTTCAATTCATAATTTTCCAGTCAGAACAACTGATGCTAAAATTAGGGAAGACATTTTTGCGGGTCCACAAATCAAACAGATCATCGATGACAGGCAGTTTGAAGAACTTCTAGTGGAAACGTAGAAAATCGCATGGAAGGCATTCAAGGATGCTGCTGAAAATTTTCTTGGCAACCACAGTGCACCAAGTTACATGCAGCTGGTTGACAACATGCTTCAGGTATGCAAAACCATTAAGTGCACCAGGTTATTAAAGATTCATTTTCTGCATTCACACTTCAACTTCTTCCCCGTAAATCTTGGTGCTGTCAGTGATGAGCATGGTGAAAGGTTTCACCTGGAAATTGCAGTAATGGAGAAGTGGTATCGGGGCAACTAGAATCCATCAGTGCTGGGTGATTATTGAGTGAGAAGCCTCTGACATAAAGTACAACTGAAAATCATCAACAAAACATTTTTAGCTTTGTTGATTTATTGCAAAGCATCAGCAGCATTATGCAATTAAATGCTTTATATGCAATAAAAGTTAACTTCTTGTTTCCTCGAATTCCTATGTGATACAAGTCGTCCGAAATTTAATTTGTGTTCAGCTTCAAGTGGTCTACCATAAGCAAAAAAGTTTCAAAATAAGCAACACTTTTGAAAAATTTGTTGTCCAGGCAAAATTTATCAGCTATGCAGAGTTTGCACATTCTCCCTACAACCAAGTGGGTTTCCCCCCGTTGCAACTGTGTACGCCCACATACCAAAAACACGTACGCCTCGGTAAATTGGCCCCAGAATGTACAGGTGGTTGGTAGGTGAAAAGGTGATTGAAACATCAGAAGAATCAAATGGGGAATTGGTGCTGGTGTCATATAAAGGGCAGCTTGTTGGTCAGTGCAGACTCCCTGGGTCAAAGGGTTTTTTCTGTGTTACATAATTTCTTAACCTTCCTCACAGATCTGACCTCAGGAAGTACCACTTAGAAAGGTCACACCACAATACAACCAGCAATCTTAACTGCAGAGGTGTTAGCAAGGTATGAATGCATATTAAATCATGGGAGGAGAAATCTTTCAGCGTGCAGAGAAAATGGCACAGACATCTGAAGAATAGCACATGAAGGACATAACTCCCTTGTGCAAAGGACAGAAAGGTGAAAAGGAGTTGTCTATAAACGTCTGCTCTTCTGGGAACCTTGCAATGCAGTCAAATCACCTTCTAGTTGGTGTACACTGCTAGCAACAAGTTATAGGAAGGATGCAATTAAGCCAGAGAATATGCAGAAAAAGGTGCACATGAATGTTGCCTGGACCAGAGGACTCAAGCTAGGTGCAGATATAGTCACAGTCTTTTTCTCAGAGTAGGGGAGACTAAAATTAGAGAGTTGAGTTTTAAGGTGAGATGGGAAAGATTTAAATGGGATCTGAGGGGCAAGAATTTCAATTGTGGGTACAGGGAATGAGACAAGCATAATTCCACATCTTAAAGGCAGTAGGAAAAATGCATGGTTTTGAGTAGGAATTCCCAACCTATTTTATGCCATGGACTGCCACCATTAACTGAGGGGTCTGTGGAACCCAGGTTTGGAGAGGTATGGGCCATTGCAGGCAAATATGAATACTGTAATTAAATTACTTGGTCAGTTTGGACAGGTTGGGCTGTAAGGTGCACTTTCGATTACGTGCAACTATTCCATTGATCAAAAATTGGAGATTTCCCACTTTGCCACTTCATGTTTACTTTAACTTCCACTTTTCAGCAGTGAATAATAATGTCATATACGGCTGGTATCTGCAAAGGCAGTCAACAAGGATACTACGGTCATGTTCTTGGAGAGAGGATGATAGTGACATTGACAACTCATGTGAGCTTATACTTGGGGGTCACAAATGTGCATGGCAACAACCTCCTTGAAGGCTAGCATGTGTGCACAATGCACCAATAGTAAGCATTAATTACAGAACATCTTTCCTCAGAAAATCAGCTGGAGAAGGTACTTGATCTTGTATTTGTTGTAAGTCTTTCCTCGTTTATTTTGCACATCTGACGATCTAACAAACTTCTTGGTTTTGCAAAGCTTCCTCTGATATTTCTGGCCACCAAACTCTGAGTTGAAATTTTGCTGAAATCATCCAGGATTATGGCAGTGGAGAACATCGTTTGGGCTAACCTATTTGTGGTTTGTTTTAAAGAGAGATGCACAGCACTCTGCTTAAGTCTGCAGGGACAACATGTCAAACTCCTTAAATAATATTCTATTTGATCCTTTGTAATTATTAAAAGCTGGTTCCTCTGTGAGTTAACAATGTGACATAGCATCCTGTCAGAAATAATTTGGGTGTTACACTATTCTCAATAGCTTTTGGTTAAACTGGATGCCAGAAAAAAACAAGAATGGCACAGAGACAAAGCTGATAGAGCTGCTGTCACATAGCTCTGATGAACCAGGTTCAATCCTAACTTCCGATGCTGTCAGTATGAAGTCTGCAGGTTCTCCCTTTGGGTTTCCATTGGGTGCTCCAGTTCAGAAACAGAATCACTTTATTGCCAGTATGTGAAACATACCAGAATTGATTGTGGTCCAATGCCAAGCATAAAACACAGGACAATACCATAACCGACAACATAATAGTAACCAACAATTTACAAGACAATACAGCAAATAGCCATGAGCTATTGATTATTAGCAGACTGTCACACGTGCAAAATTCAGTAATCAAACTTAAATAAATGTGAACATATGAACAGACTAAATAATATGCAACAGAACAAGGAGAGCAGGAAAAATGATGTTGTACAGAGACAATTAGGGTATTACACCCGACTGAGTTTTTTTTTGAGAAGCTGCATAGCTACAGGAAAGAAGCTTCGGAGATGACGTGTAGTCTGGTGGTGATGACATTTAATTGCCTCCCTGGTGGCAATTTGATGAACAGATGACTGCTAGGGTGGATGGAATGAGCAGTAATTTTTTCCAGCTCTTTCCTTCACTTTGCAGATAAGCAGGTCTTTTCGTATTGGTGGGTGACAGCCAATGATCTTCCACGCTGAGTGGACCACTCGCTGCAACCCCGGCTTGAAGGGGGAGGTGGTGGCGGGAAACCAAATGGTACATTATAGCGGTGGTCACAACACTCTCAATGATGGCCGAGTTAAAATACATCAGGACATGCCCCAAGTTTCCTCAGCTGGCGTCCTCCCGCATTGAAAAGACATGCAGGTTGGAGGGTAAACAGGCCACTACAAATTGCTTGATGTGCGTAGGTGGTGTTAGAATCTGTTGGCAGTTGATGGGAATGGGGAGAGAATAAAATGGGTTGAATGCAAATGAGTGAGAGATGCCTGGTACAGATTTGGTCGTTCAAAGGGCCCGTTTCCGTGTTGTATGACTCCATGTGTGTAAAAGAGTACCAGCGAACACAACTTTTTCACAAAAAGAATTCATACACATTTGTAAGAAATATTGACTCTTGCACAAACATCCCCAAAATTGATGATCATAGGTGTTAGTCTGAATTGTGTCCATACGTATTTGTATATTTTTGGCTTTGAACAGATGAATTTCTGCGTCTGTATGTTCAGTCAGTGTAAGTATCAACAGTAATTTCAAGATTAGTGTGTTTCGGGACTATTTAAAAGGAAAGACATTTGAAATGCAAGTAGGTTGATGAGCATCTGAAAGCACAAGTGTTCCTTCACTGAAACTCTGACCAAAGTTTTATTTTGATTAATACATGTCAGCTTCATTTATTCTAAACTTAATTTAAAAACAAGCTTAAAACACATTTAAAGTAACAAATACTTTATGAAGGTAGTTACTCCAACTGCTAGGATGTCAAGAGCAAACAGGGCAGTGATCCTTTTGCTCAGGACTATTTATGCAGGAAACAAAATACTTTAATATACCAATTTATATTATATTTCTGGATTGGTTTCACTCAATCCTGCCAAAACTAGTTTCATCCTTTTTTTTTCCCATTATTCTATCCTCTATACCTTCAGATCTCCTTCTGTATATCTCATGTTACCATGCCTCAGTAATTTATTTCCTAAAACTTTTTGTTAATGTTCCCATGAAATTATTTTGTTAATTATTGTCCATGAACCTATAAATTATTATAAATTACCATGATTGCACACGGCACATTTAGATGGAGACGTAACATAAAGATCTTTACTCTTCATGTACGTGAAGGATGTAAGAAATAAAGTCACTTCAATTCAAACGTTAGGCCCTCATTAAACCATCTCAACTCAGCACAACTCCTTCAAATTACAGTCATACTCAGAACAGGTCACATCCTCAGAAGCACCTATTTGCTTAGAATTTTACTGTTTACACACCTATAAAGAAATTTTCAAAATAAGTGTTTTTGCTACACAAAAGCACCCTTATCTGAATAAAAGAAGCAGGTTTAAAGTTTGAAATACTGTAGGCTCCAAAATGCTAAAAATTACATTGAAAGCCCGTGGGTCCCTTCCTCCTTTCCTTCCTCTCAGATTCCTTGCTCTGCAACTCTTTCCCTTTCCCATTCACTTGGTTTCACCAATCACCTTCTAGCTATCCTCCTTCCACTCCCCCTATCTTTTCATTCTGGTATTTTCCCCCTTCCTTTTCCGTCCTGAAGAAGGGTCTTGGCCCGAAACGTCATGCTGCCTGACCTGACTTCCTCCAGCATATTTTTTTTTTGTGTTGCATTGAAAGCCACAATGTTGGCTTGTGGATAGATATGCAAGAAGGCCCCCTTTGAAAAATAAACATACATGGTGCAATTGCATGAAACATTCTAAACACCTGCAAAATGACTTCAACCAAAATCTATCTGAAAAGTAAGAACAGTTTCTGCTGCACTGAGAGCACACGTGGACACTGTTGCCCTGACATTCGACTTCTTTCCAAGAGTCATACTGATATTTTGTGGTTTGCATATCATTCACCAAACATAATTGCACAAATCATAACGGGCAAGGAGAGAAAATGTTTATCATCTGCTTTGAATGTCTTTTGACAACAAAATCTTCTGACAGATCTAAGATAGAAGCTACCTTTACCAAAATCCCGCCAGAATCAGATTTACGATCCCTGACATATGTTGTGGCTTGTTGTTTTGAAGCAACCATAGAGTGCAAGATATTAAAAATATTACTATAGGTCACAATCAATGAATAAACAAGCAGAGAGGCAAATAGATAAATCAGCCCACAAAAGAATAGTAAGGTAGTGTTCATGAGTTCATGGACTGTTCAGGAATCTAATGGCAGTGAAGCTGTTCCTAAAATGATAAGTGTGCGTCTTCAGGCACCTGTACCTCCACCCTGATGGCAGTAAAAATAAGAAGGCATGTCCCGGATGGTGAGGGTCCTTAATGATGGATGCCACCTTCTTGAGGCATTGCCTTTTGAAGATGTCCCTGATGGTGTGTAGAACTGTGTCTGTGATGGAGATGGTCCAGTCTACAATTCTCTGCTGCTTCTTTCAACCCTGTGCACTGATGACATACCAAATCTCAAACTTCCAGTGAAGTATAACTATTGGCGTCCATGAATGCATCAGTGTGCTGGGCCCAGGATAGATCATCTGAGATTTGAATGCCCAGGAGGTGAGGGACAGGGTCAGTTCAGCTCGCTGCTCTGCGCTGACCTAAGGGTCTGAGGACGGACTCTCTGTGGATTTCAGTTCAGAACAGCATTTGCTTGCAATTACTGTTTGCGTGATTTGTATTTTTTTCTCTCTGCCCTTTGGGTGCTTGACGGTCTTTTTTTTTATGGGTTCCTTAGCGCTTGTTTCGTGGTGCCTGTTAGGAGACGAATCTCAAAGTTGCACAATGTATCACAAAGAGGAGGAAACCTGCAGGTGCTGAAAATCCAAGCAACACACAGAATGCTGCAGGAACTCAGCAGGCCAAGCAGCATCTATGGATCTACAATCGAGTGATAAGTGAAACCCCGGGAGTGGGGTGGGGGGGGGGGTGTCAAGTAAAAGCCGGGAGTTCAGTGGTGAAAGAGATACAGGGCTGGAGAAAGGGGAGTCTGATACGAGAGGAAAGAAGGCCATGGAAGGAAGTAAAGGGGGTGGGAAGGAGGAGTGATGGGCAGCAAGGAAATAAGGTGAGGGGGGAAAAGGGAATGGGGAATGTCCCCCCCTTCAGTCGAAACGTCAACTGCTTAGTCTTTTCGATAGATGCTGAGTTCCTCCAGCATTTTGTGCATGTTCCTCACAAATTACTTCATCAATCAGTTATCACCATAGCAACACTAACCTTACCCCTGTCAAAGGCCATCACTTTGTCCTATCTGACCCTTCTCAATTGACTTTGCAGCCTAAAATTCTTCCCACTTTTGATGAAATGTTTGAATCTGAAATGTTAGCTATTGTACTCTCACTGAAGAGTGTTGCCTGCCCTGCTGGGTGTTTTCATTACTTTCAATTTTTGTTTCAGATTTTCTGCATCTGCAGTTCTTTTGAGGTTCAAGATGGGAGCTCTGCCCACTAATGCATAAGTTGCTTTCTTTACACATTATGGCATTGTGATACTATGAAGCTGTCACTTTTAGATATACAGTGCCCACTTGAGCTCTTTTGGTGTAATTGATATCATCCCACACAATGTCAATCTGGTTAAATGTACCTTGAGAATACTCATCATTTTTTGCAGCTTTTAGGCCTATTGGCATATATCTAATTTGCAGCTGAATTATGCTGGGCCATTTGGCATGTCTGAAACAGGTATATAAATTGACAGCAGCATGCTATGTTATCAATCTGAATTCAGGTGTAACTTCAGCATTTCATTGTCCTGTATATGTTTCTGCAGATCCATATGAACATTAGATATGGGAGCAGAATCAGGCTATTTGGCCCATCGTGTCTGCTCTGACAGTCTATCATGGCTGATTTGTTATCTCCCTCAACCCCATTCAGCTGCCCTTATCCTGTCACCTTTGACATCCTGTCTAATCAATAACCTATCAACCACCACTTTAAATATACCCTATGACTTGGCCTCCACAGCTGTCTGTGGCAATGAATTCCACAGATTCACCACCCTCCGGCTAAAGAAATTCCTCCTCTCCTCTGAGCTAAATGGTCATCCTTCTATTCTGAGATTACATACTCTGGTTCTAGACTCCCCCACTATAGGAAACATCCTCTTCATGTCCACTCTTTCCAGGCCTTTCAATATTAGATAGATTTCAATGAGATTCCACCCCCCCCCCACATGCTCTAAACCTCATTGAGTATAGGCCCAGAGCCTCATACATTAACTCTTTCATTCTCAGGATCCTTCTCATGAACCTTCTCCAGTACCAGCACATCATACCTTAGGTAAGAGGCCAAAACCCTCAAGGTAGTATATGGTATGTATACTTCGACAATAAAGTTACTGTGAACTTTGAAAACTGCTAGCTGTACTCCAAATGCAGTCTTGACCAATGCCTTATAAAGCCTCAGCATTACATCTTTGCTTTTATATTCTAGCTTTCTGGAAATGAATGCAAATATTGTATTTGCCTTCACTGCCATTAGCTCAACCTACATTCTGCTTATGTTGTAATCATCTGGCCAATGTCCAAGGAGCATGACCAAAACTGGTCAAAACAATAGTTTGCTCTCAGTGGCTGACAAGTGTAGATCCAATAAAAACTCAGTTCCTGCTAACAGTATAGCATTCACAGCAGGGGTACAAACAGACAAATGTTTAAGTCAAATAAACTCTTGCATAATTCCATTAAAAGTAGATCACCCAAGAATAACTGTGATACCAACAGAGTTAACTCCTTTAGTGATTGGTGACAGGGCTTATATTTTAATGCTGCAAGTCAATAGCTTTATATTGTGGAGCTTTGAATTATACAATGTTTTGACAACATAAACCTAAATCGCTTTTGCAACAAATAGGCGTGACAATAGTAATAAGTCAACAGAACTGGAATATCAATTAAAACCAACAGCACTATTGACGGCTCCATAACATTAGTCATAAGGGCAAGATTCTAATCTTTCACCTTAGCTGCTGCTGACCTCTATTCTTGAAAGTTGTTTAGTCACAAAAATGACGAAAATATTCTTTCATGTCAGTATCAATCATTTCAAGGTCATGCAACGTGTTAAGTTAGAAGGTGATGGGGAAGAATGGATGTGGGTGGTGACTTGTTGTGTGAAGAAGGGGAATAAAATGTAATGGCACTAAATAGAAATTGGCATCTGTGACCTCAAGTTGTGTAATTTTGCTGATTTTGTTGCTTTCTGAGAGGTAAGTTAAAAAAAGTAATGAAAAAAATGGTGCTTCGTGATCAAGTGGGTGGGGAAATTCTCCAAAGGCTTTTTTCATGACTCTCCTGCAATGCAGAGCAAAATGTCTGCAATCATCAAGCTTACTGATAAACACATTTCTATCACCTGCATTAGGTGTCATTGAGTACCACTAACCACCAGTCATAGATGGAAAAACATCTGCAATACTGCACTCCAGCATCTGTATATAACTAGATGAATTTGAATGCATTTAGATCAAATCATGCTGATTAAGTGTCTTTTCTCTCTAAATATCAGATACTAATTTTCATTTCAGGCTAATCTAAACCAGTTTCCCTTTGCAAATTAGTATCTAATTTAACTTGTAACTGTCAGAACTATTTCTCTTCACAAACATGAACAAAGAAATGCTCATTTTGAACAGACAGAGGATAGGCTTATAGCACATTGATCTGAACTTCATTTTGTCTTAAGTGTGTACAGGTACATCAATTCAAATTGAGCTTCATCTGTCTGAAGTCCCTAGTGAGGAGTGAATGTTTGTATCATTTTAGTCAATATGGACTAGTTCAAAGAACTTGCTGATTTTAAAAGGAATGATTGTTGATGTGAAATTAGCCCTCCATGCTTTTACAAATCTGAAATGACAATGGGGAATTCTACAATTTTCATTTAGAAGTCTTTCACATCTTGGCAGGGAGTGATTCAAATGCTTTTGTGCCAAGTATTATAGAGTCTGTTTGAAATGATAAAAAGTGGCATTACACGACAATTTAATTGAACAGAAACAGGACTTCAGTATAAGTAGATTGAATTTAGGACCTGTACTAAAGTCTTTCATTATAAGTCATGCTTTCAGTAAACTTGAGGTTATACTGTACGCAGAAGAATGGATAACAAAGAAACGGAAGAACTGCAACTTACACAGCCTAGTCAGAACCTCACGCTATCTTAAGGCACTTTATAACTCGTGAAGTAGTTACCACTACTGTCGGAAATGCAGCAACCTGTCCTCCTCAAGGATCCGCAAATGTCAAATTTAACAAAAAAAAAGCTTTTATTCACATATTCAACTCATCAGTCATGGTTCATAGGGTCATTTGTCAAACAAAATTTGACATGCAGCCACAAAAATATATTAGAGCAGGCGATCAAAGCTGGAGATGGGATATCACGAGTCTGTAAGAAGGAATTAAAAGTTTCAGGGAAAGAACTCCAGAGCAAAGGCACTGGTAGTTGAAGGCGCTCTTGCTAATTGTGGTGTAATTAAATTCAGGCTGATCAAAAGGACAGAATTTAAGGTATGCAGTGATCTCAAAGGGTTTAGAGAGGGAACGTTAAAGTAGCGAAAACAAGTGTAGGCCTGCTGTGTGAATGAGACTGTTATTTAAGATTCAATATTGTTTAATGTCATTTCCTGTACACAAGTGTAAAAAGAACAAAATAACTGTTACTCCAGATCCTGTGCAGCAGATAAATAACATAAAATGAAGAACACAATAATAGTAATATACAATAAATGTAAACAAATTAGATAGCTTGTATACACAGATTGATTGTATGATTCTAAGTTGTATATAAGGTGACTGACAGGAAATAATAAGATAGTGGTGGAGTTAGTGAGTAAAGGTGTTGATCAGTCTTACTGCTTGGAGAAATAGACCGATCGGACAAATTTGGGACAATGTTTATTGACTGCAGAAGAAAGTTAAATAGCCAGGACATCAGTTAGTAAGTGAAGTCTAAATGCAATAATGCCAAGACACAGCATGTGAATATTTGGTGGCAAGGTCAAGGCTAAATCCTTCAAGGAAGCTGAATGATGGTGTGTCAAAGGAAGATATATCAAAACTGAATATTCTTGTTATTATATCTGTTTATTCAAGGTGCGCATGTATTTCAGGCTTGGCTAGTAAGACCATAAGACTTAGGAGCAGAATTAGGCTATTCAGCCTATCGAGTCTGCACTGCCATTCCGTCATGGCTGATTTATTAACCCTCTCAACCCCACCCTTTGATGTCTGACTAATCAAGAACGTATCGACCTCCGCTTTAAACATACTCAATGACTTGGCCTCCACTGCCTCCTGTGGCGATAAATTCCACAGATTCACTACCCTCTGGCTAAAGAAATTCTTCCTCACCTGTTCTAAATTGACTTCCCTCTGTTCTGAGGCTGCGCTGTCTAGTCTCAGACTCACTGATGACAGGAAACATCTTCTCTACATCCAGTCTATCTATGCCTTTCAATATTTGATAGGTTTCAATGAGATCTCCCCTCATTCTTCTAAACTCCAGAAAGTACAGGCCCAGAGCCAAAAAATCCTCCTCATACATGAACCTTTTCATTCCTGGAATCATTCTTGTGAACTTTCTCTATGATGCCCATAATGGCATACCCGCCAATCATTCTCATAAACCTCCTCTGTGATGCCCATGTCATATCAGCCGATCTCTAACTGCACTACAAGGTCATCTACCTTATTCTATTTACTGCATGCATTCAAATATAACACCTTCAGCCCTGTTTTCATCACTCTGTAGTTATAACCAGTAATCTTTCTATCCCAAATTGCCCTTGAACTGTGTGGTCTTTTCAAAGGGAAGTTCAAGTATGACCACATTGCTATTGTACATTCACAGGCCCCAAGAAAGTGGCAGATTTCCATCACTGCAGGGAATCTGTGAACCACTCTGACCGCTACAACTTCGTGAAAGTTCATGGTCATCATTGTTGATGAGATCTTTATTTTCAAGATAAATTTTAATTAACTTAATTTGAATCCCCAACATTTCTCTAAGGACTTGAACATGGTTAGGAGGCAGCGAGTGGGAATAAAAGGATCCTTTTGAGGTTGGCTACCAGTTACTAGTGGTGTTCCACAGGGTCGGTTGGGACCACTTCTTTCTATGCTGTATAGAAATGATTTTGATGATGGAATAGATGGCTCTGTTCCCATGTTTGCAGATGATACGAAGGTTGGTGGAGGTGCAGGTAGCTTTGGGGAAACAGATAGGCTGCAGAAGGACAGACAGATTAGGAGAATGGGCAAGGAAGTGGCAAATTAAATACAATGTTGAAAAATGCTTGGTCATGCACTTTGGTAGTAGAAATAAATGTGCAGACTATTTTCTAAATGGGGAGAAAATCCAGGAATCTGAGATTCATTGGGACTTGGGAGTCCTTGTGCAGAACACCCTGAAGGTTAACTTGCAGGATGAGTCAGTAGTGAGGAAGGCAAATGCCACGTTAGCGTTCATTTCAAGAGGTCTAGAATTTAAGAGGAAGGATGTGATGCTGAGGCTTGCTGAGGCTTTATAAGGCACTGATAAGGCCTCACCTTGAGTATTGTGAACAGTTTTGGGCCCCTCATCTTAGAAAAGATGTGCTGGCATTGGAGAGGGTGAGAAAAGGTTCACAAGGCTGATTCCAGGAATGAAAGAGTTATTGTATAAGGAATGTTTATTGGCTTTGGGTCTGTTCTCATTGGAATTCAGAAGGATGAGAGGGGATCTCACTGAAACCTTTCAAATGTTGAAAGGCCTAGACAAAGTAGATGTGAAAAGGATGCTTCCCATGGTGGGAGAGTCTAGGACAAGAGGGCACCGCTTCAGGATAGAGGGGTGCCCTTTTAAAACAGAGATGTGGAGAAATTTCTTTAGCCAAAGGGTGGTGAATTTGTGGAATTTGTTGCCATATGCAGCCATGGAGGCCAGGTCCTTAGAGGTATTTAAGGCAGAGATTGATAGGCACGTGTTTGGACATGGCATCAAAGGTTACGGGGACAAGGCCCGGAATTGGGGTTGAGGAGGACATTTTAAAAAGGGATCAGCCATGATTGAATGGCGGAGCAGACTCGATGGGCCCGATGACCTAATTCTGTTCCTATGACTTATAGCCTTATGGACGTCAACTCATGTCTCTAGATCAACTTTCCAGGTCATCAAATACTACATACTTGTAACTAACTATTTGTTCAAACCCTGCTTAAACTTGGAATTTAATCAAGTGATCTATTTAAATGATATTCGCTGAGGGATAGACATCAGTAAGAAGACCAGTAAATGAATTCCACAATCTTGAAACCAAAGCATTCTTCATCTTCACCTCAGAGAAAAGGTGGGAGGCTTCCCAGAGTATTGTATCAATATGTCTAACATGATTTTGAGCTTAAGTCTCCAGAGTAGAACTTGAACCCACATCCTTTTGACTCAGAGGTATCATGCTAACACCTAGGCGTAAGTAATGAGTGTAGCAAAATCAAGAAGGAGTTTTGAGATGACATAAGTTATGATAAGGAACCTCAAGCATCAACCAAAATGAAAGAGCTTCAATTATACAGTTTTTATTTTTGGTTCTGATCAGGCTTTTCTTTCCCCCCTGTTCAATGGTAAAATCGGGTATTTTTGGCTATTACACAAAAAAAGTGTTAACTTTTGTTTTTTTTTAATAATTAAACTGATGAAGCCAATAAATAATACGCACAAATTCAGATCTGCCCATCGACACCCGAATTTACTAATAAGGCTTACTTTTTCAAGCACATTCTATGAAGTGTTTACAAATAAATGTGATTGGTCAGTGGACTAAGGTCAATATACCATATCCTCATTTCATGTGCTACATTATTAAAGCAAGATGCAGAGCTGACATTACAAAACACATTGGTGCATATAAATAAAATATCGATGTTTTAAAACAGGTTCAAAACAATGTTTTTCCTCAGTTCTTTGTTAACTTGCATTGACCTAATTGTGAGCTGCCACAAAGGCATCTATAAAGTTGTCTGGTATTGCAAATAAGACCATGCCGGAAGCGCTTCCAAAATGAGTAAATATATGATGTATACATGCAGTTGATAATAGCTTCACAAATTGTGTTTCAACGCAGCCACTAACTTACTTAGTCATAGCTTCATAGAGAGACATGGCACAGAAACAAATAACTCAGTCCACTAAGTCCATGCTGACCATCAAACACCCGTTTATCCTCATCATTCCCTAAAATGCTTAATTCTTTTTAAATTCCCATGAGTTCCAAACTACTACCCACTTCTAATTCTCACTTATCTACATAGTAGGATAATGGCAATTAAGCATACAACCCAACACATATTGTGTCATGAGAGGAGATCATAAGACCATAAGACATAGGCGTAGAAGTAGGTCACTGCGCCCACTGAATCTGCTCCACCATTCCATCACAGCTGAAATATTATCCCTCTCAACTCCATTTCCCTGCCTTCTCCCTGTAACCCACCCAAACACAGAGAGAACCTTCAAATTCCAAGCAGATAGCAACAGAAGTCCAAATTTACAATTGTATTTCTATGACTGTCCTGTTGTACATACTATTTATTATAAATTACTATAAATTGTACATTAGACAAAGATGTACTCCTCATGTATATGAAGGATGAAAGTAATAAAGTCAATTCAATTCATTTCAAATTCAACTTAAGCTTTGGGGCAATAACTCTACTAGCTGTGCCATTGGGCTGCTTTTGTGATACATTTCTCCTTTATTGATAGGCTATTTGTCATCATCATCATCATTATGTGCCATGTCCAGAACGAGGGGTCACGGTTTGAGGATAAAGGCGAAGCCTTTTAGGACTGGATTAGGAAAAACTTCTTCACACAGAGAGTGGTGAATCTGTGGAATTCTCTGCCACAGGAAACAGTTGAGGCCAGTTCATTGGCTATATTTAAGAGGGAGTTAGATATGGCCCTTGTGGCTATGAGGATCGGGGGTATGGAGGGAAGGCTGGTGCAGGGTTCTGAGTTGGATGATCAGCCATGATCATAATAAATGGCGGTGCAGGCTCGAAGAGCCGAATGGCCTACTCCTGCACCTATTTTCTATGTTTCTATATGACATGGGAGATCATGGTCTTGACCATGTTTGTTCTTGGTAATTGCTTTAACAGAAGTGGTCTGCCATTGCCTTCTTCTGAGAACTGACTTTGCAAGATGGGAGATCCCAGCTATGATCAGTACTCTTCAGGGATAAGTCAGCAGTCACATAACCAGAACCTTTGATATGCACCGGCTGCTCAGACGGCCATCCACCACCTGCTTCCCATGTGCCTGATTGGGGAGGGAGGGCTAAGAAGGTGCTACACCTTGCCCGAGGTGACCTGCAAGCCAGTGGAGAGAAGGAGCACCTTACACTTCCTTTGGTAGTGATGTATTTCCACCCTGCCAAGGCCATTTGTAGATTTTCAATATGCAAGAATGTCCATTATCAAACCAAAACTAGGAATAGGAAAACTATTAAAGCTCCACATTCAAAAGTGTATTCGAAGTTTATTTTGAAAATAATTACAGAAAATTCAAAAGAATTACTTTCCATTCCAAAATCATCAAAACTTCCCAAATTTCTTAAATAACATTTCTCTTGATCATTCTTTCCCACAGAGGATATGGAAAATCTCTATTGTTTTCCCTCTCCTAACCTTCTTCTTAAGGTAATGGCTATGTTTCAATATGGCTCCACAGGCATTGGTACTGTGCTCCTTTTCTGTTGTAACCAGGTAGACTATGACACTCTACCAGCCATTGTGTCAGAGCTTGTACTGCCTTTATTTATCATCAAAGCATTTTCTTTCCAGAATAACTAAGTACAACCATTAGAAATTGTTAGCACGGCAGATGACTGGCTGACTGGTAGAAGGCAAAGAATAGGAATAAAGTGGACCTTTCTGGTTGGCTACTGGTGACTAGTAGTGTTCTGCAGGGGTTGATGTACGGTCTGCTACTTTTCATGTAATATATTAATGACTGGGTAATGAAATTGATGGTTTTGTGGCCAAGTTGGCAGATGATACCAAGATAAATGGAGGGACAAGTGGTGTTGAGGAAGCAGGAAGTCTGCAGAAGTCTTGGACAGGTTGGAAGAATGGGCAAAAAAATAGCAGATAGAATACAGTATATAGGACTGTATAGTCATGCACTTTAACTGTAGGAATAAAGGCGTAGGCTATTGTTTAATTTGGGACTGAGTTCAGAAATTGGAAATGCAAAGGGAATTTGTATCCCTAATGGAGGATTCTCTAAAGATCAACTTGCAGAGTGAGTCTATATAAAGGAAGGCAAATGCAATGTTAGCATTCATTTTGAAAAGACTAGAATTTAAAAACAAGGATGCAGTGATGAGATTTTATACGTCATCCGTCAGACCACATTTGGAGTATCGTGAGCAGTTTTGGGCCCCTCATTTAAGAAAGGATGTCCCAATTTTGGTGAGGAAGCTCGAGAATGTTCCCGGGAAAGAAAGTGCTAATGTATGAGTGGCATTTGATGGGTCTGGACCTGCAACTGTTGGAGATTAGAAGAATGGGGAGGGGATGAAATATTCAAAAGCCTGGATAGAGTGGGCATAGGAACGATGGGAGAGCCTAGGATCAGAGGGCAGAGTTTAAGAATAAAATGTCCTTTTAGAACAAAGTTGAGGAGGAATTTCTTTAGCCAGAAGGTGGTGAAGCTGTAGAACTTATTGTCACAGATAGGTAGAGGCCACGTCCTTGGGTCTATTTAGAATGACAATTGATCAGTTCTTGGTTAATAAAGGCACCAAAAGTTAGAGGGAGAAGGCAGGAGAATGCGTATGAGAAGGAAAATAAATCAGCCAATATCGAATAGCAGAGCAGACTCAGTGATCTAATTCTGCTCTTATGTTTTACAGTCTTATAGTCTAGGTTAGCTCTGCCTCATGTTCTTCCTTCTTTATCCAGTATTCACACCAATAATCTCACCTCCTTCACCCCAATGCAACACTTGAGACCAACTAACTTGAAAAAACTAACAGGTTGAACCCATGTTTCTTCATCTGTATAGTAACACCTTCTCCTATAGCTTTATTGGCATTCACAGAACCTTTTCATAAACATTTTAAAATAAACCTCCTCTACATGGAATTGAGCAGAGGCATGTGCAAGAGAAAGCGAGAGCAGAAATAAATGCACAATTAGGAGGAAAGCTAGCCATTAGTCTCCTCTTCACTTCCCAGAAATGTGCGATACAAACAATCCCAGCTGAAGAGGAAGTGGAGCAGCAGAGACAAGAGGAGAGAACCTGAAAAAAGTTATCATTTATACACTTACATTACAATCCCTTTTGTAGTTTGCCTTTGCAGTACTGCGAGTAGAGAATTAAGTATTGGACAAGAAACATCTGATCACAATCAGAATAAAATACATACTCAGCCTTTAGCAATGCAGGTAATTCCTGGATCTCAAAAGTCCTGTAACAGCAATGTGAAGGTCACATAAGGCTTGCAATTGCAGTGTTATCTCCCAATCTAATCAATTCTCAGTATTGTTCAATTTAGTAAGGCTGCTGGTGCCAGATATTGCAACATCCCACTCAAAACTTCTTAGCAAAAGATAAAATGCTGGTTAAGGGCAGGAGCCATTGCTGCAAACACTTCCTGTGGTAGACACAGAGAGAAAAAAATTACAAAGCTTTTCCCCCACTTTGGTATTAATAAAATACAACAGGCACACATGAAAAATAAATCAAAAGGTTGCAACAAATGGTTGGGATGATTAACAGCAGCAACTTCCGATCCAGTGTGACATCATCACTTCCCTGAGTTGTAAAATCGTTAATGCTTATGAACTCAAAAAGCACAAGCTGCAGTTAGGATTCCTCAGCTGAACATAACAAATGATACTAATAAGCTTGTTCTGAATTGGTAACTACACTGGAGTTTCTCCAACCCCTTTGGAATATGATCATGATCATCGATCTTAAAGCATAACCATAATCTAAATGATGTAATGGCTTTAATTCACAACCCAACACAGATAAAAGATTCAGAAATTAAATGACGAATTTCTCCAAGCCTCCTAGTGCAAACTTCTAGGTTTTCAAGATGGATCATTTGCTTTTTTTTTTGGTCTAAACAGGCAACTGATAATTCTTTGCCTCCAAAGTGCTTTTTTTGGGGGGTGATGAGATGGCACCAGGGTAACATAACCAACTGCGGAGAACGTGAACTGTGGTTATATAGATGCAATATTTGCTATCCTCCAAGACATATAATCTATCTCTTAGCTTTCCCTGCTCTAAGTAAACCATACAGAATTTCTCAAGCTTAGTCGGATATTTGGGTGATCAACTGTTTTCACAGAGCAGTGAATAAACCATGAAAGAAATAGTCACCAAAGAACCAAAATGATCACACCCTTGACTAAAGTGAACAGTGAATTAATAAAAAAGTCTTTTTAATCTAAGCATAAACATTGCAAACATACTGAAAACTACTTAGAGTTCAAAGCAAAATATTTCAAAGGTGAGTTGAGATGGCCTACACATTAACACAAGAGAAAGAGCCTTGTTAGATATAGTAATGAATGGTGCTGGATAGTCACATAGAAAATGGGACAACCTGTGCTTCATAATGGGAGAGCAGCTCATGAATACTGGGGTCAATGTTGATGCATTTACAACTGCATTTAGTCAGAAGAGCCAATAAGTGATCCATCTCTGCTTCTACCAGAGTGTCCACCATCATGGAAACCACTCATCAGACTCCATTTAATACCAAGACACAACAAAACACCGGGTAGAGGTAAATTTACACGGACAGAGAAGATCCCAACTGTAAAGCTGAAGTGTCGCATTTCAGAACAAGCAGCACATTTAGCCAAACTGTTTCAATACAGTTCTGATAGTGGTATCTACCTAACTATTTGGAAAATAGCACTTGTATGTACCATTCATAAACTTAATCTGTCTAATTACAAATCAATTCTTCTCTGCATAGGAGGGAGGCAACAGAAGAAGAGCTCGGCGTCATGGTGGGCACAGAACTCACTGAGGCACAGGCAAAGTGGGAAGGCTCCCGCTGAGGACAGAATGTTCTGCCTAAGAGAATAGAAGGTTGGAGGGTATGGTGAAGGCCCAGCAAGGATTAGAGCTGTGATTAGAAGGGAGGAAGAGGAGAAAAGAGGGTTGAAGTGTTCAGGGAAGGTAGGGTGGATGGGAGCAATTGTTTTCCGATAAAGCATAAACAAAGTGATGGGTCAACAGTCTCATCAAATACTTATTCTCCAATAAACCTGCTCAGTGATACCCAGTTTAGTTTCCAGTGGGCCCTCTTGACTTCAGACTTAACAGTAGTCTTACCCTTCTAGCGGACTTCAGGGATGAACTCTAGAGATGGGGTGAGAGGGTCTGCCTCAGGTATCAAAGGTGCCATGAAAACCAACCACAAAAAGTGACAGGCAAAGGTTACCTCCAAAGAGATCCTAACCATCTAACTTTAAAGTTCCATGCCCTACCATCAACACCCTGGGGTTACCATTGACTGACCAGAAATGCAATGAGGTGAGCCACCTGAATTTGTGGCTGCAACAGCAGGTCAGGGATTGGGTATCATTACAAGCCAAACCTTAGCACAAAATACAATGCATAAGTCAAGAATCCAATGAAAAACTCTTGACATGTTTGGTTGAGTGCAAGTCCAAAAGTATGTAAAACGTCAATACCATCCAGGACAACGCAGTTCACTTCAATGAGAATTCATCTACCTCCCTAAATATTTTCCTGTTTTACCACCAATGCACAGTGGCTGCTGTGTATGCCATCAACAAAGTCCATTAATTTAAATGATCTACATATAACCTCAGAAGCTGGTGTTTATTATCCTTCCAAACACTGCCTTTGACATGAAGGGGATCAAGTTCAAGTTTACTGTTATAGGCATACTTATTGTTAATGCCTTCAAAATTAGCCTCTTGCAGGAGCAGTACTGTGCATTACAAATACGACAAACATAAGTTATCAGAAATACAAGAAGTTCTGCAGATGCTGGAAATCTTGAGCAACTCATACAAAATGCTAGAGGAACTCAGCAAGTCTGACCGCATCTATGAAGAGGAATAAATGGTCAACATCTTCTTTAGCCATTTACCTCTTCCACCTAACCTCTTCCAACTTTTTATTTCATTCCCCCGTTCCCCACCCACCCAGCTTCCCCCTCACCTGTTCTCACCTATCACTTGCTACGTGTACTCCTTCCCCTTCCCCCACCTTCTTATTCTGGCTTCTGCCCCATTCCTTTCCAGTCTTGATGAAAGGTCTCAGAAAGAAATGTTGACTGTTAATTCCCCTCCACTGATGCTGCCTGACTTGATAAGACCCTTCATTTTGTGCGTGTTGCATAAGTTAACAAAATCTTAAAACTTAAATTGACAGCATGCAAGTGGTGATGTACCCATCTACCTGCTGCCATTAGATGCCTAAGTGGTAGAGGGTTAGGGATTAGGGGTAGCATAGGTAGTACCTGCCATGCATTTTGTGTATTTATCTACAAAATGACTCTAATGATTCAGCCTAGACTGACCGGATAGTAAATTCTTCGGGTGTATTTATCTTGCTTTTGGTTAGTGGGACATAGCCAAGTAATATTCCACCTTATTGTTTAGATGCCAGTGTTGTAACTGCACTAAAAGAGCTTGGCTAGAGGCTCAGATAGTTCTGGAGTGCAAGCCTTTGGTTCTACTATTCTACTGGGGGGGGGGGGCACAGTCGTGCAGGGGTTAGTGCGATGCTTTATAGAAGCCATCTAAGAGATCAGAGTTCAATTCTCACTGCTGTCTCTGCTGAGCCTGTATATTCTCCCAATGATAGTGTGGATTTCCTCTGGGTGCTCCGATTTCCTACTACGTTCTAAAGACATATGCTTAGGGTCATGAGTTGTGCATATGCTATGTCAGCGCTGTACTTGCGTGCTGCCCAGCATGATCTTCGATGATTTGATTGGACACAAAATGACAAATTTCACTGAATCTTTCAATGTACATGTGATAATAATGCTAATATTTAAGATCAAGACCTTCTCTTCTTTGTTACTGCTGTCCAATCCCATAACCCTTGCTGTATCTAGTATATTCAGCCATTTAACATCACATGAAATAAAGTCTGCATCTAGAGAAGGCTTCTGTAAACTCATTGCTTGCAGGAGGAATCTAATGTCATTCTCTATGTAGCACTACCAATTGAATATACTGTGAAAGAACCTTTCAAATCCATGACCTATAGTATAGGTCCTATACCGCTCAGGGAAAGGGCAGTTGGCACAAGGGAACACCAGTACCTTCAGGCTTCTAAATCACTCTCCCTCCAAAGTTAGAAATGCACTCAGTGCCCACATTGCCAGGTATCTTCTGTACCGATTAAAGCAGGCACTGATATTCATAGTCTTCTGCTGCTGAAACCCATCCACTTCAAGGTTCGATGTGTTCAGAGATGCTCTTCTGCACATCACTGTTGTACTATATGGTTATTTGAAGTACTGTTGCAGTCTGGCCATTATCCTCTGACCACCTCATTATCAAGGTGTTTTTGAGCATAGAATGGACTCTCACTGGATTTTAATTTTGCTTTCCCACACCATTCTCTGTGAAGTTTAGAGGCTGTTGTGCAAGAAAATCTCAGGAGATCAGCATTTTCTAACATGCTCAAACCACCCTGGCTAGCAAAATCAATCATTCCACAGACAAAGTCACTTAGATCCAATTTCTTCTCCATTCAGATGTTTGGTTTGTGCAACAAATGAACCTCTTGACAATGTCCGCATGTTTTTATGCATTGACTTGATGTGACATGATTGGTTGATTAGATATTTGTATTAACAAGCAGGTGAACAGATGTACTTATTAAAATGGCAACTGAGTGTAGATTGATTTTCCTTTGACATCACTGGATCTACAGTACTGAGCAAAAGTCCTAGGGACATGTAAAAAAATAAGGTGAAGCAAAGATATTTTCAAAAATAATGACATCAAAATTTCTAATTATAAAAAATTACTATAAACAGTAAACAGTAAAAAAAATCAAATTAATATTTGGTGTGACCACACTTTGCCTCTACACTTGATTCAATTCTCTTCAGTACACTGTAAGAAAATCGGCTGATAGGTTGTTCCAAGCATCTTGGAGAACTTGCCACAATACTTCTGCAGGTTTTGGCTGTCTTTCTTGCCTCTGTCTCTCCAGGAAATCCAAGACAGCCTCGATGATGTTGAGATCAGAGCTCTGTGGAGGCCATACCATCTGAAATTCTAGGGTGTCGAAGACGTTCGCACAGTATATCCTGGAATGCTCAACTAACCAGCATTGTTTGAGCAGTCACAGCAGCTCAAGAGTATAGTTCACCACCATCTTCCAAATAGTACTTACAGAGGGTGAATAAATGTTAATCTTGACATATTGGTAATGTAGCAGTTAGCGCAATGCTGTTACAGCTTGGGGCGTCGGAGCTTGGAGTTCAAATCCGGCTCCATTTATAAGGAGTCTCTGTACGCCCTCCCCATGGAATGCAGCAGTTTTCCCCAAGCACTCTGGTTTCCCCCCCACAGTACAAAGACCATCTGGTAGGCTAATTAGTGAAATTGTCCTGCGATCTGGTTAGAGTTAAATCAGGGTTGTCGGGGTTGTTGGGGTGGCGCGGTTCGAAGGACCGGAATGGCCTACTCTGCACTGTACTGCTAAATAATATAAAATAATAAAGTGCACACATCTCAAGATAAATAAATGTAAATGAGTATATTTTCATCTTACGTAGCAGAATGAGAGTTTATTACAGATTAAGTACACAAATGAGTGTTGACACATGGGTGCTGTATGGGTAACAACTTCAGCTCTGAGATTGGCACACATACTACCCTAAAAGAAAAACTAGCAGATATGCCTAAATTGCATCCTGAGTTCTGTAACTGTGACTCCTTGTAAGAATCAATGAAGACTTTGATATTTCAGAATTCTGTAGAAGAATATTCTCATGAGAACTGAATTGGCTTGTTTCATTTCAGCTCTGTTGATAATTTGATTTAGTTCTGATATGTGACTGCAGCAGAACACATCAGTACTCTGGGCTACTGAGGCTGCATCACATCTAGTAATGAATGGCAAGTGAACAATGTTATATTTGTAAGTGATCACATTGCATCACACTCAATCTTAAATAAAGAATAGTGATGTTGTTCTGATCATTGTTTTATATACCTGATGTTTATTGAAGAGGTGACACAGATTTAAAAAAAAATGTGTGGTGAGCTTGTATACAATTTTAATGGTCTGGAACTTGCTGAGGGATGCTTGCCACCAGCACTCATTGCTGAAGTGGTTAGTAGTCAGCAGTTCCCAATTCATATCTGGAAGGCCAAATCTGCTCTGGATCTAGGCTTCTCAATTCAATTTTATATGCCTACATCACGCGGGCATTAAACATGCTAAGACCATGAAACAGATCAAAAGAATTGACAGCTGGCAATGGCATGCCCCCAGCTTTGCCAGCTGTCAAAGATGTTGAGATGTTTGATAGATTCTGAATGTCTGACAGTTAAAAACTTGGAAAAGGTCAATTAATCAAGTGTTCTAAAATTAAAATAAACACTTTTAAGTAAATGAAAACATTAAAGCAAACACATTTAATTAAAATGTGGCTGATTTTATTCTTGCTGATCTTCCTCTCAGTCATTCAAGTGCACGGGCCTATGAATCATTTAACCTGCTGTACATTTTGTGTTGAGATGAAAATAATAAAAAGGCACTGCCGGAAATCTGAAAGTGAAACAGAAATTGCTGGGGGAAAAAAAAACTTAGAAAGTTACACAGTCTCTGGGAAAAGAGAACTACTTGATGTTCCAGGTAGAAGATCCTCCCTCACATATCCCTGTTGCCTTTGTTCTAATTAAGAATCTGTGGCCTGAAACTTTAATTGCTTCTCTTTCCACAGATGCTGCCTGACCTACTGAGCTACTCCAGCATTATCTGTTTTCATTTTGTGCTCAGGTACCCAGTGTATGTGTTGGGAAAATCAGGACATTCTACATAGAGATCAGCTCTGGGACGTAACTGGAAAATCACTAGTGAAATTTGATCAGAGCGTTCATGGGTTCACACGTCATTTGGGAGCCTTCAATTTCTTGCACTTACAGGGGAAAACATTGGCAGGTCTGCTAAGAATTGCCATCATTTCCTATGAAGTTGTAGTCTATTATTTTAAAAAGGATAAATGTAATAACTCAGAAAACAATACACATGCCACAAACAGAGCTTATGTATCTCCGAGAAACATTGTTTTTGTCCATTATATAATACATATTGCAGTGGCACAATTAAAATTCACATATTGGAATATCTGTAACATTATCTCTAGAGACTCCCTTCTAATTTTTCATTATTATTTGCCACTCTGTGACTTTATCTGAAAATACCATTTTCTCAACCACTCTGATATGCCCAACTTGTGAGGCAATTATCATTTCCCAGCTAAAACTAATCAAGACCATTCATATCCTTTGAAACAGATCTGACTCCACTGGTTAGTTTCTCTAACAGACCTCCAAATGAGATCTCTGCATTTACAGCACACCTCTTACTGTCCTGAAAAAGGTGATAGTGAACCATCTTCCTGGTTGTCTGGTATGGTGGGACTACTGCACCAGAACGAAAAAAGTGGCAGAGGGTTGTAAATTTAGTCAGCTCCATCTTGGGTACTAGCCTACAAAGTACTCAGGACATCTTCAAGAAGCAGTGTCTCAGAAAGGCAGCGTCCATTATTAAGGACCTCCAGCACCCAGGACATGCCCTTTTCTTATTGTTACCTTCAGGTAGAAGGTACAGAAGCCTGAAGGCACACACTCAGCGATTCGGGAATAACTTCTTCCCCTCTGCCATCTGATTCCTAAATGGACATTGAATCCTTGAACACTACCTCACTTATTTTAAAATATATATAATTTCTGTTTTTTGCACTATTTTTAATCTATTCAATACATGTCTACTGTTTTTGATTTACTTTATTTTTTATTATTTTTCTTCTATATTATGTACTGCATTGAACTGCTGCTGCTAAGTTAACAAATTTCACAACACATGGCAGCGATAATAAACCTGATTCTGAACTACAGCTGTCTCGCACAGTTTTTTTGTCTAGAGTTCATGGATTTGGACGATGAGCTCATGGGTCATGAAAGACCAGTAGAATCCCATGTGGCCTTAACAATCCTTATTGTTCTGACCCCCAAGTCCAATATCACAGCAGTCCTTGAATATTGTAACATTACAATCCTCCAATTTTAAAGTGCTGCTTCATTGGATGGGTGGCGGGGTGGAGACAGATCTCTACCAAAGGAGGTGTAAGGCGCTGCTTCCCTCCGCTAGCCTGCAGGTCTCCCTGGGCAAGGTGTAGCTCCTGCTAACCCCGCCCCCCACCCGAACAGGGTCACTTCAAGCCATGGGAGCAGGTGCTGGATAGTTGTATGAGCAGTTGGTGTGCATGACCACTGACACCAGGCTGGCAATCTCTGAAGTGTATTGATAATGGCTGGTGGCCACACATCCCAGTATAAAGCCACTGCCCAGAAGAAGGTAATGGCAGACTACTTCTGTTGAAAAATTTGTCAGGAACAACCATTGTCATGGATAGACAATGATCGCCCACGTCATATGACACAGCACACGATGATGATGATAAAGATAAATCTTCATTGGAAGTCATTGCTTCAACTACTCTGTGCTCTATGCTTCCTGGGGTTCCTTCCCTCTCTATCTCATGCTCTATGATGTTCCCTTGAATCTACCTCTTAAACAGTATTCAGTATTTCTTTTCATGACTTGCTATCAAATTTTGATTGAAATTTTTTTTTGTGATGTGCACTGGGATACTCTATTACATAAAAGAGGCTACATAAATATAGGAGCTTTGTGATAGATAATCTAATCATATTTCCTAATGATAAAAAGTGGTCATTTCTTAAAAGGTAGTGACTCAATATGTATCTTTATACTAGCAGCCGATTACACCATCATTTTTATTCCCGTCAAATTGTAATTTCAAACCTCCATAGGAACACTATCAATTAATTCTTCCAAATACAACTTGCAGCATGTATCATCCACTCACAAAGACAACGTTCAAGGTTCAAAGTAAACTTATTATCAAAGTACATATACATATGTTGCCAAATACATAGAACATAGAATAGTACAGCACAGTACAGGCCCTTCAGCCCACAATGTTATGCCGACCCTCATACCCTGCCTCCCGTATAACCCCCACCTTAAATTCCTCCATATACCTATCTAGTAGTCTCTTAAACTTCACTAGTGTAGCTGCCTCCACCACTGACTCAGGCAGTGCATTCCACGCACCAACCACTCTCTGAGTAAAAAACCTTCCTCTAATATCCCCCTTGAACTTCCCAACCCTTACCTTAAAGCCATGTCCTCTTGTATTGAGCAGTGGTGCCCTGGGGAAGAGGTGCTGGCTATCCACTCTATCTATTCCTCTTATCATCTTGTACACCTCTATCATGTCTCCTCTCATCCTCCTTCTCTCCAAAGAGTAAAGCCCTAGCTCCCTTAATGTCTGATCATAATGCATACATTCTAAACCAGGCAGCATCCTGGTAAATCTCCTCTGTACCCTTTCCTATGCTTCCACATCCTTCCTATAGTGAGGCAACTAGAACTGGACACAGTACTCCAAGTGTGGCCTAACCAGAGTTTTATAGAGCTGCATCATTACATCACGACTCTTAGACTCTATCCCTCGACTTATGAAAGCTAACACCTCATAAGCTTTCTTAACTACCTTATCTACCTGTGAGGCAACTTTCAGGGATCTGTGGACATGTACCCCCAGATCCCTCTGCTCCTCCACACTACCAAGTATCCTGCCATTTACTTTGTACTCTGCCTTGGTGTTTGTCCTTCCAAAGTGTACCGCCTCACACTTCTCCGGGTTGAACTCTATCTGCCACTTCTCAGCCCACTTCTGCATCCTATCAACGTCTCTCTGCAATCTTTGACAATCCTCTACACTATCTACAACACCACCACCACCAAATACAACCTTGAGATTCATTTTCTTGTGGGCATTCATAGTAAATACAAAGAAACAAAACATTGTGATGACAAATAAATAAGCAATAAGTATTGGGAGAATACGAGATAAAGATTTCTTGAAAGTGAGTCCATAGGCTGTGGGAACGGTTTAGTGCTGGGGTGGGTGAAGTTAACCTCTCTGGTTCAACAGCCTGATGGTTGAGGGATAATAAGTTTTCCTGAATCTGGTGGTGTGGGCACCATGGCTCCTGTACCTCCTTCCTGATGGCAGCAGTGAGAAGAGTGCATGACCTGGATGATGGGGGTCCTTGATAATGGATGCTGCTTTCCTGTGACAGTGCTCAGGGGTGCGAAGGGTTTTATCTGTGCAGGACTGGGCCACATGCACTACTTTTTGTAAGTTTTTCCATTCAAGGGCATTGGTGCTTCCATACCAGGCCGTGATGCAACCCGTCAATATCCCCTCCACCACACATCTATAGAATTTTGTCAAAGTTTCAGATGACTTGTTGAATATTTGCAAACCTGAGTAAGTAGAGGTGCTACCATGCTTTCTTTGTAATGGAATTTTGTAATGGACCCAGGACAGATCCTCTGAAGGCACAACACTGAGGAACTTAAAGTTGCTGACCCTCTCCACCTCTGATCACCTGATGAGGACTGGCTCATGGACCTCTGGTTTCCTCCTCAAGGCTGCTGAACTCAGCAGTGTTATCTCAGAAGCACGACATGCATCATATATGTTATTTCGGTACGTTAGTGGTATCACAAATCATGTGGCTTCTGGCACAAATGCAACCCACATACACACACTGGAGACACAAACCATGTCATTGGTGATAATTGCCTAGAAGTGACTCTCTGGTTTCCACTGGTGACTCAAATGTCACCGGCTCAGTGTTCTGTTGCAGAAAGAATGCATAATGAGTGTAACCAATTGCCAGGCATCAACCTGTATACGATCACACACCAACGACCTGATGAGGAAGCCGAACTCTATTTAAGATATGGTACTGACTAACACTCATGTATAGTAGCTGCGTGTGAGAGAATGGGATCAGTGACATTCTGAACCATAATGAAGGCCACAATCGCTCTGCCCATTAGACTGGCAAGGGTGAATGTAAACTTCTTGGCTTTACCTTAATAGACAGCATTAGTGTAATAGTACTTGAAGAATTGACAGGAAGAACAAGAAGAAATTAACTTATAAATTGGCTGTTAAGTAATTGATGATGCAGAGGGATATTAGGGTTACCAGTTAATTCCTTCCTGTTGTGAATACATACAATATTTTAAGTGAGTTTTATCTGGACCACGGCAACAAATCACAGTTTCTCACTGACACTGCACACCTCCAGCATGCATTCAATATCTGAAGCATACACAAAAGCACTCTTCTCCTCCCTGCCAGTAAACCTCTGACTCAAAAACTGGACACTAGACAACTATTAATTTTCATCTACTATCAAAATAGCTGGTGCTGACTTGCAAAACCTGACAAGGAAGATTTTATAAACCAGAATTACAACTCTAGCAATGATAAACCAGGTACTCTGTGGCAGCCAGCAGTGATTTTCAATGAAGATCCAATCGCTAATACCAGAGGTCTTCAACTCGCAAAGATTTATGAACAGCACTTTGCAAGAGAACTACTCTTTGCTTCTTAAATATTTTTCACTTTGTGATTAAACTTATACTGTAGAACATCCGGGGATAGAATCCTTCCCTGTAGATAAGATGAGACATATTACTTAAAAGTTAAACAACCAGTTATGAACTTATTCCCATTTTGAAAAGGTGAATAAAATGCAACAACACTTCCTGCTTTTACAGAACCACTTTGTAGAAAGAGTCTGAAATTGTTTTAAGTGATTACACAGGCTAAACTAGACAGATCTGTACAACATCTGTTGGCAACAAGTCCACTCTCGGAAATCATCTGTTGAACAGCTTGGAAAAAGGAGCAAGGGGAGATGCAATATGAACAGCCATTAAGCAGATGAGAATTACTTCAGCCTAATTAAGTAATCCATAATACAGCTTCAGGTCTTCTCCACGTAGCTTAGGTCACCCACATAAAAGCAGCATTTCCTAACAGGAAAGGTAAGTTATATTTAGCTTTAAATGCCTGGTCTACTATCCGTTAATAAAGATTAGACTCTGGTGCCTAAAACTGGAGTTCATCATGTGCTAAGTAGAGTACGGATGTCTATTTCAATCTCCTTAAAAGTTGTGAAATTGGACAAAGGAACATTGAAAGTAGTGCTAAAAAATACTGCACATGATTTTGTATGCTTAAATGGGACGTGTGCAGTTCCTATCAGTACTGGTATACCGAGCCCACAACTATTACAACATTGTGAAGCTAGTCAGAAGCAAGGGGGCACTTAAAAATCCGTCTCCTTGGTAGCCATCATGTAGAAACAGCAAGGGCTGTCATGGAGGGGAGGGATCTCCAACAGAGCTGAAGGGGCCATTAAGTTTGCCAACATGATTGCAACACCCTTAATGGATGCAAGGGACCAAATAACTCCCATGTAAGGAGTTACCTCCCAGCCACTGAGAGACCGAGACTGATAAGACTTGCAGACAAGGTGCCATCTTGTATAGCAGAACATGCAGTCGAGATGCTGCAACTATTGATGAGCATGCAGTCATGACAGTGAGTGTGAATTGATCTTAGGAAAAAAATGAGCCTGGTGGTTTCTATGGGTAAGCCATTGAAGACAGTTTGGGGGACTCAGTTAACTTGCTTGTCTGCTTTTGGGTTTTGTACGTAATGAGCACAAATTAGATGCTGCACCTTAATGTGCCATCTGGGTTCTGTGTAAGGACAGAAGTAGCAGTTGTGTCTTTGATCAATGGCGCTGGGCCAGTGACATCATGCTAGGGGATCTATGCTTCAATGTGCATTGACCATCGATACAAATAATTAAAGTTCAAAGTAAATGTTATTATCAAAGTACATATGTTTTTCATATACAACCCTGAGATTCATTTTCTTATAGGCATACTCAATTAATCTATAGAATAATAATCATAACAGAATCAATGAAAGACCATCCAATTTGGGCATTCAACCAGAGTGCAGAAGACAACAAACTGCATAAATACCAAAAGGAGAAACAATAATAATGAATAAATAAACAAGAAACATCGAGAACATGAGATGAATAGTGAGTCCATTGGTTGTGGGAACAATTTCAATGATAAGCAATGTTCTTCCTTGCCTCTCTCAAGAACTTAGGATAGATCCCATTAGGGCCTGGTAACTTATCCACCTGAATGCCTTTAAGACAACCAATCCTCCTCCTTGATAAAAATGGGCTTTAAGTATCAGCATACGCTTCCCTAATCACAGTATCCTTCATGTCCTTCTCCTTAGTGGATAATGATGTAAAATATTATTCCGTACCTGGCCCACTTCTTCTGGCTCCAGGCATGAATGGTCTCCCTGAATGGTCCTAGCCACCCTTTCGCTTTTAATGTCTGTATAAAATGCCTTGAGATTTCCTTTAAACCAGGGGTTCCCAACCTTTTCTATGCTATGGACCTGTACCATTAACCAACAGGTCCATGGACCCCTGGTTGGGAACCCCTGCTTTAAACCTATTTGCCAAGAACATTTCATGGCCCATTTGGCCTCGTTGATTCACTGTTTAAATTCTTCTCAGCTTTCTTTATATTCCTTCAGGATTCTGTTTGGTTTTAGCTCCATCAACCTTACATAAGCTTCATTTTCTTATTTTTGACTAAATTCACGTTTTCCCATTATCCAAGATTCTCACACCCTGCCATCCTTGTCCCTCTTCTTCATAGAAAACATGTTAGCCCTAAATTTTGTTCAGCTGGTCTTTAAACTGCTCCCACATGTCAAATGTGGACCTACTGAATAACAGCTGTTCCCAATCAACTCTCCCCAGCTCCTGTCACATAATGCTGTAATTTTCTTTTCCCCAGTTAAATTCTCCTCTGCCTCCACCCACTCCAAAGTCCAGGTTTATCCTTACTATAACCATCTTAAGGCCTATGGTGTTATTATCACCATTTCCAAAATGTTCTCCAATTTAAACCTCAGAAAGAGGAAAGATTTCCAGTACAAAACAGAATGGAGTGGAGTCACTTGGTCTATGCTTGGTTTCACAATTATAGAGGAGGCCACATTGTTAGCATTGAATGCAGGTGACGAGGTTGGATCTCGACCTCTTTTGGAAGTGTTACTTTGGTCTCTGGATGGTGGTAAAGGTGATGTAGAGAACAGTCTTAAACCTATTACAGTTGCAGACAAAAGTGCCATGGGAAGGAAGGATGAGTATGGAGGGATATGGCTGGTGGTGGGATTGTACTAGAGCTGGTCGAGAATGATGTGTTGGGTGTAGAGGCTAGTGGGGCGAAAAGTGAGAACCAAGGGAATTCTGCTTCGGAAGGGAGGGAGGAAGGGAAAGAACAGACAAGCAGACAATGGAAGAAATGCGTATGAGGGCTCTATAAAAATATTAGAGAAGTTACCTTTCTGGTAAAAGAGAGGAAATTTCAGAAGCTCAAGAGCAGAAGGCCTCATCTGATGTAAAGGAATAGCACCCTTTCAGGAGGCAAAGTGGGAGGAGGTGTATTTGAGACATCTATGTGAGTCAATGAAGTTTATAAAAGATGTCACTGGCAGATCCGTCTCTTCAGATGGAGACTGCGAGATCCTGAGAAGAAAGAGAATTGTCAGTGATCATCTGGGTGAATTTCAGGGTGTGGTGGAAGGGGGTGGTAAAGGTGATGAAGTTGACAAATTCTGCACAACTTCAGGAAACAGTACCAATCCAATCACCAATATAGTGTAGAAAGATGTGGGAGATTGTGCCGCAATCGGCTTAGAATGAAGGGCGTCCTATCAAACAGTTTTATAATGAATAAAAAGGTAAGTGTAGCCAGGCCCCTTGTAATGCCTCTTTGATCTGAAGAAAGTATGAGGAATCAAAAGAGAATTGGTTGAAAGTAAGGACCTTGCAGATGAGAGTATCAGTGGATGGGAACTGGTTCGCTCTTTTTCAAGAAAATGGCAAGTCATATAGCCTTCCTGATGAGGAATGGAAATATATGGAGATTGGACATCTATGGTAAAGATGAACCAGTTGCAGTCAGAGAATTGGAAGTTAGCAAAATAGCAGAGGATATGAAATTTGTTGCGGATGGAAGCAGAAAGACAATGGACAAGAAGAGAGAGGATGGAATCCAGTAAGAAGAAATTACCTCAATGGGGAAAGATCTGGCAGAAATAAGTGGCCCAAAATGGCAGCCCTGTTTATGGATCTTGGGTAAGAGTTAGAAGCAGGCAGTCTGAGACACAATGAGGTTAGAAGCTATGGAGGGGAGACTCCTTAAGTGAAGAGATCGATAATCGTCTGAGAGATGGTGGAATGGGGTTATGCAAAGGAGAGGTCAGTGCATCAAAGTACAATGACACCTCCTTTGTTTACAGGTCCCACCCTTAGCTCTTCCTTCTGCCAGCTGGTTCCCTCTGTCATCACTCCATCCCGATACTGTTCCACCTATCACCTAATTGTCTCTATCTCAACTCCCCCTTGTACAGCTATATATCCCTTTCACTTTGAAAACATAAAACATAGAATAGAATAGAACAGCATAGAAACAGGCCTCTCCGCCCTCAACGCTGGGTTGAACTAAGTAAGGAAATTACACCTCAGCTCTTCCGTTTGCACATGATTAAAGTTACTCTGTTCTTTGCGTATTCATGTCCCTATCTTAGAGCAACTTAAATGCTTCTGTCCTATTTGTCTCCACAACCACCACCCCTGGCAGTGCATTCCAAGCATCCACCATTCAATATGTAAAAATCTTGCCCTGCATATCTCCTTTGAACTTTCTCCCTCTCACCCTACATGCATGCTCTCTTGTATTCGACATTTTGACCTGGGGGGTGGGGGTAAAAGATACCTGCAATTTGCCCCATTTGTTGCTCTCATAGTTTTATAAACTTCAATCAGGACTTCACACTGCATTCGCCATTCCAGTTTGTCCGACCTCTCCTTACTGCTCATGCCCTCCAACCCAGGCAACATCCTGATCAACCTTTTCCAAACCCTCCCCATGGCCCCGACATCCTTCCTATAATGGGGTATCCAAAACTGAATGCAATCCTCCAGATGTGTCCTGAACAGAATTTATACCTGCAACATTCTGCAATATCCTGACTCTTGAATTAAATTTCTCAACCAATAAAGGCAAGCATGTCATGTGTCTTCTTTACTATCCTGCTGACTCGTGCAGTCACCTTCAGGTGTCTACTAATATGTACTCCAAGTTCTTATGTGGGATCTCAACTTCAAAATGTAGACTCGGATATTTTGCCTTCACAGATGTTAATTGATTCTCTGGGTTCTTCCAGCGTTCTATGTTCCACGTACAGAAATCTGGTGCTCTTAATGGGAACCAGAAATTTGGGTTATTGTAGAATCTAAAATGATAATTCACATAGAATTACACCTTGCTACTTGGGCAAACCACAATCCATTAGATCCTCTGTGTCCTATCAAATCTTCCCCACGACCTTGGCAGTAGAAAGCGCAAACCTTCAGAACTTATCCTGCTTGGCAGCAACTTTAGTTACCTATTGCCAAGCTACTCAGTTTTCTTCTCATTTATAGTTCATTCGTCATGAATTCCACAAGGCTCAAATTTCTTTAAGAGTTTCACATATTGAACTTTTTCCAAAGACCATCTGAAAATTGAAGTCATTGATATCATTAGAATCCTCCTTTACTGACTTGGTCTCTTTTAAGAATTTCAAAGATTAATTAGGCAAGCCTCAAGTGAAAAAGTGCTTTCTGATGAATTAAAAGGGTCCCTGCACTTTTTAGAATTTCATATTAACTACAAGTGCTCTTTAGGGCAACTGGTATGAAATTTCCAGGTTCTTGACTCATTTAATTGGGGATAATAGTGTTCAAGACCAATCACCTTCAACTTTTCAGAATAAATCATATACAGCTCTGTAATGATGCCAATCAATGCTCTCCACATTTTTCCTTCAAGTAGGATGGAGTATAAAAGTAAAAAAAATTGTTACAATTTTATGAGCATTGATGAGAAATTTTGTTCTCCACATTTGACAAATGATATCCTTGCAAATATCCAGATATTTGGAATAGATTAACAATGTTGATACCTGAGGAAAAAATTGAGCAGTTTGGATCTATTGTCTTCAGACTTTGAGAAAATGAGAAGTATCGTAGAGAACTATCATATTGTATTCTCCTGGGCACTGACATAGTAGATGCTGAGATTTCAAGGACAATGTTCCCTCACAGAGAGAAATCTACAACTTTATTTTCAATATATGGGGTTATCTATTTAAAGTGGAGATAAGAAGGAATTTCTTCTCAGAGGATTGAGAATCTTTGAAATACTCTGATTCAGAGAGTTGCAGAATAGCTGGTATTGATTTATTTGAATGCTGAAGAAACAAAGGTATATGGAATTGACATAAAAATGAAATTGAGGTAAAGATTAAATCTGCCAAGATCTTTTGAATCAATTAACTCAAGGAGCCTTATGGACTACTCCCACATTTTCAAAAATATTTTATGAAAATCTCAACACATACATATGATCATCTCAGACTGTCACATTGGTTAAATTACTGGACTAAGGCCTGATAAAAATGAGTTCAAAATGCAGCTACGATAGCTTCATATTTACGTTATGCCATCAATAACAAAACCAAGATTCACAATTTCTCCTTTGCTTCAACTTCATGCTGCTTCTTTTTTTTTCCCAAAATCTGGGTACTACTGACAAAACCAATATGTATTGTTCCTTGTTAATTGCCTTTCAGCTGACTAGCTTGCCAGTTTTGTTATTTCAGAGAGGCATTGAAGAATCAAGCATTTTAGTGGCAGTGGATTCACATACAGGTCAGACCAGGTTACAGTGGTGGATTTCCTCATCTGAAGAATTTATCTGAACTAGACAGGTTTTTATAAAACTTCTGCAGTTTTGTAATTATTGCTATGAATGATTACTTTTAATAATCCCAAATTTTAACCAATCTTCAGGTGCCACGGCAGGATTTGAACATAGTCCCTGCATTGTAGGTTCAGCCCTCCATATTGACAGCTTTTCAATTTAGCTGTTGCAACACCTTGTAATAAAATCTCTTCAAGATAAAAATATTTTCTTCTTCCATGCTAATAGAATTCAACAGATCATCTTCAGTACACAAGCAATATCCATTCGTTGTGATACTTTATCCACTGTGGTTGCAAAAATCTTGAAAGAAAAATTGATTACATAGGATAGACGCGTGTATGAGTAAATCCTTACTCATTGAAGGTCAGGTACATCTGACTGTTTCTGCAGTCAACTGAGTATATTTGTGGTTATCTTTGACCTGCTAACTCAAAGTAAAAGTTAACCTTCATGAACCATGGCTTGAGAAAGTATTCAGCACCCACATTTTCACATTTTACTGTCACATTTTCTAAATTTAAAATATATTGATATAGGATTTTGTGAGCTAATCTACAAAACATTGTGCATCATGTCAAATCAAAAGAAAAATTCCAAAACCTGTTAACAGTTTACTAAAAACTGGTGGCCGGCTGGTGGCGCAATGGCATCAGCGCCGGACTCCGGAGCAAAGGCTCCCAAGTTCGAGTCCAAGTTGGGCCACCCCCCGAGCACACTTTCCATCCACGCCTGGTTGTGCGTCGAGCTAGCCACTCGGCCTCGTACAACAAAAGGGTCAAGTCAGGAACGTTCATATCGTGACCCGGTCAATCCGAAAGAAGACCAATCCTGACACCACGCGCCAGACAAGAATGGCTGACTGTCTGGTGCAACATGCAAAAAAACCTAAAAATTAAAAAACATAATTGTGAGGCTGTAAAAGGTATTAATTCCCTTTGTAATTACTATCCTCAGATACAATACTGCACATCTTCTTACCAATTTGTTGATGTTGAAAATTGGAAGAGCACCTGAATAAGATCCAACAGTATGGTAGTTTTTCAACAGGACAAACCAAAATGAAGACAAATGAAGACAAGTCAGGGAAAGGATAATAGAGAAGCACAAATCCGAGGAAGGGTACAAGACCATCTCAAAGGCACCGAACATACCTCGGAGCTCAGTACAGTCTATCGTGAAAAAGTGGAAAGATTATTAAACCAGAGTTACAGTCCCTAGGTCAGGCTGCCCCTCTAAACTTAGTCACCAGAGAAGAATTGCACTTATAAGAGGGGCTACTGTGATGCCAACAGTCACTCTGAGTGAGCTGCAGAGGTCAATGGCTGCAACTGAAGATGAAGTTCTTGGCTCCACAAAAAGTGTATTTATGGAAAAGTGGCAAGGAAGAAGCCATGGCTAAATAAAAAAAGCACACTGATGCCTGTAAAGACATTGCAATGCGTCACTTAGAAGATACAGTGAAATTTGTTGGTCTCAACACTAAGTGGTATGCGTAGCATAAATCTAATACGGTGCATCAGTCAGGTAACATTATCCCTGCTGTAAAGCATGGTGGAGGCAGCATCCTCATATGGGGATGCTTTTCAGCAGCAGGGACTAGAAATCTGGTCAAGATTGATTGGAAGATGAACACTGCTAAGTACAAAGAGCTCCTGCTAGCCCCTGCTAGAAAGCTTAAACTGGAGAGGAAGTTGGTCTTTCAGCAGGACAACAACCCAAAGCACACTGCCAGATAAAGAAAATTTATGTTCTTGAGTGGCCCAGTCAGAGTCCTGGCCCTAACCTGATTGAACATCTCTGGCAAGACCTTAAGATTGCTGTCCACCTCTGCTCTCCAGATTGAGCAATTTTGCAAGGAGGAATAGGCAAATCTTGCTCCATATCATTGTGCAAAGCTAATAGAGCTAATTCAAAAAGTCTACTGGCTGT
This sequence comes from Mobula hypostoma, assembly GCF_963921235.1. Taxonomy (NCBI): domain Eukaryota; kingdom Metazoa; phylum Chordata; class Chondrichthyes; order Myliobatiformes; family Myliobatidae; genus Mobula; species Mobula hypostoma. Next base: position 83,505,390 of record NC_086101.1, on the reverse strand, counting down.
AATAGCTACAAGAGGTGGTTCAACTAGATACTGAGCAAAGGGGGATGAATATTTTAGAACCGCTGACATTTCAGGTTTTGAATTTTTAGTTTTTCATGCTTTACAATTTTCCCTATTTTCTGGGGTTCTGCTGTGATAAAAGGACATGTGATTCACAAATAAAAATTCTCAGTTAAATTGATCAAAATCCCGGTTGTAATACTCATTTATGTGAACAAAGGGTTGGGGCTTTTACAAGACACTGTAAATAACTTCCACAACTTGGAGTGGATAGTGTTTATTAAGAATGTTTAACTTGATACTATCAACAAACAACCACACCTTTTTATCAATATTTCACAGCCTATTCATTCTGCTCAGTTTCGATCATCGTCATCACGTTCCGTGTCATATGATGTAGGCTATCATTGCCCCATGACCATGATTGTATAGTACTTGGCAATTTTTTTTATAGTAACATTTTTCCATTGCTGCCCTCTGGGCAGTGTATTTACAAGACGGGTGACCCCAGCCATAACCAATACTCTTCAGTGATTGCCTGGTGTCAGTGGTTGCATAACAAGGACTTGTGATATGCACCAGCTGTTCATACAGCCATCCACCACCTGCTCCCATGGCTTCACATGACCCTCCTGGGGGAGGGGAGGGGGGCTAAGCAGGTGCTACAATTTGTTCAAGCATGACCTGCAGGCTAGCAAAGGGAAGGAGTACCTTACACCTCTTATGGTAGTGATGTATCTTCACCCCGCCACCCTCAATTTCTATATGCATGCCATTTTTGTTCTGGTCCATCCAGTTCATTCCCAATTTATCACTTCAAAAGATGCATAACTAATCTGGGTTTGCAACTAATATGATTTAGACACAAAACCTATCCAACAACTCCACAGCCATACCCTTCTCAAACTGTTTCTAAGCATCAATACCAAAAAGAAATTTTTCCAAACTAGCCCCAGTCACATCTAATTCATTAAAGTTGACTCAATTTCACAGATTGCTATAGTGATGAATAACTGTATTCACAGTGTATTATGTTGCTCTGTCCATACAGCCCTGCCAGAGTAGTCTTTCAGTTTGAAGGCACCTTCTGCCAGAAATATCTGCCTGTGGTGGGAAGCACTGCCAAGAGTAAATGCCTTCATTTGGCATTAAATTGCCTGCAACAGTGTCAACTTGCACGTTAGTGTGGCAGTTATAAATCAACATTTCAACACGGGTGGCTACCTATGTTCGGCTTCATCTTTCGCAGTCCTCCAGGATGAATGACGACTTACTGCTACTCTAGATCCATGGGTTCCAACGTGATTGACGAGGCCAATAGTAGAACCTCCAAAGATGGAGCAGGGAGCCTCTGGTAGTATGTACAGTTGGGAAGTTTGTGAGCTGAAAGTCCTACACCATGGAATTGAGATTCTCAGGAGTGAGCGGGAGATAATAACATTTTTTCCCAAGGGGGGATTGAGAATCCCAGTGAATCTCTTCCTCTGTTGTGTCCTGTAATCCCTTGCAATCACTTCACTTGCAAGAAAGTGTCATCCTGGGAAGCTTAGAGTTAGGTATGGAGTTGGTTGAGGGGAGTGAGGCTCCCACTCCCCCCCCCCCAACCCATTCTAACCAATTTTTGCAGAAGAACTATTGAGATTGACCTGACTAGCTGCACTTGATCGCAACATCCTGTAAAGGATTGCAAGGACCTCTGACAGGATCATCAGGGTCTCTCCCCCACCCATCTGAGATACTTATCAGGAGCCTGGCGTATGCAGGACCCTTAGCATTGACAAGGATCCCTCCCATCTCTCCCATCCCATAATCAGTTTGATCCTTACCATCAGGCAGGAGCTACTGTTAGAATGGGAGACAACTTCCTTTTTCCGGCTGAACTCCCTGCCACCACCCAGGTCCCACTACTAATGAAGTGCCAGTAGCATTACACTGTTTACTTTTTAAACTCGTGTTGTAAATGTAGCCTATGCTAAATATCAATCTCCTGGAATATATTTTATTATTTGTTAATTTATTTGTGGTAATATTACTTTATGTGTTGTGCTGTGTGGTGCACCCTGGTCCGGAGGAACATTGTTTCATTTGGCTGCATGCATGTATACATTTGAATGATAATAGACTTGAACTTGACATGGCATTAGTTATTCACCTGAGCTGAACATAATTCAGCCCTTATTGCTGAGAGTTTGGCCTGGGAAAGGACACTACACTGGATCATTCATCTTTCCAGTGGACTTGGACACAGCATTGGTGGATACAGGGCGGCACAGAAGTGAAGCAGTTAGCGCAAATCTTTACAGCGTCAAAGCCCTGGCTTCAATATCTGCTGCTGTCTGTAAGGATTTGTATGTTTTTACCATGACTGCGTAGCTTTCCTCCTGGTGCTATGGTTTCTTCCCACATTCCAATAACGTATGGGTTAGGGGTAGTAAGTTGTGGGCATGCAATGTTGACGTCAGAATTTCGGCAATGCTTGTGGGGGCAGCCTTGGATTGCGTTGGTCATTGATACAAATGATGCATTTCACTCCGTGTTTCATTCTTTTGATGTACCTGTGACAAATAAAGCTAATCTTCTTTAAATTTCCAGCACCCTGAACTGCTCCTGCTTTTGAGTCATAGGTGCATCATTTCCTAATTCCTTATTGCAAACTCTGAACTTCTTTTTTCTCTTGCAGTATTGTAATGCCACGGAAAATGTTTTTTTTTGTTTCCTATCGTAACCTGCAGATTGTTAAAATGTGGCTTTTTTTGGTAAACTGACAAATTTGTGGTGAGTAATGGCTAATTCTATTTCACCGTATATCTCACACTATGTATCACAGCCTCGGATTTTCCTACAGCTCAGTGATTAGAGTGTACAGTTGTACTAGTCACTTGTGGTGGATACAATTATTTCATCTTCCTGGATCTCTGTTTCATCAAAATAGGAATTTTACAAGCAAGTTCAAAAGCTTGGTTTGCGTGTCCAACAGCTTCAAATGAAATCATTCAACTAACAAGAATATGGAGAGAATGGAGTGATATTAACCACATGAAAACAGAAGGGATTAGGTTTTATTAAATTAATTTTTTGCAGCATCATGAGCCAAAGATTTGTTCCTATACTATATTCCATATAGCATACATAACTTAGTCAACTCCATCATGGGCACTAGTTTCCATAGCATCCAGGACATCTTCAAGCAGCGATAATCAAAAGGAAGCATATAATGTATTGCACTATACAGTGGCTGGAAAAACAAATTTCACACATAAGCTGGTGATATTAAACCTGATATTCTGATTCTGATACTGTTTATCAGACCACAGCCAGGCACAATCTGAAAAAGTACCAAAAGCTTTCAATGGGAAAATGCGTTTATAATGAAAGAATGTAGCCAGTAAGAATCTCACCTTGCTTCCGGCACTTTGTGCCAACCAACTGACAGTTTTTGATTAAAGGACTCTTCCAGTCTCTGTACCACTTCCTTAGACTAAACATCTTTGAAGTACTTTATTTGTGCACTTACACTGGCCTCTCATAAAATTACCTTCACCTTCAACCTCCATGATATTGGATGCTGCAATGAATATATTAATACACTCAATATATATGATGAATGTTTCTTATGGTTGTTATAGGTCCTAAGAACCAGATACAGGCAACTGGGGACAACATTTTGTCTGAATCCTTTTCAATAGTACCACAGTTAAACTTGGCATCTGTGAACCCTGTATTAAGTTGACACTACTGTGCCAATGTGGTTTCCTGCAGTTTGCACTCTCATTGATACATGCAAAGGTCTTAAACAAATAAAGATTCCTGTAAGTGGAAGTATGAAACAATGCAAAGAAAAAAGTAAGATTCAATGTGAGGAACTGTCCAAAACTTATCAAGCAAAAGCCCTCAGTGTCCTTAAGTAACCTGGAACAAAAACTGCTGAGGAGACCATCTTTGCCACTGATTTTAAGATTTTCAGAAAATTGGCACAACAGAGGTACATCAAAAAAAGTTAGTGGTTTATTTGCAAATTGACTTTTTTTCAAGCGGTTTGTTAGAGTCAGTGTCATTGTAACAAAGCAGGCCCGCCTGTCCAACAGAATCACAGTATGGCCTTACGAACACATTATCACAGTAACTGAGGAATTTTAGTTCAAAGCAATTAAAGAAACACAGCATAGGAAGTGGTGGCCACGACTTCAACAATGGTGGCTACAAATTTGGTAATTTGTTTTAAAAACCTGACTGACTCAAATGTAGTACAATGATGGATGGGCTAAACTGGAGGGGCACCAATATCATTGCAGGAAGAGTTTAAACTAGTGTGATAGACCAGTGGGAAGCAGAGCCTTTGGGTCTACAAATGGAAAGAGTAAGGTTTGGTCAAGTATGACTGGAGACAGGGCCAGAGCACAATGGGACTGAAGGACTGACGTGAATTTATTTCAGTGCATGGGATATTGTTAATATGTTGGTTGAAGTTGGGGTTTGGATTAGTACATGGAACTACAATATCGTAACCATAAGAGAGACTTAGTTGAGAGAAAGGCAAGACCTAACATTCCACAATTCAGATGTTTCAGATGCAATAGAGAGGTCTGAAAGAGATGGGGGGAGTTGCATTTTTAATCACAGAGAATGACACTGCAACACTCAGAGAGGACATCCTGATGGTCTCACCTGGTGAGGAGTTCAGAAAATACAAAGCCACAATCCCCATGATGGGTTATACTACAGGCCTCCCAATGGCTATTAGGTGACAGAGGAATAGATACGAAAGCAGACAATGGAAAGATGTAAAAGTGAGAGGATAGTTGTAGGGAACAACTTTACTTTCTGCAATATTGACTGGGAGTTGAGTATTGTCAAAGTCTCAGATGGGGCAGAAATCATTAGGTGCAGCCGGGAGGATTTCTTGACACAGTACGTCAATATTCCAACCACAGAAGGGACCATTGTGGACCTTATATAAGGAAACCGTGTGATTGGTATTGGTAGAGATATAGACATGGTTTTTTTGTCATATGTACCTAAGTGAAAAGCTTGACCTACATGCTGTTGATACAATCAAATCATTATACACTGCATTGAACTAGAACAAGGTAAAACTATAAAAATGCAGAATAAAGTTGCGGGAACGGGACCCACTCTCAGTGTCTCACGACTGACCGCTATTCGATATGCCAAGGACGTGGCCTAGAAGACTAGGGCACCTTCAGGATCCCAGGATTTCATGGCTCTGGAGGCGGGCAGACTCGAGGTTGGTGCTGCCGCAGGAAACTGGTGTGTCGTGGGAGACGGAAGATCGAAAGCTGCAAGCTGACTGCTGGCTGTGTGTCTAGAGACCAGAGTCCTTTGGGCACAAGAGCTCGGAAGAAGTGATACAATAGACTTCTAACATCATAAATCAGTGAGGACTTTGGGGTTCTAACATTTAACTGTCATTCATTCTTTGGGGCACTCTGTTTTTCGTGGATGTTTTCAAAGAAAAAGAATTTCCGGATGCATATTGTATACATTTCTCTGACATTAAACGTACCTTTGAAACCTTTAAAGTGTAAAAGGTACTGAAACGTGCAGTGCAGGTAAATGATAAAGTGCAAGATTATAACAAGGTACATTGTGATTTCAAGAGCCCACCTTATCATATGATAACTGGAATAGAAGCTGTCCCTGAGCTTGGTGGTGCATATTTTCAGGCTTTTGCATCTTCTGCCTGATAGGAGAGGGAAGAAGAGAGAATGTCCATCATAGGCTGCCGCTTTACTGAGGCAGAAAGAAATATAGACATCCAGGGGTCCATAGAGGGGTGGCTGTTTCCCAAGATGAGAAAGTATTTCGGGAACAGTCATCATAACTACACAAGTTTTCATATGGTTACAGCTGGTATTAGTCCAGACCTCAGCACAAGGTTCTAAATTGGGGAAAGGCTAATTACAATAGTATTAAGCAGGAGCTGTGGAAATTATATGGAGAGCAACTGTTATTCAGTAGGCCCATTCATGTCTTGTGAGAGCCATTTAAAGGCAAGTTGATCAAAATTCAGGTCAACATGTTCCAGTGAGGAAAAGAGACACGGATGGCAAACTTGGATGATGAAAAGTATTGTAGATTTAATCAAAAGTTTAAAAAAAGCATATGTAACTGCAACCTTCTCACTGGGCTTGTACACAAACGTGGCTCGATAGCTAACTCTGCTAACAGCCACGTGACTCAGAGGTGGGAAAGTCACCTTTCATAAGCAATATACATCTAGGGTCGGTATGATTTGGGGTTCAACCAAACAGAAAAGTTAGGATGTTCTGATTAAGGAACATTGATTGTAGCGAATGCTGGGTAAATACTGGCCTATACAAAATAATTGGTTATCAGGAAATGACAGATTGTACACTAGCATTTATTTACCAATTTTCAACTTTAACAAACAGCTAACAGGAAAAGAAAATAAAAATAAAAGGGTCCATTACAGTTAAACCAGTCCAATGTGCACATAAACATTGGAACTCATTTCTGAAGGAGTTGGGTGCAAGCTGTACTCACGTGCTAAACCCACATTCTGCATGAAATGACCCCAGCCGCGCTTGAACTTCCCTTGAAGACCATGTCGAATGAACTGGCTAACTCAGGGGTATTGGTACTTCCTCCTTGGAACCATTTGTCTGCCAAAGCACCTTACAATGAGGTCTCTCCATCAAACAGCATTCTGTGGGCATCTTCCCTTGTGTTCCGCTCCCACCGAAAGACCCCAAACCAGCTTACTGCCCTTCAGAAATATCATCCCGCCACTCTCTACAATGTTCCATGGCATCCAACTGGACAGAAAGTTACAACACGTATCAAGACAACACCGACTGGCTGACACAACACTCCTAAATTGGACAACATGGTTCCTCATCTTTAGCCAAAGCCAAAACACTCTTACATGCAGGCCACACTGCTTTTACAGAAAACTGCTAATAAAAATACTTCACAGCATAGCAACAGAAATCTTAACCATGGTATTACATAACATTTAGGAAGCTAAATTCAAATCAGAACTCTGCAGAATATAAAGGAAGCAGCACAGAGATCTTAAACAGGGAATCACAACAGCTAAAAAAAAGGCCATGAAATGCCTTTGTCAAATAAGAGCAAAGAGAATTCCAAGGTATTCACCAGAAGAGGGCACCTCAGTAAAAGGAGGGGCCTTTACATGGTGTCAAAGGAATTGGATACTTTGCATAGTATTCACCAAGGAGAAGAACAAGAAGGATAGTGAAATCAGGAACTGGTCTGCTGATATTCAAGGATCTGTTGATATTAAGGAGGTGGCGGCATTCAGTCTCTTGAAGAACACTTAGCTGTGTACAAGCCCCCCCACAGTCTGATGTGATCCATCCCAGGTTACTGAAAGAGGCCGGAGAGGGGATTGCTGGTGCTTTGGCCAGAGATTTGTGTATCCTTTTTAGCCACAGCCAAGGCCCAAGAGAGATGGAGAATAGCCAATGTTGCTCTTCTGTTTTAGAAGGGTAGTAGAGGCAAACCGTGAAATTATAGAAGGTTGATCCATAGATCAGAGATTTTTTAAAAAATTGGAGAAGGTTCTCAAGGATAGGACTTACTTGTATTTGGACTTACAGGCGATAAACAGCATGGCTTTGTATGGGTAGATCATATCTTACAAACTGATTTGAGCTTTCTGACAAGGTGACAATGATGATTGGTGAGAATAGGGTACTGGATACCCCATTTGGAATTTAGTAACTCTTTCAAAAAGGCCCCTCATAGTAAGCTGATCCAGATGATTAAGGCACATTGAGACCTGGTAGAATAGACCCAAAATTGGCTGGCCCATAGAAGTCAATGGTGGTGGAAGGGTACAAATGTGACTGGTGGTCTGTGACCATTGATATTCTGACTATTGGTGCTGGAGTCTCTGTTGTTTGGGGTAAAAAATTTGCACAAAAACATAGGACAGCTCATTAACAAGTTTGCAAATAACATTAAAAAAAATGGTGGAGATAATGTCAGTGAGGTAGGTTATGAAAGGATTCAGACAAATTCTGACCAGTTAGAAATTTTTGTCAGAAAGAAAAATTCAAATAGAGTTAAATCTGGACAAATGTAAAGTAATGCACCTTGGGAAGTCAAGTGTAAGGGAAAAGCACAAGGTAAAGTGCAGAACCCTTAGGAGCATTGAAATACAGAGGAATCTAGGAGTGGAAGTCCACTGTTCCCTGAAAGTGACCACAGAAGTAGACAGGATAGTAAAGAAGGTTTATGGCACACTTGCCTTCATCAGTTAGGGTTTTAAGTATAAAAGTCAGGATGCCATGTTGCAACTCTATAAAACTTTGGTTGGTTTCATTTGGTAGTCCAAATGAAACCCAAGCAAACACCCCACATCCTTCCTGTGATGTCGCCCAGTTCTTGCCGTGACATTATAGAAAGGATGTGGAAGGTTAGCAGAAGTGGTGCACCTGGATTAGAGAGTCTAGACATAAGGAGACGTTGGACAAAAAATAGATTGTTTTCTCTGGAGCATTCAAAGCTTAGGGCAACCAGACAGATGTTTATAACGTTATGAGAGATACAGACAAGAGAAAAAGTCTAGTTAGCAGGATGGAAATGTGAAATACTAAAGGGCAGTGGCTTAAAGTGAGAGGGACAAAGTATAAAGGAGATTTTTGAGGTGTTTATTTTTACATCAAGAACGGTAGGTGCCTGGAATGCCTTGCCAAGGGAGTGTTGGTAGCTAGTATGACAGTAAAGTACAAGAGGCTTTTAGGAAAGCACATGACCGTTTGCAGGCAGATTGGATTCGTTTGGATTGGCATTATGGTTGGCACAGACATCATGGGCCGAGGAGACCGTTCCTGAGCTACACTAGTCAATGTTCTATGTGAGAAAATCTATGAATATTTGCACAGAGAGGAAGCATAGAAGGATAAGACTTTTTTTTAAATGTGAGAAACTTGTAAATATTGATGTGCACAGGATTCTGGATGTGATGAATCACAAAATGCACAAACAGCTTATGTGCTAGTACAGTGAGCAATTAGAAATGCAAATAATTGAGATGGCCTTTATCGCAAAGCAGTAGGAGTAGACAAACAAGGAGTACAGGGTTTTGGTGACGCGGTGCATAAAATAATTAGTGCAGTTTGCATCTTCATACTCCAAAAAAAAGAGACCAACTACCCAAGAAGCAATGAGGCGTGGATAAACTGGATTGATTCTTGGAAAGAGGACGTAACACTGTGAGGGGAGATTTGCAGTGTCAGTTCACACTCACTGTAAGAATGAAAAAAATATGCAAAGTTCCTGGACAGATGAACAGACTTTCTAGAGCCTAGTAAATCTGGGTCAATGGAAAGAGGGGGTTCAATCTTGGACGAACAAGGTGACTATGTCAGATGGAGAGGAGGAGAAATGTCTTTACTCTGAGGGTTGTGATCTTTTGAATATTTTACTTCAATAAGTTGCGAGTTCTTACTTTTTGAGCTTATGTATGATAACATCATTTGGATTTTGGACACTAAGATACTTGAGATAATTGGGATGGGGCAGTAAAGTGTATCCTTTGTTATGACTACTTATGGAAAAAGCTTGGTCTACGTCTGAATTTGATGTGAGCTTCTACAAGGCCATTTCTAGATGGATTAACTAACTTATTTTTGATTCGACTTTCTTGTTCCCTTTTAGTTGTACCTACCTCTATTGAAACCAGGGATCATCTGACATTATTTTCTCAATTAAGTTTGTGTAATTTGCAAGAAACTTTTGAGTGAACTTTTATAGCAATTTTTTAAAGATCCACGAAGACAGGAAAAAAAATGTACAAAAGCGTAAATTATTTGAATTTGCAATGAGAATGGCATTTTTTTGTTAAAGGCCCAGTAAACTGTGACTCATTGTGATTGGAAAAGAGGTCTTTCAGAAAGCGAATGAGGCTCTTCAAACTTTGAAAAACCTGTTGCCCACTGCTGAACTAGTTCTAAGAATTTTGTCTTAGTCCCTTAAGACTTCACTTACTAATTTGAAAGAGCAGAATGTAAATTAGATGATGATCAATGATGTGGGGGATCGTAGGAATTGATATTAGTGATTACAGTCATGTTGAAATTTGTGATGGTTGGTACTGATGATAGAGCAATGATATCTATTAGATTTCTGATTAAATGTAGCAAATACTCACATTCCCTGCAGTTGCTGTGAATAGCACATGATACCAGAGAGAGGTAGGGTATCGGATGATAGTAGAATTGAAGCACAGTATATATTTATCTGTACAAATCAGGTCAGAAAATTATCCAGTGTAGGGTATATTGACAGGGAGGTGCTTTATAGATGTTGTGCTGTTTTGCTTTTGGAAAGACATTCAGTCCTTTCGACAGAGTAACTTGGTGTTACACTTTCCAAACTATACCACTGCTGAGAACTTGGGACACCAATTTAGAACTTGGCTTCTTTATTTTGGATTTTGCAATTTCCTTTCAACTGGCACCAGATTCATTATTTCCATCTGAGCACCTCTCTCCTTGCATGTATGTTTGAAGGAAGGCAAAAATGTGACATCTGCAGATGAATCAGGAATCGCCAAGGATTCAAGTTTACAGTGTTTGGTACCGATCTTGCTCCAGATTCAGCAATTTTGCAAATCCTACTTTCTTGTTATCTTTAAAAAATATGGTAGATTTCACCAAATAAAGACTTTATTTTTGCTACTTTTAGAAAGAGTCAGTGCTATCCACTTAGTTTTTGATGCTACTACATGATAATTAGCTTTTGTGTTAATCGATGATCAAGTGGCAGAAATTTACTTAAGTTGTTATGTCCCTGGGTATTAAAATGCTTGTTACCCGCCAGAAATATTTAATCCCAGTTCCCATGTTCTGGGTACGGTGTCGTGCTGACTCTAAATGGAAGCATAAAATTAAGAGTAGCAGTTTGAGCTTCTCCAACTAAATCCAAAAGATCAAATAACAGCAAATAATGGTTCAAACTTGAGTGATTTTTACTTATCACAGCCTTTTGGGTCAGATAACCAAAGTAAAAGCAAGACATTTTTCACACAGTGCCATTTTGTGTTATACCAGATTTTTGTTTAAGATGAAAGTAGTAAAATGAATCAAATATACTTATCTTTTTATATTCATTAGAAACGACCGGTGGAAAGTGTTTAAAGCCCTTTGTGGATAAAGGCAATACAGGAAAACATTGAAGAAAGAAGAACTGAGCAGGACACATGCATCTACAATGTCAATGCTTAGTGCATTTCTGGTGCAAAACTCTTCAAAAGATAGATGCATGAATAGCGTTAGGCATATTGAACATAGAATAATACAGCATGGGAACAGGCCCTTCAGCCCACAATGTGGTGCAGAACCAGCTAAAAAGCAAATAAAAAACCCCAGAAATAATCCCTCCATCTTCCCCATATTTATGTGCCTATCTACATGTCTAAAAAGCTATGAACGTATCTGCCTCTACCACCTTACCAGGCAGCGCATTCCAGGCATCCACCACTCTGTGTAATAAAACTTGCTCCTCACATCCCCTTTGAACCTAACCCCCCTCACCTCCAATGCATGCCCTCTGGTATTGGACATTTCTATTCAGGGAAACAGATACTCCCTGTCTACTCTGTCTATGTCCCTCATAATCTTATAAACCTCTATCAGATCTCCCCTTGGTTGACTTGTACTTGGCCCATAATCCAATACATGTGAAAATGAGTAGAATTGCCTTTTTCAGCTGTGTTCTGTACATGAACATTGTTTGATGCATTTTGATGAATTACCAAAAAACAGCTGTAAAATAAATAGAAAAGAGATGAAGCAGTGGGCGGGGGGGGGAGGATTTTAAAAACGTAGTAAGGAGATATAGAGCTACCCATGTAGGTCAGTAAGGAGGATTCTTTTCTCATGTTGTACAATTAAAATTCCTGTCCACATCATAAAATAGGCTAAAGAATAATAAGTACAACAATGACAACTGTCTAAAGATTTATTTAATATAAACATTAGCAACTATTTTAAGAATTAATAGCCACTTCACTGATGATGCTGTGTTTGAAATCAAGTTAAATATAAACAAGAAATAAAATATAAATTCTCCCCATGACTGAGTGGGTTGCCTCAGGGTGCACTGGTTTCCTTCCCCAGTTCAAAGACATACCGGTAGGTAGGCTAACTGATCATTGTAAATTGCCCCGTGATTAGGCTAGGGCAGTGTTTCCCAATCCTTTTTAGTACAACACCTCCCAAAGCACCTTCATATTTGCTAATACCCTCCTTGGGCACAATATACTTTCTGGCACCCCCATAGTTTAAAAAACATGTCTACCATATACTTGCCTTGCGCCCTTAACTCCTGGTGGAGTCGTCGGGGCGCCGTCATGACAAGCTTTGCACCAGTCTGTTCCATCTGTCGCAGTTGTGTGCCAGAGCCTGGGTCACCGCAAATGTTTTCCCCGTCCATTCTTTAATGTCCGTCCATCTTCTCCACTGCCTACCTCTTCTTCTTTTCCCCTCCACAGTTCCTTGTAAAATGGTCTTTGCAAGGCCACTGAATCTTGTTACTTGGCTGTACCATCTCAGCTTTCTTTTCTTCACCGTCGTAGGAAGGTCTTCATGGGGGCCAATGTGGTGCTGAGATGGTCTTGCAGACTTGCTCGTTTGTGATGTGGTCCAAGTATGAGATGCCCAAGATGTTGTGATAGCATCTCATTTCAATTTCTTGTATCTTCCTCTGTAGCTCTGCTGTGAGGGTCCATGTCTCACATGCACACAGAAAGATGGAGAATAACAACGCACGCAGGAGGCTAATCTTGTACTTCATGAGGATGTTGCTGTCCCTCCATATTGTCTTGAGTTTGGATAGTGCAGTCATTATCTGTGCGGTTCTTGCCAGGACTTCTGGTCTTGATCCTTCATCACTGATAATTACCCCCCAGATATTTGAACTGCTGTACTGTCTCAAGTTTCTGACCATGGACTGAGATGTCTGTTGTGATGGCACCGTTGGCATTTGCCATGAGCTTGGTTTTCTCGGCACTTATTTCCATTCCAAACTTTGTGGAGGCTCTGTCAAGATGGCTGACCAGGTTGGCCAGTTTGTCCTCTTCTCCTGCAAGTCCATCAATGTCGTCAGCAAATCTTAGGTTTGTGATGTTCCTCCGTCCGATGCTGACTGTGCCCACATGATCTTCAAGGGCAACACTCATGATTCATTCCAGGAAGATGTTGAAGAGAGTGGGGGAGAGGAGGCAGCCTTGACAGACTCCCACAGTGGTATGGAACCACTTCCCGATAGTGCCCTGAGCGTAAAGCTGATGGATTGTATGAATCAGCTTCTGCCCCATGTTAAATTTCTTCATGGTGGCCCATAAGGTATCATGCCAGACTCTGTTAAATGCCTTCTTGAAGTCTCTGATGACATGGTAAAATTCTCTCTGGTGCTGAAGGTGTTTCTCACAGAGGTTGAAAATCTGCTCCATGGTGCTTCTGCCCTTACTTCTGTCTGCTTGTTCCTCGGCAATGATGTCTTCTGCCTGACATCTCAGTCTGTTCAAGATGATTCTGAGCATTACCTTGCTTACATGGCTGATCAAACTGATGGTACGGTAATTCCCGCAAAGTTGAAGATTGCCTTTCTTGGGAAGCACAATGATCAGCGATTGAGTCCAAGGTGTCGGCCATTCACCTGTCTGCCAGATCTTATTGCAGATGGTGGCAAGCATGTCTATCGTGGCCTCTCCTCCATGCTTCCGCAGTTCAGCAGGGATGTTATCAACTCCTGCTGACTTCCCGCATTTTAGTAATTGTATTGCATCTTCAAGTTCTTCACACATGATTGGATAGTCATCCTCATTGGAAGATTCCTACACATTCAGCACATTTGGATCCCCTTTACTCTGGTAGTTGTACAGTTCTGAACAGTACTCTGTCCACCTTCCCATTATTTTCTTTCCTTCTGTGAAACTTTTGCCACTTTTGTCTTGGATGGTGTTCACTTTGACTTGTTTTTCCTTGGTAAGATCTTTCACCAGTTCGAATGCCTTCTTTGTGTTGTTGTTGGAGAGGGTGGCTTCAATGTCTGCACATTGTTCGGCTATCCATCTTTGCTTTGCTTCCTTCATTTTCCTCCTGATTTCCTCGTTGATTTTCCTGTATTCTGTTCTTCCCTTTGCTGTGTTTTTATCCGTCTTTAATTTCCTTCTTGTGTCACACATATCCAGTATCTTGTTAGTGTCCCATGGTTTAGACTAGCGGAGGCTTTTCCCCAGAATCTTGCTTGCTGTTTCCGTCACCACTGTGTTAAAGTTATTTATGGTGGTCTCCAGGCCTTCATCAAAGAGGAGTATTGGTGCAAACTTCCCCCCAATTGCTGCCTGAAATTCTTCAGAGATGGCAGGGTCTTTCAGTTTTTCAAGGTCGAATCTCAGCCGGCTGTTTTTTGGCTTGTTGATTCTCCTCAAGCGCACCCTGATGTTCATCATGACAAGGTCATGGTCACTGCCCACGTCTGCTCCTGGGAATGTTCTGGTCTTCGGTCTGCTCACACCAGATTTGTGCCGTCTTTGCACCAGGATGTAGTCAATCTGGTGATGTTGACCACTGAGGGCATGCCAGTTCCCTCTTCGGGATGCTTTGTGCTCTTCAAGAGTGTTAGACAGCACCATGTTGTTATAACTGGCAAATTCCAGCAGGCGCAGTCCCCTCTCATTGGAAGTGTCATTGCATGAGGGGCCGATAAGATCCCCCCAATCATCTTGTGTGTCTCTGCCCACCTTGGCATTCCAGTCACCCTGAATGATCAAAATATCTTTTTTGTCCACCTTATCGATGAAGAATTCTATAAGAAACTACAAGATGTCAATGTGTTCATCGTCGTAGTCTGTTGTTGGGGCGTAGACTTGTGCCACTGTGATGTTGAATGGCTTTACTCACAGGCGGATAGGCATGAGCCTTCTTGACATTGGTTGGCATCCTAGGACAGCATTCTTGATGGATTTGCTGACTCGGAACCCTACGCCATTTTCATGTCTGATCTCTTCTCCGCTACAATAGAGGACATGTCCTTCCTCAGTATGAACTTCTCCAGCGTTCTTCCATCTGGCTTCACAGAGCCCGAGGAGGTGCCAGTTGTATCCTTCCATCTCATGTGCGAGTTCCTTGAGTTTCCCTGCTCAGTTC
Source organism: Mobula hypostoma (assembly GCF_963921235.1). NCBI lineage: Eukaryota > Metazoa > Chordata > Chondrichthyes > Myliobatiformes > Myliobatidae > Mobula > Mobula hypostoma. The sequence goes on along the minus strand of NC_086101.1, from coordinate 83,490,226 downwards.
AGCGTTCTTACGTCCCATGTGGTGACTGTGATGTTCTTTCTGCCATGGATCTTCTGTGTCGAATCACCAGTAGCACATTTATTGCGTCCGCCCTGTTGTGAGACGGACAGCGCAGTCATTGGTAACGCGGGCTGTGACCGATCCGGTATGAAGTTGCTTTTTGGTGTGCTCATCATGCGGCATGTCTTGGGCATCTGAAACCTGGCGGAGCCCATCCCTCTCCAGGTTTGACCACAGCCGATCTCCTCCAACTAGGTGGCTCGCTTTGGTTGTGAACACGTGGCCGTTATAGTTCATCTGAGAACCTTTCCGCCCCGGCCGGTGACTTCATCATGGAGGTCTTTCGCCCAGTGGTGCCATGTTAACACCACCCCGTCACGTGGTTTAGCCCGCCAGCTGAAGCAGTTTACCGGGGTATGGCACTTGGAGCCAACACGTGCGAGATTTAGGAGATGGAGGAGGACCAGTGATGCCTGTCCACCCTCTCTGGTAGGGAGCAGCATGCCAGACATCAAAGGCACTACCTCTATCCAGAGCCCTCTATACTAATATGAGAAAAATGATTCTGCTTTAAATTCTTAATCTGTCTTTAACCAGGAGATTGCTGGGCGGTGTGGCTCAAAGGGTCGGAAGGGCCTATTTCGCGCTTTATCTGAATAAATAAAAACAAATAAACTTGTCAAAATCACATGACCCTTGAGTTATTCATGTTGTTGTTCCTCTCCACGCCCTGTGGCACACTGGGCAGCAACCTTGCTGCTTCTTTAGCATTTGCCTGATTTTTTTTTAAAATGAGGCCAAGTTGCCAGCTCAATGCTCAACCCAGCACGGATGGAAAGCGTGCAAGGAGCCGGCCAGATTCAAACCCGGAACCACTGGCCTCAAAGTCCGGTGCAGATGCCGCTGCATCCCTGGCCAGGCTTCTTGAGTTATTACTTACGTTCAAATCAGAGACCATCAGGAGACCAAATATGGGAATTTGAAGAGGCAGTTAGCTACAATTGAATTATTACCTCTGTATTCAAATTGTTGGGTTAACTTAAAAAATTGGCACACCTTTTAAACACACATGAAGATTTTTAACTAATTTGTTTAAAATTCAATTTCAGAACTGCTTTCTAAAAGCTACACGATGATACTGTGCTAAAAAAAAGGATTCCACAACTTCAGTACATCCCATAGCATTTTAGTCAATTGAGGTTTTTCGATTTGTAGTTTCAGATGTAATATTGAAAAATCAGCTACCAATTTGCACACAGCTCTACATCGTTTTACACTAGTTAACTTATTTTACTGATGTTAATAATGGGCCAAATATTGACCAGGTCAATTAGGAGAGAACTTCTGAAAATAGTGCTAGCGGTTCATTTAAATTCAGCTTACAGAATGGAAAGTACCCCACTTTAATACTCATCTACAAGATGGCATCTTCAACTGTGCAGAATTCCCTCAGTTTTAATATCATCCCAGGTAGTTATGTTCACGTCCAGAGGATGAGAGAGATACACAACATTCTTGACTTGAAAGCAAGAGTGGCAATTGGCAGAAACTTGAAGGGGTTGTCCAAACAGAAAAGAGCGTATTTCAGGCAATTCATGTATTATGGAATTCCCAAAATGCTTTATAACCAGAGAAGTTTAGTGTTGTACTGTAGGAACGCCAATTTGAGCAGAATGAAATTCAACAAAGTGATAATTTGTTATAGGGATGTACAATCAGAGATAATACTGTAGGAGTGACCTAATAGGTTCATTGAATGGAATATTTTATGCACACTTGAGGGAGCAAATGAAGCATCTGTTTAATATCTCACTAATTTTGCAATGGGCTATTGATCTTTTACCCTTAGTTTATTATATTTTCATAAACAAGAGGGGAGGGGTGTGGGGAGAGGGGAGAGGGGAGGAGCAAGGGTGAGGGAGAGCAAAGGGGTGGGGGGAGAAAAGGGGCAGGGGAGAAATAAAGCGAGAGGGAGATGTCACAAGCACAAAAATGGGGGGGAGAGAGAGATGTAGAGGGAACAACAGAGAGAGAGGGGAGCAAGAGTGCAAGGGAGAGGAGCAGAAGATCGGGAGAGAGAGCGAGAGGAAAAAAGGGCGATGGGTGCAGTCATCCTGGAAGTAAGATGAAAGCAATTAAATGATTCTGACTTTAGTAACCCAGAATAGATAGCACATGTTTGCTAATCAGCATTATGATTTTTCATTAGAAATTGGTAGTTACCTTTCGCTTGATGTGAGTCACAAAACTAAAAATTCCCTCCCTTTATGATTCATGAAAGCAACAACTGATTTAGGTGCTATCTTGACAACTCTGCACATGCTAACTCTGTATAAATCTAAATTAAATTGTTCTTCTAAATCCCAATGGTCAAAGGCATTTTGGAAAAAAAGAACTAGTGTCATTAAAACACAATGAAATACAGTATAAACAGGCTGTTAAAAGATTACCACTACAGTCCAGGGACATTGACACTGTCAGAGAGTCAGATGGGGACAATGTAAACCACTCTGCTTCTGGAGTCAACCACAACAGCAAGGCCAGGAGATTAATTTAAAGGCCATAGGGTGTCAGGGGCAACCACATGATACAGACCAGATTCAGCATGGTCTGATCTGTAACTGTCAATAATGACAATTTAACTTATGGGGTGTTTCAGAAGTTTCTTATCCTAACTTTCTTTTCTTTACACTGTTTCTCACGTATAAAGGTAAAGTATCCTCATTTTTGAATGAAACAACGCAGTTATTGACTGGGAAATCAAGTGATCACGCATCTTTTGAACAGCCCTTTTAGTTCAGAAGTAACAGGTCTAGAAATTTAGCAGCATTTGCAAATATGTAGAAGATGGACACAAATCACACTTGGCAATACACACACACAAAATGCTGGAGGAACTCAGCAGGCCAGGCAGCATCCATGGAAAAGAGTACAGTCCACGTTTAATGCAGAATTTGATGGCACAGTGCTTGAAATGGGTAGGTCACAGATGTTGTACAGAGTGGCAGGGTGAGAAGTGGGTACAGAGAAAAAGCAGAAGGAAGTGAATTGGGACATCGGGGCAGCACAGTAGTGGTTAGCACAATGCTTTACAGTACCAGCAACCCAGGTTCAATTTCTGTCATCGTCTGTAAGGAGTTTGCACGCTCTTCTCACGACTGCATGGGTTCCCTCCGGGTGCTCCGGTTTCCTCCCACAGCCCAAAGTCGTAGAGCTTGGTAGGTTAATTGGTCACAGTAAACTGTCCCATGATTAGGTTAGGGTTAAATCGGGATTGTTGGGCAGCATGGCTCGAAGGGCCAGAAAGGCCTACTCTGCGCTGTATCAGTAAATAAATAACTTCTGCTATTATGGGTGGAGCAGGCATCAGATGACAAGGGTTGCAGCCTGCCATTGGGGAGAAAGGCTGCAGCTGGGTTAGCAGAGCTATTGGTGGGTGAAGAACAAGAGCTATTGAAAGAATAAGCTTTTAAAATTAAGGGCCTATCTGAAGCTGGTAAATTGGTGCTGGAATCCATAAACTGGAGCCTGATCTGGATCAACTCGGGATGTCAAAGCAGTCCTCAAATGTGCTGTCAAAACTATTCCCAGCACATGGCCCATATCATCTTCAAGCCATACAGAACATGGCAGAAACAGTTTTGCATGACACTTGATGCTGCCATGCTCATCTCGGCAGCTTAATGTATTATTAATATTAATGTATTGGCCTATCTGATCCATGGATTTTCTCATAGAGAAGTACAACACAGAAGCAGATCCTTTGGCACATCTAGTACATGCCAAAACTATTTAAAGTGCCTACTCCCATCGACCTGCACCAGGGTCATTGCCCTCCATATCCCTACTATCCATATACCTATCCAAACTTCACTTAAGCATTGAAATTGAGCTTGCATGGATCACCTTGACTGGCAGTTCCCAATTTCTCATGACCCTCTGAGTGAAGTAGTTTTCCCTCATATTCCCTTAAAATTTTCTGCTTTCACCCTTAATCCATGACCTCTGGTTGTAGTCTCCCAACTTCAGTGGAAAAAGACTGCTTGCATTTACCTTATCTATACCCCTCATAATTTTGTATACCTCTATCAAATCTCTTCTTGATCTTCAGCATTCCAAGGAATAAAGCCCGAACCTCTTTAATCTTTCCTTATAACTCAGGTCCTCCAGACCCAGCAACATTCTTGTAAATTTGCTCTGTACTCTTCCAAACTTATTTACATCTTTCCTATCGGGAGGAGACCAAAATTGTAGACAAAACTCCAAATTAGGCCTCATCAATGTCCAGACATAACATCCCATCTCCTGTACTCAATACAGTACATTGATTTCATCCATGCAGTCAATCCCCATTATTCTTTTGGAAATTCAAATGATGTGAATCATTGTGAATCACAAGTACATTATGACCAAAGGATTACTGGTCATTGGGCACTTCTTCCATCACTATTAATTACGTGGAAACTACAGTACGTCCAGACTTCAACTCCGAACTCCAGATCAGTAACCAATCCAGTGTTTAATGTTGACTGGCATTGGATGCTCATTTTTCTATGCAAAATCAAATGTAGTGTGACTGGTATCAGCAAGATATTGGCAACTTGGTGTAATATAAACACAGGCCACAAATTAGATTGGACTCAGCCTTCGATCTTTGCTATTGTCTCCGGGGTAATAGCAGACTCCAATGTGGCAACTTGATGTCATAGCACTGCAGACTTGCCTCAATGCTGAAAAAAGTCAATACCTATAGCAGTGTAAACACTCAGCAGAGCTCCAGCTGATCCCCAATGAAAACCCATTACGGTCAGTCCCAGTAACTGGGTTATCAGACATGATTCACTCACCGAAAAGTTTTTTTTATATATATGAAACTCACTCCTGAGAGCTTTAAGTGCAAAGGACAGGACAGGCTTGCCACGTTTATCTTCCAGAGAGCAGTCTTTCCGTAGATTTTTAGTGAACTCTTTTTTTTAAGAAAGTGTAAAGTAAAGGGGGGGGGGGGTAAATAACTCCAAAAAGAATCTAACCAGACAATACATCAACAAAGCCAAAATGATCACCAACGATTAGGCGATAAGTACATAGCAATGTACAGAACCTCTTGCAGTCTATTATCAGATGGATATTCACAAGCAATTCAAAAGCCACTGAAAAGTGCCCAAGTTTTTTTTTAAATTTGAAAGAGACAGATATGTTGCATCCATTTCAGAATTTTCAAATTAAGTGCATAGGCCTAACCCAGCTGGACCTTCTCTCTTCCACATCAGCTGCAACGACAGACCCGTAACTAATTCCCACTGCATCTGTCAACGGACACTTCACTGTTCGAGAAATGCAGCCGGACTACAGGTTGCCAGAAACCTGGATCTGTAGCCTTCTCCCACCTGCTGCAGAGCAAATGGCAGCCTTAATGGGAGGGCAGAGTGGCTCCTGTACCAGAAGTTTGCTTTCTCTTCAATTTTAATTGGCAGATTATTGCATCCACGAGTGCACTGCTACCAAAACCAATTGAAGGCATTCTATTTCATCAAAATGAACAAAGCAATGTAAATCTGTGGTTAATAAGACAATTACATTTTGCTACCTTTCCTCGGGCACTGGAAGCACAATAAAGCAAAAAAGGCTGATTCAACATAATTTGCAACTACAACTTAATGTGCACACATTGTAACCAAAAGCAAAACACTATGTTCATCAGAAATAAACACCAATTATTACCATCACTGTTTAAATACTTTAAAACAACATATGGGCTTCATTTATACTTCTATTGGTACAAACAAATGAAGCCCAGCCTATTACACAATACTATATCCATTATCCTCACTGTTTTATTGCCATGCCATTAAAGAAGACATGAATGAACAAGAAACTGCTGTACAATGCGCGCAGATAAGTTGAACAACAAAAAAATTAAGCTTTTTTAAAAGGTACACACCAGATGTTTTCATTATTTTGTGCAAATAAGTTCGAAGCATGCCTATTTGATAGTGCTGCAACATTCCACTACATCCCTTCCCACACCCACTGCCAGCACTCAAGGGCTCTAGAGAAAAAAAAATCTTGTTGTTTAAAAATGGAAATCTCTTGCATTAATTTTTGGCTATGAATTTCTTAACATGCGTTTTTTTTCAGCAGAGCAAAAATGTGAAGGGTATTAGCTTAAGTTTGGTAAAAATTACAAACTCAAAGGTTTCATGACCATTACAGGTCATGAAATATTATGATAGGAAGCCAGCTTTTTGAATATTTGTAAAACATATGTGCTTATGGCCAAGAGTGCTACTGATGAGCCACAGCTGATATTGTGCGGTTCTCAGAGCCTTCATTTTGAAATAAGATTAAAAGATAAACAGTTAATTAATGTTTAATGGTTTGCAAATTTATGACTGTGCCATCCTCAAAAATGTATTCCTATGAATTTCTCAATTATATAATTGCATACACATTATCATTAAGAACGTAAATTATAATAGATTATGTTAAGTGTTAACCCTGCACAGCAGCAACGTTTTCAACTATGAATAGGGTTGATAGCTCATGATGCACTCCAGAAAGCTACACATATAATCCCACAACACTTCAGTGCAACACTGAAAGAGTGCTGACTATCAAAGGCAGAAACTTTCAGATGATGCCAATATGGATACCCATTCATTTAGATGCAAAAAATCCAATGACACTGCATTGAGGAAGAGTACAAGAATTTTTCTGATGTCCTGGCAAATACTCATCCTTCCAACAGTGCCTTCAATATTGTGGAGACATTCAAAGCTGATTAAAGATTTCTGACCTGAAACACTAACGCTGCTTCTCGTTGCACAGAAGCTACCTGACTTGCTGAGACTTTTGCACACTTTTTGCTTCAGATTTCCAGCACCACTACTATTTTTTTCTCTGATTTCCACTAAATATTTTATCACCATTAATTGGAAGTGAAGAAGATGATGCCAGCAAATTATGCTACCAAAAGCAACATCTTCAAGATGGGGAGGGGAACGTCGACTCAGACCATGAGAGGCCAGTGTCGGTCATTTTCATGCCTTAGGAGGCGCAGATTGGAAGTCTGTGTGGGGCGCCACTCCTCGCACAGACACTAAAGCAATGTGTGGTTAAGTGCCTTGCTCAAGGACACAAACATGCTGCCACAGCTGAGGCTTGAACTAGCGACCTTCAGATCACTAAACGAATGCCTTAACTACTTGGCCATGTACCCAACAAGATAGGTCATGAATCAACTCCTTTCACGTCTTTTTATTTCAGATGTGATTCTGCTACCGTTGGAGTCTGTTATCTACATTCTGGCTGTGCGTTTTCTGGCCGATTGTATATTCTGGCGCCTTGCTGTCTCTGACAGGGCTCCGTAAGGCTGTAAGCAAAGCCTACAGCATGGAGGCCAGACGTGGCGTGAGCCCATGATCAACTCCATCTCTCCCTGATTAAAGTGTAGAGGAAGACTGAAAATCATCCAGACGGGTGCAGAGGGAGCAAATGATCAGCACAGTCTAGCAGTATCCTACGTGCTGCTGCCGGAGGAAGGGGTCTGCGTGAGATGGTCTCTCTCTTCCTCTTGCTTGTTGCCCCAAGGGGAGATCCTCCCATGTGAATGATCTCTCTCTCTCTCTCCCCCTCCCTCCTTTCTTCGAAGCTGTCGGAGGATCATGCCGAGCAAGATTTAACTGACACAGTTTGTGGACTATGGACTCTAATTCACGCATGATGTGTTTCTAGTTTTTCCGGTCACTCCTATTTTTGTTGCTAGCTTGGGCATTTTTGAATTGGGCGGCCTGCAACAAACAATGAGCTGAATTGAATATGCCTTTTGATTTTGTTTTTATAATCTGTGTTTTTGCTCTTTCTTTTGTTGCCATTTATGGAATTTATTTTTTTTTGTATTATGTGCAGGAGCAAGGGTTGATTGATTTCCTTTAACTTTGAACAGGTTCCATCGTTCTTTATTTCATGGTTGTCTGTGGGGAAGACGAATCTCAGAGTTGTGTACTGCATACATACTTTGAATATTTTAATTACTATTGTACTGCCCACATTTTAATGACCTAAAAGGAGTTTAGGGACAGCCTGAGGTCATTAAAGGTGAGATAAAAATGTAGGCTCTTTCCCTATTACTGTGTAATAACTTGTCAAAAAAATTCAGACATCTGTCAGAGTGCTACGCACAGATGGATCTACATTGTAATTAAATACTGAAGAAAGTCTCTTAATAACAGGCTAAGCCTGTGAAATAACTCGGCTTCACAATCTACCTTGATATTATCTCACCCTGAATGAGGAAACCTGCAGATGCTGAAAATCCAAAGCAACACACAAAAATGCTGTAGAAGCTCAGCAGACCAGGCAGCATTTATGGAAAAGAGTAAACAGTTCTGACGAAGGGTCTAAGCCTGAAACATTGACTGTTTACTCTTTTCCAAAGATGCTGCCTGGCCTGCTGAGTTCTTCCAACATTGTGTGTGTGTTGCATGATCTCACACCTCATTGTTTACCTGCACTGCACTTTTTCTGTAAACCTTATTCTGCATTCTGTTATTGCTTTATCTTGTTCTACATCAATGCGCTGTGTAATGATTTGAACTATATGAGCAATATGTAAAAACAAGCTTTACACTGTATCTCAGTACATGAAAAAATAATAATTTCAATTCCAAAAAATTCTTTGTTTACTACATGGACTTATGTGATCAATAAGTATGTCCCAAACAAACACATTTAGCTAATATCTGAACAGGGTCATTTAGTCCCATGGTCAGGTAGAATGGTGACAAAAATAGCCTGTGTTAAACTAAATTGATCTCCTCTGGGATGTATGCCAAATGCATACATCTTGGTTCCAGCATCATTTCACTGAATACAACTTTGCCCTCATTAAAAAGCTGTCATGCAGTAAAAACAAAACAGAAATATGCAATCTGCAAAATGGAGCAATGACATGGAAATATTACAGTAATACTTTCTTTTCAGACTGCACCACGTCAGGAATGCGCACACATTATCTGTTGTATCACCATAGTGCTACATATTGCTACTCTGATAAAATACAATGGGAAAAAGCACATAGAAAAGGTTATGCTTATTGTTCCTACAACATTCTTCTCAGTTAACAATGATGCAATTATTTTCTTTAATTGTCACACTATCAAGATCAGTCTGGCTTGAACTTTATTTTCTGTTACATAACTCTCCCAGCTAAAATTCCCAGAACTCCAGATAAAATAATTTATCAAATAATGTTGGCACATTTATTTTTTCAAATGGATATCCTGCATATTGGATGGAATTCATGTACACAGTTTCTTCAATAGCTAAAAGAAAAGTTTATAACAACTGCTCTTGCACATGATATTTTTTCACAAGTGTATTGGTATACCTTTGATGGTCAAAGTTAGCCTTACAATCAATACTAAATGTTAGAAAGCACCAGTAATATGCTGCATGATTAAGCAGAACATGGATTTATTGCTTACAATTCCCCACACATCATCTCTCAGTTTTGGCAATGTCCTTCAGGTAAACTCAAACACATAGTCGAATAAGATACAATCTATGTCAATGTCAAATCACTTGTTGCCACACTCGTCTCCAATTCCAATTGCCAGCAGAGCTGTACGGGCATTTTAAAATTTCATTACATGAAACGGCAATGTAAAAATTTTATACTCGGGCATTGCACTCACAATAGCCCTGAATAAGTTTATAAGCAAATACTTTGTGTGGTCAAAGGCCATATCTTTTTTCATAGAATAATAGTTAATTTTTGTTAAATTGAACATATTAAAGTCAAAACAGAACTATTTAACCTTTAAAGTAACAATAGCAGCAGCTCGATGCCAATATTTTCATAATACTCCATTGAGATTTACAGGAATCCATCCCACCATCACATATTGCTACTCATAGAAAATATATAAGGTTCCGGTAAAACTTGTAACTCAAGGTGCAGCTCCACACAAATATGTTGAAAAGTACATTTCTCATCTTATCGTGTTGAGAAGAATTCACTAAGCCAACAAAAAGAACAGAAAAAGCCAATAAAAGACATATGTTCACGCCAAATTATTAAAATACATTTTATCATTGTCCTGAAAAAATTATGGTCTGAAATACAACACAGTTGTCAACATCATTTCTTTCGTTTTTCTTATAAACTTGCTTACTGTGTTAGCCATGATTAATATTTTGTATCTATATACCTTTAACAAAAGGTTGTGGTGTGGGAGAAGGTGGATTTTTTTTTTCTGAACACATTCTGTACTAAGAAATACAGATACACACTGTATGCTACCTTAACCCTAAACAAAACATGAGGTGGTATCTAAAGAGAATAATGCTGCCTATGACTATAGACCTTGAAACTCTTACTGAAGAGAATGTTCTTTTGTACATTATCCATTTTGACAAGGTTGCTTTATCATTTAGAATTTGAAACTTTGACAAGGTCTTATACAATATTAAATTACTGTTGACAGGAAGTTTTACTGATAGATCATTTGGGCTTTTATTTAATTTGGATGTAATTAGAGTTAGGAGTAAAAGATGTCAAAATTCTAACCACAAAAGGATATTCAGTAGGATCTCTATATTCTGAATTTTATTAAGAGCTGCTTCCCTACCAATATATCTATTTAAACAAAGGAATCTGCATATGGTTTCATTTAATCGTCCCCTGTGAAGTTATTCAGGCTCACTGAGCTATAAAATAAATGGCATTTAGTTTGGCTGCCAATCTACATGAGGGCTTGGAATTTCAGTCCCATTGCGAGGACTCTTTTTTATGCAATTATTCCTGATATCAGTGTATACCTCTGAGACTTTGGCCAGGAATTGAAACCGGGCCTCTCGCAAGGCTGGAGGGGTAGCAGCTTTGGTGAAGGGACTCGTCATCTCCATTCCAGGGCAGCTCACTCACCTTTGGTCCCCACCACTCAGCCCTCAGCTGTAGCTCCAAGTAGCTGTTTGCATGCGACAACGCCCACATCCCGGTATACTGCTTCAAAAGGCAGGCAAACCAGGAGGGCTTAGCCCGTGGCCTCATACCACAGGAGGATAGGAAGGTGCCCATCCCAGCTGTGAGGTCAGCTCTGACGAAATGGGCAGTTAAGATTTAAAGTGAGATCCAACGGCTAGGAAGGTGGTACTGTAGCATTCTGAGGAGAGTGAACAGCATGTCAAGGCATGGTCATCCACTGCAACCAAAGATCTGTTTGTTTGTACCACTGGACTCAGATTTCTGAGGTCAAGAGAGCAGAACTGCACCAGTGCAATGGCTTTTCCACTTTAAAAACTTCCCCGAACAGGTTGCCTGTCATTGTTGGAGATGATAGACAACCTCCAACAGTGAACATGGTGCAAAAGTTACTGAGATTTCAAAATTTATTTTGCTCTGATTCAAATTTAATTATCTCAACTTTTAATGTTAGGTATGAAAGTCATCCTTCAAGGAGGCCATGTCAGCCAAAAGAAGATTAGAACATTAAAACAGAAACAGGAGTAGGCCATTCAGCCTCCTTTCCTTGCCCTACTAATCAATAAATCATTGCCGATATTTTATGTCAGTACCAATTTCAGTGCATTAATTCTACATACTTAAAAATCTAGCAGATATGCTCAACAAACAAGTCTCTGCAGCCCTCTTGGGTAGGGATTCCCCAAGATTCAATGCTCTCAGGATAAAGACAAAACAAACACAAGAGATTCTGCTGATGCTGGGAATCCAGAGCAACGCACACAAAATGCTGGAGGAACTCAGCAGGTCAGGCAGCATTCATGGAGAAGAATAAACAGTCATCGTTTTGGGCTGGGGTCTTACTTCGGGATCCAGTTTGCTGCCTCACCTGCATTTTGTGCGTTGCTCTTCTCATTTCTATCCTGAATTATTTTGAGACTGTGATCCTGCTGTGAGGATTTCCAGCAAGGAGAAACATTATCCCTACATCGAACCTGTCAAATCCCGAAATAAACACTAAGAGATTTACTGATTTTCAAGGGATCGCCAACATACAAGTTGAACCTTCGGAGACCCAGAAACTAATGGATATTGTTTGAAAGAATTTGAATGTTTTTTTTAAATATGAGGAATTCACCAGTCTTTTCCTGATTGTTCATTAGTTCATTCCGTATAGACTTTTAAAAGTAATTTTCCACAATTTTAAATCAAATATTCATCATTTATGATTGACATTTTGAACTGATATGATTATCTTGCAGCACTAAGATTTACAAAGTTAGTGACTGATATCAAAGATTAATATTATAATATTTAAATTAAGCTTTAAAATATAATAGAAGTGTTTTTTTATGGGATTGTAATATAAAATCTAAAGGATGCTATTTGATGGAGGCGAACGTGAGAGTACCGAGGAACATCTGGAAAACTTCTGAAATGCCCGCTTTATTGCCACCGCTGCTACTGTGTGGTAACCGGAATCTGCGGAGCAGAGGGCCCCGAATCCTCGGCTTTGCTTGTTTCAGCAGCCGGGGTTAGGTCGTAGGCGCTCGGGGGGCTGGTCGGAGGCTCAAAGTTTTCAGTCGGACAGACTCAGTGTCGGCTGTGGTCAGCTGCTTCCAAGGCATCGGCAAGTTGACGGTGCCTGAAGGTTTATGGCAGGGAGTTTCTCCCTTTTGCCGCCTGCTATCGGGGACTCGGGGACTTTGAGACATTTGACCGTACCCATGGTTTTTTCTTCATCAAATTATGGTATTGTTTTGCACTGCTGTAACTATATGTTATAATTATGTGGTTCTGTCAGTGTTAGTATTTGGTTTGTCCTGTTTTCTGTGATATCACTCATGTATGCATTTCTAAATGGCAATAAAAGAGGACTGAGTGTTCTCATAATCTAAAATAATATGGGGTGATGAAGTTGATATGATGCACAAGGAATTTGAATACTTCTTCCTGACGTTCCAAATGCTAAACATCTCCTGAAGGTTTTGGGCTCATCTTAAAGCACCTTTTCTGGAGCATGGTTCATGTGCAAAACAAGTATACAGTGTAATTGGATCCATAACCTTAAATTGCAAGATTAATAGCTGTTTTGCATAATGCTCTTCAACAAAAAATGAAAAATATACAGTAGCTCATCATAGTTAATGGTTTATGATTGTTTTTAGGAGAAGAGTGCTTTGACAGGGTAAAACTGGGGTGGCCATGGGGATAAGATGTAAATTAAGTTACCTTGCCCATGAAAACAATTAGGGAATGAGAACCTAGACAAAAGAATGTTGGAGCTGCAAATTGCGGAGTAAGAAGATGCGCCAAGACCAGACTGGCAATGTCCTCGACTCCGGGGAGAAAAGGGAGGATAATAAAAGAGGGATAAAATAAAAAGCTGAACCGAAAATCACAGATGGACACTGATGCCACCAGAAATCAAGTTACCTGAAATTGTAGTAAATTTTTAAGTCCAGAAGGCTGAAAAGTGTCCAGATGGAAGATAAGGTGCTGTTCCGTCTGTTGGGCTTCGCTGTTACAGTGCAGGGGAGACCACAGACTGACAGGTTGGTGTGTGAATAGAATGGAGAATCACAGTGGCAGGCAACTAAAGCTCATGGTCATCCCTGTGAGCTGTCTGCAGGAGATCCACAAAGCAATCAGTCAACCTATGTTTGGTTTATCTATTGTAGAGAAGACCACATTGTGACTACACTCTCTTCTGAGAATTTGAAGCCTTTGTTATGAGGCACACTGGGAATCCACGTCAGCAAATATCGACTGAATCAAAATGTGCTGTTAACTAATAATATTACGGTAAGTACAGCACTGAAAAACCTGAGTGATGTTGAACAGAATATTGAAACTACATTTGTCATTTAGTAATATGTTTGAATGCTGATGGATCTGAAATTATTGATGACCTTCACTCAACGGAAGTTTTGAATTAAGTGTAGCTTGTTCTCATTTGGGTGATTCAGTGGCAATGCTAGGCTGGTAATAGAAGTTATATTTTTAATCATTAAACATCATGCAGATGAAAGAACTTGCAGAAAAATACAAGGGGGAGGAAATACGTCCTATAACAAAAAGCCCATCTGAAAATTCTGACTATTGGAAGCAAGGATACAACAAAATAATGCAACACTGGCAGTAAGACACCAATAACATGATAGGTTTCTATTTGAAACTTGTAGCAGGAAATTTATTTCTAACATCTTTGAGCATATTTTTATACAGAGTTACGTGATTGAAAACTGACTTTCTCCATAACAAAGCCGATCAACTATCATTTCTGGGCTGCCTTTTCGCCCCAGAGACCCAACCAAACCTTTTCTGGTGTAATTCCCCATCAATCTCATATTGGGATGATAGCCATCCATGCTTCTTTTCGGCCATATTTTTACCAATGCATGCAGAGTCATGTAAGGGGAGTCCTTTTGTTACCACTGATGCCTCTGGCTTCTCCCCAACATGTCCCCACCCACATCCATCAAGATTTCCTCCCCACATCACAAATGAGTTTACAGAATGATGACCAATCAGCTTATTGATATGTATATAAAAGCCAAACATTTGGAGGACACACCACAGTTAACAGCACACTCATGTCGTCTCCTCCTATGGTAAATTGCCAAGATCGGAGAACAACTCAATTCAAACTTCCATCAATCTCATCTCCAATCCTATGTGGCTTAGGCTATCAGTTTTACTGACACATTCCCTACCTGATCCCTGACCCCTAATCGCCCTGATCCTCTGTAGCTACCAAGAAATCTTAGTTCTATAAAATGCCAAGATCCATTTGTAGTATTTTACATTTAACCAATCTATTGACCCAGTGGGGTTAAGCCAACCTAAGTGGTAATGCTTGTATAAATTATGATCTTTGCAAGAGCTTATCGGTATGTGAAACATAACTGATATTTTTGCTGGAATGAAAATTTTCAGCGAACTGAACAGTAAAACATGAATACTTTAGATAAATATGACATGTAGATCAGGGTAATGCATGTACATATTTTGCTTGGATGAGAAACTCTGCACAATTGTTTTGAACAACAACATTTTAAAAATTAGCCTCCAACCTGATGGTGTGAACATCATTTTCTCTAAAATCTAGTAAATACTCCTCCCTCCCCCTGCCCTTCTTTTTCCATTCTTTATTCTGGTTATCCTCTCACCCCTTCTCTCCCCTCCTCTTTCCATGGTCTACTCTCTCTCCCATTAGATGTCTTCTTCCTCTACCTTTATCCCCACCTACCTACTCCCAGTTTCTTACTTCATTCCCCCCCTCCCCCAAATCCCCAAATCGATCCACCTTTCCCCTCACTGGTCTTACCTATCAGCTTATACTCCTTCCCCTTTACATCACCCCCCCCCCAACTTACCATCTTATTCTAGCTTTGGACTCCTCCTTTCCAGCCCTGATGACAGGTCTCAGCCCAAAACATCGATTCTATTTTTTTGTTTTTATTGTGATACAGTGCCTCCCAGCAATCCCGACTTAATCCTAGCCTAATCACAGTACGAGTTACAATGACCAATTAACCTACCAACTGGTGTGTCTTTGGACTGTGGGAAGAAACCGGAGCACCCAGAGAAAAGCTCGCACGCTCACCGGGGGAAACATACTAACTCCTTGCAGGCAGCAGCAGGAATTGAACCAGGATCGCTGGTACTGTAATGTGATGTGTTAACCACTATGCTACCGTGCTGCCTCCCCACCAATAGTTTAACCCACTCTACAGAAACTTGCTGAGTTCCTCCAGCATTTTGTGTGTGTTGCCCAAGACTTCCAAGGTCCGCAGAATCTCTTGTGTTTATATTTCTTTATAAATCTTTTCTCATTTGCACATGGTCAATACAGAATAAATGAAATTCAGAGCTCAGCAATGGGGGTTTTGCCTGTATCTGATAAAAAAAGAAATCCCAATAGAGCAAGAGAAGCTCTTGGGAAATCCCACACCATTATTTTTAATTTTCATAGCAGCTTCTCCCGGATCACTTTACAATGGTTACATATTGCGCAGCGGACCACAGACAACTCAGGAGAAATGCATAAGCAGCTAGGAATGCCATTAGTAATGTTAATGTTTAGTTAATGAAATTTAGTAATATTTAAATATGCACTTCTATTGACAGTCATACTGTAAAAGATGGAACATCTCTCAATATATTTTACACAACAGACCATGGGGACACAGCATGTTCTGCAAAAAAACAATTTAGTATGTTTGATTTGGCATTTGGTCTGTTGAATAGGTGACCAACAAGTTCCTTCATAAACTCAATGATTAGACAGCAAGAAGGGAATGGGGTAGCTTCACCGTGAGTGGTCATGCACTAACCTAACGGGGACTGAGGCAAATTTGGAAGCACATATTTTATCTAATGTACGAATGCAGAAAATGCCACATCTATACCCCATGCAACTGCTACTGCAACAATTCAAAAATATGTCTCACTGCCTTCTTCCCAAGTATAAATTGTAATGGGCGATGCCTGCATTCAAAACCATCAATGTTTATCTCTTTAAATGAAGATAAAAACACCCTGCACATTCAAGAAGTTATCTTTTGCTACGACGGTTTGTCTTCACAATGTGGTTGGAACCAGAATCCAACCAAGATATAGACACCTAGAAATCTTTTCATGTGGTGCTATATAGAGAAATTTACGCAAACCCTTGATCAAACTCACCGCATGGTTCTCACCAAATGCTGGGACTATACACTGAATGGCCACTTTAATAGGTACACCTGAATCACTTGGCAACAACTCATTGCATAAAAGCATGCAGACATGGTCAAGAGGCTCAGCTATCATTCAGACCAAACAGCAGAATAGGGAAGAAATGTGAAACAAATCAATCTGATCGTGGAATAATTATTGGTGCCAGACAAGGTGGCTTGGGAATCTCAGAAACTGCTGATCTCATGGGATTTTCACACACAACAGTCTCCCTATGTTTACAGAGAAGGGTGCAATAAACCAAAGCGTCCGGTGAGTGGTAGTTCTGTGGCCAAAAATGCCTTATTATTGAGAGAGGTCAGAGGAGAATGGCGAGACTAGTTCAGACAGAAAGGAAGGCAACACTAACTCAAATGAACATATGTTACAACAGTGTTGTACAGAAGAGCATCTCTGAATGCACAACCCATCTAACATTGACGGCAGTAGGCTACAGCAGAAGACAACCATGAACATACACTCAGAGGTCACTTAATTAGGTATAGGAGGGAAATAAGCCTACATATTAGATGCTTTATCATAGAGCAATCCCGAAAGGCAAGTAATAGAATATTTTTTTAGACTCTTAAAATATGTCTTGGTTGCCAGTCAGCACAAATTCAGAATAAGCAGTTTTTCTCTTGGATATTTCTATTCCAAGCCATACAGAGACATCTTACCAGCTCATTTTCTGTGTTTAGCTCAGCAAGTGGTGCTTGGCCTCTTCCAATTTAGTGCTACAATGTGGGATTACAAACTTGCAGTGAAATTTAGGACAGTAAAATAATGGACACATGAATGGTCCCATTACTAGGGACTTTACATCAAGCAAGTGTAGCTGGACAGTTTTGAGCATTTTTACCATGATATAACAGAGAAAAAAAAATTAGATTTATTTTTGTTATTCTAACAGTTAATGTATGTACAGGTGCAAGGTACCGTCCCAACTGTTCAACAGACGACACCATTGCCACCACCCTCCACCTGGCCCTAACCCACCTGGACAAAAAAAAAAGACACGTACGTTCAAATGCTGCTCGTAGACTTCGGTTCAGCATTCAACACAATCATTCCTCAGAAACTGATTGGAAAGCTGAGCCTACTGGGCCTGAACACCTCCCTCTGCAACTGGATCCTAGACTTCCTGACTGGCAGACCTCAGTCCGGATTGGAAGCAGCATCTCCAACACCATCACACTGAGCACGGGGGCCCCCCAGGGCTGTGTGCTCAGTCTACTGCTGTTCACTCTGCTGACCCACAACTGTGCAGCAATACACAGCTCGAATCACACCATCAAGTTCACCGGTGACACGACCATGGTGGGTCTCATCAGCAAGAACGATGAGTCAGCATACAGAGAGGAGGTGCAGCAGCTAACGGACTGGTGCAGAACCAACAACCTGTCTCTGAATGTGAACAGAACAAAAGAGTTGGCTGTTGACTTCAGGAGGACATGGAGCGACCACTCTCCGCTGAACATCGACGACTCCTCCATAGAGATCGTTAACAGCACTAAATTTCTTGGTGTTTACCTGGAGGAGAATCTCACCTGGTCCCTCAACACCAGCTCCATAGCAAAGAAAGCCCAGCAGCGTCTCCACTTTCTGCGAAGGCTGAGAAAAGTCCATCTCCCACCCCCCTTCCTCACCACATTCTACAGAGGTTGTATTGAGAGCATCCTGAGCAGCTGCTTCACTGCCTGGCTCGGAAGTTGCACCATCTCGGATCGCAAGACCCTGCAGCGGATAGTGAGGTCAGTTGAGAAGATCATTGGGATCTCTCTTCCCACCATTACAGACATTTACACCACACGCTGCATCCGTAACGCAAACAGCATTATGAAAGACCCCACACACCCCTCATACAAACTCTTCTCCCTCCTATCATCTGGCAAAAGGCACCGAAGCATTCAGGCTCTCACAACCAGACTATGTAACAGTCTCTTCCCCCAAGCCATCAGACTCCTCAATACCCAGTGCCTGGACTGACACCAACCTACTGCCCCCTACTATGCCTCTTATCTTGTTTATTATTTATTGTAATGCCTGCACTGTTTTGTGCACTTTATGCAGTTCTGGGTAGGTCTGTAGTCTAGTGTAGTTTTTGTGTTGTTTTACATAGTTCAGTGTAGTTTTTGCATTGTTTCATGTAGCACCATGGTCCTGAAAAACGTTGTCTCGTTTTTACTGTGTACTTGTACCAGCAGTTATAGTCGAAATGACAATAAAAAGTGACTTGACTTGACTTGAAGGAAATTTCTATTTTTATCACCTATTAGACTGAATCTGCGGATATAATTTCACAGTTTAAGTTTAATTGTCATTCAGCCATACACATGCACACAGCTAAATGAAACATTACTCCAGCTTCAAGATTGCTTATTGTCATTCATCAGCACACAAGTGCAAACGAGAATGAAATGATTGTTACTTCAGATCCGATACAAATTTTAAAAATCAATGAGCATAAAGAACTCAAAAATGCAATAACTATAGATAATGTACATAAGATTAGCTTGTACACATAGACTGACTGTATGTAGATAAATGACACAAGGTACAGGAGCATCTGTACATGAGGTGACTGACAGGAAATGATAACAGAGGTGGTGGGGAGTGTGACTGGGTCAGTCAATGGGTGGAGCTGTAAATCAGCAAGACAGCTTGAGAGAAGTAATTGTTTTTGAATTTAGTGAATGCTGCATAGCCTCTTCCCTGCTGGGAGTGGGATAAACAGTCCATAAACAGGGTAGGTGGAATCCTTCATAATATTACAGGCCTTTTCCATCAACTTTCTGTATACATGTCACTGATAGTGGGTACGCTAGCCCTGGTGACGCGATGGGCATTTTTAACAACCTGCTGTAGAGCCCTCCTATCTGCTGCAGTGCAGTCACAATGATGCAGTGTGCTAGGATCTACCATGCATCTGGAGAAGATTGTGAGCGTTAACATGCATAATCCTGCTCTCTTCAGCCTTCTCAGAAAGTAAAGCTGTTGGTGAGCTTCCTTGACTGTGGAGGATGTGTACTAGGACCATGAGAAGTTGTGCAAGATGTGAACTCCCAGGAGTCAGAAACTGGCCGCAGTTTCCACTGCTGTGCTGCCCACGTGCGAAAGGGTGTGACTGCTGCCAGCTCTCCTGAAGTTGATATCCATTCTCCTTTGTTTTGCTGACACTGAGGCACCAGGTCTCACACTCCTCTACCTTCTCTCCACATCTCAAATAAAGAGCCAGTCAATATAGATTAGATAACACTGGATATTGTCCTAGAGCATCAAAATGTATCTAAATTGGGAGGGAATTATTTTCTGTCTATTTATTGATCGATTGAGATGCAGCGCAGAACAAGCCATTTGAGCGCACCACCCAAAAACCCCCACCCCACCGATTTAACGCTAGCCTAATCATGGGAAATTTACAATGATCATTCATCTCACTAACAGAAAAAAAACATTGAAGTACCTTTGATTTAATATTCTATAAAACAGAGGAAATGGCAATTAATGGCAACTGGAGAAATATAAATAGCAAAAGTAATCGCCTCTTGTGAGGACAGTATTTGCTTTTAAGAATCTTTGGTTGATAAACACAGTATAAATAAATCTGTAATGAAGGGTGTGTAAAAACATGTCCATAATTACATTCAGGGACGTTTTTCGAGGCTGTCCCTCAGAATCAAGGATGGCTTTCTTCCACTCTGGTTTTGAGAGTTCTGAGGTTTCTCTCAAAGCCAAGGTGGGAACAGGAGACTCTACCATAGTGGGAGCAGGTCAGTAAGTCGGCTGTCATTATGTAGGGACTCCGTGGGCTCAGGTGCTTGGTTTTGTGCTTCTCAATATCATCCAGAATATCCCTTCTCTGCTTTCAACATTCATGCAACAGAAATTCCCAAGGATCAGTGGGACTATCCTATTTTCAGCAAGGAGGCTTTTAGCACAACCGTGAACCTTTTCCTCTGTCCACTTGGTAACCAGACTTCAGAACAATGTGTTCACTTGAAGAGTGTAAAGTCAGGCAAGCAAGCAACATGGTCTGCCGAATGCATATAATTGAGTTAAATTAGGGCCTTAATGTGCAGGGTGTTGGCCTGAGCGATCACTGACATTAGTTCATACCCTGCTAATGAACTTGGAGAATTTTGTAGACGCAGCTGAGGCAATACCTTTCCAATGGCTGTTATAGTCAGTCCGGGTCTTAGAAACTGCTGTCCAATGAACCATGAATTGTGCCCAAGTTCTTTTTCTTCAAATGCCCCTTTCCTGAACTGACCAAAGACCCTGCAAGCGTAGTGAAGGTGAAAATTAATTTCTCAAACATGAGAAAATCTGCAGTGGCTGGAAATCCAAAGCAACACATTCAAAATGCTAAAGACCTTATGAAGGACTTGGCCCGAAACGTCGACTGTTTACTCTTTTCCATAGATGCTGCCTGACCTACTGAGTTCCTCCAGCATTTTGTGTGTGTTGCAATGAATGTCTGCCTTCTTTAACAGGTGAGGAATGGTTACTACAGAAGGTTCTTGCTGCCTCAGGGAAAGTCATCATCAGACTGCTCCTCAGTTGCTTCTTTGTAGTGATGAAAGTGCTGGTCCCTAAGCTTAATGTGGATTTCATTGATCTAGAAGCACAACAGATGTTATCTTCTCTGCTCTACATCTCCATGATAAAAGCAGACAACACCACCGACCACTGCACCTGGCCTTTATTGACCAGGAGGGACTGTGGAGCGCTCTCTTCAATTTAGATGCTCACAATATTAGTCTCCATCTTTTGTTTGCTGCAAACTATAATGGCTCTGTGATGTTCAGCTACAATGTGCCAGAATAGGTACAATATTTATCAGTTTCTATTATCATAAATTTTAACATGTTTATCACTGTGGTCCATCAATACAATGTAAATACAAAGAGACAATTTTCTTCCTTGGAATCTTTACAAAGATTACTTTCACTTAACATGCAATGAGCAAAATTAAATACTTTAAACAGGAATCCTTCGTTCAAAGATAATGTAATAATACAATCACACACACAAGTTATGCATTTATAAATACAAACATAACTTATAAATAAATATGCATGGCAATGATTTATAAATATTACATGTGTAAAAAGTTAATGCTGCATGAAGAACATCCAGAGACAGATCTTTAAAAGGCTGCTTCAATTGCTTTGTTTTAGAATATCAAGCCAATCAAATGTGCACACAGCTGATATTCAGTCTCATCATTTTAATTACCGGTTTGTTCAAAACACTGGATAAATTTACACCTGTATCAATACTTACCTACACGTTCATGCTTCAGTAGTGCATTAACGCAACCTACTACTTACACGTGAAACTGCTGCCACAACAATATCCTGTAGGTGCTGAATACATTAAATCACTGGAACAAAACTAAGCAGTCTACTCTATATTAATGGCAAGCAACTGGCACAGTCAATACACTGCACATTGAACATATGTTCATTTCAATCCCGTGAACAAAAACATATGAAACAGAAGAAGCATCCGATCTACCTCTGCACCATTTCCATTCACAATCCCCAAATCTCTTGATTGTTTAAAGTCTAGAAATCTATTGAACTCTGCTTTGAATGAGTTCAATGACTGGGTCATCACTGCTCACCATGGCAGAGACTTCTAGAGAATTATCACCACTGAGTGAAGCACATTTTCCTCAGTTGTGTGCTAAAGAGCCTAGTCCTTATTCTGAGATCTTCCAAATTCCTCAGCCAGGGAAACATCTTCCAAGCATATCGAGTCCTGGAAAATGCTTCAATGTTTATATCCTTTACCCTCTAGAGAATATAGGCCTAAACTACTAAAACTCCCCTTTTTCATCCAACGGCCTTTCCTAGAACTAATCTAGTGAATCATTGTTGTATTCTCTGTATGGCAAGAACATTATTTCTTTGGTAAGAAGACCAAATCTCTGAAAAATGATCCATTGAAACCCTGATAGGAGTTTATAATGTTATGAGGGGTAGAGATTGAGTAGACAATTGATACATATTCCCAGAGTCAAAAGTACATACTCTCTGGTGTGAGACATTAAGGTGAGAGAGGCAAATTCAAAAGAGATACTCAAGACTTTTTTTTAAAAACAAAGATTGATGGGCGTCTATCAAAAACACGAGAAAGTCTGCAGATGCTGGAAATCCAAAGCAACACACACAATACGCTGGTCAGGCAGCATCTATGGAAAATAATAAACAGTCGATGTTTTGGGCCAAGACCCTTCTTCAGGACTGAGAAGAAAGGGGGAAGATGACAGAATTTAAAAAAAGGTGGGGCAAGGGGAAGAGGCTAGCTGAAAGGTGATAGGTGAAGCCAGGTGAGTGGGAAAGGTCAAGGGCTGGAGAAGAAAGAATCTGATAGGAGAGGAGAGCGGACCATAGGAGAAAGGAGAGGAGGGGGGGACCCGGGGGAAGTTATAGACTGGTGAAAAGAAGTAAAAGACCAAAGTGGGGAATAGAGGGAGGGGTGGAATTTGTTTGCCAATATTCATGCCATCAGGTTGGAGGCTACCCAGACGGAATAGAAGGTGTTGCTCCTCCACCATGAAAGTGGCCTTATTTTGGTACAAGAGTAGGCCATGGATCATCACACTGGATGGGAATCAGAATTAAAATGGTTGGCCACTGGGAAGTCCCACTTGTGGCAGAGGGGCTCGAGGAAGCGGTCCCCCAATTTACGACAGGTTTCACCAATGTAGAGGAGACTGCAATAGACAACCCCAGCAGATTCACAGGTGAAGTGTTGTCTCACCTGGACGGACTGTTTGGAACCCCAAATAGAGGTGAGGGAGGAGGTGTATGGGCAGATGTAGCACTTTAGCCACTTGTTAGTGTTAAGTGCCTGGAGGGAGTTTAGTGGGGAGGATCGAATTGATGGGCGTCTGGAATACAGTGTTAGTGATGATAGTAGAGGCACATATGATAGAGGTGTTTGAAAAGTTCTTTGACAAGTACATGAATATGCAAATAGTGAAGGGAATTGGACTTTCTATAGGGAGTAAGGATTAGTTTAGTTAGGGGTTTAATTGGTTTAGCACAGTATCATGGGCCAAAGGACCTATTCCTGAGCTGTACTGTTTGAAATTCTGTTCTAATATAATTGCAAGAATACCCTTTGCACTCTCAAGCACACATAAAGACAAGTAGGAATTGGCAATGTTTTTTTAAAACCTGTGATATATGCCAGAACAATTCTGAATGCTTTCATAGAATGGGATGTGATGCAAAGAAAACATTATTAGCATTCTTGTTAAATTTACACCGATAAACAACTAAAACCACCCAGTTAATTGTGAGCATGCACTATACTCTGCAAAGGCAGTATATACAAAAGCAGTATGTGCAGCATGCAGGTGTCAAAAAAATGGAACTTCCAGGCAGCTGACATTTTAATTCCCATTCTGACATGTCGATCCGTAGCCTCCTCTTGTGCCAAGGTGAGGCTACCCTCAGAGTGGAGGAACAACACTTTATATTCTGTCTGGCTACTTTCCAACCTGATAGCATGAATATCGATTTCTCCTTCTGGTAAACAAATCCTTCCTCCCACCTATCCCCACAATACTCCTTACTACTTTTTACCTGCCTATTATTTCCCCCTGGGTCCATCCCCTCCCTCCTTCCCTTTCCTATCAAAATTTTTCTTCTCCAGCCTTTGAACTTTCCCACCTACCTGGCTTCACCTATCACTTCCAGGTATCTTCTTTCCCCTCCACCAACACCTTTTAATTCAAGGCATTTCATCCGTCTCTTTCAGTCCTGAAGACGGGCCTCAGCCCAAAATCTCAATGTTTTATTCTTTTCCACGGATGCAGCCTGACCTGCTGAGATCCTCCAGCATTGTGTGTGTGTTGCTTTGGATTTCCAGCATCTGCAGATTTTTTTCGTGTTTGTCATAAAAATCATGATGTAGTTCTGGGAGCTCCATGTCATGTTCTTCTTGGTATGGCTTCGCACTTCAGTGAGGGAGTTATAATTAATCATGCTTTAAGAGGCATCATTGTATACCAAATTGGTCCTTAATGCAGGACTAATTTACTATACATCAAAAAACCACATATGATTACCAGACTTTGCTCCTTGATTTTGAACTGAATTCTGCGCAGACTTATTTCACGTATTGTTGTTACCCGATTATTAATGTAATGCTCAGCTATATTGGCTCGTATATATCTAGGGGAAATCCCGCCCGGCACCAGCCTGAACGCTTCCCGCTGGGTCGGTTGCCGCCTGAATCAATCCCAAACGTCAATCATCAGCCAACACACACAGTACGTTTTACCAGGTACACTTTATAGATATTACTAAGTCTATGAAATTAATATAAGTTCGATACAGAAAAGGAAGTAATGGGGAAAAAAAAGGCGCCAGACTTATCAAAGTCCAAGTTCTTCGTGCACAAGTTGGAGCTCAGAAATCCTTGGCGACCACCTGTCGACTCGTGGCTCGGGACCACCCGGACCCTGTCGACTCACGGCTCGGGACCACCCGGACCCCGTCGACTTGCGGCTCGGGACCACCCGGACCCCGACGACTCGCGGCTCGGGACCACCCGGACCCCGACGACTCGCGGCTCGGGACCACCCGGACCCCGTCGGCTCGCGGTTCGGGACCACCCGGACCCCGTCGACTCGCGGCTCGGAGCCTTCCCACACATCTGTCGTCCTCTCCGTCTCTCCTCCGACTCCCCGCCAAAGATCCCCGTTCCCAGTCATATGAGACAGCATTATCACTCCAAGAAATGATAACATGAACACCCATTGGCTAATAGCACCCTGCTGTCTGTATTAACCCAAGCAAATGTCTAGCGAGAGACTTCCTCAACATTTAACATAACTTAGAAGCCATTTTAATCCACATACGTAGCAATTTAAAAGATTAACATAACAAAGAAGCCATTTTAAATTTAACATACAAAGAGACCCCGTACATTAATAATCTTCCAGCGAGTATCATTATAATAAAAGACCCTAAAAAGTTAATTATAACACTTGCTTTTTTAAAAAAATGCTTATATACTTGTACAGAGAGGGAGAAAAGCAAGAATCTTTTGCAGTCATTTAAACACAATATTGGAGAATTTATTGTTGATTGGTGGTACTTGCAATTTTTTAGAAGAGTATTTATATGTACATTCAGTCAGATTTTATTAGGTGCACCTGCTTGTCAAATATCATGTGGCAGCAAGTCAATGCATAAAAGTATGCAGACATGGTCAAGAGGCTCTGCTGGTGTTCTGACCAAACATCAGAATAGAGAAGTGTGAACTAAGTGACTTGCCCATGAAATAATTGCTGGTGCCAGGTGGAGTGGTTTGAGAATCTCAGAAACTGCTGATCTCCTGGGATTTTCACATACAACAGTTTCTACAGTTTACAGAGAATGGTGTAAAAAACAAAAAAAAAAAATCCGACAAGCGGCCGTTCTGTGGGCAAAAGTGTCTCGTTAACAAGAGAGGTCAGGGAGAATGATCAGACTGATTTAAGCTGACAGGAAGGCAACAGTAACTCAGATAGGCTGCATAACTGTGTGGTATGGGGGTGGGGGGGCAAGGGTCCTGCACAGGATAGCAAGAAGCTACAGAAAGTTGTAAAATTAGTCAACACCATCATGGGTATAGCCTCCACAGTATCCAAAACATCTTCAAGGAGCAGTGCCTCAGAAAAGTGTCTCTTCTCATTGTTACCATGAGGAAAGATTCACTTTTAGCAATTCAGGAACAGTTCCTTCCCCTTCCCCTCTGCCATCCAAATTTGAAATAGGCATTGAACACATGACCACTACCTCCTTTCTTTTTGCACTTTTTTTCATTTAACTGTTTAATGTATATAGTAATTGATTACTTATTTATTTGATATTTAACATGTTTGCGTTGAACTGCTGCTGCTAAGTTTATGAACTTCACGACACATGTCGGTGATATTAAACCTGATTCGGATTCTGATAACCACGTGTTACAACAGTGGTGTGCAGAAGACCATTTGTGAACACACAACACGTTGAACATTTAAGTGGATGGGGTACAGCTACAGAATACTACACTGAGTTCCACGCCTGTACCTAATAAAGTGGCCACTGAGTGTACATTGGAGCACGAGTTCTTTTTCAGTAACATTTACATTTGTAAATAGTTTTAAATTAATCTGTAAATAACGTCAGTGTTCCAGTTACAAATATGGTCACTATCAAGTAGTAATTTGCAAGCTATCTTTGCAGAGGAAACCACGGAGCAAAAGAGATGATTGCTAAATTGTAATCTCCTTTAATAACCCACTTTTAAATCCAAATTAAACTTTTCATTAACACCACGTACACGTTGAAAGAGGAAGCCAGCAACCCTTGAGAGCTCACTAAATGATGAAAATGCATAAAAAAAGAACTTGACCACTTAACCAATGAACGGACTTTGAGGTTAAGTTGATTTATTGTAAACATTTAACCTTTAAGCTGCCAATGGGTCCAGAAAGATATTTATCATTTTATTTTCATTCTGAATCTTAGATTTCACCTCAGTATTAACAACTGGCTACAGATTCATGCCAGAATCCAACTTCTCAAGCAACCAAAGCCCAAAGTGTGACTTGATATTAGTGTACAGAATTAATGAAGTTCTGGGCTGCTCAAAAGAAAGGATGAGGAAATCAACAGAGTACTAGTTAAGAAGTAGTTTGATTGATCTCGTTCGTCTCAGACATTATAGTCGGGTACCTCTTGTTGCCTCCCAGAATGAAAAAAGGGCAACATCCAATACTGACTTCAGCAACTTCCTGCCAAACTAAGAACCACAAACTCCCTTCCCAGCTGCCTTATGAGAATACATTATCATTGTATCTTACCCCTATTTACTAGTACCCACTATTTCAAAGTAACTGTTAGGATTCTCTCCTCTAAAAAGATCTCCTCTGTTCTTTGAATAACAATGTTGAACTCCAGCCTTTTCCTATCCAAAACCCCTAAAAGTATACCATGCATACACTGACTATCTCCACAGTAAATCCATAACAATGCGTAAATATGACCAAAGTGTCTATTCTTCTTCCCACCCTTATAAAGATACCATTTCATTTTCTCTGTTTCTTTATCTCCATTACATCTGTTCCAAGAATGAAGCTTTCCTTTCCAGAGCATCAGAGATGTCCTTCTTCCTCAAAGAACAGGGCTTCCTTTCCTCCACTATTAATGCTGCCCTCACCTACATCTTCTCCACATCCCAGACATCCACGTTTATCCCATCTTCCCGCCATCTTAACAGTGATAGAGTTCATCTTGTCATTACCTACCACCCAATGAGCCTCCACATTTAACACATCATTCTCCACAACTTTCGCAATCTCCAAAGGGATTCTACCAACAAATTTATAGTTGCCTATCTCCCTACTCCACTCTTCACTTTCTGCAAGGACTGTTCCATCCGTGATTCCCTTGTCCACTCCCCACTAATCTACGTCCCGGCATTTATCCCTGAAAAGAACCAAAGTGCTGCACTTGCCCATTCACCTCCTCCTTCACTTCCATTCAGGGCTCCAAACAGATCTTCCAGGTGAACACTTCACCTGTGAATCTAATAGGGGTCATCTGTTGTATCCAGTGCTCCCAATGCTCTATATTGGTGAGTCCTGTTGTAAAATGGGGGGCCTCTTCGTCGAGCACCTCTACTCCATCTGCAAAAAACTTCCCAATTGCCAAACTTTTAAATTTCCATTCCCATTGCAACATATCAGCCCATGGCCTCATCTTGTGCCACTATGAGGCCACCCGCAGGGTGGAGGAGCAACACCTCATTTCAACTGTGTAGCCTCCAACCTGATGGCATGAATATCAATTTCTTTTCTAGTAAAATAACTCCTTTCCCCTCTTCTTCCACTCTGGCCTCCTACTTCTTCTCATCAGCTTATCACCTAGTGCCCTTCTTCCTTTCCTTTCTCCTATGGTCCACTGTCCTCTCCAGCCCTTTCCCATTCCCACCGCTCTGACTTCACCCATCACCTTCTAGCTATTCTTTCCCCTCCCACCACCTTTTCATTCTGGCATCTTCCCACTTCCTTTCCAGTCCTGAAAAAGGGCTTTGGCCCAAAACATCGATCGTTTATTTACACGAATACTAACTGACCTGCTGAGTTCCTCCAGCATTTTGTGTATGGTGCTTGGCAATACGATATTCTGTTCTTAAAAACATTTTTACCTACCTTGTTTGTCTTCTATGCAATTTTTGTCAATCAATCACACCATACTCCTATATCACCTCTCTGTTGTTTCACTCTTTTCCTCACCTATCCAACCATTGCCACAGCACTTCCAGCCAAGGCTTCCCTTCCCAAGCATGTGTTGTAGCTCAGGGGATTATACATCTTCCAGCTGTGCTGTCTGCCTCCCTCATTCTCCCTTGGCTCATTGGTTACACTATCTATGGGCAATGGTGAGCTCTGATCTCCCTTTATCCCTTGAATGTCTCATGGCAGTCAGACAGCTTATCATATATCTCGACTTGCAGGAATAGCAGTTTCCTGTGGCCATTTGGCCCATCAAATCTGCTCCACCATACTATCATGGCTGACTTATTATCCCCCTCAACCCCATTCTCCTGTCTTCTCTCCATAACCTTTGACACGAACCAATCAAGAAACTATCAACGACAGTTTTAAATCTAACCAATGACTTGGCATCCACAGCCATATGCCAATGAATTCCACAGATACACCACACTGACAAAAGAAATTACTCCTTATCTCTGTTCTAAAGGGACATCCTTGTATTTTGAGGCTATGCCCTCTGGTCTGAGACTCCCCTACTATAGGAAATATCCTCTCCATTTTTGCTCTATCCAGGCTTTTCAATATTTGATAGGCTTTAATGAGATCCCACTTCATCCTTCTAAACTCCAGCGAGTATAGCCCTGGAGCCATCCAATGCTCCTCATACATTAACCCTTCATTCCTGGGATCTTTCTCGTGAACCTCCTCTGGACCCTCTCCAATGCCAGCACATTTTTTCTTGAGGTAATAAACTGGATTAGACATTGGCTTTGTGGAAGAAGTCAGAGAGTGGTAGTCAATGATTGCCTCTCTGACTGGAGGCCTGTGACTAGTGGTGTGCCACAGGGATCGATACTGGGTCCCCTGTTGTTTGTCATCTTTATCAATGATCTGGATGATAATGTGGTTAACTGAATCAACAAATTTGTGGACGACACCAAGATTGGGACTGTAGTGCACAGTGAGTAAAGCTATCATGCCTCGCAGAGGGATCTGCATCAGCTGGAAAAAAAGGGCTGAAAAATGACAGATGGAATTTAATACAGTCAAGTGTGAAGTTTTGCACTTTGGTAGAACCAACAAGGGTAGGTCTCATACGGTGGACGGTAGGGTACTGAGGAGTGCGGTAGCAAAAGGCATTTGGGAATACAGGTACATAATTCATTGAAAATGGTGTCACACGTAGATAGGGTCATAAAGAAAGCTTTTGGCACATTGGCCTTTATAAATCAATGTAGTGAGTACAAAAGATAGGATGTTATGCTTAAGTTGTATAAGACATGGGTGA
This sequence comes from Mobula hypostoma, assembly GCF_963921235.1. Classification (NCBI taxonomy): domain Eukaryota; kingdom Metazoa; phylum Chordata; class Chondrichthyes; order Myliobatiformes; family Myliobatidae; genus Mobula; species Mobula hypostoma. Next base: position 83,459,980 of record NC_086101.1, on the reverse strand, counting down.
GGCCAAATTTGGAGTATTATGTGCAGTTTTGGTCACCTACCAACAGGAAAGATGTAAACATGGTTGAAAGAGTGTAGAGAAAATTTAGAAGGATGGTGCCAGGTCTGGAGGACCTGAGTTATAAGGAAAGATTTAATAAGTTAGGACTGTATTCTTTGGACATTAAAGATTAAGAGGAGATTTGCTGGAGGTATATAAAATTATGAGGGGTATAGATAGGGTAAAGGCAAGCAGGCTTTTTCCACTGAGGTTGGGAGGGACTACAACCAGAGGCCATGGCTTAAGAGTGAAAGGTGAAAAGTTTAAGGGAAGCATGAGGGGAAACTTCTTCACTCAGTGGGTCGTGAGATGTGGAATGAGCTGCTGGTAGAAGTGGTCCAGGCGAGCTTGGTTTCAACGTTTAAGAGAAGTTTGGATAGGTACATGGATAGTAGGGATATGAAGGGCTATGGTCCCATTGGAAGTAGGCAGTTTAAATGGATTTTGACATGGATGATGTGGGCTGAAAAACCTGTTTCTGTGCTGTACTTCTATATGACTCTACAAGGAATACAAAACTGTTCACCATATTCCATGTGTGGTCTGACCAATGCCTTATAAAGCCTCAGCAGAAGATCCTTGATTTTAGATTCTAGTCGTCTCAGGGAATACTGGGTCAAACAGTCTGCTGCACTCACAGAAACTCGAGGCTGCACCCTCTCCACAGCTATCATAAATGTTTGTGCTGCGGTCTCTGATATTCATAAGCACTAACAATAAGAATGTGTCAAAAAGTGTCAGCAGTCAAAAATTTAAAAATATATTCATACTCCACAAATCAATTTAAAATAGTGGAAATAATTCAAATAAATAATTATAAAGCTACTTTTTTTAAAATTTTCCTGACAACTAATGTTTTCTGTTCATTTAAATGAGCCTCTTGTGATAGCACAAAATTTAACCTGCTATGGACGCACTCAGTGTTTGGGAAGCCCTCAGAAGTTCTTGCTGATCCATTAGACACTTGAGGAGACCACCAGAGCATCATGGGGGTGGGGGGTGGGGCCGCCGAAAGCTATGGAAACCAGATCTTGATTGGTGATACTATGGTAAGTCTTAGCATTAGGACTGCTCTCAGAGTGAAAGACCTGGCTAGATACTGTAATTCTATCACAAGGACAATAGCAATAATAGCACCTTACACTTCTATTGTGTCTTTCACATAAAAAAGTCATTCCAGGTAGCAAAATCCCCTCCATGTTCACTTGCAAAACATATTGCTGTTCTTCCGTTACTGTTCAATCCCTAACTGGACTCCATAACTAGCTACATTGTTAGAGTACCATCACTGTGTGAATTACAACAGCTTAAGGGAACAGCTTACCATGTCAAGGGCAATAGATAATGGGGAGTAAATGCAAGCTTTGACAGTGATGTGCATACACAAGAAGTGATAAAGTAGTAACATTCTTCATTAAAACTGGGCAAAGAATGTAAGAATATTCTCAGTAGGTTCTCATCCCTGGTAAATAATACAAGACCCCAGCATGGTCAACGGACTCCCCAAGTAAGCAAATGCCGAAACAAACTTGATTGTAGAAATGTACTGCGTTAGAGAAAATATGCTAGAGGGTTTTGTTCCCATTTCTTTGCCACTCTTCCTCAATAATCTTACTGGCACACTGATGCTGTAAACTGTTCTTCACCTTATATTCAAAAGCCTTTTAAACGTGGGGGAAAAAAAACAAAGCTTTTAGACTATGATACTTAGTGGAAATGTTTTTTCTCTCCACTATCTTGACACCTCCTAAATTCTAGAGAATACAACCTACTCTTGTGTTATCTCTTCTCATAAATTAATCCCTGAGTTAGGGCACTATTCTGGTGAATTTTTGCAGCACTCTCGACAAAGCCAAGATATCCTTCTTAAAATATGATGTTTTATATGACCACACAGTTCTCCAGGTGTGGTCTAGCCTGGGATTAGTATAACCACAGCACAATTTTAACATTTTCCTCAAGAACATTGATAACGATGAAAAGAAATAAGGCTCCTCTCTTTCAAGACCACCTTTGCTTTCTTTATTTGATTTCAAAGTATCATCCAGATACTATAAACTGTCAAGAGGAAAATGAAACCAAGATTTCTTTGCTTCCAATGTGTAGGCCACCCTCAGGGTAGAGGAACAACATCTTATATCCGTCTGGCTACTCTCAAACCTGAGGGTAGAAATATCGATTTCCCCTTCTTGTAAATAAATCCCCCCCTTCCTTTATTCTCCACACTGACCTTTTACTTCTTTTCAGCTGCCTATTATTTACCCTTGGGTCCCCTCTTCCTTTCCTTTCTCCTATGGTCCATTTTCTTCTCCTGTCAGATTTTTTCTTCTCTGGCCCTTTACCTTTCCTGTCCACCTTCACATATCATCTTCCTTCTCAGTCCTGAAAAAGGGTCTTGGCCCAAAAAATTGACTGTCTATCCACTTCCAGGGATGCTGCCTGACCTGCCAAGTTCCTCCAGCATTTTGTGTGCGTAGTTGTATTGTTCTCTTTCCCTGTCGGTTTTCTCTCCCGTAGATACGAGATCATTGTTGGCTTACAGATCTAGCAGCTTCTCAAATATTATTTTACTTAAATCATCATACTTTAAGCCTAAAACATTGAGAGTTGGCTGAGTTCATGGGAACCCTATGTGCACAGTTTGAGTTCCACCACTGGAAAGCTGGATCTCTAGACAATTTTCCCCTTCTAGCCCAAGGACATAGGGAATAACAGTTGCCAAGAAATACAACCTCAGATTTGATTACTGGTTTGCCTTAAGTTTTCCTGGTATGTATGGTTTGATATTGCAGGAGGCAGTGCCCTTATCTACTATTCCTCTAGCTGAACCTCTGCCAATACCTACATACATTCCGTGACACAAAAGTTGTTACTTTTATACAACTAGCACTCAGTGTGTAAAAGGGAATGTCAGCCCACCCAATGAGCAGAGACAGCAGAAGCCACTGTCATCTCTGAGCAAAAACATATACCCAGATTATAGCATAAACTCAATTTTGGTCATTTTTGTTTTTAATTTTTAATAATCTTCAAAGTTGCTACTAAGGTCCAGGCCTGTATTATATGGGGGCAATAATTTAGCCAGTAAGATGCTCAATGCCTTTGAAGTCCAATATTAGAATTGTCAGAAGAACTTGTGTCATAACTGCTTCCTGAAGACAGCAGATGCACATGACACCTGAACTAACGCTCTGGTACACCTGTAAACCTGGCCCAAATCACATCCCATCTGGGTCATATACAATATAGGTTCATAATCTAAAATGATGGCTTAATTTTCATTTCAAACACATGTGCCTTACATTTTGAACATGATAACTTTTTCTTCTTGCAAGCAATTCTTCATGCAAATATTCGTCTCCAATTCAATTGTTTCAATGTCAAATCTCTTTTACACAGATATCAACAGCAAGAAAGCTAAATGAACTGATTAAAAAAAAAGCTCTCATGTTAGAAAGAAAACTCTCATTTTGACCGATGTCACCTTACAGAGGGAATGTTTCTGCAGGTGTAGATGAATGTCATTAGATAATAGAAAATATGCAAATGTACCACAATCTCAGTTTTGATATGTACAATCAAATGAATTCCATTACTGTACAGTAATGACTTAAGCAGCTTATAATTACTAAAACAAACTGGGCTAATAATACTTTACTGTTCACAGTGAGATAAATGAGCTCTTCTATACTGTTATCACAAATGCAGTTTAAATAGCATGCCATGCTCACGCATGGAATAAGAAAGCAAGCTGAAAGTGAGCCTACATTATAATCTTTAATGTATTGATGGTGACAAATGATAGACCATCAGAATGAGCATTTAATGTTTTTGTACCTATGAAGGAAAAATTGAATATTAATGTGGTCAATCATAATGTCATTTGTGAAACATAATATACTCACTTCGCGTTTTGGTGAAGTTGGTGTATATTTTTGTGGCGGGGGATCATTTTTTTTCGTGCATCCACTATTTAGTTCAGGTTTTCTATTAGCTATCAATCAGTGTCATAGTTGTGGCAGATCCCAAGTTCTTATTTGATTATAACATTACTGTGCTTTGGAAAACTAAAAATGAATGTTTCAGTGAGACAAAACAGATTAAAAGGTAGCAGAAATCTTTACCATTTATTTTAAGCAAAACAATTTGCAACTCAGCTTTTTGCTTCCCTGACTATAGATCCAATAGCAACACCAGTGAAAGTAATCATTATCTTAGCTTCACCGCTAACTGTGGAAGCCGTTGGGGAAAAAAAACTCACATTCCTGGTGACCTGCACTATTTAAAAAAGATTTGAGCTTTTTGTTTGATAATGTTAAACTTGGAGGGGGACGAATTATCAAAATTTTATTTGATTTTTATGTGTTTGGCTCAGTTAGTTGTCAGTCGCAAATAAATTTTCTCTTATGCCAACATCAGCTCCTACAAGCTTATCTGCTATTTTAGATTTCATATGACATACTGCAGAAATCAAGTAAAACATGAGAAAATATTCGGGGTTATGTATTATTGTGCGATGTGGTAAAACAACCCTTCAGAAAAAAAACTAAAAATAAATGGTTGCTCAACAAATACTTCTTTTTGAAAAAGGACTATAGACACTGTCAATCATCTACAAATATCTCTATGTATTTATTAAACTGTATTTGGGTGCCACAGTAGTGCACAATGCTATTACAGATCAGGGCGTCACAGAGTTCAGAGTTCAATTCTCGCGTCCTCTGTAAGGAGACTCTGTACATCTTCCCCGGGGAATGCGTAGATTTTCTGTGGGTGATCTGGTTTCCTCCCACAGTCCAAAGACGTACTGGGTCTGTAATTAGTGGCTGTACATTGTCACGTGATTAGGTTAAGGTTAAATCAGGGTTTGTGGGATTGGTGGGGTAGCGCGGCTCGAAGGGCTGGATAAATAAAAATAAACTTAGATTCAATAAGTTCTCAGTTTGGGCATTCGTGTGAATAAGTTAGAAAACCAAGAAAAATACTACAGTACTCATGTTAGCCCTTTAAAGACCTTGAAATATCAGATTGTTGCAGCTACTGACCTGGTAACATCAGGAAATCTGATTGGAAAATACAATACTTGGCACTTGGGTCTGATGAGCTTCTCAAGATCTTTGGGCCGATGATCGGGAATGAGCTTCATGAAAGAGCCAATGCCCGTTAGGAAGGATTCCATATTAAATGCAGAATTAAACACCACCACGTCAGCCACCAAGCTGAAAATTGAAAATTAAACCTTTATTTTTTTGGAAAGTAGAGATTTTAGAGCAAGATTTGTTTTTAACAGCTAGAATCCTGATCCAATTTGTTGTATGAAATACTATCTTGAAACACAGGTCAGATAATGAGAAGTCTTATTTTTCTTATTTGCATGCAAGTCACTCTTATTTAAATCACTCTGTGGTTTCCACAGCTACATACAAAGTTCTTTAACCTTTAAACAACACATGGCTGCTTTGAAGTTATAAGTGTTTCCCAGATGCTTTGTTCAGACCGTCTGCAATAAGCAATCCAGTTGTGGTTTGAAGGTATTTTCAATGCACTTTGACAGTGATCACATGGACTCTGAACTAGAACAAAGAGCTCTGCTCACAGTTCACTTGCATTATTTTACTGAGTCCAATAGTGTTAATGGAGAATCTGCCTACAGGGACAATGTACAGTACTGTGCAAAAGTTATTATATATATTATAACTTTTGCACAGTACTGTACATACACATATATACATATACACACACACAGATAGATAGATAGATAGATAGATAGATAGATAGATAGATAGATAGATAGATAGATAGATAGATAGATAGATAGATAGATAGATAGATAGAGCGATAGATAGAGCGATAGAGCTAGGGTGCCCAAGACTTTTGCACAGCAGTACAGGTTTCCCCCGCCATTCGAAGGTAGAGCGTTCCTATGAAACGGTTCGTAAGCCGAAATGTCGTAAAGCGAAGAAGCAATTACCATTTATTTATATGGGAAAATTTTGTGAGCATTCGCAGACCCAAAAATAACCTACCAAATCATGCCAAATAACACATAAAACCTAAAATAACAGTAACATATAGTAAAAGCAGGAATGATATGATAAATACACAGCCTATACAAAGTAGAAATACTTTTCCACAATCATTACTGAACTGTTCTCCGTAGTGAAAATCTTACACAAGCGCCGTTGGCAGAAAATCTAACGCAAACGCTGTTGGCAAGAACACTCTCTCCAGTAACCTTTAAGCTATGAAGCTGCCAAATCATACCAAATAACCTAAAAATACACAGCCGATATAAAGTAGAAATAATGTACGTACAGTGTAGTATCACTTACTGGAATTGGGAAGACAGCGCAGAGCACACTGATGATGGTGTGTTAGGCTGAGTCGTCGCAGGTTGTGATGGTGTAGTGGCCCCCACCCTCCAGGCTGCCGACCGATACATTGCCACGAGGCATGCAGGAATGCAGCTGGTAGGCACACAGCACATCTTTAAGAAAAAAGCCGAAATAAACAAGCTAATTAATTAGGTGCCGCCTGACACGTAATTGTCGGCCCAAATCAGTGCTGATTTCCAATTGCGTCGTCTCTGATCTGGGCTGACATTTTCGTGTGGGGCGGCACCTAATTAATTAGCATATTTATTTTGGCTTTTTTCTTAAAGATATGCTGTGTGTCTCCCGGCTACGGCTGCATTTTCCGCGAATCAGTATCTGTCCGCGACCTGGAGGTTGGGGTGGTGGGACACCGGGGTGTCATCTTGTCATCATCTGTTTCCATTAGAGCAGGCAGCTCATCTTCTATCTCTGCTCGCCTCGATATCGAAGGTCGAGGTTCGTCGTCTGCTGTGGCTGATGTGGAAGGCTTGCTTGACTGCTGAGCCTTGCGCATTTTTCTATCACAAAGTTCTTTGTAAGGACTCAAACCATGCTGCAAATATCTCCTAAACCTACGTACCCTTTCAAAATTAAAGTCGTACTTTATCATTACTCATTCGGTTTCGATTGTTATCCTTTTTTCTTCCAATTGCATCAGCTCTTCATCTGTCAGTTCTTGGTCATGGGATGCCAAAACCTCTTCAACATCATGTTCGTCAGCTTCCACAACCCAAACTCACTTTGTCCTTACTTCGTTCACCACGATCAAAACGCTTAATTATGTCCAGTTTTACGCTAAGTGTAACACTCTAACGAGCTATTTCAGGCTTTTCCGATACCTTAGAACTCATCTTGCAAACAGCTGCTCACAGGCTTGTGTTTAAGCAATGCCGGCGAAAATCCGGGGGAGCGCAGCTGCTTCAGGCGTGCGCTGCCTTTTATCGCGCGCTGCTTTTTTTCGTAACAGTGAAAACACCTTCCGAAAGCGAAAACAGGGTACTAATGTAGGTCTTTCGTAACAGTGAGGTTTCGTAAAGCGAACGTTCGAAAAATGGGGAACACCTGTATACAGTAGTAATTTTATGTATTGCACTGTACTGGGGTCAGAAAAGAAAAGAAAAATCATGACATAAGTGAGTAATGATAAATCTGATTCTGATACGGGTCTCTATTGTGCACTGAGAGTGGGATGGGGGTAAGGAGAGGTTGGGAAATGGGGAAGATTGAGGGGACGGAGTGGGAAACACCAGGGAAACATTCTGTAATGATCAGTAAAGCAATCGTACGGAATCAAATTACCTTGCCTGGTGTCTCAGAGTTGTGTGTGTCTGCACCTGCGCTACCCGTCCTTGGCATTCCTTCTCTGCCACCTGTCCTGAGGCACTCCACCCTCATCACTCCGAACATCCTTTGTTCCCATCAGATTTACAAACTCGCTCTCGACTCCACATTGACAAATACAGTACTGTGCAAAAGTCTTAGGCAGCCTAGCTATAAATATGTGCCCACAATATTTGTACAAAACTGTACAGACAGCTTAGTTTCTATGCATTAGGTCTGTTCCACATTACAAACTCCACACCATTATAAACACCCCCTCATTCATTTTCTTTCTGCATATTATGATACATAAATATCTGTGTCAACTGTTACTTGTCTTGATCTAGAACCTCAAAATATAATTAAAATGTTGTTTCTCCATTCATTTCTTTGGGTTTCTTTCCACAATGTACTCAATGCTACTTAGAGTCATTAACAAGTAAGACACTATTGTAGGTGGATCCAAATAGCAATATAACATAGTCTGTACTGATGAAGAGTAGCAATAGCTTATGTTTATTACAGACATCAAATTACTTTTGTTTGCTAAGTAAACCATTGAATGAAAGAACAAAATGACCACGTAAAAAGAGTAAGCTAGTAAAAGTCTTTAAGAGTCTTAAATAACTTGATAAAGTTGAAGAAGAATATACGTCAGCTTTTGAGTTAGTAATGTTATAAAACCAGTGAGCTTTACCATTATTATTCTGTGAAATTAAGTGTACTTTCGGAATTCCTGTGCTTGTGTGGTTTAATAGGGGTATCCCAAAGTCATTCTCCGGACCTCCAATTTGTCACCTTATAACAATAGATTCAGATGAAACCATCTCAACAAGAGTTGTGAGACAAAACAGCCTGAACATTGTAAGCTTTTCTACACAAGGCAAAAGTAAGATGCCAGTGATGAAACAAACCATAAAATGATCAATAGTTAGTTGTAGAATACACCTTCAGGTGCTACTTGGACACATCTTCAGTGATGATCCCGGGGTCATAGGGTGTTTCGGGTCTTTAATCATCAGACAACCTCGACCGGGCGACCCAGCCGGGGGTGATCAGCTCCCGACTTGTGTCCAAGTGGCACACTAATCCACGGATCCCCCCTCCGGATCCACAGCCACCGCGAGGCCTTTTCAGCAGCCTCCAGAATGTTCTTGGTGGTTCTTCTGCACTGCAATCCTTTAACTCCAATGAGTTTTAGAGTCCGCTGTGATGAATGGCCAGCAAAGCCCCGGCACCCATCTTCGACTGGCTCACAAACGTGGAAATTGCAAACACAAAGAGGGTTGACCATCATAGATACATTTAGGGGAAACTGGTTAAACGTGATAACGGGATCAGCAGATACACTGATGGTGAAGGAGACTTAAGAAACATGAGAGAACTGAATTGACGGCTTCAGTGTCAGAATGCTACCCAAATCCTTGTAACAAATGATATGCAGTAGTAGTGTGATCACTCCAGTCCAAGGGGTTGTCTACTGGTGATTCCTCAGATGGTTGAAATGCCTGATCTGGAATCCTCATTCTGGTGCAGTGTGGGCACGAATCAATTGTGGCTGTGGTTAGTGGCTGGGTCTTTTGATTCTCCTTTTGCAGCTGCTGCTTGTTCTCTGGGGCACAGCGCAGGCCGCTCCCATGTAGCACAGCTCCCTCATGAACAGATTTCCGCTAGGTGTATCTACTGAGTGCAATGTCTTTCTAGTTTTTTTTAAATGTAATGCTGGATTTCTTCAGGCTGACGATGCTATCCTTGATGCATTTATTTTGCCCACCAGAGACTCACTGACCTTCCTTTAACTGGGAGTAAAGGATCTGTTTGGGGAGTCATGAGTTAAGCATCTGGGTGATCATAAGACATATGTCACAGGAGCAGAATTAGGCCACCTAGTCCGCTCTGCGATTCCATCAAGGCCGATTTACTATCCCTTTTGACCCATTCTCCTGCCTTCTACCTGTAAACTTTGATACCTAGACTAATCAACCATCACTTTAAATATATCCAATGACACGGCCTACACAGCCACACCATAACTTACCTATCAGAACCTGACTTCACTTTATCGTGAAGGAGATGTTGTACATGATATAATTTAGCTCCACAAAGCAGGATTAAAAAACTTGCAAGGATATTTTCCCATCATAAAATATGCACCAGAGAATCTGCTGATTAGTTTCCCAATTGTATAGTTAGTTGTTCAAATCAGGAAGTGAACACATATTCACTCATCTTCTATAAGTTTTTTGCATAACATGCCTTTATTATAGAGGTATGTTTACCTCTGGAAATCATACCCATGTAATCCTAAACCTAAACATACAGAAACAATTAGAGAATAAATAATTTGAGTATAAAAGTTACAGAAACCTTTTAAACTAAAAATAAATGAGCAAGGTAACAGCATGTTGAGAAAAAAAATGACACAAAGACAAAGTGGTTAAGTGATCTGGATACCGAAGACACTGGGGAAGGAAAAGAATAGAGTTCTCAGAAACCTATTACTTCTACATAAAAACCCAGCCACAAATGAGCCTGTGTCTAGATTGGAGGCCAACACAGCTGGAATTCCTTAGGCAACTTGCAAATATCTTGAGGTGGTCTTCATGGGAGAAGTATAACCATCAGCTTCCTCTGGTACACTAGGTCTTAAAGTGGAAATATACCCTCAAATTTTCAATAGATGAGTAAGATAATTTCAGTATTAGTCTGTTAAGGAACTTAATTAAGGAGGTCTGCATGAAAGTGGCATCATGTTTGTGGATGAGTGTGTTCTTGTATGCAAGGACACTAGAATATTTCCCTCAGATATAAGGAAAAGCAAATAACATTGGGTCTGAAGAATAAAGGCAAGAGAGAATTGAGTATAGCTGAAATTACAAGAGCAGTGGGGGAGGGGTGGAGAACTGGAAGGAAGTCAGATTCGCATGGCCCACTCTAATCATGGAAGTGATCAAATTGCAGTGATTCAGAAACCATAGTGTGGGAATATGAAATGCCTGCTTTGAAAACAGCAACAAGTTATAAATATACCATGGAACCTTCAGCTAAAATGTGGACCGTTAAAATTGCACAAAGGCCATTGGTGTGGAAAGAGAAAGAAGCCCAAGGACCCCTGCCATAACAATTTTTGAGATGTAGGTTTTTAAATAGTGGCATTTGCTTTCATTGCTTCATCTGTCCCTTCGTAATTTTGTAATCTAGCCACTACAAGTTCCTACAGTTCAGTTTGAGATTCGGATGGTTCCATTCACAAACCCCATGCTGTTACACTGCACATTCCTCGGGAAGTTGGACTGTGTCAAGAAGCAGCATGAGAAACAAACAGAAAGGCAGAACAAATATGTTAATATTGAGTTCATATGAATTGTCATCTTGTTTACCGCTAATTCCTTTACAATCCCAGCCTGTCAGAAGATTATTACAACAGAATATATTGCCACCTGAGGGAGTTTCTGGTATGGGGAGCCAGACTTCTGTATCCCTTTGTCACACAACATAATTGAATCCTAGGAACCACAGTGGTAGTTTTCCAAGTAGCTTTGTGTATGAACGTGTATTTCTGTAAACCACAGATGAAAGAAATGAAATTTCAAAACTTTTATCCCACTTGATTTTTCATTGCTTGTTTAACAGATTAATCTTAATAAAAATAGAAGTCAAAAAAATAGTCAAAGAGTACTACAGCACAGAAACAGGCCATTCAGCTCATCTAGTCTGTGCTAAGCTATTACTCTGCCTAGTCTCTATCGACCTACACCAGGACCGTAGCCCTCCATTCCCTTCCCATCCATGTATCAATCCAAATTTCTCTTAAATGTTGAAGTCAAACCTTCACCCACCGCTTCCACTGGCAGCTCATTCCACACTCTCACCACCCTCAGAGAGAAGACTTTCCCTCCCCTTAAACATATTAGATTAGATTATGAGGACACTCAGTCCTCGTTTATTGTCATTTAGAAATCCATGCATTACAAAATGATACAACGTTCCTCCAGAATGATATCACAAGAAAACACAGGACAAACCAAGACTAAAACTGACAAAACCACATAATTATAACATATAGTTACAACAGTGCAAAGCAATACCATAATTTGATAAAGGGCAGACCATGGGCACAGCAAAAAAAAAGTCTTAAAGTCCCAACAGACTCATCATCTCACGCAGGCGGCAGAAGGGAGAAACTCTCCTCGCCATGAACCACCAAGCGCCAACTTGCCGATGCAGCACCATTGGAAGCACCCAACCGCAACGGATTCTGAGTCCGTCTGAAAACTTCGAGCCTCCGACCAGCCCCTCCGATACAGCCTCTCTGAGCACCATCCTCTGCAGAGCGCTTCGACCCCACCCCGGCCACCGAGCAACAAGCAAAGCCAAGGACTCGGGGCCTTCACCTCTGGAGATTCTGGACCACACAGTAGCAGCAGCAGCGAAGCAGGCATTTCAGAAGTTTCACCAGATGTTCCTCTGTGCTCTCACGTCCATCTCCATCAAATCAGGATTGTGCACGGCACCCTACTTGACAAATAAAAGACATCACCACCAGAGTGGCCGCTGCGAGCTGTGTCACGCCGCCATCTTCTCCTCCCGATATTATCTTTCACCCTTAACCCATGACCTCTAGTTGTAGTCTCTCAGCGAACCTCAGTGGAAAAGGCCTGCTTGCATTTACCCTATCTATGCCCATCATAGGTTTGCATACCTCTATCAAATCTCCCCTTAATCTCCTCCACTCTAGGGAATAAAGTCCCAACCTTTTCCCATAACTCAGATCCTCAAGTCCAGGATATATGCATGATAGTAACATGTATTATACTACATATGTGTGAATCAGTGTTGATGAGCCAAATGGCCTAATTCTGCTTCCACATGTATTATATTAACAAAGTCAATACGAATGGAATAGGCCAAGAGTTCTTCCTCTGGTCATAAAAGCTGGTAATTTCATGATGATATTTAATAGCGAATCGCCCCATTTCTGACCTCTGACCAGAAGATAACAAGACCCATAACATATGAAAGTATGAAAAGTGTGAAGGAATAGGCCATTTGGCCCCTTGGCCCTGTTCTGTCTTTCAACATGATTGTGCTTCATCTCCCTCGACTGCATTTATTGTCCCTGTCCCCATTTGTCTTGGTTCTTCTAACCCCTTGACATCAGTTGATCTCTATTCTGAATCGAATCATGTGCCCCTTATTTTGGAAATTACTGACACTGCCCTACTGGCATCTCAGCACATAGATCAGAGCTGCCCTTAAACTGTAGTAATCCATTTTGAACAGACTTGCAAAGGAGTCACCGGACACAATGAAGACTAAGATCATAAACACAAGAGATGCTGCTAATCCAGAGCAACGCACACAAAATCCTGCAGGATCTCAACAGGTCAGGCAGCATCAATAGTCCACGTTTTGGGCCGGGACCTTTCATTGTTTGAGAAAGTGAAAAACTCAAACAAGAACTTCTGCTATTCAGTGATATATTACATTTTCTGGAATAACTGCCAATTATAAAATGTTGGTCAAGACCATAAGACATAAAGGCAGAAATAAGGCATTCAGCCCATTGAGTCTACTCTACCATTGCTTCATTGCTGATTTGTTAATCCTCTCAGCCCCATTCTCCTACCTTCTCTCCAAAACCTTTGTTGCCCTGATTAATCCAAGGACCTATCAATTTCTGCTTTAAATATACCTCATCACCTGGCCTCCACAGCTATGTGTGGCAACGAATCCCTCAAATTCACCACCCTCTGGCTTGAGAAATTCCTCCTCAGCCCTGTTCCAAATGGACGGCCCTCTATTCTGAGGCCGTGCCCTCTAGTCCTCAACTCAACCACTGATGGAAAAATCCTCTCCATATCCACTCTATCTAGGTCTTTCAAAATTTGATAGGTTTCAGTGAGACCCCGTCATTCTTCTAAACTCCAGTGAGTACCAGCCCAGGGTAATGAAGCACCCCTCATACATTAACTCTTCCACTCCTGGAATCATTCTCGCGAACCTCCTCTAAAACCTTTCCAATGCCAGCAAATCTTTTCTTACATAAAGGGCCCAAAACTGCTCACAATACTCTGTGCGGTCTGACCAATGCCTGATAAAGTCTCAGCATTACATCTTTGCTTTTATATTCTAGTATTCTCAAAATAAATGCTAACATTGCATTTGCCTTCCTCACCTCAAACTCAAATTGCAATTTAACCTTTTGGGAATCTTGCACTAGGACTCCCAAGTTCCATTGCACCTCCGAATTTCGAATTTTCTCCCCATTTGGAAAATAATCTACACCTTTATTCCTTCCATCAAAGTGCATGACATAACACTTCCCTAACACTATATTCCATCTGCTACTTCTTTGCCCATTCTTCTCATCTGTCTAAATCCTTCTGCTGACTCCCTGCTTCCTCAACACAAACTGCCCATCGACATATTTTTATATTGTCTACAAATTTGGCCAAAAAACCATCAATTTCATCATCTAAATCATTGACATATAAGATGAACAGAAGTGGTCACAACACCAACCCCCCATGGAGCACCACTGGTAACCAGTAGCCAACCAGAAAAGGCCCCTTTATTCCCATTCTTTGGCTCCTATCAAAAGTTCAAAGTAAAATTTATCATCGGACTACATACGTATCACCACGTACAACTCTAAGATGCTTTTTCTGCAGGCATACTTAGCTAATCTACAGAACTGTAATTGTAAACATCAGGAACTGTAAACAAACTGTGCAAATGCAGATATAAATAAATAGCAATAAATAATCATGAAAAAACAAAATAACAAAGTCCTTAAATGAGCGTAGCTATCCCCTTTTGTTCAAGAGCCTGATGGTTGAGGGGTAGTAGCTGTTCTTGAACCTGGTGGTGTGAGTCCTGAGGCACCTGTACCTTCTACTGATGGCAGTAGCGGGAAAAGAGTATTGCCAGGCTGGTGAGGATCTTTGATGATGGATGCTGCTTTTCTACGGCAACATTTCATGTAGATGTTCTCAATGGATGGGAGGATTTTACCAGTCAGCCAATCCTCTTGCCATGCCAATATCTTTCCTGTAATGCCACGAGTTCTTATCATGTTAAGCAGCCTTGTGTGCGACAACAACACTGACTGGCTCTCCTTTATCTACCCTGCCTGTCACTTCCTCAAAGAATTCCAACAGATTCATCAGTCAAGATTTCCCTTAAGGAAGCAATGGTAACTTTGGCCTATTTTATCATGTGCTTTCAAGTAACCCAAAACCTCATGCTTAGCAATGGACTCCAATATCTTCTCAACCACTGAAGTCAGGCTAACTGGCTTATAGTTTCCTTTCTTCTATCTCCCTCCCTTCTTAAGGACTGGAGCAAATTTCTAATTTTCCAGTCCTTTGAAACCATTCCAGAATCCAATGATTCTTGAAAGATCATTACTAATGCCTCTAGAATCTCCTCACCTACCTCAGAACAGTGGGGTGTAATCCATCTGATCCTGGTGACTTACCTGCCTTCAGACCTTTCAGATTCCCAAGCACCTTCTCCATAGCCAGAGCAATGACACTCACTTCTGCCAAATGACTCTCAAATTTCTGGCATGCTGCTAGTGTCTTCCACAGTGAAGACTGATGCAAAATATTTATTAAGTTCATCCACTATTTTTTTTTGTCACCCATCAGATATTCACTCTCTGTTCACTTTTACTCTTTATATATCTGAAATTTTTTCGGTATCCTCCTTTATGTTATTGGCTAGCTTACCTTCACTTTTCACCTTTTCTCTCCTTATGGCTTTTGTAGGTGCCTTCTGCTGGTTTTCAAAAGCTTCCTAATCCTGTACAGTATCTTCCCACTAATTTTTGCTAAATTTAATGTCCTCTCTTTTGCTTTTATGCTGTTTTTGACTTCCCTTGACAGCCATGGGTTCTTCATCCTCCTTTTAGAATACATCTTCTTCTTTGGGATGTATCTATCCTATGCCTGCCAAATTGTTCCCAGAAACTCTAGCCATTGTTGCTCTGACATTATCCCTGCTAGTGTCCCCATCCAATCAACTTTGGCCAGCTCCTCCCATGCCTCTGTAATTCCCTTTGCTCCACTGCGGTACTGATACCTCTGACTTTATCTTCCTCCTCTCAAACTGCAGGATGAATTCTACCATATTGTGATCACTCAAACCTAACTGTTCCTTTACCTTAAACTCCCTAATCAAATCTGGGTCATTACACAACACCCAATCCAGAATTGCCTTTCCCCGAGTGGCCTCAGCTGCAATCTAATCTAAAAACCCATCTCACAGGCATTCTACAAATTCCCTCCTTTGTGACACAGCAACAACCTGATTTTGCCAATCTACCTGCATATTGAAATCCCCCATGACTATCGTACCTTGCTCTTTTTATATGCCTTTTCCATCTCCCATTGTAATTTGTACCCCACATCCTGGCTACTGTTTGGATGACTGTATATAACTCCCATCAGGGTCTTGTTACTCTTGCAGTTTCTTAACTCTACCCACAAGGGTTCTACATCTTCCAATTCTATCTGACCTCTTTTTAAAGATTTAATTTCAGTTTTTTTTAAACCAACAGAGCCACTCCACCCCCTCTGCCTACCTGCTTGTCATTTCAATACAAGGTGTATCATTGGATGTTAAACTCCCAATGACGATCTTCTTTCAGCCCCATCTTAGTGATGCCCACAAAGTCATACCTGCCAATCTCTGAGAGCACTACAAGATCACCTACCTTATTCCGTATACTGTGTGCAGTAAAATATAACTCCTTTGGTCCTGTATTCAAATGGTTCCGTTTATTATCTGAGTATGTACACAGCATACAACCTGAAATATCTGTCTTCTCAAACATCCACAAAAAAACAGAAGAACCCCAAAAGAATGAATGACAGAAGAATGTTAGAATTTCAAAGCCCCCTCTACCCTCTCCACTGCACACGCATCAACTCATCACCTCCCCTTCCCTTTTCATCACCTTTTTCAATTCAATGTTACACTTCAACTCAGCCCACTGACTGTAATTTTGCCCTATCATCTAACTGTCCTTCCTCACAGTCCGACTGCACACTGCATCTACCTGTATGCCAACTGCCGCATCCTCAACCAGATTATTCACTCCCATCCCTCTGCGAAAATAACTTAAACCCTCCCAAACAGCTTTAGCAAATCTGCCCTCAAGAATATTGGTCCTTTTTGTACAGGTCATACCTTCATCAGAAGATATCCGAAGGATCCAGAAATCTGAAGCCCTGATCCCTGCACCAGTTCCTCAGCCACTGATTCATTATCTAACTAATCCTATTCTTACCTTCACTGGCACAGGCAGCAATCTGGAGATTAATGCTCTGGAGGTCCTGCGTTTCAGCTTTCTACCCAACTCCCCATGGGATGTTTAGAGGGATTGGGCTGGAAGTAAAATAAAAACTACAGCTGCTGGGAATCTGATGTAAAAACAGAAAATCCCTGCAAGCAATCTACAGATCAGGCAGCAGATAGAGAGGGAGAAAAACAGGGTTACAGTTCAGCTCAATGATCTGTCAGAGGATTGGTTTGTGCAATGAAGCCATTACTGTCAAATGTCAGGTGAATGGTAAAGCATAAATATGCACACTGAAGATTACAAGTTTCAAACTGCAGGGAAGCAGTTTACAGTCAAAAATAGTGGATTCAACATGAACCTGCACCATTGGGACTGGAAAAAGGAAAAATCACATTTAGAGAATATTAAAGTTATCAATCCAGGTCAAATAAATTGATCAAGTGTCATAATGTCAAAAATATTTAATTGTTTGGTTTTGAAAAAAAAAATGAACCATTGCAGATGTAGCGAAGAGATAAAATAATTGGCAAGAACTTTAAATAAATATAACACATGTAACCCAAAAAGGTCCAAATAAATATGATAGTGAAAACTATTTCAAAGGAAGCCTTTTAAACAGGTTGTGATTATGGCCAAAGTGAATAAAGTATAAATATTTTATTTTTATTTAGCTCTTCCAGCCCTTTGAACTATGCAGCCCCGGCAATTCCTGATTAACCCTCGTCTAATCACAGAACAATTTACAATGACCAATTAACCTACCTGGTACATCTTTGCACTGTGGGATGAAACCAGAGCACATGGGGAAAAGCCATGCATTCCATGGGGAGAACGTAGAGACTCACAGCAGAATTTAACTCCTAACCCCGGAATGCCCAGAGTTGTAACAGCACCGCACTAACCGCTACGCTGCCGTGGTGCCCTTCATTTTAAAAAGAATGAATTACTAATATTAAAAAAAGAAACTGAAATTATCAAAGCCAATGACAAAATAATTCATTGAGGGCGGTGAAGGTAATTTACCACAAACACAGAGGTTTGCAAAACTCAGGTTCCAATCGGAAATGTTTCTGCTGTGCTGAACCTGAGAAAGTACAGAGATAAGCTAGCAGTAATCACAATGTGCCGCTGCTCGGCTGAGGAAGTTTAACAGAAGTGGCAGCTGCACCCATAATTGCTCTACAAAGGAACTCAAAGTAGCAGAGACATGATGCAAAACAATGAACACATTCAGTGTTCCAACTTAATCCATGCTGCGAGGAAGCAGGGCCCATACAGACATGCTATTACAACATTTTCAATGTTGCAGGGTGCAAAACTGAAAGCTTACAGTACATAATCACATGCAGGGATACAGTACAAGTCCAGAAAGCGATCTGTGGGAATTGTCAGTCAGTGGGCGCATGGAAATTCAATCTGTTAATGCAAAGTATGCATAACTAGATCTTCATTTCAACAACTGCTATTTCCTGCATTCGGTTTTATTTCTGAATTGGAATCAGAATCAGGTTTAATATCACTGGCATAGGTCGTGAAATTTGTTGATTCATAGCAGCAGTACAATGCAATGCACAAGAAAAACCTATAAATTACTGTAATAGACATATATTTTTTCTCACCCCTTATGGGTGGTGTATATGTGTATTTTTCCCTTAATCTAGGTTCTCTACCGGAGGCCTGGAGCTTGAGGCTTTGGCACAGTATCCTTGCTGTTCCTAGTAGTGCAATCTACTGGACCAAGATCTCAGATGTTGTTCCCGGGATTTGTCGGAGCCACTCTCCCAGTCCAGGTGTCACAGCTGCAAGTGCTCCTATCACCACTGGGATTACTCTGGCTTTAACATTCCACATCCTTTCTACCTATCTGGAGAAGCCCTGGTATTTCTCCAGCTTCTCATATTCTTTCTTCCTGATGTTACTGTCATTTGGGATTGCCATATCTATTACTGTCACTTTCTCCTGTTCCTTGTCCAGTATTACCATGTCTGCTTGGCTGGCCAGTATCTGCTTATCAGAGTGTATTTGGGAGTCCCACAGGATCTTACCTCTGTCATTCTCCACTTCCTTCTCAGGTGTTTCCCATTTGGACTTGGGAGTGTCCAATCCATACTCAGCACAGATGCTCCTGTACACAATTCCTGCAACTTGGTTCAGTGTATGCCGTCCCTGCCTGCATCTCACAGCCTGCTACTAAGTGCTGGGTGGTTTCAGCAGATTCCCTGCACAGTCTGCATCTTGCATCTTGCGTCATGCCTGGTGTTGATAGACATCCTGCCTCTGTTGTTCTTGTGCTCAGCGCCTGTTCCTGTGTAGCCATGAGCAGTGCCTCTGTGCTGTCCCTCAGCCCTGCCATTTCCAGCCACCAGTTGGACTTTCTTATGTCAGCCACCTCTGATATCTGGCGATGGTACATCCCGTGCAGGGGCTTGTCCTGCCATGGCTCTGGTCCTCTGGCTCTCCACCCACCTCTATTTCCGTATCCTCTGTCTGCTGTCTGAGGTACTATCCTAGCAGGTTGTCTTTAGGACCCAGCTTCCCGACATATTCATGGATGTTTCCCATTTCTTTCAGAACAGTGGCCTTGACAGTTTCAAGTCCTCGTCCTCCTTTATCCTGGTGGGTGCACAGGTGCTCAACATTGGACTTTGGATGGAATCCTCCGTGTATTGTTCATAGTTTCTGGGTCCTGAAGTCAGCAGCTTCCAGTTTGCTCCTTGGTCAGAACATTTTTGTGGCTGGGTGTCTGATGACTGGTGGGGAGAATGTGTTAATGGCTCTGGTCTTGCTCTTCCCATTCAGCTGGCTTTTTAAGACCTGTCTCACTCTTTGGAGGTACTTGTATATACAGGCAGACAGATAAATAAGTTAGTTATGCAAAAAGAGAGCAAAAAAAAAAAGTGAGGTAGTGGTCATGGATTGGTTCATTGTCCATTCAGAAGGACTTGGCTGTGGAGGCCAAGTAATTGAGTATGTTTAAAGCGGAGGCTGATAGTTTCCTGATTAGTCAGTGTCAAAGTTTACAGGGAGATAGCAGGAGAATGGGGTTGAGAGGGATAATAAAATCAGCCGTGATTGAATGGTACAGCAGACTTGAACGGCCAAATGGCCAAATTCTGCTCCAATGTTTTATGGTTTTATAGACTAGCCTAGAGAAATGAAACACTCATTTTATCGAGTGAGGCTATAATTAGACGTTATTGGTTAAAGATGAAAGGTGAACGGTTTACGGGGAACATGAGGGGAATATTCTTCATTCAGAGAGTAGTGAAAGTATGGAACGAACTGCCAGTGCAAATGGTGGATGCGATTTTGATTTTGATGTTCAAGAGAAGTCTGGATAGGTAGATGGATGGGAGGAATATGGAGGGCTATGGTCCCGGTGTAGATCGATAGGACTAGGCAGTACAAATACTTCAGCACAGACTGGATGGGCCGAAAGGCTTGTCTCTGTCCTGTAGTTTTCTATGACACTATTACTCTATGATACTCAGGTGAACTGATGCTGAAACAAGTCACAGCTAGATAACAAGTCACACAAATGAGGATTCAACTGCCCTCTGTCATTTCCACCCTTTCTACGTGTGCTACAATTTTTCAAACCACAGTTCTCT
Source organism: Mobula hypostoma (assembly GCF_963921235.1). Taxonomy (NCBI): domain Eukaryota; kingdom Metazoa; phylum Chordata; class Chondrichthyes; order Myliobatiformes; family Myliobatidae; genus Mobula; species Mobula hypostoma. The sequence continues at coordinate 83,439,326 of NC_086101.1, read as the reverse complement.
ACGCCCAAACTAGTGCAAACTTATCAATGTCAAACACTAAATCTACTTCTCGATGGATGCAGCCCAACCTGCTGAGTATTCCCAGTATTTTCCATTTTTATCCAGTACTTGCATTAGTTTACTTTAGGGTCACATCTTAGCCTGCACTGATGGCCTTTTAAACCCACTCTCAACTTCCTTATATTAGCTCCTCCTGCCCTACCATACTTAATCTTTTGTCTACAAACTCTTCTGGAGGCTGATCCCACAGGCTCAACTGAAATCTCATCCAATCTTACTTTCCTAGTTGCATACTTTAGATTAAAACTAACTAAAAATCATCTTTGTTAGTCTTTGCTTTGTGTAGTTCTCTTTCTCAATCCACCACCTCAACATTTTTCCCTTTTTCTGCAAAATCCTGCTCGAGATTTTCAAATAGCTTCAGTGCACTATCTTCCAACTATTTCTTGCTTACCAAATGATTTAGGAGATGTATTCTTAAAATTTTTAATTGAATAATGCTGCTGCTTTCAGTGTGATGCAACTGTAAAATTATTTTAATTGGAGAAATCTAATACCCACCTCTGGATTCCAATGTAGCCCTCACCACCAACAGAGACTTGTAAGCTTCCAATAATGTGCTATGCAATGTCCTGAATGTAAGTAAAGTTTTCAGTGGAGAGGGAGCAATCAAAATAGCTGCTGGTACATTGGTGCTGTATCCATCTGGCTACCCATAGAATGTACTAGAATTTCAAGGCCACGGAGTTAAGGCAAATGAAGAATTTAGCCATAAGTTCAGCTGAAAATTTATTAAATGACTTAACGTGCTTCAAGGCCAAAGGAGCTACCTCTGCTCCTAGATTTCACCGATTCAGTGGCATTTCCTGATTAAGGGTCTCGGTGTGAAACATCGATCGTTTATTTCCCTTCATAGATGTTGCCTAACCTGCTCAGCTCCTCCAGCATTTTGGGTGCATTGCTCAAGATTTCTAGCATCTTCCATTTATTAGGCAATCAGGGGTATTTGTTCCTTTCTTTGAATGTTCTCTACAAATACATAATGTTTCACTATCCAACTTACTTAACTCAGCTGTTCCTACTCAAACTAACATTATTAATTCAGCCAGTTTTCATAAAGTTCATGGGTAGAAATCATGGATTCCATTTCAAATTTTGATCATAGCCATTTAAGAAAGACTAATATTTCACTAATATTTCACAAATTGGCAAATGCAATCCATACAAAACCTGCCATTCTGAAAAAAAAACACAAAATATATTGGAAATACTCAGAACCCATCTTGAAAAAATGGCAAGGTCAAAGTAGGAATGGGAAAGATAATTAAAGTTACAGACAATGTAAAGCTCTGAATCACAGCTGTCTACTGAGTTGACAGGATGGGAGAGATGATGAAATGTGGTACACAAAACAGTTACCTCAACAATGTTCACTTTCCCCAGTCTACGACAGATCTACACTGGGAGATTCAAGACCAATTGGAAATAATGTAGACTAATCATTTTTCATCTGGAGAGAGTTGCTCAAAAATCCTTGCCCACCACATTGAAATTTAGTTTCCTTAAAATATGTGGCCCATATAATGTATACTGAGACTGGTTTTAGGAGGCTGGCCACAGACAAGATGCACTTGAACTGCATAGCTGGAAGGAGTTTGGACCAGGAACCTTTTGACATTTGTACTAGTCTGACAGGTAGGTAGGAAGGGGGGAGGAAAAGAAGAAAGGGGAGATGTTGGGACTTGTGTTGGCATCGTAGAGCTGGGATTAGGATTAGGAAGGACAGAATGTCATAGAGGAGATCTTGGAGGTTAGCATAGTGATGTCAGTTGGTAGAAGTGTTCAGGAACAGAAACATAATGTAGGTTGTTTATGGGATGGGGGCATAAAGGAGAGATTGTGGGGGTCTGTATTACAGAGCTACACACACAAAATGCTGGAGGAACTCAGCAGGCCAGGCAGCATCTATGGAAAAAAAGAGTACAGTCAACTGTACTTTTCGCCATAGACACTGCCTGGCCTGCTGAGTTCCTCCAGTATTTTGTGCGTGTTGCTCAGATTTGCGGCATCTGCAGATGTTCTCTTGTTTGTGACTTGTATTACAGAGCTTTTGGCTGGTTGAAGAATGGTGGCGCGTTGATTTAATCTGGAGAGTATTTTACTAAATTTACAATTCTCCTAAATTAGGAATATGGGAATCAGAATTAGTGCCCAATGAATGGCGTCCTCGTGATGATGTGATCCAATCATCTCTAATACTCCAATTTCTGACTGGTATGATTTGACTTATAATGGGTAACAAACACAATTAAATCCATGCTAAATTGAGTTTTAAAGGCATAGTACTGAAAATAACAATATTATGCAATCCAATCACTCAGCAAGTGTTTGGTGTAAGGACTTTAAATATCTGGTCTCCCACAAAAATGGGCTTGCAGTCATTCACCAATAAAATTTTGCCATACCCAATTTAGACTCAAGGTTTAGTACATGCATTTACAATAGATGAATATATATATACATACATACACACACACACATATACACATACACACACATTACCTGTTGAATACAAATAATATTGCATCAATGTACAAAATACCACAGCCTAATTTCAAACACAGATTTATTCCGTCGCTGTACAAAGCTCAATTTTAACCAATAATTTCACACCACCAGGAGAATTGGTCAGTTGAATCAAAACAAATATAACTGTTAAACTCTTCAGTGTCTTAGGTCATTGACATATCTGGAATATGAAGGCTGTTTAACCTAGTTTTTGGACAGAGGCATTTTAGCTTACCTAAGAATCTTATGATGGGTTTCAGTATAATTTTATGTGCTCAGCCATCCTTTATAAATCACTCTAACAGTGAAGCCAGGAATTGTACTGTTTTTCATAAAGATTTACTTAGAGTTAAGTGGTTTTATTGCAATAAATTATTATTTGGGGAGAACAGATGGCAACCAACCCTCCTGATCGTATAAAGAATCTGGTCTATCAAATTGTGTGAGAGTTTATAAAGAGGTGGAAGCCACTTCTAACGACAGAAAAAAACCATTTGAACAAGATGAACAAAAAGTAAGCTCACCTACCATGAAATCACTTGGTTGTATCCATACTGGAAGTCTCTTTCCTGGCTTTTCCGGACAGGATATACCAACTGGTTCTCATGAAAGTATAGGACCTTTTTCAATTTGGCAAGGTCAGGTCGGAGAGCAACCAGTTCAGCCAGGTTAAGGACTGAGCTTGTGAACAGGACCCTACAAAACAAGGATAGCAGTGTTTGCAAATATTGAGCATGTTCTGTGGGATATCCATCACTCCCTTCCCCCATACCAAAGCAGAGAGAGAAAAAAAAACCCTGCAGGGACACATCAGAAGCTGAACATTAATACCATGTAGCTGCACTGGAAGTTTTGATCTTTTAAGGCAACTGCTATGAACTCCAACTAAAAAGAGTCGGCGTCGGATTGGTCTTTTGAGTTCTGTTACTGTAAGCCACAGCATAAAAAAAGGAGATGATAGATTTCACTGAAAGAGGCAAGGAAAGCAATGTCTGAAGGACGAATGGAACAAAGATAAGATTGAATTGGGAATACTTAGGATTGCTGGACTCATTAAAATTTCCTGTTTCTTGCTGAATCTTGTTGTGGAATGACACAGTACTGTTTTATGGCTAATGCAGATATCCACAATAAGTTTTTTTCTCCCAAACTATATGACAAACTGCTGACTAATGACTCCTGCCATCACCTCCCCCTCACCCCACCCTCAACATAAAAACACATATGCACATGCTCACACCACTGGAAAGTTTTTATTTTCTTTATTGAGATACAGGGGAGAATAGGACTTTTCTGCCCTTACAGCCACGCTGCCCAGCAAGCCCACAAGTTAATCCTAATTAAACCAATTAACATATCAACCATTACACCTCTGGACTGCGTGGGGAAACTGGAGCACCCAGAGGAAATCCACGCTGTCAAGGGAAGAACGTACAAATCCTTTACAGGCAACGGTGGGAATTGAACACCAGTCACCTGTACTGTAAAGCGTTGTGCAAACCACTACACTATCATGCCACCCTGTAAAGTTATTTGGTCACAGTAACTTTGAAAGATAACTACAATCATCTACCTCTGGAAATATCAACAACTTTTCACAAATAAAAGAATAATGCTCTCTTCGACAAATTAATTGTTAAGACTTTTTTTAAGCAATGATACTAAAATGACTACGTAGAGATGGGGGCGTTGAAAACAAACATTACACATTTGCTACGTCCTTGGCCACAATATGGGAAACCCACATACTCACCACTTTATTTACAACAACTTCAAGATTTCCAATAGGGTCAAATCATTGGCATAACTCTCATCTAACAAAATACTTTTTTTTAAATCATAAAATCTGAAAAAGATACCACCTTTAAAAAGTGACTGTCAAGACCACTAATAATTCATCTTACACCTATGAATACAGAACATCTTCAGAGACAACTATTAAAGTTCCTGATCTACATCTCTTCCACATTCAAGTTCTCACCATTTACGGGAATGATCAGTTCCAGACTCCCACCTGTAAACCAAAGCTCTGCCAGGCCAATATAGCAGAACTTAGACCAAGTATACTGTCCCACAGAACAAAAAAAGAGTGGGAGAATTTAAGCTAAATTAACCACGGCTCTTCTCACACACTTTTAAACAACTAACCACAAAACTGCATTGACTTAGGGAACAAAGTTGGGCAAATACTTGAAGTGTTGGTGGGAGAGCACTTTGTGACCACTAACCACAATTTTATTTATTTAAATAGTCAGGAGGAAATCAGGTCGATAGGTTAAGATCGTAAATTGGGGCAGTGTCAATATTCAAGGCATTGGACAAGCACTTTCAGAAGCCAATAGGGTGAGACTGTCTGGGAAGTGGGAGGCTTTTAGAAGAATGATAAAGAGTTCCGGGACATTTATTTATTTATTGAGGTACAGTGCAGAATAGACCCTTCTGGACCTTCGATCCATGCAGTCCAGCAATCTGATTTAATCTTAGCCTAGTCATGAGACAATTTACAATGACCAATTAACCTACCAACCCGTTGGTCTTTGGACTGTGGGAGGAAAACAGAGCATCCGGAAAAATCCCACGCGGTCACAGGGAGAACTTACAAACTGATTACAGGCAGGTGCTAACCGCTGCACTACCGCGCCGCCCCTTATGGTTCTGTTAGGACGAAGAGCAAAGCTGACAAGTTTAGAAAACCTTGGCGGGTGAGAGATATGAGGCTCTGGCCAGGAAAAAGGGGTATGCATCATCTTTAGTCAGGAGGGATAAAATTAATCCCTTGATGAATATAAAAATTGTAGGAGTACCCTTGAGGGAAATCAAGAGGGCAAAACAAGGGCATAAGACGGATTTGGCGGACAGATAGCTGTTGTCTACATGGACTCTACCAAGGTCTTTGACAGGATCCTGCATTGTAGGTTAATCTAGGAGGTCAGATCACATGAGGTTGAGGGAAAACCAGCTAAGAGGATACATAACTGGCTCAAGGGTTGGAAGCAGGGGGATGATGTATATAGAATAAGTGGCAAAGAAAGAGGTTGAGATAGGAACAATAGCAATAAAAGTCACTTGGACAGATACCTGGATAGGGAAGATTTAAATGCACAAGGATCAATTGCAGGCAACCGGGATGAGCTTAAATGGACATCTTGGTCGGCAGAGACTAGATAGGCTGAAGAACCTGATTTCATGCTATATTACTCTGACTATGATTGGAGAAAAGCTCAATTTAAAACCAAGAGCAAAGAAATATCAAAACATGTTAAAGGCTTGCACTAAATTATTTATCGGTATGTTTGCCACTAATTTTAAAAAATGGTACTTTTGGGTTTCAGATGTTGTTAGGATATTGATCAAAAGACTGTATTCTAATGTACTGATATCTGCTTCACAATTTCTCAGCATTAACATTACTTTTGGATCAAGCTTCGTGAATTTTCTTTTCCTTAAGTTAAGATGACATATTGACAAACATCACAGAATGAGGAAGAATGAGGGGTGACCTCACTGAAAGCTATCGAATGTTGAAAGGCCTCAGTGGAGTGGATATGGAGAAGATGTTTCCTATAATAGGGCAGTCTAAGACCAGAGGACATAGCCTTAGAATAGAAGGGTGTCTAGTTAGAACCGAGATGAGGAGGAACATCTTTAGCAAAGTAGTGAATCTGTGGAATTTGTTGCCTGTGGAGGCCAAGTCATTGGGTATATTTAAGGCAGAGGTTGATAGATTCTTGATTAGTCAGGGCATGAAGGGATACGGGGAGAAGGCAGGAGACTGGGGCTGAGAGGGAAATGGATCAGCCATGATGAAATTGGGGAGCAGACTCAATGGGTCAGATAGCCTACTTCTGCTCCTATATGTTATGGTCTTATATTTGGTCTGAAAAAAATATTCTGTTTGTGACTCTGGGTTAAAATGTAAACACTTAAGACTCTATATACTTGTTTATTATAACACAGAATAAGTTTATTTATCCCATTCAGTCATGTTGAGTCCCAATAAAACAAGCACATCCCCCTGCCCCTTATTTGCCTTATAAAACCAACTTCCTTTTGCTTCTTTTTGCACTTTTTATACCAAAGGATCTCTCTTTTTAAAAAAAAACAATTATCACTTAGCATATCAACATATCTTTCTAATGTGAAGGAAACCACAGACCTTGGCAGAATTGTACAATATGGTGGGTAGAAAGTACAGACTCCACAAAGACAGCACTCTAGTTTATGAATAAATCCATGTCTCTGTAATTATGAAGCAATAGCACTAACTGTGCTTTACTATGCAGCCCATCACTCAAAGTGTCATATAAGTACTGTACATCAAGGTTTCCTTGGTGTAGGCTAAACTGCTACAAAATGGCTTATAACAGGAGTATCTGTTTCGGCTCTTATAAAGTTTAATATCTAATACATCCCTTATCTGAGGTATTAAAACTTTTTTTTAGAATTTTTAGCATTTTATTTCTTACGTCCACCTCACGACATGAGGGAGTAAAAATCTTTATGTTGCGTCTCCGTCCCTATGTGCAAGCAATAATGAAGGGAATTGTGGGGGGATATTGCCCAAACACTAAGATTGTATACAGAATTGTTTTGTATACATGTATGGGGAGTCAGACATGATGTACAGTCAGATATTCAACCAGATCAATGTGTATTGATAAATCTGATGACCTGGTGAAAGAAGCTATCCTGGCCTTAATGCTGCGGTACCATTTGACAGATGGAAGCAGCTGAAACAGTTTGTGGGTTGAGGTGACTGGAATCCTTGATGATCCTCCAGGCCCTTTTTAAGCACCTGCTGATGTAAATGTCCTGAAGAGAGGAAAGTTTACATCCACAGGTGTGCTGAGCTGTCCGCACCATTCTCTGCAGTGCCCTGCGATTAAGGTTACTGCAGTTCCCGTACCAGGCAGTGACACAGCCAGTCAGGATGCTTACGGTGGTGCCCCTGTAGAAAATCCTGGGGACTCATGCCAAACTTCTTTGGCCATCTGAGGTGAAAGAGGCGCTGTTGTGCTTTTTTCACCACACAGCCAGTATGTACAGACCAGGTTTCTTAAGGTTGTTATAACCTGGGGTGGTAATGGGGACAAGCTCTCACTTCCTATTAAATGCTTCCAATAGCATGGCCTCAAATAGCCTCTAGCAACCAAGTACAGCTCCTGGCTTAGTAGAACCGTTTCTACCGACCAGAGAAGGGGCAAAGGCAGGTTACAGATGCCTTAAAACCTGACGCTTTGAACAGATGGGGGTCATCAGCCATGGTTGGCAGTTCATCTAAGAGAAGGAAAACTCTGATTTCAAACCTCCATTGTCTTGCGGCTATACCCATTTATGGGGATGCCTTTGGGAGTAAACCCAGAAGGAAAAATCTGGAGCTGGAGTCCCTAAGGCAGTCCTACACTGAGCTCAATGCTGACTGGCAACTCTTGCGATGCTGCTGATGCCAATCAGTTTTTGGCTTTCCTGTGGGCCCATCAGAAGTGTGGAAAGGGGGAGCTTGCTACATGGGCAATAGCTTGCTCTTCATATTGTGTTGCCCAAGCTTGCATTTCTAGGTAGCTAGTAAGCAACATCCACGATCGACCCTCACTGATGGAGGCCTCACATCTTTACACCTGAACCCTGTTGAATGCTTGTTGTCATAACATGAATTTTCCTAAAACATGACTTACTAAAATACATTAAAGCTTCAAAAGTATAATTATCAAAGCATGTCTGCAGTATACAACTCCGAGATTCATCTTCTCCAGACAGGCACGAAACAAAGAAAAATACGGAAAACATTCAAGAGTAAAAAAAAATCAATCCCACCCACCCCACACAGAAGAAAAAGAAATCACGCAAATAGCAACAAGAACATCAAAGCCCACTCCACCTCGTGCAAAAGAAACTAACAAATTGTGCAAACTGCATCGAGAAAGACCAGCCAAAACACAGAATATAAAAACATAAAATACGGAAATTGAAAAAGTCTAATGTGAACTGCAGTCCATCTGTAAGTCGCAGAAATTTAGTAACATCCTCAGACAGCATCGAGGGAGAGAGAGTGAGAGAGACCACTTGAATGCAGAGGTTTTCCCTCAGGAGCAGCAGGCAAGAGATCCATCACACACAGACACCTTATAATTAGAAATATACAGTCGGCCCTCCTTATCTGCGAGGGATTGGTTCCGAGACCCCCCGCAGATACCAAAAAAAGTGGATGCTCAAGTCACTTATTCTGTCTCAGTGCAGGTACACTTTAGGACCCAGGGCAGCACAGGACCCGTCGCCCGCAGTGTTTCTGTTCCGTTGACTTATAATACCTAATACAATGTAAATGCTACGTAAATAGTTGTTGTACTGTATTGTTCAGGGAATAATGACAAGAAAAAAAGTCTGTACATGTTCAGTACAGATGCAACCATCATAGCTCTTCTGGGAATACCGATGCTGATTCTCCCGTGATCTTTAAGTTCTTGAGGCTGTAGTGCTTTACATAGCCAGCCAGCCATCCCTAGCACTAACACGTCCACGAATTTCAGCTTCTTTCTGCTTTATTGTACGAATGCTCAATTCATTCTTACCGACCTCACGGCTCACTTTGGAATGCGACATGCCACTTTTCAAAAGATCTAATATTTCTAATTTCTCGGTGAGAGATAGCACTTTACACTCCCTCTTAGCCTTTGAGGAATTGCTTTGACCACGTAATTGCTTTTTAGGAGCCATTTTTTTTCACAGAAACAAAGTAGCGACCAAACAATGCTCGAACAACGAGTGCTGGAGAGAGAACTTCTGGGTTTTCCCGATTCGCGGTTGGTTGAATTCGCGCATGCGGAACTCGCAGATAAGGAGAGCCGAGAAACAGATAAAGCTATCCTAGCCAACCAATACCAGCCAGCCTTTATTATCTTCTTCCCATTCTGGCTCATCAAAATATTAGTGTAATCTTCATTCCTTTCCCCTCAGAAATAGGCAACTTCTCACTAAATTCATCCACAACATTCACCTCAATCACTCCCTGTGGTTTCAGGCTCCACAATCAGGCCACTTTTTGGTCAGAAAAGTTCTGTTAAACTCTCCATTTATATTGATAGTCCCAAGTTTTATTACCACACCCAACTCCCAAATGGAAACATTTGCTCTGTGACCACTCTATCAAAATACTTATAATTTGAACACTACTCAACCTTTTTATAAAAAATAAAGAAATGCAGAAAGGTGATCCTTTCCTAATGGGTGTGATGTTAAGTGTTTGGTACAATCTTTGAAAACTGTTTTACATCCCAGTTAGTGTTTCTATAATTTGGCACTAAGCCTGTACAGAAGTTCTCCAAGTGTGGTCTATACTACCTCAGGTACATGTTTTAAAAAACTTCACTTTTCCTTTTAATCCCTCAAGAAATTAAGACAACGACTTGTTTGCGAGTTTAATGATGTTATTAAACTATCATATTCAGTACTTTTTAAAAAGGTCAATTAATAAAAGTTGAGATTCTTCGATTTAAGACTCTTTTTGCAGATCTCTATCTATCGGTGTTTAATAAGCTGTCATCTTAAAATTATTTTGTTTCCTGGTCCAGGACAGCTGCTGAGTTGGAGAGACCAGGTTTACCTCTCTAAACTGAGGATAAAAATCTTTCAATAGTTGTTTTACAACTGCAGGTGTACAGCTAGGCTTCTTTCTAACATAAGATTCAGTAATTCCTTCTTGACTATTCGCTATTAGTGTTGCAGAAACAAACAAAAAAAGTTGATAATTGATAATAAAGTGGAGGAATTGGTTTCTATTGAAATTCTGAAGCTGTAACATAGAAACATAGAAACATAGAAACATAGAAAATAGGTGCAGGAGTAGGCCATTCGGCCCTTCGAGCCTGCACTGCCATTTATTATGATCATGGCTGATCATCCAACTCAGAACCCAGCCTTCCCTCCATACCCCCTGACCCCTGTAGCCACAAGGGCCATATCTAACTTCCTTTTAAACATAGCTAATGAACTGGCCTCAACAGTTTGCTGTGGCAGAGAATTCCACAGATTCACCACTCTCTGTGTGAAGAAGTTTTTCCTAACCTCGGTCCTAAAAGGCTTCCCCTCTATCCTCAAACTGTGACCCCTCGTTCTCGACCTCCCCAACATCGGGAACAATCTTCCTGCATCTAGCCTGTCCAATCCCTTTAGGATCTTATACGTTTCAATCAGATCCCCCCTCAATCTTCTAAATTCCAACGAGTACAAGCCCAGTTCATCCAGTCTTTCTTCATATGAAAGACCTGCCATCCCAGGAATCAATCTGGTGAACCTTCTTTGTACTCCCTCTATGGCAAAGATGTCTTTCCTCAGATTAGGGGACCAAAACTGCACACAATACTCCAGGTGTGGTCTCACCAAGGCCTTGTACAACTGCAGTAGTACCTCCCTGCTCCTGTACTCGAATCCTCTCGCTATAAATGCCAGCATACCGTTCGCCTTTTTCACCGCCTGCTGTACCTGCATGCCCACTTTCAATGACTGGTGTATAATGACACCCAGGTCTCGTTGCACCTCCCCTTTTCCTAATCGGCCACCATTCAGATAATAATCTGTTTTCCTATTTTTGCCACCAAAGTGGATAACTTCACATTTATCCACATTAAATTGCATCTGCCATGAGTTTGCCCACTCACCCAACCTATCCAAGTCACCCTGCATCCTCTTAGCATCCTCCTCACTGCTAACACTGCCACCCAGCTTCGTGTCATCCGCAAACTTGGAGATGCTGCATTTAATTCCCTCATCCAAGTCATTAATATATATTGTAAACAACTGGGGTCCCAGCACTGAGCCTTGCGGTACCCCACTAGTCACCGCCTGCCATTCTGAAAAGGTCCCGTTTATTCCCACTCTTTGCTTCCTGTCTGCTAACCAATTCTCCACCCACACCAATACCTTACCCCCAATACCGTGTGCTTTAAGTTTGCACACTAATCTCCTATGTGGGACCTTGTCAAAAGCCTTTTGAAAATCCAAATATACCACATCCACTGGTTCTCCCCTATCCACTCTACTAGTTACATCCTCAAAAAATTCTATGAGATTCGTCAGACATGATTTTCCTTTCACAAATCCATGCTGACTTTGTCCGATCATTTCACCGCTTTCCAAATGTGCTGTTATCACATCCTTGATAACTGACTCCAGCAGTTTCCCCACCACCGACGTTAGGCTAACCGGCCTATAATTCCCCGGTTTCTCTCTCCCTCCTTTTTTAAAAAGTGGGGTTACATTAGCCACCCTCCAATCCTCAGGAACTAGTCCAGAATCTAACGAGTTTTGAAAAATTATCACTAATGCATCCACTATTTCTTGGGCCACTTCCTTAAGCACTCTGGGATGCAGACCATCTGGCCCTGGGGATTTATCTGCCTTCAATCCCTTCAATTTACCTAACACCACTTCCCTACTAACATGTATTTCGCTCAGTTCCTCCATCTCACTGGACCCTCTGTCCCTTACTATTTCTGGAAGATTATTTATGTCCTCCTTAGTGAAGACAGAACCAAAGTAATTATTCAATTGGTCTGCCATGTCCTTGCTCCCCATAATCAATTCACCTGTTTCTGTTTGCAGGGGACCTACATTTGTCTTTATCAGTCTTTTCCTTTTTACATATCTATAAAAGCTTTTACAGTCCGTTTTTATGTTCTCTGCCAGTTTTCTCTCATAATCTTTTTTCCCCTTCCTAATTAAGCCCTTTGTCCTCCTCTGCTGAACTCTGAATTTCTCCCAGTCCTCAGGTGAGCCACTTTCTCTGGCTAATTTGTATGCTACTTCTTTGGAATTGATACTATCCCTAATTTCTCTTGTCAGCCACGGGTGCACTACCTTCCTTGATTTATTCTTTTGCCAAACTGGGATGAACAATTGTTGTAGTTCATCCATGCAACCTTTAAATGCCTGCCATTGCATATCCACCGTCAATCCTTGAAGTGTCATTTGCCAGTCTATCTTAGCTAATTCATGTCTCATACCTTCAAAGTTACCCCTCTTTAAGTTCAGAACCTTTGTTTCTGAATTAACTACGTCACTCTCCATGTTAATGAAGAATTCCACCATATTATGGTCACTCTTACCCAAGGGGCCTCTCACGACAAGATCGCTAATTAACCCTTCCTCATTGCTCAAAACCCAGTCCAGAATAGCCTGCTCTCTAGTCGGTTCCTCGACATGTTGGTTCAAAAAACCATCCCGCATACATTCCAAGAAATCCTCTTCCTCAGCACCTTTACCAATTTGGTTCACCCAGTCTACATGTAGATTGAAGTCACCCATTATAACTGCTGTTCCTTTATTGCACACATTTCTAATTTCCTGTTTAATACCATCTCCGACCTCACTACTACTGTTAGGTGGCCTGTACACAACTCCCACCAGCGTCTTCTGCCCCTTAGTGTTACGCAGCTCTACCCATATCGATTCCACATCTTCCCGGCTTATGTCCTTCCTTTCTATTGCGTTAATCTCTTTTTTAACCAGCAACGCCACCCCACCTCCCCTTCCTTCGTGTCTATCCCTCCTGAATATTGAATATCCCTGAACGTTGAGCTCCCATCCCTGGTCACCCTGGAGCCATGTCTCTGTGATCCCAACTATATCATAATCATTAATAACAATCTGCACTTTCAATTCATCCACCTTATTACGAATGCTCCTTGCATTGACACATAAAGCCTTCAGGCACTCTTTTACAACTCTCTTAGCCCTTTTTAATGCTTGCCCTGGATTTGTCGGCCTGCCACTTTTACTTTTCCCCTTTGTACTTTTTGCTTCTACGCTCACTTTACACCCCTCTGTCTCTCTGCACTGGTTCCCATCCCTCTGTTGTGAACTAACCTCCTCACACCTAGCCGCTTTAATTTGATTCCCACCCCCCAACCATTCTAGTTTAAAGTCACCTCATAATAACATAGATTAGAAGATCACATGACATTCACCAAGTAACATTTACTATTGTGGACATAAGGGACTATAACTGGAGTAACAGGCACACTGTGGGAGCAGCAGCACCTATGATGAGAAAGGAATTGTTGATATTTTCAGTGGAGACTCTGCATCAGGACTAAATGCAGATGGAAGATTTCCAGTATACAGAGGAGGAGGAGGAGCAAGGCAGGAAGGGTGAAGAGTGGCAGGCAGATCGAGTCCAGTGGAGAAGGGGGCTCGGTGCATTTGACAGATAGAGGCAGGTGGACATAGGTAAGGCACAAGAGCTGGATGAAGCCAGGCGGGTGTTGGAAAGAGTGAAGGGGGAGAAACCTGGTTGAGGTTGATACAAAAGGTGGGAACACATGGACAACCAGTGATGAGTTCCGATAAGTCGGGAAGGTGATAAAGGGGAGCATTGGGAAGAAATGAAGGGCAGGTGGAATCAGATGGGGAGAGAATTGGGTGGGTGAAATGTGTAGCTAGCAAGGTAGATGAAATCAGGAAGTGCAAGGACGATATGGAAATAAAGTGAAAGGGAGTGGGAGAGGATGAATCAAGGGGAGTTCCACCTGCTTCTCATACCTTGTCTGCTTCCATCTATCACACATCTGCCTCTGTTTTCCAACTCCACCCTTTCCTCTCCTTCACCTGGGTCCATCTGCTCATTATTCGTCACCTTCTTTAATCATCTACTGCCCACCAACAGCACTGTCCCCCATCTTACCAATTATTTATATATATAATCTCCCTCTCTCCTCTCTCCTCTCTCCTCTCTCCTCTCCCCTCTCCCCTCTCCCTCCCCTCCCCAGTCCTGATTGCAGGGTCTCACGCTGGGTACCCCCACCCAACACAGATGCTGTTCAACGAGCTAGCTTTTTTGTTCCATCATTCTCGACTAACAGACATAACTCAAGTGGTCTGTTAATTAAATTCATAGCTTCTGTCAATCTCTGTCATCTAGACAAGATAGATTCCAGATACGAACAAGTTCAGAAGGAACAGTATTTGGAGCACTACTATTAGGCAAGGAGACAATAGAGGAATGTGTCTTTCCTTAAACTTCAATAACAATTGTAAGAAACAGCACATACAGTATTCAAACAAGAATTGGTTTGGATTTGGTTGGATTCCTCAAATGCTGGATAGTGAATTGCCAAATTATAAAGGCTGACTTTGCCACAAAATTTTCAAAGGCTCAGAAGAGGAAAGAGAAGCTTTTACTCCAATCAGTGTTGAAGAGTATCCAGAACTAAAACTCTGTTCATCCAGTCTGAGATTCAATTCAATCTGGTCTTTGTTGGTGGCAAAGAAGAAATAGCTCTGGACAATCATGGATTTCCCAAAGAAAACAAAAACTACACTGTGCTGTTGAAAGAATATTAAAGCTGATAACAACTCAAACTTAAATGACTTTAAAATAAATCTACATCCATTACCTTCAATATCCTATTGCTAAAGATTTAGCAAAATAAAGATATGGAAATAAATGTCTGATATTGAAAGGTTTCTGCTACATAGTTGATTGTGTTGTAACTTTTTTGTCCCAACTTGATGGAAATCTGACCAATTGTGCTTTACTGTCCTACGTTTTGACAAAATAAAGCGGTTAACTGAAATTTTGAAAATAACTGCACATCGGAATTGGATGGGATCAGAAAAGAACAGTGATGTCGGTTTCTTGAACTCCAGTTTTCTGCATCCTCTTGTTCCTTCAAATTGTGAGCCTGATCTGAAAACAGATAGCATGTATCACACAAAGAAAAAGAAACTATAAATCCTGTGACTGCTTGACAAAATAAAATGAAATTATACATCCTTGAACAAGTGTTTTAAGAAGTGGAATTTAAAGATCTGTCTATCCATGGCAGAAGAGTGTTTACTAATATTTCATAAAGGTGTATTTGCACATTTTTCTTCAAAATATGGAAGTTTCTTTATACAGAGTGGTATGATCTCCAACAAATCAATAATCTTTTAACAGATCCGGACAAATGGAGGGAGTGGTACATGTCATTATTAGACCCAAAGGACAAAGCAAATCAACTCTGACCATTTGAACATGCATTTAACATAAACATGAGAAAGTCTGCAGATGCTGGAAATCCAAAGCAACACACAAAATGCTGCAGGAACTCAGCAGATTAGACTGCATCTATGGAAATTAATAAATCCTGAAGAAGGATCTTGGCCTGGATCCTCCAGTGTTTATTCACTTCCATAGATGCTGGCTGACCTGCTGAGCTCCTCTAGCATTTTGCGTGTGGTGCTGTAAAGCAAATCTATTTTGACTATTTGAACATACATTTAACATAAACACGAGAAATTCTGCAGATGCTGGAAAACTAAAGCAACACACACAAAATGCTGGAGGAATACAGCAGGTCAGGCAGCATCTATGGAAATGAATAAACAGACGACATTTTGGGCTGAGAGTTTTCATCAGGATTTGAAGTTTTTAAAGCAGTGAAATGCTTGAGTAAAGGCTCCGGTGACACAGAATACTTTGTATCAGGGGTTCCCAATCTTCGTTATGCCAAGGAGCCTTACCAATAACCAAGAAGTTCATGATTCCCAGGTTGGGAAACCCCACTTTTCGATCTAATTAAGCCCTTGGAGACTCCATTGGTCCCTTTAGTGAATTCTTGCCAGACGCTCTGACCCCCCCCAAAAAAAAAACAGAAATTACATTTTTGTGTAGGCGTTGAAATTATCTTTTTTTCAGATGGTCATTTATACATAAAATTAATATTTTTATAGAACTCTGCTTGGCCGCAATAATCTTAATTTTCTAACATTAAAGGCAGCCTTAACCTCCCATGAAATTATAAATAAATTTGCTGAAAATAACTGAAATTGTCCTCTGCGAACAAGGACCCCAGGCACAACAAATAATTTCACATGAGGGTTACTGGATCCGCAGTAATCTAACTTGCTCATGGAATTACAAATACTTTGGGGACAGGATCGAAGTAAGCTGCGCAGAGTTGTAAACTTAATCAGCTCCAACATGAGCACTAACCTGTAGCATCCAGGACACCTTCAAGGAGCAATGCCTCAAAAAAGCGGCATCCAACATGAGGGGCCCCTATCACTCAGGTCATGTCTGGTTCTCATCGCTACCATCAGGGAGGAGATATAGGAGCCTTAAGGCAGCACTCAGTGATTCAGGAACAGTTTCTTCCCCTCTGCCATCCAATTTCTGAATGGACACTGAACTCATGAACAGTACCTCACAAATTTTTAATTTCTATCTTTTGCAATACTTATTTATCTAATTTACATATACTTTCTGTAACAGCTTTTTTCTGCAATTATATATTGCATTGTACTGCTGACACAAAGTCAACAAATGTCACGACATGTGCCAGTGATATTAAACCTGATTCTGATTCATTCTACCATCGGAAGTCAAGGTTCGGTCATTTAAAGCATTAATGTGGCATCACTTTAAGTAACAACAAAGAAGTACTTCTCATATTTGAGCAGCTTAATTTTTGATCCTTTATCTTGTAAAAGGACATCTAAATCTACATCAACAGAAAAGAACCATTAAAATGTCAAAATATAAAATTATTTTTGTAAGAATGACAGTTCAGTGATCATGTGCTCTGTACCCTATGCTTTATATTAGGATCCTACAAGGAACATAGTGTGCAGACACAAGGTCTCTCCAATTAGGTCAAATTATCCTAATTTTACCATATCAAATAAATTCTCTGAAGTTTCAATAAATTTAATTTGTTAACTTGGGCTAACAATTTTAATAAAATATTTAACTGATTGACTTGGAAATCCATGGGATTCGCTAAACAGTACCAATGCAAAACATAGATTATAACAGGAAACTGGAGTGACTATAACAAAGAGGCGCTATATACATCTTTACTTTGACAATGAAATAACCCTTCAACTTCTATTGCATTGCAATATCAACTTTATCAACTTGGATTTTCTCAAGTAATCACTGTACATAGACATCAATCAAACTTCTCATAAAGCAGTCAACATCCTAAGTCACATGGATTTGGGACAGTGTCAAGAATCAGCACTTCACTGTATTAACTGAGATTAACCATATTTAACAAAGTATCCAGACCACTGTGGCTAGGCTATGTTCCCAAACATTTTGATGCTCCCACAAACATATGCAATTTGAGTAGCCCTTATCCAAAATTCCAAAATCTGAAAACCTCCAAAATCTTCTTCAGCTCTGACATCACGTCACAAATGGAAAATTCCACAAGACACGGGGACGTTTCCAGGCAATGTGCAGGTCTCTGTGCTCAACAGACTGTTCTGAGAAGTGACCTCATATGTAATGAACAGAAGTTAATGAAAAGTATAAAAACAGTGCATAAAGTGAACAATGAAGATCTCGATTGTGTATGCAAAGAGTGGATTTGTCAGCGTCATTGTGAACGTATGCTGCTTAATGGTACAATGATCATGAAACAAGCAAGGATATATCACAACAAACTGAAAATCGAAGGCAATTGTAAACATTCAGCAGGCTGGTTGCAGAAGTGTAAGAAAAAGCACAGCATTAAATTTTTAAAGGTTTGTGGCCATAAAGTGTCTGTTAATTATGAAGCAGCAGAGATATTCATTGACAAGTTTGTAAAAAAGGACGGGTTACACTTAAATCCTCGGGGGACCAATATCCTGGCAGGGAGATTAGCGGGGGCTACTGAGGTGACTTTAAACTAGAATGGTTGGGGGGTGGGAATCAAATTAAAGCGGCTAGGTGTGAGGAGGTTAGTTCACAACAGAGGGATGGGAACCAGTGCAGAGAGACAGAGGGGTGTAAAGTGAGCGTAGAAGCAAAAAGTACAAAGGGGAAAAGTAAAAGTGGCAGGCCGACAAATCCAGGGCAAGCATTAAAAAGGGCTAAGAGAGTTGTAAAAGAGTGCCTGAAGGCTTTATGTGTCAATGCAAGGAGCATTCGTAATAAGGTGGATGAATTGAAAGTGCAGATTGTTATTAATGATTATGATATAGTTGGGATCACAGAGACATGGCTCCAGGGTGACCAGGGATGGGAGCTCAACGTTCAGGGATATTCAATATTCAGGAGGGATAGACACGAAGGAAGGGGAGGTGGGGTGGCGTTGCTGGTTAAAAAAGAGATTAACGCAATAGAAAGGAAGGACATAAGCCGGGAAGATGTGGAATCGATATGGGTAGAGCTGCGTAACACTAAGGGGCAGAAGACGCTGGTGGGAGTTGTGTACAGGCCACCTAACAGTAGTAGTGAGGTCGGAGATGGTATTAAACAGGAAATTAGAAATGTGTGCAATAAAGGAACAGCAGTTATAATGGGTGACTTCAATCTACATGTAGACTGGGTGAACCAAATTGGTAAAGGTGCTGAGGAAGAGGATTTCTTGGAATGTATGCGGGATGGTTTTTTGAACCAACATGTCGAGGAACCGACTAGAGAGCAGGCTATTCTGGACTGGGTTTTGAGCAATGAGGAAGGGTTAATTAGCGATCTTGTCGTGAGAGGCCCCTTGGGTAAGAGTGACCATAATATGGTGGAATTCTTCATTAACATGGAGAGTGACGTAGTTAATTCAGAAACAAAGGTTCTGAACTTAAAGAGGGGTAACTTTGAAGGTATGAGACATGAATTAGCTAAGATAGACTGGCAAATGACACTTCAAGGATTGACGGTGGATATGCAATGGCAGGCATTTAAAGGTTGCATGGATGAACTACAACAATTGTTCATCCCAGTTTGGCAAAAGAATAAATCAAGGAAGGTAGTGCACCCGTGGCTGACAAGAGAAATTAGGGATAGTATCAATTCCAAAGAAGTAGCATACAAATTAGCCAGAGAAAGTGGCTCACCTGAGGACTGGGAGAAATTCAGAGTTCAGCAGAGGAGGACAAAGGGCTTAATTAGGAAGGGGAAAAAAGATTATGAGAGAAAACTGGCAGAGAACATAAAAACGGACTGTAAAAGCTTTTATAGATATGTAAAAAGGAAAAGACTGATAAAGACAAATGTAGGTCCCCTGCAAACAGAAACAGGTGAATTGATTATGGGGAGCAAGGACATGGCAGACCAATTGAATAATTACTTTGGTTCTGTCTTCACTAAGGAGGACATAAATAATCTTCCAGAAATAGTAAGGGACAGAGGGTCCAGTGAGATGGAGGAACTGAGCGAAATACATGTTAGTAGGGAAGTGGTGTTAGGTAAATTGAAGGGATTGAAGGCAGATAAATCCCCAGGGCCAGATGGTCTGCATCCCAGAGTGCTTAAGGAAGTGGCCCAAGAAATAGTGGATGCATTAGTGATAATTTTTCAAAACTCGTTAGATTCTGGACTAGTTCCTGAGGATTGGAGGGTGGCTAATGTAACCCCACTTTTTAAAAAAGGAGGGAGAGAGAAACCGGGGAATTATAGGCCGGTTAGCCTAACGTCGGTGGTGGGGAAACTGCTGGAGTCAGTTATCAAGGATGTGATAACAGCACATTTGGAAAGCGGTGAAATGATCGGACAAAGTCAGCATGGATTTGTGAAAGGAAAATCATGTCTGACGAATCTCATAGAATTTTTTGAGGATGTAACTAGTAGAGTGGATAGGGGAGAACCAGTGGATGTGGTATATTTGGATTTTCAAAAGGCTTTTGACAAGGTCCCACATAGGAGATTAGTGTGCAAACTTAAAGCACACGGTATTGGGGGTAAGGTATTGGTGTGGGTGGAGAATTGGTTAGCAGACAGGAAGCAAAGAGTGGGAATAAACGGGACCTTTTCAGAATGGCAGGCGGTGACTAGTGGGGTACCGCAAGGCTCAGTGCTGGGACCCCAGTTGTTTACAATATATATTAATGACTTGGATGAGGGAATTAAATGCAGCATCTCCAAGTTTGCGGATGACACGAAGCTGGGTGGCAGTGTTAGCAGTGAGGAGGATGCTAAGAGGATGCAGGGTGACTTGGATAGGTTGGGTGAGTGGGCAAACTCATGGCAGATGCAATTTAATGTGGATAAATGTGAAGTTATCCACTTTGGTGGCAAAAATAGGAAAACAGATTATTATCTGAATGGTGGCCGATTAGGAAAAGGGGAGGTGCAACGAGACCTGGGTGTCATTATACACCAGTCATTGAAAGTGGGCATGCAGGTACAGCAGGCGGTGAAAAAGGCGAACGGTATGCTGGCATTTATAGCGAGAGGATTCGAGTACAGGAGCAGGGAGGTACTACTGCAGTTGTACAAGGCCTTGGTGAGACCACACCTGGAGTATTGTGTGCAGTTTTGGTCCCCTAATCTGAGGAAAGACATCTTTGCCATAGAGGGAGTACAAAGAAGGTTCACCAGATTGATTCCTGGGATGGCAGGTCTTTCATATGAAGAAAGACTGGATGAACTGGGCTTGTACTCGTTGGAATTTAGAAGATTGAGGGGGGATCTGATTGAAACGTATAAGATCCTAAAGGGATTGGACAGGCTAGATGCAGGAAGATTGTTCCCGATGTTGGGGAGGTCGAGAACGAGGGGTCACAGTTTGAGGATAGAGGGGAAGCCTTTTAGGACCGAGGTTAGGAAAAACTTCTTCACACAGAGAGTGGTGAATCTGTGGAATTCTCTGCCACAGCAAACTGTTGAGGCCAGTTCATTAGCTATGTTTAAAAGGAAGTTAGATATGGCCCTTGTGGCTACAGGGGTCAGGGGGTATGGAGGGAAGGCTGGGTTCTGAGTTGGATGATCAGCCATGATCATAATAAATGGCGGTGCAGGCTCGAAGGGCCGAATGGCCTACTCCTGCACCTATTTTCTATGTTTCTATGTAAAGGTCGTCGCTACTGAAAAATCTAACACACTGAATGGCTACATCAGTACATATGTGTGGTGAATAAGTGTAAGAGAAAGACTGCTTACCAGCAGCACATAAATTCAAAGTCGGAAATGATGGGGATCCCAAGCTATCTCATTATATATTCCAAAAAATCCAAAATCAAAAATAATCTAAAATTCAAAACACTTCTGGCCCCAAGCATTTTGGATTAGGGGTATTCAATCTGCACCTCTTCCCTCTAACCTTGAGTTATCAGAGTTGGGCTAGAAATGGAAGATGAACTAAATCAGAAGCAATAATTTTAAGTGCTTTCAAAAGTTGCAGCTTCTTATTTATTATTCCTTAATTTATCCTTCTGGCTTATGTAGTTTTTGTTTGACATTGACCAAATTCTGATAACCAAAGGGCTTTTTGTAGGAAAACTAAGAAGTTCAATATTTTTCTTAAAAGTGGGTAACATGTAAATAATCCATTACCATTATCAGCTCTCACATTTAATCATAGACATGGATATCCATATCCATTTGTTTTATTCCCTCATACAAAATCCTATCATGAGAGAATCATTTCCTTTCTTTTTTCTTGTATCGCATATGTAGCACTTTACATTTCCTACAATGAACTGCACCTACCTGTCTTAATAATGTGTCTCAATTGTATTACTTTAACTTTGAGCTAGAAGATTGTGTTTTTATAGTCTCACTCCAAAAGGCTTCAGGTCTTAATCCAGAGTAGTTCTTTGATGGAGGACCCAGATTGTTGCATTGTCACTTTTTTGGTAGAGACATAAAACTAAGAGCTGGCTTGCTGTCTGAAATAGACATAAAACATCAAGGAGAGCCAAAAGTACAAAGCACTTTAGGGTATCCTGAAGTCATGTGTGGCCTCACATATCCACAAGACAGTTCTTTGAATCTATTTCACTTTGCCATTTTTTTTACAACCTTTGTCACAAAGTGGCTATCAAAATTTCGGACAGGACCCTCTGGTATATTTCACACCACTGAAACGCACCAGAATTGTGACATAACTGGACGTACCTACCATCATTTCAAATGGTGTGCCTGGAGTTCCAGATGGAAGAGGCATCACTTGTCCCTCAGTAGCTTCTATCAACAAAACAATGACTTACAGGAGACAGCACAACATTTTCTTCCAGATGTATATAACCAAAATACTCAACCTGCAATACGAAACTTTCCCTTTTTAGCTTTTTTTTTTATATAATGGAGATCAGGAAACCAGATGGATTTTTACAACAATGCAGTAATTTCACATTACTGGTACTAGCTTTTACATTCCAGATTTCTTTAACTACTTAAATTTAAAGCTCACTAACTGCAATAGTGGTATTCAAACTCATGTCTCCGGATTAATGACCAGACTTCTGCTAATAATCCAATAATTTTTCCAGAATGCTGATTCCCATGATCAAAATGATCCAAACATTTACGTTCTGTTCACTTCAGCCTTGTTCTCAATATACACAGCCACAACCAATTTTACATACCCCTCCAATGAGATCTTTTCTGTACATTTCTTATTGTCAATTTCCAGGGCTCCTTAAAGTGATAAAACAAATAACATATATATTTATTGATATAGTGATATTGTTCTGTGGTTTCTTTACTACTCGATAAAGGTCTCAAATCTGGGAGCTTGAACAGCAATATTTATGCATGCTCAAGCTAATTTTTTTTAAATCCTCAGAAGATACCAGCCTTGATCCAGATGCTACCTAATTCTATTCTTCAAGGAAATTGTTCATTTCCTTCTCACCTGCAAATCCTGGAAAACTAAGCATAAAAACATCCCCTGACCAGTTGCTAATTGATTCAACTTTATTTATGCAGCATGCTTCATGAACTTATCCAACATCTTGCTGACAGGTCATCCCCAAGATCAACCAGATCAGATACCAACTCACTGTCTCTACAATCTCCAGAGGAAAGCAGCATCCATCATCAAGGACCTCCACCATCCTGGCCATTTTCTCTTTTTGCTGCTGCCATTGAGAAAGAGGTACAGAAGCCTTAGAGTCCACATCACCAGGTTCAGAAATAGTTATTATCCTTCAACCAACAGTCTCCTGAACCAGTGTGTATAAATTCACTCACCTCAACACTGAACTGATTTCATAACCTATGGGCCAACTTTCAAGGATTATACAACTCATGCTCTCAATGCCACTTATTACTTATTATTCATTATTATTACTTGTGTATGTGCACAGATCGTCTTCTTTTGCACATTGGCTGTTGGTCTGGCTTTGTGTTGTACTTCTTTGTAAAGCCTGCAAGAAAATGAATCTCAGGGTAGTATATGGTGACATACATGTACTTTGATAATACATTTATTTTGTACTTTGACATAATTATTTTGCAGTTGATGGGCATTATTCAAAAAAGA
This sequence comes from Mobula hypostoma, assembly GCF_963921235.1. Classification (NCBI taxonomy): domain Eukaryota; kingdom Metazoa; phylum Chordata; class Chondrichthyes; order Myliobatiformes; family Myliobatidae; genus Mobula; species Mobula hypostoma. The sequence continues at coordinate 83,415,585 of NC_086101.1, read as the reverse complement.
AATACAAAACTAATTTTAAATAAATGTACACAAAGTTTTCAAGAGTTCATCTTGACTTTCTTTCTCATAGTTAGGGACCAAATGAAGATTATGCATATTGAAACTAAATTTCCGCAATCAAAACTCCACACATACCTGCTTTTGCAAGTTCATTCCACTGATGTGCCTCGTGTTCCTGTTAATCCTTATACCATGATGCATTAAAATCCACCTTTGGAGCAGTTCTTCCAGAGGTATTTTAAAGGTCTTCTGCTTTCTGATTTACAACTCCCCCTCCAATTACAGTTACAGTCATATCAGCATGTTTTTAGCACCTTATTTTAGCTGCCTTGTCTGATCATTCACAGCACATAAACTGGCCATGATTAACTTGTTATTACTTTGGAGCCTTCTTGATAAAGGCAAAAGGCTAGAGTGTCACAGTTTCTCAGCAATATGCAGTAATGCAAATGGAGAGCAAAGGACATGCACTCAATTTTTCCTTCAATGCCATAATATTGACAAACCTTGGGAAAGAAGAGATGCTACTGAAGAACGTAAATGCTCTTTTGGTGCTCCATGCTTGATGTTAATTCCCAACAGCACAATGAATCAGCAGTAAACTATTTTATATAATTCTCCAAGTTTCACTTTCAGCGCTACAATTGCTATACAGCTCAGCATCAACTTTTGACAAACCAATCAAGTTAAGTTCTTTTCATATATCTTGCTTACTCAGGCAAGGTTAGTGACTTCCCATTGAAAGAGTTCCAAGCTCAACAGTCATGAACCTGCCACTACCTGATATGCATTATGGGGGTCCTTCAGTGATTTGGAATGAAAGGGATTGCTTTTGGCAACAGATTTTAGTTAATCTACAATTCCAAAGGACAAGGACTCAGATCCCTTCCTGGAATTGTGAAAAGTCTAATCTCAGAATAATGATGTATACCACTACCACACGAATGAATGTGTCTTCATCTTCTTGTCAATAGAGTTCAATAAAATCTTTTGAGGATCTAAGATTCAACATTAAATGATAAAAAGCCCACGTCCAAGTCTCCAGCAGTAACAAAAATAAGCTGGAGTAGACAAGTACCAAAGCCAGGATGGAACAAAGCTGAACACAAACCAGAATCATGTTTATTATCAAAAACAAGTCATTAAATTTGTTGTTCCGTGGCAGCAGTGCAGTGCAATTCATACAAGTTGTAAAAATAAATAACTTGTGCAAAAAGCAAATAACAAGCCAGTATTGGTGGATTCACGGACCACTCGGAAGTCTGTTGATGAGGGGTATGGGGGAGGGGGTGAAAAATCTGTCCTTAAAACATTAATTGTGAGTTTTCAGGTTCCAATGATACCCAATGGTTAGTATGTAGAGGTCATGCTCCAGATTGTGAGAACCTTTAATGATGGATGTCACCTTCTTGAACAGCGTCCCTTGAAGATGCTATCGATGGTGGAGAGGATTATGCCCATGATGATATCGATGGTGGAGAGGATTATGCCCATGATGGAACTGGCTGAGTCTACAGTCCTCCTCAGCCTCTTACAAACTTCAGCATTGGAGGCTCCATAATCAAGCTCTGATGCAAACAGTCAGAAAGCTCTCCACTGTACATCTGTAGAAATTTGCAGTAGTCTTTGGTGATATACCAAATCTCTTCAAACTCCTAATGATATAGAGCTGCTTGCCTGCCATCAATGTGTTGGGCTCAGGATAGATCCACTGAGACGTTGATGCCCTGGAATTTGAAGCTGCCCAACATTTCCACCAATGATCCTTCAGAAGATCTGGAGTGCTCTCCTGACTTCTCCTTCCTGAAGCTCATAATCTAAGTTCAAAGTACATTTATTATCAAAGTAAGTATGCATTGAGATTCATCTTCTCACAGACAGCCACAAAACAATGAAAACCATGGAACTACTCAAAGAAAAACATCAAACCCTCCACGCTCAATAAAAACAAATTGCCCAAACAGCAACAAGATCATCCCACCCCCACGTGCAAAAAAACTGATCGCGCAAACAGCAACATGAAGCCCCTTTCAGAGGACTCTTTCAGAACTTTTAGCACCATTTAAAGATCAGTAAAAGTGGTGTGATCTTCAGTTATTATTCCCTGATTCAGAAAGTCTCAGTTGTAACTAATTACCTGACACCTACAGTACATTTGTGTTTGAAGCTAGATGTAAAGATGACGGTTACAAACTTCTGTTTTAGAGGATACCCAGTAAATGAAAAAAATATCAGGCTATATGTAGATTTGGCTACATATCATGGTGCCATTTTTTTTTAAATTTTAAACATCAGCGAAAGAATTTAAAAGGTGAAAGCAAATTAAATGCACATTAATGTTATAAGTCTCATAAAACTTCACAGAATGGAAAAAAATAAAGGCAAAATTGCTATAAATATCCCAAATGCTGAGTTTTGTGGCTTACAATGGTTTCAAATCTATAAGCTTTGAAGCTTCAATGGAGTTCTAACTGAATTTACAAAAGCTTTCATCTGTTCTTTAAAAAATCTCTTTAATGTGGCAGATCCATGAGCTATACATACTGCTACACAATCATGTCACTGTACATCTTCAGTGTGAGAATGATTTGCATTTCCTGTACTGCTTAAGCTTTAACTAGCTTTAAGTACCACATACAAAAAAAACGCTGCCAAGTAATACTCCAGGCTGAATAAAAACAGATGAAAATTTTCTACAATAAAGTAAACCTGTAAATAATAAAGAAGCAGGATATTCCGCTCACTGAAGATTCCTTTGTAAGCTAAGAAAAGTGCTTTACCTGGAATCGGAAGGAAGAAAGTAAGTAAAACATTTTAACTCTATGACTACCAAAAGAATTCTGTGACTTAAAACATAAGCTGTTCTCTCCATCCCTGTTACTCAAACAGTCATAATTTCCGGCATTATGAGATACATCTTCTGTTTTGCAGCCAAAGCTGTCCTACCATTTTGTGAAGATTCAGTAGCTCACTGTGAATCTGTGGAGAAGGTCAAAAGTTTCTGATGTGGACAAACAGTACATCCTTTCCTCACTTTAAGAGGTCAATATTTTCAATTAATCAACACATGGATCAACTCCAAAAACTAGGCTTGCATTTGAATCAGGAAACATGAATATCTTCTGTAGATCTCAGGTACTATAGGAATATGTGGAAATACTAAATATCAAGGATACACGTCACACAGGTGACAGAGTCAGTAAAACAACAAGGCATATAACATGACCACATGGCTTCCTCCTTTTATCAAAGCTAAAACTCTAGCCAATTGACTGAATTAATAGCAGAGAGCAAAGACTGGCTGGAGTCCTGTGCTGCCAGGAAAAGATTTTCACTACTCCCACCACTTCCCCACACCCAACCTACTGCAAGTGGTCTTCATTATCTACTGTATGCGGTCATGTAAGAGTTTTCTTTGCTGATCTCTAATTCTTGCCAAACAGATACAAATTTCAACCTTCTAGTATTTTGCTCATCACCAGAAACATATTAACACTGACCAACACTACCTTACATCCACTCACCCATCATTGGTTTTCCCTTCAAATGTACCATATCTTTAGTTCCCATAATACCAATGTCGAAGCCATGTCTCTGTTAAAGCCACTAGAGAGTCACCCCATGTGCCAAGAAGAGTTCATTAACTTTGTTTACCACATTTCCTTAACATGAATTCCATACACATAGTAAATCCAATCATATTTTTCTCTGATGATTGAACTTCTCATAACAATTATCCTACAAGTAGTACGTACAGAGATTGTTAAAGTTTTATTTCAAAATTAGTAGTTCATACCTGTCTATAATGTTTTTGATAATGCCACAAGGATTCAATGGGGCAATAGTACATACTGTATGGGTCTCAACTAATCCAATTGAGATGCTGTTGAAAATAAATCATGAAATGTGTTGAACTGCATGCAGAATAGACCAACTGAAAAGCAAATTGTACAACAATTCAAATCAAATGCATTTAAGTGATAATTCGGATGAGTATTGCTCAAGTGAAACTACTTACTTAAATGGAAATAGTCAAAGTGGAGTTTGAGTGTGAGTGAAACTAGCTCTGTGGCCTTCTGACTCAGAGGAAATAAAGTCACCAGCTGAACCAAGGTGATGCTTGTAACATCGAACATATATCAAGCCAACAGTTTGTTGCTGACTCAGAAGTTAGAATTTGTATCCTTTCTTGTGCAACATGGCCTAGAACCTCTGCTTCTACTTTTTAAGGTACATTGAAATGTAACTGGATGATGTGCTAACGCTTATAAAACCTTTGCACTTCAGTTCATGTAATTTTGTCAGCTTCCCCGGTGTAAATCGTTTGCTCGTTTATTATGTGCCGTGCTGTATGACGTGGGTGATCATGGTCTTTCAATAACCATTACTGTTCTTGGCAATTTTTCTATCAGAATCAGATTTATCACCGGCATGTGATGTGAAATTTGTTAACTTAGCAGCAGCAGTTCAATGCAATAGATAATATAGAAGAGAAAAAAATAAAAAATAATAATAAGTAAATCAATTACAGTATACATTGAATAGATTTTTTAAAATGCAAAAAAAACAGAAATACTGTATATTTTAAAAAAATGAGGTAGTGTCCAAGGGTTCAATGTCCATTTAGGAATCAGATGGCAGAGGGGAAGAAGCTGTTCCTGAATCGCTCAGTGTGTGCCTTCAGTCTTCTGTACCTCCTATCTGATGGTAACAGTGAGAAAAGGGCATGCCCTGGGTGCAGGAGATCCTTAATAATGGACGCTAACTTTCTGAGACACTGCTCCCTAAAGATGTCCTGGGTACTTTGTAGGCTAGTACTCAAGGTGGAGCTGACTAGATTTACAATCTTCTGCAGCTTCTTCCGGACCTGTGCAGTAGCACCCCCCTCCCCCCATTCCAGACAGTGATGCAGCCTGTCAGAATGCTCTTCACGGTACACGCATACACATTTTTGAGTGTATTTCTTGACATACCAAATCTCTTCAAACTCCTAATGAAGTATAGCCACTGGTCTTGCCTTCTTTATAACTACATTGATATGTTGGGATCTCAGATCTTGACACCCAAGAACTTGAAACTGCTCACTCTCTCCACTTCTGATCCCTTTATGAGGATTGGTATGTGTTCCTTCGACTTACTCTTCCTGAAGTCCACAATCAGCTTTTTCTTACTGATGCTGAGTGCCAGATTGTTGCTGTGGCACCACTCCACTAGTTGGCATATCTCACTCCTGAACGTCCTCTCATCACCACCTGAGATTCTACCAGCAATGGTTATATCGTCAGCAAATTTATAGATGGTATTTCAACTACGCTTAGCCACATAGTCATGTATATATAGAGAGAGTAGAGCGATGGGCTAAGCACACAGCCCTGATGTGCACCATTGTTGAACTTCAGCGAAGAGGAGGTGGTATCACCAATCTGCACAGACTGTGGTCTTCCGGTTAGGAAGTCGAGGATCCAATTGCAGAGGGAGGTACAGATGCCCAGGTTCTGCAACTTCTTAATCAGGATTGTGGGAATAATGATACTAAATGCTGAGCTATAGTCGATGAACAGCATCCTGACATAGGTGTTTGTATTGTCCACGTGATCTAAAGCCATGCGGAGAGCCATTGAGATTGCATCTGCCGTTGACCTATTGCGGCAATAGGCATATTGCAATGGGCCCTTGCTGAAGCAGGAGTTCAGTCTACTCATGACCAACCTCTCAAAGCATTTCATCACTGTCAATGTGAGTGCTCTGGGTGATAGTCATTAAGACAGCTCACCTTATTCTTCTTAGGCACGGGTATAATTATTGCCCTTTTGAAGCAAGTGGGAACTTCTGCCCATAGCAGTGAGAGGTTGAAAATGTCCTTGAATACTCCCGCTAGTTGGTTTGCACAGGTTTTCAGAGCCTTTCCAGGTACTCCATCTGGACCTTCCGCCTTGTGAGGGTTCACTCTCTTTAGCAATAGCCTAACATCGGCCTTTGAGACAGAGATCACAGTGTCATCAAGGATCTTCACAGCTGTAGTTGTGTTCTCCCTTCCAAAGTGGACATTAGAAGGCATTGAGTTCATCTGGTAGTGAAGCATCGTTACCATCCATACTATTGAGTTTTGCTTTGTAGGAAGTAATGTCTTGCAGTCCCTGCCACAGTTGCCGTGCATCTGATGTCACTTCCAACCTCATTCAAAATTGTCTCTTCACCCTTGAAATAGCCGTCTGCAAATCATACCTGGTTTTCTGGTACAGGCCTGGGTCACCAGACTTGAACGCCACAGATCTAGCCTTCAGCAGATGATGTACCTCCTGGTTCATTCACAGCTTTTGGTTTGGGAATGTACAGCAAGTCTTTGTAGGCACAAAGATCCACACAGGTTTTAATGAACTCGGTAACAACTGCAGCATACTCATCCAGCTTTGAAGATGAATCCCTGAATACAGTCCAGACCACTGATTCAAAGCAGTCCTGTAGGCGCTCCTGTGCTTCCCTTGTCCATACCTTCTTGGTCTACACTACTGGTTCTGCAGACTTCAGTCTCTGTCTACACTCATGGAGTAGAAGTACAGCCAGGTGATCAGACTTCCGAAAGTGAGGGCGTGGAATAACACAGCTGGCATTCTTGATAGTGGTGTAGTAATGGTCTAGTGTGTTGTTTCCTCTGGTATTGCAAGTGATCTGCTGACGGTAATTGTTTAGTGATTATTTCAGACTGGCCTGGTTAAAATCTCCCAAAACAATGGTGAAGGCGTTCTACAGAAGTGGATTACCACTGCCTTCTTCTGGGCAGTGTCTTTACGAGATGGGTGATCCCAGCCATTATCAATACTCTTCAGAGATTGTCTGCCTGGCGTCAGTGGACACTTGTGATATGCACCAGCTGTTCATAAGACCATCCACCACCTGCTCTCATGGCTTCACGTGACCCTGACAGGGTGGGGGGGGGGGGCTAAGCAAGTGCTACACCTTGCCCAAGAGGGACCTGCAGGCTAATGGAAAAAAGGAACATCTTACATCTCCTGTGGAAGAGATGCATCTTCAACCTGCCACCCACCTAGTGTAAATACATGATGCTTTTCCTTTAGTGTACATAAAAGTTTTACTTTCACACTGCTGCCAGTATCTAGTTTCATGGCAATAACCTCAAGAACCAATCCTTCAAGAGCTGTATGCAGAGCAGAAACAGAGTGGTTCCAATTACGACAGAGTGCACCTTTAAGAATGGCAACTGTGTAGACAAGGCAGTGCAAGAGTCTGCTCTCAAATTTTCAAAAAAGGAGCTTATCAGGCTTGCGGAGAACTAGTGGGTGGGTTAATCTACGGAATTCACTGCCACAAACTGTTGTAGAGGCCAGCTGATTGGAGTGGAGGTTGATAGGCTCTTGATTAGTAAGGGCATCAAAGGTAATGGGGAGAATGCAGGAGAATGGGGTTGAGAGGGAGAAACAAATCAGCCATGATTGAATGGCAGAGCAGACTCAATGGAAGGAATGGCCTAATTCTGCTCCTGTTGTATGCCTTATATTCTAATCTTCAGAAGTATTGTTCTCTGTCCAAGGAGACCTCTTGTAGATCCTACAGTCTTGCACTTCTAGCAGGAAGTTTCCATGCAGGTATTTGTGGAAACACTTCTTCTAATACTGCTTACGTAATAAGCTCTGTATTTTGAAGAAGCTTGCAATACCATAAAATCCCTATATCTGATTCAGGATATGAGGCAAACTGCAAATCTTATCTACTTGCGTCCAGAATTTGGATGGCTCTCTAATGCACTGATGAGCAGCAGTGTCTTGCAACATAGACCAATGGCAGCAGCAGATGACCCTAAGGGCAGGAAACTGAGACTAGCAACAAATCTGATAATGAAAGCACTCCAATGATATACGTGAACCTATGTTTCAGACTGAGGAGCTCATAGACCTCAGTAAAAGAACTATTGTCCGCTTTCAGTTGCAAAAATGTTGCACTATGGGGGTCTAAGTTCAAAGCACATTCATTATCGAAGTATGTGTACTATATACAATCTTCAGATTTGTCTCCTTACAGGCCACAAAACAAAGAAATCCAATAGAACCCATTCACGACAAGGCGGTCATCAAACACAAGCCACCTGTACAAAAAAAAACAAGTTGTGCAAACAATTAACATTCAGAACTGAAGTTCATAAAAGTGAGTCCACAGACACCAAGCCACACATAACTGCAGTGGGTTCAGGAGCACATTAGTCGCAGGCCGCAGCCTTAGTTCAGCGCAGAAACAAGTAAACCTTGCGGAACAGCGAGCTGAACCAGCCGATCCCTCACCTCCAGCCCTGACACTCAACCCTCCTCAACTGGCCAGTGCTTAACTCGTCCAAACCGCGAGTTGTTCCTCATTCTCGGACCTGGGCCTTGCCATTAGGAGAGGCCCACAGGCCCAGCATCCGTCACCCCAATTCGGCCTGTACCCGACTTTTCAAAATTGAGGTTCAAGCATTATAACATTAATTCTGGTGCTAATTAAAGTCCAAAAGTCAGGTGACAAATTTCTCAAACTGATTTAAGGCATTCAGAAATGGTCATGATTTAACCCTCCTCCAGGATAAACACAATTTAAATAGAACAGCAGGCACAGGAAGACAAGACTTAAATGTGCAAATGATTGGATTTCAAAACTTGGAACCAGGTTTACTGTACACACAAGTACTAGAATGAACGTTAAGGAATGTGTTTCACTGATACTCTGGAAATTAATAGTACTGGGTATGTATTTGATAGGAAATATAGGAGATCTATGGAGACAGTAACAGACTTTACATGCAAGGGAAGGGCATGTGAAATCAGGGGTTTTAGAGAAAGGGGTGAAGCAAAACAAGTAGCAGTGTCGGGGATTTCTAAAATGACTTCTGTAGCTGTGACTGTATACATTTTCTTTAAATAAAGCCCAATTTCTCTGCAGATAAAGAAAATCTTCATCATAATAAGCCACATGCCATGACTCAACCCAACACAGCTTCTGCCTCGATTTCCCTGGTTTGGACACTGAGCAACAAGTAGCAGGTGATGATGGTGGCGTCAGATTTCTTTCAAACATTTCCCGGCAATGACTCAAGGTATTATTATCACTTCAGATTTAAACACTGGGTGAAAAATAAGGGATACACAATAGAAATGGGATTAGTTTTAAGTTTCTTATTCATGCTGCATGGCGTATTTTGGAAAAAAAACACTATAACAATTGTTAATATTAAGAATAAACATTGAAAGTACCTACTAAAACATAAAAGCAAACTTCTACTCATGACAGGAGCACAGAGCCAGTACCAATATAGCACAGGGCTTTAAATCAAACAGGCCTTGTTTGGAATGGTCTTGTGAGCATAGTATCACTTCACTTAGGAGCTGAAGAATTCCAAAATGAGGTAAGTAGAGTTTAAATGTGGCAACCAGGCATGAAGGATATAGTGTGATAGAAAGAGTGCAACAGGAGGAAACAATTAAATGCTGTTTCCTAAAATGCAGGAAGTGTACGTGGTATGCAAAACATTTAATGGGGAGATTGATTCGCTAGATATACACATTTAAAACGGTAACCAAACATATGGGAAGTAAGTTTTATATGGAGTATCAGGGTTTGCTGGGAAATAAGAATTATCATCCGTCCAGTTCAGAGGGAACTTTCTGCCATGTTTACATTCAATCAGGAAGTACAGTAAAGAACAGATGCTGACAAACAAAAGAACAGAAAACCTGCATTGGTGCAGCAAGTTGGTCAGGATGAGAAAAGATTGTAAGAGTGTGTATTTTGTCCATTTGCTGTTCTCTACAGATTTGCAGTGAGCTGATGAGCCTTTGCAACATGGTGGGCCAGTCTCGGCTGCAAAACAGAAGATGCACCTCATCAAGCCAGAAATTCTTTTAAAGTTCCTGCTGGTTAGTCATCAGTGGTGCCTCACAACTGAGGATGCCATCCCTCCGGCTTACTGGACCTTCAGGTGACCGACATGAGCGTTCTTCCATAGTGGCAGCAAGTTGTTGCATGGGTGAGTGAAACTTGGAGCTTCGGTCTGTTCTTTCATCACTACTGCTGTTCCATTTTGGCATCAAGTCCTCCAGCATCAAAGATATATTCCCAATGGCCCAGGGAGTGCCACAGCAGTCAATCCAAAACCTTCAAACATCATCAAAAGTGCCAAAGTGATTTTCTGATCATCATGGAAAGCAAGCTGTAGTGGAGTAATCAATGGGGACCAATACAATACTCTTCCAAGAATACATTTAAGCACTTAACCAGCTCGGTAATGCATACAAATAAATTTAAGTGATTTACAGTTGAACTCTAAACATGGAATCATGCTGGTCTCTCCATTACTCAACCGGAAGATGCCCTGAGTAAAATTGTACATGCAAAAGGGAAAATGATCTCTGAAATTGTCCCAGAATTTATTGGCACATTATGATAATTTTCAAGAGGGTGAATCCTCACAAGGCATCAGGCACGGATGGTGTACCTGGTCAGGCACTGATGGCTTGTGCCAACCACCTGGTGGAAATGTTCGAGGACATCTTCAATCTCTTACTGCTGCAGTAGGAGGTTCCCATCGGCTTCAAAAGGGGGACAATCATACCAGTGCCCATGGAGAGCAGGGTGAGCTGCCTCAATGACTAGCACCCAGGAGAACTCACATGTGCGATCAAGTGCTTTGAGAGGTTGTTTATGGCCAGAATCAACTCCTGCCAGAGCAAGGACCTGGACCCACTGCAACTGGCCTATCACCACAATAGGTGTACTGTGGATATAATCTCCCGAGCTCTCCAATCACCTTGGATCATCTGGACAACAGCAGTACCTATACCAGGCTGCTGTTTATTGATTACAGATCAGCGTTTAACACGTTCATACCCTCGGTTCTAATCAACAAGCTCCAAAACCTGGTCCTCTGTACATCCCTCTGCAATGGGATCCTTGACATCCTCAGCAGGAGATCAAAATCAGTGCAGATTGGCAGTAATATCTCCTCCTCGCTGACAATCAATACTGGCTCACCTCAAGGATGCGTGCTTAGCCCACTACTCTACTCTCTCTGCACCCACAGCTGTGTGGCGAAGCACAGCTCAAGCGCCATCTATGAATTTGCCGATAACTATTGTTAGCAGAGTTTCAGATGGTGATGAGCAGGTGTATGAGAGAGATAGATCATCTAGCTGAGTGGTGTCACAACAACCATCTTGCACTTAATGTCAATAAGACCAAGGATTTGATTGTGGACTTCAGGAAGGGGAAGACACACCAATTCTTATCGAGGGATCAGCAGTAGAAAGTGTGAGTGGTTTCAAATTCCACGGGGTCAACATCTCTGAAGATCCATCTTACGCTCAATGTGTTAATACAATTACAATGAAGGCATAACTGTGGCTATATTTCATTGTGAGTTTGAGTATATTTCATTGGGGGACTTGGTATGTCACCAAAGACTCTCACAAATTTCTACAGATAAACTATGGAGAACTTTCTGATTGCATCACTGTCTGATATGGAGAGGCCACAGCACAGGATCGAAAAAAAAACGCAGCAAGTTATAAGCTCAGCCAGTTCCATCATGGGCACTAGCCTCCCCAGGACATCTTCAAAAGCCAATGCCTTAAAAAGGCAATATCCAACATTACAAACCCCTATCACCCAGGACATGCCCTCTTCCCATTGCTACCATCAAGGCAGTGGTACAGAAGCCTGAAGACACACACTCAATATCTCAGGAGCAGCTTCTACCCTCTGTCATCAGATTTCTGAATGGGCAATGAACCCATAAATATTATCTCATTATTTTTTTCTCTTTTTGCACTACTTATTTGCTATATACTTATTGTAATTTATATTTCTTATGTATTGCAATGTACTGCTGCTGCAAAACAACAAATTTCATGACATATGCCAGTCATGAAATTCAAACCACATTCTGACTTTGATATTTTGATTAAATAAGTTGGTTAGTTAGTTTATTTAATGAGTATGGAGAAGTGTGGTTAAAGTTGTGTTGAACCAAACACTGGTAGAATTTCAAATGTCACTTTAAAATGAAGCACTGGCAAGAGTTCAGCAGATAAGGAATAAACTCAGTGGACCAGGCAGTATTTGTGAAGGGAAATGAACAATCTATGATTCAGGGCAAGTGCCTAGCCCTTGATGCTGGAGGAGCTCAGCAAGTCAGACAGCATCTGTGGAGAGGGTCACAATCAGAATCATAAAACGTGAAATTTGTTGTTTTGCGGTAGCTGTACAGTGCAAAGACATTAGAAAATTCAAGGTGTTTATTGGCATTTCCAGTGAAGGAAAATTAAATAACTGTTACTATGTATCCGACGCAGCACAAAAAAAAAACAAAATAAGAAATACAATAAAAGAAAAAAATCATAAACATAACTACATAAGATAGCTATATACAAAGTTTGATAGTATGCCCATATAGGCTACACTTAGATCCCCTCCAGTTCGCCTACCAGCCCCGACTAGGAGTTGAGGATGCCATCGTCTACCTGCTGATCCGTGTCTACGTCCACCTGGACAAGCCAGCGAGCACCGTGAGGGTCATGTTTTTTTGACTTCTCCAGTGCATTTAACACCATCCGCCCTCCTCTGCTGGGGGAGAAGCTGACAGCGATGCAGGTGGATGCTTCCCTGGTGTCATGGATTATTGATTACCTGACTGGCAGACCACAGTACGTGTGCTTGCAACACTGTTTGTCCAACAGAGTGATCAGCAGCACTGGGGCTCCACAGGAGACTGTCTTGTCTCCCTTTCTCTTCACCATTTACACCTCGGACTTCAACTACTGCACAGAGTCTTGTCATCTTCAGAAGTTTTCTGATGATAGTTGGATGCATCAGCAAGGGAGATGAGGCTGAGTACAGGGCTACGGTAGGAAACTTTGTCACATGGTCTGAGCAGAATTATCTGCAGCTTAATGTGAAAAAAGACTAAGGAGCTGGTAGTGGACCTGAGGAGGGCTAAGGCACCAGTGACCCCTGTTTCCATCCAGGGGGTCACTGTGGACATGGTGGAGAATTACAAATACCTGGGGATACAAATTGACAATAAACTGGACTGGTCAAAGAACACTGAGGCCATCTACAAGAAGGGTCAGAGCCGTCTCTATTTCCTGAGGAGACTGAGGTCCTTTAACATCTGCAGGACGATGCTGAGGATGTTCTACGACTCTGTGGTGGCCAGTGCTATCATGTTTGCTGTTGTGTGCTGGGGCAGCAGGCTGAGGGTAGCAGACACCAACAGAATCAATAAACTCATTCGTTAAGGCCAGTGATGTTGTGGGGATGGAACTGGACTCTCTGACGGTGGTGTCTGAAAAGAGGATGCTGTCCAAGTTGCATGCCACCTTGGACAATGTCTCCCATCCACTACATAATGTACTGGATGGGCACAGGAGTACATTCAGCCAGAGACTCATTCCACAAAGATGCAACACAAGAGCGTCATAGGAAGTCATTCCTGCCTGTGGCCATCAAACTTTACAACTCCTCCCTTGGAGGGTCAGACACCCTGAGTCAATAGGCTGGTCCTGGACTTATTTCCTGGCATAATTTACATATTACTATTTAATTATTTATGGTTTTATTACTATTTAATTATTTATGGTGCAACTGTAACGAAAACCAATTTCCCTCGGGATTAATAAAATATGAATATGGTTATGACTATGATCAGCCTTATTGACTGGGGGAAGTAACTTTTTGTGTCTGGTGGTCCTGGTGACAAAAACAGTTAAATCTACAAGTTACAAAATAAACATTGTCAAAAAAAAAAATGGACCATTTAGAAATCTTACGGTGGAGGGGAAGAAGCTGTTGCTGAATTGTTGAGTTTGAGTCTTCAGGTTCCTGTACCTTCTGATGGTGGTAACAAAAAGAGGACATGTCCAAGATGGTAAGGGTCCTTAGTGATAGACGCTGTTTTCTTGAGACACCATCTCTCGAAAATGTCCTCAATGGTGGCGTGGGTTTTGCCCGTGATGAAACTGGCTAAGTACATAGCCCTCTGCAACTTCAAGATTCAAGATTCAAAAAACTTTATTGTCATTCTAACCGTACATCAGCTCTGCAGGGCAGAATGAGACAGTGTTTCTCAGGAGCAGTGCAATCATAACATAACAAATGCAACACTAAATAATAAACATAACAATAAACATAAACTTCTTGTGATCTTATACATTGGGGCTACCATACCAGGCTGTGAAATGCACCACCAACAGTTTCAGGCTGAGAACCTTCATGTGGAGGACTTTGCCCTAGTCAGACCAAAGTTGACAACTAAAAATTAATAGAACTAACTTCAAAGTAGTCCACTGGGCACCAGCTTGATTAATCCCATCTTCCAACCTCTATGCCAAGGTGATTCAGGTACTTATCTAGACATGATACTGTTAGCAGCTCTGCTTCAACCACAGCCTCTGGCAGTGCAGTCCCAGTACCCACCATCCTCTTAGTGAAAAAGATCTTCCTCTGACTCCCTCTCAATTTCTTACATCTTGCTCTTTTATCCATGTCTCATTGTTAGTCACCTCTGTTAGGGTAAAATGCAAGAAAATTTCCCCCCACCCCACCCCCACTCCTCAGTTTATTTATTTTTACACACATCAATCACGTCTCCTTTTAACCTGCTTAGCTGCTGTTTCTACTCCTAGCTGAAGCACTCCATCCCAGGCAATATCCTGTTGAATCTCCCCTGCACCAACCCCAGCACAGTCAAATCTTTCCTACGATGTGGTGAACAAACCTGTATGCAAAACTCCAGCTGAAGTCAAACCAATGTTTTGGAAGTTGGAGCATAACCTACCTGTTTTTGCAGTTAATGCCTTGACAAATGTAGGCAGTTTTCTCATATAAATTCTTAATCACATTATCTACCTGTGTAACCACCTTCAAGGATCTTTGGATTTTGCACACCAAGGCCTCTCTGCTCCTTGGTACTCTCCAGGGCCTTAATATTTATAGGGTATGTTTTAGATTGGTAGTACTCCAAATGTTTAATCACATATATGTCAGGATTAAGCACCATCTGCCATTTTCCAAGCCATTTCACCAACACATTGCGATGACCCTATAGCCTACATTCATCACACCACCAATAGTTTCACCAATGTTCATGTCATTGGCTATACATAACATTCCAAATACCCCAAAAACCTAGTGCTATTCACTTAAAGTAATACATGGCACCTGTTAGAGATTATTGAGGAGTTATGGAATTATGTGAATGCATTGGATATTAATTCAAATGAGAACCAGTCTTTAGTTCTTTATGTAAATTATAAACAGTAATTAGTTTGAAGTTTTAAAAAATGCCAATAAACAATATTGTCTGTGGAGAACAGGCGGGCCAGAATCAGAATTAGGTTTATTATCACTGGCATATGTTGTAAAATTTGTTAACTTAGCAGCAGCAGTTCAATGCAATACATAATATAGAAAAAATAACAATAATAGAATCAATTACAGTATACAATGTATATTGAATAGATTAAAAATCATGCAAAGAAAACAGAATATATATTAATAAAAGTGAGGCAGTGTTCAAGGGTTCAATGTCCATTTAGGAATCGGATGGCAGAGGGGAAGCAGCTCTTCCTGAATCGCTGAGTGTGTGCCTTCAGGCTTCTGCACCTCCTACCTGATGGTAACAGTGAGAAAAGGGCATGCCCTGGGTGCTGGAGGTCCTTAATAATGGACACTGCCTTTCTGAGACACCACTCCTTGAAGATGTCCTGGGTACTTTGTTGGCTAGTATCCACGATGGAGCTGACTAAATTTACAACCTTCTGCAGCTTCTTTTGGTCCTGTGCAGTAGCACCACCACCACCCTACCCCCCACCCCCGCCCATACCAGACAGTGATGCAGACTGTCAGAATGCTCTCCACAGTATATCTATAGAAGTTTCTGAGTGTATTTGTTGACATACCAAATCTCTTCAAACTCCTAATGAAGTATAGTTGCTGTCTTGCCTTTTTTATGTTGGGATCTCAAATCTTGACACCCAAGAACTTGAAACTGCTCACTCCGTCCACTTTTGATCCCTCTATGAGGGTTGGCTTGTGTTCCTTCATCTTACCCTTCTGGAAGTTCACAATCAGCTCTTTCGTTTTACTGACGTTGAGTGTCAGGTTGTCGCTGTGACACCACTCAACTAACCGTTATATCCTGCTCATGTACGCCCTCTCGTCACCATCTGAGCTTCTACCAACAATGGTCGTATCATCAGCAAATTTATAGATGGTGTTTGAGCTATGCCTAGCCACACAGTCATGTGTATAGAGTAGAGCAGTGGGCTAAGCACACAGCCCTGAGGTGCACCAGTGTTGATTGTCAGCGAGGAGGATGTGTTATCACCAATCCACACAGACCGTGGTCTTCGAGTTCAGAAGTCAAGGATCCAATCGCAGAGGGAGGTTCAGAGGCTCAGGTTCTGTAACTTTAATCAGGATTGTGGGAATGATGATATTAAATGCTGAGCTATAGTCGATGAACAGCATCCTGACACAGGTGTTTGTGTTGTTCAGGTGGTCTAAAGCTGTGTGGAGAGCCATTGAGATTGCATCTGCCATTGACCTGTTGTGGCAATAGGCAAATTGCAATGAGTCCAGGTCCTTGCTGAGGCAGGAGTTCAGTCTACTCATGGCCAACCTCTCAAAGTATTTCATCACTGTAAATGTGAGTGCTACCGGGCAGTAGTCATTAAGTCAGCTCATATTATTCTTCTTAGGCAGTGATATAATTGTTGCCTTTTTGAAGCAAGTGGGAACTTCTGCCCGTTGCAGTGAGAGGTTGAAAATGTCCTTGAATACTCCTGCTAGTTGGTTGGCACAGGTTTTCAGAGCCTTACCAGGTACTCCATCTGGATCTTCCAGCTTGCTAGGGTTCACTCTCTTTAGTGACAGCCTAACATCAGCCTCTGAGACGGAGATCACAGGGTCATCAAGTACAGCAGGGATCTTCACAGCTATAGTTATATTCTCCCTTTCAAAGCAGGAATAGAAGGAATAGTGAAGCATCGCTGCCATTTATCCTATTGTCCTATTATCCTATTGAAGTAATGTTTTGCAGACCCTGCCAGAGTTGACGTATATCTGACATCGCCTCCAACCTCTTTCAAAATTGTCTTTTCGCCCTTGAATTAACCCTCCACAAATCATACCTGGTTTTCTAGTACAGACCTGGGTCACCTGACTTAAATGCCACAGATCTAGCCTTCAGTAGATGAAGTGTCTCCTAGTTCATCCACAGTTTTTGGTTTGGGAATGTACAGTAATTCTTTGTAGGCACATACTCATCCACACAGGTTTTAATGAAGTTGGTAACAACTACAGCATACTCATCCAGGTTCGAAGATGAATTCTTGAATACAGTCTAGTCCACCGATTCAGAGCAGTCCTGTAAGCGCATAAGATGTTCTCATGCATTTGCTCAACATGTTAACTGGCCTGCATTAAACCAGGCAACATTTGAGGTGGCAGATCATTCCACACTCAACCCACCCTCTGACTGAAAAGGTTTCCCCTCAAACATTTCACCTTTCACCCCTAACCCGTGACCTGTAGTTGTAGTCTCACCCAAACTCAGAAAAAAAAATTGCTTGCTTTTAACATTATCTATATTCCTCAATTTTGTATACCTCTATAAAGTCTCCCCTCAATCTTCTATGTTCCATGGAAGAAAGTTCTAATCTGTTCAATCTTTCATAATAAGAATCATTAAAATATTAAATTGCAAATTGCAGACTGAATGTATGACCTACAGTCACAGAAATACAAAGTAAAACAGACACCTTAAAGTATGCAATGGTCTGCTCAGTTTGTTCCTACAGCTTACTCTTCACACAGATTTCGTTTTCTATCTGGCTTGATACACAGCTATTTTTTGGGGTAATCTTATTTGCCTGCTCCTCATGCAGAAACACCTGCGGGTCATCAATTATGGCAACTTGCACTTACTTTGCTTGACGGCAAACAGTCTTCACTGCCCCCAAGTTTTGGTTTGTTAGTTCAACCTCTTTTTAAAGAACAAAAATTTCATGTTCCAGTCTTGGGGGAAAAAAAATAAACAATTTGTCCACCTCATGCAGCCAAGTGTGTTCTGCGACACTGAAGTACCAATGATATGCCAATTAAAGGCTGATTTATACTTGTGTGTCAAATGTACACCTTAGGTACGGCGTAGCAGCATACCTTATGCTGTACCTATGCCAACCCTACGCTGTAGTGTAACACGCACCTCTCCCAAAATGCAACTCGCATTGCGGCATTGCAGACCGCAACAACTGTGATTGGTCCACTTGGTAGCATCGCATTTCCACCTACGCTGCAATAGCTTCCCATTGGACGACTGAAGGGCAGGGAAGGAACTCTGACTGTAATGCTCTCTATAAAGCTTTACAGACCTCCAAAGGGGACCTGTGCTTGATGCCAGTTTGTAGCTAGCTGCTACAGCCTGTTGACTTCCACCTGAAGCTAAAACTCAAATGGTGATTGCCAGTCTCAGAGTATATTGTGCGTACACTGATGCAAAATAAATGGTTGGAGACGATGAACCAAATCATCAAATCTATCCGCCGACATCCGAAAATATTTGAAATCCATTTCCTCGTCCATGTCTCTCAGTGGCCGGACAAGCACAGAAAATTCGCCCTCCTTCAGTTTCAGTCACCATTTTTTGAAGTTTGGGTTTCCTCGTGTTGAGTTTCAACACGAAGAAACCCAACACAGTGGCATAGAAACCCCACCACCAACTAGCGTTTTGGTGGTGAATTGCAGAGCGATGCAGACACACCAACGCATAAGTATAAATGCTCACAACGGCGCAGTCCACTTGTGTAGGCTGCGGCGTAAGCTAGTACGCACAAGTATAAATCAGCATTAACTGCCTCGTCCTATCCACTTAGATAAACTCCTGTTGACAGACTGAATCTGGGCCAGGATCTCACCATGCATAGATAATTAGGGCTGACCCCACAGAAATCAGTGAGGTTACCCCTATGCCATTCTGTTCATGCAAACTTTCTTTCATAAACCGTGTGAAATGTTAAGCATTCAATCATTTTCATCTATCTTTTCAGTCAGAATTTCCATCAATTTATATAATCGCATAAAGAAACTGGAATGAAGCATTTGCAAGTGCTGATAATGACTTCAAAGTAACAGGTAGATAAAGAAATTTCCCCTCATTAATCATATGCTCCTAATTCTATGTTCAAGCAATACAATATCAAATACAGTGAATGCAAAATAGTACTCAATACTGCTACTTTACATAATGAATTCAGAAGCTGAAGGCAATTAGTAAAAAAGACTCATGACTCAAAAAGAAACAAAAAAATAAAATTGCAAGCGATCAGATACCTAACATCATCCACAAGCTTAATATGACTGCAGTTTCATTCTGCAAGATGTTAGACAACAGTATTGCCAAGTCAGTGGGCAGACTCATGTGACAAAAATATTTCATGACAGGAAATCATTATTAAACCTGGTGGTTTTCTGGTATTTGTGTTGTGGAAATTTCGCTAATTTTTTCAAGGTTTGTGCCATGTGTCCTCTCTTAGTCAAACAGTTCAGTTACAGCTCAATTTTCAAAGTTTAAAAAGTCCCTACCTGTTCAACTGAAAAAAAAAACACATTTCAAATATCCAATGTTCAAATTGCAGGGATGAGGTCTATCATGCTATAAAAGTACCACAAAAAAAACTGTCCTCAAAACCATAACCGCGACATTTCACTAGAGTTTTTTTACATTGTACTTGAATTATACATTGCATAGAGCACTATAGTAAGACCAACTTTTACTGATGACAAATTCTATTATTGACAAAGTAGACCTTGAAAAATACTCAACTTTTAAAAAAAAAAGTGCCAAAAATAAAGTTGCTTTTGGCAAGAGTAACAGTAAGTGCATGGTCTGATGACTGCAGGGATTTCCCCCTCCCACACAATGCAGTTAGTCACCTCGCTTTGAAAAGTTTAGTAATTGATAATGCAAAAAAAATCTCCATAAGTAATTGTTCTGGATGAAGCCTTCTTTAAATATTCAATGTAGAATCCTCCCTAAGATTACAGGAAGTGGAGCAGGGGGTGAAATAAAGCATGAATAATGATTTCTATATGTGTAACTGGGGAAAAAATTAAGTGGTCACAGTAAACACGATGTCTCAGTTCTTTAAAAGTCCATTGACAAATATTCACTAAGAATTCATTGCCTCCTGAGTTAAGTACTAAATGATCTTACTCTCTTGCCTGTAACGTCTCTTCATTTAGAAACTTTCCATTAGTTTACCAAAGTGGAGCGGGGGGTACGGAGAGTATTAAGGAAACCAAATCATTCACAGTAAAATGGCTCCAAGCAACAACAGGTTTTAAAAAAAGCTATGAGAAAGCTGGGTAGGAGCTTGGTAGCAAATTAAACTCAATTTCAAGAATTAGGAAGGCCAAATCTTACATGAGAATATTAAAATTACTCATAATTTATGTTCAACTTAGTTAAATAGATAACAAATCCACCTGACATTGAGTAATTTGAGACCAAACTCCATCCTATGTTTTGAACACATTATTGCTGAAAATACTCTAGAGCTCCCAAACCATAGAGATACAGCATGAAAAATGGGCCTTTGAACCCACTGAGTTTGCAGTGATCATTACACCAAACCTATGTTTTAACCAACTCTTATTCTCCCTACAACCTCTTCAACTTCCCTCAGATTCCACGACTCACTAAAAACACAACAGACAATTCACAGTAGCCCGAACTAACCTACCAACCCAGACATCTTTGCAACATAGGAGGAACCTGGAGCACTTAGAGGAAGCAGACACAGTCACCAGAGAACATGGAAACTCCACAGATACAGCATCCAAGATCAGGATTAAACCCAGGGCTCTGCCACCGTGAGGCAGTGGCTCTACAGTTGAACCACATTGTAGCCCAGGCAGCTAATAGTTGCAGGCTCTCCTGTGCAACCAAAACGATGTGACATATTTCTGCAATCAGAAGGTGCCACCCAGTACTTCTTTCCCAGATCTTGGATTGAGAGATTAACAACCACAGCCCAAATTTGGTTTGGGCTATGGCCATGACAGCATGAGGAAATCCAAGTCTAGAATTTGGTTATGGGTGAGGGATTTTACTGTTTGGGTAGGAATGATTAAAGAACTGTGAGAGATGTAAAAGAATGGCACCGGGTGATGGGAGAGATCAGCACTTGATGACATGAGCAACAGAAGGAAAGGCCAACACCTGGTGATAGGACAGATATCAAAAGAAACATGCAATTAGTGATCAGAAGGATGGGGAGGAGTGACCAACCGTTGATGACTGAAGGAACTGCGGGATGAGACTGGTTATTGTTCTTGACACAAATCAGAGAAAGAAAGATCAAGAAAGTTATCAATATCTGGTGACTGGTGGGATCAGGGAAAAGACTGGTAATGACATTTGATACATTGTAATAGCAGAAATTTGGAGAAGACACCAGTACTTGACAAATAGGTGGAGGAGCGGGTAGTGTTGAGGAAATGGAGAGCCTGCAGAGAGACTTAGAAAGTTTAGGGGAATGGGCAAAGAAGTGGCAAATGAAATACAATGTTGGAAAGTGTATGGTCATGCACTTTGGAAGAAAAAAAACAGGCAGACTATTATTTAGATGGGGAGAGAATTCAAAATGCAGAGATGCAAAGGGACTTGGGAGTCCTTGTGCAGGATACCCTAAAGGTTAACCTCGAGGTTGAGTCGGTAATGAAGGCGGCAAATGCAATGTTAGCATTCATTTCTAGAGGTATAGAATATAAGAGCAGGGATGTGATGTCACGGCTCTACAAGGCACTCATGAGACCACACTAGGAGTATTGTGTGCAGTTTTGGGTTCCTTACTTTAGAAAGGATATATTGACATTGGAGAGGGTTCAGAGAAGATTCGCAAGAACAATTCCAGGAATGAAAGTGTTACTGTACGAGGAACTTCTGGCAGCTCTTGGGGTGTATTCCCTGGAGTTCAGGAGAAGGAGGGGGCATCTCATAGAAACATTCCAAATTTTAAAAGGCCTGAACAGATGAGATATGGCAAAATTATCTCCTATGGTAGGGGATTCTAGGACAAGAGGGCACGACTTCAGGAATGAAGGACGTCCATTTAGAACAGAGATGCGGAGAAATTACTTCAGTCAGAGGGTGGTAGATTTGTGGAATTTGTTGCCACGAGTGGCTGTAGAGGCCGAGTCATTGGGTGCATTTAAGGCAGAGATAGATAGATTCTTGATTAGCCAGGGCATCAAAGGGTATGGGGAGAAGGCAAGGGAGTGGGGATAACTGGAAGAATTGGATCAGCCCATGATTGAATGGCAGGGCAGACTCGATGGGCCAAATGGCCTACTTCCGCTCCTATATCTTATGGTCTTAAGACAGACCAACACAGCATGAAGTGGGGGACCAGAATAGAGACCACCTCCTGGTGGTGAGAATGATCGAAGTAGAGACCAACATTTGGTGATGGTAGGAGCTAATGGACAGATTGGTGCATGTTATTGAGAAAAGTTAAGTGCATTTTATTTATTAATTTATTGAGATACAATGCAGAGTAGGTCTTTCTGGGCCTTCAAGCTGTGCTGCCCAGCAACCCCAATTTAATCCTAGCCTAATCACAGGACAATTTACAATGACCAATTAACCTACCAACCAGTACATCGTTGTTCTGTGGGAGGAAACCACAGAACATTGAGGAAGGTTGTCAGTAAACAATTGAGTGGTGAGGCCTACGGATGACAAGTAATTGACTTAGACACATATTGATACAAGACAAGACCATAAGATATCGGAGCAGAATTAGGCTATTTGGCCCATCATGTCTGCTCTACCATTTTATTATGGCTGATCCATTTTCCTCTCAGCCCCAATCTCCTGCCTTTTCCCCATATCCGTCCATGCCCTGTCTAGTCAAGAATCTGTCAACCTCTGCCTTAAATATATCCACAGCCTCCACAGCCGCCTGTGACAATGATTTCCAAATTCACCACTCTCTGGCTAAAGAAATTCCTCCTCACCTCTGCCCTAAATGGATGTCCCTCTATTCTGAGGCTGTGTCCTCTGGTCTTGGATTCCTCTACCATAGGAAACATCCTCTCCAAATCCACTCTTTCGTCCAAGGTTCTGAATGAGATTCCCCTTCATTCTTCTGAATTCCAGTGAGTATAAACCCAGAGCCATCAAATGCTCTGCATATGATAAGCCTTTCAATCTCAGAATCATACGATGCTGCACATTACTGTTTACTTGCACTGCATTCTCTCTGTAGTTATAATACTTTATTCTGCATTGTTATTATTTTACCTTGTTTTACCTCAATGTGTAATAATCTGATCTGTATGAACAGTAGGCGAGACAAGCTTTTCTCTGCATCCTGGTACATGTGACAATAATAAAACAATTGCAATGAATGTTCAGACTAACAAGAAATGAAACAAATACTCATCGCCACGTTTCACTCCAAAAAATAATAATTCTCAAAAAAAATAACTGCTTTACAATTGAACTTCATGGCAAATATTTGGCAACTGTTTCAGACAGTACTGAAGGTATGTTACCTCCTGAGAGAAGCTGACCTCAGAAGAGATTTTGGAGCAAACATTAAACCAAATTTACACAGGCATATTCATTTAGTCATAAAATTCAAACTGCTTCTTTGGTCTCCTGGTAATTATTTTCTTGCTGAGAATTTTTTAAAACAAATTCTTCATTCACTACTTGTGGGATGTTACTATTTGTAAATTAGTTGTCTTTTTACCAACGTAATCGTGGTTACACCTAATAACTCTATATTATGTGCAAATCAAATGATTAGTAACAGTCCAATCCAAGTTTCTTCTTTTGTTTAACTTGACTAGAAACACATTCATTTATTGTTCAAAAAAATAAAATCAGTGTAGGGTTTTAAGTACCCAGATCTTCAAGATCAGTATTATGCTGCTGGTCACTGCTTTGAAGCCGACTCTGACACATTTTTCTTCCGTTGTTATAGGTTGCCAGACCTCCAGGATTCATCTGGAGTCTCCAGAATTCACAAATGAGTCTCCTGCACATTTGCTGCAAGCAACCCAGGAAAAAAGCAAAAATCATAGGGGAATTAAAAGTAGTTTTTTCTCCCATTTTCTTTGAACAGCTTCATTTATTAGTTATACAATCACTGGAGATGTGGCTGGCAAAAGTAGAGGAAAGGCTGTTTGATCAGATTGGCTGATTGGAGGCAGGAGGGCAAGTCATCTCCAGGAATTTGTCCAACCGAATCTGGCAGGCTTACTCAGAAGTGGCCACTGTACAAACAGAACAAGCTCAGATCTTCCTTACTTAGGCACATTCTCTATCAGGATATCATAGGCAGATACAGTTCAATGCCCATATTGCAATATTGTTTTTTTTTGTACCGGATATAATCATGTTGTTGTTTCCAAAGGGAGAACTGCAGTAGATGACACAGGCTGCAATCTATGTACTTCCGACTCACTCCTTGAGGTAACTAGTCAAACTAATTCATAAACACAGAAAATCCTGACAATGCATACTTTATTGAGGTGCATCGTCAAGTAGGCCCTTCCAGCCCTTTGTGTCGTGTCACCCGACAATCCCAAATTAGCCCTAACCTAATCACAAGACAATTTGCAATGACCAATTAACCTACCGATCGGCATGTCTTTGGACTATGAGAGGAAACCGAAGCACCCGGGGAAAACCACACATTCACTGGGAGAACATACAAACTCCTTACAGGCAGTAGCAGGAATAGAACCCAGGAGGCAGGAACTGTGAAGTATCATGCTAACTACTATGCTACCGTGCAGCCCAATCCCATTGTAGATAGGAAATTCTGAAGAATTATTTCTAGCAGTTGAGTTTGTTAAATTCCAGCATCAGAACTTCAGAAAGACTGAGTGGGAGACTGTTGACTGGTATTTACTGTTGCCAAGATGTTTTATCCCATTGCAAATGGCAAGAATGGAAAGGGAAGCAATACCATAAACTCTAATAATGCCCGATCACAGACATGTAGGCAGAGTTGAGAAACATACTTGGTGAAATACTTGGGTGGCATACCATCCAAACCAGTTATACTTCACCTGTTTGATTAACATGATTTAAGATCAGTTAACCTGCAAAAATAGTCTTAACAACAAGATCTAAGTGTGTATGATAGAGGGGGTCAGTGACAATTTTAATTTTTTTTTACACGTATATGAGGAGTGCTTCTTCCCACAAATATAAACCACAGTATTCTAGTAACTGTCAGGTGACCCAGCACCATTATAAACACAAGTGTGCAGTAAGTCAATCCATTGCCAAAAGATATCTGTCTTCTCGGGGTGGGGGAGGGAATGTGGGGGGTGGGGGGTCTCCATTTAATCAAAACTAATAAAAGAAAATCAAAAAGTGTTTTAAATGTTAAATCTTTTGAAAGATACAAATTACCAACACAAATAAGGACAATACTTCGAGCCAGCAAGTAAAGCTGCATAACTGAAATGGAGCATTCCACTAGCACTTCTGGCTCTGTTTTTCCAATAAAACAAATTTCTTAAAGAAACTATTCATAAGCAATTTTAACAAGGCACAATGAAAAAAAAGTAACACCCATGGTACAAAACAGACACAACACTTGGCCTTGGTTCGTCACAAAAACATACCACTGCCCCCCATCGTGTATCCTCTATAAACGGTTTACAGCACTGCAGCATAACTTTATAAGAGAGAGTTGTAGTTGATGCTGGGGGGGGGGGGTGGAAGAAAACAGCTTTCAATTCCCAAATTCCTCTTAATGAGATTGAAATCTTGAACACAGATCACTCCCTCAGCTGATTCCCATCACGGAGCCCAACACTCTCAAGATTCACTTTTTAGCAGTTATTATTTAAGTTAAAGTGTAACTGAAGTGTCCACGGCTTACTCAGCCATATAGGGCAGTACAGCTATCCAAATGGAGTAGACATTTGTACATTTTCATCTGGGAGCACGCAATACTGTCCAAAGCAGGTACAAATTCCTGTATCTCCTCCCCTACTTAGACAAAGGTGCAGCCATCCACCACTGTCATGTAAGTATCAATCACCTGGCACAGAGTAAAGATGAGACAAGAAACATCTTTGAGGGTATATGTTCTCTTCAAATGTTTTCTGGTAATGAAACTGTGGATGTGATTGTAAAGAATATATTTGAAGCAGTGCTACAAAGGGGTAAAGAGTTGAAATACTTTTTTCTGTTTATCAATGAATTACTTCCTCCATATGTTACAACTTGGGAAATGAGGCATCAGGGGTTACAAAGTCTAATTGTTAGTAAGCTTTATCAAATCAGAACACTGGGGCCATCACCCTGTTCTGAATAATCTTAGAACTGTTTTTTTAAAACATATCTCATCTGGTTTAGGTGAAGAAAATATCAAATGAGACAAGGCTGTTATTTGCTAAGAATGGAAATATCGTCAACCAATAGAGCCCTTGCACCTTGTAACAGCAGGGAGTTACAGAAGGAGCCAGATTCCTTTGGTGAATGGTGAAGAAGTAAATTTAAGCAATTAAATTTTTGACATGTTAATTAGACAAAATTACTGTGAACAGAAAATAAACTTGCTTGATACAAAGTATTGTTCGACGTTGTTCACAAAGACTTGATCTGCTTGCTTTTGTAACATCTGTAAAATTATTTCTTTTGCTTGATGTGTTCCATTTCATTTTCAGACTGTTAATGCTGTTTGACACAAAATAGCATTCGCTAATCTGACTGAAACCCAGCAAAATTTTGTGTTCACAATACTCACTGGACAAACTTAAAACAAAGATAGGAGTCAAGCTTTGCCGTTTAAGAAGAATGGTAATTCTCAGAAGCTACATCTGGTTAACTTAAAGTTAAATTAGCTCCAGGTGGAGGTCATTTATGGACTACTGAAATTGTGCAGCACATATTGGAGCTCAGAGAGCGAATGCCACCACAAATTTAGATTTAAAATAAAAGTTAGTGGTAAAATGGACAGCTAAAATCTGATGCTATTATGTACTCACTTTAAAATTTATGGGATTGTATTATTGGAATATCAATCCACATTTTTGCAAATAGGGACACTTCTTGCAAAAGAGTGATGGCTAATATGCCCAGGTAGTTGGCCTGTGATTGCATTCACAACAAAACCGCCAATTACACAGCACTTTATGACAACGTACAGCACTTATGACCTATGATTAATTCACAATACTTAGCCTTCAACCATACCAGTTTTGTATCTCTCTATTCTAATACTTGTTTTCTTTCCTCTTCTGCAAATTTAATTTCTCTCCTCCTATTTACACTACCCCAGATGTGCTTTATACTTTGCACTGCCCTTTGTCATCTTCTTTCAGCTGGTAATACCCAATCTCAACCTTATCACAAACTTTACCTTTTATTCTCGCCATCCTGTCCCTTTTTCAATTGCTTGTCTCATTTCTAACTTCTCCCAAAGGTCATTGACCTGAAATGTTAACTTGATTTCTCGCTCTATAGATGCTCATAGTTGAACATTTCCAATTTATTCAGTACTTAATTCAAATTTCCGGCATCTACAACTTTTGGCTTTTGAATTTCTCTTATTCAAGCATATTTACTAGTTTTGTTTGAGGGGATGGAGGGATTTTGAATGGGCAAATGGGTGGAGCAGTAGCAATAACATTATTGCTTTTGTCTATCTGTAGTAATTTTTTGATGACTTACAATCATTAGGAAATAATGATATTAATTTACATCGGGAGGCAAAAGTTTCTTCCATATCTTTGTTCTTTATATTTTAACTCATTTCTCATTTAAGCAATATATTCTGATTGCATCATGGAGGGAGAATGCCACAGTCCTACAGCATATGGGAGTTAAATTTACAACAAACGACTTCATTAACCCAGGGGTCTTCAAGAATCTTGTCATTTCAATTCCATATATTAATTCAGCTTTCTGACAAGGTCAGGCTCAATGGCCACAATGAGTTTGTTCCCATATGATGTCATCAGCATTCCCCAAGTAGCTGGTTTGCAGATTGATAAATAGATTACCTAGAGTAAACAATGTAAAAATTGTTTAAAATTCAATTAAGAGAGATTTCAATGTGTATCAATCATGTCATTCCACATTATCAAATGCAGTAAAAACAAGCAACTTCCGATTATACTTAGGTAATAATTAAAACACGAGAAAGTCTGCAGAGGCTGGAAATCAAAAGCCATACACACAGAACGCTGGAGGAGCTGAGCACATCAGGCAGCATCTATGAAAAAGAGTAAACTGTTGACTTTTTGGGCCGAGACCCTTCTCCTGAAGAAGGGTCTCAGCTAGAAACATTGACTTGCTTACTCTTTACCATAGATGCTGTCTGACCTGCTGAGTTCCTCCAGCATTGTGTGTGCCTGTGTCTCCCTAATGACATTTAAGTACGTCAGAGGCACATGCATTAGAGAAGGTAGCAGATATGAGTATAAAACCTTTAGCACAATATAAGTACCGAGGAATGGGTTTGATGAAGCTTTGGAGAATGTACAGTACATTACATGGCTATTCCACATAATTACCAGCTACACGGTAATTAGCGTTTACAGCCTTTCTCCTTGCTCACTTACCTGTAACTGTCACTGGGTGGTATGGTCTGTGTGAAATACAGTGCAGCGGTACGTGCTCTCCAGTGCCATTTTTTTGCTGTTAAGGTAAAGACGGAACATCCCTCAATCTCCTCTTGAAGAAGATCAAGCAGCTGTTTGTGGGAACCCCCACAAAAGGCTTCAATCATTAGGACACTCATACTGTCACTGGTATACTCACATTACAAGTACCTATGAGTAATAATAAAAAATGACATGAAGTTAGATGTTATTGCAAGTGACAGGGAAACAATCTTTTTACACAAGCTGAACTGGAAATTGTAATTTTTATGCCACAAATGAAGCCAAGGCATATTTTGTAAAAGCAAGTAAAAATATGACACGTCATAAGATGAGCCACAAAACACCAAATGTCCCTCCCTGCTGAACACCTTTGTTTTATCAGTTTGCCTTATTCCACTCTGTGTAACCTAAAAGCAGTTTATCCACTGATGGAACACGTAACATAGTTATTCCTCTTTTTTATTTTTTGAGAAGCCAAAATGCCCTAAAGCCCATTCTACAGAGAAACAAGAATTGCAAAGTGTAGGAGATCTAAGTTCAATGGATCCTTTGGTCAAACTGAAACAAAATGCTGTCCTTATCCACAATATCCTTCCCAACAACACTATCAGTTCAAAAGCAAGCTACATCTTGTTTCCCACTTCTACACTTATAGGGTCATAGAAAAGTACAGCACAGAAACAGACCCTTTGGCCCACCTAGTCCATGCTGAAACCATTTAAACTTCTAAGAACAAGAGGAGAAAAATCAAATACCTGTAAAATTATACTGATGGGCAGTTGAATTGTTTCCAGTACTGTACTGAACAGCTGTGCAATTATTTCAATGGTTTTCAGACCCACATATAGCTGTAAATCTTCAGTAACCGCAAGTAAGAAGTGGACTGCATTGACACATTGGCACTTCAGCACAGGTGCGTATTTAACCCAAATTCAATCCTCTAGGTTGGGCCTAAGGGAAAAGAATAAAATCAAATGGGTGCCAAATTAAATAAGACAAAATTCCTTCAAAATATTATAAAATGGCTTTTTCTTGTTAATAAGTGTGAAATGCCCCTGCAGGGTATGCAGTCTCCTCTCCCTCTGTATCTCTTTAGCCTGTATAAGCACCAATGAATGCGCACGCACCACACACACAAACTTGGGTGTTAAATATACAGTTCCAAATAGATTAAAAATATTATTTTGTTGCAAACATTTATATCCTAGCACTACACAATAATTCCCCAAATCCCATTCTGCAGAGAAACAAGAATGAAAAGTGTAGATGGATTCTTTGATCAATCTGAAACAAAGTTCTGTCCTTATCCAAGACATCCTTCCCAACAACACTATCAAATAAAAGCTACATTTTGTTTCCCATTTCTACACTTCTAAGAATAATGTATACACTCAATGATTCAGAAACAAGTTCTTCCCCTCTACACTCGATTTCTGAATGGACATTGAACCCTTGAACATGACACTTTTTTTATTTCTTATTTTTGCACTACTATATATAAATATACACATATATACATATATACATACACTTAATGTAATTCACAGCTTTCTTCTTTCTCTCTATTATCATGTATTGCATTGTACTGCTGTCAGAAAGATAAAAATTTCACATTATATGCTGGTGATATTAAACCTGATTCTAATGCCATGGACCATTACTTTAAATACAACAGTTCCACAGCAATGTATTATGAGATTACACTCCTGTCAACCTCAAAAAACAATAATAAACTTGCAGGTGTGTACAATGATAAGCAATGCACCTAAGGATTAGTCAATGAATTTCCTTAATATGGAACTAAAATTAATCATGCTATATCTTCAAAGAGATCACAATGTACCCCACAGTTAGCTAATTGTACAAGGGCTGATTTTCAAAATTCAGGTAAAGACCATGCAATTACAAATTTCAGTCACCATTAAAATGCTTTTTACCTCACTCAAATTGTATTTTCAAAGGATCAACAGTTAACGTTGACTTATATAAGCAAGAGCTCATATAGATTGTGCCTACTCTGCAATATGATCTGTATAAAATTAGAAAAAAAACATCTCTTTAATAATGATCTTTAAATTCATCATTGCCTCAATAATACCAGCTGTAGAGTAAATCACAGATTTTAAAATGATTGATCTCTTTCTGCAAGTCTACCTATTCAAATATTAAACACTCTTCACGTATTTTATTTTTCTCCTTCGGTTGGCACTGGATCTTGTGCAGAAATATTGCTCATGTCCCTCGGTTAAATTCTGTATTCCTTTGAAAAAACAGTAACTGAATTTTAAAAGTATAAGTGGCATTGCCAGAGCACTTTCAAGCCATCTGTTTTTGAGTGAGTATTATTTATTCCAACAAAGGAACAGAGAAACTGGGCGACTCTGGAGTATCCAGGACATCTCCAAGGAGTGAGGCCTCAAATAGGCACTGTCCATCACTAAGGACCAAGGACTCCATCACCATGTCAAGCCTTGTTCTCATTGCTACCATCAGGGAGGAGGTAGAGGAGCCTGGAGGCACACACTCAATGATTCAGGAACAACTTTTTCCCCCTCTACCATCCAATTTCTAAATGGACATTGAACCCATGAACACTACCACACTAATATTTTGCATTTATCTATAGTTACTGTAAGTCATTTTTTCTATTACGTACCGCTGTCTAAAGACAACAAATTTCATGACATACAATGGTGATATTAAACCTGATTCTGATTACAAATACTTTATGTTTTTAATTGTTAAGACAGGAAAGGAAAAAAGATACTTCTCATCAACGCTACTTTTGCTGTGCTGACTGTCACATCATCAGCCTTGAAAGAACACAGGTAAGCAAAACAAAAATGTAGTGATAGATACTTAGGTTGATTAGAGAAATTATGCCTGGTAGCTGAATGCCTTCTAGCAATCCATAACAATCATCTGGAACCCCCACAGTCGCATCCCTTTCTACATGTGTCATCAGGATGACGAGATGTTGTTTGACTATTCTGTAAGTGCATTTTATTACACTACCCTTCAAGAGTATCGCAACCTTGTTGTGGTTTGTAGGCTTGCGTGCCTCAATGACCTGGAGAGCTATGTTGGTTGGATTCAAGGCTTTATACTTTGGCTTTTGGTAGAGTTACCTCTACCTAATAAGTCAAAGGGTGGAAACCAGACTAAGAGTGGGCCACTGGTCTTCTAGGTTTGGGGGTTCAGCTTAGGGCTAACAACTCTGACTGGTCAAAAATAAAATGTTATAGAAACAGCAACAAAGAATCCTTCTACATCTGAGTGTGATGGTATTCCTGAGTCTTCACCCAGGACTTGCATGACTGACAGTAGTAAAAACCAAGAGGAAGCTACTGACATGATGAAGGAGGCCCTGAACACTGACAAGAGATGGAGGACCTAATTTGCTGCCCTAATGCCAGCAGTGTAAGGGACAGTAGTAAGTCATTACACTACACAAGTCTGAGAAATTTGGTTTCAAGTTTGTCTTTATAATCCTGATTTAATAAATGTTGATCATGAGAAATCAATTACAATTGTTAAATTGACCCTTCATGTTTATGACATGGATTCATGTGATATTACTCTCTTCAAAACCGCTTGGTTCTGTTCCTGCAATGAAGTATCATAATTGCCTCAGGCTGAAATATCTTAAAACCAAAGCACATGATTTTGCATACCTAAGGATTTACATAGGCAGTGCAATATGTATGGCCACCAAGAGATTCTTGTCCTTTGATCTTCAGGCAAGCTCATTACCTGATGTTTGTGACTGGATTCCTATCACGGAGGTGATTAAATTAACATATTATTCAACCCAATCCCTGTTTATTAAGCAAATTGGTGTATTTACAGCAATTATCAAAGTGCTTTCATGTTCCCATGACAGAGTTCCTTCATTTCCAACCATAATGCCATGTAAAGAAAATCTGATCACCATTAACTGCTATTAGCATGAACAATTTATATTCTGCCTCTAACATAGAAGGAAATGTCCCGCAGAGCTTCAGAGGATTGCCACCAGGCAAAATATGACACTAAGCCATAAAAGGCGATATTGGCACAAGTCTGATCACAGAGGTGAGCTTTCAGGAGCATCAGGAAAGAATCAGATGGATAGAGAGATAAAGGAAGAAATTCCAGAACTTAGCATAAATTAGCAAAAGGCACATCCAAAGGAAATGAGAAAAGTCCATGGTGAAGGAACACAATGCTCACGGAGGTGTGTCGGGCTGTATGATATTAAAGCAATAAGGCCACATAAAACAATGGAGAAGAAATTTAAATTTAGTGTAGGTCAGCACAAAGAAACGCGAGTTTGTGTTGAGAACAAATTTATGTTACTGGTTATTTTATTTACTTGTGAATGCAACTTGTAACATCAACCCACACTACTGTTTTCCATCTCACTTTCAATACACTTTAATAACTACTTTTACACACAAATTATTGTTCCTGCTCCACCCATTTGTCCAAATCCTCTCCATCCTCTCAAACAAAACTTGTAAATAAGTTTAATTGAATAAGAGAAACACAAAATCCAGAAGTTGTAAATGCCAGAAATTTGAAATTTAGTACTGAATAAACTAGAAATGTTCAACAAGTCAGAATGTCTGCAGAGAAAGAAATCAAATTAACATTTCAGGTCAGTGATCTTTGGGAGAACTTAGAAATGAGACAAGCGGTCAATAAAAGGGGCAGGATGGCAAGAGCTAAAGGTGAAGTTTGTGATAGGGTAGAGATCAGATATTACCAACTGACAAAGAACAGTGCCAAACAAAGAGCACATCTGGGGTAGTGTAAATAGGAGGAGAGAAATGAAATTTGCAAAAGAGGAAAGAAAACAAGTGTTAGAAATAGAGATACAAAACTGGAATGGTGGAAGGCT
Organism: Mobula hypostoma; assembly: GCF_963921235.1. NCBI lineage: Eukaryota > Metazoa > Chordata > Chondrichthyes > Myliobatiformes > Myliobatidae > Mobula > Mobula hypostoma. The sequence continues at coordinate 83,382,017 of NC_086101.1, read as the reverse complement.
AAATATGGTAAATTCAACATAAGAGTCCTAAGTGCTGTATAATGCTACATGGGAAAATATTGTTTCTTGAGCTTACAATTTTGGAACAGTGTAGGAGGCCAAAGACAAGGAAATCAGAGTGGAAATGAAATCGAGAATTAATGTGACTTAAAACAGCAGTCCCCAAACAGCGGGCCGCAAAGCATGTGCTACTGGACCATGAGGAAACGATATAATTTGGTGATAGGAGTCAGCTGCACCTTTCCTCATTCCCTGTCACGCACTGTTGAGCTTGAACGCACGCGAGGTCATTACGCACGCGTCATCCATGTCAGCGCAGGAAGGAGATCAACTCCTCGAGCTTGCAAATGACGGCAGGCTGAAAAGTATGTTTGACATAACATCTCTGCCGGCATTCTGGATCAAAGTCAAGGGTGAATATCCTGTGATAGCCACGAAAACACTGAAAACGTTGCTTCCATTTCCAACATATCTCTGCAATGAATGCAACAAAAACCAAATTGCGAAATAGACTGGACATAAGGAATTCCCTTCGAGTGTCGCTGTCTCCCATCACCCCTCAATGGCACAGTCTCGTTGCAGGGAAACAAGCTCAGGGCTCCCACTGATTCAGCAATATTGGTGTGTTGCAGTGATTTTATATGTTCATACGGGGAAAATATGTGCTATGTGCTTAATATCCAAACGTTACTTAAAATGTTATGATGCTGTTGACTAATAAGTCACTTATATAACCACATAACAATTACAGCACGGAAACAGGCCAACTCTGCCCTTCTACTCCATGCCGAACGCTACTCTCACCTAAGTCCCACCAACCTGCACTCAGCCCATAACCCTCCATTCCTTTCTTGTCCATATACCTATCCAATTTTTCTTTAAATTATAATATTGAACCTGCCTCTACCACTTCTACTGGAAGTTCGTTCAACACTTACTTCAAGCTCCCCTGTCCTCCCATGATAATTGACTTATCACTATATTCATGGGAGGAAAATATGCGCTGTGTGTTTAATATTAAATTCGTTAGATAAATCCTTTTAGAAACGAAATTGAGCGCATTAGCCACTTATCACCTATATTCCGGTCGTGATCAACACCCCCTCCAACAGAATCGCCAAAAACAATTTGTGGGAAAAAAAAAAATCGGCATGTACACACATGTGCAGGTCATGCATACACACTGGTGCCCGCACAAGGCTTCATGGTCATTGTAGTCTTTCTCAGGGTAAACACAACGTATTTGACTGCTACTCTTGCCCACTGGCAACCCTACCCCTTCCCCCCTCCCCGGGTCGGCCGGTCCGCAAGAATATTGTCAATAATAAACCGGTCCGCGTTGCAAAAAAAGGTTGGGGACCCCTGACTTAAAACTCCCTCAAAAAAAGAAAAATAATTGGCAGATCAGGCAGTGTCAGTAGAAAGAAAAATAGGGTTAATGTTTCAGGTCACAGATTTCTTGCATTTGCAATTCTTTTGGATTTTCAATTAATGTGGCTTACCTTGTGGGAGACATGAAATTTGTATCAAAATGGTACTAAAATGGATCACATCAATGCCTCATCACAAGTAAGAGAAGTCTCCTTGATATGTGCTAGAACTACACCTAGAATGGGCAGGTTCCCTCATTGGAAAATATTGGAGTCGCCAGTCTTCTATGCACTGGAGTAGTGAGAGATGATTGAAATATACGGGGTCTTGAGTGATCTTAACAAGATGTTTATAGAGTGGATGTTTCCTCTTCTGGGAGGATCTAGAACTAGGAGTTATGGTTTTTCAAAAAAGGGGTAGTTATTTATTTAAGGGAAAAGATATGATTTCTTTCTCTCTGAGCTTTTTGTTTACAAAAACACAAGAGATTCTGCGGATGCTGGAAATCCAGAGCAACACACAAAACGCTGGAGGAAATCAGCAGGACAAGCATCGTCTGTGGATGGGAATAAACAGTCAACAATTCAGACCGAAACACCTTAATTTTTCTTCCTCTCTCTCAGGGGGGTTGCTAGCCCTTGCAATTCTCTTTCTCAAAGGACAACGGAAGAGGAGTCTTTGAATTTTTTTTAAGGCAGAGATAGATACATACATACATAATAAGCAAAGAGGCAGCAGGCTTCTGTGGATAGACAAGAATGCAGAGTTGATGTTACAATGATACTGTTAGGAGCTTATGAAATTGCAGAGCAGGATAAATGATCAAGTGGCCTTCTCCTAATCCTTAAGTTTATCTGCATCAAATTGTTGACACAATAATTATATTCTCTCACCTCCAAACCAATGATGTGACCTTAAATCCCAACACTACTTAAGAAGGTAGAGATAGAATCAATTAAGTTGATGGTGTAAAGCATATATGGTAGAAATGTATGGCATATCTTTTAAGTTCATGGAAGTGGATCACTTCTAGAAGTAAGGTTTTATTTACTCTTTAAGCAAAATGGCTGGTTCGCACAACCAGACCCTACTCAAAAAAAAAGTAAATTTGGCTGAAGTGTGGAGTGAAACAAGCACTGAAACAGAACTGAGACAATTCCTCATCCAACTTAGCTCTCAATTCATTGTTTCGCAATAATGAAAAAAACAAGCCATCGATCCTTAAATGTACACTCCCCTTGGAAGGAAACTACAGCAACATAAGTAATTACAACAAAATAAGGAACATTACTTGGCTAATCAGGGTCCACACTTTCATCCAAAAAAAATCTTACTTCAATGGTTAGTAAGTTGATAGAGAAGACCCTGAGAGGCAGGATTTATGAACATTTGGAAAGGCATAATAGGATTAAGAATAGTCATCATGGTTTTGTCAAAGGCAGGTCATGCCTCACGAGCCTGATTGAATTTTTTTGAGAATATGACTAAACACATTGATGAAGGTGGAGCTGCAGATATAGCGTATATGGATTTCAGCAAGGTATTTGATAAGGTACCCCATGCAAGACTTATTGAGAAAGTAAGGAGGCATGGGATCCAAGGGGACTTTGCTTTACGGATCCAGAACTGGCTTGTCCACAGAAGGCAGAGTGGTTGTAGACGGGTCATATTCTGCATGGAGGTTGCTGACCAGTGGTGTGCCTCAGGGATCTGTTCTGGGACCACTATTCTTCGTGATTTTTATTAATGACCTGGATGAGGAAGTGGAGTGATGGGTTAGGAAATTTGCTGATGACACAAAGGTTTAGGGTGTTGTAGATAGTATGGAGGGCTGTCAGAGGTTACAGTGGGTCATTGATAGGATGCAAAACTGGGCTGAGAAGTGGCAGATGGAGGTCAATCCAGATAAGTGTGAGGTGGTTCATTGTGGTAGGTCAAATATGATGGCAGAATATAACATTAATGGCAAGACTCTTGGCAGTGTGGAGGATCAGAGGGATCTTGGGGTCCGAGTCCATAGGACACTCAAATCTGCTATGCAGGTTGACTTTCTGGTTAAGGTGGCATACGGTGCATTGGCCTTCATCAGTCGTGGAATTGAGTTTAAGAGCTGAGAGGTAATGTTGCAGCTGTATAGGACCCTGGTCAGACCCCACTTGGAGTACTGTGCTCAATTCTGGTCGCCTCACTACAGGAAGGATGTGGAAACCATAGAAAGGGTGCCGAGATTTACAAGGATGTTGCCTGGATTGGGGAGCATGCCTTATGAGAATAGGTTGAGTGAACTCCGCCTTTTTCTCCTTGGAGTGACGGAGGATGAGAGGTGACCTGATAGAGGTGTACAAGATGATGAGAGGCATTGATCATGTGGATAGTCAGAGGCTTTTTCCCAGGGCTGAAATGGCTAGCAAGAGAGGGCATACAGTATTTTTAAGGTGCTTGAAAGTAGGTACAGAGGAGACGTCAGGGGTAAGTTGTTTTTACACAGAGAATGGTGAGTGCGTGGAATGGGCTGCTGGCAGCAGTGGTGGAAACGATAGGGTCTTTTAAGAGGCTCCTCGATGGATACATGGAGCTTAGAAAAATAGAGGGCTATGGGTAAGCCCAGGTAGTTCTAAGGTAAGGACATGTTCAACACAGCTTTGTGGGCCAAGAGGCCTGTATTGTGCTGTAGGTTTTCTATGTTCTATTATTCTGCAAGATCACTGTTGATCCGATCTTAGCCTCAACACTACTTTATTTTATTTAGAGATACAGCACGGAACAGGACCTTCTGGTCCAACAAGCCACACCGCCCAGAACTCCACCAAGTTAACACTAGCCTAAACATCGGTCAATTTACAATGACCAATTAACCTACCAACTGGTAATTCTTCAGACTGTGGGAAAAAAAAACTGGAGCACAGAGAAGAAACCGACACATGCTCATGGGGGGGGGGGGGGAACAGATTCTGAATTGAACTCTGAACTCTGACACTGAGCTGTAACAGTGCCACTCTATCTGCTACTCTGCTGTGCCTATCTTTCCCACAGTTTGTCTTCTTGTAGCTCAAATGTCTATTGACCTCTGCCTTGAATAAATGCAATGTCTCTGTCTCCTTACTGCAGGAGTTCTCAATGGGGTTCCACAGACCTCTTGATTAATGGTAGGGATCCATGACATGAAAAAATTTGCGGACCAGTGCCTTCACACACAAAAACTGCTGGTGAGCGCAGCAGGCCAGGCAGCATCAATAGGAAGAGGTACGATCAACGTTTCGGGGCCGAGACCCTTCGTCAGGACTAACTGAAAGAAGAGCTAGTAAGAGATTTGAAAGTGGGAGGGAGAGGGGCAGATCTGAAACGATAGGAGAAGACAGGAGGGGGAGGGATGGAGCTAAGAGCTGGAAAGTTGATCGGCAAAAGGGATACAAGGCTGGAGAAGGGAGAGGATCATGGGACAGGAGCCCAGAGGATGGACAGCAGGCAAGGAGTTATAGTGAAAGGGACAGAGGGATAAAAAAGAGGGGGGGGGGGGGAAGGAGATAAATAAATAAATAAGGGATGGGATATGAAGGGGAGGAGGCGCATTAACAGCAATTAGAGAAGTCAATGTTCATGCCATCAGGTTGGAGGCTACCAAGACAGAATATAAGGTGTTGTTCCTCCAACCTGAGTGTGGCTTCATCTTTACGGTAGAGGAGGCCGTGGATAGACATATCAGAATGGGAATGGGACGTAGAATTAAAATGTGTGGCCACTAGGAAATCCTGCTTTCTCTGGTGGACAGAGCATAGGTGTTCAGCGAAATGGTCTCCCACCTGCGCCGGGTCTCACCAATATAAAGAAGGCCGCACCGGGAGCACCGGACGCAGTATATCACCCCAGCCGACTCACAGTTGAAGTGTCGCCTCACCTGGAAGGACTGTCTAGGGCCCTGAATGGTGGTGAGGGAGGAAGTGTAAGGGCATGTGTAGCACTTGTTCCGCTTAATATAAGGATAAGTGCTGGGAGGGAGATCGGTGGGAAAGGATGGGAGGGACGAATGGACAAGGGAGTCGCAGAGGGAGTGATCCCTGCGGAAAGCAGAAGGGGGGGGAGGAAAAGATGTGCTTAGTGGTGGGATCCCGTTGGAGGTGGCAGAAGTTACGGAGAATTATATGTTGGACCCGGAGGCTGGTGGGGTGGTAGGTGAGGACAAGGGGAATCCTATTCCTAGTGGGGTGGCAGGAGGATGGGGTGAGAGCAGATGTGCGTGAAATGGGAGAGATGCGTTTGAGAGCAGAGTTGATGGTGGAGGAAGGGAAGTCTCTTTCTTTTAAAAAAAAGGAAGACATCTCCTTCGTCCTGGAATGAAAAGCCTCATCCTGAGAGCAGGTGTGGCGAAGACGGAGGAATTGCGAGAACGGGATAGCATTTTTGCAAGAGACAGGGTGGGAAGAGGAATAGTCCAGGTAGCTGTGAGAGTCCGTAGGCTTATAGTAGAAGCCTACGGACTCTCACAGCTACCTGGACACCAATGACTTGGTGTTTTAGTACAAGAACTCCAAAGGATCCCAAACTTCTGAGGCTAAAATCACTCCACATGTTCATCGTAGACAACTGAACTTTATTCTGAAACTACACCTAGCTCTGAATAGGGAAGCAGCCTCCCTGCAGTTATCCCACCTCCAGGCAAATGATCCACTTTCATAAGCTCAACCTGTTTAACCTCTCTCATTACACCCAGTTCAGGAATCAACCTCACATTTTCCAGTATTACACTCTTATCAGAATTTCTTTTTCATTTTCTTAACCTTTCTAACAGATTGGTAAAGCAGCGATCTTTAACTAATCAAGCAATCATCTGTGGTAAGTGTATCCCTTTGCCCAAATCACTAATATAGATAGACAAATGGCTGAGGCCCCAGCTGCCCATTAATTACTGATTGCTAATCTGAAAATTCAAAATTTACTTCAATTGTCTGTTCTCTGTGAATCAGCCATCCCCAATTCAGGGCAATATAGCACACCCACCATGTAAATTCAAATTGTGCGCAGTAACTTTCTATGAATGGAAAAACCCACAAAAAGTGAAGAACACAGCCCAGTCCATCACAGGCAAAGCCCTCCCCCACCATAAACCACATCTATAAAGGTATGCTGTCGCAACAAAGTAGTATCCATCATCAAGGAGCCCCACTTTCTAGGCTAGGCTCTCTTCTCACTGCTGCCATCATAGAAGGAGGTATAGGAGCTTTCCGTCCCACACCACCAGATTCAGGAACAGTTATTACTCTTCAACCATCAGTCTCCAGAACCAACATGGATAACTTCACTCACCTCAATTACAACTTGCGTCCTCAGTATTATTTATTTACTTATTTATATTTTTATCAACACGATTTGTATTAGTTTGCACATTTTGTTTCTCAGTCTTTGTGTGCAGTTTTTCCATCGGTTCTATTGTATTTCTCTATTCTACTATAGATGTCAGCTAGAAAATGAATCACAGGGTAGCATACGGTAATGCATATGTACTTTGGTAAGACACTTACTTTGAACTTTTCATATGACACCTTATTGAATGCCTTCAGGAAACCAAATACACCACATATATTGGTTCCCCTTTATCTACCCTCAGATATTTGTTCTATCCTCGGAGAAAAATTCTCAAGTAAGGTTTCCCTTTTTAAAAGCATTTTTGACTCTGTTTGATGATCTTGCTAATCAATCCTTGATAATGGTTTCCAGCATTCTTCCCCAATGACATTAAGCTAAATGACCTTCGCTTTCTGACACTGAGCTGACACACTTGTGGTTTTCTGAAATCACTCTAGAAATAATGAAATTTTGGTAACTTACAGCCAACACATTCACCACCTCTGGAACTACCATTTCAAACCCGCGAATGCAGGCTATCATGTCCGAGGGACTTATTTGTTGTTAGCCCCATTTGTCTGCCTTATATTTTCAGAATTGGAATCAGGTATATTATTACTGCCTTTTGAAATCTGAACATATTTTGTGAAATGTTATTTTATGACAATAACCATCATTTACAATTTTAAAAAATGAACAGCACAAAAGAGTGAGTTGGTTTTCATGGGTTCATGAATCGTTCAGAAACCTAACGGCAAAGGGGAAGTAGCTGTTCCTTAAACATTGAATGTGGGCCTTCAGGCTTCTGTACATCCTGCCTGATGGTAGCAACGAGTAGACAACAGGAGCCGGCTCCTGAGGGTCCTTCTTGTGTTACCGCCTTGTGAAAATGTCCTTAATGGTGAGGAAGCTTGTGCTCTTCTTTTGTTATAGTTACTTGGTTCTAGTGACAGAGAATATTAAGTGTCTCCCTTCCTACAGCCTTGTGATTATCTGTTATAGTGTCTCTCACTATGAAAACTAATGCAATTTTTTTTCCCCCAAATGACTATCATTTCTTCATTTTCCAAGAGGAATTCCATAGTGCCATGGTGTATTTTGGCTGCTTTCTTCTTTTCTGTACATTTCTCTTTGTCAGAGTGGCCTTTACACCTGCAGAGTGGAGATCATCATAGCATAGTGTATTTCATACCAACGTCAGAGTTCATTCAGTGAATTGTTATACATCAGATGATATAAAAATGTGTACTTAGTTACTTACAGACACAGCTTGGCACAGGTCCTTCCAACCCAGCAACCCACTTCTTTAACGCTCACCTAATCATGGGTCAATTTACAACGACCAATTAACTTTCTAATCGGTACATCTGGATTGTGGGAGGAAACTGGAGCACTCCGAGGAAACCTGCATGACCATGGGGAGAACGTACACACTCCTTACAGGCAGCACCGGAATTGAATTCCAAACTCCGATGTCATGAGCTGTAATGGCGTCGTGCTCACCACTGCACCGCTGTGACGCCCCGTTACAGCAAGCCATTCAACTAACCGGACTGAGGATATATCGTGTATAATTTATTCATCATAATTAGCAAAGGCGGACCTGCAAAACAGAATTCAAGGGAATTTTCTGGACTCATCTGGACTTCCCCAAACGACTACCCATGTCTGCTTCTTCTTTAGGCAGTCCCTTGGGTTTGATGATGACTTACTTTCACAGATGACTGTAGGTGATATACTTCATGTCAGATGGACGTTACACACAACTTATCGCATAGTGCTCACAAAACAAGGTCTTAATGCAATCACCAGGAGGTCCAAGACAACTGCAGACCAAGACCTGCTGCAAAATTTCAACACACACGATTGATCAAACTCAATCCAAACATACAATACTGTGAGAAAGGGACACAGAGTGTGAGACTTTTCAATACTGTAGTGATTTTGTATTGTACTATACTGCTGTCACACAAAAAAAAACAAATTTCTTGACATATGTGAGTGATCATAGACCTGATTCTGATATTGGTCTCTATTGTGGACTGAGAATGGGAAGGGCACAGGACTAGAGGGATCATGGTTGGAAAAAGGCGAAGGGAGAAAGGATGGAGTGGGAAGCACCAGGGAGACATTCTGTAATGATCAATAAACCAGTTGCTTGGAATCAAATTACCTTACCTGGTATCTCAGGGCTGGGTTTATTTGCACCTGCGCAACCCCAATCCTGGCACTCCTCCTCTCCCACCTATACCTCACGCCTCCCACAGCACTCCACCCTCGTCATTACCAACATTCTTAACTTCTACCACTCGCTCTCCACTCCACAACAAATGATGCTCCCATACTGAACAATACAGTATTGCGGAAAAACCTTAGGCATCCTAGCTATGTAAATGTGTCTAAGACTTCTGTACAGTAATGTAGATAGAACAATGTCTTAAGACACTAAAGGATATTTGGCCATGAGGAACACTTATGAGAGACCTCAAGAATTAGTACTTTTTGTTTCCCTCAAAAAGACATACTATCAGAATTTGGCTGGGGAGCAATTAGATAGATTGAAAGCTCTTTAAGTTTTTCCTGGGTTGACTTACATTTAATATCTGACAACCAGAACCATTTTAAACCAATCTTGAACACTTGACTGTCCAACTCTAGTTGTGATCGCGTATTGTACTAGTATCAAGGGACAGTTTCTGTCCTGGTGTTTCAGACTCTTGAATGAACCATATACACTCTCAGTCCACCACATTTAAGGCATCCTTTAGTCTTGCGAGACCGTGGATCTGCGCCTGGAAAGTCTTCACTCTCCAGGGCGCAGGCCTGAGCAAGGTTGTATGGAAGACCAGCAGCTGCCAATGCTGCAAGTCTCCCCTCTCCACGACACCAGTGTTGTCCAAGGGAAGGGCATTAGGACCCATACAGCTTGGCACCAGTGTCGTCGCAGAGCAATGTGTGATTAAATGCCTTGCTCAAGGACACAACACATTCCCTCAGCTGGGACTCATACTCACGACCTTCAGGTAGCTAGTCCAATGCCTTAACTACTTGGCCACGTCCACCACATTGTGACCCTTGTATTTTGTTTGTTTACCTGGTTGCACTTCCTTTGTCACTGTAAGACTATATTCTGCCTTCTGTTCTTGCTTTCTACTACATCAATGTACGGCACGAACCATCTAGATGGCTCAAAGACAAAAGCTTTTCACTGTATCTCAATACATTTGAGAATAGTAAACCAATGCCACCACAATCTCACATCAGTTTTGGATCTACTCTGAATCTGACTCCCATCCAGCAATTACTGTTGCAATTGTTTGCATGAATAGCGTCATTTATAGGGTGTGTTAAAATAATAATATCCCGAAAACTAGAGAGGGCACCATTGGGACACTATAGTGGTTGAATAAGTTGGTCACATTCAAACTAGTAACTGCTTGGCAAAGTATTGGGAAGCAATTAGTGTTTGTAAAACAGTACTCCAGGAAAGAATCAATGCGTTTCCAAGATGAAGAAATATATGTGCCCAGGACTTTTGCAGAGTACTGTAAGTGCACCTTGCTCATATACATGGTCTCCCAAAATATATTTTTTGTTCACCTTCTTCACCCCACAGAACAAGAACATAAAATAGTACCTCAGGAACAGGCCTTTCAGCCCACAATGTTGTGCCAAACTAATTATATTAGTAATCACATAAACGAATCACTTCTGCCTACACTACATCCATATCCATCCACTTTATGCACATTCATATGCCTATCTATCAAAAGCCTCTTGAACATCCCTGTCACGTCTCCCTCAACCACCACCCCAGGCAGTGCATTTCAGGCATCTACTACTCTCTGTGGAAAGAACAACACCTGCCCTGCACATCTCTTTTGAACTTTGCCCTCTCTCACCTTAAATGTATGCCATCTGGTATTGGACTGTGAAAGAGATGCTGGTTATCTACTCTAGCTATGCCCCTCATATTCTTAGAAATCACTATCAGATCTTAGCTTCAACTACTCCATAGAATCAACCCAAGTATACACAACCTCTCCTTATAGCACATGCCCTCTCATCCAGGCAGCATCTTGGAAATTCTCTTAGGGACACTCTTTGTGCCTCTGTACCTACTAAAGTGTCCGCTGAGTATATGCATGGTCTTTTGTTGTTGGAACCTGGTGTGGTATTCTGCTACTTAGCCCATCCACTTCCAGGTTTAACATGCTGTGCATTCAGAGATACTCTTCTGCACACCACTGTTGCAACACGTGGTTATTTGAGTTACTTTTGCCTGCCTGTCAGTTTACACTAGGGTGGCCATTCTCCTGTGATCTTTCTCAATAACAGCTCTATCTTTCTCAATAACCTTCAGCACCTCTTTAAAAAAAAAATTCAATCAAATTAATAAAACACACCTTCCCACACAAAGCCATGCTGACTGTCTCTAATTAGGTGGTGGTTTTCCAATTACTCATAAATCCTATCCGTAAGAATTTTCTCCAGTACCTTACCTACTACTGACAGGAGGCTGATCATCAATAAGTTTCCAGGATTTTCCCCATTTCCTTTCTCAATAATGAACAACATCAGCTACTCGCTAGTCCCGTGGGACCTCACCTGTGACTAGAAAGGACACAATGATTTTGGTCTAACAAATTAACACACTCCACACTGATCTCCCTATCCTCCACATCCTCCCCATGCCACTTTCTCCTTGTTGAATCCCAGAATTACATCCTCTCTCTCCACTGCTTCCACCAGTGGCTTCTCCCCAATCTTCTGGCCACTCACTCTCTCCTGAAGAAAACCCAGTCCAGTCATCAGTCGACGGCCACTCTCTATCAGCTAACAAAAGCAGACCACATTCATCTGCGTCTCAGCCCCATCCCAATGAGGAGTTATCTCTAACCACCAGGCCAAGAAGGCTCCTGCTCCATGCCAATCCATTGGCTCCTCCATTGGAATAGATGTTTATGTTAGTCCAATAACCAACTTACTATTTCAAAAATTACAAAGCCAGATATAGTGCCAAGTCATGCTTCATCCAGGACAATTCTGGGCTTAGGAAGGCATTAGACAAAAAAAACCATTTACCTAATTAGCAAAAATAGTGTTACCAAAGATCCCTGAGAAATGCCAAATTTATTTACCATCCCATTAAACTTGTTATTCCATGTTCTGCAGGTTCCGTTCTATGACAACTGTAGGTTGAAAATGAGTGTCACAAAGCAGTAATGGGATTCTGCGGGTAATATTATCAGATGCATGGGTGGCCAGGTGCACCAACATGGATCGTACATTGAAGTGCTTGATCCAATTTCACCTAGCACACCTGTTTGTAGGCATGATCTATGGCAGATAAAATAGAATGTTGTGCACTTAGTACAGTACAGGAGCCTCAGAACACACCAGGTAAGGAACAGTTATTACAACCCAACCATTACCCTCTTGAAACAGAAGGGATAACTTCACTCATCCCCATCACTGAACTATTCCAACAACCTATAGACTCACTTTCAAGGACTCTTAATTTCATGTTCTCAATATTTATTGCTTATTTATTATTTTGGTTTTTTTTTTCTTTTTGTATTTGCAGTTTGTTGTCTTTTGCACATTGGTTGTTTGTCCATCTTGTGTGCAGTTTGTCATTGATTCTATTGTGTGTTTTTTGTATTTACTGTGAATGCCCAAAAGAAGATTAATCTCAGCGTTGTATATGGTGACATAAATGTACTTTGAACTTTGATAACCTTTCACTTAGGATTTGGTTTTGAGTAAGTAGATTTTAGTTCAATTGTTGACAGATCTAAAAATAAAAATCAAGTCTGTCATTGTGAAACTAAGTTTTCCAACAGAAATGAAATACAAAACTTTTAAATGTTAGGACACACAAAAGGAACTATCTACTTGAAACATTAGAAGATTGCCTCAGTGGGCCTGTGTATGATGGTCTAGACATAGCTGACAGTGACAGTCAAGCACGAACAGACTGGGAGGCTTAGAAAGGCAAACAGCTTTAGAGGTTATATCATATTAATAAATATCAATATTTTCATAGTGCAAAGACATGAGAGATTCAGTAAACAAAATAGAGGAATTCTGAACTATTGTTGTATTGATTTAAAGCAAATCACAAATGATTACTCGGCATTTGAAAGACCCCAATTCTTTTTAGATACACAAGTACCAATAATCAATGGAAATGATTTTTCTTTAAATATTAACATTTCTACTTCACAGGATTTACTAAACCATTATAAAAGAGGCAAAAGTATGTGACATATTGTGAGCTTATTAGTCATTCCTGCAGAAGAGGGGAAAAAAGATAATATATATTTTCGTTAAAAAGTTAACAAGCGTTCTCAGCTAATTATGCTTCTAAATTCTGAACATTTGAGGCTGCTAAAAAGTGTGTGATGGAAAATGGCAGTACTTTAGGAATCACACGACTGATTTTTTTTGAGGAAAATGGGCAACACACCTCATGACCAACCAAACCCATGAGTCATCTCCAGCACTATGACCTCTCAAGTTTTATCTGAAGTTGGTTAAAGCACTTATTTACATTCACAAAGTCATATGTATTACCAAAGTTTTTGTGAACTGCTGACAAGCACACTAAGAAGCATCTGACATTTTGGAGAAAGAACTCTGGAACAACATTGATAAACTTGCAAGATAAGCAAATAAATTTGCAAATGAAGTGCAGCAAAGGCAAATTCAAGGCATACAAATCAACACACACATAAACTGCTGGAAGAACCCAGCAGGTCATGCAGCATCCTGGAGAAATTAATATTCATGCCATCAGGTTGGAGGCTACCAAGGCGGAAAGGTATACAAATATATTTTGATGAGATAACTTATTATGTGGCATGTATAAATCAAAGTGGAGAAAAGGAAGAAGATAGATCAAAGAAAAATACACCAATCATTGAAGTCACACCACTGACTTCCAAAGCTGTAAAAAAAATGCAGCCAAGAACTAGTTGTATTTCCAAAAGAATGGAATTTGAAAGATACTAAGTTATAATAACCATGTATTATCTCTTATTATGAGTGCATGGAGTTCTGATTATCACATTACATTAGGATATAGAGGCACTGAAGTAATGCAGGCAAGTTTTGCAAAGACAACGTCTGCACTTCCAAGTCCAAATTAGAGTCCACAGTGGCCTGAAGACAGACCGTCTTCTAGTTAGAGGACTGTGTACCTGTGTGGGTGGGAGGGATGAATGGGGTGTGTTTTGCTGTTGCTGTTTTGTTGATTGTTGCTTTGTTTTGTTGTGTTCTGTGTTATTCTGCTGAGCATTGTAGGCATGCTATGTTGACATTGGAATGTGTGGCAACACTTGGGGGCTGCCACCGGCACACCCTTGGGTTTCACTGCATGTTTCAAGATGTACGTGATAAGTAAACTTGAACCTTGACATAATAATAGAATGAGGAGCATGAAAGAATGAAAGACTAGATCACGTTTCTCCTGAGAAAGGCAGGCAGAGGGGAGACTGAGAAGAGGTCTACAAATTAATAAAAGTTTTGAATAGAATGTGCACATTAAAAATGCTTCAATTTGTGAAGTAGAACAAAGCTAAAGGTATTAAACAAGAATTCATTAAGAATCTTGATGGGGAGTTCAGAAGTTACCACTTTTCTGAAAGGATGGTGAGAATGGTTTAGAAAGGAGAGGCTGGACAAGCAAAACAGAGTGAAGGAAACAGATATAGAGATTAAATTGAAGGCAGGTGTGAAAGACTAAGGTTCAGCATTAATATTATTATGCATTGGCTGATCCAAATGACTGCACAATTTTTTAAAAATGGCTATATTGCAGTAAAATATGGTCATCCTAAAGACTTCAAAATGAAACTTCTTCTGGAGAGCAATTTACATTGGACACCATGAGCATCTGTTATTGAAAGAAGTTAGAGTAGATAAAATTCTCCTTGTTGATAGTCCCAATTGTGAGTAAGGATATTGTCAACTAGTTGCATTAAAGTTAATGGAATAAACTGTGAGAATATTCCCCTTTTTATTACTGTAACTGAAATTCAACCAACTATAAATATAGGCAATCTGAATAATGGAGGGTTGTTTCAAGTGTATTGCAAAGGAAGAACTGAGTCCATCGCAAAGCATCAAATATGGCAATATCAGCTTTTTAAATACTCCTTACTGATAGTGAGAGACGATTGATGACGTTCACGGAAATGTACGAAGACTACATCAGTCTGTCAGTTCCTCTCCTGTTTAGCGTTGCAATTGTAACCCAAGCTAAGAGCATCTTATAATGCAAATCTTGAAAAACATTATATCCTTAGCCCGAAAGAAAAATGAGAGGAACCTCAGTATCGAGCATGTTTATGTTCATTCATCCTTCAAGACGACCACAACCTTGTCGTGGTTGGAGGCTTGTGTGCCTCAATGACCCAGAGAGCTACGTCGGCTGGAGTCAGGGCTTTCTGCTTTGGCTCTTGGTATGGCCACCCATGTCAAATAGGTCAAAGGGTAGAGGTCAGGCTAAGAGGTCCACGGGTCCTCCTATTTCAGGGGTTCAACTCAGCGCTAACAACCCTGACTGGTAAACCAGAATTGTTATGGAAATAGCAATCAAGAATCCTTCTACATCGGAGTGTGATAGTATTCCTGAGTCTCCACCCAGGACTTGCATGACTGACAGCAGTAAAAACCGAGAGGAAGCTATTGACACGGTGAAGGAAGCACTGAACACAGCCAGAGATGGAGAACCTTCATTGCTGCCCTAAACACCAGGGGTGTAACAGGCAGCAAGTTATGTTCACTCATACCAAAGAAATGATGCCTTAATTCTCTGAAAAGAAAAACCTACATGAATAAGTCCCATAGTTAAGGCCAAAATGATTGCTAAGTTGCATTTGGTTACTCTTGCATCTCTTTAAAGATGCAACATCAATGAAATGAACATCACAATACAAGGAGCTCTGCACTTTTGGGATGCATCACAAGATTTCGCTGTATCCACACATTACAAACTAACTCAAATGTCTTCTTCATACCATTTCCCCTTGGGTTTGCTAGCCATACACATCCCGGTCTTTAATCGCACCGGGAACAAATAGAACACAATAAATGCAAACAGTCAAGCAGGCAAGCCTGTAGTTGGTAACACCTCAAGGTAGGTACCTACCAGGAACTGACAAATGTCATCAATCAAAAACAAAAATCATAGTTTAAAAGTATCTACTGTTTTAAAAAAGGTTAAAAAAAATTGAAATCTTTCTTGAATAGTTTTCATTTTCTCAAAATATTTCCTATGAATGCACCATTGTAGAGGCTTGCCTGTAATCATTATAGACTGAATCCATGCATGTGTGTAACACCCTATTATTTATTGGGATACGATGTGGAAAAGGCCCTTCTGTCCCTTCAAGAAGCACTACCTAGCAATCCCTGATTTAATACTAGCGTCAGCACAGGACAACTTACAATGACCAATTAACCTGCCAGCCAGTAGGTCTTTGGGATGTGGGAGGACAGTGGAGCACCTGGAGGAAATCCACATGGTCACAGGGAGAACATACAAACTCCTTACAGGCAGCAGCAGGAAGTGAACCCGGGTCACTGGTACAGTAAAGCATTGTGCTAACCACTATGCTACTGTGCCACTCTATATTAAGGGAACCAGATGCTATTATTTTAAATACCAAATCACACATCAGTTTAAATGCCTTTAAAAATTGAGATGGTTAAAGAACATTTAAAAAGGAATACAAACAAAGGAAAGGCAAGAATATTGATTCAGCATAGCTTGGTTGTCTTTGCAACTCGTATTAAAACTAACAGAATCACAAACCGTTAAATAAGCAGTCAGCACTGCTGGAGGTTGATAAACCACTGCAATGAAGTCCATACAGCTGGCCATGATTTATTGGCAGCCTGTTCTGTTATAACCTTCCCAGAGTACAGGAACAAAGGCCATTCAGCCCATTGAACACAAACCTTTTTATGGCTACATATATACAACAAGCTTGGTGGCCACTCTATTAGGTACACCTGTACACCTACTCATTAATGCAAATATCTAATCAGCCAGTCCTGAGGCATCAACTCAATGCATAAATGCATGCAGACATGCTCAAGAGATCCAGTTGTTGTTCAGACCAAACATCAGAATGAGGAAAAAATGTGACACAAGTGACTTTGACCGTGGAATAATTGTTCGCCAGATAAAGTGGTTTGGGTATTTCAGAAACTATTGATCTCCTAGGATTTTCACACACAACAGTCTCTAGAGTTTGCAGAGAATGGTGCAAAAAACAAAAAATCCAGTGAGTGGCAGTTCTGTGGATGAAAATGCCTTGCTAATGAAGGTGGTCAGAGGAGAATGGCCAGACTGGTTCAAGCAACAGTAACTCAAATAAGCACACATTAAAACAGTGGTGTGCAGAAGAGCATCTCGAAACATGTAACACATCAAACCTTTAAATGGATGGACTACAGCAGCAGAAGACCACGGATATACACACAGTGGCCACTTTATTGGGTACAGGAGGTAGCTACTACTAAAGTGGCTACTAAGTGTACAGTATATCCTTCAATCAGCCAGAAGATACAAAAGCCTGAAAGTACCTATCACCAAACAGAAGGATAACTTTTACCCCACTGTTAGAAGACCATAGAACGATAAATAGGACTTATGATTTCGAGATCTACCTTGATCTTGCACTTTTCTTGTTTACTTGTACTCCACTTTCTTTGTAGCTGTTACTCTTTATTCTAAAACACAAACACAAGGAAATCTGCAGATGCTGGAATTTCAGGCAACGCTCCAGCAACTTTTACGTGTGACACTTTATTCTACATTGTTTTACATTGTTCTACCTCAATGCACTGTGTAATGATCGGATCGGTATGAACTGTACACAAGACAAGCTTTTCACTGTATCTCAGCACATGTCATAATAATAAACCAATTCCAACTCTGTCACATATACAAATGAACTTCCTGACAAAACAAAAGTATAGGTAAAGTTCGACGCAATTATGTATCTTAAATAATGTCTTCCCCTCCACCCTGTTCAGTCAAAATTCCAGAGCATTAAACTGTTACTCATAACTCTGACCTTGTTGCATTCCACAGATAAGAGGATTGCTCTTCAAACACAATGACAAATAGTTTAGCATTGTTAAAAAAATAACATTTTTGCTTTACTGTTTAAACTGGATGGATTTAATCCAGACCACTGCTACACTGCATCGATTTAACAATCATCAGTTATTTTGCACAGAAAGGAGATCAAATGTAACAACTTTTAACCCATATGGAAGCCTTGCATAGATTTGTAAAAATTGCTTCAGAAATCCAATGGAACTCTCAGACAGGAGAAACGAAACCTTATTGTCTGGGTTGCCTCCATCCTGATGGCATGTCTGTCAATTGCTCCAACTTCAGGTAATTTATCCCTGTTCCCCCTTTCCTCTTCTTCATTTCCCCACTCTGGTCCTCCTCTTACCTCCATTCCTCAGGTGCCTATCACCTCCCCCGGTACCGCTTTTCTTTCTCTCATGGTCCACTCTCCTCACCCATCAGATTCCCTCTTTCGCATCCCAGCTTCTTACTTCGTCTTCCCTCCCCCACCCACTGGGCTGCACCCATCACCTTCTAGCTTGTACTCCTTCCATTCTCCCCACTTTTTTTTTCAATCTGGCGTCTTCCCCTCTCCTTTTCGTCCTGATGAAGATTCTCTGCCCAAAATGTCTGCTGTGTATTTATTTCTATAGATGCTGCCTGACCTGCTGAGTTCCTCCAGCATTTTGTGTGTGTTGTTCGTTTTTATAAAGCAACTTTCTTCTTTATGATCGCAAGGAGCTACTAGTTGCACAGATTTCACATTATATCACAATTGGATCTAAAGTCTGTAGCACCGGGACTTATGCAGTGATATCAATTCACAGCTCATGCATATTTTTGATACCACTTCCAAATTCATTAGTCTTTGTGTGTCCTGCAAATCAAATGGACCACTGCAGGGCACAAAAGCAGAAACAGGCCTTCACAAAGCAGGCATCAGTATTAGGGCTGTACAAATAGCTATTGTGGTCAACAGTGGAACTTCTTGTCGGCAGCTTGCACTCACCCTTTAAAGTTTTCTACTTCCCCCTCGCCATCACCCAATCAAACACCCTTCCCTACATTTGCTGGTTAGTAACCTCTTCCCTACTTTCCATGGCCAGGACCCATATTCTGCTCCCAGTGTCTCACGATTGCCTGAATATCCAAATAAACCCTTGAACTTACAACTCCAAAATTCCCTGACAGAAATTACAATCCTCCCTACCCTACTCTGAGCTTTTCTCTAATAATGACCCTATTACCACCACTGCCTGCACAAAACCCCTACAACATGCAACCTCCACTAGCACTGCAGGGAGATACAAATACAAGGGATTATACACAGATTGTGCAAAACCTAATCTACTGGGCAAGTAGCATCACCAGTTTTGCACAATTTTTGAGGCACAGAACTACAGAGATCTCAATCTTATATATTTACCAGCAACTCTGGTTTAACATTTGTAATTAGATTCTATATTTGTACTGTTCCTCTGCAGTTTCCGCAGAAAGAATTTTCTGATGTCAAAAAGCCACAGGCCTAATGAAGGTTGACTATTAGTATTTTGTCGATAGAGTTGTTAGGATCCCTGTGCTGGACAAGATAGCCAGGGGCCTGGTCTAACAACCCTCTTTATATTGAAGCACGCCTCACCTGCTTCATGAAAGCCTGCTTCTGCACAAATAGCTCAAGTCATTTGCAGATCACAGAGGAAAAAAAAAACTAATTTAGTGCTGCCATCAAAACATGCGTGAATGTACATCATGTGCCATGCATCGCCGTAACCACGCTGGTGTAAATGTGAGATTGTGTACTATTATACCATCGTAGTAACAGGCAGCAAAAAGAGTCAAGGATGAGGGGAACGGTAATAAAGTGGAGCTAAGGCCAAGACCAAATGAGCCAATATCACATTAAATAGCAGAGCAAGTTCAAGGAAGTACACAGTCTATTCCTGAGCAACACACACAGAATGCTGTAGGAACTCAGAAGATCAGGCAGCATCTATGATAATGAATAAACAGTTGACGTTTCAGGCTGAGGCCCCTTTTCAGGACTAGGAAGGAAGAGGGAAGATAAAAAGCGGTGGGGAAGGGAAGGACTAGCTAGAAGGTGATAGATGAAGCCAGGTTGGTGGGAAAGGTAAAGGGCTGGAGAGGAAGGAATCTGATAGGAGAGGAGAGTGGACCATAGATAAAGGAAAGGAGGAGCGGATAGGCAGGTGAGAAGCACTAAGAGGTCAGGGTGGGGAATAGAAGAGGGAAGAGGGAAAGGGAAGGGTGATAAACGAGGAGCCTATGACTCCCACTGAGAAAATCTTCCAACTCTAACCAGCACGTCAAACTCAAAGCCAACAAGAGATCAAATCATATACCTTCCTTTAACTTCTGACCTGGTTCTAGAACAGGGGATTCCAATCTTTTTAATGCCATGGACCAATACCATTAAGGGGTCCGTAAACCCTAGGTTGAGAACATCTGTATCTAAAACAGTCAGCATGGATTTATTTTGACCAGCAGGGTTTTAGTTTGCAACTCATAAAAGAGGGAGCCAGTGAGTACTGTGTGATCGACATTTCACAAATCCTTTTATAGGGTGCTAAAGAGATATTAAACAAAATTAGAGTATATAATATTGAAGTTGTTATAACAGTACGTACTGAAGATTGATTAATGAATGGAAGGAAGTGTTAGAAAAGAAAGGTAATTTATGTGTTAAGAGACTATGATCAGTGGGGCACTGCAGTACTGGGGGGTGAGGCCCCAGCTACATATAATCCACAGACCTGTGCAAATGTCTTAGGAAGATATATATATATATATATATATAGCTAGGAGGCCTAAGACTTTTGCACAGAACTGTAGTAATTTTATTTATTACACCGTACTGCTGCCGCAAAAAAAAACACAAATTCATGACATAGGAGAGTGATGATACACCTGATTCTGATGTGGGTCTCTATTGTGGATTGAGAATGGGAAGGGGGCAGCAAGAGGAGAATCATGGTTGGGAAAAGGGGAAGGGAGAGGAGAGAGAAAGAGCAGGAAGCACCAATGAGACATTCTGTAACAATCAATAAACCAATTGTTTGGAATCAAATGACCTCGACTGGTGTCTCAGGGCTGGGTGTGTCTGTACCTGTGCCACCCCACTACCCCGTCACTCTTTCACTACCACCTGCCCCACACCCCTCCAACCTTGTTATTCTCAACATTCTTTGCTCTCCCAGACTTACAAGCTTGCTCTCCGCTCCACGTTGGCAAATACAGTACTGTGTAAAAGTCCTAAGCATCCAAGATATATATGTATAAAATGACATCGGTGAAAAGCAGCTGCTTTTGGTGCTGTTCATAATGGAAGGCCTGCGGCTTTTGTTAAGCACATAAAACACCACTCACATGTCATATTTGCCAAAAAAAACAACAAAGTTTTTAAAGGAAGCTCTTAACTGGTTAACCGGTGTCTTTTTTTCCCCATTATACCTCTACCATTGGAAGTAAGACTCTGTCTATCTATCCCTCTCATAATCTTACCTATATCAGGTCACACCTCAGCCTCTTTCACTCGAGAGCAGGGGTTTCCAAGCTGTGGTCCAATCTTGGTTAATAGTAGGGGTCTGTGGCGTAAAAAAAAGGTTGGGAACCCCTGCTCCACAGAAAACAAGCCCAGCCTTGCTGATCTCTCCCCTTAACTCAAATCCTCCAATCAAGGCAACACCTTGGTGAATTTCCTCTGTATCCTATCGAACATAACCGACCTAAATTGTGGCAAGCAGTACAGCATACAGGGCACCAGGTGTTGCTTAGTGTTTGATATGGTTGTACCAAAACCTCCTTCTTATATGCCCTGAACAACGAGGACAAATATCCCATCTACCTCTTTTAACCACATCCTTACCCATGTTACTGCCTCCAGGGATCCTGAGAGATATACCCCAATGTTCTATTACTCGCCAATATTTCACAAGGCCCTACCATTCAGTATGTTTTATTAGTCCTCCAAAAATCCAACTCTTCACACATTTTTCTGGATTAAATTTCACCTGCCACTCTTCTGTCCATTTTACTAATTCATCAATGCCATTCTGTAGCTGTGGACAATCCTCCTCAAATATTACCAATTTTCATCTCTTCTACAAACTTTCACATCTCCTATGTTCACATTTAGATTGCTAGTCTATAAAGCAAATAGTGAGGGTGGCAGCACTATTCTGCAGTACATTGTTGATCACTGGCTTCCAAGCACGAAGACAACCTTCAACCATTGCCTCAGCTGCTCATCTCCAACCCAGTTTTGGATTCCATGTGCCAAGCTTCCATGAATTCCATGCGCTCTTACATTCTGGATCAGCCTCCCATAGAGGGACCAATCAAAGGCCGACTGAACTTAATATAGATTGCATCAATGCACTACCTTCATCGAAAATCTTTACTAACTTAGAAAAATTCAATAAAATCAGTTGCAAAAATCAACCTGACCATCCTGGTCACGATCCAAAACTTGCCAATTCCTTTCAACCCACAGATGCTGTTTGCCTTGTTAAGTTCCACCAGCAGTTTCTTTTTGTTTTCAATTATTTGTTGCCACTACATGTACAGATTAATCCTGTCCCACAAATACCACCCCCCCTCAATATTAATCACTGATATTAGACCTGTTACATGCAATTACAATAATTCGTGATTATCAGCTGACTTACTATCCACAGATACACATACCCATGAGCAACACACAAAATGCTGGCTGCTTAAGAGTTCCAGCATCTGCAGAATTGCTTGTGTTTATCAGAAACCCATGAAGTTAGCTGTGTAATGCTGGGATGTTAAACACTGAGGGTACTTCCAGGGTCCTCTCCTGTAGTGACCGCTGAATCCCGACTGCTTGGAGATGGACTGCAATTCCTTTCTGCATGCAGGTAGTGACATACCAAAGAACAACTAAGTCAAGACTGGGAACACAGAGGGTCAGGAATGTGAACAACATACATCAAAGTTGCTGGTGAACGCAGCAGGCCAGGCAGCATCTCTAGGAAGAGGTACAGTCGATGTTTTGGGCCGAGACCCTTCGTCAGGACTAACTGAAGGAAGAGCTAGTAAGAGATTTGAAAGTGGGAGGGGGAGGGGGAGATCCAAAATGACAGGAGAAGACAGGAGAGGGACGGATGGAGCCAAGAGCTCAAAAGGTGATTGGCAAACGGGATATGAGAGGATCATGGGACAGGAGGCCCAGGAAGAAGGGGTGGGGGGGACCCAGAGGATATAGTCAGAGGGACAGAGGGAGAAAAAGGAGAGAGAGAGAAAGAATGTGTGTATATAAATAAATAACGGATGGGGTACAAGGGGGAGGTGGGGCATTAGAGGAAGTTAGAGAAGTCAATGTTCATGCCATCGGGTTAGAGGCTACCCAGACGGAATATAAGGAACACACATCAAAGTTGCTGGTGAACGCAGCAGGCCAGGCAGCATCTCTAGGAAGAGATACAGTCGATGCTTCAGGCCAAGACCCTTCATCAGGACTAACTGAAGGAAGAGTTAGTAAGAGATTTAAAAGTGGGAGGGGGAGGGGGAGATCCAAAATGATAGGAGAAGACAGGAGGGGGAGGGATGGAGCCAAGAGCTGGACAGGTGATTGGCAAAGGGGATATGAGAAGATCATGGGACAGGAGGTCCGGGGAGAAAGACGGGGGTGGGGGGGGGGAGAACCCAGAGGATGGGCAAGGGGTATAGTCAGAGGGACAGAGGGAGAAAAAGGAGAGTGAGAGAAAGAATGTGTGTATAAAAATAAATAACAGATGGGGTACGAGGGGAAGGTGGGGCATTAGCAGAAGTTAGAGAAGTCAATGTTCATGCCATCAGGTTGGAGGCTACCCAGACGGAATAGAAGGTGTTGTTCCTCCAACCTGAGTGTGGTTTCATCTTTACAGTAGAGGAGGCCGTGGATGGACATGTCAGAATGGGAAAGGGATGTGGAATTAAAATGTGTGGCCACTGGGAGATCCTGCTTTCTCTGGCGGACAGAGCATAGGTGTTCAGCAAAGCGGTCTCCCAGTCTGCGTCGGGTCTCGCCTATATTATCGAAGGCCACATCGGGAGCACCGGACGCAGTATATCACCCCAGTCGACTCACAGGTGAAGTGTCGCCTCACCTGGAAAGACTGTTTGGGGCCCTGAATGGTGGTAAGGGAGGAAGTGTAAGGGCATGTGTAGCACTTGTTCCGCTTACAAGGATAAGTGCCAGGAGGGAGATCAGTGGGGAGGGATGGAGGGGGACGAATGGACAAGGGAGTCGCGTAGGGAGCGATCCCTGCGGAAAGCAGGGAGAGGGGGAGAGGGAAAGATGTGCTTCGTGGTGGGATCCCGTTGGAGGTGGCAGAAGTTACGGAGAATAATATGTTGGACCCGGAGGCTGGTGGGGTGGTAGGTGAGGACCAGGGGAACCCTATTCCTAGTGGGGTGGCGGGAGGATGGAGTGACAGCAGATGTACGTGAAGTGGGGGAGATGCATTTGAGAGCAGAGTTGATAGTGGAGGAAGGGAAGCCCCTTTCTTTAAAAAAGGAGGACATCTCCCTCGTCCTGGAATGAAGAGCCTGATCCTGAGAGCAGATGCGGCGGAGACAGAGGAATTGCGAGAAGGGGATGGCATTTTTGCAAGAGACAGGGTGAGAAGAGGAATAGTCCAGATAGCTGTGAGAGTCAGTAGGCTTATAGTAGACATCAGTGGATAAGCTGTCTCCAGAGACAGAGACAGAAAGATCTGGAAAGGGGAGGGAGGTGTCTGAAATGGACCAGGTAAACTCGAGGGCAGGGTGAAAGTTGGAGGCAAAGTTAATAAAGTCAACGAGCTCAGCATGCGTGCAGGAAGCAGCGCCAATGCAGTCGTCGATGTAGCGAAGGAAAAGTGAGGGTCAGATACCAGAATAGGCACGGAACATAGATTATAAGGTGTTGTTCCTCCAACCTGAGTGTGGCTTCATCTTTACAGTAGAGCAGGCCGTGGATACACATATCAGAATGGGAATGGGATGTGGAATTAAAATGTGTGGCCACTGGGAGATCCTGCTTTCTCTGGCGGACAGAGCATAGTGTTCAGCAAAACGATCTCCCAGTTTGCGTCGGGTCTCGCCAATATATAGAAGGCCACATCGGGAGCACCGGACGCAGTATATCACACCAGCCAACTCACAGGTGAAGCGTCGCCTGTGAGGAATGTGGATAGATTTGTAGTGGGCACTGCAGTCAGGGGTTTGGGGCCAGGTCAATGGCCAGAGATGGAGTCAAGGACAGGAATATTGGGAACTAGTCATGTCGTTGGAGATTTGGGGGAGGGGGGGTCAAAATCAAAGACATTGGGAATCAGGACTGTGGGTAGATTTGCAATTGGATAAACCAAAACATACAAGCTGAAACAAATAAAAAGTTGCTCTAATGCCAAGAGGAGTTGATTACCAAATATCAAATTAGCCCAAGCATCTTTGCTACTAGCCTTAGTGGTATCCACAATTTTCTGCCATCCATGGAAATCCATGAACCAATTTTTTTAAACAAATAACAACCACATCTACCTGGCCTATCCCTGCTGTCTTTTTGAACAAAGTTGCCATTTTCTGCCTTCTGGTCATTTAACACTTCATCCTGATCGTTCAAGCCCCGCTTAACTCAGGGACATCTCACAAAGTTCAAGGTAAATTGATTATCAAAGTACATGTATGTCACCATATCCAACCACGCAATTCGTTTTCTTGTGGGCATACAGTGAATACAACAATAAAATAAATGAAAGACCACAACCAACAGGACAGACGCTACCAAACTGCAAAAGAAAACAAACTGTGCAAATACAAAAAAAATAACTATAGTTATTATTACAGATCCATCATTACAATGCACAATAACTGTCTGTATATAATATTACTGGATAAACAAGAACAACTTAATGGATACAGCCATCCCAAACGCACGTAACTTACAGAAATCAGTCAGTGAAAATTGGATTTAAAGAAATATGCAGAAGTAAAAGAGAAAATTGAAAGACTATGGCACATGAACAGGGTATGCATTGTCCCAATAGTAATATCTACATCTGGTATCATCCCAAAGCCACTACACAATAACATGAAACAATTAGACCTACATAGAAATATCCAGAAAGCCACAATAGTGAACAGCACCAGAATAATCCGAAAGTTCCTCGCAATTGAGAAATGAGATGTCACAAACGAGAGAAAATCTACAGATACTGGAAATCGAAGTAACACACACAAAATGCTGGAGGAACTCAGCAGGCAAGGCAGCATCTATGGAAAAGAGTAAACAGTCGATATTTCAGGCTGAGACCCTTTTGATGTCTGCATAAATAACGTGCTACCAACACAAACACAAGTTGTACAGTATCTGCGTGTTGAGAAATGAGTGTGCTTGGCTGTGCCCATGCCTCAGGCTTTACCAGGAAGGTAAAGGCCAATGTCACTCCAATGAACAACTTACATGTTCCAAGAACACACTATCCTCTGGAGAATCAACTAATAAGCCCAAAGTCAAACATGGTTGAGGCCCAACCTCGGGTCGTGACTGCAATCTGTACATGGCAAAACTCATTGGGAACAGCTCCGAGAAGGATCACAAGATCAGTGGATGCTTTGTAACCATGTCCTAACCCTTGACTGAGTCTGGATTAGAAGCCTGATGCTGCACCTCACAAAGATTATTGCCTGCCTTCAAGCACCAAGTTTGACATGGACAACAGACAGCTGAGTGTCCACCTGAGGAACAATTTTAACTTGTCTCAGGTCCTCGACACGAACTGCTGCATGTTCCGGTATCTGCACAAATTATTTTCAATCATAAACATGAGAAAGTCTGTAGAGGCTGGAAATCCAAAGCAGCACACACAAAATGCTGGAGGAACTCAGCAGGTCAGACAGCATCTATGTTTCGGACTAGGACCCTTTCAATGTCAACATAAATAATATACCACCAATAATGAGCAAACACAAGATGTAGAGTATCCACATCAGTGCTGTGGATATGAACAATGGTGCTGTATCCAAATACCATTCACCAGTAGGGGCCAAATCTTGCTGCAACTGTCTTGAAAAAACACAAATCTATGTTTAACACAATCCATTAGTGGTTTATTTACATGATTCCCATATCACAAGTTCACAAGACCATAAATACAGAATTCGGCCTTTTAGCCCATCAAGTCAGCTGCACCATCCATTAAGACTGACTTATTCTCTCTCTCTCAACTCCATTCTCCTGCCTTCTCTCCATAACCTTTGATGCCCTGATTAATCAATAACCTATCAACTACCACTTTAAATATACTCAATGATGTGGCCTCCACAGCCATCTGTGGCAATGCATTCCAGATTCACTACCCTGTAAGTATAATTTTTAAAAAAACATGTATACAATCCGCAGACACCAAACCTCCATCAAATACATGTCAACAGATACACTGAAAAGTAATTCCCCACTCACCAGGATCTCCCCAAGTTTCCCCACTAGAGTTTGAAAGTACACCCGCCCTTCTTGATCCATAAACAGAATTACCAGCAATATACTTTTAAATCTGATTAAACTTAGAAATTCAATTGAAACATTAAGCTCCCTCCAGGATGTGAAGAGCTCTGACTCTTGCGGAAAAATTTTTTCCACCCAGAGAGTGGTGGATATGTGGAATGCTCTGCCCCAGAAGGCAGTGGAGGCCAAGTCTCTGGATGCTTTCAAGAAAGAGATGGATAGAGCTCTTAAAGATAGCGGAATCAAAGGTTATGGGGATAAGGCAGGAACTGGATACTGATTGTGGATGATCAGCCATGATCACAGTGAATGGCGGTGCTGGCTCGAAGGGCCGAATGGCCTATTCCTGCACCTATTGTCTATTGACTCTGACCTTATATAGTGGTAATGGTCATCTTCAAACTGCATCTGCAAAAATCATACCAAATGTGGAGAGAAATGAAAGTATTTACCAACATATGTTTGTAGTGATCAAGAACATACTGTGGAACACATAACACAACACCTTAATCTATAAACAAAGCTGATATACTTGGCCATGACAGATGAAATTATCTAGCTCCAAAATCTAAGAGCAAATTTCTCTACTGATGTACCAGGTAGCAGATATAATAAGGTGAAATGCCAGATCATCTACCTCCATTCTCCTACTCAACCCAGATATCCCTTCCTTCCCTTTAAAGATCTGTCATCCTCAGTCTCTAATGTATACAATAACTGGGCATTCATAAGCTTTTGAAGCAGAGAATTTCAGGTATGTGCAATCCTGAGCAAAAAAAAACTTCAGCTGAATCTTGAAAACCCAAGTTCCAAGCACAAGCCTGTGCTCCAAGTTCCAGACACTTCAACTAGAGAAAAGGCTTCTCTACATCCAGCCTATCAATCCTTTGCAATTTACTATTTCCACCACAACGTACATCCTTTCATTTCAGCAGGAACAAATAATTATTATTCAGAATCAGGTTTATTATCACCAGTCTGTCGTGAAATTTGTTAACAGTAGCAGTACAATGCAATACATGATAATATACGTTTGTAGAAAGAAAAAATAATTACTGTAAGTATACATATATACATGCACACACACATATAAATATTAGATTAAAAATAGTGCAGAAACAGAAAAAAATGTCAAAAAACGTGAGGTATTGTTCAATCTCCATTTAGGAATCGCATGGCAGAGGAGAAGAAGCTGTTCCTGAATCACTGACTGTGCATCTTCAGGTTTCTGTTCCTCCTTCCTGACAGTAACAATGAGAAGAGGGCATGCTCTGGGTGATGGGGGTCCTTGGTAATGGATGTCACCTTTCTGAGGCACCCCTCCTTGAAGATGTTTTGGATACTACAGAGTCTAGTACCCAAGATCAAGCTGACTAATTTTACAACTTTCTGTAGCTTCTTTCAGTCCTGTGCAGTAGCTCCACCCCCATAACAGATTATGATGCAGCCGGTCAGAATGCTCTCCATGGCACATCTATCGAGGTTTTTAAGTGTTGCAGTTGACAAACCAAATTTTGCTGGTATATCTCACTCCTGTATACCCTCTCATTGCCACAAACAAGGGAAAAATCTGCAGATACTGGAAATCCAAACAACACACACAAGATGCTGGGAGAACTCGGCAGGCCAGACAACATCTATGGAAAAAAAGAGTACAGTCAAAATTTTGGGCCAAAAATGTTTCCTTCTTTAGGGTCTCGACCCAAAACGTCAACTGTACTTTTCTCCCCTATAGATGCTGCCTGGCCCGCCGAGTTCGTCCAGCATTTAGTGTGTGTTCCCTTTCATCTCTATCTGAGATTCTACCAACAATGGTTTTATCATCAGCAAATTTATAGATGGTATTTGAGCTATACCTAGCCACATAGTCATGGGTATAGAGAGAATAGAGCAGTGGGCAAAGCACACGTCCCTGAGGCGTATCAGTATTGATCGTCAGCGAGGAGGTGATATTATCACCAATCTGCACAGATTGTGGTCTTCTGGTCAGGAAATCAAGGATCCAATTGCAGAGGGAGGTACAGAGGCCCAGGTTCTGTAGCTTATCAGTCAGAGTGGGGGGAGTGATAGTGTTAAATGCTGAGCTACAGTCTAAACTCCATCTTAATTTCAACTGGCCTGGCACCATTGCTTCTACATGAACTATTTCCATATTTCCACCACCATTTGCTAAGTTCACTATTTTAAGAATATGACCAGAGAAAAATATTCTTTGCATCTGTCCTATCAAACATCTTTTTCATTCTAAACACCTCGAAGTGTTGCAGCCACCATGTCAATTAATCTTTTCAACAATGATAAATTACAGTTTAAAGCAACATTTTCAAGAAATATGCAAGAAAGGTTAGCAAGTGCGACAGAGGAAGAGGTCATCTATCATTAAGCATACCCATCATCCAGGACATGCTCTCTTCTTACTACTACCATCAGGAAGGAGGTACAGGAGCCTGAAGACACATACTGAGCATTCAAGGAACAGCTTCTTTCCCTCGGCCATCAGATTTCTGAAACAGGCAATGAACCAACCCATGAACACTATTTCAGTACTTTGGCTCTCTTTTTGCACTATTCATTTAATTTAATTGTTTTATATACAGTGGATTCTGGTTAATTGGGCCATCGCTTAATTGGCCATCCACTTATTTAGGACAATTCTTAAAGAATAAAAACTAATCGAGAGAAATAAAAGTCTGGGATTACCTTTATTTAAAAGCAGTGATTTTTGACACTATTTCACGCAGGAAGGCAATGAGGGCAGTCCATTAGCTGCACTAGGTGTCTGCGCTGATTTTGTTCCATTTACAGCAAATCAAAACAACACAGCAGGTCACTGGATGAATTTCTCCGTTGATAACAATTAGGAACTAATACATATTTTATAGTACTTTAGTGATATTGGTAGTGTTCTAATTTGATCTGTATTTCAATTAGATACACAAGTTGTTACTCAGTTAAACAGCAGTTTGTCTCTTTTAAACTATTTCCATGAAAATTCAGCTAACTGGGGCAGCCGCTTAATTGGGCCAAAATGTACTGGTCCCAATTTATCCTAATTGAACAGAATCCACTATTTCTTATTGTAATTTTTGATTTATTTTATGTATTGACCTGTACTGCTGCTGCAAAACAACAAATTTCCCAATACATGTCCATGATATCAAACCTGCTTCGGATTCCAGCTGAATGGTGAAAACAGGCATGGGGTGGGGGGCTGAATTTCAAAAATTCTTTGCCTCCTTTTGAAGACTCATTGGTCATAGTGTAGTTATCATCGTGAGGTTAAACTCCATTTGAAAACTCTAAGAGGATTAAGCAGTTTTAAAAAAATGTAATTTTATAACTGTAATTGACTTTTGCTTACAGTTCAGTGAACAGGGAACTGGATCTAATGGTGATAATAAACAGTGAAAGTGTGTGTAGATTACAAGCTTTACAATAAAACTCTTCAACACTAACAAGCTGAACAATAATGTTCACACACACACACACACACACACACACACACACACACACACACAGAGTACACTGCACAATCTAGGGACTCTATTTTCCCCTCTATGATAATACTTGAAATGGAAATGCCAACCCATTATCTAACTTCCTGTGATGCCACGGCATTCAGTAAAAAAATTTGGAAGATGGAGTAGGTGGGGTATATAAAAATTGTTACATCAACAAAAATGAAATCAGTTTTTAATTTCAACTCAAATCACACCATGTGACTCAGCAGAAGGCATAACTTTAAGGCGATTGAAAGAAAAAAAAGACGGAGATGTCAGAGGATTTTTTTTTAAAGCAGAGAGTGATAGGTGTATGGAACACACTGCTGGGAGTGGTGGTAGAGGCAGATATATTAGGGCCATTTTAGAAAGTCTTCTATAGAGCCATGGATGACAGAAAAATGGAGAGCTATATAGGCAAGAAAAGTTAGGCTGAACTTACAGCTTCAGAGGTCAGCACAACATTGTGGGCTGAAGGACCTGTACTGGGCTGTAATGTTCTATGAACCATGCTTTATGATACTACTTGGCCAACAACCAATTTTTTTCAGAATGGGTAATACAATCACACCCATGTCTACTGTATTTGGGTCCGTACTTTTTTTTTACAAAATAGACTTTATTTTAAAAAAGAATGTATTATAGAAAGATTTAGCATGGAAGCAGATCCATCAGCCTCACTGACCATCAACCATCCCATTTTACACTTCACTGATTAGTTATATTCTCTCTCATCTCCTCAGTCCATTCAATTCCTTCTCGGATTCTACCCATCATTCACCTGCACACTAGAGGCAACTTAGAGGCCATTTAACCTACTAACCCACACATTTTTTGGGAAATAGCAGGAAACCAACAAGGTCACGGACAGAACATACAGACTCCAAACAGATAGTAACCGAGGTCAGGATCAAACCTAGGTCACTGGAACTGAGACATCTTTTATAAAGTTGATTATTTCAATCTGCAAAACAATAACTAATTACTTATTTGAAGCGTGAACCTTCTGAGAAAAGTAGAAATGAGCTTCTTGGAAAATAAAACTATCTCAGATAAGTATTTTTTTCAGTCAATCACCTTTCTTAATATTTCCACCCCGAGAGCTTTTATACTTGAATTGTGTCATGGGTATCATTAAGTGGGTTGAGCAGCACGGTTTGGTGTGGGTAGGGTGAGTCCACGCATATCTCAAAGGTTAGCACATTATTAGGTTTCCGAGAACATGCTGCCGTTTTGCTCCTTGAGTTCACGCAGTCAGAGTTTGTGAGAAAAAAAACCCTTTCAGCAGCAAACCTCTCCTTAAAATAAAACTTTACAAGCATAGAGCTTAAAACCACATTAAGCATAGGTATATGAACAACCCAGTGTATATTTAACAATAACTAAACCATTACTGATTTAAGAGCTATTTAGAAATAGGACATTCTAAGCTTCAATAGAAGACTAGAATAAGCAACTGATTCATATTGGTAGTATCAGAGAAAGAAGTTCTTATTTTTAAAATAAATTGGAACAATCAACATTCAAAACGGTTGTTTCGATGCTCTATTTTCTGTGTGCTATTCTGCGTCTATGCAAACCGTTCATGAGGAAGTAAACAGCAAGCAAGCTTGATGACTCTGCCAATAATACTACCTACATGGAAGAGCAACCCACTGTGACTCACCCATGATGCTTTTCTTCCCACCTGCAGTGAATTGCCACAATACAGAAATTATCATTTGGTGATGTAAACCCACATCCTACAACACCACATCACAGCATCTTTACACCTTCATGGGTGTTCGATAAAGTTCTCTAAAGAAGTGTTTAAAGCTTGAGCTGCACTGTTTCAAAATAGCTTTACATTTTATCATAGAGTTTAGTTATTGTTAAGTTGCATATTGGTCTGTTTACATGTAACCATCAAATTTACAATTGTAATAACAGGCCTTACCATAAACTTTGCTTAATGTTGATCTAGATACAATGGGAAGGTGAAAAATAATTACAGAAATTTTCAATGATGAACTGAAATGACAATGGCATTTTTTTGGGATGTGGAGTATTCACGCAATTTTTTTTAAATGACCATATATAAGCAGTGCCTATCCATTCAGAGTCTTCTCTGCCGACAAAATTTGGACATTAGTTGGTCCACTGCCTAATTTTGGAAGCAATGGACACGGTAGTCTGTATGCAAATTTATCAGAGTTTCAGGAAAGTAAAGGTGTGTGATTATTCCTTACCACCTGACAATGATCCCTTGAGAAATTGTGCCCATGTCGTACGTTGGAAAGGAAGCACATTACTTAAATTGAATTGAATAATTCAGCCATTTTCGCTAACAGAGCTTAAAATTGATTATGGACCATTCGACACAATTTTTACTGAAAGATTAGTGTATATCTGCCTGACTTTGAGTATCTTCCTACAACAGCAGCAAGTTGCTTAGTAGCACTGGATACAAACTAACCAAAATCAGCATACCATTGCTTTCAACTAGCCATCACATAAATGGATTAAGAACAAAAAATAAAGGCTAAACCTAGTTGACCAAGCAATATCCTTGGAAGCATCTTCAAGGGTATTGCAACTTAGAATTTGTATTCAAAGGTTTGGATCATCGATCCAATGATGCAAGTTACAATCCCATCAGGCTGGTGGGACTTTAATTAAAATCTATGGTGAACATGAAACTGGATTGTTTTAAAAGTCTACCTTTTGCCTCAGGGGAGAGAATCTGCCATCCTTATTCAGCACGGCCTACATTCCACTCCAGACCTGCGAACATGATGGACACTCAACAGCTCTGAGAAATGGCTAAACTCAGGGACCAATTGGGGATGGGCAATAAAATCTGGCATTTGCCAGCAATATTCACAGCCCACTAACGTGTAACTAAAACAAAAAAAATATAACCTTACTGGACAGAGCAGGACTGGAGGGGGCAGATAACAAATGGGCAAGTTTATGACGGGGCAAACATAACAATGCTCTGATGGCAAGAGGGATGGTACACCGCCAAATAAAGAAATAACATACAGTGTACTTGAGCTGTAACTGGTAAGAGCAGAATCTTCACATTCAGCAATAATGAGATTGTTGAGCTGACTGTTCTGTTCGGAAGGCTATCAGCTGTCCAGTTGAAGGGCCAGAACTCTACAGTGAAAATGTAATTGAAAACCCAACTGCTGAACAGGATCACTGGGGACTTGCAGTATAACTGTATGTATGTGAAGGCTTGTTGTTGCTGCTGTTTCTTTCCACACCTTGTGGTGCATCGGGTGGCATTCCTTGCTGTTTCTTTAGCACTTTAGTCCACTTTTTTTTCCACAAGGCTGAGTTGCTAGCTCAACGCAGTACAAATAGAAAGCATGCTAGGAGCTGGCTGGACTCGAAACTGGGTTCACTCGGCTTGAAGTCCAGTGCCACTACACTGCCAGACAGCTTGCTTACAAAGGCTGCTGGGCACATTTGAATGACATCACTCGAGTGTGATGCACAAGGGATGTTACTCCAAAGATATTCGACTGCAACACAAGGATCTTAAATCAAGTGAAAGAGCAACTTTCATCCAGAGTTTCAGGACTGTTTGTACAGTACGTTAACTAAAAGCTTGTCCATAGCAGAGCCAATGCTAGTGGGCCCAACAGTGAAGATTATTTTCTGTTTAAGATTTCACCAGGACCATCCTAATGTTATTATTCTTGACATTAAGATCTTTTGTCTCTCTCTTTTCTCTATTCCTTGGTTTCCGATGGGGCTAGCAACCATTAGTTGAAGATCATCACTGTGTGGCATCTACCTGGTATGCATATTATTTGACACTCATCAGTGTGAATGTTTACTGGGTCTTGCTGTATATAGCATGGACCATTTCACTTTCTGAGGCACTGTTTATGGAAATGAACATTGCATAATTATCGCAACTTCTAATTTTATGATCAAAGTTTAGCCACTGATGAAGCAGCTAATGAGTGAGCTATTTCTCCGCATTGATCCCCTACATAACATGCTGGGCCTTATGTAATTGACTTCCACAACAACTAATATCTTTAATGCATGTGGAACATGCTTTAGTCACTGACATCACTCTGTGTGTCACATGCTCCAACGAGGGAATTCTTTTACCATAATGCCCAAAAACTGGCAGGTTTAATTTGCTTTGCTGCCATTTATTGTGGTTAATGTGCTGGGACTTGGAGGCACTGGTCTGTGCACTCACAGAATTATAGAGCAAACAGGCCCTTTGGCCTAAATGGTCCATTCCAATCAAGCTGTCCATTCAAGCTAGTCCCATTTGCCAGCATTTAGGCCATAACCTTTCCAATCCATGTCCCTGTCGAACTAGTTTTTAACATGCAACAACTTCTATATGCACAAGTGAGTGACAAAAGAATCAACATGACAACTTGTTGCTCATACCACCATTACCAGCCAAACACAGCAACAGCAATTCAGGTTTACACAAATACCATATTCAAACCAAATATCCAGGGAACAATGTATAAAATCACTCCAGCTGCACTCGAAGTCCAAAACTTGAAACATGTCTTTGCCTCCATACATGGTACTTGATTCAATGAGTAGACCCAGAAGTTCATCAAATTACATCATCTGCATTCTCGTGTCTTGGTATATCCAGTGCTCCTGACATTGAGACCCAACCTAAATTAGGGGACCACTTTGCTGCGCACCTCCGCTCCATCTGTCAAAAGCGCAGTTCTTGGTGGCCAATCACTTCATTCCTATCCCCATTCCCCGTTCTAACATGTCGGTCCATGGCTCCTCATTCACCACAATAAGGCCACTCTCAAGGTGGAGTACCAACACCTCATATTACATCTGGGTAGCTTCCAACCTCATGGCCTGAACTGAACATCAATTTCTTCTTCCAGTTCAAAAAAAAATCCCTCCCCCTTCTGCCTGCTTCCATTTGCCACCTGGCCTCTTCTGTCTATCATCTTCCCTTTCTCCCGTCATCCACTCTCCACTCCCATCAGATTCCTTCTTCTCCAGCACTTTACCTTTCCCGCCCACCTGGCTTCATCTATCATCTTCTAGCTAGTCCTCCTTCCCCTATCCCCACCTTTTTATGCTGGCATCTTCCCCCTTCCTTTCCAGTCCTGAAGAAGGGTCTCAGCCCAAAACTTCGACTGCTTATTCATTTCTAAAAATGTTACCTGACCTGCTGAGTTCCTCAAGCACTTTTTTGTGTGTTGTGCTAGTTTTCCTGCATCTGCGGTCTCTTGTGTTTATGATTCTCTGTATAAAATACTAGGTTACTGCTCTTTACTTAAACACTCTATTTCAGTTTAAGACTCAAACCAACATAATTTATTGCCGTCATCAAGCTCTTGAGCCAGTGGGAGTAACTTCACTTGTCCCATCATTGAACTGTTCCCACAAGCTATGGATTCACTTTCAAGGACTCTTCATCACGTTCTTGATATTTATTGCTTATTTATTATTATTCCTTTTTTTAATCTTTCTTTTGGTATCTGTTATTTTTTGCACATTGGTTGTTGCCTGTCCTGTTGGGTGCGATCTTTCATTGATTCTATTATATTTTTTGTATTTACTGTGATTGCTCGCAAGAAAATTAACCTAAGGGTAATAAATATTGACATATATGTACTTTGATAATAAATCTACTTTGAACTTTGAGGTTTGTTTCAAACCATCAGTGAGGAATCCTAGAGATATGCCCATGTGTGGCAATTTTTAAGCTTAAGACACACATACAAGACAAAGTTGCCTGCACCAAAGTAACTGTGTTCATTTCCGGTGGAAGTCACACTGGTCAGTACATTTTTTCACACAGACTATCCTAGTACAGATATTGCTTGTCCATCATACTTCCTGTGACAGGTTTTGAAATACATGAAAAAAAACTATAAAAATGGCTTCATAAACCAAATGTATAACAAATTTGTGATTCCTAACTTAATGGGAGCACCATACAAAATACCTGTTTAGTGTACTAAAATGCTCAAAAGTAAAATCTATAGATAGATTTCTTTGAAGCAAGCCGAATTTTTCACTTAATGTCCCAAGGTCTTCCATGGGTAGCTTGTGAAAGTAAATTCTGAAAAGAACTACAAATCTGTGATATTGGCTCAACTGGTTTTTCTTTCTTTCTATTTTCTCTCCCTCATGGAGACATACAGCAGGGAAACAGACCTTTTGGCCCATCTGGCCCATGTTGACAAAGCTGCCTCAAACAAGCTAGTTCCACTTAACAAAACTTGACTCAAAACCTTCCAAACCTTTTCTAATCCATGTATCTATCCAAATGTCTTTAGAAGTTATTGTATCTATCGCAACCACTTCCTTTGGCAGCTGATACAAAACATACCATCTGTTGTGTAAAAAAAAGCCATCAACTTCCTTCTAAATACATCTCCTGATACCCCAACTTTGAGCAAGGACTGAGTGCATTCATCCTATCAATACCCCTCATGATTTTACACGCCTCTATATGATCAATCTCCTACAATCTTAAGGATCCAGCCTCTCCTTATAACTCAGTCCTTCAAGTCCAGGTAGCAGTCTCGCAACTCTTTTCTGCACATCTTCCAGTTAAATAACATCTTTCCTAGAGCATGGCGACCAAAACTGAACAGAATTCTACAATGTGAGGCCTCAACAGTATCCTATACAACTTAGCTGAATTAAACTGCATTTGCCATTTGTTGGCCCATTATTCAGCTGGTCAAGATTTCAAGTAAATTCTGTTAACTTTTTTTATTGCTCACTATACCACTACACTTCTTTCCTCGTTTCCTCTCTGTAAATGGAGGGCATGCTCAGCCTGAATTGCTAGGCTCTGTACTTCACAATTCCTAGTCTCTTGTCTAACTGCTCTGATTCACTCACTGACCAGATGACCTTGCTTAAGGCTTATCCTAGTAGTCATCCCTGTTTTACCTTCTCGGACATCCCTCCCTACCCCTACCTAGTTCAACTTCATCAGCTTCTTTTGTCTCCTGGTCAAGATGATGGCAAGCTGTAATATCCATTGAGGCCGTGGCTCAGACTTGGCTTTTTTTGGGGAGATGGGGTTCATAGGGATGATTTTGGTGACAGTGTGGAGAGTCAGGGGTCAGTTTGGTGTTTAGGACCAGGGATAAGGCAGAGTTAGAAGTCAGGGTCAGTAAATGAAAAGACAGAAGCATGAGCTGGAGGGTAGAGTCTAGGTTTAAGCATTCTGCCGTCATAGGCAGGCAATCCCTGTGGATGGAGGACATAGACCAATAATCCCTGTGGCCAAGGACCAAGGATGAGGGTCAGAGACCACACCCCTCCCCCACAAAGCAGTCGGCAAGTCCCAGGGTTGGTGATCCATGTAAGCAGGAGGCACAAAACCCAAAGGTCAAAGTCTTGTGATCAACAGAGGACAATGCTCAAAGGTTGAAGCCCTTGGGTCGTCTGATGTCTGAGAGTCTGGACAAGGGACTGGAGGGTGGAGACCCAATGTGCAAGAGTCTGAGACTCCAGGGACTGGAGGATAGGAGGTAGGCTGTCCTGAGGTTAATGGCCTGTCTGTAAGAGTGTGAGTGGTAGGTGGGAAAGGGGATTGCTTTGCTGTTGTTGTGGTTTGTTGTTGTTGTTCTTGCTTGTGTTATTCTGTTAAACATTGTGGGCATCTATATGTTGTCACCAGAACGTGTGGCAATATCACCAGAACGTGCGGCAATACTTGCAGGCTGCTCCCAGCACATACTTGGGTTTTATCATCATTCTCTTCTTCTTCAGCTGTCCATCAATTTTCGATGTTGACTGAGGCCTGGGCAAGGTTGTATGGAAGACCGGCAGTTGCCCAT
Organism: Mobula hypostoma; assembly: GCF_963921235.1. Classification (NCBI taxonomy): domain Eukaryota; kingdom Metazoa; phylum Chordata; class Chondrichthyes; order Myliobatiformes; family Myliobatidae; genus Mobula; species Mobula hypostoma. Next base: position 83,343,389 of record NC_086101.1, on the reverse strand, counting down.
GCTGCAAGTCTCTCCTCTCCATGCCACCGATGTTGTCCAAGGGACTAGGACCCATACAGCTTGACACCAGTGTTGTCGCAGAGCAATATGTGGTTAAGTGCCTTGCTCAAGGACACAACACGCTGTCTCAGCTGAGGCTCAAACTAGCGACCTTCAGATCACTAGACCAACACCTTAACCACTTGGCCACGTGCCACACATAATAGCCTCATTATTAAAGCATGAATGCATTCTACAATCTTGAGATTCATCTCCTTACACAGAGCTACAAAACAAAGAAACCCAAAAGAACTCATAAAAAACAAGACTGCAAACATCAAATGTGGAGAGACAGAGACACACACACAGACACAGAAACACAGAGACACAGAGACAGAAACAAATCATGCAAACAATAAAAGTAAGCATTCAGAACAAAAGTGAGCCATAGAAATGAAGCGCGGAACGGCCAGAGCCTCAGCCTCAGCCTCAGTTCCGCGCAGAGACGATTAAATATCACATAGACCTCAGATGCAGAGCCCAGAACAGGCCAAATCATCAGCCTCAGTTCAGCACAGAGCAGAGTAAACATTGCGGACCAGCGAGCAGATTGTGATGTTTGTTAACGCAAATGACAGTTTTCACCCTAAGTAACAAATATTAAGTTCAAAGACAGCCATTCTTCAGATTTGAATGTGAATTGCAAATGGAATTTAAAAAGTAGCCCTGAACAATAGTTTTCCTGGAACTGTGGAATGAAGTTGATATCAAACTAGACAATGCTAATTAACATTCATTTTGGGTGCCTGGAGTGTGGGTGAGAAGGAGGAGGTGTGAAACTACATGTAATTCAAAGGAAGCATTGTAACTATGGAATTATCTTACTGTTACCTTTGATCTTTAACATATAAACATGTTATGCAATATTGGGTTGAGGGGTCTCCTCCTTCCAGACCATCTCATTTTGTTGAATAAAAGACTTCTGTGTCCACTAGCTTCAATGTTGCTGCGGTGACTTTGTTCACATTACCACACTTAGGATGGAACCTGACAGAGTTTCACTGAGAAATCAGATTCTTTGATAAATCTGTATGCAGGAAAACTTGAAGGGTGCAAATCACAAGCACTTTTGCCTTTTAAATGGTGGGCCCTCAGGGAAGCATGCTTGCGAAGCCATGAACTTTGTTCTGGGTTTGAGTTCTTAATCTTTGAACATTCTTTTCATCAAATGGCCAAAGGCCATACTGGGAACCTGGAAGTGATGGTGAATTTCAATAATGTTGTCTTTGCTAAGAGGTTGCTTGGAAACTGTCTATTCCTTTACCAGGTCTTATCCTGGACTCTTACCATCCAAGACCATTGCTGTGCAGCATGAAGACATTTATTTCACAGATCAAAAAGATTGTTTGGAGGGCTTAACTTCAAATTTAGAAAATAGGCACTGAAATAGAATACAAATTAGAGTAGATGGAGCACTACAGAATAGATACTTTTATTCTACAATACTAAGGTAAATTATAATTGTGTTGAGAAAGATTCACCAGTTGATGCCTATCCATTGAAGATTCCAAACTCCCTTTAGCAATATCAAATAAATCCCAGTTTCCAAATTCAATCGGGTCGCCGCCAGGACAAAAGAGGTGGCAAACACTGGCTGAAGATAAATAGAAAAAGAAAAAAAAAAGCAAATACCCATTTATCTGAGAAAACAGCTTCAATATTTTATGAAATCTACATTTTCTCTCTCAAGCTTCAAGAGAAATAGTTCAAAGCCATGTGGACCACTTGTGTTCAGAAGGTCAACTATATGTTAGAATCTATCCTTCTAATAGATTATACGTAGTCAGGCAATAATTCCTGTACAAGGTTATGGCTGGAACTGTATCACTGAGATTGTCAGTGCTTAAGACAGACTTCAAAGTTTATGGCTGCAACACAAGGGCTATGGTAGCTTCACCTCAAGGTAATAAGAATCTAAAGATTTCGTACAAGATAAAACTGAAAAGCTGCAGAGACAATAAGATTTATCTTCCCCAGAAATTCTCACTTTTGTGCAAAGATTCAAAAGCATTTAGCATGGAATTGCTAATCCAACCTTACCAGAAAATGCTTCAAGTTATGAAGAAACAGATGACTCAATTCAAGTCCTCAAGTAGCTTTTTTTTAAACATTTCCTATACATCTGGAGTCAAAAATCAAGTCCGGTAACAATTAAAATAACAGTGGAACATGGCCACCAGTATAGCTAATGTCAAAAAAGAGAGAGCAGTTTAACAATTGCTCATCCACAAGCCAAAATGTAGAACTATATCTTTAAGAAATCCTAATGTTCTTCTTGCCAAAGAGAAATAGGTTCCAGGCAACTTGAGTAAACTTGTTCTCTATAACCCAAACTTATATCAACTTACATCATCACTTTATCTCACATCATGAGAAACCAACTCTTGTTAAAGACAAAATATGATACAATTATTTACCCATTTCAGATTAATGACAAAAAATGTCATTGCCCTCAATACTTCACTTGAACGTTCATGTCATTTAGTCACTGGCGAGAATTTAGTGCTGAGAGTTTGCATGTTTGTTATAAGTAAGAGAAGTTTTGATTTTAAATTTACAATTGAAAGCTCTGATCACTCACTTTACATTTGGTATTCTGACTGTATTTCAATAAGTAACAAACTAATAAAATTGATATGGCTCCAATACCATGGAAAAATATTATGCAGAGTGACAGCTTTTGTGGTCATTCAAAATCTGCACCACTATCTTTTTTTAATTAAATTTTTCAGTTTCAGTATGCTGTTGACGAACAATCAGCTACCCTTTCTTCCTGCCTCAGTAACACTCTTTACGACAAGACACTGCTAGAAAGTTTCAGAACTGTTGAAGACCCTTAAGTACATGATGGACAGTGAACCAACACAAGACTGCACACAAGCACACTGATGCTAAACTCAATTGTCTAATGGCCCCAGACCCAAGGTGCTAGGTGCAATAGAACATGTCTTAAAGTTTTAATGGGTGCAAGGGTGAAGTGGGGCCTGGTGCAGTGGAGGTGGGACTGTTTCTTCAAGGGTCAACCCAAGGAGATGGATGTCCTATTTACCTGCTTTATTTTTGTGTGCCCAGGAAGTGATGAATTGTGAGGGATGGAACAATGAGGTCAATGCCATGCTGAATATAGTAGTGTACCATGGGTATACCTCCTGAATGCTCATGACTTCACGGAAACAGACATCCCACCTCTCCCGGAAGTTCCGGGAGTCTCCCGCATATTAATAGTGGCTCCCTGATGCCTGCAAATTATATACAATATCACAGAAATCAATTCTTTGAGAGCAAGAGAGAGAAAGCAAGACAGAGCGCACGCGAGCGACCACGGGAGCAAGAGAGAGCGGGCAAGCACGAGCGACCGGGGGAGAGGGGGAGAGGGTCCCAAAAAAAATATAAAACGTATGTCACCCCAGACTACCCTAAAGTGTACCCCTGCCTAATAGGGGTCAAAAATAATGACACTGTTACTCGCTGCACTGTTTGCAACAGTGACTTTTCTATTGCCCATGGTGGGTTAAGACTGTAAAAGACATGTTGAGGTGAGTTTAACAGGTGTAATTCATTCATTAGCATAGCTAACGTTATTTAAACTAGCTGGCTAGCTGCTAAGGAGCTACTGTATTGCAGACATCCCACCTCTCCCGGAAGTTCCGGGAGTCTCCCACAAATTGATGGTACTACCTCCCTGAAATGAGTTTTTGCAGGGTGGGATGCCTACGGGAAGGTAAAAATCATGCATTAAAAGTAGATTTTCAATTAAACCCACATAGTGCATGAATTCAATCTTTCACCAAAATAACCATCTGAATCAGTTGTAGAACAGTACAGCATAGGAAAAGTCACTTCGGCCAACAAAGCTGGCTGAACCAGCTAAAAAGCAAAATCAAAAGTATCCAAACACTAATCCCTCCTATGTACTCCACTTCTATACCCTCCACCTTCCTTGCATCCATGTGCCTATCCAAGCATCTCTTAAAAGCCTTTAATGTATTTGCCTCTACCACTATACCAGGCAGTGCATTTCAGGCATTTGCGGCTGAGTAAAGAAATTTAAACCTCACATACCCCTTTGAAGCTACCCCTCTTACTTTCAATGCATACCCTCTGGTATTAGGCGTTTCAACCCTGAAAACAGATACTCCCTGTCCACCCTATCTATTTCTCTCATAAATCTTATAAACCTCTACTCAGATCTCCCCACAGCCTCCGACACTCCAGAGAAAATAACCCAAGGTTACCCAGCCTCTCATGATAGCACGCCTTCTAAACCAGGCAACATCCTGGCAGTTAGCCATGAAATTTTCCAATAACTGAGGTGGAATATCTATATAGTGAGAATATCACAGCCATTTCTGAAGAAAAGGGACAACTTGCACATCAAGTGAATATTTTAATTCCACTTGGACTCAAAATAATAGACATCCTCATTGTAAACTCTGGGAGAGCATAAGGGCTGTTGGAGACAGTCAACTGAAGCAGTCATTTACCACCACCAAATAATAAATGGTATTAAAATAACCTTTGCCTACTACTGCCTGCCAAATTCAGCTGGGCTTTCCTACTGCACTGCTACATCATTTTCCTGATTTTCTACCATTGTCATATTTGTGAGTTTTTTAATAAAATTGCAGTGACAACTGGACAGATGTGGGTTACACTCACTTAAAAAAAATTAAGATGAAATTGTATATAGTTATGCTACAGAGGATTAACTCTTACACAAGGCAGCAAATATATTCACTATGTTGACTTATTGTAGGTTCTTGTTGAAGTTCTAAACTTGCAGCTCTGAAGACAAGCTGATGACCAGTCTTTCAATTCAGACAGCGGCTGTCTGTCAGGAGTTTCTACATTCTCCCCATGACTGTAGGGGTCTCATCCGGGTACCCTGGTTTCCTCCCACAATCCAAAGAAATTGTTGTAAATTGTCCCATGATTAGGCTAGGATTAAATTGCGGGATTGCTGGGTGGCGTGTCTCTAAGGGCCGGAAGGGCCTAATCCGCACTGTATGTCAATAAACAATAGGACGTTGTCCAAATATCAAAAAAGACAAAGAGAAATGATAAACATACTGTACCGTGCTTAAGTCTTAGGTACCCTAGCTATATAGTGTATATATGCCCAAGACATTTGCACAGTACTGTATCTGTCAAATATGGAGCGGAGAGCCAGTTTGTAAATCTAGTGGGAGCAAAGGGTGTTGGGAATGGTGAGGGTGGAGCACTGCGGGAGGGTTGTGGGACAGGTGGTAGGGGAGTGCCAGGGTGGGGTTGCAGGCACACCCAGCCCCAAGACACCAGGCAAGGTCATTTGATTCCAAACAATTGGTTTATTGATCATGGTGCCAAGCTGTATGGGTCCTAATGCCCTTCCCTTGGACAACATTGGTGTCGTGGAGAGGGGTAACTTGCAGCATGGACAACTGCTGGTCTTCCATACAACCTTGCCCAGGCCTGCGCCCTGGAGAGTGAAGACTTTCCAGGCGCAGATCCATGGTCTCATAAGACTAATGGATGCCTTTATTGATCATTACAGAATGTCTCTCTGGTGCTTCCCAGTCCCTCCCCTCCACATTCCCCTTTTCCCAACCACAATTCCCCTCTCCCACTCTCAGTCCGCAACAGAGACCCATATCAGAATCAGGTTTATCATCACCCACCCATGTCATGATTTTTTTCTTTGCGGCAACAGTACATTGCAATACATAAAATTACTACAGTACCGTGCAAAGGTCTTTTGCACTCTAGCTATACATATGAGTCCAAGACTTTTGCACTGTACATGTCAGTAACTGCTAAGAATTCTATTTATGAATAATCCTCAGCAATGCTATTCTCAAATTGTCCCATTCAAAATCATGAAATTCAACAGCTTCAGAGTCAAAAATAAGCAAAATCATCCTACTCAATTTAGACATGAATTTCCCATAAATACAATAACAAGAAAGACTGAACTTTTTGTTTTTAATGGCTTTTAAATCAATAATAATCAGTCAAATTAAATATCCTGCTCAGCGACCCAACCATGTCAGGAAACTTTCCAAATTATCCAACATTTCTTTTCTGCAGTGCTTGTGTGGTTGACATTAGCTATGAAATAGTGTGGTTAACATTTATTCTAAAGTGTACTAAAGTAAACAAACATTAAACAAGCAGCCCATTCTACTTAAGTGGGTGGCAGACTACCTGTATGCTGTTGCTATTGAAAACCATTTTTCCTATTCACTTTATCTAGTTCAGTGCACAATAAGGGCAATTCTCTCTCAAGAAGTAACTACTGAATCATTGACCCCTTACTCACAAGATACTGTGTGTCCTGTTCCAAAGCGCCTGTCTCACAATTCAGCTCCTTTCTGCAAAAGCCTATTAGTCTTCTGTTTAAACCTTCCAATTAGGATATTTCACCTGTTTTTCAACAAAAGATATTTTCCCCCACCCTTCATTATGCCTTCTGACTCATCTCAAGATACAAGAGCCTTAAGACTCACACTACCAGGTTCAAGAACAGTTAGTTCCTCAAGCTCTTGAATAAAAGAGGCTTAACTACAACACTTGTCCCATCAACAAAATGTTCCAACACCCAATGATCTCGCTTAGAGTCCTTAAAGTTATCTCATTATCTCATGTTCTCATTGCTTATTGCTATTTATTTATACTTGCATTTGCAGTTTGTCGTCTTCTGCGCTCCGATTGATTTTTCATTGATCCTGTTACAGTTACTATTCTGCAGACTTGCTAAGTATGCCCACAAGAAAATGCATCTCAGGATTATAGTTAGTGACATGTTGTATATGTACTTTGATAATAAAAGTTACTTATAACTTTAGAAATATTTTCATGTCTCCATCAATGTTGCTCAGGTGACGCAGATAATATGTGCTTTATATTATTGTTAACATTAACTTCACCCAATAAAACTTTCAAATCCCATCCTCTAGATGCTCTTCCGATTACCAAATCTAAAATTGTAATAGTGGCAAAATACTAATGAAATTTAGCTCAAGAGGTTTAAAATGTATTATTGTGAAATATTTAACTACAGGATATTTAATTTTGTTCTTTAGAAATTTCAATCAGAAAACCGCTTTCAGGCAATAAAATCAAAAGGCAGAAGAATAATACACAAACTGTCGGGTGCTCTGCACAGGACACCTCATAAATTATGGACTGATCGTGAAAAATGATACTCACCAATTATCCAAAAGGGAGGAAAAAAACTGGCAACTGGCTGAAAGATACCAACACCAGTGGTAAAAATGATCTTAAACTGCAAATGCATTCTTTAATTTTCATTAAATGGAAGAAGTCTACTTAAGAAAAGAGTAACACAGCTCCTTGGAAAAGCTAATAAGCCTTTTTTCACCAAATTACAAGCATCAAAATATCTACAATGCTATTAAACAAAAATTAATTTCCTACCCACTAAATGCTTTTTTTAAAAAATGTGCTTAATGTCTTTGGACTTGTGACTTCCTATCTCATGCCTCTCATTCTCGGAACAATTGCTGGAAATTTTCCATTTCTAGATACTACCACAGTAACCAAATAACATTTCTGCAGACTGAAAACTAATTATATCCTACAAAAACAGACTTTTCTCCCCTCAGTTTTGATAAGATTCAAACTAAAGGTCATAGGGTTATGTTGAAAGGTGAAATATTTAAGGAGAATCTAAGGAGGATTGTACGGAATATGGAACTAGCTGCCAATGGAAGTGATGCAGGTTCTGGGTGGTGAGGTACCGATACACGTCTACCAAAGGAGGGTTAAGGCACTCCTTTGCTCTTTTAGTCTGCAGGTCACCCTAGGACACCGTGCAGTGTCTGCTCAGCCACACCCCTCACCACCCCGATCAGGGTCACTTGAAGCCATGGGAGCAGGTGGTGGATGGTTGTATGAATAGCTGGCACATATCACAAGTCCTGGTTTGTGACCACTGATGTCAGGCAGACAATCTCTGAAGAGTATTGATAATTTCAGTGGTCACCCGTCTTGTAAAGTCACTGCCCAGAAAAAGGCAATGACAAACCACTTCTGTAGAAAAATTTACCAAGAACAACGATGGTCAAAGACCATGATCGCCCACATCATACGACATGAAACATAGTGATGATGATGAGCTGCAGGTTCAATTGTAACACTTAAGGGAAGTTTGGATAGGTACATAGCCAAGAGAGCTATGATCTGGTTGGAAGTAGATGGGACTAAGCAGAAGACCAGGCCACCATGGGCTAGATTGGCCAAAGGGCCTATTTCTGTGCTATGGTGCTCTCTGGGTCACTATTGTTACAAAGATAATTTATTCCTGCTTAATTTTTTTCCCCAGCCTTCAGTATTACATTATTATGTTCAAAGATCATCTAGGTGAGTTGGAGCACAATCAACTGTTTAACTTCTTCCTTAATCAGTTGCAATGACTTCTCTTCATATTCTTGCATGGTTACCTCTAATACTCCCCCAAGGAATTGTTCTTTGTTTTTAATTTCTCATCAATATAACACTTACTACAGCCATGATTTCTAACACAGTTTCACACTACACTAGCTCCACCTTGTTACTCCGTTTTTTAACCTGTCTACTATTTGTACATAGTATGTTTCTCTGGTTATGTAGTACTGGAGGCACAGACCTTTCTGCCAAGTAACTATTAGGCTGCCTTAAGCTACCATTTCCATTTGCAATTACAAAATCTGTTCCCCTACTTCCCCATCCTTCTTCCAGGGAACTTTCTGAAAATGAACTAAACTGTTCACTCCTAATGCAAAATAGGCTTTTGCCACATATCCTTGGCATCACTAAAAGCAACTATTACTTCAGTAAAATCACCAGCTCTGCCCTGCCTCTTTAGTTGCTGAAGAAGCCCTCAACCAATTTCTGGTTACTTCAAGGCTGGCTTATTCCAATGCTTATAAATATAAGATTGCCCGAAAATTCTCCTAACTCATGCTGCTAACTCTGAACTAATCTGCACTAACTTCTGGCCATTCACAATATATATCCTAGTTTTTTTTTTAAAAAAAGACTCATCTTCTGGCTCCTCGTTATTTACCTCTTTGAGTTTAACATAAATCTTTGCTTCACATCGTGGCCTCTCTTTAATTTCTTCCAACACTCCGATGAGCTAGAGGCCCTGCACTTCTTTATTTCTGGGCTCTTAATCAATTCCTAATCCCCACCTTCCACCAGTGGATGTCAAGTCTACTTTTATTTATTTTTTATTGAGATTCAGCACAGAGTAGGCCCTTCCAGTCCTTCGAGCTGTGCTGCCCAGCAACCCCCAATTTAACACAAATCATGGGACAATTTGCAATTAACCTACCAACCGGTACATTTTCGGACTGTGGGAGGAAACCAGGGCACCTATAGGAAACCCACACAGTCACGGGGAGAACATTCAAGTTCCTTATAGATAACAGCAGGAATTGAACCTGGATCACTAGTACTGTAAAGTGTTGTGCTAACCACTACGCTACCATGCCGTCCCTTCTGCTGCTAATGTTTTAAGCTCTGGAATTTTCTCAGATTCCCTCGATCACAATTTCCTCCCTCAAGGTGCTTGTTAAAACCAACCTCTTTCACCAAGGTCTAGGTAATTTCATCTAAAAATCTTTTTTAGCTCAGTATCAGATTTTGTTGACAATGCATCTGCAAAGTGCCTTAGGGCATTGTACTATATCAAAGGCGCTATATAAATACAAGTAATTGCTGGTATTGCTATATTTCTGTTTTTAAGTAATTTCCCTATCATTACACTACTGTAACACATCATTTACTATAGAACAATACATCCAAACTGTAAGACTATAAATTCTTCATGCTTGAAAACATATCACTAACCAACTTTTTTTTTACAGTAGCTTTCATTTATTCCTTACAAATTTGTTGATAATAGCAGGTTTTGGGGCTTTTATAGTATTTTCATGCAGAAATTGAGCTATATTTAAATGATCTGTTTTAAAATTAAGTGCCTATTTTCACAGGTTTAAACAGTTCTCAGCATTTGCTCAAAGGAATATTAGTGAGTCAACTATCCTTACCGCTTCCCCAGTGAACATGAGACATCTGTCCTTGTGATTCAGATTTCCACTCAGTCATCCACTCAAGACCATCTTTTTGTACAGGAGATAGTCTGCTGAAAATAAGCACTTGACATGGTGATGGCCAATTTAGACCACATGTCAAATAGTAAATACCCAAACGAAGTTGCAGTTAGACCTGTCTTGCCTTTTCCTTAAGTGCACATGGTGAAGACACAAGGGAGACATACACACATATGGTCCATCAACCTAGTTGGATCGCAGAAGGAAGCTCAGCCAAGCACAAGGTCGGTCAGAATCAGAGGTCATCTAGGAAGTTAAAACTGTAGTTTTTAATAGTTTTTTTTAAATTTCCCTACAAATGTACATAATTGAAACTGCCTGCTTCTAAAATTCCATTCAGTCAAGTAAATCATTTTAAGTATCCAGTAACATTGAAAGGTTTTAAAATCGCCCTGCTGAGAGGCTGAAATATATATGATGGCAAAACAGAGCAGGCCAGACCTTGCAGGCACTTGCATTGCTGCTTGTAATCACCTCATGTCCAATCTTACAAGTTGCCAATACAGAGGACCCTGAAGCATCATGTGTGGATGCAGTGTGGCCTGAGCAGTCGGGCTTTCAGATCATCAAAACACCTGAAAGTTAGACAGTAGCAAAACCACATCCCTAACAATGACAGCTGTCCAAACCACTGCTTTTTTTAATGTCTGAAAGTTTCTGACTTTTAAAAATCAAAAATTCCTAAAAATGAAATATGATTTAGCAAAATTTTATAACTAAGCTACATACTCAAAGTAGGTGCCTAATTGAAAGGCATTAAATAAAATTCTAATTACAAAGGAACTTGCTTTCACTTTTACTTATTCTTTAGAGATACAGCAGGCTAACAGGTCCTTCCACCCCAACGAGCCCACACTACCAAATTACACTCATCCGACCAACTGAACCACTAACCCATACGGGAGGAAACCGGAGCACCCAGAGGAAATCACCCCACACAGTCCCATACCCCATGATCACAAGTAGAATGTACAAACTCCTTACAGACAGTAGCAATCGAACCAGGGTTTCTGGCCCAGTTGTGTATCTAATATTTAATTAATGCATGTAAATATATTGTGCATATCTTGGGTATACATGGTGATTAAGTATTCTTGTTTAACTAATTCAGTGAGTTATATGTATAAATATGTGAATTGCACAAATCACCACACTACTCATGACATGTGCGCACCTCGCTTAAGAGTAAACTTGGAAGTTAGACCTGCATTTTGGGCTCACGTGTCTTCCTTTGAAGTAGTTTCATGTTTTGAAGTACAAAACATAATAAGCCCTGTAATAGCATTACACTAACCACTTCACTAACATGCCGACCCTGTTCTCCTCTCTATAGAATATGATCCTCAATGAAGTCATAGGGGCTCCTTTCCCCGAGTACAAGCCAGCCCAGAACTCAACCATTGAGCCTAAGTTGTAAAAGCCCATAAATCAGCTCCATTGTTTGCAGTGGGGGATGAAGAACGAGAAAGTAAAAGAGAAAATGGGGGATCAAGCTGTGGTGTGTTTTAACCAATCAAGTTTTTTTTTTAAATATAATTTTTATTGAGTTTTCAAAATGATTACATAGAATGATAATATCTACCCTCCCCCTCCCCTTAACCCTTCCCCCCGATATATACCCCTACCTGAAAAAAAGAAAAAAAAGAAAAAGAAAGAAGAAAGAAGATCAAGTTTGAGATGGCTGCCCTTGACCACACTTGTGTGGATGTCAAAGATTTTCTAGCATTGAGAACCACCAGCAAAGTTTGGGCAAGCATGTAAATAATCTAAGAGCAGGGTATTCACTTAACAAAGTGGTCAGTAACTAAAAGATGTATTTGTAAATTGATTGGTAGAACAAACTGAAAGATGAGAGTTTAAATTAATAAGAGCTGTGGGCCTGAAATTTACACTAAAAAGGTAGAAGAGAAGGAATCCCTGAACTGACTTACAGAAGTCTTTAGTGAGCAAGATCTGGCCCATTCTTTTCCGTTCATATTATCACATGCATTTCAACCTTCCAATACGTTGACTGACAATGCCTCACGAAGGCCAGCAGAGATGTGTAGCCTTTAAAGTAAAGTTTATTATCCAAGTACGTATATATGTCACCATATACTAACTTCAGATTCATTTTCTTGCAGGCATTCACAGCAGAACAAAGAAATACAACAGTCAATGAACTACATGCAAATACTGACAAAAAGCCAATGTGCGAAAGACGACGAACAGTGCAAGTAAAAACAAAACTACAAATAAACAAATAACACCGAGAACATGAGCTGTAGAATCCTGGAATGTTAGGCCACAGGTTGTGGAATCAGCTTAGAGTTGCAGTAAATGAAGTCATCCATGTTGGTTCTGGAGCCTGATGGCTGAAGGGTTCCTGAACCTAGTGGTGTGGGACTGGAAGCTCCTGTACCTCCTTCTCAATGCCATCAGCAAGAAGAGAATGTGGTCTAGATTAGGGGTTTGTAACCTTATATATGTCATGACCAATACCATTACATAAAGGGTCTGTGGACCTCGGGTGGGGAACCCCTGGCCTAGACGGTGGAGGACCTTGCTTCCTTGAGGCAGTGCTCCTTGCAGACGCGCTCAGTGACGGGGAGGGCTTTGCCTGTAATACACTGACCATATCTGCCACTTTTTGTAGGTTTTTCCATCCTTGGGCACTGGTGTTTCCATTCCAGGCCCTGATGCACCCAGCCAGGATATTCTCCACTGTACATCTATAGAAATTTGTCAAACTTTTAGATGACTAATTTGCGCAGACTTCTAAGAAAGTAGAGGCAAGGTCCTGCCACCTTTGTGATGACACTTACATACTGGTATCAGGACAGATCCTCTAATACGATAATGCTAAGGAATTTAAAGTTACTGACCCTCACTCACCACCTCCATTCCTCTAATGAGTGATGGCCATGCACATGATGGAACGAATACTGTCCTGTGTGTTAAGTTCCTGGGATTTTACACTGGTACACTCCCAGGTTACATTAATGCCTGATTAGATAATAGAAGTGCAGCAAACTCCTGAATGCATATCGCTGATAGGGGTTACGGGAATGAGAAGTGAAGAGAATAAATGTACTCATTCCGTTGATATTGTGGTAAGTCATTGATGCACTTCAGAGCAATTAGCAAAAGCAATGCAGATTCTCATCCATCAGGTGATGCCTCAGAAATAAATAGCAGTAAGCACAACTCAGGGCCTAAGACAAGCAAAAGGTGAATAAATACTAACTTTTCCTTTGTGCAACTGTCTCCAGTGAAGTTGCAAGCTGCAAGCTGCAATTCATAGATAAACCCGTGTATACCACAAAGGACTACAGCCCTTTAATGCTATCACATCAAAATGACACGCTTTTGTTTCTGAGCATATCATCCAATACAAATCCTAGTCTATGAATTTACTCAGTTTACAGATCAACATACCATAAAACAAACACACCAGTAATTAAACTTGCACATTCTGTTCTCCTTGATGTTGCTACACAGCAATAACACTGCAAGATGTTTTAACATTTTCATCTGTGCAGGATATTTTTTTGCAAACAACATCCTTTGTCTTGACGGTTTTCTAGTTTTAATGGACTTATTCTGCGTATATTTACAGTACAGACTATTGCATTTTTCATTGCATGAGAGGATTCTTTCAAGGTCTAATCGATACAGTTTGTGCACTGGACTCTGTAGTTCGCTTTATGTGTTTCTGGTTTCTGGCTGCTATTTTGATTGGGGTGGACAGGCTCTGCATCCTGCACTAAACAAACAACACAACATGTCAAACTGAACTGAGCTGAACTGAATATTGCTGGACTGTTTCGTTGACTTTGTGGTTTGATGTTTTATATTTTGTGTTTTCACTCCTGCTTTTGCCGTTTGTACGATTCACTTTTTGCGCCTTGGGGGTTTGTTATTTTTCCTGCGAACGGGTTCCTTGGTTTTCTTGGTTTCATGGCTGTCTGTGGGAAGGCAAATCTCAGGGTTGTATATTATATACATACTTTGATCATAAATGTACTTTGAATCTTTCCCTATCTTTTCACCAAAACAACTCGAACCAAAAGCAGATGGTTACATTTGTTTTTGCAACCCTTCTGCATCCTTTATCATCTCTACAGAAATTGATATGGTTGAGCGTTCTAGTCTCAATATCTATTATCCAGATGAGAGTGCCCCATCTGACCTTAATCATAATAGTCTAAATATGACAGAACATCTCCAATAACAAATTATTTTTCTGCCGTCTGAAGTGCCTCAAACAACACTTCTTCCTTTTCTGCAACTAACTGGAATTGATAATATTAACACCTGATAGGAAAGGCTTGCATGCAGTTCCTAGAAGGGCTAATAAATTCTTAAAACTGCTCTAGGTGTTGGTCTGAATTTTGGTAACTCTGGGCCATTGTGACACAAACTGAAGTGGCACAAAGTTACCACAACACAAGCTGCATGAAGCCAATAATCCAACACATGCACAGTTCTTTTTCTACCCCTTCTCGTAGAATTTCATTGATATAAATTGGCAGCCAACACACCTGCTAGTTTGATTCTTTATCATTTTCTGGAGTCCATATCAGCAAAACACTCCATACATTCACAGAAGTACTTTTGCCACCATTTCCTTCAGTTTCTGCCAGAGCATTACTCCTCCTCCTTCCCATGCCTACATCAGTTCACAACACTGAGCCTCCTTCCTTTCCAGACTCTCTCCTTCCCTTGGCTCTTTTTGTTCCTCCTGCATTTCAAGGTAGTAGCTGTTCCTCCTTTAAAATGAGGTGAAATTGACACTCGTCTCCGTTCTCCAATGAGAATACACACCTCAGTAAAATAATAAACCAAGGCATAAGCAATTAGATTGGGATAACAGACTGAATAGATTTTTGTGGCCAGAACTTTTCCACAGAAGGCAATGATGCGAAAGGTATTGTCAACATACTTGTCCTCACTGTGATGGACTAGGCCAAATCCAGATTGGATTTGGTAGAGGCAATAGAAGTTTTATTTAATTATTTATTCAGATCAAAGTTCAAAGTCCATTCATTATCAAAGTATTTATACAACCTTAAAATTTGGCTACTTACAGGCAGCACAAAACAAGAAACCCAAAAGAACTCATTTTTAAAAAGATCAAACACCCATTGTGCAGGGAGAGAAAAAACAAAATCGTGCATACAATAAAAGCAAGCAAACAGCATTCAGAACTACAGTGAGGCCATACACAGGAAGCCAAGAGCAGCTGGAGCAGGCCCACAGCAGAGCAAAATATCGCGAAGCACGCAGACACTGGAAGATAAAATGTGGAATCAGCCGTTCCAGAACTTTGAGCCCAAATTCCCAGCAATCCCCCAATTTAACCCTAGCCTAATCACGGGACAAGTTACAATGACCAATTAACCTACCGACTGGTATGGGCTTTGGACTGCAGGAAGGAACCGGAGCACTTGGAGGAAACCCACATGGTCACAGGGAGAACGTATAAACTTCTTATAGGCAGCAGTGAGAATTGAACCCCAGATGCCTGTACTGTAAAGTACTGTGTCCTCTACTATACTATTGTGCCGCCCCCTTTCTTGGACATAGCATCTACATGGTTGGTCCAGGACAGGGTACAAGTGATGCTCACTCTGGGAAACTGAAACTGTCAAACCTCTTGACCTCAGCAACATTGATGTAAACAGGAACTGTGCTCCACCCCACTTCTTGAAGTCAATGACCAACTCTTCTGTTTTGCCCACCATGAGGGAAAGATTAGTCACCATGTGACTAGGATCTCTATCTCCTTCTTCTACTCTGGCTCATCACTGAGACATGGCTCACATCATCTGCAAACTGACAGATGAAGTTAGAGCAGAACCGAGCCATATAATTGTGAGCGTACAGGGAGCAGAGTAGCAGGCTAAGGAAGTAGCTTTGTGGGGCACCTGTGCTGAGAATATGCCCAGCAGAGGTGTTGCTGCTATCCTTGTTGATTGTGGTTTGCTGATTAGGAAGTCAAAGTTTCAAATGCATAGGGCAGTGTCAATTTTTTTAAAAAATGGGTGTCTTTACTGTCCAGGTGCTCTAGAGTCAAGGCACGGTAGAGTAGTGGTTAGCAGAACACTTTACAGTACAGGCAACCCATGTTCAATTTCTTCCGCTGTCTGCAAGGAGTTTATAGGTTCTCCCTGTGACTACGTGGGATTCCTCTCAGTACTCTGGTTTCCTCCCACAGTCCAAAGGCGTACCTGTTGGTAGGTCAACTGATCATCATAAATTGTCCCATGATTAGACTTGGATTAAATTGGGCAATTGCTGGATGGCAGGGCTCAAAGAGTCAGAAGGGCTTCTTTCACGCCATATCTCAATAAATAAATGAGTGTAAGGCCAGGGAGATGATGTCCATCATAGGCATCATTTGGAAAGCCAGAGTTAAACGTGTGACATGACCAGCCTTTCAAAGCACTTCATGATAGTGGATGTTATTAAGACATCTCACTGTTTTATTTAACATGAAATTTGTCACGTTGCTGCAGCAGTCCAAATGTTATTTCATTATCATTAAGTGCTTCTTCTGAATGCATGCTCTTATTTAAGAAAGGCTATTCTTTGTATGCCAGATACATTTCACTAAATAAACCTCATGCTCGCCAACCATCTAAGTTTATATCAAAGATAAAAGTGAATTTCGAGAAGAGAAACACAAAAGAAATAACTACCACATAGTCTCATTTTTCACATCTAAAAACACAGCAGCACTGGAATGTTTTAGTTTATTTCCTGAATTCTAATACAGTAATTATTTGTCATAATGTCTCCTTCGGGACCCATAAGAAAGCAGTGTTATGGTGAAGGGCAAGTTGCAGTGAAGTACAAGGAACCTGCACTTGATAATAATTATTTAGCAAAATGACTAATTTACCTTATGATTTTTTGGGGGAACATTGCCTAACACTAATGATTCAAAAGCTTTTAGGGAGCCATAAATAACACACTTTATTTTGTAGCCTAGTGGTTAACCTAAAGTACAGTTACTGTAACGGGGAAATTGGCTGTACAGTAGGTCCTTTACTTTCACTTTCTCTTCCATTAGCCAGCATTTCAAGTAGCAAAAGAATATAATAACATATTCTGCATTTCAAAAACTTCAGTCATGTCAGGATTAAGCCCACATACATTTAAAAAGGGTAAGTAAATACATCACTTAAAAAAATTAATGTGACATCATGTGTTTAAGTAGATTCGCAATATTTTATATCCCTCAGAATTCCTACCAATTAGATTTCACAAATATTAATAGAAAAATTCACTTTCAAGGACTCTACAACTCACATTCTCCATATTTATTCCTCTTACTTCTTTTTGTACTAGCACAATTTGTTATCTTTTGCACATTAGTTGCTTCTCTCTTGATGTGTGAGGTTTTCCATTGATTCTATTGTTTTTCTTTATTTATTGTGAATGCCCACAAGAAAGTGAATCTTAGGGCAGCATATGGTGAAATACATGCACTTTGTTAATGAATGTACTTTAAACCTTGAATTTATACACTCAAATTTTTCAAAAAAGACTCACTAACTCTAATGTGTCTAGATAATTATGAACCAGATAGATATATTATGCAACAAAAGTTATGAACTAGGTAAAGAAAGCATAACAGAAATATATTAAGAATATAGTGATGAGAATAATCTCCTGCATCTTACATTGGATAAACTCCTCTCTATAAAATCCAATTAATTTTTCACAGTACAACTCACATAATCTGCTGTCCCATAGTTTCCTAGAACTCTCTTTCCTGGGTTCCCTTGAAACACAAGGACCCCATTTCCTACATTCCTTTTGAACACAATAGGGTCTTAAACGCTCCTTAAATTCACTCCCCCCCCCATTCCCCATGTTTCCTTTACACTCATTAGCCTGTTCCTATCATTCCCTTTTAACTCAACAGGTGGTTTGCTCCCTTTAAGCAAATCAAGACCCTGTTTTCTTTAAACTTATCAGGCTCAATGTAAATATGTATTACACTAGTGTGAAATAATTAATAAATGTGTATTAGAAAGTGCTGGAGTATTAACTGGACTAACATCCAACAGTCTAGAAGCTATCAGTCTGGCAAAGTCCTGGGGTGCTGAATTATTGGAGTGTTACCCTATCTCTAATATACCATGATCCTTGTATGCAGAATTTCTTTCTTACATACCTGCTTCTTGTCCTACTTAACAAGTTTAAATTTAAACAGATAGCAATATTTTGGAGTGGCAAAATACATCTGTATCCTCTGCCAAAAACATGAACTTTGAACTCGATCAAGCCTCTGTATAGGCAACAAAATAAGTTCTGCCAAAAACATGAACTTTGAACTCGATCAAGCCTCTGTATAGGCAACAAAATAAGTTTTGAAAGTTTGGCGTAAGCATATAAAGGAGATTACTGGCCTCATGCAGTTATATCAAACAGCTTGAGAATATATTTCAATATCCCCTGTGAAAAAGTTGCTGGTGCATCTATGTAAGTTTCTTAACAAGGGGCCCTGCTTTGGTGAAAGTGACCGATCCTCATCTGGTCCACAGGAAGGGAATATGAGAATTCTGGTGCATGTTCGACTATCAGGGTGCCATTAGTTTGCACTGCTATGCTAAACCAAGACTGTCCATATTCCGAATTAGATGTGAAAAACAGAGGTCATTTCAAAAAAAAGAGCAGGAGACTTATCTTCAGTGCCCCAGCCAGTACTTATCCGTTAATTTGACTGCAGGTCAGATTATTTGGTCTTTATCATATTGATGTTTGTGGGACTCTGCTGATGCAAATTAACTGATGCATGCCCTAAAATACACTTCAAAGTGACAACACTTGGGATAAGGCATTTTTGCACATTCTGAAAGGGGCTGAGATTGTGCTATACAACTGAATATCTTCACTTAAGATTTTAATTACATTTATAAAATCTCTACCACAAACTCCCAATTCAAAACAGAATGATCAAGCCCTACCACATACTTGCATGTTCTCATTCCTGGAAATGGTTTTATTATATTTGTCTCTGATCATACTTTTCACTTCTTAATAGGAAGTGGCCTTTTAGTGGCACCCACCCAAGACCTGTAAAAGTCAGATATCAGTCTTGGTGCATCTGCATAATCCAAAATACCCTCTTAAGCAATGGGATGTTCTCAATATCTGCCGCTGTTGGTTTTAACCATCTCCCTGCTGCTGTTGCTACTACTCACTCCAAGCGCTAAGATCTTAGAATGCTCCCAAATACCCAAGCATTCACTCTCTCATTGTGGGCCAAACCAAGGATACTACTAATATTGTTCCCAATTGAAAATTTCCCTCTCAAATATTGTATATCCCATTATCTCTTCTAAAGCTCCCAGAAATAGGCATTTTGGCTTCAATACCAGTGCTACATCTTCATTACTTGTGGGCATACTCAATAAATCCACAGAATAATATAACCATAACAGAATTAATAAAAGACCGCACCAAGTTGGGTGCTCAACCAGTGTGCAAAAGGCAACAAACTATGCAAATATAAAAAGAAATAATAATAAAAAATAAGCATTAAACATCAAGAACATGAGATGAAGAGTCATTGAAAAAGAGGCCATTGGTTGTGAGAACGTTTCAATGATGGGGCAAGTGAAGTTAAGTCAAGTTATCCCCTTTGATTCAAGAGATTGTGGAGAATGGTACATGCCACCATTCCCCACAGTCCTTCCCAACTTCTAAGATCCACCATGAGCAATTTTAGATCAGGCTTTTTTTAATTTGGAAAACCAAAGGAATAATAACTTTTTCGGATTTGTTTATAGGGGATTGTTTAATGTCTTTTACTCAGCTAGGGGATAAATTTGATTTATCCAATGTACACTTTTTTAGATACTTAAAAATTAGGAATTTTTTACGTACTTTTCTTCCAAATTATCCCTCCACTTATCCATCTAATATAATAGATACCTCTTCCAGGTTAAACCACTCCAAAAAGGATTAATAGCTACAATTTATAAATGGTTATTGAATTTACGAATGATACCCAACAATAAAATTAAAGCTGCCTGGGAATTGGAATTTCAAGAGTTACTTTCAGATAATCAATGGAGTAAAATTTTTCATTTAGTAAATAATTCATCTATTTGTGGCCGTCATTCCTTCATACAGTTCAGGGTAGTGCATCGGGCACATACGTCAAAGGATAAATTAGTCCATATTTTTCCCAGTATTAATCCTATTTGTGATAGATGTAATACTCAGGTGGCCACTTTAACTCACATGTTTTGGTCTTGCATAAAGTTGGGGAATTTTTGGAAAGATGTTTTTAAAACCTTATCAAAAGGGCTGGATCTGGATTTACAAACAAACTTATTTACAGCTATTTTTGGGATTATTCTATCGGAAGCAGGTTATACTCCTGCTTCCGCTTAGCGAACGATAGCCTTTTCAACCCTATTGGCTAGGAAAGCCATTTTACTAAAATGGAAGGACCCTAACCCTCCTACCGCCTTTTATTGGCTTTCCTCTACCATGTCCTGTTTAAGTCTAGAGAAAATAAGAAGTCGGACATTGGATATATCCTTTAAATTTGAAGAAATATGGCAAACTTTTATTCAATATTTTCATATGATCTGATTTTTATACTGATTCTCTTCCAGCTATTTTTTCAGAACCTTGGATTTGATCAGAGAGTCTCTCTTCTCCTGGTTTTTTTCTCTCAGGATGGACTGCCCAGTCCTTTTTTTTCCTGTTTAGAACAGTGGTTTTTTTCCCTTTTTTTTAAGATATAAAAATTTCTAATAGTCCTTCCTTTCTTCATAAATTGATAAGAGGACAACGAATTACATTTTTGTCTGCATTATACATTCTATATCAAATTTATACTTTGTAGATCAACACTATGTGTGATTCTGATATTGTTTATTTTACCTTCTGTATGTACTGTTACTGACATATATTCCAGAGATATTCTCCTCTTTTTTGTATATACATTTTTTAAATCAATGAAAAGAAAAGAAAGAAAGATCCACCATGAGCATCCACTTTACAAAATTAAATTAAAAATCACCTTCTTAATCCCAAAAATTCAACCCTTATCCTCTGTAATGTTAAACTTTACTCCATGGTACTTTCAAAATATTCTCTATAACTCAATGATTCTCGCACTTCCCCTATAAAATCCCAAGCTAGAATGATAAACATTAAATCTTACTCTAGGCTTTGCACACACCATTTAAACTGATGTTTCAGAATGAGGAGCTCTTCCAACATTCAAGCAAAAGTTCCTTGCACAACCAAAACCACCAAATGACTGTTCAGATTACCTTTCATCTCGCATGCTGTTAGTGAAACCTTACAGTGCAAAACTGGCATCATCTTCTTCACAAAATGTACTGTGGTTCAAAATACCCATTAGTTGAATGCTTTGAGAATGTGATAAGGTGCTGCTTAAATGCAAGTGTTTACCCTTTGTTTTCAAATCACTCAGTGGCCACTTTATTAGGTACATCTGCAAATATCTAATCAGCCAATCATGTGGCAGGAACTCAATGCATAAAAGCATGCAGACATGGTCAAGAGGTTCAGTTGATGTTCAGACCAAACATCAGAATAGGGAAGAAATGTGATCCAAGTGACTTTGACCACAGATTGATTGCTGGTTCCAGACAGGAAGGTTTATTAATCACACTTTCCATGGAAAATTATCACTACAATCAATAACCCATAATTTCCCTTTCAGAGGTGAGCATGTGAACCGCCTGCACGACCTGGCATTGTTGTGATGTGAACTGAAGTCTCGATGGTGCAAGACGGTCGCGATGTGGCATCTACCAGCTGAATTGAGGCAGCAGGACATGGGCCAGAGGGCGGGAAATCAGCCAACGTTTTGCCATTGCTGACACAGACCTGGAACCAATTAGAAGCAGCAGGACCAAGGAAAGGCAGGGCCAAGGCATTGGGACTCGGACCCGAGAGTGAGGAACAGGCTGATGTTTGACCGCTTTATGTGTGGGGCCAGATTGGAAAGGTTGGGTACAGGCCAATTCAAGGTGGCGGGGCCCAGGCCCAAGAGCATATTGAAGTGGCAGGGCTCGGTTCTGAGAGTGAGGAATGACCTGTAGTTTCGCTGATTTAAGTGCCAGGACAGACTGAAAAGGTCAGAGTACCAGGACTGGGGGTGAGAATCTTTCACAGCTTTGGAACAATGCTACTCAAAGGCCTCAACAATCAAACGAATCTCAACCCCAACTGATAACAGCTTATTCCACCAATAATTAAGAAATCCATGTCTGCGTGCTACAACAGCCAAAGAACAATCAAGCTAGGTGAGTAAATGGCAAGTACCATTCATGTTACAAAAGGGCCAGCAATCACCATCTCCAGGCATATCCCGAGGACATTCAAAAGTACTACCATCATCAAATTCCCCTTCACCAACATCATGGAAAACATTATTCTGCAGACATGTAAACACGGTGTCTACTAAAATATGCACGCACTGACTGAATAGTCTGCTGTAAATGGCTCCTTGGCTGAACAGTTCCCCCAGTTATAAGGCACAGCAGATATGCAATGGACATATTTCTTCATTAAGGCACATGGACTAGCTAGAAAAGATTCAATACCTCAGCCTGCTTTGTACTGGAAAATGCTATCTTTTGACATGTTTTAAGTTAACATCCATTAGATGACCGATAAACATTGAAGGTTTAATTTAAGGTGAAGCTTAATGTAATCTCAGGAAGGCAAGCCCATCTGGCATTGAGATGGTGATGGTAAACAAAAAAAAAAGCACAGCAATGTGAAACAGATCGAACTATAATCTAATTCAGCTATGGTTCATTTACACAGAAAAATTAATGTGGGTTTTGAGGTAACTGAGGAGGCCTATGTGGGAACCACAGATGGGGCAAGAGGAGCCTGGCGTTAGACTGAGGCACGTTGCACTCCTTCTGCATTTACACAAGCATTCTACATGGTCCCGACGAACAGGACAATCACAATACCATCCCGAACATTCCTTCTCCACTTTGAACGGTCAATGGCCAGTGATTCCAGGTGTCAGTGAAGATGCTGAACACACCCTCTAGTACTCTTCTCTGTCTATCTGGTAACCTCTTCCCAGGACAGAGTTCAAAATAGAATGTTTGGGCACTTGGCATTAGAGACACAGTCTTGGCATGACTTAAGGAGCTGACTTGAGTGTAACTGAGATTTTACTAGAACGTTGAACAGACCAGTCACTTCGGCCCATAATTTAGTGCCAATGTATACAAACCCACCTGACAATCAATCTAATCCTTCCCTCTTACACAGCCCATGACCCTCCATTTTTCTTACATCCATGTAAATATCACTATCACAGTCCCTTAAATATCACTATCCTATCGGCCTTTACCACCAACCTCAACAGAGTGCTCCAGGTAACTATAATCACTAACTAACCTCTTTCCTCCACTCACCTCAAGCAGATGTCATCTGACGTTGGCCATTACCACCCTGAGGAAAAAGATGCTGGCTATCCACTCTAACTATAATTCTCATAATCTATCAAGTCACCCCACAATCCACTTCACTCCAAAACACCCCAGCTTGCTCAACCTTTCCTCACAAGACATTTCTTTCATCTAGGCAATGTCCTGATAAAGCTCCTCTGTACTCCAGGCAGATCCTGGTAAACTCCTTCACTCTCTCTAACCTTCCATAATCAGGAGACGAGAAATGAACATAATATTCCGAGTGTGGTCTAACGAGGGCTTTATAGAGCTGCAACATTATCTCACAGCTCTTTTATTCATTCACCCATCTAATGAAGGCCAGTGCACCATAAGCCTTCTTAATCACTCGATCAATTTGAGTAGCAACTTTGATCAATCTGTAGAATTGGACTCCAAGATTGCTTGGTTTCTCTACATTGCAAGAACCCTGCCATTAACCTTGCACTCTACCTTTACGTTCGACCTTCCAGAGTGTATCACTTCATACTTTTCCAGATTGAGCTCCATCTGTCACCTCTCTGCCCAGCTCTGCATCCTGTGTATCCCAATATAATCTATAACCACCTTCTAAGCAATCCACAACATCACCTAGCTTCAAATCAAACTTATAAACCCTTCTACTTCTTCATCCAATACACACAAAAAAAAAAATCACAAACAGCAAGGATCCCAGAACAAATCCCAGCAGAACACCACAACTCATGGACTTTCAGGTAGAATGCACTCAACCTAATACCACACCCCGTCTTCTGTGGGCAAACCAATTCTGAATCCATGCAGCCAAGTTTCCATGGATCTCATAACTTATTGGATGAATGGATTAATACTGGGTATATAAGCTTGGGGCTTCTCAAAGTCCAACCCTACAGCCCCATTGTGAGAGGTAGAAACAGGTAAGGCCGGCTAACAGGGCTCTGGTGAAGCTGTGTAGACCAGGGCTCCGGACTGCAACTTTTTTCTTAAAGATGTGCCGGGTGCGTTCCAACTACCGCTGCACCACTGCATTCTTCGTGGCAATGTATCGGTCCGCGGCCTGGAGGTTGGGGACCACTGGTATAAACCAATCCCCTGTACAGTGGATACAATGGATTACAGAAACATTGATGAACTCCAAACATACCACCCACTTGAGAGGACGAGGAGACAGCTCGTTGATGGCATATGCAAGTTCAAATATATTAGCTTGGGAGGGGGACACTGAAAGGTCGTTCACTTATTCTAGTGAATTTGCAAGAACCTGTGGACATAACATTAATGCTGTCGACACTTTTATGTGCTTTGAGGATCCTGCTATAGTCTGTGGACATAACATTAATGCTGTCGACACTTTTATGTGCTTTGAGGATCCTGCTATGGTCTGTCAGACGAGTACAAATAATAGGACAGGGAAAAAATGATCCTAATAAGTGTAATGCAGCTCTCTGCCTTTTAATTCAAAACCGTGTGCTTTTTGTCTCTTAAAGGGTATCCCTTTACTAAGCCACATTGGATCTGTACCTTGCAACATAACCCATCAGCTCCCCCATCCTCTCAGCAAGCATTACGCCAGTAAAAGGACTTGATCTTAAAGCAACCTTTCCCTCCTTTTTCACACGTTGATGGTGATGGCTAATGTCATCCCAAAATCTCTCCAAGTGTCGCTCCCATGATATTAGAAGCAGTTGATTATCCAAATTTAGCAGCTTGTCCCTGCTTTCTCCCTATATCACTTAGTCTTAGCCATAAACAACAAATTTAACTCTGTAAATACATATTTAATAACGCGTCCTGTATTCCCTATGTCAGAGAATTCCAGGGATTCATCCCTCTGTGGATGACTACATTTTTCCTCATTTCAGTATTAAATGGCCTCCCCTCTGTCCCTCAGCTGCAGCCTCTGGCTTTTGGCCTTCACCATCTAGCTTGTTAGAGTCATACTTCACGGATGAACAATCGTTCTGGTTTTCGCAAGTCACTAATCCTGCCCCCCCCCCCGTTCCTTTCTGCAGGGATCTGTCAGTCCAGTTTCCAAGGTCCAACTACAATCTAATGCTTCACCAATGACTTGCTTTCCATTAAATTTGTGTGAAGTGGAGATGTTTGCTGTTGATTGCGTGGTGTTCAATCACATTCACAAATCCTCCACAAATTACCTTGACAACATTCACACACTGGCTCTTTGATAACATTCACAACTTTCCCACCATGAAGTGCAAGACAATGATAATTTTTTAACAGGGGTATAGTCTATCCATGGGTGGCGGGGTGGAGATATGTCTCTATCAAGGGAGGTGTAAGGAGCTCTTTCCCTCTCTTAGCCTGCAGGGTACCCTTAGGCAAGGTTTTTCCCACCTGCTCAGCCTGCCTGACCAGAGTCTCAGCAGATGGTGGATGGTCATATGAGCAGCTGATACATATCACATGTCCTGGTTACGCGACCACTGACGCCAGGTAGACAATCTCTGAATAGAAAGAAGGCAATTGCAAACCATTTCTGTCAAAAAATTTGCCAAGAGCAATCATGATGAAAGACCACGATCCTACAACTTAACACACGATGATGATAGTCTAACCACTTTCCTTTGACATTTAATGGCATTACCTTAGCTGAGCCTTCCACCATCAACATTCTTGGTCACCATTGACCAAAAACTCAACAGGAAAAGACAAATATAGTGTAGAAGAGCAGGCGAGAGGCTGAGTACTCTGTGGTGAGTGACTGACCTCCTGACACCCCGAAGTCTTTCCAGCATCTATAAAAATGCTTAGTCTCCGCTTGCTTGCATTACTGTGGATCCGAAAGGACACCAGAAGCTCAACCCTATCCAGGATAGAGCAGCTCATGTAATGAGCCTTCCATCCACCACTGTAGCGGCATATCTATTGTCTACAAACCACACTGAAGTCATTTTCCTAAGATGCAATAACAGCAACTCAAAGCTGAAGCTTCACCATCAAAAAGGACAAAGTTAGAAGTTGCATGAGGACACCACCAACCTTGCACCTCTCTCCTAGTTGTACATCATACTGCTACTCCTTCATCATCGAGTCTATTTCCTGCAACTCCCTAACCAAATCTAAAGTGGGAAAGACTGCACTGGAAGCATAGCCCCAGATTAAAAAGAAGGGTTGACACCACCTTCTCTGGGACAATTAGTGATGAGTATCAAATGCTAGTGATAGCACCAGCACGAACATTCCAAAAGAATAAAAGAAGATCATACAAATACTAATATGTGCATCTGAAGTTAATTTCTCTTCTGCTGGAAATAATTCAGAAGATGTGGAGCTTGGGTGGTGATGGTTGAGTTGAGTTGTTCTCTGATCTTGGCAATTTAACTTGCAAACTAATTAAAGTGGAGACATCATCAGTGCACTGTTGATTGTGGTGTGCCCTTTGCATACTTGGCCTTTATATACTTTTCAATCTTTATTTCTTTTCAGCTTTTTACCATTATTCACAGTTCTGCGTCCTCAACAACTACGGTAAAGATTCAGTCCACAATGTTGTGCCACCAGTGCCATTATATATTGCTGGAACAGGACAAGGCACAAGTAATTCTTCACATCAAGTAACGTACATTCAAGTGGTAAGCCAAAAAAAAATCACCACTGCTAAATAAATCAGTTTAAATGTCACACTTAAGACTTCTATAACTGGATGCTGAAGCAATCACTTTCATTCTCACAAAAACCTCTGCCGTGGTCCAGCTCATACACTACACTTTACTATTTGTAGAAATTACTAAGCTTCCTCCCACAAGTCAATTGGTAAAATACTCTGCCTATGTGAAATGGAGTCATGCAGTCAACCCAGGATTTTTTTTTTTAGTCAGAGCAGTGGGTTGAAAACCATACTTATGTAATGCCCCAGACTTATGAGATTTCCCTAGTCTATGACTATAATTCACTCTGCACTGATCTCTCTGTTGAGACAGCAGTAGACATGTCACAAATCAGAGCACTCATTAAACGAGGAGGAAAGAAAGATCATCAAAAGTAATAGACTGTAATTTCCCTTTAGACTTGGAGGCAATTCAATGTGGCAGAACCGAGGCAAGGTGAGGAAGACAGAGGTTCGATTGTTTTAAACACTGTGCCAAAGGCCAAATCAAGGCAGCGGGGTCCTGGCACCAGAGCAGACTGATTCAACTGAACTCAATGTTTGGACGGAGATGCAAGCGCAAGGCCAAATCGAAAAGGTCAGATACAGACCAAATCAAGGCGGCGAGGGCCTGGCCCAACAGTGTATCAAGGCAATGGAACCCAATGATTGGACGATGACTTAGGCGCTGGGCCAAATTGAAAAGGTCAGAGTGTCAGGGCCTGAGGCAATGGTCAGGCCATTTCAGATCGCTGCTCCACGACTCAGCTCTGCGTTGAACTATGAAACTCTTTGCAGACCTTAGTTCAGAACACTATTTGCTTGCAGTTACTGTTTGCAATACTGTTTGCACTGCTTTCTTTCTGCAATTTGGGTTTTCGATGGTCTTCCCTTTTTTAAAAATGTGTGTTCTTCTGGGATTCTTTGTTTTGTGGCTACCTGTTAGGAGGGGAATCTTCAAGGTTGCATAATGTACACGTACATACTTTGATAATAAATGTACTTTGAAGAAAGAAAGAAAGAAAGAATTACCCATGTTTCCAACTCTGGTCACCATGAGATAACCACTGTAAGCATTTCACACTTGTAAACAGCAGATGAGCACGAGATTAGGGCCTGCCATGATCCTTCAATCAAGGAATAACTGATGGTTACTCATTTTCTGCACATAAATATGTCACCAAGGAATAGAAACGGCAATATTATCTACTGCAATTACACCCAATGACTGTTGGCATCACGAAAAGAAGAATGGACAAAAGTAGAATTAAACAATAAGTCTATTCAGAGCAAGATTCCAAGTGATGTAATCAAATGATATTTATTAATCACTCAAGCTTTGTTCCAACTTGCTGATATCATCTCAACTACTTGACTCGATTAAAAACCCTGTAATTTAGAGGTTTCCATTATCCCCCACATAATGTGCAGGATTCTGTCTGTCCTGGTAAAAACAATCCGTTGTTTATTTGTTTGAAAGCAATCATTTCCTATCATCTGATAAACCACATACTTTACTTTTTTCCCCTCCAAAATTCCCTTTTTAGGTTAAAAAGTAAACACACGGATAAACCTCAGTAACGCTAACGATGGTGTGCACAAGTCACGAGATCTCAGAAGGAACAGTCGATAGCACCACCTTACAAAAATGAAAACAACATACAGTTGAGTTGGCCTCTGCCTGAAATAGTGGCCACTTTATTAGGTACACCTGCTTATTAATGCAAATATCTAATCAGCCAATCATGTGGCAGCAACTCAATTCAAAAAAGCATGCAGAAATGGTAAAACATTCAGTTGCTGTTCAGAACAAATATCAGAATGGGGAAGAAAAGTGATCTAAGTGGCAATGATCATGGAATGATTGTTGGTGTCGGGCCATATGGTTTGAGTATCTTAGAAAATGCTGGTCTCCTGTGATTTTCATGCACAACAATCTCTAGAGTTTACAGAGAATGGCACAAAAAACAAACATCCAGTGAGCGGGCAGTTCTGTGGGTGAAAACACCTTGTAATGAGAGAGGTTGGAGGAGAATGGCCAGACTGGTTCAAGCTCACAGAAGGTGACAGTAACTGAAATAAACATGTTTGGCAACAGTGGGGTACAGTAGAGCATCTCTGAATGCACAACACATTGAATCACAAAGTGGATGGGCTGCAGTGACAGGAGACCACAATTGTACACTCAGTGGCCAATAAAGTGACCACTAACTGACCACCTAAAGTGACCTCTGAGTACAAAATCTCAGATATCTGACAACTTTAATTATGATAAGCTGCACGTGATCGACGCTGTGGTGCCACCACGGCGATTATCGCGGGAAATTCATGTGAGTGCAGATCAGGGCAGCATTACACCCAACGTTTTCTTTAATTTTATAAATTTATCTATTTGTGCAGGCTATTGCTCTGTAACTTAGAACCATCCATAATAAAATTGCACATCTGTCAAACAATATGTTCTGAATTGACAGCAAGGAGTTAAAATGATTTATTTGTATCCTGAGCACAGATTACAATGTTATTTATCTTAAACAAAATTATATACTTGCATGTTTTCCTTACTCACTCCTGTTATTTATATTATGCACTCTGTATATCCACAGTAAAATTTCATTCAAGACTCTGATTACACCTATTTAATTTTGTTCCCTTGTAGCACATTGCAAAGTCCCATCCAACCTCCCACAAAATAGCCTCAAATCATTACTCAAAGATCACTCGCACTTATTTTGAGCACAACATTAAAATATCCATTATCAAATAACTTTCTATAAATCGTATGCCAATAATTGCCCGTGAGTGTGCCACTACACGACTGAAAAAGCTGCAGAAAGTTGTAAACTCAGCCAGTTCCATCATGGGCACTCGCCGCCCCAACATCCAGGACACCTTCAAATGGGAAAATCTCAAAAAAGCAACGTCCATCCTTAAAGATCCTCATCCCCCAGGACATGTCCTCCTCTCATTGCTACCATTAAGGAGAAGGTACAGGAGCCTGAACATGTCAGGAATAGTGTCTTCACTTCTGCCATCAGATTTCTGAATGGACAATGAACCCACGAAAGCTACCTCAGTATTTCCACCCCCCCCTTGCACTACTTAATAATTTTATACTTATCATAATGTATATCTTTTATTATTTTTGTAACGTACTGCTGCTGGAAAACAACAAATTTCACAACACAGACCAGTGATATTAAACCTGGTTCTGATTCATTTTTCCAGTCAATTGCTGTAGAATTAACAAACTCTACATTTAATTTTTTTTACCCTCCCCCTCCCCTCTTCTATTCCTTTTCACTTCTTCTCACCTGCCTGTCACTTCCCCCTAGGTCTCCTCCTTCTTCCCCTTCTCATATGATCCACTCGCCTCTCCTATCAGATTCCTTCCTCTCAGGTGCTTTAATTTTCCCACCCACCTGGTTTCACCTATCACCTTCTAGCTATCCTTCTTCCTCTCCCCCACCTTTTAATGTCAGTGTCTTCTCCCTTTCTTTCCAGTCCTAAAGAAGGGTCTCGGGCCAAAATGTTGACTGTTCATTTCAATAGGTGTTTACTGACCTGGTGAGTTCCTCCAGCACTTTGTGTTTGTTGCTCTAGATTATGTCCTCATTTTGCAACACACAAACAAGTCCACCACCATTCCCAACTTTTAACGCACTTCCAGTGGAGGTCATTGCAATAACATGAGACAACTTCACCAGGATGCTTGTTGTAAATATTGCCAAGAAATGCAACGCATTGCCCTCAAAATGATACAGTAAAATTCAATGTCATCAATACATTCTGAGAAAAAGATATTTTAAAAAGCTGCAGATGCAAAATACAACTAAAATTAATTACATCACTGCTGTACGGAAAGAGGCAAAGCTTCATTAGGTTGGTGCAAATATCTTGTTCAATTTAATGATAAAAAGATATGAGATGACAATATTTTAGCTTTCATTTTTATGATCCCTGCCAATGATTTTCCCCTAAAGGAAATGGGAGTTGGTTTTCTGAACATAGAGGAAACTATCAACTTACAGCAACTACATCCCATTCACAGAAGGGTTGCAGACAATTCTTGTCATTTTACACACTTGTGTAAAAGCCAAGCTATCAGAGGCTCATTCACTAATACTCGGCATTTGGAAGACAAAGGTCCCCCACCAACCTATCACAATCAAAATCAAGCTCTCAATCACCAGTGTATATACACACGTACACACACAAATAATTGCCCGTGTTAAGTAAGTTAAGTAAGTAGAGTAAAAGAAAGTAAAGGTAGTGCTCATGAGTTCAACGTCCATAGAGAAATCTGATGGCGGAGGGGGGAGAAGCTGTGCCTACTTGTTGAGTGTGTGCCTTCAGGCTCCTGTACCTCCTCCCGGATGGCAGCCCTTGTACAACTCTGACAATACAAGTTCATGGCAACACCCTGGAAATCACTGCTCATTTTTCATATACGGGGGCAAATGCCGACAGCAATGACGAAACTCTACATCAGTTTTGATACACCAGCACAGCTGTTGTTCAATTGAGGAACAGTGTTTAAAAATCATGTCAGAGTTGACGAAAAACTCATGGTCAACAAGCAGTCATGATACGCCCTCCAAGATGCTTCTAATATCCAGACCACTTTCAACAGGCACCTGACAGGACTGGAGAGACACTACGAACTCTCTCTGAATATTCTGTGAACTCACTGGAAAGATCTGTAAACCAACATCAGCATCCTCTCCAAGAGCAACATTCCCAGCACCAATGCCCAAAGAACACTTCGCTGGCTCCATGGAGTGACATATGTACTTCTCAGAGGGGGAGAGGAAATGGGCAAAATCCCACCAACTCCAGAGGATCACTAGGCTGTTAATACTCAAAATGGAGAAGTAGCATTCAAGATGGCACAGGGGACTTCATCTCCATGCATCAGAAGGCATAGACGCCCTGCGTTTTTGGCAAAAGGAATGCCTCATCATTTAAGCCACCTACCCACTCACCACCTCCTGCTACAACAGAGGAAGAGTCTACTGTTCACACAATAGGTTCAGTCTCCTCAGAATTTACAGACTAGACTTAAGTAAATCATGCTTAATTCTAACTGACTGCCGAAGGAAAAATCATTGCTTAGGTACATCACTCCTCACTTCTTCATCATGTGCAATTTCAGACACTAAACATTTATGTAGATTTATCAGGCTGGGGTTACACCAAGGACAATTGCATACAAAAGATGTTGAATAAAGAAACATTGAGCAAATGTGAATAATTTTCCCCACTGCCTTACTAAAGCACTCACAAAACCATGCCTCTGTCAAATTATCTGTGTTAATCTGGAGCTGAGCAGGAATAAAAATAAATTTGACAATATGAAGTGGTAAATACCTATTCATATACTCCCATCATTAATCTCTCAGAAACTCCTGTATCAGCTAATATTAAAAGTAATTTTAAAGTGCAGTGATTGTAATTTGATTCTTGAAGACAAATCATGACACTACGCTCACCATTTCATGAGTGACAATGAAACAAAAACCTAAATAGATTTTTATAGCACAAAAGGAAGCAATATTGCCAGGATATTTGTACTTCTGGTTCTTAAAACATTTTTTCCCATTGAACATTGCTTTGCTTCAGGATTTGTATGCAATACTGGCAAAGCCTGCATATTGGTAGGAGGATTTGCTTCTGAGATGCAAACATTCTTTAGGGGCCTAGAACAGGCGGATGTGAGATGAGACCAAAATGGTTGTGGCTTGGATCCCAAGATATGTTTACTGGCTACCTGTCAAATCGGGCAGCTTGCTAAATGTACTTTCCAACTGCAAGCTCTCTTGGATATTCAAATATTGACATGGATATGGAGTTGCGTATTAAGGTATATACAGGAGCAGAATTGAGCCATTCGGTTTCCATGGAAACTGTGGTACAATATAGAAAAGAATTGGTCATGTTAGAATCATAATTATTCTATCAGCTGCCATCTTGCTAATCAATAGTTTGATGTGACAGACTTCCAAGTCGGGAGGGAGAACCTCGGGTTAGTATTTGTTGAACCACCTTATAAGCCGGCCTAAGACAATTACATTGAGCTAAAAGAGTCTGTACATCCTCCCGGTGGAATGCACGAGCTTTCTCTGGATGCTCCAGTATTCTCCTACAGTCCAAAAGTGTACTAATTGGTAGGTTAATTGGTCATTGCACATTGTTGTGTGATAGGGTTGAATCGGGATTTACTAGGGTTGTGTGGCTCAAACCTTCGGAACAGCCTACTCCATGCTGTTGTCCATCTCTATCTACTCTTGGAAATATGGTACTGATTTTCTCCCCTGAACTGCTGTAATCCTCACAGTTAAGATATTACCATGGTGCCAGTAAGAATTAAGGAATGGCAACATACTTCAAAGGTCCCAAGAAGATGACTCTCCTGTCTTCTAGGTGTTCATATAGAGTTATAGATGACACAGAAACAGGCCAGTGGCACCAAACACCAACCACCTGTATAATACTAATCTTATATTAAATCCAATTTTTATTCCCCTCACATTCCCAACTCCAACCAGACTGACCACCCACCCACACACTCAGGGCAAATCACCACAACCAACCATTTCAGCAACCTCTGTGTGGTGTGGGTAGCACCTCCTGCCCCCACAGTATGCTGATGGTAGAACAGAAAACGCTTCAGGTGGTTTAGGCAATCAGGCGAGTTGCTTTGCTCTGTCTGAATCAGTGATAGGCTTTTTTTTAAAAAAAAGTGTTGTTGAGACTACATTCACTGAGCAAAAGGAGAGTATTATTCCATGACTGTCCTGGTGTATATATTGTCAAAACTAGAAACATTTTGTGGTCAGAATTTGTCAAACTTGCTGCAGAACATTGAGCCTCTGATCTGCTCTTTGATGTTACGTTTCTGGTCAATGGTCTCCACATGATGTTAGTGATGGGAACTATGCTGATGAAAATGACAAAGCAACACAGTCCTTCTCCTTTGTTGGTGGTGGTCACTGACTGACAATTATGTGGGGCAAACTTTACATGTGCCCGTCAACATTAAACAATGCAAATGACCTGTACAATTTTTTATATATACGCAAACTAAACTGGACACGATTCAGTAAACAGTCCCACTTCTAAACTTTGGATGGAAAGCTGATCATTGATGAAGCTACTTGAGCTATGACAATCCCAGTGGGAATTTCTCCCATGATGCACTGGGACCTTAGTCAATGATAACATTTTTTTTGATATAGATAACTTTTTTTTGGTATAAACTTCAGCCAGTTTAGAGCTTACCCCATAATTCCCAACCTACTTTAGTGTTGAGGAGATATCAATCTACAGAAGCCAACATATATGCTAGACTATCAACACATCAAAGTTGCTGGTGAACGCAGCAGGCCAGGCAGCATCTCTAGGAAGAGGTACAGTCAATGTTTCGGGCTGAGACCCTTCGTCGGGTTTAACTCAAGGAAGAGCTAGTAAAAGATTTTAAAGTGGGAGGGGGAGGGGGAGATCCAAAATGATAGGAGAAGACAGAATGGGGAGGGATGGAGCCAAGAGCTGGACAGTTGATTGGCAAAAGGGATATGAGAGGATCATGGGACAGGAGGCCCAGGGAGAAGGAAAAGGGGGAAGGGGGGAACCCAGGGGATGGGCAAGGGGTATAGTCAGAGGGACAGAGGGAGAAAAAGGAGAGAGAGAAAGAATGTGTGTATATAAATAAATAACGGATGGGGTACGAGGGGGAGGTGGGGCATCAGCGGAAGTTTGAGAAGTCAATGTTCATGTCATGTGAACATTGACTCCTCAAACTCCTGTTAATGCTCCACCTCCCCCTCGTACCCCATCCGTTATTTATATACACACATTCTTTCTCTCTCTCTCTCCTTTTTCTCCCTCTGTCCCTCTGACTATACCCCTTGCCCATCCTCTGGGTCCCCCCCCCCCGTTCCTTCCCTCTGGGCCTCCTGTCCCATGATCCTCTCATATCCCTTTTGCCAATCAACTGTCCAGCTCTTGGCTCCATCCCTCCCTCTCCTGTCTTCTCCTGTCATTTTGGATCTCCCCCTCCCCCTCTCAAATCTATTACTAGCTCTTCCTTCAGTTAGTCCTGACCAAGGGTCTCGGCCTGAAATGTCGACTGTACCTCTTCCTAGAGATGCTGCCTGGCCTGCTGCGTTCACCAGCAACTTTGATGTGTGTAGCTTGAATTTCCAGCATCTGCAGAATTCCTCGTGTTTGCTAGACTATCAAAGAAGCTTTCTGTGGAAAATGTAGATTCAGAACACCCAAATGAAAATGGATGAACACTTTAATCACCAAAGAAAGATGACTCTGGACCAGCTGGTGGGAAATGGAATTAAAGTCTTTGGACATGAGGGCTAAAGTCTTGTTTCTCTGCTGTAAGACTAATGACTAACACAACTTTACACGGTTTTAAGGTTCTTGAAAGTACGTACAGAGGAGATGTCAGGGGTAATTTATTTTTTTTAAGCATAGAGAGTGGTGAGTGCGTGGAATGGGCTGCTGTCGACAGTGGTGGAGGTGGATATGATAAGGTTTTTTAAGAGACTGATGGATAGGTACATGGAGCTTAGAAAAATAGAGGGCTGTGGGTAACCCTAGGTAATTTCTAAGGTAAGGACATGTTTGGCACAACTTTGTGGGCCAAAGGGCCTGTATTGTGATGTAGGTTTTCTATGTTTCTATTTTATTAATGAACTTTGCCAAATCATTGCCTTGGTTTATGAATAACTAAAAAAAAAATTAAACTTTCAAAATTGCATTGATAATAAATACACAACAGGTTCAGTTACACTGAAAACAAGGAATGACATGGTAATGCCAGAAACCTGTTATTTTAATATAGAAAAGAGAAATATATTTTTTGATTTTGTTCTTTAGCATAAGCTTTTAAACTTAAGTCAAGATGTCAAGTCAAGTACAATGAAAACCATGCCTGTAGCAGCTTCATGGGGCCGTGGCTACAGACAGCACACAGCATATAAATTATACATGACAGTGAAGGGAGAAAACATATGCAAAAAGACCTTAGTGGAATAAAGAAGTGTATGCACACACAAGAGATTCTGCAGATGCTGGAAATTCAGAGCAACACACACAAAATGCTGGAGGAACTCAGCAGGTCAGGTAGCATCTATGGAAATAAATTAACAGTCAACATTTCAGGCCAAGACCCTTCATTGGGACTGGAAAGGAAACAAGAAAAAGAAGGCGGGGGAGGGAGGTGGAAGGAGTACAAGCTAGAAGGTGATGAGTGAAGCCAGGTGAGCAGGGTAGTCGGGATGGAGTAAGAAGCTGAGAGGTGATGGGTGGAAAAGGTAAATGGCTGGAGATGAAGTAGTCTGATAGGACAGAAGATTGGAGAAAGGGAAGAAGCGCCAGAGGAAGTAATAGGTAGGTGAGGAGAAGAGGTAAGAGGAAAGCCAGAGTGAAGAATTGAAGAATAAGGGGAGAAGGGAAAAAAGTACATCTTTTTGGACTGAAGTGCTCACTGTTCCACAAACCCAACTCAGCCAGAAAATGAAATGTTTCAAAGTGATTTTCTATTTGAATGCCAGAACTCGGTGACAACACCCTAAGACAGGCAAATACCAAACCCCAAACGAATTGAAATCATAGGATGCAAATCTAGTGTGCTTCTTGTAAAACAGCTTTTGTATTGCAATTGCAACTTTACAGCTATTTGAATAAGCATAAAGCTGAAGAAAATCAAACTAGTCTTCTAATAATTAGATTAAAAAATAACCTGATCTCTTGAGAATTACTAAAAAAGACATGAGATTGTGTATATTAGCACACAGAGAGGATTGTTTAAACAAACAGCAAACAAAAGTCAGGATGCATGAATCATTTTCAAGTTAGTGATCTGTAAATTCTGGGGTGCCTCAAAGATTTTATTGAAGGAATCTAAGCTATTTAGAACGTGTATTAATAATGTGTACAAAGAGATCCAGTGAAATTTATCCAAGCTTATCCCCAATCAGTTCAGATTGGCAATAGCATCACCCCACTCCCCAATCTTCATCAGCACAAGTGCACCACAAGGCTGCGTGCTTAGTCCCCTCCTCCACTAGCTTTATACTGATGTCTGTGAGGCTAAGCACAGCTCCAAAGCATATTTCAGTTTGTTGACATCACTACTGTTGTTGGCCAAATCAAAGGCGGTGATGAATCAGCATATAGGAGGGAGATTGAAAATCTGGCTGAGTGGGGCCACAACAACTTCTCAGTTATTGAGCTGATTACTGACTTGCAGAGGTCTATCAGCCAGTCCTCATTGGGGGATCAGAGGTGGAGAGGGTCAGCAGCTTTAAATTCCTTGGTGTTATCATTTCAGAGGATCTGTCTTGGGCCCAGCATGGCAGCACCTCTACTTCCATGGGAGTTTTTAAAGATTCAGCATGACATCTAAAACTTCCACAAACTTCCATAGGCATGTGGTGGAAAGTACATTAACTGGTGGCATCATAGCCTGGTATGGAAACACCAATGCCCTG
The DNA here is from genome assembly GCF_963921235.1 of Mobula hypostoma. Taxonomy (NCBI): domain Eukaryota; kingdom Metazoa; phylum Chordata; class Chondrichthyes; order Myliobatiformes; family Myliobatidae; genus Mobula; species Mobula hypostoma. The sequence goes on along the minus strand of NC_086101.1, from coordinate 83,305,699 downwards.
GAATGGAAAATCCTACAAAAGTTAGTGGATACAGCCCAGCCCCTGATGGGTAAAGCCCTCCTACCACTGAGAACATCTATACGAAGCATTGTCACAGGAAAGCAACATCCATCATCTCGTACCCTACCACCTAATCCATGCTTCTCGGTTCTATATACTGGCTATCCTCCCTCTATGTTCTCAGTCCTCAAGCAAAATCTTGACCTGAAGAGTTGGCTACCCGTTTGCTTCCACAAATGCCGCTTGACCCACTAAGTTCCTCGAATAGTTTGGGTTTTTTGTTACAATTTGGAGTTTTTACTCAAGGAAGAGCATACCTATATTGAAGACATTGCTCACCAGTCCAGTTCATTAGCTAATAGTGTTGATTGAGCAGACTGGATGTTTAAAGGATTGAGATATATGAAATCCCAAGACTTGACAGGAAAGGCTCAAACGTGCGAGTCTTCTGAAGAGGAATTCAAGAGCCTGGGTGCATATATTCCAGATAAATGGTCAGGCATCTAATAATGAGATGAGGAGGAATTTCCTCTCCCACAAAGTTCTGAATGCCTGGAATTTTCTGTCCCAGGACAATTAGACCTTGGCTTGTCATTCTGCTTTAGAATTGAGCTGATCTGGTCCTCATTGCTGGTGAGACGCAGTGCCTGCAAGTGGAACTTTGGATGGAGTCCAGAAGCTATAGCACAGCCAACACTTCCAGGTTATATCCAGGAAAGATTAGTATACCATGACACACTTGTATAAATTGACAGCGTAATGCTCCCCGTTTCTGCTTTAACTGTGCATCCACATACCCGGTTCATCAATAAAATAGCTTTGAAGCATTTAAAATTCAATTGTAGCTGAATTCATAATTATAAATCACGTTCTACTCCTGTGAATGAGTTTTTTCTAACTGGACATCTGTTTCTCAGAGCTCTCTCGCTCATACAACTTCCACTAACCACCCTCAATTGCTGTGAAGATCCACGACCATTTCTCCCAATGTTTCAGAACACAGGAAAACCTGAGGAAGGGAGTTGAAGCCGTTGGTGAGTGAAGTTGAATCCAGAGTTTTATGGACACTAGCCCCATTTACTCAACCTTCTCAGATGAGTAACTTAGATTACAGCCTTGAACTAAACTGCACAGGCTGGGCTGAGTTAGCCCATGGATGTTGGAGAGGTGAGAAACTTAACAAAGGCAAGGTCAGATCTTTCCACAATCAGATCAGAGTCTGCTCCAAAAAAGCTGCCTGACAAAGCAGGGAATCCACTGGCTGGGGTCAGGAAAAGGGACGGCAGAGTTAATGGGACTGTAGTGGAGTGGGTGGGTTTTAGGACCTTTCAGCTTACTTGGAAAGCCAAATCATGCTCAGCCACTGCAAAATGGATCAGTCCAATAAAGTCTTCAGGGACTGGGGCAGCAAAGATACAATGAAGCTAGGTATTTGGTGCTCTTCTGGGTTTCTTTCAACAGCAAAAAAAATCCCCAGGAAAACAATCATCTTGACTATTTGTCCTACAGTGTATGCCATACAGGCCACATTGAAGCCACTATGTCACCTGGACCCATGCTGGCCTAAGAAAAGGCATAGTTGAGAAGGTGTCAGAGCATCATACACTATTGGAATGCAGCAGGTAGAACTATTCACTCCTCTATGTATGTTGTAAGCTACAGTAGTTTTTGTTTTACTCCATATGGGAATTGTGACTAGTTTTGGGGCCCTTATCTAAGAAAAAACTGGAGAGGGTTCAAAGGAAGCTCACGAAAATGATTCTGAGATTGAAAAGTTTGTCATACAAAGCACATTTGATGGCTCTGGGCCTCTACTCACTGGAATTCAAAAGACTAAGGGGTGACCTCATTGAAACCTATCAAAGGTTGAAAGAATAGATGTGGAAAGCACCTTTCCCATGGTGGGGGAGTCTAAGGCAAGAAGACACAGCCTAAGAATACAGAGATGTCCATTTAGAACAGAAATAAGGAGGATTCTTTTTTAGCTAGAAAGTGGTGAATCTGTGGACTTTGTTGTCACAGACAGCTGTGGAGGTCAAGTCATTGGGTATATTTAAGGCAGAGGTTGATAAATTCTTGATTAGACAGAGCATGAAGGGATATGGGGAGAAGGCAGGAGATTGAGGCTGAGAGGGAAACGGATCAGCCATGCTGAAATGGTGGAGCAGACTCAATGGGCCAAATGGCCTAATTCTGCTCTTACATCTTATGGTCTTATAGAATTAAAGATAATGAGAAGTAGAAATGAGTAGTTCTATGACTCTAGAATTGAATCTAGCAGTCAGATCAGACAAGATATCCTTGAGTGGTGATGTAGCCCAGCAATTCATTCTTTTATCCCTAAGCTTTAAAAGTAAAACTGTTTCCAAATAAGTTTTAACTGCTTTCTTCCTTTCTATGAGACAGTAGCTTTTCCCAGAGAAGAGATGCCAACTCTTAAGCTCAACAGTTCTCTCAAGTGGCTCTCTTCAAGCAGGAAGTAGTCAGCCAATCTATTCAACTGTAGATGTAGGGGCATCACACCGAAGCCTGACAAGAAATTAAAAATTTAATCATGTTGGAGCTTCAAACAAAAATGTTCAGAGGAAATACACACCCTAAAGAAGAAATAAGCTCTTCTGTAACCTTTCATAATGGCACCAATTTATTCAGATTCACAAAAATAAGATGTTTCTTGGATGGCACACGATCTGTATTCTGTTTGAACTTATCTTATTACTTTCAAACATTCAATGCTGTTTTGAATATTGTTAATTGGATTTGAAGTGTACCCCACCCTCAGGATTAAAAGCAAGCACCATTGGACTTCTCCTAGGTTTTAAAGGTTACATTTTTACAACATACTATGGAACATTTATTAAAGCACATAACTCATTAGAGCATATAAAAGCTTTGTTCCTACCAATATTGTAATGAGCATGGGGAGAGACTCAGTAACATTTAAATATTAGTAAAAGATATAAATGCTACATCACTGAGTACTCAGAGACCATAAACCACAAGAGCAGAAATAGGCTATTCGGCCCATTGAGTTTGCTCTGCCATTCCATCATGCTAACACATTATCCCTCTCAACCCCATTTTTCCCGTAAAATTTGACATCTGACTAATCAAGAAACTATTAACCTCTGCATTAAATATAATCAATGACTTACCTGGTCTTTACACCCATCTGTAACAATGAATTCCACAGATTCACCACCCTCTGGCTAAAGAAATTCCTCCACATCTCTGTTATGTTCTGAAAGGACATCCCTCTATTTTACCAGTGTGCCCTCTGATCCAAGACTCGCCCACTATAGGAAACATCCTCTCCACATCTACTCTTTCTAGTCTTTTCAATATTCAATAATTTTCAATGAGAACGCCCCCCCCCTTCATTCTTCTAAACTCCAGTGAATCCAAGCCCTGAACCAAAGGTTCCATTCCCAATATCATTCTCATGAACCTCCTCTAGATTCTCTCTAATGCCAGATCTTTTCTTCCACAAGGGCCAAAAGTTACTCACAATACGCTGTGCAGTCTGATCAATGCCTTATAAAGTCTCAGCAATACATCCTTGCTTTGATATTCTGGTTCTCACAAAATGAACCCTAACATCGCATTTGCCTTCCTTACCACCACCTCAACCTGCAAGTTAACGTTTAGGAAACCCTGCACATGGACTTCAAAGTCCCTTTGAATTTTCTCCCCATTTAGAAAACAAGTCTATGCCTTTATTCCTTCAACCAAAGTGCATGTCCAGACATTTCCCTGTACTATATTCCATTTGCTATTTCTCCCAATCTATCCAAGGCCTACTGTAAACTCCCTGCTTCTTCAACACTCCCAGTCCCTCCACCTATCATTGCATTGCCTGCAAGCTTGGCCACAAAGCCATCAATTCCATCATCCAAATCGTTGCCATATAATGTGAAAAGAAGCAGTCCGAACACCGATCCCTGGGGAACACAACTAGTCTTTGGTTGCCAGTCAGAATGGGCCCCCTATATTCCCATTCTTTGCCTCCTTCCAGTTAATCTTCTTCCCATCCTAGTATCTTTCTTGTAGCTTGTTAAACAGCCTTGTGTGCGGCACCTTGTCAGAGATGTACGCTCTAATTATAAAGTTGTCTTGGATAAATTTGAGACATAGAGCCAACTGCACAAAATGAAATACAATCTTATTTGCAGTGTAAATTTCGGCACAGATCACATTTTCCTGCATTGATAAACACCATTATATTTATTCCCTGATCTGTAACTCTATTTCCATCCTCGGCTGCCCAAGATTATGCTAAATTTTAGTGTGCTGTTCAGTCTGGAGGTAATGTTTTAACTTCAAATGCTCTCCATCATCAGGAAAGCTTTCTTCCTCCCACACAGTGTTGGCTGCTACTGCTCTTCCACCTCAACCTGTCACTGGTACCGTCATTATATTTCTCATCTCTACACGACTTCTGCAACCTTCTCCCTCAGAGTCCCAGCCCTTTGTTCACCTAGTCCATACTCTCACACATTTGCTATATTTATTTATTGAGATAGAGCACGGAGTAGGCCCTTCTGGCCCTGTCACCCAGCAACGCCCAATTTAATCCTCGCCTAATCAGGGTTTCAATACAGGAACGTCCCTTTAGAATAGAGATGAGGAAGAATTTCTTTGACCAGAGGGTGAATCTGTGGAATGGATTCATTGCCATGGCTGGCTATAGAGATCAAATCATTGGGTATATTTAAAGTAGAGCTTGATAGGTTCTTGATTAGTAAGCTTGTCAAAGGTTACTGGGAAAAGGCAGGCGAATGAGGTTGAGGGGAATAATAAATCAGCTATGATGGAATGGGGGTGCAGACTTGATGGAACAAATGGCCAAACGAATGACAAGCCATTCAGTCCTGGAGTCATTTTTGTGAACTTCCTTTGGACCCCCTCCAGTTTCAGCATATCCTTTCCAAAATAAAATGCGCAAACCTGCTCATAATACTCCAAATTAGGTCTCACTGGTATTGTACCTGCCTCAACCAGACCCTCTTGCAGCTGATACCATCCTTTCTATAAAGATGTTGCCCCTCAATTTCTTCCTATATCTTTCCACTCTCACCTTAAACCAATGCCCTCAAGTTCTTGGTACCCCAACTCTGGGGGGAAAAACAAGACTGCCTGTACTCATCTATACCCTTCATGATTTTACACAATTCTACAAGATCAGCTCTCTCTACACTCTAAGAAATAAAGTCCTAGCTTGTCCAACTTCGCTCTATAACTCAGTCCTTCAATTCCTGGCAGTTGAGTCATAATCTTTGTCTGTACTCTTTCCAGTTTAATAACATTTTTCCTTTGCCAGGGTGACCAAAACTGAACATAGTACTCCAACTGCGTCCTCACCAGTGTCCTGTAGAACTGCACCATGATCTCCCAACTTTTATACTCAATGCCCTGACTTGTGAAGGCCAGTGTGCTAAAAGCCTTCTCCACTTCCCTGTCTAGCTGTGGCTCCACCTTCACTGAGACATGTCTGCAACATTCCCCAGGGCCCTGCCGATTACTGTGGAAATCCTACTTAGATTTGACTTTCCAAACTACAACATCTTCAACTTATCCAAATTAAACTCCATTTGCCATTTCTCAGCCAATTACTCAGCTGTAATTTGTGATAACCTTCTTTGTCCACTATACTACCTACTTTAGTACTATCTGCGAACTTGCTAACCATGCCTTGGACATTCTTATCCTAATCGTTGATATAGATGACAAACAGCAATGGACTTAGCAATGACCACTGAGGCACACCACTCGTCATGGGCCTCCAGTCAAAGAATCAACCTTCTACTATCACCCTCTGGCAGATGCATATCTAATTAGGCTGCTCTTCTTGGATTCCATGTGATCTATCCCCCAGAATAGCCAAGCATGTGGAACCTTACCAAAGGCCTTACTCAAACCCAAACAACCATGTCAACTGCACTGCCCTTATCAACATTGTTAATCACCTCAAAAAAACTCAATTTTAGTGCTTAAGACATGCCCTATGCACAAAGCCATGCCGATAACCTCTAAGCAGCTCCTGTCTTTCCAGATGTATATATAGGTTATCTCTCAGAATCCCTCTCCAGTAACTTACTGGTCTATAATTCCTAGCTTTTTCTTTTCCACACTTCTTAAATAAAGGCATATTAGCTACTGTCCATCTACTGACACCCCACCTGTGGCTAACAAGGATGCAAATATCTCAGCCAGGGCTCCAAGAATTTTTTCTCTAGCCTCCCTCAGTGTTCTTGGAAAAATCTGGTCAGGCCAGAGAGATTTGACTACCTTCGTACTCTTTAAAACATCCAGTGCCTCCTTGACAGTGATGTGGACTATCCCTAAGGCCCAACTTAGTTTAAAATTACTTTCAGTGAACTTCAAATCCTTCCGTGCACTATTCTAACTCTAATCCCCATTCACCTTTTGATGTTCATAGCAGTGCAATGGTGCACTCACCTCCAGTGAATGGGTTCAAGTCCCACTCCAGATGGCTGAGCACCTATTCTAGATCCACACTAAATTGTAGCACTGACAAAATACTGGCAGAGACCTTGCGTTTTGAATGAAATGTTAAAACAAAAACCAAATCTGCCTTTTCAGTTAGACGTACAGAATCCAATGTTACTACTTCATGACAAAAAAAGATTTCTCTCTATAGACCTGGGTAATATTTAGCACCAGTATAAAAGATTATACGGACATTAATGCCACATATTTTCTGAGAGCTTGTAATGTTCTTCTTGGTTAACTCTGTTACTTCATTATAACCATGAATACATTCCTGAAACTCACATGGAGCTTTGGGAAGTCTGCAGATGATCAAATGTGCTATACAAATGTGACAATTTTTCTATGATGTCCTGCATCCAACAGTTCTCAGTCTCTCACCATCTGTGCAACCTCTCCTCCTACTGCCTATGCTAAACGCCTCCAAATTTCTACTCTATATACAAGAACTTCTTAACTGAAGTACTTCTGCCTACAAGTTTGTTTTTGTAGTGATCCCTTTCCAAACGTAGGAATTTTAGTTGGATACTTCCAGATATGAAATATTGTTTTAAGAAACTCAGCTGCTTTTGGTGACAGACTTGTGTGTAATGTTACTTCCAGTACAGCACTCATTGATAGCAGTGCCCGGTAAAATAGTGCCAAAGCACTTCAGAAAAGAGACTTTTAGTCCAACCAAGTTTCAGCAGTGCTTCCTGCATTGCAGTTGTGCAATACAAAGGGAGCCGCTTTGAACAAACCCCAATGCAGCACTGGGATCTGTTTCAGCTGAACCGGAACCCAGCTCATCTCGATCCCCTTTGTTTATGTACCTGCTCTCCTCTGGTACACACTAGATTCAAGATTGAAGTTTATTTACCACATGTACATCAAAACATATAGTGAAATGCGTCATTTGACTTAACAACCCACCTGAGAGTGCGTCAGGGGACAGCAAGTAAGTGTCACTGCACATCCTGGCATCATCATAGCTTGCCCACAATGATTGCAACAGCAAAACAAACTCCATTCCTCCCACCCACAATCACAGTCCCACAGTCCTCTAACCTCAAGACTTCTTTAGCCTCCAGCAGATTCAGATTCAGACACAAGGACACGGGACCTTCGACTATCCCAGCGGACTCGCAGGGAGACCCGCAGCACCAAGCAAAGGGTCTCAACTTCCAGACATCTGATTCGACCCTCAGCATTGATGCCAGGACTCTAAGTTGCCACCTAAGTTACCAACTGCCAAAATTCCCCATGAACCAATCTGATATTGCCTATCACACAACCCAATCTTCTCACAGATCCTGGACAAATTTATTCCAGAGCTCCATAGTTCATAGGCCCCAACTCTTCTCACATCAGTGACTGACCCATGTCTAGTCATCTTTCCCATTCATAACACTCCTTTCTCAACCTCTCTTCCTCTACAGCATCTGGACTCAAACCTAAAATGAATACATTTTTCCCTCGTGTAATGGGTGGCGGAGCGGAGATGTGTGTCTACCAAAGGAGGTGTAAAGCACTCCTTTCCTCCACTAGCCTGCAGGTCACCCTTGGGCAAGGTGTAGCACCAGCTTAACCCTCGATCAGGGTCACATGAAGCCATGGGAGCAGGTGGCCTCAGGCAGACAATTTCTGAAGAGTATTGATAATGGTTAGGGCCACCCGTCTTGTAAAGACACTGCCCACAGCCCTCAAACATCAGAGGTGCAAAGGGACTTAAGAGTCCTCATGTAAGACTTCCAGAAGGTTAATTCACAGGTTGAGTCTGTGGTAAAGAAGGAAAATGCAACGTTGGCATTTATTTCAAGGGGAATAGAATATAAACACAAGCAGATAATGCTGAAGCTTTATAAGGCACTAATCAGGCCACACTCAGAGTACTGTCAACAGTTTTGGGCCCCTTATCTCAGAAAGGAGATGTTGTCATTGGAGAGAATCCAGAACAGACTCATGAGGATGATTCCAGGAATGAATGGGTTAACATATGAGAAGCACTTGGCAGCTTTGGGCCTGTACTCAGTGGAATTTAGAAGAATGTGCGGGGATCTCATTCAAACCTACGGAATGTTGAAAGGACTAGATAAGGTGGATGTGGAGAGGAGGTTTCCTCTGGTGGGGGTATCCAAAACTGGAGGGCACAGCCTCAAAACTGAGGGGTGACCTTTTAGAACAGGAGTGAGGAGGATTTTTTGTTTAGCTAGAGAGTAGTGAATCTGTGGAATGCTCTGCCACAGACTGTGGTTAAAGCCAAGCCCATGGGTATATTTAAAGCAGAAGTTGATAAGATTACTGATTGGTCGGAGCATCAAAGGATATGGTAACAGGGCAGGTGCATGGGGTTGAGTGGGATCCGGGATCAGTCATGATGAAATGGCGGAGCAGACTCGAAATGCCTGAATGGCCCAAGTCTGCTCCTATCTCTTATGCATTAAGGCAATGGCAAACCATTTCTGTAGAAGAGTTTGCCAAGAACAATCATGGTCATGGGGAGATCATATGACAGGGCACATAATGAACGAATGAAATCTGCACCGTCACCACTTGCAAAGGAATGGCATTTCCTTCTGTAAAGATGATTCACCCTTCAGAATTCAGACACCGTGGAACTAACACAGGGATGGTCACAATCTAGATGGTAACTAGGAAGACAAGTGAGGTCCAACTCACAAGAAATCTGTAGGTGTTAATAAATTCCTTGGCTCGGTAGTATTCAATTACTTCCCTTCTACACTTGTTTTTTTTTAAATTTCATCTTCAACTAAAAATATCCAGATCTTATATGCTTCTTCGACCTAAATTGTAATTTTATCAATAAGTTTCAAAATAAGGAAATACTTGGCCAAGGTTATGAACCATACATAAAACAAGAAAGGTTCTTAAGGCAAATAGATACTCATATTTGCTCTCTGATTCCTCAAGAGAATTTGCTCATATTTTGCTGTCTGTTCTACGTGAATTTTATTTTTTTAAGAACAATTTTTAATCTATCTGGAAATCAAAAGCAACAAAAATAAAAAGTTTTTGGCTTATACCCTGCCTGGTGTTTTTTTTAAGCAGAATTAGGCCATTTGGCCCATCGTGTCTGCTCTGCCATTCCATCATGGCCAATCCATTTCCCACACAGCCCAAATCTCCTGCCTTTTCCCAATATCCTTCCATGCCCTGACTAATCAAGAATCTTTCAATCTCTGCCTTAAATATACATAAAGACTTGACCTCCACAGGTACCTGAGGCAAAGAATTCCACAGATTCACCACTCTCTGGCTAAAGAAATATCCCCTCATCTCTGTTCTAAATGGACATCCCTCTATTCCGAGGATGTGTCCTCTGGTTAGACTCCCCCACCATAGGAAACATCCCCTCCACATCCACTCTATCATGGCCTTTCAATAAGTTTCAATGAGTCCCCCCCCCCAACCCCACCATCATTCTTCTGAATTCCAATGAGTACAGGCCTAGAGCCATCAAACGCTCCTCATATGATAAGCCCTTCAATCCTGGAATATTTTCGTGAACCTCCTTTGAGCCCTCTCCAATGTCAGCACATCCCTTGTAAGATAAGGGGCCCAAAACCGCTCACAGTACTTCAAGTGAGCCTCACCAATGCCCAATATACATCTTTATTTCTATAATAAGCCTGAGTCTCCCATTTGGACTTTTTGTTTTAATACAAATTCAATCAACAGCACATACTCTACCTTCACTGTCATGTGTTTCAAACGCTGCTATTTGCTGCAATTGTAAATTTGGTAACTTAATAGGAAAGAATGATAAACATGTACATGAGCCTCAGCTGGAAACTTGATAGGTCAAAGGTTCCTACTGCAAAACAAAGCCCAGTGTTAGTCTAGGGTTAAAAAAGACAATTAATCTGTCATAAGGCCCAGCATTTGCTGAAAGGAATTTAATTTTCCTTAATTTAGGAAGGGCATCTAATTCAAAGGATTCTAGCATTCCCTGAGACAATAAGGGAAATACTTCGCTTTTCACGGTTTTGGGATTTTCCAAAACAGTTCCCATCCTATGAAAATACAACAAATATTGCTGACACGATTCAAACAGGTGGACTCTAAACATATGTAACTTGACAAGACAGAAAAGCACCATCAAAATGTTTTAAAAAAAACCACCCCTAATGCTGGCTTTAATAAAACAAAAAAACTGTCAATATGCAGCAGTAAAAAAAGTATGAAATGTAAATAAAAACTTTTAAAAAGTTTTGAAAACACTTAGTTCCAACTAAGTTGTTGCAACTAAAATATCATGCACAATACTTACCCTACAACAAAGAACTTGTAGTACCCTCTCATTTTTTGAAATTATCCTGTTATCCAGAGGTCACTTCCTCACAGGAACCACACAAAAATATCAGTATATCCTTTGGCAACAGTTGCAAGTTGCAACATTGTTTTTAGAAAAAGATAAATTACACATAAAACAGAGAGAAAAAAAAAGTGTATTTCTCCAGGGGTTTGGTTGACTTGTGGCACAGTGATTCTTAACACCTTCCCCCACCCTGGTCAAAAAAGTCCTTGTTTCCCTCCCTCTTGCAGTTAGATATTCCCAAAGGATTTTTTAAAATATTTAAAATATCTGACCACTGCTGAAACTAATGTACAAATTACATAAGTAAGTCAGAAGTCATATTCTTAGCTGTCATCTATAGTAATATTGAATGCAAGATATTTTTGAAAAATGGCAAGAAATCAAGTACATTTACTGTGTAATAAATACACAAAATACCAGAAACTCATCAAGCCAAGCAATACCTGTGGAAAAGAGAAACTGAATTAACACTTAAGATTGGAGACCCTTTCTCAGAAAGTCTCTCATTCGAAATGTTAACTTAATTTAGCTTTCCATAGATGCTGCTTGATCTTCAGACCTTTTTTTCTTCCAAATTTCCAGAACATGCATTTTGTTTTAAATTTACAGCATATTTTGTAAGGATGGGAAGCCAGGTCACAATTTCCCCATAAGAATTCATCCTTTCTTGGCAAGGTTTTAGACATTTTCTTTACCAATATTCGTCAGCCAACAGTACTGGTGAAATTTAGTTTGGATCATCCACCAACATTCTTCTTTGTGCTGATTCAAATTCGAATTTCAATCAGTCTGCAATGTATTTAAAACCAATTACCTCTAAACACGCATTTCACAGGAACTCTAACTGCAATATGGGCCGTGACTGTTAGTAGGGGAGCATTACGTTAGGGTCGCAGATTTCAAAACTGGAGCGCCTAATTTAAATAAGCCTACAACATTTTTCAAAGCAATTCCCTCCAGATAAGCCTCCTTCGGTTAATGCTGCACTAAGGACATACTTGCTTTTTAAAGACCCTATAGTTGTTCGGCAAATATTCAAATAGGGGTAATTATTCCATTCCAAGCCGCACGCACGCGGCCTCGGATACATACTCCAGGCGATCCCGAGGCTGTCCTCTGGGCCTACCACAACTGCTTCCCACCCCACTCCAACGCCGGAAAGCAAACCCAAACCCAGTGGGCAAGGCTGAATGGCGAAATACCCCATCGCCGTGCCCATTGCAACCGCAAGTTATCAGCACCCCTCGTCCCGAGCGCGAGCTGACAGCCCACCTGTCAATCACTCATTCCGTCTCCACGCTACCTCCTTCCGGCAGCTCGGTCACCATGGCAGCCACCGCCGGGCTCCCCTTTCCGCGTACCACCTCCTCCTCCCCGTCCCGCACTTCTGTAACAGCCTTAAAGCGGAATGCCCCGTTCCTAGATCCAAGGTGATAACCCGTGCGCGTTCTCCTGCAGAGAATGCCTCTGAGTTTTATTTATTTGCACCTCGTGCCCCTCAGGCCGGTGGTTATTTTGCCGGGGCTGGCAAGATTTCATTGCACCCGTTCAAATTGTCTTTCCCCACTTCGCTCCATAGTATTCAAAACCTTCCAAAAAAAAATAATAAAATCTGGGAAGTGTTACATAAAAAAAAGTTGGGGAAAATAATTTGGGCAGCGCAGAAAAACGGAATTGTCCCGATTCCATCTGTTGAGCACGCTGACTGTAGGGTACAGCATGATTTGGCAAGTGCTGTACAATTATAGACGCATCCAAAGCGGTTTTCTTCGTCCGTGCATGTCTCTTTGCTTGTCGTTATTTTAATCCATGCACTGCATCAGCTATAGTTATTTTAGAATTTTAAAAAAATAATCCGTTCCAGAATTCTTATGGTGACTGACTTTAGAGTGAAGATATGACATAATTCAATTGTTCAAATTAACTGTGAAAATTTATTTTTCTACCGACGAATGGCAAGACTATAAATGAGCCTTAAACTTGTAAGAAGGCTAAGTAAAAGTGGAATTTGATGTACCCATCATATTATGTTAAATTGATGCTGATAATATTAAGTTTGCCTCTGTACCTACTGGCATTATCAGCCTGTAAAACTTCCAATCATTGGCAGAAACAGACCACGCCCTAAATCTATTAACAAAATGCGAAAAAGCTGTAAATGGAGTCGAAATGAACTAATGTTAGATGTAACTTGCCTGCCTTTATTGCATTTTATTTTACAGGCTAAACAACATTTATGTTGTTCTTTGTTCGTTGGAAACTTGAGACTTCCTATAACACAGCGGTGACTGCACTACAAAAGTAGTTAGTGGGCTGTAATGTGTTCAGAAGTGTTCTGACAGGGTTCGGGAAAGTGATGCATAAGTACAGTTTTTTATATACTTTTTGTTAATGAATAGCATTGAATATCATATATTAGATTTCTGACCACCTGAACTTAAACTTTCTAATACTTCTCCCTCAAAATCTTGTGGAACGTCCACTGCCTACTTAAGAATTTTACATATTAAACCCCAGAGATTATTCTAAATGTGGGTCTCCCGTTAATCATGTGTTACAGCACAAGCATTGACATTTTGGGTTTTAATTTCCATCTAATACGAAATCGGTCCTGATATCAGAAGGTGCTCAGCTTAATTGTTTTCTCAAGTCATCAACGGACAACTGCCTTCAGGAAAGACCTTTCTGAGGTTCACTGGTTTGAATAAGTAGTTGTACTTCATAAATATGTACCTGTATGTACATAAATAATCACTGAACCTACCAAAACATTGTCAGGTTTTGCATAGGCTAGTTAGCTTCTAATACTGCATGGGGATCACTTACACAACCTGTAGAAGGGACTGAGAAAAGAGCAAAATCTGTCAAATAATTAAATGATAGTTCTTTTTTTGAAAATCACCTCTCTAAAAGTGGACTAGTTAATTAAAATGACATAACTTTTGGAAATAGTTTTTGTTTTGAAATTCTTTATAAGAATAGTTCTGTAGTTAATTGGAAGATAACTTGGTGTCAACTTCTGGTGTCAACTATGCTGGTTACCAAATTAAATGTTTACATGCGCTGGTGTAGTTTACCAAAAATGGGCCATAACTACAACCTCAATCACATCTTCCTTCTATTCTTTTAATAGTCCTTCTGACTCCCTAGAGTAAAATAGATTTTGATGTAGAAATTGAACAATACTTGTCACCATGTATTTGTTAGTATGGAATGTGAAATGTTTCTAAGAACAAAATAATGTACAAAATGAAATCTGGAAATATACAAAAGAATATATTAATACTAAATGGCATCATAAAGAAGAATGTGTTCATATTTTAGATTCAATCATTGTTCAGAACTTAAGATGTAAGCACAGTGCTCATTTTAAAGGTGTTTCCTGATGATACCTAACCTGCGGAGCATTTCAAAATGTTACTACAATCACCTAAAACATCGCTCACATCATATGCTTCAAAGACAAGTAGCTTGGAAAGGTACATTATTAATCATTCAAAGAAATATTTTTTTAATATCTGTGCTATTCCACTTCTTAAAAATGACTTGTTTTGAAACCAGAAATCCTTTAGGTATGTACGGTGCATACATGATTACGTAATAAATATCAAATTAATACTATTGAGGAACACTTTACCAGTCACACTTTCAACATGCTGGTGTGATATTCTTGTGTCAAGGCCATTTATGTTAAGGATGATAATAGATATAAATACGACCTTTTTTGTTTTTTTTTCCATTTAGTCCAATTTACATTCAAAGTGAGAGAAAAGTTGCCAGACAGCAAAAACTGCATGTGAGGTTATTAATAAACTTGAAATTACCTTGTTTATTATTTGAATTTCATGATTTCACAGGATGTTGTTTACCTTCACTTCAAGGATTTAAGAATATTTTTTCCAATTCTCCTTTTTAATGAAGGCAAATTAATAAAGCTTCCTTTTAGCCTGCCATCCATTAATATTAAACTATTAATGTGGTGTGTAAATTATAAAATCAATAAATTAGAGTCAAAGCAGTTGATACTGTAACAGCACTTTTCTCATCAAGGAAGACACTCTCAAAGGATATTATACATTCAATTAAACTGAAGTGACCCTGTTTATAACTTGTCTTGTGTGGTTTAACAGTATTTAGTCAGTGTTGTGCATATTAATTGTGCTTTATTGATTACAGTCGAATGCATCCGGCATATGTTTTAAAAATGGTTTACAGCTTGTACAAAATTCTCTCCATTAGATATGATGCATAAAGTAACTGCAATGTAACTTGCTGAGGAATTATTAAATGGCATTTTTATCATATTCAGATCACATGCTAAAATATCATTCTCATCACATCATCATTTGATCAAAGCATTTCTGTAATAATTTATTTAAAAAGTTAATTTTATATAATAAGTAAACTTTTGACTCCCTCATTCTTCAAATTCTCTGAATGACAATCTTCTTCATTTTGTACAGTGCAGATCAATTCTACACTAACATTTCTGTTCCAGTTGCATACACATCATTAGTCCCACTGTAAAATACATTTAACAGTTGTGATGTGACCGTGTGTTAGGACCCAAGATTGAAATTCTAATTTTCAGTAAGAAATCCCATTAATTTTGGTAGCAACACTTCTGATGGTAACAGCACATGCAGACACCATTGCGCATTTACAGCAGAAGAAAACAAATTTATTTAGTATTAGCTTTTTGTATTGCTTTATTGAATTTTTTAAAGGGAGCAATCTGAAGCCTAACTACATTCCAAATCATGAAGTATGTTTCTCGAAAAAGTAATGTGGACTGTTTAAATTGTATGGACTTCGTGGCTTGAATGTTAAGTGCAGTTCAATCATTTACTGAAACTGAAAAAAAAATCAGATGGTCCATTGTAGAATTTGTTCAAAACACTGATTTTATGCTGTTACCATTGGCACAGCTGTGTCCAGACTTCTTTAAAATTTGATGGAACAAGGCAACATGTCTTTGTTTTCTTTTATTAGATCACTATTTATAAACCTGCCTTTGCTGCGTTCTTGTTTAACGTGTTAATGACAGCATTCATGGGCTTTCTTCAGAAATGTTCACTCACACGTCCACACAGAATCCAATCAACTCTAGAAATCTTACTTCTATTTTTATCACTTTACAAACCTTTCTACCCATGTCCTAACAACAAACATGCTTAAGTACGAAAATAAATAAGATCTCTTTATACATGTTAGAACAGAGTACGCAATAACCTCTAAACCATTTTGAGGTTATTAATACGTTATCTGTTTGGTTATTTCCCACGGTTGGATTGGGAATTAAACTGATCTCTTTACAGTGATCCAAAGGGGATCATTTCATGTAATATTTTATATTATTGTGAATATAGGTAGTAACAAGAAGAAATCTGCTGTTGTATTAAGGGTCAAGCTCAAGGAAAAAAAATATACTTCTTCCTCTCCTTAGAGGGATTATAATATTATTATTCTCAAGGATTCTTGTGAGCTGATTCTTACAACTAAAAATCAATCAATCGTAAAAGAAATTACAGAACAAAATGAAAAAAAAACCTTAGATGGCAAAGGGTTTAAAAGCTTCACTTTATACTGCTTTATGGGCACTTTGAATGAAACATGTATATTTTACTACAGTCCTTCTTTTAAAGGCTCTTCTATTGCTATGGATGTTCAGTGAAAATATTACCAAAATGCTCCAGGCATTCTCCAACAGACATATAATCATCTTTACTACTTTTATTCTTGCAGACAATTATGTCCAAGCTATTTCACAGATCTTCAGAGAGCACTTAAACAACAGTCTTGTTTAAAGTGCTGTCCATATCCATACCTGCCAATGCAGTAAAGCATTAAGGAACAAAGCTTTTTCTCCCTTTAATATTGCGAACAAGTATTTAAGAAAATAAATGTAAAAATGCTATAGGGGACTTATCCTTGCATATTTATTTTGACTATTTTCCTAATGTCACAAGAAATGTATAATCACTGCTACACAGTCTCAAATCTGGTCAAGCAGAGAAGCTGCTCGAGCAGCCTTACAGAAACTCAGAATTCTGAGTGTACAAAGTAATGCCTTAAAAGTCACTAATGATGGTTTAAGATACTGTGAATGGTAAGAATCTACCTCCAATTATTTGAACAAATTGCTTGGCTATTATTGAAATCCCAAATGCTGCCTTCAATAGTGCACTGCAGGTTTTTAAATAAGGGAAGTTGAACTTGAGATTGAAACTTGCTTTATTTTGTTACCCTATGAATTACACTCTATCAGACTTCGTTGTCAATGCAATTATGGGATTCTAGTATATTTTTTGGTTGTGGGGAATGTAATACGAAGTAAAATCCTATGAAATTTTCAATCATTACAGTTCTGTGACTTCCCTTTAATTTAATATAAAATATTTTAAGTTCTCAGAAAATACAAGTAAAAAATTAAGAAAGGTTTGTTCAATGGGAAATTATCAATTCTTTTTATAGAAAGCTAGTATCTACAGTGCTATTAAAATGCAAAATCATAGCTGATGGTAAGAGAAATTCTTGTTAGTAGAAAAACTTCTATACCAACACAAAGTGTAAATGCACCTTATGAAGCATTTATGGGTTTTAAAATAAAAAAAATTAAGAAAAAGTGGTTACATTTTAAATGGTAGAGTGTTGAAGTAATTTTAGCTAGCTTGCTTACGTATAAAGCTGAATAGCTGAAAAGAATTTTACAACCTCAGGCAAGTCTGACATTACCTTTTTTAATTGGATTTTGTAATGGATGTCTTTTAAAAGTCTTCCTCTCAACTTGCACCAGTAAGAAATTGATGTTTTGTTTTAAGACACCAATCAATTAATTGGTATATTCCTGAGATCAACTTAAATGAGCTGTAAAAGCCATTTAAAATCAATGGTTTGGCAGTTCAAAAAAAACTGCACGTCAATCACAATCACTAGTCCTTTAGATATCATCTGATCTCCGATTTGTCTTCCTTACATGTAATGTATCTTAATCGCCTACTGGAAATTCAGACTTAAGTGTAACCAGACCCCAGTTACAATATTATGGAGGCACTGTTCAAATGACTATGACCTATTCCTTCAAGAAACCCACTCTCTTTATTTCAAAAAAGGCAGTAGTTCATTTTGTTCAGCCTGTATTATAAAGTGATGAAGCTGTGTGCACAACTTTAAAAGTACTGTATCCTTAATCAAAAGCTCAATATTGATTTTCCTTCAAATTAATTACTACTAATAAAATCTAGATGTGTCTCTTTAAACAAAGTCCTTGTTTTATGCACCAGTTGTGTTACATTGCTTGACAGTGCTTTACACCTTATTGGAACAGTGGATGAAAGAACGTACCCTGCAGGTCTGGGTGCAGATCACCTCTAAAGCATGAATCAACAAAAAAAACAGGCTACCCCCATGGAATAAATCTCCTTCGTGCAACGTCAGTTTTATACAACGTGTCCAGCACTCATTTAGTCACTTGTTTTCCCCTCAGCAAGCTTATGAAATAAATCCAACCATATAATTTTGTTTATTTTGAGATGGTGAGAGAAATATAAAAGTGGACATTGAGTGAAATAAATAGGACGACAATATAAATTTTAAGTTAATAAATATTTTTTTTGTTAACAATGCTATGGATGAAAATGTAATTCTTTATGGTTTGAAGACAATCCTACAGTTAGGAAGGAAACATTATACATTATTATGCACATCTGTTTGCTGTAGTGATGTCCATAGAACCTTAAGCTGCACGTAACAGGTCCTAGTTTGGCTACATTTTATTCGAGCATGGTCATTTCAAAGAGAAATTACAAATTGAAAATTTAATAATACTTTTACAAAGACAATTCAGGAAAGATTTCTGTCATGGTATCATACATTGTATTTTAACAGTCCCTCTTTTTTTTTAGCTAAAAAACAGATGAAGAAAGTGGAATTTTCAGTCGAAAATACAGTGTTTTCACAAGATCGTATCAAAAGTTCTCAAATTTGGAATCCAGTAATTGGAAAACAAAATAAAATAATAAATCGAAAATTCGTATCTCACAATTAATGTTTGAAAACACAATAAATGCTCTTCTCATTACGTAAAATTTGCCCAAATGATCAACCTCATGTTCCTTTACTAAAATATATCTATATATTGAAGAACTATAATACTGTACACTACAGTATGAAATAAATAAAATTAGGAAATATAAAATGAGCAACATAAATAAATGTTATTTGACCTAAAATAAAATGAATGCAAATTGTTGCAAAGTTTGGTGTAATACTGACAAGTTAATGAACAAAAAAAGTACAGAAAATTGCACAAACATACGTATGTAAACTAAGGAACTGCTGCCTAGATTCTAATACTGACATGGGTGCTTCAAAGAACAGGGTGAGCTGTTTAACACTGAAGCTGGTGCAAGGTAACTTTAGTTACCTTAATTTAGCACTATACAAGGATGGCACTTGCAGAACACACAGATTAAAAGGTTTGCATATAAGGCTTTTTAAAACCACCTTTCAAAAGGCTTTCTCCACCTCCTCTGCCTCTCTCTCTCTCTCTCTCTCTCTCTCTCTCTCTCTCTCTCAATCGCTCACGCACTCACGCTCTCTCGCGCGCTCTCTCTCTCTCTCTTTTCCTCCATAGCTGGGCCACTTTAAGACTTCATTTTCTGAAAATTACACGTGCATCATTTCATGATCCTTCAAAGAATTCTTGGGAACCTAAAATATTGTGTGGTTGCAGAATTAGGCCTAATGGCTCGGTCAAACTACGAACAGTCCACTAAAATACTGCATGTATGGGTAAAAGCACAAGCATTTCATTTTCAAGTTGCTCTTGTGTAATAATATACATAGGTAGAAAACACAGACAATACATTGTAAAATTTTGTGTAGTAATACAAGTGGCATGTAATGCAATATACTCCAATATTTTGTGCTAAAAAAAACTATTGACAGAAGGGTAATTTAGGCTGCTGGAACCACACATTTTTTTAGGCCCTAACACTGAACATTTTTTTTTTGCATAATGCAACTCTTCACAACCCAAACTTGACTAATTCGTCCTAACACTGTCTTGTTTTTTTTCTTTTTTTTCCTATTTTTTGCATCTGACAGACTGCCCCATCTGTCCAACACTCAGGCTTCCAGGAAGCATCAGGCACGTGCATGTACAGCTTAACACAGCAGTGTTTCAAGCAAGTAACAATACTACTGGAAGAAGTAGGAAGCTAAAATGCAGTAGTTATTATATGCCATCTTCCACGTTGTCTTCATGTTCTGATTTGGTTTCCGTTTTCTCGTCAACTGAGCTATCGTCCATTGAGTGGTCACCATTCTCCTCTTCATCTCTTATTGTGTCCTGATCTGTATCCATGCTTTTATTTTCACTCTCTTCTTCTTCCTCTTCGTCAAATTCCTCTTCCCCATCTTGTCTGACCAGTTTCTCCTCATCCTCTTCTCCTTCTTTTTCCTGCTCTCGTTCACTCTCCACCTCTCTTGACATGCTTTCTCGCTCCTCAGAGTCTGAGTACCCCTGAGGAGTAATGCTTTGTAAGTAGGGCCGATTCATCAGTAGCTCCGCAGGTTCTAAGTGGCCC
The DNA here is from genome assembly GCF_963921235.1 of Mobula hypostoma. Lineage (NCBI taxonomy): Eukaryota > Metazoa > Chordata > Chondrichthyes > Myliobatiformes > Myliobatidae > Mobula > Mobula hypostoma. The sequence continues at coordinate 83,285,281 of NC_086101.1, read as the reverse complement.
TTCTGACGGGCCTCTCGCTCGGCTGCTTCCCTTTCCTCTGCCTCCCGCTTGCAATAGGAATATCTATGGTTCATGTGTTGTGAGTACGATCCTGAGTGTGAAAAGCGTTTGCCACACTTGTCACACTGATATGGTTTCTCACCAGAGTGCAGTCGTGAATGTTCAATAAGATGATGCTTGTGTTTAAAAGCTTTCTTACAAATTTGACATTGATGTGGCCGCTTTCCTAGAAGAGAAAAAGAAACACAAGCGAAAAAAAAAGATTAGGCTATAATGCTAAAATGTTCCAATATGATTTAATAACCTTATAATAATTTGTATACCTTTGGCGGATCTCCAAGCACATGTCAAAGTGTCAGAAATTGTCAAGTGTCCAGAATTACTGTCAATCATAACTGTCAATGGTACTACAGATCATTTTTCCTGCCCTAAAGCTGAACAATGTTTTGAGCACAGACTGTCTGTACTTTTGAAAAGACAATTTACAATTTAATGTAGTCTTTTTTAAAGTTCTAGTAAAAGATGTGAAGGTTTTTAAGTTACTAACAGGGAAGATTCCTGTCAAAAATGGAAAAGGAATGATTTTTTTTTCTAGAAAGCAGGTGTAAGGAAAGAAAAGAAAGAGGTATATTTATAACAGTATCAAGTTATGATACACACTTCATTTTTAACCTATGTAATTGAGAGTAGCTACTTTGGCATTTCAGCCAACGTATGACCAGAGTTTGGAACTTGCAGCCTTGGCCAAACAAACATCTGGCTAATTCCGCACCATAAATAGCACTGGAATCCATTCAACACCTTCCATAGCTGCAATAGTTGAAGGAGAACTCAAAAATAGACATAACTGCAAATCGTTGTCAGCCGAACACTACAGGACAATATGGAGGACAGATTACTTGAGCATTATTTAAAGTTCCCCATCCTTAAAAGATGTAATGTCATACTCCTCACCCCACAACCCATGTGCAGACACAGTTCATAACTTTAACTCTTGAATCATATTAAATAGCCTTAAGTCTCGCTTTGTAAAAATAAAACCAGTGAACCAGGGAATTAAAAAAAAAGAATTTTTATTTTGTTTTTAGAATGGAGATGTGAGAATAAAATCAAATGGTTAATAAGTCAAGCAAATGAAAAGAAGAAAATGAACATACCTGTGTGCTCATATTTATGTCGCAGAAGGGAACTGCTTTTCTGGAATGTTTTGTCACACAAGTCACATGCATACATGCCACTTTCTGTCTTCTTGATCTTCTTTCGGGACAGACAAGAATCTGAATCTGTCATGTCATCCAAGCCTGACATGTAATCTGTGGTTCCATCAAGCAATTCCCCCTAAGATAACATACATTTTTATAAGCAAACCTACTGACCTCCAACACAAATAAATATCTTCTGCAGTCTCTTATGATTTCATAGCAGGAAAATGCAATGCGATACATATAACATTTAATTTACATGAATCAACTTTGCTAAGGTATTAAATCTGAGATGCAAGATACATGCATTAATGTATTAAAGGCAAAATATAAATGAGGTGCATATGCGCGCGTGCTTGAGTGTGTTTGTGCATTGTGTAAAATAAATTTCTCCCACTAAGGAACACTTAACTGGACACCCCAAATATATAACTATTATTTACTAATAAAATTTGCTCTGCATGTAGTCTGTGCAACTAGCTAGTAACGTTCTTTATCAATTCTGATTAGACACTTGTAGCAATTATATTAAGTATATTCATCCTATATGGTTATGATCTGTTCTTAATACAAGGAGGTTGATGAGAAGGCTCCGTAATTACTATGAAAACGACTCCTTGTATGTGAAAACAGGATTCCTTTCAACAGTAACATACAGGAAGATGTGCATTACTGCATGACAACATTCATTTTGGCATGAGATGAAGTGCTAAAAGTAATCTAAAGTGTAGAAATGCACATGCACCTTCCCATTTTGTTAATTCCATTACATTTCACTGACAGAGATGTATTAATTAATACCTGAATAAGTTAAAATTAACTAACTGGTCTGAATGCATTTGCCAAATAGGACAGCTGCACCGTCAAAATGGAAAAGAAAAGAGAGTAAATATGAATTACGTGTTGTTACATTCAGTTTACATACACCTTTCTACATGTCACTGTAACTTTTATGCAGTGTCATATAATACCTGGTTCTCACTTTAAAAGCTTTAAAATACTCATTAGCTTCACTCAGCAATAACATTGAAAGACTAAAAATACCAAATATTCTCAGTTGTGTATGTATTATTCAGTGCTGTGGACTTACTCCAAATGAAAGTAGCATTTTATTTGCAGAAGCATCTTTCTATAAGCAGAAAGATAACAAAGATTGATTTTGCAGTGGGCCAACATTTGCAAAATGTCTGATAATCCTCTACCCAATGTCAGCAACTTTGGCATTTCCACATGTACAGTATATAGGAATGTTTATATGTCTCATCTGTGATTAGCTGTTTGCCTCAGTTTCTCCAAATGTGCTTCAATGCCAAGCATCATGGAGTTTAATGTGACAGCCTGAAGTTGCAGAGATTCCTCAGCATTTATACTGGAAACTCTGTGCAAAGTGACACGCCAGATGCAGGGAGTGATTTGCCATGCATTTCAGTGAAAGGGAATGGCAAAAAAAAAAGAGGAGAAATCTGGTTAATTTAGAATATTTTTTATTGTTGTTGTATTTTAAAATGCAGTATATCGAAAAATGCATCTCATGTCTTTAATATTTTTTGATTGCTCTTGAGTGAATCATTCAGAATTCCACAGTTTTCGTTAAGTTGGAGGATTGGAATGCGGGGCTTGTTTGCATTCCCATGTGATTTCATTGCGTGTGAGACCCTGTCGCAGCACAGAACCTCCCTGTGGGGGACCTGGCAGGCTTATGCTTATGGGTTGTCATGGTTTAGGTCGGCTAAGTTAAGTTCAAATATTATTTGAAATTCAGCAGGGAATGTGTCATATAATTGCCATTTCCAGTCCAGTATGATTTATAAGACAAGATCAATTTTAAATTGTCCTCAATGATCAATATATTAATTAGCTATGTAACATAACCAGTGATTTATATATAGTATATATTATATATATATATGTTATGTTCAGTCTAAGTGTGAAAAAAGTTCATGAGGTAATGGTAGCACCTATCCTATTATTAAACACAAGTTTGCTTCATATAACAGTGACATTAAAGGTTGTATACTGTGCAAACTTCTAAAAATGAATTGTTATTTTAAAATTACTCTAATGTAATGTGTTTTTACCTAGAATTACATTCAGCACAGAAATATATTATTTAGCCCAGACATCCCATATTTCCTCAGCTAAATTTACTGACTTATACCTCTATTTATTCCTCCCTCAAATGCTTGACCAGCATCTTCAAATACTTCTACATCATTTGTTTCACCCACCCTATCTTACTGAGTTGCACATTCTCTGGGCAAAGATATTTCTTTTGCATTATTTGGGTTTCTTGCTCACTATCTTACATTGATGTTCTGTGCATTCCTTCTGAAGCCACTCTGTCAAAAAAACAGCATGTAGAATCGTAGAGCACAGGAGCATGCACTTAAGTCCATGGTAGCTGTGCCAATAATTATATCTACACATGATCAATATCCCTCCATTCCATACATATTCATGTCCCTGTCTAAATGTCTCTTAAATGCCACTATATTCTGCTTCCACAACTACCCCTGGAACTTCTTGTGTAAAAAAAATGTACCCTGCACATAACACCTTAAAGATATGTCCTGTGGTAATTGACAGTTCTACTCTGGGAAAATTACTCTGACTATCTACTCCATCTATGCCTCGCATAATCATATGAACTTCCATCATGTCTCCCTTCACCTGCAGTGCTGCAAAGAAAACAACTCCAGGTTTGTCCATCCTCTCCTCTCATAGCTGATACTCTCTAGTTCAGGCAGTATCTTCGTAAACGTCTTCTGCACTCGGATGCATGACATAATTTTATGATATAAGTGAGTGATGATAACCTGATTCTGATATGTGTCTCTATAGTGGGCAGGGAGAGGGGAATTATGGTTGGGAAAAAGGGAAGGGAGGAGGAAGCATCTTTAAAGAGAGACATTCTTTAAAGATCAATAAACCAATTATTTGGAATCAAATGACCTTGCCTAGTGTCTCAGGACTGGGTGTGTCTACACCTCCCCTGGCATTCCTGCTCTGCCACTAGCTCCACAGCACTCCACCCTCACCAGTCCCAATATCCTTTGCTCCCACTAGATTTATAAACTTGCGCTCCACTCCACATTGACAAATACAATACTGAACAAAATTTTTAAGTATCCTAGCTATATAAATGTGCCGAAGATTTTTGCACAGTACTGTATGTGTAAATTGTCCTTGTGTTGGTCATTTTCTGCCAATTAGTTGATCCTTTTGTCACAAAGAATGAAGCAAATAGCAAGAAACCATTCTAATATTGTGATCATACTATAACTAAAGCTTCTTATCCATCTATCATAACATTCGATGCATCTTTTCATCGAAGTTTGAAAAGATGCGACAGAATCATTTGGTTGCTATTACCTGGAACGTTTGCTTTCGTTGGTACTTTCTTCTCTGCTGCATTTCTGCAAAGTTAGCTGCACCTGTTGCATATGTGTAGGCCATATGTGGGAGGAAGCCCATTTGATCTAGCCCTGGGTACGGTCGCAGATTTGTAATATTATTCTGGACCGAAGGCATGAAAGCAGCTGAGGGAAAAGCGTTTTGTGGTGGAAGAGCTGTGTACAAAGGTTTGGCACTAAATGGATTTGTACTATATACTGGCTTAGTGCTTTTATCTAAGGTGTTGTTCATATTAGGTAATTCCTTCTTTAGGAAAGTCAAGTTCAAGGGCTCATCTGGATTCTCTGATGGATAGGAAATACTGTTATGGTCAATGATAACACTATTGGCTTTATTTCTTATTTTTCCCGTGACAAGGCTTTTATGTTCATTCTTTTGTCTTGGCAAAGACAAGTCCAGTGGCTCAGCCTGAGGCTCTTCTGAAGAAAAGCTGTTTGGAGTGTATGAGCTACTATGGGAGTTCTTAGAGGAAGTAGAGGAAAGATTCAAAGGGGAAGGAGTATTGCTCCTTGAGTGGTCCATCTTATCACCAATGGGTTTAATACTGATAAACTGAGATTTATTAAGCCTGAGAGGTGCATCACAATTAGTAACACTGTTGTGCAGTTCTGCTATTGAAGGTGATGTTATTGAGTCCATCGGCTTTAACGCTGCTGCTGGAAGCTTAGCTGACAGACAGTCTTTATTTATGAAAGTCTCAGTGGTAGTCAGTGCCAACTCAGCACTGGTCCGTTCCAGTGTTGGTGACCTGGAATGGGAGAATTGACAGAGCTTCCTTTGCTCAAACCATTCTTTTACAAAATCCTGAGGGAGGCCAACAGCAATGGAAATTTTCAGTAGTTCTTCAGAATTTGGCTCCATATTCATGGCATAATAAGCTTTTAATACAGACATGTGGTCCTTATAAGCATTTATGGGGTTGGGAATATTTTTTTCTGAAAGGAGGGAGGACAACATATACGCATGCCTTTCACCCAGCATCCCTGGTTTATTTGACGTCACAACTTCATTGGGCTGAAGCACAGCTTTGATTTCTTCATTCATCTTGCACATGTAGCGTTCGTGCTGATGTAAGGGAATGGGACCAGGGAAAACCTCCCTGCAGAACTGGCAGGAGTAAGGGGACACATGGTTGTTTTCAAATGTCTTTTCATCCATGCCAAGATCTAAAGCTGAACAGCTCATGTTCCGTAGCCTGTCTTTTTTCAAATTGTTCATTTGCCTTTGCGAGTCCGTGTTCAAACTCTGAAGACAAGCTTTGGCTTCATTCACCTTCTCTAGTGTGTAGTCGATAATACTTTTAGTGGCACCATTATGGCTGACTACTGGAAGACCGACTGATGGCATAACAGGGGAGGTAATTCCTTGCTCCTCAGCCAGGGAAGCTTGAGATTGTGGCTCTTTCACGTGATAACCTTTAAGTCTTGAAATCTCTTCAGATTTGCAGTCCATTTTTTGTCTACACACAGTATTGTCAACAATTTTGAGGACTTTTTGGACTTCACTTAAGTTACTGTTTGCTACATTTGGAAAACCCACTACTGGTGCTTCCATGCTTACGCCAAAGTGCTGCATGGGACTCAGAACTGAGCTATTGATTGACATTGGGCTGCCAGTTCCTACCCCACCATTTGGGAAAGAGCCAAATCCATGGGAAGCCATCATAGCCTTGTAGTCATTGAAATCTAATGGCTCTGTCTTGATTTTAAGTAGTCCTGTCTGGTCAGGAATACCAAGTGGCTTGCCATTCTCCAGCTTGTGCCTCAACTGGGTAATTGCTGAATTGGTAGGGGAGGAGGAAGCTGAAGTAGGAGAGGAGCCCGGTTTTAAGCTGGGTCGCATCCTGCCATTGACTGAAATCAGGCCAATGCACTTCTTGCTACTGATGTGTGAGCTGTAGGAACCGGAATGAGAGAAGCGCTTCTTGCAGTTTGGGCACTCATATGGCTTTTCACCTGAAAAAGAAGTATTGAAACATTAAATGTAAATATGCATAATTTTTGAGAGCAATGTCAAAAACATAGTATTCATCAAATATAATGAGTTGCGTATAAGGGAGAAGATTTAATATTACTTCCTCCAACATAACGACATATTCTGGATCACTGCATTTTTCATGCCTTAATAATAATTGTTTCATACTAAATGGCATAAAAATAGGGCAGCATGGTAGCTTTACAGTACCAGTGACCTGGGTTCAATTCCCACCGCTGCCCGTAAGGAGTTTGTACATATATTCTCCCTGTAACCACATGGGTTTCCTCCAGGTGCTCCAGTTTCCTCCCACAGACCAAAGACGTACCAGTTGGTAGGTTGATTCATCACTGTAAATTGTCCCGCGACTAGGCTAGGGTTAAATTGGGGATTGTTCGGTGGTGTGGCTCAAAGGGCCGGAAGAGCCTATTCTGCATTGTATCTCAAAAAAATTGATAGATAGACAGATAAATAAATAAGTAAGAATAATTTAACAAATATGACTTTATGCTCTGCAGCTCACTTTACTTGAGTCATATTTCAGGACAAGAAATCGACTGTTCCCTTAAGACTTCCCGGATAATAATTTTAACGGACAGATGTCCTGTGGAGTACACTGAGTTCTCTTCCTTAAGTTCCAATGGTTCTGGCAGGTGAAACTCCACTCTAAACTTTTTTTTTGCAAAACTTCTGTTCACCATTCAAAGTACAACTTTTTAACAGACAGAAGAAGAAACTCGGGGCTTACCACTATGAATTCGCAGGTGTTCCTTCAGATGGTGTTTGTACTTAAAGGCCTTGCCGCACTCTGTGCATTTGAACTTGCGATTACCAGCACCATGGGTCAGCATGTGGTGCTGTGGAAGGAAGGTAATGAAATGAGCCTTCTGCCGACCTTAGAGAGATTTGTGAATGGTCACAGCTAACAGCACAGCTTGTTAAATGGATGTATTTACATGCAAGCTTCCGAACCTGTTTATCTTTCACATAATGGTTTTTCAAATAACTTGTATAGAGTTTAGGTCTAATAATACATGAATTAAAAAATGCTGCCATAATAGTTATGACATCACCTCTAATGTCTGTCCTCATGTAACAGTTTATAATCTGATGGATATTGTAGAAATCATAAATAGGGAAGGTATTTATTCTTATCTTGGGACCTGGCTGATTAAATGTAGATTAAGTATTTTTTTGCAACTGTAGGTTCATAGTTAAAATGAATTAATATGCAACTCTTTGTTGAATTCTGAAAAAAAGAAGTTCAAAAATCTCAACAGGGCTGACCTTTCTTAAACATCTGGCAGAAAACACAATATGAATATTAACTGACAACAAATGAAATCGATGGCAGCAGATACTCAAGGTAGGAGGTCAGCTTTCTAAACTAGCAAGATACAAAGGCTTTGCGAGGGAACAGGACTGAACAGTGTGACAACTGCTAGGGTGTGCTGACTCTTCCCACATTCCTGGTGAGACAGATGGTGTTGGACAGGACACAGGGAGGTTTGTTCAAACAGCAGCAACCTTCAAAGATCAAGCAAACCCTGGCCTGCAGAGCGCCAGTGAGGGGCTGGTGCTCATATGTTGCTGAGCTGCATAAACAAACAGCAACAGCTGCTTTGTCTCCCCTCAATCCTTAGAGAACTGATGCAAACTTTAGTTGCGCCTCTGTTAATATGAAACAATCATTTGTAATTACTATGTGGGAGTACCGTGATTAAATTATGGGATTTTTTTTGCAGTGTTGAAGCTAAACACAAATAAATAAATTTTAAAAACAATGGCAACGGCAAAAGAAACAACACAAGACACACACTGGGGAAAATTTTAAGCTAGCCAAATACACTGAAACTAGTGTGAATCAGGCAACAAGACACAGGCACACACTTTCAAGAATGGGGGTATTCTCAGTGCTCTTAAACCTTTATATAAAATAATGAAGCGTTTTATATTCAATTATATCAATGCTAAACAAAAATATTTGTGTAAAGCTCTTACAGAATGTAAAATGGTGTTATATTGATGGAAAGCTGTCAACTACAGCTGCACGGTGCTCTCCACATTGGTGGCATTCTTTAATATAACTGATCCTCCAGTGATTTGACACCATCGACAATTCACATTATGCCAAATTCTGCAAGCAGTGACTCAAACCAAATTAAAAAAAGAGTGCAGCTTCCCTCACTTGAAGCACTGAAAAACCATGGATCTCCACTACAGATTTAGTGCAGCGGCTGAAATAAACGAAAATAGCAGAAAGTGCCCGCAGTGTCTGAGTGTGACGGTTTGAGTAATGCTCGCTAGATCCTATTTTATCGTGTTAAAGTGCCATCAGTAAAATTGAGGACATCATTATTCTGTAGGCGTGAATTATTTTCCCGACAAAGGGCAACTGTAATATTTGAACCTTTAAAGGAGAGTAGAAATCAGGTTCAAAATATTACAGTCATCCTTTATAACAACGCTGAGATAAAACGAACCTTGTGTTTTTAATAAAGCACATTCTCTGATTCCTGAAAACAGTTTTAAATCAATTTTTTATGGAGGAGGCCCTACACCAAAAGTGAAAAGGGAAGTTTTTTAATATTAAAATTACAGTGTAAGTAAGTGCTTTATTTGAAAGACAGATGAAACCTGCCTATCATAAGCACTAATACATTATTACTTAAAGTTACCAATGGAATGATTTTTTGCTATGTTATGAATAATTATCTCATCTTCCAAAGTAACAAAGCTGTCAAGTGCAAAGGTAAATATTTGAATGAAGTCATTCTATTAAAATGGCAACAATGAAATAAATACGGTTTTGCGCTGCTATTTACGATATATGGTATTTCACATCTCCCAAGAGGAGGCAGAGGAAGTTACACAGCATAACACAAATGGTTTAGTAATATTTAATCCAACAAAGTATTCCACTGAGATGGGGTGTGAGTGTGTGCCAAAGAATGGAGGAACAGTTTTGTGTAAACTCAACTTTTCCACCCTCTGTAATACAGTATGGAGTTAAAGTCTGCATCACAAACATTAAGTAAAAGTCTCTTTAAGGAAAGGACTTTGTTTTAAATGAGGAAAGGGACTGGGGAGGCAGGGGAAATTCAGCAACAACTGATAAACTTACACAATAAGAAAGTGACTTAAAAATGGAAATCTTTGTGTACTTGTTCAATGAAACAAACTGTAGTGGAAGGAAGTTGTACGTAATTATTAAAGCAAGAAACGACCACGAATGGCAGAGAAAGTGAACGATCAGCAGAGGCGGTAACAATATTAAAAAGAAACTGTTACTTTGAGTGACTGCTATTAGCTGGACCATAGGCCACACAGGGATGAATCGTCGAACTTGATTAAAGGGTACAAGCACAGCAGTATTATTGAGATGAAACACCATTTTAATGAGATTTTGAAAATGAAGGTAAAACCCCAAACTTAAGCTAAACTTAAACAGAGTTCAAGTGCTGATAATGTTTCTAAATTGGATATTAAAATGCTCATTCAGTCGTGAGTACATGATATTAAATCATCCTGGAAGAGACCATCAAAAAACCATTTAAACCTAAATTAGAGCTATTACCATTAAAGATTTGCATCTTCAAAATGCCATAAAAAATTAATAGCCAATGGCAATTAAAATGATATTTATCCTCTAAGGGTTACCCATACCCATCCATGAGCCCCACCTGATCTCTCCCTGGCTTGTGCGTAGCCATATGTCGCTCAAGCTGGGTGCGGTAGGCAAATGTGTAGTTGCACAGAGGGCAGGCAAAGTTGTCTTCGTTCTTTTCATGTCGATATTTAATGTGCTCCTTCAATGATGTCAAGCGCTTGTAACCTCGGTCGCAGTATGGACAGGTCAGCAGTTGGGCAAAAGCATCTGGAGTTCCAGGTGGCGGCTCTGCAGCCAGGGAGGGGGTAAGGGAGAGCATAGGCCAAGAGGTCAGCAATCAATGGCAATTAATGGGATAACTGCCTGGATGGTATGACAGGAATCGCTGCAATCTGCTGCTTCAAGTGCCATCATTACAGTGGCCTCTGCACACTTCGATTCCCCATACACATCCACGCCAAGCTAGTACATGTCATTTCATATGATGTCTGCAACTTCAGACAAGAATTTGATCTACTTTTTTAAAAAAATGTACAATTTTTCTCCGTTTCCACTTCATACATTTACAAAAAATGCTCTATCACCTTATCTAATATGTATTTCATAAATGTATATGCAAAATGATAATGAAACACGATAATATAAAACTGTAATGTGCTGTAAAACTAAATAAAAATGCAATCAATTTTGTTTTCACTTTTGCTTTGGAAGCTCGACTACCTTTGAATATTATGTAAAGTTACAGAGGATACCAGTGCATTGAGGTTTCCCTTTAAGAAATATGTAAAACAAAGCCATTATGTAACAGAATCATTGTTAAATAAAGTCAGTCATTTCCTGAATTTGACACACAGAAATTTGCAAGAATTCTGTTTGTACCATGCTCTCTACATTTGGCTCGAACTGTGGTGACATGGAACTATTAAAAATGTGTGTACAGCTGCAAAAATTTAGCATAAAGGAAAAATGACAGTATGCAGAATTCAATGAGGAATGAAAATGAACCAGGTTCAAATATGAAACTGGTATCTGCTACACCCAGTTGTATAGTAACATATATTAAACCGTAGTCCAGATTTAAAGAGGAAAGGGACTAGTGCTTTAAAATATAACAAATACAGAGAACATATAATAAAATTGCATTATGATTTTTTTACAAAAATATCAGAATAACAACTTTTTGAAGAAAAGGAGATATAATTTTAAATATTGTTTAATGATCAGGGAAAGCAAGTTCTAATGCCAGAATGTTTACTGTATCTGTTTGAATCACAGATTTCATTTTAGCAGAAGGGCCGCAGTTAATATGTCAAAGCTAGCGCAAGGTTTAAAGCCAGACAGGGGAGTGTCAGAGGTGAAGTAAGGTTTAAAGCAGGAGCAATTAAGAATTCAAATGATAAGTAAGGACCATAGCGAGAGTTGTGTGTATGGGTGGCAGCTCTCTCAGTAAAATCAGTCATGCCTTTTTCCCCATCTGCTGGTTGAAATCGGACCACTTGTACTTGAGGCTAACAGTGCTTTTAAAATGTTCGCAGCTGTGTTCTGGCTGTGTATAAATGAGCTGTACTTTTACAATCTGTGTGTGATCTTCAGAGGCATTATAAAGCACAACTTCAAGTTAGACCTGTCAATTCCCAATTTAGTATATCCCTCTCATGACAGAGTATATAAGATGTAATTATTATCAGGAAAATAATTAAATTGCTCTGCTTACCACTGAAGGGAAGAATATCAGAAAGGGCAGTCCTGCTGCTGATTTATCAATAAAACCATCCTTGTCAATTTAAATAACATACAATGAACAGCTTCTTTAACTCCAACAATAGTGAGAGCAACATCCAATTATCTGGTAGCACTTTTCCAGGGAAGTGTTACTAAGGAGTGATTAGGAGTACAATTTACAGCATGTTGGGGGAAAGCAGAGGAATAGCCTCTTGGGATTGCTCTACTAGGGTCTGGCACCTGGGCTTCTTCAGTGCAGTAACAATTCTATCATTCTATGAAAGGTGACCAAAGTCTGCTTAAGTATGTAGGCTTTGAGGGGGATCTTATAGGAGCAAGTGGAAGTAGAGTCATTTCCTTTTAGAACAGAAGAGAATGGAAATGAGGCATCTGAAAGCACAACTTCTGATGGTAGATAAAGTGGAAAGGATGATGCATGAGAAGTCACAGTCAGAAGGAAGAACAGCATTATGGTTTTGGAAGAAGATCCAGAAATAGAGAGGAATGTTGATGGCGGGCTTTAATCACAAGGATAAATATTTTAAAGTTGATGTAAAAGGAAGGGGACGATGGGCTGATGGGTGTTGTGCTCACTCTCCTATAACTACTGATGATTGGCTGACAGCTGACCAATAGGTGCTGGTTGCTTTGACCTGATGTAATAATGAAGAAAGAGAACATTTTTTTAAAATGGATTTTTTATGTACTGTAAGATGGACAATACTACAAAAGTTAAAATATTAAGAGAAGCAGATGATATGGAATTATTAATTCAGAGTCAGGATCAAAGTCAACAGGATGTTAAAGTTGTGATGGAAAGGGATGAAATCATACCCAGGCAATCTTAATTGGAGTTTCATATATGGTGAAGTATAAGTGTCCTAGAGTCATGCAGTATAGAAGTAGGCTCTTTCACCCAACAAGTCTGTGCTAACCATTTACTCTAATCCTATAGTGATCCCATTTTATTCTCCCTACACTCCCAGCAGCTTCTCTGCCTCATATACACACAATGAGCAGTTCTCTGTTTCAGCTTGCTGTGCTGCTTGAATGGTTTGAGGCACAACACCTCATCTTCCAACTAAGCAAAATGGAGCCTTCCCCAACTCAACACCGAGTTCTGCAATTATACACACTAATTTTCTTCTTCCTACTTGACACTCCTTTACATATGTCCAATCATTTATCTCCTTACCTGTTATATTTCCATCCATTTCTAATATGCTCTCTCTTGGCATTTAAAATCCCTTTCTTTCTACCGTATAACCTCACCCTTTACCATACCACCTTCTTTTCCTTTTTGAATCTAAAAAAAATTAACCTGTGACTCTTTTTCCCCATTTATTATGAAAGGTCATCAGACTGTAATGTGAAATTACTTTCTCTCTCCAGTCATGTTGCCAGGCCAGCTAAGTACATCCAGCACAGTCTGTTTCCTTCAAAAGTTTTGGGTTTGGTCTCCACATCGTCTCTGTTCAAAGTTGCTGTTCATTCACTGCTACATGCCAGACAAGCAATCAGACCACATAGGCCCAGCTTCTACCAGTGAGAAGCTATAGCCAGATTGACCACGGTCAAATTTGGAAGACCAAACTTGCTAACCCAGATGATCCTTAAGCTACCTGATAAAGACCTGAGCATGGGTAGGGTTTTGAATGGCATATTAAAAGAGGCCAAAACAAACTACACCTTCAAAATTTTAGATAAGGAAGTCTTGTCCCTATAAACCAAGGGTCCCAACCTTTTTATGTCATGCACCGATACCAT